>NW_026555086.1:3980000-5197500 GCF_021234165.1 Pteronotus mesoamericanus | reverse complement strand
CTGCCTCCTGGGAGGCACAGGCTTGGGGGTTGGTGCGCGAGTTTCTTTCTGAAGCGTTATCTCCCTTGCAGAGCCCTGTGACAGGATGGCCACACCGCGAGGGACGGGGAATGCTGGGGCGGGACTCAGGAACTTCACTTTGCCATACCCCACAGTGGCGGTGTGACACTGGGTGGCTCTCTTTACCTCTCTCAGTCAAGGACTTCCTACTGTGTAAACCAGGGCTATACACTTCTGCCCCACCTCCTTTGGGGAGGGGTTCTTTTCAGACTTGAAAAAGACAATGAGTGGGAGGGAGCTCCGATGAACCCCAGAGCTAAGTGAAAATAAAATGAACTGAATGGCTGCAAAATGCTCAGCCAAGGAAAAGACACAGACACTAATGTTAGTTACACAGTTACCGTGTGCCTGAGGCTGTCCCGGAGACTTCAAGTTCCACGCCCGAGCCCTCACAAAAAGACCGTCACACAGAAGAGGAAGCGGGGACTAAGAATGTTTGGGTCACTTTTTCAAGGTTGTGCAGACAGTAAGCAACGAGGTCAGCCTGCAGAGCAGAGCTGGGTGAATTTTAAGACCAGTATTCTCACTGCGCCAGGCAGCCCCGAAGCAGCCAAACCTGGATCACCACTGGATCGGGCCATCCAGCCTCTACTGAAGCACTTCCATGTGTCTGTGGTCTGAGTGCTCTGAGGTCCTGACCTGAGGACAGGTAGGATGGACCCACAGTGAGAGCATCTCTCTGTTGATAATGTGAGACCTGTCTTCCTCCCTCCATTCAACGGGAAGCGCCCCCTAGAAGTCATGGACTGGCTGGCAATGGGGAAAAATCTGTTTCTCCTCTCAGACAATCCACGCTCCTCCAAGTCACCGTGTGGGCGCTCAGACGCCCAATTCCAGGAACGCCTCCCTCTCCGCTGCCAGTGCCATCACATGGGCACCTTTCCGAATTACGAGGGCAGCTCCCCATTCCCTGGCGATGAAATAACGGGGCTCACGGCTCCATCAATAGAGACGGAGGTGGCCGCAATTTGGGAGTGGCTAACACCCCAAATACCCCGAGCTCCATCAGTGCCCCGCGCCCCCCGCCCCTCCCACCTCTCGCCACACACAGGGCCGCGGACGGCCCCTGTGGACTCGCAGTATCTCAGCCTCAAAGCTAATAGAGTTAAACCAGCTGGTCAATTTAAATAGGAGCAGAACCAGTGAGATGTTACTGTATGCTGAGATGGTGCTAATAAACTCTAATAGATTTCAGCTAACAGTTTGGTATAAATTAGACATCGCACTGCTGCAGAGGTAATAACTTCTGGCACTAAATAACAGAAAATCAGGCTCTGTGATGTGCTTCAAAAGCATCTTCATCGAGCCTCCGAGATTCAGGCAGATTTCACTATTGATTACCGCTTACTCTTCCCCAAGCTTTAAGAAAATAGCAAACTGCTCCAAAACACAGCCCCCAAGGAGCCCAGAGTTTTTCTCCTACTGGCTCAATAGCTCCTTTACATGAAAAGGTCTTTGGAATAAAAAATTGCGGGGGGGCCCTCTAAAGGGTAAGTCAGGAGCCAAGAGGTCACCCAATCCTCCCAAGGGCATGCAAACACTTGTTCACAATTTTCTGGAATATTCCAGAATGTTCACCTGCTGAATCCATTTCAATTCAGTTCTATTTTAACAGTAGAAACTATAATCAGCAAGTTGTGGCATTAGCTTGGGTCGGGCACTGAGTCAATTGGCTGTGGAGTGCAGTCCGGACTTGGCATGGGGAGAAGGTGTCCAAGTGCCAGCTATGATACCAACTGCCCCTGTGACCCTGGGCAAGGCATTTAACTTTCCTGAACCTCAGTTTCCCCACCTGCCTGCCTCAAAGGGTTGTGGTGAGGTGGAGGGGAATGGGAGAATCCCTTTGGAAGTGTGTCAGATCAGTTGTGAATTCAATAGGCCACATGACCTTAGGCTGGGTTCAAGTTTAGCGATGCCATCATGATCTTCAGAAACGGCCACCATGTTTCTTGTTATAGGCACAGTGGTCCCTGCTGGCTGGTCCCAGCACCCAAACTCCTCTCCCTCTGCCTTGTACATTGGGGGCCTTCGCAGACTTGGACCCACGTTCAAGGTCAGCCCTGGAACTCCAGTGATCTTCACAGGGGTCAGGAGTCGGCTTCAAGGACAGAACTCTGCATGGCGCTGTTGTTACTGAAACACCATATTTCGCTGCATCCTGGGCACACACTTTTCCCTCCCACAGTGTAGCATTTCTGGGTCAGGATGTGTCTCTCTGGCCTCATCAGGTCAGAGTTTCATCAGCAACACCTTCTTCTTTCGTGGGGTCACACAGTGATGCTGCATCTTACAACCGACGTCCTCTTAGATGTGACGGAATGTGGAACCGCCTGTTATGAGCCAGGCACAGCTCTCGGCGCTGCAGAGAGCGGGGCCCAAGATAGCATGTCCCTCTCTCCCAGTGACATAATGACAAAATTAATACACTGCCTTTGGAGTATAAGGCTGGTGGCAATAGCATATTGGAAAGTTTCAAGTAACTTAGTAGCCAGTTGTCATTGTAGCATTGACATAAAAATAGGTAGTTAATTTCTCAGTATATTCCCTTTATTATCTGCTTCCACCTTTGAAAGTCATCATAAACTAATAATAGCTAACATTTATTGAGTGCTTACCATGTGTTAGGCATTATGCCACGCAGTTTAAATGTATTGTGAGCTCATTTCATTTTTGCAATTGCCCCATAAGGTAAGTACTCTTATTATCGTCACTTTACTTTGGGGACACGAAGGCAAGGAGGGCGGACACGCCTCATGCAGGGGCCCAAGGCTGGCGAGGGCAAAAGATGAGTTTCGCACCCAGAGGGCCCAGCTGCAAGGCCCATGGGTGTAACCGTAGGCGCTCTTGACCTCGCTTCCCCAGTGCGGCCCTTTATTTCACCCCAGAACTGGGAAGTTCCCGAAGTCACACACCTAGGAGGTATCGGATCAGGGAGCAGGGCCCAGCATCTTCTGAGTCCCAGCCCAGTGCTCCTCTGCCCCGCTTGCTTCCTCAAGGGATTGTCCACGTTCACAGCCCACTGAAGTCGTCCATCTTGGCACCAGGCCCTCACGTCCAAGAGCAGGCCTCTGAGAGCCCGTGGGAGGGTCCGGTCGGCCAGGCCCATCCAGCAGGGCGGGCGCTGCTCAGCTGGTATCAGCTCTTGTGCAGCCCAGGCGTTTACTCAGGAGTCTCCACAGCACCATGGGCACAGAGGGGCCCATCTCTGTGTGATTGTCACCGTGGGCTGAAGCTTGTTACCACAGAGCTGGGTCTGCTCTGTCCCGGATGACCGCTGGGCCACCGAGACGAGAGCAGGAAAAATGCTTCTGGGCTACTTTTCTGACACTGTAAGAGTTGAGTCTGAAAGAGAAATCAGTTTCACCTTCTGTGTCACATCCTCTCACATGCCTGGAATATCATCTTAGAAAATATTCTGAGTCTGAGCCTCGGGCCCTGCCTGGGGAAGGAGACTGAGTAGCAGGGGTTCAGGGCAGTGGAGTCTGCCCAGGGGCCGTGGTTCTCGGGACACGAGTCGGGACATGCACAATTTATACGTCATGAAGACACAGCTTCTCATTTCTCAGGGAGAAGGTCCGGGGCAGTTGTCAACGTTTTGCCTGTCTCCCATTCTTCCTCAAAGCTCATCACGGCTACTTGAGCATCATCATAAATCGAGTTTTCACAACCTCTTAGCTGTAAGGGGGAGAAATATCAGACAAACCCAAGGGGGTTGTCTCTGTGTCTGACCTCACTCCCTCCTGCTGCCTTCATTGAAAAAAGGGGGTGACATCTTTTTTGGACCCCGGGGGGCCTCCTTCCTTTGTGTTCCCTAGAGCAGGAGTCCCCAACCTTTTTTGGAACCAGGGACCAGTTTCATGGAAGACAGTATTTCCACGGGGTTGTTGGGGGTGGCCTCAGGACGGTTCAAACGCATTGCATTCAAGCTCACCTTCTGCTGTGTGGTCCGGTTCCTAACAGACCTGGACTGGTACCAGTCCGCGGTCCGGAGGTTGGGGGCCCCTGCCCTTGAGCCACTTCTTTCTCCCTCCTGCAGGAATTGGATTGCAGCTGTGCGGCCTCTCCCCGATTTGGGACCTCTGCCTCCCGCAATTTTAGACAGAAGAGAAGCACAGGTGTGGAGACTGAGGACGAGCCTGTTTTGATGCTCCTGCCTGGGAAAACTGCCCTCGACAAACACATTTGTTGCTCATACATTATCCGCTGGCTATCTACCCACATGCCCATCTGTCGAGGTGGCATTGTGCCTGATCCCAGGCCCCAAAGCCAGCGCCATGAAACCTAGTGCCAATCACCCGCAAGCTGCTGTAGGAGGCTTCGCCCTCTGGGGACCCTTCTCTTCACCTCCCCCTGGGAGCTTTGGACTTTCTCACCTGGAGCCTGGCAGGGGGTGCTGCCCCTTTGGAGATGCCAACTTGGGATGCAAGAGAATGGTCCCTGGGGGAGGAGGCCCAGCGAACGCGGCTCCGTGTCCAGGGAGGGGGCGACGGGGTGGGGTGGAGGCGTGTGTGAGTTGGGAGGGATCCTGTCTGCCTGCGTGAGGGACAGAAGGGGACGTCAGTGTAGAATAATTGGAACCACATCCCTTCCGCTGAATCTCACATGTGTGAGTGCGTGTGTGCGTGCCTGCCTCAGAAGGACAAAATTAATCCACATTCATCAGTAATAAATCAAATGTCTTTACTCCCCTGCCTTGTCCCAACATGGGTTTGAAGGGGCAAATAGAATGCCAGGTGTCTGTGCAACCTGCTAACAAGGGCACAGTCTCATCTCCTGGGATATATCGAGGCCCCCAAAGGTACCTGGTAGGGAGGAGAAAGAGGAAGGATTGTGGTTTGTGGCCGACATGATGTCAGGCACATGGCACACACTCAGGCAAAGCTGGTGAATGAATGAATGACTAATAGAGGTTCCCTTGCACAGTTCTTGCGTAAATGAAATGTGATGGTGTAATTGTTTATGCCAATTTTTGAGCACCTACTACATGCCAGGCACCATTCCAGGCTCCTGGGAGATAATGCCCAGCGAGAAAGACAGGGCCCTGGTCCCATGGAGCTCATCTTCCGCCAGGGAACAGACAGAGGCAAACAAACAAATGTACAATGAGAACTGCAGAGCTTGGCAACTTTCGATCTCTTTCTTTTGCTCCTATGGAGAGAAGCGAAATGAAGGCTTGCACACACACATAAAGTAAGATACATTCACCTGTGTTTGCTGGGTGGTTTCTGAAGAACCTTCCCCTACAGAGACACATGCTCACGTGTATAAATGTACACACTCACCCTCTTGGACTTGGAATTTTCCTGAAATATACATTATTTTTTCCTTATAAAATCTGCAAAAGAAAGGCCCATGTGACCTGACGGGGGATGTGGTCACGGATCCAGAGAGATCTCGGTTGGTTTAGAGCCACTGCCAGGTCGCTGTACCCCCAAATCAGAGCTCCCGAGTGGTTCTCTGCAGCCTTCACACCTACGTCTGACTCCAGCTGCATCTGGGAAAGAGTCATGGCTTCTGGGTCACGTTCTCCTCTACATCTGGCCTAGAAAGCTACAGAGATGAAGGATGGTTGCTACAGAATCAGGGTGTGTGAAAGGTAGGCACTGGGGAGATTCCAAAATGGGAGGGGGTTCTACTCCAGGCCCTCTAATTTCTCATCTGTCTGAGAGAGACTGTGATTCCTGGAACATTCCGGAGCTCTGAGCTCCTTGGGCTGGTTAGATGCTCAGGAGCTGAAGGCTGGCAGGACCTATGGTTTGTCCATGTGGTTGAAGTCACACAGGTGTCAGTAAGAGAACGCTGTCTAGAACTGAGGGGCTGCACTCAGGAAAAGTTAATATTCTATGAGATGACAATGAAGTCTCATATTTAGCATATTCAGACCACTCTGATATGTGTAACACCCAAATTACAACACACAAGTAGCCTGTTACAGTGTTGCCATGGTGACCATCTCCAGTTATGACCAGCAGGATTAAGAAGACGTCTGTGGTGCTCTCCTTGGCTGGTGAGTGAGAGCCCGTGGGGACAGAGGAGGATCTGGGATGGGGAGCTGCTTCCAATGAGCTGAGATGGAGCAGAACCGGAGCCCCGGGCCGTCTGCCCGTGAATGGTGACAGGCGCCATCTGCTCCTTACGTAGGGCTCTTATTAGTCTTGTCGGTCAGCCTATCATCGGCACCTACCACAATGCTGGGCGGAGTCGGTGCTCAGTGAGCTTGGATAGATGAGTGAGTGAATGGATGGATGGATGGGGGGATTTGCTGCGACTTCTCTCTTCCCCTCAGTGAAGTAAATGTGGTGGGAGTACAGTTGGTGTAGAGCTAGGTGGCGGTGGTGACGGCGGTGATGGCAACGGCGAGAGGGTGACTACTATTAGACTCAGAGAGACCACACTACCCTGGCCTGGCCGCGAAAGCCCAGCAGGAGTCAAATTGCTGAAGATAAAAAGTCATCACTGGCGGGCTGAGAGTATTGATAAGTGTACCGCTTCCTGCGAGTTTTCCAGAAGCCGAATTTGGGGGGCTGGTGGAGCAAATTGTAGTCTTTCCCTGTCCTGGAATGTCCTGCTGCCGTTTACATGGCGTTGTGGGAATACATCTGTCAACACAGAAGTGTGTGTATTCCTGAGGGTTAAGTTTGGCTCCAGGTCACAGAGAAGAAGAAAAGAGTTGCTTTAGCAAAAGAGGGGTGAGTCTTTCTAATGTGGTCATTCAGGGCCGTGATGGCGCCCCCCAGGCTTCTGGCACCGAGCGCCCAGGTTTCTGCTCTGGGAAAAACTCTTGGCTCGGAGTAGCCACTGAGGAGTCGTAAACAGCGCACGGGTTTCCTCTGCACCGGCCCTTCTTTGTGCAGGTGCCTGCCTTCTTCTCAGCGCAGCGTGGAGTTCTCGTTTCTGCGACCGGGGAACGCTCAGGCGGTGCTTACAGAGACTCCAGACCAAGGGGGCCAGGGACGTGGCATCCAGAGGTGTGTGGCCCTCTCCCTGGCACCGCTGTTTTTCCTTGTGTTGGCTCTTTCACTCCCAGTACTGTCTCAGGGAATAAAGTTTGGAGGAACATGGGTTTTTTGGAACATTGATGTCACAACAGTAAATGAAATGCATACGTGGCTGGTAAATCAGGTTTCATTTAGTATTTCCCAGCATGTCCCAATGTGTAATTGTGTTCGGTGATCTCTGAGACACCAAGAAGTGTTTGTAAAGATTTTCTTCACGAGCCCATGCCGGCAGGTTTCTATGAAAGAGAGGCAGCGCTTGCCCATTAGGAGGGACCCTGAAGCAGGGGAAGCAGCCCCCGTCTTACTGGAACACTCAGCTCAATCAAATTAGATGGGAGAGCATCGCTCCAAGACCAGCTTTGCAAGGATATGGCCCCAGGCCAAATAACTGGCACTTAGTGTTGACTATGATGACTTCCGGGAGGCGATCGAGTTCTGGGAATCTGGGCGGGGCTTGAGAATGAGGGGTCTCAAAGGCCTGACGTCAGTGGGGGAGACGGAGACCTGTTAATGGCAGGCGGAGCCCCAATTTTCTGGGTGGGAAAGGGTCAGACACAGCACTTTTCCTGATGGAGGCCGGAGAAGTTTACCAGAGGATGCGTTTTCCCATTTTTACTGAGCTATAGTAAACACACAGCGTTGTGTTAGTCTCAGGTGTACAACACAATGATTTACGTACATGTGCATATGTCAAAACGGCTACTGCATTAAGTTTGGTTAACATCCGCCACCTCGCAGTTACAAATTTTTTTTGTGATGCAATCTTTTAAGACCTACTTCCTTAGCAACTTTCACGCACGCAGTACAGTATCGATAACCACAGTCCTCAGGCTGCACATGACGTCCCCAGAACTTATAACTGGAAGCTGGCACCTTTTGACCATTTTCACCCATTTTTTCCACGCCCCTCCACCTCTGTCAACCATGAGTCTGTTCACAGTTTATACATTTTTGATAGCAATCCCATTTTACTGATTTTTCACCCGTTCCTTAAATTTGTGTTTTTCAGAGGTGTTTAAAATGGAAATGAAAAGAAGTCATTATGAGAGTGTGTTATTGTGGCAGAGGCTCATTGGGCAGCAAGAAGTGGCAACCGACATGTACAAGACAACTTGTAAAAGAATCGGAGGTATCCTCTAAACTGCGGAGTAGGAAGCATGGCTAGGGGAGAAAAGACGGGGACCAGGAATTGCAGAGCCGTTCGGAGCCTGGCGCCCATGATGGACCAGCTGTCTCTGTGGGAGAGCAAGGCCCAAGATGGCTGCCACCAAGCCGCTGCCCCGGCCGCCCCCCGAGTCTGCATAATCCTACAGCTTTGCACCTAAAGTTAACCGATCCTAATGTTACCTGTTCATTCCTTGTCCAATCAGCTGTGGTGGAGGGGGGAGGCCATGTGGGTTTCAGAAACAGAGTCTTTGAGAAAAGAAAAAGGGCAGATCCTCTAAGAAGGAATGTGGAGTAGGTAGAAATGATTAGCAGAGAGAATGACTTGCATCTCTAATATACTTATCTCGAGGGGGAAGCAAAAGTGTTGAGCTCAAAGCCTAGGCGCTAGGTTCCAGGGCAACAGAAATGCATGCTCTGCTTTTCCTTTCTGTGGCTTCTCCACTTACTTCTCTACCATTTTTTTAATGACTACCAGCAGACCAATCAATAGGTTATCAACAATGGGGACAAGTTAATTAAGATGAGCAAATTAATCAGGTAATTAGCTGGCCTTCCCTGAGAAGGTGAGCCTGTTGAGGTGTTGGTGGCATTAGGTCCCATCAACTGTCTGTATGCGGGCTTGTAGGGACCCTGGTCACGGGGGATGACGCCAGACTGCAACAAAGGGATTTATCTTCCTCATCGGTGGGCACGTGATTTCTCTGGTCTTATCCGTAATAAGTCCATATTCCATTACAAACTTCTAGCACCTCGGTCTTACTGTCACTGTGCAAGTCTTCTGTTTCAGTGCTAGACGTGGTAGTTAATAACCCAATACTTATTTTTCCCTTTTACCCCATAAACAATGCTCCAATCTCTCTGGTGGACCAGCTTAAAAATTATACCTCCCAGTCTCCCTTGTCACTAGAAAGTGGCCAGTGAGGTTAAGAGATTTTCCTGGGGTCCTTTCAAGGAGCTGACCCAGTTGGGAGATATGCCCTTTCTATTTTTGTTACTAAACTTTTCGGTCTGTGATTTCCATTTGGTTCTTTTCTCTTACACTTCTATTGCTTTATTGAGATTTTCTATTTTTTTCATTTGTTTCAAGAGAATTGATAGTTGATTCTTGAGGCTTTGTTATGAAATTCTTGTCAGATAATTCCAGTGTCTGATTCTTCTCAGTGCTGGTGTTGGCCAGTTGTCTTTTCTCATTCAAGTTTTGATATTCTTGGGTCTTGGTATGATGGCTTTAATTGTATCCTGGACGTTTTGGCTGTTACTGGCAGGAGAGAGGCTCTGTGTCCTATTTAAATCTTTTATTTTAGCAGGAGATTGGGGTTCAGCACACTGGGCCTGGCATGCTTTCTGGGGTGGCAAGAAGTGGAGCTGAGATATTCAGGATGGACATGTCCATTGACCGTTTCATTTTCAGAGACTCTGTGGTCTTACTGTGGTCCACTTGGTGTCCGTGGTGCTGCTGGGGCCCCCGCTGGTCTCCAGGAGAGCTGCCTGAGAGGACCAAGGGGCTCGCCCATGCCTGCAGAATGGCGGCACTCGGTGGGGGAGGAGACTCGCACACCCTGAGACACAGGGTTCCTGGGGCAGGCTGCTCGTTGGAGCGGGGCCTCTCTCAGGGGGGTCGGGGAGTTTCAGACGCTGTGAAGAAGAGTCCCAACTGCCTATTCTGGGGGCAAAAAAGTAGAAGAAACCTGATTCTGCTGATCGGGACCCGTCATGCCAGCTTTAGACTAAATGTCTCTGCTATTTTCTTATGGAAGAGGAAAAAACTTCTATCGTATTTCAGCCACAGTTATTTGTGTTGTGGGTAACATGCTACAGAACTTAATCCTCACTGATGTGATATCAAAAGGGAAGGATAGGACGGATAGTCCCCGTAGTGGGCTGACCCCTGCTCTTCCAGACGGAACAGTGTGCCAATGCTGTGTCCGTGACCTGTGCTGTCCCCCTTGGCTGCAGCCCTTCCCTCCTCTGGGTCAGAGGACACCTGCAGGGTGAAGAGACAGAGTGGCTGTGTTGAAAGAGTTTACAGCCTGGGAAGCTTGAGCCTGCCTCCCCACTTCATCGCTTAATGGCCTTGGGCCCTCATGCAGTTACTTCCATTAGAACTATAAAACGGGGATAAAACAGCCATGATTCAAGGTTATTGTGAAGATTAAAAAATGTATAATGCACGTAAGGTGCCTAGTTGATAGTAATTTTATTATCATCATTATCGCCATTACTATCACCTTCTACCCAGAGCAAACATGAAAGAGTAATTTTGTTAGAAATGACTTACATTAAATACAGCATCTAAATAGTCAGGGCCAACACTTACCGAACTCTTACTGTGAGCTGGGCAATGGCCGCGCACCTTGCGTTCACTCATTTAATCCACACAAAGCGAGGAGGTGGCTATCGGGATCGGAGGCGTCATTGTCCTTCAGTAAGTGGAAGAGCTAGGGCTCAAAGCCTGGGACTCCCTCAGAGTCACACAGCGGTGAGCGGTGGGGCTGAGCCATGACCCCGGGGCTGTGTGACTCCAGAGAGCGAGCTTTCACAGAGCAGGAAGAGGTATTTCAGAGTTTGGGGTTTAAACAACTGCTTCCCTCCTTCCTTCCCTCCCTCCCTCCCTTCCTTCATCCATTCATTCATTTGTTCAGCCATTTAGCCTTTCAGGTCGAATTTACTGAGCTCTTACTCGGCGCCAATTCTGTGTTAGGCTTTGCACACTCAGAGATGAACAAACACATGGCCATGCCCTTAAATGGCTGCCAATGGGATTGTAGGAGGCAGAGATGTAAAGAAATACGCACCCTAAAAACCTGGAGTCGCGATGAGGTGTGTGTGCAGGGGGCTCGCGTGGAACATGCAGCAGGAAGCAGTCCGTTTTAGGGGAGTGGAGGGGTGAGTTAGCCCTCCAGTTCCGAATGCCCAGTTCTGCATTTCCGGAAAGGTCTGTTTTCTAACAGAATTTGGAAGGATCCTTATTAGCTGTTTTGCTCGTGGCAAAGAAATATGACAGCACTTACCACACCATAGTTGAAAGAGGACTTTTGTTAGCTGTGAATGGAAGGAATTGTTGGCTGGCAGTGTAAAGCCAGGAAGCACTAGAACGTGCCTCAGCAGACATGGCCCTTCCCCTCCTAGGGGTCGGAGGAAGTGCCGGGCCGCGGAGGCTTGCTGGTGGCCTCTCTGACACCTCATTGGCCGTTGCTGCTCCCAGTTCCCACCAGTAGGTGTCCACTGCTTGGATTAATGAGGGAAAGTCCACATGGCAAGGTGGAGAGAAATCAGAGAACCAGAGATTGAGCTGAGATGGAAAGGCAGACAGGCAGTTGCTCTTGAATTCTCACGAGGCACCGCTGGTCATGTCTTCTCCTCGGGAGCAAAATAAGTTAAAAACTTTGGTTCTTCGAAAGACACTCTGAAGAACAGGTAAAGAAAAGTCACAGGCTGGGAGACAATACTGCAATACATGTTGCTGACAAAGACTCACATCTAGACTATATAGAGAACTGCCACAACTCAGTAATAAAAGGCAAATTACGCAATAAAAACAGACAAGAGATTGCAACGGACAATTCACGAAAGGCCAATAAGCGCACAAAAAGACGCTCACGTCCCGTCATTAGGTAATGATGCGGTGCTGCATGCCTCCGAGAATGGCTAACATGGAAAAGGCTGGGAACCAGGTGTCAGAAAGGATGTGGAGCGACTAGAATTTTCAGACGTTGCTGGCAGGGCTGTAAAATGGTATAATCTTGGAAACCGGTTTGGCAGTTTTTTATACTTCCCTTATGATTCAGCAGTTCTGCTCATGGGTATTTCCTCAAGACAAATAAAAACAGGTCTACAAAAAAAAAAAAAAGTGTATGTGAATTTCATAGTAGCTTTATTCACAATAACCCAAAGTTGGAAATAACCTAACTGTTCATTATCTGGTGACTGAGTAAATAAGACGTGAAATAGCCAAACAGTGAAATACTACTCAACAATGAAAAGGAATCATCAGCTGATTAGACTGATAACCTACTGATCTACAGGCACACACAACAAGGATGCATCTCAAAAGGCGTCAAGGCTGAATCTGAGCAAAATAAGCCAGACTAGGTACTGGACAGGTCCATTATAGAAAACACAGTAACTGTATTAGTTTGCTAGGGCTGCTGTGCAAATATCACAGACTCGGTGGCTTAAGGAACATGACTTTATTTCCTTAGGATTCTGGAGACTAGAAGCCAGAGACCAAGGTGTCAGAAGGCCTGCGTCTTCCTGAGGCCTTCCCTGGCCCTCGACGGCGCTTTCTCGGGCGTGTCCTCGTGTGGTCTCCCTCTGTGCATGGCTGTGTCCTAATCCCGTCCTCTTACAATGACCGCAGTCCTATGGGAGCAAGGCCCACCCCATGACCTCGTTGTCCTGTAAGTGCCCCTGTGAGCGCCCTATTCTCCCTGTGCAGTCACATTCTGAGGTGCTGGGGGTTAGAACTGCAACACAGGAACTTCGGGAAGAACCCAACTCAGCCAGTAACTGTGACAAAAAAGTTTCCTCGGAGCCAAAGGTGAATGTGACTACAAACGTGCGTGAAGGGACTGTTTAGGGTAGTAGACAGTACGTAGTAATTTAACGTGGTAATTGTTCTGTATCTTAATTTGTTAGTGGCAGGGGGCACATACTCTTTGTCAAAACGCACTAAAGTGATACTTAAAATGAGTGCATGTGTAATATGTGAATTATACCTCTATATAATTGTTTTAAAATAAAACCCGTCACAATATTTTAGCATTTTTTGTAATAAAAGTAATAGCTATTAATGACAGAACATTTAGATTATAAAAATAATCAAAAAACAAATTATAATTACCTATGATTGTTCCACTGTCATAATTATATTGTATGTCTTTAAGTTATATACATATTATATAATTGGCATGTATATCTTTTAATGGCAAAATGTAATACATACTTTTTTCTGCTTTTTTTCACTCAGCAATATAATTTTGACTCATGACAACCATTCATTGTCATTGAATTTTATTGTTACTTTATTTTGAATAATTTTATAATCTGTAGGCCATCATTTAATTAGCTGGTTTCAATTGTTTGACACTTAGGTCATTTGTGATGTAGTTTTCCTTATCATAAGCAAAGCCATACATTCTCATAGCTAAATCTGTGCACCAATCCATAATTATTTTCTTAAGAAGCATTCTAGAAGTAGAATTTCTGGGTCAAAAGCTAGACAAAATGGTAAGGCTTTGGTATCTATATTTTATACATATATAATTGTTACATATGTATTACCTATTATTGGGGACATTTGAATTATAATCAAATGGGGCATTTAGAAACGTGTTTGCAGTTGAGAAGAGGAAAATGATATCTCATTGTTATTTTAGTTTGCATTTCTTTGGTTCCACCGACCTCGTCTCCCTGGCTTGGTTGTGAGGAGCTTGGATCCAGAAGTTGAACCGAAGTTCAAAGGACGGAGCAGGAGCAAAGGGGATGACTTCTGACTCTCTGAGTCTCCCACCCCAGGCTCAACCTGCTCACATTGGTCCTGACACTAAGCAGATCCCTCGGCACAGGGAGTTTCTGAAGCAGGTCCTAAGTTCAAGGGCAGCCCCTGTCAATGGGCAGGAAAAAGCGCAGGGCTCAGCCACGGGGTCCAGTTTCAGGCAGTTAACACCAAGGGAAAGGAGGCTAACTCACTTACAGGCCTGAGAACTGCTGTGGCCAACACCCATCCTGTTATCATCTCCTTCACAAGCATCAAGACCTGTTAACACACTGATCTGGTTACTGAGCTCTCCCTTGGGGAATCAGCAACAAAACAAAAAGAACAAGGCCGGCACTCGAGGAGCATCGCCATTTCTGCAGTCTCCTGAAATGAAGGGAGAGTGAGACCTAATCACGCTTCTCCGTAATTGTGGGAAAACAAAACACTTGCTGGTTGGTAGAGGGGCGGATTTTTCTTTGCTACCACATTCTGAGCGCCAGCTCAGGCCCCTGCCTTTTGCTCCACTCCCCTGATGCGACAGAAAATCCGTCTACCCTTCAGTCTGCAAAAACCCTGAAGCGGGGGAATGCTCCGTCAAGGCAGAACTGTGGGTGCGAGTATTGGAACAATGTGGTGTATTGTGAACACGAGAGCTGATGAGGTCAGAGCCACCCCGGGGACACGAAAATATATATTTATGTAAGATGCAGTAAAATTTGTCTGCAATTAAGTTTTACCAAAACCCTCAAATCTGTTGTTTGGTTTTAAGCAGATGTTGAAAGGGTTTATCCTGGATTCTGTCTTTATTGATAGGACGTCTTTTGATCTGCAGCCAAAGAAGAAATCTGGATGTTATTTCGGATTTGGAAATTTCCTTTAAATAAACATATTAGTTAAGTATGTAAATCTGCTTATCATCACTTCGGTCATATTGCCAGAGTGGGGAACATCTGTGGCCTGGTGTCAGCCGACTTATTAATTCACACTTAGAATATGTTTTGCGCAGGTTATTGCTGAATAATGTTATCTTGATTGCCTAAGTCAGCTGTGTCTTGAGAACAGTGTCTTCCGAGTCTGAGGTTTCAATTTTGACTCGTGAGAAATCCCCCGAGCAGGGCCCATCTCGGCCCAGCCGTTGAGGCTTCCAGCCCCCTTCAGGATTGATTTCAGAAATTAATTGTTAACATTTTGGATTATGATGGAAATCTGGGTTATTTATCTGAACTGGCCAGCGGGTGGTTCCGGGAAGGGATTATATGACCTCCTCACGATCAGCACTGAAGTGGGGTCACTAATACAACTTTCTACCATGAAGCTCCTGCCGCTTGATGGAAGCGCCTCTCCCTCCAGGTAAAGCGCTGCTCAATCGACTTCCACCTCTACGTCTGGAGTGAATCATTTGTCCGGTGGGCCGGTGCGTGATGAATGGCTGAGGCCCAGTGTTCTCACTAATGCACGTAATAGAGCAGATAAATCCAGGGAATCTTCTGCTCCTTGCGCTCTTCTAGGCCGGGAAACAAGCAGCAGGGATGGATGTTTGGAGAGCACCCTGATGAAGACTTTGTGCTCGTCGGAGTTAGTGGCTCCAGCCCTTGGTCGACGGCGGAATTCATGTGGCAAGGCCCGGGAGAAGTGAATTGTGGGGAGGGGGGATTTCCGAGAAGC
This sequence comes from Pteronotus mesoamericanus, assembly GCF_021234165.1. Classification (NCBI taxonomy): domain Eukaryota; kingdom Metazoa; phylum Chordata; class Mammalia; order Chiroptera; family Mormoopidae; genus Pteronotus; species Pteronotus mesoamericanus. The sequence continues at coordinate 5,182,131 of NW_026555086.1, read as the reverse complement.
TGTGTTGACGTGTGTCTGCTGAGAGCCTTCCTCGGCGGCAGTAGCAGCCAGAGCAAAGAGCCCGCCACCTTCAGCAAAATGTGAGGCTGTGACAGTGGACCGCCGGCTCACGTTTCAGGGCCGTGCTGGTCAGCACGGGCGGCAGCGGGGGCTTGCTCCACGGCCACTGATGGATCTGGCTCTTTCCGACCCCACCGGTGGCTCTGCTGTCCCCTGGGGTCCTGGAAGGACTTGCAGGACTTGCATTTGGCTGGAAGATGCGGGAAGTCAGAGAGCGCGGAGGGAGATTTTATTAGCCGGGCCTGGAAGTGGTCATTGTTCAGAACCCAGTCACAGGGCTAGAGCGAACTGTAAGGTAAACTGGAAAATACAGTCAAGCTGTGAGCCCAGGGAAAACCGTTTGATGCAGAATTAGTCTTATCAGGGCCATCTTGCCCATAAGAGTAACAGCAACAGCCCCAGCTGGGGTGGCTCAGCTGGGTGGAGCATCATCATCCTGTTAAACTGAAAGGTTTTAGGTTCGATTCCTGGTAAGAACATGCACAGGAGGCAACCAATCGATGCTTCTTTTTCACATCAATGTTTCTCTCCCTTTCTCTCTCCCTCCTTCCTCTCTCTCTAAAATCAATAAGCATGTCCTCAGGTGAGGATTGAAAAAAAAAGAATAACAGCAACAAAACTAATGGTTACAGTAGCTAACATTTACGGCTTGTTTAGCATGTGCCAGTCCTGAGCGAAATGGCTGGTGTGCATTATCTTATTTAATGCTGCTCTTCCCACTCAATAGGTAGGTAAACTGAGGCTGAGGGAGCTGAAGTAATTTCCCGAGTCACCTGACTGTAAATCGTGCCATGGAGACCCACACCCAGAGTGTGACTGGCTTGAGGGCACGTGACCTCAGTTCTTCTACTCCCCTTAACCACATCTGCAGGCGCCTCTGGGTGCTCTTGGGCCAGCCCCGCTCCCACCCCTTCCCCCTGGTCCTGGGCTGATGCAGGGCCTCCTTCCCACTGAGACCTGCAAGCGGAGCCCGCTAATGCAAGGCCCCCCACTTCCATGCGCTCACGGTGAACCCCAGTCGGGGAGAGACGGCGGGGCCTTCGGTCATGGACCACGCAGCGTCCCTGCTCAGGGATGGGGAGCGGGGGAGGCTGGTACCACAGGGGTCTTCACCCAAAAGTCACTTTAGTTATCATTTCCCGTTTCACAAGCAGTGAAGTTTAACGAACACTTACATGACCCCTCAGGCCCCGAATGATTCTAAAAATGTGAGTTGTTTCGTTGTTTGTTTTATCCCAAACTTACACTTTCTAGACCAACTTATTTGCTTTCTCCCTCCCCCACCCACTTTCTCTCCCCTTTCCCCTTTCCCCCCTCCCTGCCTTTCCTGGATCTTGGTACTACTCTCTCCTCCATTTTTCTCCCTCCCTCTCTGCCTTCCTTTCATTTAAAAGGTTTTGTTTATTTTTAGAGAGAGAGGAAGGGAGGGAGAAAGAGAAGGAGAGAAATGTCAATGTGTGAGAGACACACATTGATTGGTTGCCTCCCACACGCCCCCAACTGGGGACCTGGCCCGCAACCCAGGCCTGTGCCCCGACTGGGAATCAAACCCATGACCCTTTGGTTCACAGGCCAGTGCTCAGTCCACTGACCCACACCAGCCAGGGCATCATTTCATAAGTATTTTCTGTTCATTTACTTGTTACCAGATACCTAACAGCAACAAAGACAGCCAAAGCTTCTCTCCTTTGGGGTGCTTACATTATTTTCCACAACAAAATCAAAGTTCCGCAAACAATATCTGTAAAAATATTGTTCAAGTGAAGAGGGGTGAGAATCTCAAAGTAGTTTTAAAATGTGAGTGTGAGAAAATTCTACTAAGCTCCCCAGCAAAGTGACTTCTTTATAGATACCAAGTGCAGAGGAGTCAAATCCAAACCCCGCATAAAGTCCCGATTGCTGCGTGTTTTGGAACCTGCAGGGCTCCTCGGCAGCAGTGAAACCCACGCATTTTAAACTCGGGAACGCCGCGCCTTTGCTGCAGAGGTGGCAAATACACGGCACGAGGCCTGTCCCCCTTTAGTCAAGCCTGCGGCAGACATGGGGGTGGACATTGCTGACTGACCACAGTGCTCTTTGCCACCGAACTCAGGTGCGACCTCAGAATCTTCATCAACACAATGCTGTCGGCGTCGCGTCGGCGTTGGAAGTTTGCATCGGCCATGAACCTATTTGCCACCCTTCGAATGCTGTCGACCAGCTGTCTTTAAATATGGAAATGTGGACACACAAAGGTATTTAACATCCTTGTGTCTGGGTGGTGCTTTTTGTGCACAAAGAAATATGTATTTGAAGAAAGTGAAACGTAAGGCAAAATTGCTAAGTGGGATAAAAGGGGAGAGGTCAAGGAGCGAATCAGGGAGGAGGTAGCACTGAGAGTAGATCCTGGTTGTGCCTAGAGAGCCCCCCTGGAGGGGGGCCTGCGTCCAATCGCAAGAGGCTGGGATGGCGGGTCCCTTGGCTCCGCACCTCGCCTGTCCTGACGGCTGTTCTCTGCTGACCGTGGAGAGGGTTGGGCGGAGAGGAGTTGTGAGTGCGAGCGCACCCCAGGTCTCTCCCCAGGATGAGGCGCCTGCTGCCGGACAGACCTCCGCCCTCCCAGCCCCGCCCGCCTTGGGTCTCTGTCTGTGTGGCGCTGGTTCGTGGCTCAGGGACTTGGGTACACAGAGATCTGCTCGCCCTGCAGAGAGTGGCTGGAATGAGAGAAGGGGTTTCTGCCAGGGCAGGGAGAGATGGAGTCAGCAGGCAAAGAAATGCTATCAAGATGTTTCAGTGGCCCAAGAACACGGACTCCCAGTAGCCAGAGTAAAAGTCCTCATTTTCACCGTGCTGACTTGTATGTGTGTGTGTATGTGTGTGTGTGTAGACCCATAAGGTGTGGAGCTATCCCCCCAGGTGACATCAAGGATACCTGCTCTCCCAGTAAATGTGTGCCAGGGCAGGGAGGGTGGGTGGGGTGGAGGTAGGAGTGGGCCACCCGGGGTCCAGGCAGTGAAGGGTGCATGGTCTATCGGGAATTAGGAACAATGGCAACATTGGCTAAAGTTGTCTTACTTTTTATTATAACCATACCCCAGCTGAACTGCCGTCCTCACCCCCAGTGCTACGCCACTGAGCAGCACATTTGAAACCTAAGGGGTCCCGCGGGGCAGTTAACCCTGTGGCTGAGGCTGGCTTCCTGCCCCTTTCTCACACCGCCCTCCTGGCCTCCCCCAGCTTAGCCCACGGGATGCAAAGATTCATGAAGCAGAAACTCTAACGTCTTAGTAGGAACACGTTTGTTGTAAAAACAAGTAATATTTTATCTTATTAAGTAATTATTTAATGATTGGCTTCTCTCCCAAGGCTGTGTTTATTTATTTCTCTTTCATTTGAAAAGTATTTATGGAGTTTACTCTGTGTCAGGCCAGGTGCCAGGCATAGGAGTGTACAACACAGGAGATAAGTCCGTGACAAGGGGCTAACATTCTAGAACAGGGCAGACAGGGAGCAAGTGAAGAAATGCACAAACAGAATGATTTTAATAGAGCCACTGACTAGATTTTTAAAAAGATCCAACTAGTACCAAAAACTCACTTTGGATTTAAGGACACACATAGGCTAGAAGGGAAGCAATCGAAAAAGATGTCCTATGATGATGGTAATCAAAAGAGGGCAGGTGTGGCTACGTCCATATCAGACAACATAGACGTCAGGTCAAAAACTGTCAGGACGGACAAAGAAGGACATTGTGTAATAATATAAGGGTCAATGCATCAAGAGGCTATAACGACTACAGATACTAGATGTGCACCCAATATCAGAGAACCTATAACTATGAAGTGCATAGTGACAAAACTGAAGGGAGAAATAGACAGCAATGCCGTAATAACAGGAGACTTTAGTGCCTCACTATCAGTCATGGGCGGAATATCTGCACTCAGGGTCCATAAGAAAACAGAGACCTTGGACAACAATGTAGACCCGATGGACCTAAGAGACATAGACAGACGGAGACGGCCCTCCCAATTGCTGCACAGTGCACGCCTTCTCAGGCACTCACAGAACTTCCTCCGGGATGGATGGCGTATGAGGTCCCCAAACACCTCTTAACAAAGTTAAGAAGACGGAAATCGTGGCAAGTATCTTTTCTGACCACAACAGAATGAAACCAGAAACCAACAGCAGAAGGAAAATTGGAAAATTCGAAAATATGTGAGAATTAAACAGCACAATCTTGAACAACCGCTAGATCAACAAAGAAATCAAAAAGGAAATTAGAAACTACCTCGAGGCAAATGAAAATGAAAAGACAACATACCGAAACTTATGGGATGCGGCAAAAGCGGGAATAAGAGGGAAGTTTATTGCAACAAATGCTTACATTAAAGAAGAAGACAGATCTAAAAATAAACAACCTAACTTTATGCCTCAGAGAGCTAGAAAAAAGAAGAACAAACGAAGCCCAAAGTTAGCAGGAAGAAGGAAGTAACGTAAACAAGATGGTTTTAGCTAGTATGATGTGCAATGAAGGGGAACATTCTAGAGTAATGAGGTAGAAAGTGATGGGCAGGGGCAGGTCTATATTGGAGAAGGCGATCAAGGATGACTTCTCGGAGGAGGTGAGATGCAAACCGAGACTCAAAGGATGGGAAGAAGCCTGCCATGGCAGAAACAAACAGTGAATGCCAAGGTTCAGAGGCAGGAACACATCTGACATGTCGGAAAGTTTGAAAAAAGGCCCATGGAGCTAGAAATAAGAAGCACCTTTTTAGTGAAGAAGCTGAAGAGATGGGGCTGTCGATCACACTGGATCATTAGACCACGTTGCAGAGATTGCACTTCAGAATACAAGCAAGGGGAGGAGGGACGAGAATTCAACTGAAGCTCTTCGCTCCTCCCCCCACATCCCCCTAAATATTGTTACCTTTGCTTTGCCACATTTATGTTGACCCGCTTCAGGGGACCGCTCTTCCTCACATGCCAGTGTCCCTCTCTCCTCCGAGCGCCCCTGCCCGCCTTCCCTCTGTTCATTTATTTGCCTCCTGGATGTCTCCTCGCTGGCACCCAATCCCCTGGGACGGTGCTCTCTCTACCCCGCACATGGGCACTGTGGGGAGGGAGGAAGGTCCGCGCGGGCCCAGGCCTCCTGCTAAGCGCCCGCTGCCTGTTGTCAGAAACGATGTCAGTTGTCTGGGTCGGAGGAGCTCAAGCAGAGCGACCCGGGCCACCCTTTCCTCCCAGATGGCATTTATCACCTTGAACTTGCACTTGAGCCTTCTTGGGGGAAGACGCGAGGCTCGGAATGAGGCGCAAGGAGGAAGAAAGGAAGGGTTAGGAGCCGTGGAGGTCTGGGAGAGTTTAGAGGAAAGGGTAAAGGTCAGCCCGCAATTCCCTCGCCTGACCTCTGGCCTGAGAGAAGTCACAACGTCCACCAAGTCTAGTTCTCTCTTTCAGTCTTCAACAAGGGCTTCTTCTTTCTGATGTTTGTCAGTGGATTTGAGGGGAAAAATAATCATTTAAGAACTTAAAATGTAGCCCTGGCTGGTGTGGCTCAGTGGATTGAGTGCCAGCCTGTGAACCTAAAGGTCGCTGGTTAGATTCCCAGTTGGGACACACGCCTGAGTTGTGGGCCAGGTCCCCCACTGGGGACATGCAATAGGCAACCTTCTCTCACGCATCGACGTTTCTCTCCTCTCTCTTCCTCCCATCCCCTCTCTCCAAAAGATAAATAAATAAAATTTTTAAAAAAGAACTTAAAATATAACCTCACTTGAAGTGGAGAAAGTCTGGTTATCCTCTAATTAAAGAATAATTATAATGGTGTTCTCTCTCTCGCTCTCTCTCTCTCTCTCTCTCTCTCTCTCACACACACACACACACACACACGCACGCAATCACACAATTTGTCAGCAGTTGGTAAACGCTGGTTGCTGGATTCCACTTTGACACAGGTCAGGCAAGTTCTAGTTTTTTCCTGGAGTGAAATATGATTTCTATGGAGTCCCTGCTTTAGTTTATTATTTTTTTTAAAGAAAATAAATTACAGGAATTATGCATCAAATTATAGCAATAAATGGAGTCCTAGGAGATGAAGGGCAGGTGGATCTTGGCTCCTTGCCAAGAAAAAATCCCTGTCTTTTATTTTAGAGGAAGAAAGATGACAATTCCTGGTTTCTGTAGCGAGGAGGGCGGAACTGAGGCCTGGGTTCGCGAGAGATGGAAGCTTCCCTATTGTCATGTGATGGTTGGAGAAGCCACACATATCCTCCAGAGTTTCTGTGGAGAAGTGAAGCCAAGTAAACCACAGTCCCCACAGAGATGATTTTGGAGATTCAAGAGTAAATACATCCTTTACTCCTCAAAAGGTGACTTGAGAACCTGCCAGCATCACTCAATCGTCAAGAATTTATTGATGACTCGCTCCCTTCCGGTTCCAGATCAGACAGACAGGACCCTGACAATGCTCTCTGGGTGGGGAAGGAAGGCACATCTTAACTGTACTAGGGTTCTTTTCATTTCCAGTCACAGGAAACCCAGGCTAAAACAAAAAGATAAATGACTCATTCATAGAAGCAAAAGATCCAGGCCTGGCATTTTGTATCAGTTAGTTATCGACACATAGTAGATCGCCTTACCATATTGCAGCTTAAAACAACCACTTAATTAGCTCAAAATGGGAGGGCCAGCCCTTGAAGCTGAGTGCGGGTGGATGGCTCTTCTGTTCTCCCCGGGCTCCGTCATTCTTCCGCAGGGTGGGTGGGCTTGGTGGTGGGCGCCTGGCCTTGGGCTGGGATGCTGGGCTCCCCTCCACATCGTGGCTGGTCCCCCCGCAGGCTAGCCCTGGCTTTGCTGCGCGGAGGTGGGACTCCGAGGAAGGGCGAGGGGATGCGCCCCCACTTCCCCTGCATGGCACAGGCCAGGGCAAGCCACAAGACCTGTCCTTCTCCGAGGGGCGGGCAGCAGTTCCCATCTCTTAACACTCTCCAAGACAGAATCTGTAAGCTCACATTACAAAGCGTGCGGATACAGGCAAGTGGGAAACGTTGTCTATATTTCCCCCCAGTCTATTGCTGGACGGCTGGCTTCCCCAAGACTGTGTGTGGGCCCTCGGCAATGCCATCATCCCTTCTGTTGACTTCCGCCTCTGTTGACTATTGGCACAATGGCTACAGCAGTTCCCAGGCCCACATTCAAGTCTCGGGAAAGGTCAACCTGTCTGATCACTTACTGCACTTCAGTCTCGTGGATCCTGTGACTTTCACTAACGCAATCTCCGTGGCCTGGGGAAGGCAGGGCATTGGCTCAGGCTGTCACGTACGCCACCCCTGCCCTGGGGACAGAGCCCAGTAGAAGTATCAAGGCTTTGAGGGGAGCGACAGAACCGCAGGAGGAAGTTGGTGGCTCTGCCGGTGATCGTGATAATGGGGGAGTGCCAGCAGCCATCACAGCGGCTCCACGACAGAAGACGATTTATTTGCTGGACCTCCACCTGCTGGACCCACAGACAAAGCAGTAAGTTAGGTGAAGGGCAGTGCCCTAGGTTGGGACCCCGACCTTCAGGTCCCGAACCCTGCGTGTTGGCCTGAGTTATTTTTCTCAACACCGGGCATGACCCACACAATATGGGTAATAGGTGGCCCTGCCACGGGGTCTCTTACTTTGTAATAGAAACATCACCTCAGTGGGAGCTTTGAGCTTTTTTGCGATCATCTTCCGCATGTTGTGGGATCAATACACTTTCAAACACTTGCCCATTCACCGAGGCGTTATCTCCCCAAACTTCTTTGTCCCTGCTTATATTTGTCAAGTTTACAGTCCTTTCACTGCCAGCGAAAGCTTTGGGAAGCAACAAATAAAAGCAGGGATTATGAAAGGATCCTTATTAAAACATGCTTTCTTGGAGACACAGAGGACAATGCCCTCCGTCCTCCCCTGGTGAAAAGATGTGTTTTCTTGTTTAATTAGAACAGACCTCCATTCCATTAGAAGAGGACAAGTAAGGCGGCAGGATGGAGACGCCTGGCCGCTAGAAAGAGCAGTTTATTGCTTTCCGCTCCAGCCATCTTTAAGAGTGTATTGCAACTTTGTGGAAGAGTGTGTCATATTCTGAGATGCATGAATGCAAGGAAAGTGCCGCACGCCCACCACATAGTAACTGGTCATAATCTCCATTTTGCTGCTGGTGTTGTCGTTGTTGCTACTTTGCAATTAGAGCCGGTGTTGGAGAAATGCAAAGGCACGTGTGTCAATTAGGGTCCTGGCAGGAAACAGACGGCACACTCAGTTGGAGTAATTCAAGGGGAGCTTGGTAAAGAGGTTGTTTGCTAAGACGTGAGCAGGGACCACATGGAACTGCGTTGTACCCCAGTGTGAGCAACTGTGGGGAACCAAGTCACACAGAGCAGGGACTGGCTCACTGTGGTCCAGGGGCCAAATCTTGCCCACTACCTGTTGATGGCAGTAAAGCTTGCTTGAAACAGCTATGCCCACTTGCTTACATCCAGGGTGGGCAAAAGTAGGTTTACAGCCATGACTACACAAGACACAGAGTTTATTCCTGCATTATTACTTATAAATTCTTGCACTATTTTCCATATGAACCACTGTAAACCTGCTTTTGCCCCACCCTGTGATGTCAGTGACCGCTTTCCCATTTCAAAGGCAGAGCTGAAGAATTGCCTTAGAGACTGTATATAACCTGCAACTCCTAAAATATTTGCTGCCCGGTCCTTTCCCAAAAAGGTTTATGTCACCAGCATGAGAGGCAGTATGTCCTTATATTCTGCACACAGTCTACTGACCAGCTTCGCTCTAGCCTCACTCTGCTTTGCGGACCCTGGATCGGGGAGGAGCTCTGTGGAGAAGGCTTCCCGACAGGTGCGGTGGCTTTCCAGAGGGAGAGGCAGCCGAGCCCTGGCCGGCGGCAGGCGCGGGGATGGGGACCAACCTCACAACTTTGGTTTCTGCCTGACTCCCAAGCCCTCACGTGGCCATTCCCCCTTAGAAGGCACGGAGCCAGCATGCCAGTTAATGGGGCCCGTAAGGGTCAGCCTCTTGGAGACAGAGGAGGGTGGAGAGGGAAGAGGGAGTGTCAGGGGCGCAAACCGGGGGCAAGAAAGAAAAGTGAGGGAACCTGCTTCCAATCCCAAGGGCCTGCAGACACTGCAGAATCTCAGTCGGCCCGGGCCAGGGCAGTGGTGGTCGTTCAGCTCCAAGAAACTGTGCTATCAAGACATCAGGTTGCGTGCCTTAAATGCGCACAGTCTTCACTTGCGAGTTATACTCAGTAAAGCAGGCCAAAAAAAAAAAAATTATAATAAAAACGGAATCCAAGGAAGGAAAGCTGCCTGCTCCTTTATTCCAACGACACTCATTTCACCCTGCAGAAGTAGGAGAGGCCTCCGAGGCCCGAGTTATGGAAAGGCAGGGCCCACCCCTTCCTTCTCTCCCACGCATTACAATGACTATTAAACGACGATTCTTTGATTGTTTACTTAGAGTCCGTTTTCCCACTTGTTCACGGATCTATCCCCACACCCAATCCAGTGCCTGGCATCAAACAGTTTTTCAATAAATTTGTGTCGAATAAAGAATATCTGAAAGACCTTCGACTTAAAGATAGCACAGGATGTCTAAGGAATGGAGTGTGAATGGGCAAATGACAAGCATCGAAAGTAGCCAGGGGAAGGTCCACTGGGGCGCATAGGGGAGTGGAAATGCGGACTCTCCCTTCACAGACACATGCCTTACACTTTAAATTATATCTTAATTCAGAACATAGATATTACTTTGCCAAGCATTTGGTGTAAGACTTGTCCCCTGTCTTTCTTTTTTTTTTTTAAAGGCTACATTCCATTGCTCAGAGTTCCAGATTATCTTTCTTATATAAAGCACATTCACAATGTATTATCTGAGTTTCGGTTTCATTTTCTTTAAAATGGAATGTAAAACCTCATGAGACTAAAAGAATATTCCAGGGCTGTTTCTACAGCATTCTTTACAATTTTCCTCAATTTTTGACAGATTTGCCAACACTCTTTTTAGTGCCTTCCCTTTAGGAAATATTTCCAAAGCGTTCCATCTAGCTTTTGCAGAAACGCCCACTTCGATTGTTGTTCACGTTGCATTAATGTATGGATCACAATAGTGAACGTGGCTGACACCAAGGGTTTGGGGACGAACATAACAGGTTCACAGTGACTCAGCCGACGGGAGGAGGACTGGGGACATTCAGGAAGGTCGCTTGCCTCTCACGAGCCTTCCACCTGTTGGGAGAGTTTTACAGGCAGAAGGGAGAGCTTTGGTGAATTTGGTGACTTGATGAAGTGGGGTGTACTTAAGAAGGATTTTCCTATGTGTAACCTAGCACTCAATATTTTTGAGCTCCGGTGGCAAAGGACAGTTGCTTCATCACTGACATTTGCCCTTCTATCCTCTGACAAGTCAGAACAATCCTGAGAAAGACAAAGCGAACCGGGACAGCGGACCTCGAGGAGGGTGCACACTCCGGACTTTGGTGGTTTCTAGCCCAGCGCAGGCCTGGGCAGTCAGCAGCTGGCAACTACACGCTCCCATTTCCTTTGGCAAACCCAATTCCTTGGACCCCTCCCCACACCCTCCCCCCTGCCGACTGCGTGGTGAGGGAAAGACAGCTTGGGTCCTGAGCCAGAGGCACCAACCTGGGGCTTGAGCTGACGGTCAAGGGCAGGAACCGTCCCAGTCCTTCCTTGGAGGAAATAGTCTGTGTTGGAGGGAAGGTTAGTCAAAAGGGGACATGTGTTCCAAGGCTGGCACCGCCACGTATAACTCTGGTGACTTTGGGCAGGGCACTCGAAGTTCTATATCTTTGTTAAAGTAAATGATCATTAATGCCTAAGCAATAAATAATAACCAAGCCCTATCTAGTTCACGTAAATGCTGTCTCAAGTGGGAAAAAAAAATGCAGTGTGCAACTGTCTATTCCCCTCTTCTTCCTGAGGAGCATTTGTAAGAGTCAGGATACGTTATGCTGCAGTAACAAACAACCTCAAACTCCGGTGGCTTAGTAAAAACAAAGGCTTATTTTTCTCGCAGTGGCATCCTGTGTCTGTCATAGGTCAGCAGGGGTTTCGGTCAGGGTTCTCACTCATTCTGGGACACAGTGTCCCCTCAGATGTGGCCAAGTGCCATGGCAGAGAGGACAGAGGGAGGGCTCGAAGGTCTCCCCCAGCCATGAAATATTTGACCTGAAAATGAAACATGAAACTTCGGTTGGCAGTTCTTTAGTTAAAGCTATTCACGTGGCCCCCCGCCTGCTCCCAAGGAGGTGGGAATACAGTCTCCCACGTACCTCAGAGAGTAAGAACCAAAGGTATTTGGGGGAAAAGTGCGAGTAACTACCACCCACCCCTTTGCTTCATCTTGTTTTCCTTCACTCCTTTCTTTTCCCTCCTTCCCTCCCTCCCCTTTCTTTTTCTTCCCCTCCTTTGTTCTTAGATAAAATGTAGTACAGTGAAGCTATAACCTTTAAAGCGAAGCCAAATTGCATTTCTTACCATCTGTGCAGGCAACTTTGGGCGCACCACTTAAAGCCCTTGTCAGTCACCTTCTCTGAAAAGGGTGTCCGTCGTGAAGGTGAAATACGATGCGGGCAAAGCAGAACCCTAACCGATACCTGTTTCCTTCCTCAACCCATCCATTTCTCCCTTCTGTTTTCTCTCCATTTACAAAATTTTCCCCAGGAAAGAAGGAGTGAGGGTTTGGGGGTCAGGCGTCGGGCTAGAGATAGAAACAATTTCTGCTTTTATTACACCCTCTACCTCCAGCCAGGTCTTCGGGTGGTAGGCCAGCGGAGGCCAGAGTCAACCCTGGCCCATCGGGGTCATCTCAAGGTCATTTCAAGGCGTTGAGAGTTTCCAGGAAATGCTTAGAAAGGAGCTGCTATGACAGCTTCAGCAAATCTTCTCCCTGGGAGACTTGTCTGAGTCACTGTTCTCTCCAGGAAAGGTGGGACCGTGGTATCGAGCAGTGTGAGTGCTTCTCAACCTTCTGTGCACACATGTACGTCTGACAGGCTTCCAGATAGTTCCAGCGCCGCTCGTCTCCAGACCATACTTTGAATAGCGAGGTTCCAGGGGACGTAAATGAAGACTTAGATGCTGGGGACCTCAATGGGAATTTTGGATCTGCGTCGCACGCGGTTCGAGGCTTGGGCACAACACTCACCTAGCCCCAAACGCTATGTCGTCTTCTGCAAGCAGGCAGCAGTGATCTTGTCACCTCACCTCACAGTGCCGTCTGCAAGGCTTAAATGAGATCCTACCCGTGAAAACCGTTGTCCACCGCGAAGCACTGCCGCGGGCGAGCTATTGGTACCTCTTATGGCTTCAAACACCGGGCTGTCTCTCTTGCTTCGCCTCATGTGGCAGATGTGGCTAGATGCCTCTCCCGCGTGCTGTGTAAGCACATCTCTGCTTCCAGAGAGGTTCACCTTGTGTATCGACAAGTGTCAGGATAATGCAGGAGAGGGGCGTATGTCTCGACAACGTACACGTATGTGTGGACAGGGAGCTTGCTGAGGGGGCTGGGGGGTGGCCCAAGCTGAGGGAAGTTGGGTATAAATGCCCAACATGATGGCATCTGTACCAAACAGAACCTGTTAAGCCAGGCCCCTAGCAGGGAGACCCTTCTTTCTCTTATGGGATGCAGTGATAAAGAAATTACATAGTTATTTGAGAGGAACATAAATAAAGATTAATAGGTTAATGAGTTATTTTCCTTTCATTACTAAGCTATTGTACTTTATTATAATTGCTTTGCACTCATTTAATTAAATTTGAACTGGGGCCAACACAAGATAATTTGTTTTCCCTGTACCGAACAATGAGTATGCAGATTGGATGTACTGAAGCAGTAATCAGCCCTCTGTTTGCAACACTTTTCTACTCTGAGTAGACATTATAATTGATAATTTGATTGTTGCAGCACTCTGTGCAATATATTTTAAAGCAACATTAACATAATGGAAATTATGTTGTGAGCTTAATCTCAGCTTTTCGCTGAGAGGCGATTATCTGGCTTCTTAGTGGAAACCAGAGAGGGTCTGGCAGTATCAGATCCTTCTCTGTCCCCTCCTCTCTTTCTTCCTCTGTCTTTCTCTCTCCTTTTCTTTTTTCTATCTCCTTACTCCCTCTTTCCATCCTCTTCTTTTCCCTATTTTTCCATTCTTCCCTCCCGTCCTCCCTCCCTTTCTCCCTTCCTTCCTTCCTTCCCTCCTTCCTTCCTTTTCTGTTTTCTTTCCCTCCCTCCCTATTTCTCTTTCCTCTCTTCCCTCCTCCCATAGCCACACTCTAGAGCCACACGTGAAGGCAGAGGAGGGAGCAGGGCGCGTTGACAAGAACCACTCCCCAGCCGCATTTCCTAATTTTGAGACCTGTTCACATCCGGGACACTGGGGAGTAAAAACAAACAGGGGCCTTTCCCACAAGCAACCAAATGAGAACTTATTCAAGGGGGCCAGCATGACAGCCCGCACCACGCTTTGTGCTGTTGACACACTTAATGGCTTGATTCACCAGGCGGCCCTGAGTTCTTGGAGGGCGTTTCCGTACGTGTGGGCAGGTGAGGAAAAAGCCACTGGCATTCTCTTTGTCTCAATTCCCTTCGCCCCTTGGAGCTGCAAACACTTTCCTGGGAGGATGTGGCCTTTATCCTGACGGAATCCATTCTGGGACTCATTCTCTCGGGCCCAAGGCTTTCGCGTCCCACAGTGGACACCGGGGCTGACATTCTGTTTCAGCTCCCGGGCTGCTGATCTGGGCACAGGTCGGAGCCCTCACGCCCAGGTGACTCTGGTGAATTTTCATAACTGCGTAAGTATTTGTTTCTGTGTTTGTTTTGGGAGGAAAACCACCTGTGAGTGGTGGGCAGTGACTGTATTTGTTTTGGAAGAGCCGAGGAAGAGGGGTGTACTTTGGCCTTCTCCGAACAGCCCAAGCTCTGAATTTGTTGCCAAAATCGAATTTCTTTAAAGAAAAGCCTGCTTTTATTTAAAAATTAAAAGAATTTTTTTTTCTTTATCACTTTGCTCTTTCTGAGGCCTGGGCACTGACACCGTAGTCTTCTGTGGGAGTATCAAATTTTCTGTCCGTGTCGGGGGACAAGCTCCAACTGAGGGCACGCGCCTTCGGAGCAGACGCCTTCTGCAGACTCTGGGAAGGCAGGCTTGCCTCTGTGTCGCATTCGTCTCCTCCCGTGCGCCCGGGAGGGCCGGCGCCGGCTCCGAGAGCCTCGCTTGTTTCCTTTCTCTTTCTATATGTTTTTATTCTTCATAGAAAAGTAAACTAGAACTTGACGTATTCACTACCAGCCCAGAAGCGGCACCCCTGAGTTTTACTTTTTATCCCGTTTCCTCCTCGCTTGTTTGAGTAGTGTCTTTTTGTTTTGTTGTTATAACAGACTTCTCTTGGCTGGGTTTACTGTCCTAATTATTATTGTTAGTAACATTTTTTTTTTTACCAGAAAAGGGCATAGAGACTCGTGTTTTTAAACTTTACCTCTGTTTTTTTAAAAAAGGAGCACAACCCTTACCCTGTGGCTCAGTGGGTTGGGCGTCATCCTGCGAAGCAAAAGGTCCCCGACTCCATCCCCTTTCAGGGCGTGTGCCTGGGTTGCCGGCCTGGTCCCCGGTCAGGGCACGTGGTAGAGGCAACTGATTGATGTTTCTCTCACACACTGCTGTCTCTTTCCCTGGATGGGTTTGCTTCCTCTTGTCCAGAGACACTGCATTTAAGCTGAGAAGCCCACAGCAGGTATGTGGTCCCAGCTTAGAGACACCATCCTGGCCTCTTGCATCAGCCCGCCCATGGCTCCCTGCTTCTCGGGATCTTGCTTCAAAAGCCTGTTCCCAAACAGGGATGGAGGGTGGGTGCAGGGGGCGCAGGCGCCTGGCTTTCAGGCGGACAGCAGCTTCCCACCAAGGGGAGCCATGGCCAAGGGCCTATCCTGGCCCTGGGTCCCCGCCATGGGCTCTGGTGCTTGCTGGCTGTACAAACATCATAGCACTTTGGGATGCTCAGCTTGGCACCTCAGTTTGTATCTCTTATAATTTGGTTCCTAAGACAAGCATTCAAGTGCGAGTACCGTATTTTACAGTGTATAATATCCAGCTGCGTTTTTGGCCCAAATTTTCAGGAGAAAAAAAATCGTTCATATTAATTTTTTCATTCAATTGTTTATTTACTTATATTTAGAGGTAAAACCAATTGTCATATTCCAGGGTATTATTTTGCATATGGATATGGTTATCGCTGTCTAGAGTTACACTTTTAACACATAAGCATAAATTAGAGAATTAAAACCATTTCTATAGATATGGAATAAGTACTTCTGTAAAATGCACATCCTTAATTTTCCCTCAAAAATTTGGGCAAAAAAAGTGTGCATTGTACACGGCAAAAATACAGGTAACTTTTCTGGAGGTGAATCCAGTGAACACCAGAGGGGAACGCGGGATTGGGACAAGGCAGAAAGTCAGCCCATAAGGCAGTGCTCACAGGGACTCGGTGGGTCACGTAAGGGACCTCTGCGTCAGCCGTGCCTCTCGGAGTTAACTCGCCAAGGCAGGAGGGAGCTGGGGTGCTTACACAGCAGTCCCCGTCTGTCATCGACCCTCTGGCATTTCCGCCCTGCTGAGCACGCGGGCAGAGCCGGCTCTGGACACCGGAGAGGGGTCCCAGGAGAGAGCACAGGCTGGCAAGGCCCACAAGCCAGAAGCCTGAGCTCGCGAGGAGGCGGGTGGGCCCCAGAGTGCCTGCTACCGCTTCTCTCCGGAAAGCTTCCTGTGTGTCTGTTCTGTCTGAGGTCGTCAGCTTCGTGAGACAAGGGCGCAGCTCACAGCCAGTGCGTGCTGCGGAGTGCTTGCCCGGATCGGAATATTCACCCTGCTGTCAGCTCTCATGGTTTGTTCCAGCCACCCTCCCAGGAGCCCCACGAGGCGGGTGCCGTGAAGAGTCTCCACACTGCAGGTGAGGACAGGGAAGTCGGTAGCCTGCCTAAGCAGCTATCCAGACTCAGGCGGCCTGGTCCTGCGGGGCACTGTGCTGGGCAACCTCTCACAGCTTTTTGCTTAGACTCTGAGCCCAGAAGCGCTAGGGCCCCGGCTCCCCCAGCCATAGCTCCGCTGGGCGACTGCTTCGCATGTGCCTTGGCCTGCAGCAAATGCTTTACAGTCCTGGTCTTGTCTGAGCTTACTCATCAAGGCCCAGGGTGTGCACTGTTACCCCCATTTGAGAGGTGAGGACAGCAGAGTTCAGAGAGGTTAAGTCACATGGCCGGTGAGTGGAGGGGGTCAGCGTTTGGACAGAGGTACCCACCAGACATCAAAGCCATGACCTCAAGATGCTGCGCTTTCTACCTGGTCCTCCTCTGCAGGGAGCGGCCAAGTGGTGAAGGACATCAGGAAAGACAGATGCACCCCCTGGCGCGTTCCGGAGAAAGCGGCTGAGTCAAGAGTCAGGCAAGAAGTGCGGGTCACCGGGGCTCCCACACGCTGCCCTCCCTGCACTCGGCTTCCTGGCAGGATGGGGCATAATCAGAGGAGGTGGTCGCTGGTTTTCAATAACCTCTGATAAGACCCGCCTTACGATCTACTTCCCCTTCCCCTGGCGCAGCGGCAGGGCTCCCCGACGTTGCAGGCCTCGGAGGCCACTCCTCCCTCTGAAAACGCCTCCTCAGTGCTGCAGACCAGCGGCACAGCCCCACAGAGCCCTGCGGCTGGAGCCTGGGGGCTGCATGCATCCTAATCCAAGCATGGGGGGGGGGGACAGGCAAGCCCTGTGCAGGCGCGCCGTCGTTGTGGGGCCCTGGAGCAGGTGAGGAAGAGGGATCTGCCCTTGTGGCTCCCTGAGGCATGCAGGGCACTCCCTGCGAGGTACGGGTCAGGGACCTCCCTCTCTCTTCTCTTTCCATCGCTAGCTCCTTCTCCGTTGGCTTGTTTGTCTCTTGCCTCTTCCGTTTCCTTTCTAGAACAGGAAGGCCAGTGCGCTAGCGCGAGCTCTGCCCAGGAAGTGGGGGGGGCCCGGCTGCGCCAGCCGAGGGTGATGGAGGCTCCATTCATGCCAGGCAGCCCCACTCGGGGCGTCAGCTGCTGACGGGCTTCTGCTCCGTGACACGGGCACATGCCCCCGATGATGGTTCCCAGCCCTTTTGAAAAGACAGTAGATTTTTTTCTTATGCCATTTACAGTTATATGTGTGGCTGTATGGTCGGTTTTACATTTAAAAAATTTTAAGATCATTAGCATTGTTTGAAAAGCCAGAAATGGCCACAATGGACCGACCCTCCCCGCCATGCCAGCTGTCATTTGGCACCGAGTTCTGCTGTCCCTGTGGGTGGGGTGTGCGCCCCCCCACCCCCGCACCCCACACTCACTGACTCTGTCTCCCACCCACCCTGCTTCGGGGTTTGTAAGAGGCTGGGAAAGATACTACCCCAAAGAGACCTCAGATGCTCCTAAAAATGCGTACGGATAAAGAATCTACATGTCTGTGTTTTACTGTGTGAGAAAGACTTTGCTTGTTTAAGCAAAGAGGTAGCCATCACCTGGGAGTGACCTGAGACAGTGGCAGAAATGATACGTCCTATGCACACAATTCTCAAGGGGCCGTCACCCATGGGAGCTCACGGGTCCTCCAACCGGAGAGCCAGGGTCTGTTGAGCTCAGGGCGAGAAGAGGAACCTGTGGCGCCGAAAGGCCTCGTGACTTGCACAACGTCACGGAGCTGCTGCTGGTCGGCGCCAAATTCAAACCAGCTCTGCTCCCGCCTGGTCCAGCGCTGCCTCCCTTCTACCCGGAAGGCTCTCCACCTCAGCGTTTCCCCAGCACCTCAGCCGCTGGGCTCCTCCAACTGCTGGGCAGGTGCGCGAGGCAGCTGTTACTAAACACGCCTCAGCAGGTGAGGGAGCCGAGGGCAACCGGCGGAGAAGCAGAGGGAGGGGGGCACCTCGTCCTCTCTCTCTCTGACAAGCTCACACACCCCTCCCTTTTTAAGAGGAAAAACACGACACAGGGAAAAGAGAGATCCAAGAGCGCCAAACATTAATCTTGTTCACATTGCAAATTTGGAAACATCGGTCCCGAATTCTTCGTTTTCTTCTCCCTCAACATCCTTTCTTTCCACTGTGAAAACAAGAACACTTCAAGTTTTCAGAGAACCCCGTGAACTTCTCAGTTACTCTTCCCAAAACGCAGACAAGGCAGAGTGGGACGAGGAGCCCTGCTTCCAAGGAGGGCCCTGAGTCAGCAGTGGGGCCAGCAAGCCCACCTTCACCCAGGGGCTTGGAACCGCAGCCGAGAGTGGACCCGCGTCGCTCGGGATTCCGGTGCGAGCCACGCTGTGTCTCCCCGAAGAATTGTTGCTTCTGCTTTGGGAGCATCCACAGTGTGCCAGGTACCCCCGGGTCCTTTTGATGCAAAATCTCATAAACCCACAAAATGGTCCTAGGAGGGCATATTGTCATCCGCATTTCACCGCCGAGGAAGCCGATGCGGGTTCAGAGCGCCCAGGAGGCCGCCCCAGGCTGTCCCCCGGCCCGCGCTGACTCCAGGCCCACCTTCCCTCCGGCAGATGGATCCTGCCACAGAAGAAAACGTGCACTGTGCTCCCCCGAGCACCCCTAATCCTGTAAGTGAGGACCGTCTCTTGATCTGTTTATCCTCCTGGGTGTTGGGGGTATCCTGCAGGTCCCCTGGGTTTGTCTGAAAGTTAGATAAAGTTTAGGCCGTTTTTCCATCAAAGAAGATTCGACAGTATAAAAGGAAAGATATCATTCTACACAGAAGCCAGTCATGTGCTGGGGGCAGCTCTTGGTTCTCCACTTGGCTTACGGTTGTCACTGTTAACGTCCCTTTGAAAGGGACTAAACCTGGTTTTAAACAGAGTAACGAACATTGAGGAAGCAGAAAGCCCACGCCGCACCCTTGACATGGTGTCCTGGGGGAGGGAGTGAACATTAACCAGAAGGCAAACAAGGAAACATCGGAGGGGGGCTGGGCGGGGGGACGGGCCCATAGGCTTGGAGATCCGCCAAAGTCGGGGTTCAAATCCCTTCTCTCATGCGTACTAGCTGCGTGTTATTAGGCAAATTACCTAACTGCTTTTAGCCTTAATTTTCTCTGTAAATCTGGGGGGATAATAATATATTTCTGGGTCGTGTTCTATAGATTAAATAATATGTATAGAACATGTTAGGAGAGTGCAGGGCATTATTATGGGCTCAATCAATGATAGCTCTTATTATATACAATTAACCTGCAATGAACCTATTTTCAGGCTCTCTTCTCTCAGATTTCTTTGCTATGCTTCTATTTCAAGAACAAGGTCACAAAGGGGTTTTTATTATGGTATTCTTTTAAATTTCCAGTTCTGTGGCCACTACAGATTCAGGCTACTGCCCCTGCAATGGGACACTGTCATCCCTCGCAGTAAGAATGGCTCCTTTATGATGAACAAGGGACACTGTGGAAGCACCAAAGAGAGAGGCTGGTGTGTTCCCTGGTCTCCACATGTGGAGGGAAGAAGGTAGCCAGGACTCCAACAGGAGTATATTTAGAAATATTTGTCAGATATAGTATTTTTAGAAATATACGCAGAATGGACTTTGGGGAGAACTCCGACCATCCGTCTCCCCCAAATCCCAGTCCTGGGTAGGGACTTCCTGGTCAACTGATGTCGTGCAGAACTGGAAACTGGCAGAGATCAGAAAACAACAGCCACAAAACTGAGAGAAAACAAGCCCCTGGTTCCTAAGAGGCGGCGTGAAAGCGGACACCAGTCCTTCCTGAAGAGAGAAAACGAGAGTGTCCGAGAGAACGGTGTGTCTTTATCTGCCGTGGACGCGGCGACTCGAGCCGGGCACAAAGGTCTACTGTGCCATGTTGGGGACCTTATTATGGAAAGGAGACAGTGCCGTTAGTGACGCTGGGCGATGGCGGGGGAGGGGGAACGTGAGGCCAGGCCGGTGTTCCCCGGGGAAGGGGGGTGTGCGGGGAGGGGTTCTGGGAGAGACAGAGCGTTCTTCCGAAGCAGAACAGAATAAACTCTGAAAAGGCTTTTGGAGTTCATGGGTCTTTCTTGCCTCCTGTCGGCTCCCCCCCCCCGCAACCCAGATGAGGCAGGGAAATGCAAAAGAACTGTATGTTAACAAGGGCATTTCATGTGTGAGCATTAAAAAAAAAAATACTAAACATATACCTGGGAACCAAACAGAGAAAAGAGAACAAAGCATTCCAGAATTAAGGCAATTATTCTGATGATTCTGGAAACACGTCAAATAATAACTGGAGAAAAGGGAAAAAAGAAGCCCAAGGAATGTGGAGTAAGTGATAGGCTTCGGAAATGGCTTTGAAGTCAACCGCCTGGGTTCAACCCTCAACCGTTAACTGTGTGGCTTTGAGCAGGTCCCTAACTTCTCTGAGCTTCAGGAACAAGGCAAGCCCCTATCTTATTGTGTTTTTGTGAAGATTAAAAATAACAATGCATGTTAAAGAGCTAGAATAGGGCCAGCCATGGCATGGGCGCTCATGAAGAGATAGTTACCATCATTGCGGTTACGACCAGCGCTGGCCTCCCCAACACTGCAGGACGATGGTTCATGTTTTACATGTGGGGAGACCAAGGCTCTGAGATGGTCACTCTTTTTCCCAAGGCCACACAGGCAGGAAATGTTGGAGCTTGTGTTTGAACCCTGGTTTGTCTGACACACTTACTCCCCATTCTGCCTCCTGGCAGGTGATAAAAAGCAAGACAAAATCCGGTGTGCTCGCTATGTGTCATCCATGTTTCCTTCAAAGCTACACTTCTCCAGGAACCTAAACAGGTAGCGCATACATGTATGATTTCTACATGTGGGAGGGCTTTGCGGCCCTCAGTAGAACCCTGACTTCTCTTTGGAAACCCCGGGAAGATGAACATGCTCAGAAGTCAAAATAAGTGGGGCACGCGGACTGCATGTATCGCAATCGGGTAAAAGTGGCGCTCAAGGCGGTGGCTTGGAGAAAGGGGGTTCAGTTTTTAGCAAGTGACAGGGAGCAACCTGAAGATTCACAGGCCTTTGTGGGCCTGGATGTGGCCCTGCCTCAGTGAGCTTCCTGTCTCCTGGGGGCATCTGTGCATACAAACTGCTCTTCCTACTCCCCGCGCCCCCTTCTTTCTTGCTTAGAGTTCAGCGTCTGGATTTTGTTCAGGATTTTCATCCAGTCGAGCCCCAAGTGGATCATGTTTGGCCTAACGCAATCTGGACCACCCATTCTCCTTGGCCAGTAATAGGTCAGGGATGGATGTGTGGCCCAGTTCTAGCCAATGAGATGTAAGTAAATGTCTGCAAGAAACTTCAGGCTTCTCTTTCTCTCAAGAGAGATATGCGAGAAGAAAACATTCCCCGTGCCTGCTTTGTTCCTGCTTAGTACGCTGGGGTGAGGATGTGATGCTTGGAACCATAGCAGCTATTTTGCAGCCATGAGGGGAGACATTGCTGCCACATTAAGAGCGGCAGATGGGGAGAGAGAAGGGGTCTCAGTTTTTGGCTGACAATCCTGGAATAACTGACTACCATATACCTTGCTGTGTCAGGTAACGAGATGTTTTTATAGCTTAAACCACTCTCCTTGGTTTCTGTGTCCAGATAGGGCCTGAGTATGTACTGTATGTTTTAAATATTTCCCAAATCACCTTAGTAGGGTTAGGACTGAGAACCATTTTTCTACCCCACAAAAATCTTAAGCATTGTTAGGAGTATTAGAGCTATTTTCAGAAGAGGAAGAGCAGCCATATCTCAGAGAAGGTAGCATTCGCTTTTCCCTGGGTAGAATGGGTGGGATCTGGGGTGGTGAGGTTAAGAGATAATGGGATTCAAGTGAGCAAAGCCCTGAGAAACAGAGACCCCGCACAGGCAAGAACAAGTGGTTCTATTGGGCTGGACCGCAGGTGTGAAAAGTGGGAGATGAGGTTGGAAAAATGGTTTAGGGGCCAGAAAGGGTGTCGGGTCCTGATTTAATGACATGTTAAGGACTTGGTGCCCGGCCCTGAACTAGTGGTCACAGAGGATGAAAGAGGAGGTTAAGCCCCAGCCTGTAGCACCGGGAAGATTCCAAAGCAATGGTGAAGACAAGGAACCCTCAGGGAAGCAAATAAGCTCCATACAGTGAAGCCTCCCGCGGGGTGGGCAGCTCGGGAAAGGGCCGCAGGGTGTGGAGTCAGGAGAGGAAGGCGTGGGGTGGAACCGCATCCTGGGATTATCCGGTGTTAGAAGTGGGAAGATACCAGCTGGCTCTGTGTCTGACTTTCTCAGTGATACTGAAACTTCGTTTATGATGTTCTTGGGAAATGAGTCCCTGTACTCTGTCTAACCTCTTCCAGGACAAGGCTATCACGAGTTCGCCCCTATCATTGGACAGTTTTAATGATCACTTCATTTGTTACGACATTATCCCGAATCGGTTTTCTTGTCACTTTAGCCCATGGGCCCTAGCGTTGCCCTAGTAGTCTGGGTGGGGTCCCTTGATGGTTCTGCTACTCTCCAGCACTGCCGCATCCGGGTCCCTCCCCGACAGCGGGCGGAGTGCGCTTCCCTGCCCCCTGACTCTGGGGTGGCTTGATCTGGGCCATGTGGGTGTTGGTGGCTGTGAGGCTGGCTGAGGTTATGTGTGCGCCCCTTTGGGAAAGTCCTATTGTGCTTCCTCCGCCCCTATGAGAAAAATACTCCCTGGGGCACCTACTGATTCCCAAAGGAAAAAGAAACATTGGGAGCCCTGGCCTGGCGGCTCAGTTCGTTGGAACATCGTCCCCTACACCAAAAATCTTATGGGTTCGATTCCGGGCAGGGCGCCTACCTCGGCTGCGGGTCCCATCCCCTGTCTGGTTGCTTATGGAAGGCAACGGATCCATGTTTCTCTCACATTGATGTTTCTCTCTCTTTCACTCTCTCTCTCTCAAAACAATATACATATCCTTGGGTGAGGACTTGAAGAAAAAGAAAGAAAAGAAAGAAACATAGGGAACAAAACAGAGCCTAGACAACAACCTGGAGCCAAGCCCAGCCAAGCCTACATCAGCTCAGCCAACTCCAGTTCACCTGCAGATACGTAAGAGGTAAGGACATGTGGTTATAAGCCAACACAGCATTAATGTGGCAATTGCTGACTAAAAGGTATAGCAACAAAGAATAGATTTACTCCCTTTTCCACCCGAATGCTCTTCAAATAGATGGCGGTCACCATTATTTCCTGAAAATATTATCATTTTGTTCTCATTTACCTCCAATGCTGATAACCATTCTTGTGTGGCATGAATTCCAAATCCCTTCCGTGCATAATTGCTCACCCTTTCACCCAGAACTGAGCACACAATACTCCTCACAGAACCTCAGATTATCACCGCCCTTGCACTGAAAAGAATACTTATTACTGTGGCTTAAAATTGCTTTAAATAAATAAAAAAAAAAAGCAGCTCCATTGTTGGATCATATGGAGCTTTGGGTCAATGAAAACTCTCTGATCTTTCCTGACTCAGTTGCCACAAGTCCAGCTCCTGCCCCCGCACTTACATAGCTGACGTTTCTGATGTTAAAAACAGGTACTATCACTCTGAAATTGTATGTGGTTGGCTTGGGCCTACGAACCTGGGCCGTCAATTCCAACTGAATCGTTGTTCTGCCACCAAACACAGCAACGATTCCTTCTCTATTTATGCCCCCCATAAATCTGGTGAGTACACTTGCTGTGTCTTCATTGAAATCACCAAAGAGAGACTAGTGTACAAGACAAGGGTAATGCTAGGAGCTTACAGCTTAGCTCTAGAGACTTCCGGGGGCCGGGGGGTGAGCATGGTTGGTTGAAATTGGCAACAAATCCCTTTTGAATTGGCAGTCACCCTCTCTGTGTTCTGGTGTGTTGTCCACAGGAACGTGAGGAGCAGCATGGCTAGAGGCCTTGCTTAGATCGATGTTGACCAGTGAGGGAACCTAATAAAAAAAGGAAAATTTGTTGCTTCCATAGGATCTGCTCTTGGAGAACTCATATTGGGCCTTAGTCATTACCTCTTTCTTTTCTAAATCTTTCCTCTCTTCTTGTATACTCTTTCTGAGTAAGATTTAATGAAAGACCTAAATCAGCAAGGTTGATGTAAAAGTGTATGACCTAGTGTTGCAGCTCGTTATTGGCAACCTTATGTTAGCAGAGCTCGCTTTTTTGTTTTGTTTTTGTCAAAGTGTTATTTCTATGATTTGAATAGTTAATAAATGGGAACATTGTAAAATTATATGTACAAAAGGATAGGTAGTGAAAGTAGGACCCCCATCACAAGTCTGTCATTCTGTTACTAGTTTTTTAAGTATCTTTCCAGAAATAGTCTATGTTCTACGCATTTACAGTCACGCACACAAACACATGCTATCTTCCTACAGCACAGGTAGAACCCTGTACTCTACACACTGTTCTGAAAATTGCTTTCACGCATGGCAGTAAATCTCAGTGACCATTTACATCAGCAAACCTCGACGTGCTTTATTCTTGTAATAGCTGTGCAGTTCTTCACTGTGTGGATCAATTTTGCGTCGATGGCTATTTAGGTAATATCACTTCTTTAACTGAATGTAAACTCTAACATAATCTAGCACCTGGAACGACCACTGTTTTCCTCTGTTCACAATTCTGCCACCTGAATGGGGTCTGACCGAGTGATTTTGCTAGCCTTGCCTGTAGTCGTTCTCACAGATGAATGATTTCCAACCGATGTGCTGCAACAATTTTTAAAACATGCACTACCTGGCTATGTAGTCAGGGGCACGGACCTCTTTTCCCTTAGACCGTTAAATTAAAAAATGGCAAGAGCTAATACAACAATAACCATCCGGTATGAATGAAAATCAAAATTGTACCTATTTTCTTTGTCAGATTGGCAAAAAATATAACATAGTTTTTGGTGTGCTGCAGAATTTTAGTAATTGCTTTATGTGTTAAAAGGGTTAAGAATCGCTGCTGTGGAAGCACTGAGCTGGCAGGTTGATTTGGGGCGGGGCTCAGCTGTCACGCTGGGGTGGCTGGGTCTTGGCTCTCACTTCATGTAGTCTCAGGGCTTCTATCTTTCCTCAGGAGCCCACCGCGGTCTCTGTGTGGCCCCCACCCCACCCACAGCCGGCTAGCTGGACTCCCTGAGCAGCAGCTCAGAACGCTGGAAGTGCCTGGACCTCCGCAGAGCCAAGGCCTTTACCTCGGCTCTAGTCTATTGGTTGGCCCAGGTCCAGGCTCAGCCCAGATTCACATGACTCCCCATGGGCATGGCTATAGGAAGATGTGGGGACTTCAGGGGACACTAACCAGCTAAGGGATCAGGGCTGCCAGTGGATGTCCATCTCTTTCACCATATTTGAGATATTTTGCTTGAAAAGATAATTATATTTTTTATTGGCTGAAAATCACTAAATTACATCGTGGAGTTAAGAGATCTTCCAACTCTTCCCCTTCACTTGACTGATGGAGACCTGAAGCCAGGAAGGCTAATGGTCAGAGGAAGGACCACGTCCCCCTGGCTCATGGTTCCAGGGCCAACGCCCAACTTTACACCCCTTTCCTGCTTCCCACTGAGTCCCATCCGTGGGCTCCAACCCGTTCAGTTGCTGGTTTACCAAGCCCTCACTGAGCGCCTGCTCTGTTCCAGGTGCTGTTCCGGTAGGTGGTCATTGCAGTGACGCAGTGGCTCTGGCCTCACGTTGGGGAAAGGTGTGCCGGAGCTAGCTGGGGACACCTCACGAGTGCGCCTCCAGCTCCACGCTCGGTGACCTCACGCCAGCAACTTGAAGTCGGCCACGGTGCGAGTGTTTACAGCACAGAAATTGAAAACATTAACAATTAAGATTGTTACTTTTTTTTAATCTCCCGAAAAGCTGGTTGTGAAACATTTACCAGCGCACAGTGGACTTAAGACGTAAGTCACATTCTCTTTCAGGCCGAGAGTGGTCCTAGGATCACGTTCCACGCTGCCTAGAGGCCTGTGCATTTCCATCCATTGATTCCCTCATTCAGTAAATATTTATTGATAGACTACCATGTTACGGGCTCTGTCTAAAGGAGGCAGTTCCTGCTCCTTACCATACAACTATTTTCAGGCAGGATGTGGGCCTCGTGTTGCTAGCTCTGATTTTTTGAAGCTGGTGATCCAGATTTTTGTGTGGAATTGCCTGATTTTTTATTTTTTAATTTTTTAACATTTAAAAAAAGATTGTATTTATTTATTGTCAGAGAGGGGAAGGGAGGGAGAAAGAAAGGGAGAGAAACATCAATGTGTGGGTGCCTTTCATGTGCCCCCCACTGGGGTTCTGGCCTGCAACCCAGGCCCGTGCCCTCCCTGGGAATTGAACTGGCAAGTCTGTGGTTTGCAGGCTTGTACTCAACCTACTGAGCCACACCAGCCAGGGAATTGCCCAATTTTTTAATGTGAAGAACAAATTCAAAAACATGTTAAACTACTGTCTGGGCCAATATAAACGCACCTTTAAGTAATGCTTGTCACGGGAGCCACCAGTCCATGACCTCTGTTTAATCCTAACAAGAGCCTGTGATGTCTAGCCCCTGGCCTCTCTGCTCTGTTCCCAGCTGTCTTGCTGCAGTTAAATGACCTGGGAATCCAGAAGCCCACATGGGACCACACCCTGTACCCCATGCCTGTCGTGGTAAGGTTTGGATGTGCGTCTTTTGCTGAGAGGCCTTTTGGGGCTCCCTGGAAGGCCCACCCCCCTGCCTCACATTCCCCTCTCCACGGAGCTGCATGGGCCTCCTGGCGGTTTCTCAAACAGCCTGCGCGGCTGTCTGCCACAGGCCTTGTGTCCGCGCTGCTCCCTCACCCTGCACACGGCGTTAGCTCCACACAAAGGCCGTTTGCTCAGGACGCCTCCACTCTCCTAGACCAGATCAAGTTCTCCTTGTTGATCCTCTGTTGGCCCTGTATCTGGCTCCTTTGTAATATTGCGGTGGCCACAAAAATGCACTTCCTAGCTGTCATACTGAGCAGAGCGTTGCTGACTGTCCTGTGAAGCCGCTGCCACCTCCCTTCTGTGGCCACACCTCCCGTAGCTGGGCGCAGGGGGACCGCTGCGGCAGGCCCACTCTTGAGATCGTGAGGCTCCTCTGTTGGGCAGCTTCGGTAGAACCTCCTGGTCCTGCCCTGCAACTTGTGACCAGCCATCTCTCTCCTTCCCAGAACTGCTCCGCTGTCGGATGTCTCTCCCAGGCTTCTCCCGCCCCCTCCCGATTTTCACTCACAAACAAACCTCTTGCATGCTTCGTCTTGTCTTAGCGTCTGCTTCTTAGAGGACCTGAACAAAAACAAGCACCCATTAGGGTACTAAATTTGTATTTACGTGTGCAATTATTTGACAAACACTTACCTCTCAGACTAGACGCTGAAGGGGGGATCAGTTCAGGGATAGGTTTATCTTTGGCCCACCGTTCGGTCCCCACATCGCCCACAAGGCCTCGCGCACAGTAGGCACTCAGGAAACACCTGCTGATCTGACAGATGAATGGAACAATGGAAAATCAAATGCATTATGAAAATGGAAATGAAGGCGCTGGGTATGCTTGTTCCAACTACAGGCACTGCTCATTTTGAAGTGGAACACAGAGACTGGGGAGTGTCCCCTGGAAAACAGGTAAAGAAACATAAGACAAATTCAGCCAGTCCAAGTGGGCCATGTTGTGATCTGGGGACTTAGGGCTGGATTACATTCCCGTGTACCTGAGGGACCACTGGTTCCTCCTTCCCTCAGCGGCGGTAGTTTGGGAAAGGAGAACATGTCGAATAGTCGATTCAGATACTGCAGTGGGCAATGCAAGCAGCTGACAAAGGAGTTTTGAGACCTGACTTAGCTTGAAGTCTGTGATGACCCAGCACAGCATCTTGGGTGAGTCACTTCCTCTTTTCAGATTTTGATGTTTCTCCGTCTGCACCATGAGGGGGGTGGCCTGGGGACTCCGAGGTACATCTAGCGAGGACAACCCTGGATTCTATAAGGGGTGGACAGGGGTCAAGGGAGGAACGCCATTCTTTCTGTTCCTTCCTGTATTCCCAGCCTCTGCCACAGTGCTGGGGACGCAAGAGGCCCTCCCCAAGTCTTGCCAGAGTGAATTAACAAAAACGTGCATGGGGGATACCCCCTCTTTCCCCTGGGTGCACAGTGTTTCAGGGCCCTAATCTGTGCTGGTAGGGAAACCAGGAAGCAGCTGTTTACCTTCGAGGGAGCGGCTGTGTGATGGGCCTGTGTCAACAACCATTTGCCCAGGTGTCCAGAGGAGCCATTGAGAGAGAGCACACATTGATTCCTTTCCTCGTGGTAATGATCCAGAAATCCCAGTCTGTCTCTCTGCGTTTCTCCAGGCACTGCTGGAGTGGGCACCTGGTTTGGTTTGGTTTTTTTCTTCCTGACCTGCCTGGACAGATATATAGTAAGGGCAGTAGATCAGCTACTTAAAAAGCTAATATGAAGGTTAAAGGAGAAAAGTAGCCAAATCAACTCTAACTCCAGCAAGTAGTTAAGGGAAACACAAAATGAAAAGATCTAAGATATGACGTCAAAAAAACATGAAGCGTGGGAGAGGGGAAGTAAAAATGTAGCACTCTAAGAATGTGTTAGAACTCAAACGCTTACCAGCTTAAAATAGACTGCTATATATATTGATATACATAAACCTCATGATGACCACAAACCAAAAACCTACAAAACGTATACAAAAAAATAAAGAGAAAGGAGCCCAAACATAATTGTAAAGGAAACCAGCAAACCACAAAGGAAGAGACGAAGAGAAGAAGACAGGAACAGAGAAGAACTACAAAATAACCCAAAAGTAATTAACAATATGGCAACACGTATATACTTATTGATAATTACTTTAAATGTAAATGGATTAAATGCTCCAATCAAAAGACATAAGCTGGCCCTGACTGGGTTGCTCAGTTGGTTAGAGCATTGTCCTGATACACCAAGGTTGGGGGCTCAATCCCCAGCCAAGGCACATACAAGAATCAACCAATGAATGCATGAATGAGTGGAACAGCAAATAGATGTTCCACTCACTCTCCCTCTAGAATCAATCAATAAAAATATTTTAAAAAGACCTAGGGTGGCTAAATGGGTAAAAAGCATGACCCATCTCTATAGTGTCTAAAGAAGACTCATTTCAGGTTGAAAGACACACACAGACTAAAAGTGAATGGATGGAAAAAATATTCCATGCAAATAGAAATGAAAAAAAAAAGCTGCAGTAGCAATACTCACATCAGACAAATAGACTCGAAAACAAGAGACAAAGAAGGTTATTACATAATAAGAAAGGAGTCAATTCAAGAAGAAAATATAGTATTTGTTCAATACAGGACCACATATGTATATAAAGCAAATATTAACAGACATAAAGGGAAAATTTGACAGTAACACAATAATAGTAGAAGATTTTAATACCCTACTTACATCAATGAAGAGATCATCCGGATAGGAAATTATTTAGGAAATACTGGCCTAAACTGACAACTTATATCACATGAACTTAGTGGATACATACAGAACATTTAATCTCCAAACTGCAGAATATGCCTTCTTTTCAAGTGCACAAGGGGGAGTCTCCAGAACAGATCACATGTTAGGCCACAAAACAAACCTCAATAAATTCAACGAGGCTGAGATCATATCAAGCATATTTTCCAACAAAAATGATATGAAACTAGAAATCAATTACAAGAAGAAAACTGGACAAAAAATGCAAATGTGTTAGACTAGAAAACATGCTACTAAACAACCAATTTCTTTTAACAAAGAAACCAAAAGGGAAATTTAAAAAATTCTGAGGCAAATGAAAATAGAAATACAACTTCCCAAAATCTGTGGGAGCAGCAGAAGCATTTCCAAGAGGGAGATTCAAGGTAATACACACCTATCTGAAAAAACAAGAGAAGTCCCGGATAAATAATTTAACTTTATACAGAAAGAAACTAGAAAAATGAGCGAACAAAATCCAAAGTAAACAAAATAATAAAGATCAGAGAGAAAGTAAATGGAATAGAGACTAAAAAAAAAAAAAAAAAAAATAGAAAAGATTAATGAAACTAAGAGCTGTTTTTTTTAAAAAAAAGATAAAGTTAATAAACTTTTAGCGAGACTTCAAATCCACCTGACTACAGTGTAAATTTGTCCACATCTCCCACATTCCTGTAGAACTGCTAGGTATTTTGTTCCCATTCAGATCTTTTCCTTGCTGAACTAACTTAGGAACAGACCCTAAGGGCCAGCTCCTAGGTGCCTGACCACATTAGATTGGGCCAAGGATGCAGAAACTGGGCCAACTGAATTTTCTATCTCAAGAATTTAGTAAAGAGTTACTATGAGAGCAGGTCTTAAAATTCCTCATCACAAGAGAAAACATTGTAACTGTGTGAGGTGATGCATGTTAATTACATTTACTGTGGAAATCCTTTTGTGATATATGCATATGTCAAATCATTGCGTTGTACACCTAACACTTAGGCAGTGTTATATGTTAATTATATCTCAATAAATCTGGAAACAAAACAAAAATAGGCACAGAGCCTGAGCCTGTCAGCTGTAGGCAGCCCAAAAGAGGGTTCCATGACTTAGGGGCTGTGACCTTTGTTGTGGGGCCCCCAAGGGGGACCTTGTACGGCGGAAGAACGGGGGCTGATCTGTCGGGAGAAAGACAGACCCGAAGCGCACACGCAGAGAGAAACAGAAAGTGGAGACAGAAAGAGAGGGAAAGATGAAGAGCACGGCTGCCGGTTGGCAGCCTGCTTCCCATGAGGTCTAACTTTGTACCCTGCCCATTGATTTTGTGAGTTTGTCTGTAGTTTTAAAATAAACTCTTTTTGTTTTTTGGCTTGAGCAGCTGTTATAGGCTGAACCTTGTTTCCTGCAAAATTTCTGTGTTGAAACCCTAACCCTCAGAATGTGACGGGATTTGGAGGTAGGGCCTTTAACGAGGTGATTGTTACTGGGTGCCACCCCTTCCTTCTCCCCCTCCCCCAACCAGACTGGTGTCCTTAGGAGAAGGGGAAGCTCAGGGCACACAGAGACACTGAGAGTGTGTGAGCCCGCAGAGAAGGCCATGAGAAGAGGCAGTAAGAAGGTGGCCATGTGCCAGCCAACGAGAGAGGTCTCGGGAGAAACCCTCTGTGCCGGAACCTTGATCCTGGGCTTCCAGCCTCCGAAACTCTGAGAAAATAGATTTCTGTTGTTTAAGCCCCAACCAGCTTGTGGTATTTTGTATGGCGACCTTGGCAAACTAATGTAGCAAATTTAAATGGCTTCAGTGAATGTAGCAGAAAACTTAGACTTAATTGTATGAAAAGATAAGAATATATGTTATTCACATGTTGAAAAATCAGGAGGGACAGAGCTCCAGGGGTGGTTCATTCAATGACTCATGACAATGTCAAGGGTCTATTTCCCCGTGTTTCTGCCCCACTATTCCCATCCCGGTATGTCAGCTTTGACTTCAGGCTAGATCCTTTCATGCGGACAAGGCCGGGCAACAGTTCCAGCGATGACGTCGTCCAGAAGATGACATTATTATTTATTCTTGAGAGTTTATTTTCAAGAACAAGGAAACCCTTCAAGGCCCCCTGCCCTCTTTTGCACATGTCTCAGCAACCAGAGAAACGCATCCCAGGCAAAGAGTCAACTAATCACTGGCCATGGGAATGGGGCCATTGTGATAGGATCTAACCTGCAGAAACGTGGCCCCGTGGAAGGGGGCAGGTGAGGTCCACACAGAGGGAAGATGGCTAAGCAACAGAAGGAGGAATGAGCTCACAGACGGTAACCAACGAACCCTTTTACCGGCGCCTCCTAGACAGCAATCCCAGGGTAAATTTCATAGCAAGTTTATCACGGAAAGTTTTGGCAGGTGGGTTCCTGAAACAGAGAGAGCTTCTTTAATATCATGCCTCTCATCTATGGATCAATGAACATATATGAACACAAGCAAATACTAAATGAGTTTGGATTTTCATAATCCTACCTAATTCACAAGTTTTGTAGGCATTCTGTCCTTTGCTATAGGTAACAATTTTACACACACGAGGAACTGTGGCTCAGAGACTTGAAATGATTTGTTCAAGAGCACAGAGTATTTACTCCTGGATCAGTGGAAAAAGGACTGGAAGGTACATGTCAGTGAGTAGTGGTTGCTTAGATTCGTACTGTAAGGCAGTCACATCAGGAATCTAGGTCAGACTATGAGGACCCTGAATGTCAGAGGGAGGAGTTTGAAACTGAGAAGATGTATAGTAAAGTCTTAATCTGAAGAGTGATATGATGCAATGATATTTTAGGAAGGTTGGTCAACCACTGGTTTCCAAAAACAGTTAGGAGCTGGCTTAATTAAGTAGCATATCGAAACTAGACTCAATTTGGGATTCATCTGTTTTCTTTCACCAATGTATATGGAACATAAAGCCTGTGGGAGGCCCTATATTCAGCAGTGGGGTCCTGGGAATGAGCAGGACAGACAGGGTGCCTACCCTGCGTCAGTTGAAGTCAGGGGATCTAAATGATTAGGCCAAGCTCTACTGCAGTAACAAATAAGTGCTGGTGTCTCAAGGCTCGACATCATAAACATGTTATTGCTCATGTAAATTCCGAGGCACGAGTGGCCCTCCTCCATCTTCTATATGTTATCGGAACACCTGGCTTCCAAGGACACCATAGTAGGGCAAGATATACATATATAAACACACACTCGTATATAGAAAGAGGATGCATACCAGCTCTCAATTGTCTTAGACTGGAAGTGATGCATATCTGCTCACAGTCCATTGGCCAGAACTGGTCACATGACCCCCTCACCGAATGGCAAGAAAGGTTGGGAAACACGTGGTAGAGGGTGGGGCAGCACATGAACATTTGATAGACAGTCACTGTCTCTGCCACAGGATTTTATAATAAATGACCTGAGATAAAGATGTGTTTCTTCTTTATTCACTTATAAAGCTCTACTATGCAAGGATTGGTTCTATCAGCATCATTTTAATGACAACTTCCTCCATAAGGAGAAAAAGTATCATATTAACCTTGCTTTCAGACTGCTGGTATAAAGAGACAATGGAGAATAACTAGTCAATACTAAAGAAAGGTGACATTTTTATTTCTTTGCCTTGCAGTGATGCAGTTGAAGGAAGAGATCTCAATTTACTTCATGGCTCTTTTCTGTGCCGCTTTTGTGTCCTTAAGCAAGTTCTTTAACCTCTGAGAGCCCACTGCTTCAACTTAGGAAAAGGAATACTGTCTACTTCAGACAGGTGTCATGAGGATTGAAATAAAAAATATATATATGCAAACGTTTATATTGCATCGCAACTGGGGCACAGCATAAACTCATTAAATGTTAGATGAGTCTGCTGTGTATGAATCAAAGCACATTTGCGATCCTAACACCCAGCCATGTGCCCCGTGCCATCCTCCACGTCGCCTCTCGCAGCAAATCGAATGCAGCTGCCTGGCCTTCAAAACTCCACTGTGCTTTTCTTCTCACCTGTCTCCTCCCTCCCCCAATCCGAGCTTCTCACCCCACCAGGTTTATCTCTTCAACACTCACTCTCCAGCTCAACACTAGTACCTGCTCTCAGGAATTTTGAAAAGTCTCTAAATTTTGATACGTCTTCCCATGTCCCTGATCTCATTGTTTCAAAATATTGGACTCCCCGCCTTCCCCACCAGACCATTTCCGGCAGACAAATCATCCTTTCTGGCCCATTGACCTCAGGCTTGGCCCTCAGACTTGCTTTGATCAATGAAAAGCGAGCAGAAGTGATATGAGCAGAAGCTTTGAGACCCCTAGCTTGTTGCCTCTCTCTTCTTCCTTTCCCGCAAGGCCAGATGAAAGCTTCTCTTTCAGCTCTGGTCCTGACATGAAAACATGGAATGGAGCAGTACCTGGCTGGAGGCAGACAGGAATGTGCAGGAGAAATAGTCCATTGGAGTGGGAACCCACTAAGATAATCGGGATTATTTGTTACTACAGCATAATCTACCTAAGAGATGGCTGATACAACCCCACATTCCCACACATATGACCTCTTTTTTTAAAATCCTCACCCAAGGATGTGTTTATATTTTACAAAGAGAGCGTGTGTGTGTGTGTGTGTGTGTGTGTGTGTGTGTGTGTGAGAGAGAGAGAGAGAGAGAGAGAGGCAAGAAACATCAATCAGTTGTTTCTTGTACGTGCCCTAATAAGGGATCAAACTCGCAGAGTTTTGGTGTAGGGGATGATGCTCCAACCAACTGAGCCACCTGGCTAGGCCTATGACCTCTTCCCTTTAACAACTGTGCAAAACCTTTATCCCCTAGGACATTTTTTATCCCTCTCACTTCCCCCCCAATGCTTTCTACTTTCAAATGCCTTCTCCATGAACCTTCCTCCGATTATCCTGATCATAAATAACCTCTGCCTTCTCTAAGCAACACACGACATATCTGTAATAATATCCGTAAATCAATGCTTGCTGACTACACTAGGGAGGGCAAGCTTCTCCTATGGCACCGGTTACAATATTTCACTATTATAATACTTTCTCCATGTCTTATAATGTCTAGTGTGGACATGGATCATTTTTTCCCATTTCTGGAACCTTAGCACCACATTCCTAGAAAGACATAGTAAAAATTTGTTGGGCAATAAATCAGTTATCAGTTCTGGATAAGATGGAATAACCATCTTCTACGCTCTCTCTCCCACTGAACGCAGCTATACACTTGGTACTTCAAGCACACAGTGGGGACTCACTTGGAGATATTTCTTGATTAAGAGAGCTCCGTCTTTCAGTAAAACAATAGCTGGTGTGTGTCTTTGGGCTGCAGAATGGGTTTCTTTAAGTCAGTTAAATATAAAAACTTCTGAAGCTCCTCTTGCTGGGCCTGAGAATTGGCCAGGCCCACAGATGTTAACCAGAAAGTTGGACCTTCACGGCTGTCATCTTGGTGTTGCCGTTGGCACCATCAGTGTGTGTCCGACGAGGGTTTGCAGAGCTCCCTGCAGGTGCAGGGCCGGAGCATCCCCAGCGAATGGTGGGGAGAGGAGAGAAACAGACTCACAGATACAGCGGACAGGCTCACAGCTGTCAAGGGGAGGGCGTGCAGGGCTGGGTAACAAAGGTGAAGGGCTTAAGCAAACAAACAAACAAGCAAACAAAAAACCAAAGACAAGAAAACCTCATGGACACAGACAACGGCATGGGACTACCAGAGGGAAAGCGGGGTGGGAGGAGGGAGCAGAGGGCAAAGAGGGATAAACGGTGGTGGAAGGAGACTTGACCTTGGACGGTGAACATGCAATACAGTGTACAGACGATGTGTTGTAGAATCGTACACTTGAAGCCTATATAATTTTATTGACCGCTGTCACCCCAATAAATTCAATGAAAATTCAAAAGAGGGAAATATAAACAAAAAAGTTGAGGAGAGGCACCCGAGGAAGACCCAGGGGTCAGAGGGAAGCGCGGAGGCAGGACGCCCGCCATTCCTGGTGGAGTGCGCGCACGCCGTGGGCGCACCTGGGGAAACGGGCCTCCTTTCACAGTGAGAAAGATACTTTGAGAAACAGTAGAGGGTCCTTCTTTAAAAAACAAGTCAAAACAAAAACAGCTACTTACTCCCGGGGAAAAATAAAAACAGTTCAAGACATAGTAGCACTGCACAGACAGGACAATCCCTGAGTGACCTGAGGGGGGAATCAAATTTGGGCGCTGAGGCCTGTGGACACTCGCGGCCTGGGCTGTGGGCGAACAGCGGAGGGGCCGGAAAGCGGGGAAAGGACGCAGCAGGCGGGGGCCGGGGCCCGCTGTAGGACCTGCGACCCACGTTAGGAGGGTGTCACTTTTTACTAGGTTCCACCTCGTTCCAAGCGGGTGCCGTTCTGAAGAGCCTTCTGCCAAGGCGGCCTTTGTTTCCTGCCCGCTCGGGGCGTACGGGGCGTGTGGGTAGGGTAAGCGGAGGAGGGTAATGGCAGTGCTATTTCACTGCACAACTCTAGGGGGCACTGCCCAGGCTGCATTTACGTAACGGGAGTTGTGTTCTCCTTTCCTACCAGTAGCTGTGACAAAGAGGGAAGGCGGTTTCAGCGAACTACTTAGCAAGACCACCTATCTGATTTCTATGATCTATTCAACCACTCTTCAATTCCCAGAACCCTAGTGCAAAATTTATTTTTATTTATTGATTTTTAGAGAGAGAGGGAGGAAGGAAGAGAAAGAGAGACATCAACCCACCATGTTACCCATTTACACACTCATGTGCCTGACTGAGGACTGGCGTATTGTGGGGGACGTTCTAACCAACTGAGCTACCCAGCCAGGGCTCAACATTTTTAATATTCTTTTCCTCATTGTGGGGTCGACAAAGGACACACTGCACAGATAAAACTAAAGGATTTTACCTGCTGGCCTTAAAAAAGAAAAGCCCTTTTGCTAACCAGCCTCACTTTCTTTTCAGAAAAGCACAAATCCTCTAATCTAACTGGTAAAACATTTAATATTTTGAATATGTGGCTTTCATGACCATCCAAAAGTCAGGCCGCCTGGACAATGGGAACTGCCAGACTATTGTTCATTGGCCACAAAGCCATGAGGTGGCTCTTTCTCTTGGGTCAAGAGGTCAAGCCCCACAGCATTAATTTTGCTGAGTTTCTTTGTTATAAATAACAAACAAGGTCATTTATTTTCATTTTTGTGTTTCTAATTGCACGCATCCACTCCCGAGGAGGATGAACTCCGTAAACAGGTGGCTGGAATGCTAGGGAGAAAGCTTGAAACGGTTCCAGAAAACAGGGCATGTCCCACTCTGGCAAAACAGTTTGATGAGTTAGAGATTTTGTCACCGCAGGATGCGCACCTGGACAATTACCCGAAAAGCAAACACTCATCTGTTTGGCAAGCGCAGATCTATGTAAATTAGGGGAGATTATTTTGCTGCTAGTCCTTGGCTGTTCTGTGATCAAACGCAATTGTTTCCCCTTTCTTAAGAAACGCGATCTTTATTGCACTCCGTTCTTTTTTCTGTTATTTATATGATTTTATTATCCTACGGTTATTAAAAATAGCATGCCGTATAAATTAAGCCTAGAAACACGGGTGCTTCTCAGAGAAAGGACTTCATCAGAGGCTCGTAGGAGAGATGTTCATGTGCAAGGGTACACAGATCTGTCACGGAAGGGTTTAATTAATACCTTCCTAATGATATTCTCTTCTTAATGCCCCTCTAGCTGTCCCTTGGTGAAGCATAAGGAATGAGCGGAGCCCCCCCAGCCTAAGCGAGCCCAGGATCCTCAGCTGTTATGGTTCGGCCAGTGGTCTTTGTGGGCAACCCCGAGGGCCCCGCTTACTAGAAACCCTCTGGGCTTCCTGACTTTCCCTCCAATACAAACTCCTCCCCCATCACTACCTTTGTCTCTTTTTTGGGGAAAAAAATCTTTTCCACTTTAGCCGAATAAAAACTCCCCAGTATTTGTTTCTGGACTGTAATTATAAACTTCATTGTACATTTTTTCCTGGCTTGGATGCTTATCTCGAAGAGTTCAGTGAAAATAAATTGTTTTTATGAAAGCAGAGAAACCATTTGATAAACACGCTGTCTCTGAAAATTGTTCCTGCAAAGAGGTCATTCTTTCCCTGTAAAAGAAATAGAATATATTTCAGAAAACAGGCAGGACCACAGTTGAGGATTTCTGTGAATACAGGATTTTTTTTTTTTAAGGCAAGGTGTAAACACGCTGAAAATTGCACACCTCCTGACAGCGTTGAGTGTATTGGTTTTTAAAACAGCTTTATTCCAGAGTTACTTAGGTCACAAGCGAATACTTGCTGCTTTTCATATCTTTGGGAATTAATTCTCAGCTCAGTACTTTCTTGCGACTATGATTTTGGGGGTTACCGTTCCACAATTACTATATATCTGTCAAAACCGATGGGCGGGACTATTCTTCATAAAAGTCATAGTCAACTGGGAAAATGATTCACTTTTCTAGAGCTTTACCTGTGCTGGTTGCAGAGATCGATATGGCCAACATGAGTAGTACTAATATGCTACATAAGTGAATATATATTTATTATCATGTATGGAAAGTTTGCTTATTTTTTTTTCCCCACTTGCTCCTGTTTTTGCATTTTCTCACCTAAGTAAAGATATCAGGATAGTCCCCATTTCCAGACCAGAAAAGTTTGCATCCATTGAAATGAAAACTAGCAATGACAATGCTTGGGGACCACTGCCCCCCCCCCCCCCCCCGCCAAGCGCCCCCCCCCGCCCCCCACCCCCCCCCCGCCCCCGGCGTAATCGCTGTGTGGAACTCTCTTCTGGTGATTAGTTTTCAAGCCCGCGCAGGAGACTTGTAATGGGGGCCCCAGGTCGGGACGCTTCCTCCATAGCATGTGTATAGTCACTGTTGTGAGAGGCTCCGTAGGTCCTGACTTGATGTTATCTGCCTGCGATTTAGACTCTGAATGTGAAGAGGTGATCCTCTGGCAGGAAACTCTCTAAGTTTCACAGAGATGAGTCGGGCAGATACTAAGAAGCCCCGCTGGAGAGAAGCGCTAGGCTTTATGACATGAAGCCAAAGTCAGATGGAAAACCAAACATAAGACGTTTTACCAACATAATGCATTAGCTGTTACTATGGGAATCGATGAGAAGAAACTTGAGTAGCTCTGGCCTTGTTAATTTCCATTTGGAGTTGCTGTTAATTTGGCTACATTACACATTGCAAACAAGGATCATAATATTTGGATAGGACTTTTCATCACCAAAACTCAAGAAAATTAAACCGTATCTAATGCTTAATAGTATCCTCTCCTCATCCGGGAAAGCAGGGCGCAGAGGAGTTCAATAGACCCCTAGAAGCCCGGGTCCCAGGAAGGCCTTTGGTGATGACTCAGCAGTTTTACTGCAGTTCTCATGGGGACTTTCGTGTTTAATTTGGAGCCAGATAAAGTACAGAAATAAAGTTTTCAGAGTTTTGTCAAAATGTGATATAGTTTCCCCATTACAGTTTGTGTATTTTATTTCTCATTTTTAAGAGATTCTTGGATGACACTGGCTATTCAATGAGAAACACCAAGCTAGTAAGACAGAGTTTTGACCCAAATCATATAAAAACCCTCCAGGGGTTTTCTTATGCCCAGAAGTTGTACTTCGGTGGCAGGACTGATTCTTGTGTGTTCTTCGAAAGCAGTAACTGGTAGCACTGTTCAGCATCAACTATCGGCATGTTCCAGATATGTCCCTGGAGAAGTTTCTTCAAGTTGAAGGCTAGCCTAGTACAAAGGAAACCTCTGTTCATGGCATTTCAGAAACAAAATTACTGATGGACTGAAAAAAGGTGACACCCTTAAGATGACAGATAGCATGACAGTTACAATTGCATTACATTTTTTAAGGCATCATTCTAAAGTTTTTAATGGGTGGTTTTCCAATCCACTGGAACTCTCAAAACGAGATGGCATTCCGAATGCAGTGGGGGGTTTCATCAGATCAGTTCTAAATGAAGCAACACTGGAGTGTGAATGCGAACACAGGACCTAAACCAGCAGACTGCAAAAGGCTCCCCGCACCGCCCCCGCCCCCCCGCCCCATTTTGTTTGTGCACATCCGAATCAGAGGTCCTGGGCTCGCCCTTGTGGGACCTTACCTTAACCAGTTTCCCTGGGAAAGATATTCCACTGTGAAAACACTGTTTCTCCCCTCTCCGTTTCCCTTTCTGCCTTCTCATCTTTCCTTTCTTAAATGAATATTTATTTATTGCAAACCACTTAAGTACCAAACATGGTCCAAGTCTCTTGGGATACAGTGGTGACCTGGGTGGGCTCCGGGACAACGCGTGCTGCCCACCTCCCTGGGGCCTTCCTTCACAAACACCAGGGAGGCATAGAGCCCAGCTTCCTGACCTCTACGGGGATGTGGCTTCGTTGGGATTGTTTCTCTCCCTAGTATGGCTGAGTGAGGACAGGATCTCTGGGTGAGTGTGTGGGACGAGGCACGTGTACGTGTGTGTGTGTGGAGTGTCCAATTCTTAGTCTCCGTTGAGGGTTTTCCTTGTGTATCCTTTCTCCTTCCCAAGTGCCTCAAGCACTGTCTGGCACAGTCACCCCAAAACAGCTGCCGAGTGCCTGGAGACCCACAGGGTGCAAAACCAGGCAGTCGGTGGCCTTCCCAAATGCCCTGCCTCTGTCCTACTAATTTCTGCATTCTAAGGCCCTCAGCAT
Source organism: Pteronotus mesoamericanus (assembly GCF_021234165.1). NCBI lineage: Eukaryota > Metazoa > Chordata > Mammalia > Chiroptera > Mormoopidae > Pteronotus > Pteronotus mesoamericanus. The sequence continues at coordinate 5,141,803 of NW_026555086.1, read as the reverse complement.
ACGTATCTTAAGACGACACGGTTTCTTTCCCCCCCTCTCCTTATTCAAGATCTACAACCTGATTTTTCCTAAATGGTCATCGTCATAAAATATTCACTGATGGAACCGGTTTCTTCCCAAAGGCATTTATTTGCATCTGAACAGGGCAGGGGGATTTGAGGGGTAAGGCTTTCCCCAAACAGTGGCCAAGAGGTGGTATCAGATAGGATCCCCTGGAGTTTCCTGGGGCTCTTGCTCGGGTTTCTAGGCTCCACACAGAGTGTTCAGGGCAACACGTGAGCCTACGCGCAATTCCGGTCTTGCAGCCGGCGGGGTTTCCACTGCACATATTTGTATTACTCATCCTCCAGGCCTGATGACAGCGACAGGTTTAGTCTCTCTGTGACTCTGATTAGCCTTTCCTTCTTCCTCTGTAATCAAGCTCAGATTGCTCCCAACGCAGGACAGGTGGAGCAGGTGAGGAATGTAAGTGTGCCTGGAAAATTCTGCTCCCTAGTCTTTTGGGCTCCTTTTAATAACTCTCTGGGGGGAAAAAAATTCTTTTTTGGTATCTCAGAGCAGCAGGCTGCTCCTCTCCTGTGGCCAGATGCTGCACTCCACACCATTGTTAAATAGTAATAGTGAAACTTAAAAGATGTTCTCTTGCGAGACAACAGGTGGCCACTGCAACCTCCGGCTCTGATTGGTGGAAAGGCCACAGGCGCGCCCAGCGGCCCAGAGAAAGGGCCTCCACTTCTGCGTTTCAAGAACCTGCTCAATGGGGTGTTGTCCTGATAATATCTCAGCTCACTGCCAATTTGTGCAACCTGCTGGGCCATTAGGGAGCGCCGCTGGGTTGTCAGCGTTAAATGGAGGCTTGGGAGGGGAGACCAAAGCTTTTTTGGGGGTGGGGAGGGTCGGTGTCAACCCAGAGACAATGTGAGCAGTTGTTCCGTCCCTGAATACACACTGCTCTCTCCTGCAGTCTCCAGGCACACATTTCTGCTAAGAGAAGAGCAAATACACACACTTTCACCTAACTGAAGTTTATTTTCCTTGCTTGGTTCCAGAAAGATAATATTGGGCCAAGGTACATACACAGGTGACACGGAGCCCCAGTGCCTACTCTGGAGAAAAGAAGCAACAAAAAACCCATGGGACGTCTGTCTGACAAAGTTCAGGCCCTGGGCCAGCGAAGTGCGATCCTGGGGGAAAGTGGTAGCGAGTGTCAGCAAAAGTATTTTGTAAATGTCACCCTTCAGGTACAGGTACCTCCTAAATGACCAAATTGGGGAGGGGTTGTCTGGGCAACCTTCACCCCTTTACCCCTTCAGTCCTTCTGGTTGGTCAAATAGTTGAAATGACACACAGAAGATGAGCGGGAGAAAGTAAAAAATGTTAACACATGTGCATGGGAAATTCACCGAAGCATAAAAAACCCCCAAGGACGGTGAGGTAACATTGGGTACATATGACGTTTTGGACAAAGGAAGGGGAGACAGTCAAACACTTGGTAAGTTCTTGCAGGGCCACCCAGAGACAATGGGACAGACTTTTTGCTTGGATCCTCCCAATCTGCCACCCTTAATTCCTATGTCCCCAGGCCACTGTGCTGTTTCCCTTCCTGAAGCATGTATTTTCCCCCATCTGAACCTCTTTAGGCAGGTAGGGGGTAGGTAAAAACACGCTTCCTGAGTTTGCTGGGCTTTAAGTGTTTTCAGTTCAAAATAGTCTGCACGCTCTGGGGACAGGGCAAATCTCAAAACCTCTCCCGAACGTCCTGAACTAGTGTGCAAGTCCCTTCCTTCGCCAAGGCTGGGGGCCAAACTCTCCAATGAACCCGAAGCCATCAAGGGGGTGGGGGTGGGGGGAGATTAAGTTTACAGAAACAGAGAGGAATGAAGAGGGGGTGGGTAAGCACAGTATGAAGAAGTTAACCACCCGGAACCTTTTAGGAAAATGGGGACATTTTCTCTCAGAGCAGTGAACGATCCGCCTAGATCCAGTTACGCAAATGCCTTCCTAATACAAACAAGAGCAAAGAAAACACGAAGGGAACCGACACGAGGCTTAACCCGGGAAGCCTCAGGTCTGCGTACCTGTGAAAGGTCAGGCCCCGACACCCTACCCACAGGTGTAGGTGGGGTCCCAGCTACGGGGAGATACGCGTGCAGGTTGGCTGCTGCGTTAGGTGCCTCCGAGCAGGGGACGAAAGTGGGGCTGCGCAGGGAGTAGGGGAGGGGAAACCGGGGACGGGCACCCACGAGGAGGAAATGGGGGCGAGGAGAGGAAAACGGTGGGAAAAAAAGGGTGGGACGGAAGCGGACGGCCTGTGGCTGCGGAGGGCAGGAGCTAGGGTCCGAGAGAAGAGGTGGTCGCAAAGGCGGGGGAGGGCCACACGGGGCACGGGGTCGGCGACGGCCGCAGCGGCCGGGGGAAGTAGGGACGGAGGAGCGCTCCGAGGCAGCGGGGACAAAGAGGACCGGAGCGGGAAGAGGGGCGAGGTGGGAAGAGCAGGGGCCCCGAAGAGGGGGAGGCCGAGGCGCGGGCGATGGGGAAGGCGCGGGCTGCGCGGGGCGCGCGGTGAGCGGCGAGGGGCCGCGCGGGGCAGGGCCGGGCGGGGCGGGGCGGGCGCGCCCGGAGGCGGTCCGGGCCGGGGAGCGCACCGGCGGGGCAGGCGGCGCGCCAGCTGCCCGCGGTGGGAGGGGCGGAGCGGCGGCGGCGGCGGAGGCAGGAGGGGGAGAAGGAGGGGAGGGGCCGGGCCCCTTGTCTCCGCGGCTCCTCTCCTCAGTCCGCCCGGGGAGGAGGAGGAGGAGCGGGGCCAGCCGCCGCCGCCGCTGTCCCAGCCTCGCCCGGCGCACCTGAGCTCTCCGCGCCGCCCCGGGCCCGTGCGCCGCGCCCCGCGCCCCCGCGCCGCGCCCCGCGCCCTAGGCGCCCGGCCCGCGCGCAGCGCTGCCTCGGTGTCCCGGCGGGGCGCGTCCCCTGGGCCGCCTCCCGCTCTCCCGCGGCTCGCGTGGCCGCGCCTTTGTGTGCGGCGGCCGCGGCTCCCGCGGCTCCCGGGCTCCTCGGGATCCGATTGCGGCGCTCCTCCGGCCCGGAGTCCTGCGCGCCGCCCCCCGGACAACCCCGACCGGGCGCCCCTGACGGTGGATCTAGCGGCTTCGAGGAGGCGGGCACCCGCCCCGGCGAGCCCCAGCCTCGGCCCCTGGCCCCGGGCCCGGCTCCGGCATGGATATGAGGTTCTACCCCGCGGCGGCGGGGGACCCCGCCGGCCTGGACTTCGCGCAGTGCCTGGGGTACTACGGCTACAGCAAGGTGACCGGCCCGGGCCGGGGGGGCGGCGCGGCGGGGGCCACCTCCCATCCCGGGCGCGCCCCGCGCTCCAGCCTACCGCCCGCTGCACTTTCTTTCCCCTCTCCACTCCTTTCCCTTTGCTTCTTCATGTCTGTCCGACTCTGCCTCTTCCCTTCCTGCCCCCTTCGGCCCCCACCCGCCTTTCCCCCTTTTTGTCTCTCTGCCGGCACTCCCCTCTCTCTGCCCCTCTGTCCTCCGCCTCTCCTCCCACTGTCCCCCTCGCCCCCCCCCCCACCCCGCCACCGACTCTCCTTTCCTGCCCCAAAGAAGCGAGGAGCAGCCCGAGACTGAAGGGGATCTTGCGTGTGATTCTTTGTTGTTGTTATTAGTAAACACGACCTTAGCCCCCCCTTGGGGGGTGCGCAGGAGCCCCGGAGCTAGCGGTCGGCTGACCTCGCCACCCCACTCCCAGCCCCTCTCGCCTCCCCCTACGCTACGAGAGCTGGACCCCGGCCCGCCTACCGAAGGAAAGGAACAAACTTTTGAGCGTGCCCTGGATGGGGGGGGGGGGGCGGTGAGTGGTGGGACCCCCGCAGGTGGCTTTCGCTACCCGCTTGTAGGGCGCCTTGGACCACGGAACAGAGCTGCCCACTCCTCTCTGTTAGCACTAGTGGTTTCTCATCTTTAATTTTTGGGGGGAGGGGTAAGCTTCGCTTTTGGGGGAGATTCAGGTTGGAGACCTGCACGCCACGCCCTGGGGTACCCCACCTTCCCCTGCGCATCTTCGAGGACCGAGCGTTTCTCGTGGCCGAAGGTGGATCTCGGAGGGTGGCCGGCGCAGCTCCGAGGGGCGAGTTGGTGCGGGAGCCGCAGCCCTCCGTCCAGGGCGGCGCAGCCTCGCGGTCACCGTCCTTCCCGACGCCCGCAGGGCCAAGCTTTGGAGGGAGCAGCACCCTGAGAGCGATATTCAGAGAAAGAACTGTGCCCCGGATGGCTAGTGCCTTTTGAACGTGGTTTTCCTTTCCCCTTCCTCCCCCTCCCGTCTCCCACCCCCCTTTTTCTTTCAAATGGTAGTTTGTTTATGATTGCTAGGATAACAGAGGAGGAAATAAAGAGTCTGTCCAAAGAAAGGTGCCACACAACACTAATGAATAAATAGCAGGAAGAGGAGGAATTGTCTGGCGAGTGAGGAGCAGCTTGCTGTGCCCCGTGGCTGTTCGAGCCTCGTGTTCCTGCCTATTTGTTTATACTCCGTGCCCAACTCCAGTGCTGAAGTTTGTGAAAGACCTTTGGGGTCTCTCTTCCTCACCCCGTGTCATCATCGCCCCGTGCCTGGCACCGAAGGGCCTCCCCGCAAATGTAGAAGGAAGGGACATTACTCAAATGTGTTTTAACCCTTTGGGGTTGGGGGCGTTCATGCGCTCCAAATTCCGAGAGTGAGACTTAAGCACAGAAAGAGAAGGCCCTGTAGCCAGAGTTAAGGGTGAGTGTCAGGCCTTTGACTTTGACTTCACTCGGATTATTAAATGTGTTAAAAAGTCCCCCGTGCCTGCTCAGTTAGGGACTGGGCCGCCTAAGTAAGTACGCAGTATTTCTGAGACCCCCCACCTAATTGTTCCAGGGGGGTATTATTTATCTCCCTACAACCCGGCCTGTGCGCAAGCCAGCCTTGTGTAACTGGGCAGGCAGGCTCTTATTTTGGGAAGCCATTACCTTGCCTAATGTAACTCCTCTCTCCGATTTAAGATCAACACTCGAATGACACCAAAATAGAAACCTTTTGTACTAATCCAGTCACTGCGATGCGTGGCCAATCTCTCTGTTCACTAGGACCCCAAGGGTGCTTCAAGGGACCAGAGGAAATTGTGGGTGTTTTGTGTGTGTCTCTTTTCATTTTTTGAGAAAGGCTATTTTGAGTCCATTTAAACTCAGAACATTTATTTCAGGGAGGGTGTAGAAAGCTGAAAGACAGACATTATTTATTGAGATGCATGTTTAACTTCAGGAGTGAGAATGCAAGTTGGTTTACTCTCGTATTTTCTGAATGCAGCTGTTTGCCTGAAATAACTTGGTTTCTTGGTAATTCAGCATTCTGGTCGTCTGAAGTGCTGTGTGTACCCAACTCAGGAAAGGTAGACACAGCGTTCAGTATTGGTAGGAATCAAATTGTACTTATTTTAAGGCTTGTTTGCACGTACTTCCTTGCAAATAAAAAAACAAACCAAAACAAAACAATAACCTTTAAACTGAGCCACAAAACTATATTTTCCTACTCTTCATTTCACGAGTGAAAAACCCAATTTTATTCCTTGTAATTTTTTTTTTATAGGGAGAATGGAGTAGAAGAGGAAGTATTAACTTTATGGGTATAAAACAGCAAGTGCTAATTAAAGGTTTATAGCGTTTGTTTCACAGCTAGCTTGTGCGTCTGAAGTAGAGCTATTCAGCATGGGTTTACACTGAAAATGTAAAAACTGGCTTACAAAGACATGCATTTATTTTATTTGAAAACACCTGTAATCGTTAATCTCCTGAGACTTAAGTCTGACGACATGTATTATCTTTCTGGATGGGAAATGATGGATTTCAAAGACAGTAGGTTTCGGCCCTTTCTTGTTTTAATGACCATCTGGGAAACTTTAGAAGAAATACAGAGCCCTCCGCACCAGGCTTAACATGTGAAAAGTTAGCGCTTACCTTTAAATTTATTTACAAACCGTGAATAATAGGGCTTCATTCATCTCTCTCTTTAACAAATGACCTGACTCCTTTGTATAAATTATTTGCGTGTATATTATCTTTACATTCTGGGAGTATATGGATCCTTTTTAAGTGTCAGCACGCATGAAAGTGTACTCTGTCTATGGAGAATGGATGAAAGAGTTTTGAGGGTTCAAAAGTCCTTGCAAGTAGCAGAATAACTTCAAATAAAATATAGCCAGGATCATTAAAATCAGTTAATAATTCATGAACCAGCCACTGATGTATAAACTTAGTCATTTCTGTTTTCTAAGGGCTAATTTCCATTTTATTTTCAAGTGGAAAAATCTGTTTGAACAGTTCTTTTTCTGAGGTGGCCAACAAATTAAACTAACACACACACACTTATATATATTTTACAAAAAAAAACCCTATGGTACTCAAGTGAATTGCTGACCCATTATCATGTATCTGGAATTTTTCTTTCCCTGGGTTCTTTTTTTTTTTTTTTTTTTTAACCAGCAAGAAGATAATGTACAGCATGTTTATCAATTAGTGTGTAACTGACAGAAGTCTGCCACCCCAAAATAAGCTGTCGTATTTAATGTGTGTGTAAGGTGAAGTTACACAGTGGGTTAGCGGTGAACTTGGACTAAACTCTCGTCTAGCTTTTTCTGCCTATTCTTGGGGTTCCCCCCTTTCAAAATACAGCTATTCTTACCCTATGTCGAATAGTCCTGTGTTGTGTTTACCCTGAGCCCCCAGCCGGGCTTTCTAATTATTATGTGTGTTATTGATTACTCTGCTTAATTAAGATGTTCTGACAGGAGTGCTTTTGCTTTACCTCACTGGGCCTCTCTGTCGTGGTCAGCTTCAAGGGTAAGAGGACCTGAAAGGTCATTTGTCATTTGTCTATCTTCTTGGAGACTGTGGTTCAAATTGAGACCATATTGAGAAGGGGATTTGATCGAAACTCTTCTTAGGTTGGTGCCTTGTGAATTTGACATATGAGAACTAATGATTTCATTTCTAGGGTCTGGAGTGTGGGGGTGTCGAATCTTGAGAGCAGATGAGAGAGAGTTTTCAATATTTTCCCATGTCAGGTCCTCAAAGAAGAGATTGAAGCCACATTGTGAAAGCAAAATAAGATTTTTCTAAGGACCTCAGACCAGGGGTCATAAACTCAACTGTCTATGGGAACAGCCCGTTCCCCTCCAGGGAGACGGGGTTTGTGACCTAGGGACCGCGCGCTCCGTTGACAAGGGTAGCCTTGTCCAGCATTAGTAGAGTCTTGCCATGCAAACATTTGGGATCAGTCTGCACATTTTGTAATTATTTTTTCAAGAGAATGCTAGTTTGGATCTTTAGGTGAAATACTCAGAATTTTAAATGGTGTCAGGAAATTAACAAACTATTAAAACTGTCATATTTGCACCTCAAACATGCTGGGTATGGCTTTTTTTTGCCATTTTGTCTTAGACAAACTCATATGCAGGTGAGGATTCAAAATCATTTTTTCAGTAAGTCATTTGTGGTTTCCGTTCAACTGTTAGGACAGTTCTGCTCCCATGTCCTGCTGTGTGGGCAACCCAGTTAAGTGAGCGGAGGAAGTAGAAGCTGACCATTTCCAATGTCGTTCTCCTCTGGTCATTTGGACTCTATCGTTGGTTAAATGGTCTGGAGTCCATGGGGTCATTCTAGATCAGGGGTTGGCAAACCCTGGACCGTGGGTCACATCTAGCCTGTCACCTGTTCTCGAATGGCCTGTGAATGAAGAACGGTTTTTACATTTGTAAGCGGTTGAAAGTAGCCCAAAGAAGACTCACATTTTATGACTGTGAAACTCACATTTGTGTCCATAAATAAAGTTTTATTGGAACATGGCCCCACTTGTTTGTTTACATGTTTCCGTGGTCACTTCCAGTATATGGGAGCAGAGTCGAGTAGTTGTGACAGGCTGTATGGCCAACAAAGCCTGAAACATTGGCTCTTTTGCCTCTTTACAGGAAAAGTTTGCTGTCTCCTGTTCTAGGTAATGAGAGCACTTGATGGGTCGTCTTTGTTCCAAGCCTCGCAGGAGAAAGAGAATCTAGTTAAAAGATGGAATAACTGGGAAGATGACCGTCTCAGAGAACTGTTTTTCGAAAATGCTTCTAGAACAGTGGGTTCCCAGCGCTGGCTGTTCGTTAGCTGTGGCTGAGTGGGAAAGAGCTTCTTAAAAATACACTCATGCTCGGCCTCACCCTTCCCCAGGCCAGCCGAGTAAGACCCTTGTGGAATGGGACCCAGGCCGCGGTGGTTTTAAAGTTCCCCGCAGGTGGGTGCAGGGGCAGCCATGGCGGGAAAGCTTAACTGAGGCTGAGGATCCTGCTTGGGAGTGATCGGCCTCCAGGAGCTGGCGAATCAGGTAAAGAAGTTGGTGATTTGCTGAGAGGAAGGCAAGATGTATGGCTGGAACGTTGGTTCCCAGTTGACACCTGGCCTTTTTCAGACCTTGGAGGGTTCCAAGCGCTGTGGGTCCGGCCTCCCCTCTGCATCATAAACAGCATTAAAATGCATCCACATTCTGCATTTAATGCGATACGCCACCGTATCTGAGTCACTTAGTTGTATTTTGTAGACATTTAATTAGGCATCTGTTAATTTTAATTTTGTGGTGTGTACTATGTGGCCAATTCATTTTTTTCTTACATTTTAAACATTTTTGTAGGTCCTTGAGAAGCTTGTAGTTCTAAGTGTCTGGTTTATAATGACTAATGGATAAAATAGTCCCGCTCTCACTAACTGCAGGCCTACTGACTCCCCATTTTGCCACGCGGGACAGTAGAATGTTAATGGAAATCCTGTGCTCGGTAGAGGCCAGCCTACAGCTAGCCACAGAGAGGTAATGGTAGGCCTTTTAAATTGTAGCCATTTTATGGGCCCAGTCTCTGCTACCTGTTAAATTGTAGCCATTTTAGATGAGGTCAGTACATGTATGTGGCTACCACATTCAAAGAATGTGTAGGTATTTTAAGAACGAATTACTTCAGGTCACAAACTGTCAGGGGGTGCTGAATCCTCTGGAGGACTTATTTACTCTACCCAGTATTTTAAAATATTCAATTAGTCATCTTTATCTAAAAGTCTTTGCACATAGCTGTGTATTTACAGCTTTTCTTTAGGAAAACTCATAAATTTGGCAATACTGCACCTGCACCCGTACAGGGCAACATCTGCTCGTTGCCCTTCAGCTGGCCACGCCCTTCCTTCCCAGGTCCCTTCCACTCCCTGTGTTCCTTTGGGGTCCCTAGAGGCTTAGGGTTTGAAAACTTTGATTAAGGGGAGATGAGACTAAATGAACAACCAATGATGATGCTCAAACCTAGTGAAATGAGGTCACTGTCATCAGACAGTGTTTCTCACATCAACCAAGTGTTTCTCCTGGAACGCAGGTGAGCTGAGGCAATGGAAAACGGGAACTTGTGACCACGTGACAGAGCAGTGTTTCTCAAACCCTAACATGCACAAGAACCGGCTGGCGAGCTTTCTTTGGCGCCAAGTGTTGGCCTTTACCCCTTGAAGAGACAGTGTCGTCAGTGTGGGGTGGGGCTCCCAGTGACGCTGATGCTGCCCTGTGAGCAGCAAGGTGGGGAGTTTGTCCTCGGGGAGTTTGTCAGAATGCTTTGGGCTGCAGGTAACGCTCAACAAACACTGGCATGAACTCTACGGTAATCTGTTCGCTGACAGAAGTGTTGAAGTAGGCAGTGCCAGGCTGTTTTGGATGGTTCATCATGCCCCCAAGGGCCGTCTTCGTTTTTCTATTTATTCTGCCATGTGTGGGGTTTCTGCTGCCTCCTCACGGTCACGCTTTGGCCGCTGCAGCGGAGGCATCGTCCTCGCATGACGGCATGCCAAAGGGGGAGCAGGGGCCCAGCGGGGATGAGGGTGGCAGCAAAGCACCACTTTCTCCTTCCGTACCTCTCTTACCAAGAAGGACAGGCTTTCCTGGCAAGAGTTCCGCTAGACTCTCTTTTATTAGACTCCTATTGATCAGGAACGAATCATATGTTCGCCCTAGGCCCATCATTGACAAAGTAGAAGGAGGTTGCTGTGACTGGCTTAGGCCAATCCCGTGTCACCTGGGACTGGGCCCAGTGTCCTATGAGCATAATTGATGTTGTGCTCTGTTAACAAGGAAGAAGACTGCTGGAGAGAAAACCAACAGTGTCTACTACCGAGCGCATTTGCAGAACTTGGAGTGGGCCGGTGGTTGGGTTGCAGTTGCGATTTGTGAACGTGAATTGACTGGATTACTGTAGTCAGACGAGGTGGAGGGGCCAGGAAGGATACAAGAGGTGACCAGGGAGGGTGCCATTGCCCTGCTGAACTAAAGGTGTGAGAAGGGTTTGAACTGGGGGGATGTGAGCGTGGACGTGAAGGAGAGAAAGGTGCTGGGCAGGGCACCTTTGTAACATGGGAAGGGAGCACAAGGAGGCAGAGGTGACCCTGGGCGTTGGAGCCTGGGCCCTGCTAGGCCCTGCTAGGGCCTTGAACAGGCAGGGCGGTCAGAGCAGAAGCGGGCTTTGAAGGAAAGATGGAGGTGATTTTGGATATTTTGGTGGAATGTCCCCACAGAAACATCAGGTAGGCACTTGGACCAGAGCACCAGGACCTCAGAGAGCTCAGGGCTGAAGAACCAAAGCTGAGTTTTCCTGTGCAGGGTAAAGTGCTGGAAATGGACGTGACTCCTCCAAGAGGGAGTAGACTGGTTGCAAAGGACGTATATTTGGTCTTGCGGGTTGGTTGGTGTTTGCTGGTTCAACTTCTCAGAGAGGAAGTAATGTGGGGGGCTCAAAAATTATGAAACCCTACTGTGTCATTATAAGAATGATATACAATGGAGGGTGTGTGGGTGTGTGTGTGTGTGTGTGTTGTTTGCATGATGATATATCCTTACTATCTTAATAGTTATTTCCAAAGAAACATTCTTAAGTGGTTGTTACTAAGTGGGGATGATGCATAATTTGCAATAACATAATTTAAACCATATCAGCCATTTATGAATTAAAACTTTGTTTTTTGGTTTATGTAACATGTGCGATTTCTACTTGGATTTTGTGACATGTTAATGATGTCAAGTACTTTGGAGGATCTGTTTTGAGTGTGGTTGACAAAGAAGGCCAGTTTTTACTATGTAGGCTTATAGACATAAAAACAATTGGAGGGTGGAATCAGCTCTTTCTGAAACCGGCAACACGCACGTACATACATGCACCCAACCCTGTTTAAAATATGAGTCGAAGCTTTTATTTAAGGTCTGCATGAGCCTCTGAGAGGCTTAATTTTCTCCCTTTTTAGTGGATCATTTTATTCCTTTGTTTCCTAGGTTTGTACCCTTAATCCCTTCCTCAGGGAGGCCATGTTCTCTTAAATACCTTCTATGCGTGTGTGACACATACCAGCCCTTGGACAACGGTGTGTCTTAATTTAACTTTGTTTATAAAAGAATAATTTGAATGTCTTGATAATCCAGGAGTTAAACGAATTGGCTAGTATCAAGAAGTATTTGGATTTCACTTTAAATACATATTTAAGTGATATAAATTCATTCTTTTGGAGGAGATAGATTTCAAGCTGGGTCTTTCTATTCCAGATGCTGCAAGATTAATATGGTCTTTTCTACACTGACTAAATTGTTTATATAGAAGAATTCTATTAAATACAGTGATAGGAGTGTGGTTTTTAATATTTTGAATTGCTGTAGTGGAAGGCACTGTACCATATCGAGAGATTTTCTCAGCAGTTTCAATAGCTGATTTGTAATGAGCAAGGGATTTTGATGTACTGTAGCATAATCAGTGTTTTACACTTCCTTTTCAAAATCTACACATAGGAAGTAGAAGCCCCAAATGCTGACCTGACTCAAAAACTTTTATGAAATATGTGTAATTGGCTGGAAGTTGGTTTTCTTGAAAAAAGCATCAGTTAAATCGAAAGATATTGAGCACTTGAAACGCATACCTCGTAGATCTGTTTTGCTACTCCTTTATGCCTACGTCATGAATGAGAAAAAAGTCCATTTCAACTGCGAAATGGAGTTTGACAGTATTCAGGTTTCTGAGAAATTGAGTTGTGCATGCTGCTGCTTCTTGGGGGAAACTGGAGGGGGCCTGCGCCGATTTAACACAGATTCTGCAACGATTACTTATTAGGTCCTTATTAGGAGTGCACTTGCTGGGGGCTGAGTTACATGCGGTCTGCCTTCAAGAAATCTCTAGTTTGTTAGGGGAGCGGATGTGTATGTGTAAGTGTCCATGAAATGTGTGTGCACATTTATGTGGATTCGTGTACATAAGGACGATACTCTAGGCTGAAGCCATTGATTGGTGCTGGTGAATGTGCTCCAGGAGCAGATTGGATGAGGGAGAAGGTCCCCAACAGATGGCGCGACCTGGTGAAAGAGCTCGCAGAGGCTCTCAGGCTTGGGATGGGACAAGGAGGACACATGGGATCCTGTGCTGGGAGATGTGGTTGGCTGAGACCTAATCATGGAGGCGCTGGAATGTGTGGTGAAAGGCCTGGGGTTTTATTTAGTAGATACTAGTAGAGTAAATTGTGCGTGTGGAGGGGGGTGCATTGGCGTGCGCAGGAGTAGTTGTGTACGTACGGAGATGTTGGCAGTTTGAACTGGGGGGTGGTTAGCTCATGAGAAGATGTTTTCGAGACAGTACCTGAGAATGTTTGAGGGAGAGATGAAAGAGGCACAAAGAGAGACGGATGGAATAATGGACAAGGCATGTGTTGGTCTTGGGATGTAGCTAAAGGAGAGTTAGCCTGAAATAAAAGCGTGCAAACCCTTCTCTGAGATGACTGGGAAGAAGGAGAACGTGGGGAGAAGGGAGGAAGGAAGCAGGGAGCGAAGGAGGGAGGCAGATGACAGCAGGCATAGAACAGGGGTGGAAGTCGATTGACATTGCCAGGCCCTACCTCTGCCTCCTTCCTCACCGCTGCCCTCCGCCCTGCGTTGGTGTCTTACCCCCCAGCCTTCGCCCCGTCCTTTTGCACGTCTTCTTCCCTCCACGGGCATCCTTTTCGCTAAAGATCTTCTCAGTATTCATGTCGAAGCCTTCAAGTACGACCTGATCACGAAATAATAACTATTTAAAATATCCTTCCCTCCATCCCTCCAGTCACTATCTCCCTACCCTCCCTGTTTTATTTATAGCATGTGTATATTTGAATTGTTTACTCATTCAATCATGTGTTTCTTGCCTACCCCCTTCCATTCACACTGCTCGAGGGGAGGGAGTTTTGATGGTCACTGTATGCAGCATCTGGAAGAGTGCTTGGCACATAAGAGAAAATATGATAAGGGGTGAACTGGAGCTGAATGAAACTATTGTTGAGAACATGTAATTGTTGTTTAATCTTTGAATAAACATGTTGGACCTACTGTGTGCCAGCCACTTCCAGGAAATGCGAATGCGGAGTTGAAGAGACGCTTGTCCTGTTCTGAAGGAGCTGGTCTACAGTCATAATGATCCCTGCTAGAAGTTTTTAAGCTTACATTTTATTATACATTTCCTCTATTAGTATTTCATGTGTCGCTGGGTGGCGGGGAGGGAGCAGTGGATGGTAAGGCGGAGGCGGAGGTGGATCCTGTCTGGGTAGGAATGAGGGAAGAACACAGGTGGAGGGAAACAGGTGAAGGAGGTCATTGAAATGCCCGTTCTTAATCCAAGTGTGCAGGCTGGGGAAGGAAGGGCGAGGCAGGGAGACTCCAATACAGGCAGAGAAGAGTGTGCTAGTTAGGATTCACCGGCTAGAAATAGAAAAAAAAGAAGCAGAAGTAGCTTAAATGAGGTACACGTTTGTCTCTCTCTTGCCTAATGACGTGCAGAGGTAAGTAGTTCAGAGCTGCACGGTGGCTTGGTAGACATCCGGGAGCCAAGTGACCGCCAGCTTCCATGTGACCCTCGTTCTCATAGTTCAAGGCAGAGCACCTGTCATCGTTGAGGGTTGGACTAGGAAGAAGGTGAAAGTGTCAAGGGTAAAGGGAGGTTTCCAGAAGATACCATGTGACGTTGGCGTATTTTTCACCAGCCAGAACAGTGACACCTGGCGACATCAATGACTACAAGCTACGCAGGAAATGTAGTCTGTATTGGGGCTGGCCCCGAGCCCAGGGAAACACTCAGTTCCCATATGAGAAGGGGTGAGTGGGTAGAGGGAGACAACACGTAGTTTCTAGCAGGTGCGTGGGAGTGAGTGATAGGTGCGGTCCAAGAAATCCTTCTTGGGTGTCTGCAGGTTTGCGATTTTGTGTATAAACTATAGTATTACATTTTGATAAACTTCATTCATTCTTTTAGTTTTCATTTGCTCCTTGGAGGGTCCCCCTTGGAGGATACACTGTGATACCTCTTCAATTTGGGTGCTTTATATGGGACATGCTCATAACACTGAATGATTTATGTTCTTTGTAGGAACTATAAAACCTGTTCTCATTTTAATTGATCATACCTGTATTTTAGGCCCACAATTCTCTTCTTTGCAGAATACCTCTTGAATTTTTATGCTACCATTTCTTAAGTTTTAAGCGGGTTAACAAAGTTTTGAGTGCTTGTCAACATTTTCCAAACTAGATTAAAAAAAAAAAGTCAATAGATGCTTTTTCTTTTGGGTCAAACCCAGCTTACCTCTCACACCTCATATCCCTACATCCACTGAATCTTCTTCCCCCAGAATCGGCAGTCCTTTATGACTCTTCATGCAGGCTTGACTACAAAGCCACGTCAGCTGTCCCCTGTCCCTCCCAACCTCCTCTGTCCCATCTGCTTTAGCTGGGTGTTTTGTCAGCATTCCGGTCAGTCTTGTTTCTCAGCGTTAGGACAACTGGAACGGTGTCCACTGGCCTTACTGAAAGTTAGTGCCGCCAGAATGCCCCGGGGCCCTTGCCACACCACCTTTTGTTCATCTGTTTATTTTCCTGGACGTTCTCCACACGTGGCGGTCAAACCAGCCCAACACTCTTTCTTAGGAAGAGAGCTGTGGTCTCTCACTTCGTGAGGAACAGTGACATGATCGGGTGTGACTCACCCATTTGTCATCCTCACTGGCTTTGGATCCAAGTCCCCCTTTCTTCTAGACCCAGGGAGAGAGAGACTTTCCATTCTTTCAGGTAAATCCTTCCAACAAGGCTGATCCTTTCTGATTGCTGACTGTTCCGAGTTCTACAGACAACGCCCATCTTTCCAGCTGGGTTCCTTTCTCCTTTGAATCTGCCCCGATTTTCCAGGCTTCAGCGTGTCGAGTGCCTTCTCACTGTCCCATTGTCATCTCCTCATCCGACCCACATCATAATAGGCTTCGCATTTTTGTTTGACTCACTTTTCCCCCTTTAATAAATTAATGTGTAATTCAGACTACCGCACATGGAAAATTCTATTACTTTTCATACACAGGAGAAAATCCTAAAAATAAACACCGGGGGGTAAAGAGAAAATGGAAAGCTCACAGGAGACCTTGCTCACCCACGCTGTCCTCTCTGTTGAAAAGGGAGGTTTGCAAGCGTTAGGAAGAGTGTTGAAGATGGGCTGGCACCAAACAAACTTTGTGTCAGATTTTATCCGGGGGCTTGAAAGGGATTCGAAGCAGAATGACGTTCTCCCAGTCGCTGCTAACTCAGAGCGTTGCTTCTACAGCTGGGTGGGGCCCGAGGCTCGACAGGGCCGATGTGGCTCAGATGATGCTGGCGCGCTTGGTTCCCGGCTGCTCTTGCAGGCGCTGAGCTTAGACAAAGGGATGTAGCACTTGCGCGCTGTTGTCCGACTCTGCGGACCCTCTCTGACGTGTGTCCGAACAGCTTCTCAAACGAGAAACCTTTACCTAGGGTTCCGTCTCCTCCCCAGCCGGCCCTCCTGGCCACCTTGGGGTCTGTTTCTATGCCTTGTTAGACTCCTGAAAATCTCTCTTCTCTGGGAAGCCCTGCTTTGCCAGATGAGAGACTCATTCTGGAATATGGAATGGCTACTTTTCTAAGCCCCGGGGTTATGCTCTTCTGATGACTCCCTGAAATCTCCTATCTCTGCTCTTACACCGCTTCCCGCCCCCTGACCCCGTCTCTCATGTTGCTGCTTCCCTAACATTGGGCACTTGGAGGCTTCGATGGCTTTTGCTGTGTTGTTGTGTCTGCGTCGTACCTCTTTTTCCCAGCCATTGGGAACATCCTCTCAAATCTTACTCTTACTCCCTTACTCTTGCCTCTTTTTTCACTTTACATATGGATCTTGTTTTCTGCCTTTTGCTCTTCCCACTCTAATACTGTTTGTATCTGTTATCTATTGCTGTGTAACAAATTAGACTTGGTGGCTGGTGGTTCTGCAGGCCAGCAATGGCGGCCAGGCTCGGTGGGGACATTCTCTGTGTGTTCCCAGTCTACTACCGGCTGCCCAGGAGGCTTTGCCCTGGGTCTGGCTGGCTTGCTGTCAGCGGGGTCCCCTCCTTCTCTGGTGTGTGTCTCTCACCTCTCTGTGCCGCAGCGTGCCCACGGCCCCTCAGGGTGGCAGCATTCTGAGTAGGACACCAGACCTATGAAGGGTCATGCTGTTCCCTCCACCGCACTCTGCTGCCCGGAGCAAGCCGCAAGGCCAGCCTGGCTTCACGGGGAGAGGACATGGAGCCTATTTCTTGAAGGGAGAGGCTGCAAAAATTACCTTACACAGGGGCATGGATAACAGGGAGTTAGGAGAATTGTGGCCATTTTTGTAATCTACCCCCAGGCCTCACACTTCCATCTCCAGCTTGATCTGCGTTCTCGTCCCCTACGAGGCAGCTGCCTGCAGGGGGTCCCCACTGTACTGTCCGCCAGCATCTCGAGTCCCACATGTGCCACAGGCTAACGGGCCTCGCTTCTACCCCCGAAGTTCCTCCTCACGTTTTCACCATTTATCTCAGGGCCTCCATCATTTCCAGATGCAAAAAATTAATTTTGATTACTTGGCCTCTTTTATTCCTTTAGGTCAATGAAGTGCAGCCTGGGGAATAGAGTCAATAATATTGTAATAACTGTGTGCGGTGCCGGGGGGATCACTTTGTAAAGTGTATGATTGTCTAACCGCTGTGCTCTACACCTGAAACTCATACAGAATCGTATTGAATGTGAACTGTAATTGAAAAATAATATTTAAAAAACCCCATTTGGGAAGTGTCCAAGATGATAGGACATAAATTCCTCTGTGCCGGTCATGTTGGTTTCAGTATATTCTTAATTCCATTTTTTCTTTGCTTTGATTCTTAGAAGTACTACCCCTCTTGTTAGACTCAAATTTACTTTCAAGAGTCACCCCCAAATTTTATGGAGAAAAGCAGGTTATGAATAAATACTAAAAGTACTTTTAAGTGCAATGAACGTGTTTGTATAGTGTCGAGGATACTTTGCATATCTTTCTGCAAGAGGAATTTCCACACTGGAAGTGTGTGTGTTGTGTCAATATTGTAAAACTGAAAAACAAACTGATTCCTCCCCCTTTTGGCCTTCTTTATAGGGATGAGTACAATTCTCAGTTTAAAGCACTAGCTAGAGTTTGTTACTTAGAGGATATTTCCCCCCAGAATTATGGAATCTAGTGAAATAATTCAAATAGGGAAATCCCTACACTCCCCACTCTTTTAAATATTTGAACTCTTCTGTTTGTTACTAAAAAAGCACAAATTCCTGAAAGTTCACATCATGCCATGATCAGCAGCTGTCTTAATTAGGATGTGGTTTTAGTTTCACCTGAAGACTGTACTGAGGTTAACTTGGCATTGGGGGTCCACTGGCCCGGTTGTCTGGTATGGAGTGGTCCACACATGCGTCCCACCGATCGTGCGGTTGGGAAGAGTCTCTGAGCTCACCCAGGGCCTTTGTCCTTGGAGAAAGCCCTGCTGCCTTGGCGTGGGGAAGCCTGCCCCGTGCCAGTACGAGTCCTGTCCACGTTAAGAGAAGCAGTTCACTGCCTGTCACACCAGCTACCTTCTTAGGTGGCTTTCACGTGACTCGTGGCAATGCCGATGTACTATACGCTTGTCTTGGCGGGGGTCATTGTTTTGTTTTACCAGCTTCCTGAAAAGCAGGAAAATGTTATTTTGGTAACTTTGGAAAGCAGCCTGACCCACTCCAGCTCTGGCGCTTGTGGGTTCTGTTTACCTAAGTTTAGACCGAGGAGGGCTGATGGATTTCAGTGACTGCACGCACCCCGTGGGCCGGCAGGGTGCAAGGACGGAGGGCTGGAGTGAACCCCCTTGCCCTTCTGGGCATGTTCCTGTGCCTCATCTCTGACACAGGGATTCTGTTCTGCTGGCTGCTGGTGAGAGAGCGGTGACCCAAACAGATCAAGCCTTGTTCTCCAGCACTTACATTCCAGGGGCTTATGAACTCAACCACAACATAGGGTTAGTGTGTATAATAAATAAGCTCGCCGTGTAGAGAATAATAACAGGGTTTGTTGTAAATATTGACTGTAACTCTGTCTGTACCAAGCACTTCATTATTGTTGGCTGTTGTGATCATTGTTATTCTAAGATATTTTTATCCTAAGCTCAGGTACATTTCTTAACCTATGGATAATTGCTGCACATAGACAAGGGGAGAAGAATCTCACCTCAGACTATCCGGACACGTTAACAGAACTGTTAGTAGGACTTCACCCCGTGGGCATTGGCGGATGGGTCCTCTGTTCTTAGTGTTTAGCAGCATCCCAGGCTTCTACCCACTAAAGGGCAGTAGCTCCCCAAGTTGTGACAACCAATAACATCTCTAGACATTGCCAAGTAACCCCTGGGGGAACAAATCGCCCCTGGTGGAGAGCCAATGAGATGGAGGAATATTTTGGAAAACTTTCTGGTTTTGTCATTTAAAAAGTGCTAACTGGGATGAGTTACTCCTTTGTCGCAAAGGGCATCTACCTAAATATAGGGAGTTTATTTCTCCAGGGCCCTGTGGTGCTTCAAGGGGCCTCCACTGCTGGAGAGCTAAGAAGGCTGGTGTCTGTCTTGAGCAGGTGGTCGCCAGCAAAGGAGGCTTCTGGGCCAAGAGAGAGGATTACCTGCCTTGTCACCTGCCAACTGTTTTTTCTTCTCTCTCTTTGGCAGTCTCTCTGGGTTAGTAAAACTATCTTTAGACTTTACAAAGCTGTGTGATTTTTGTGGGTTGAGAAGAAAAGGTCTTTGTGTTCACTAGAGGGAATAATTGTCCACGAACTGGGGAATTGGCTTGGTGAGGGCCCACCTGTGTCTCTGGGTGCCTGAACTCAGTCGGTCACAAAGCTACTTGGGATGCATTTTTATCACCACCAGTGACTGGTGCCATGCAAAGACTGTGTTAGCAGACTAGACAGGCCCTGGCTGGTGTGGCTGTGTGGACTGAGTGCCAGCCTGCGAACTAAAGGGTCGCTGGTTCGACTTCCAATGTAGGGCCCAGGCCTAGGTTGCAGGCGAGGTCCCCAGTACGGGACCTACGAGATGCAACCACACATTGGTGTTCTCCTCTTTCTCCCTCCCTTCCCCTCTCTAAAAATAAATAAATAAATAAATAAATAAAATCTTTAAAAGAAAAAAAAAGACTAGACAGCACCTGAATGTCAGGGATATTTACATTTCTTGGTCCATTTTTTCCGAATGCGTGGGATACACTCAAGTTGATTATTTTATGTTTTGGGTTGTTCTCAGTATATCTGCTAGTTTGTTTTTTTAAGTCTTGATTCACGTGAACCCCAAGCTCAGAAGTCTTTTCCTCATTCGCTTGTTCCTCAATGTTTATGGAATGGCTGCTGGACTGTGTGGCACGGGGTGTGAAGAAGTTGACGAAGTAGCTTTGGCTTTTCAGACTCTGAGTTCTGGCAAACGGTGGGCATGTCTGTTTTGCTTGTTGCTCGGAGCCCATCCCTGAGTGGGGAGTGCAGAACCTGTTGTGACTAAAGACCTCGTTGCAAGGTTTTATGCTAATATTCTGTGTCCTTGCTTAAAGATTTTATGGGCTGATTATTTGACAATTTTTTTTTTGAACAGTTGAAAGAGTATCTCAAGGAAACCTGTAACAATATATTTAAAAGAGTAAATTCCAAGAAAATGTATTGCACTGCTCCAGCATTTCCTGAGCAGTAAACCTCGAAGCCTACCTGGTTGCTCTTTCCTGGACCACTTGTCACCGCGTCTCCAGCTCTCGGCCACGCCTGGAGTTCCCCAAGGGAAGGGAGATGCTGCAGACAACAATGGCGCCTCTCTGGCTCTGATCAGGGTTTTATTGTCAGGAAATCCCCCTTTTCAGAGACTTCATTGTCTGCACCCTCTCACCAGACCTCCCTCAGCCCCCCAGCCCCAACCCGCCACCGATTTCAAGGCTTTATGGAAATGAAAAGTTGCTCTTCTTCACAAAAAAAAGATTGGGGGAGATAAAGTGATTAACACTTATTTTGTTCGGGAATCCATCCGAGCTAGCATCCTTGAACACTCATTTGGCTTGTAGGAAGGGTAATCTCTTTCAGAAACATTGGACAGAATTGACCAATTCATTATGTATGTAAGTCTGCTTAAGAATGTT
This sequence comes from Pteronotus mesoamericanus, assembly GCF_021234165.1. Taxonomy (NCBI): domain Eukaryota; kingdom Metazoa; phylum Chordata; class Mammalia; order Chiroptera; family Mormoopidae; genus Pteronotus; species Pteronotus mesoamericanus. The sequence goes on along the minus strand of NW_026555086.1, from coordinate 5,121,267 downwards.
TAATTCAGTGAGCCCTCATCCCCGGCTTCCTAATCTCCCGCCTCGGCTATTCTGTTCTCTTTGAGTTTCTGCAACTCATTTCTCCCCTGATTATTGAATCTTCCCCTGGACGTCCCGGGCTTGGTGGAATCTCAATGAATAGATTTATGGAGAAAAAAAATTCCATAGTCTTTTAGTTGGTTGTCGATGACTGGATCATTCTGGGGTAATTAAACTCGAGGCACTACAAACTTAGAAAAGCTTGAGACAACTTAAGCCAAAGGGAATGTGGGGGAGTCTCTTAGAGGCAGCGGGAAATTCTTGTAAAAAGTAGCTCCTCTGGACGACAGGGTCAGTTCCTGTAGAGCCAGTTCTGGAAGATCTACATGAGAGCAAGTGAGCAGACCAGTATTTTTTCCAATTTAAAGATAGGAACAAGTAATTCAATGGTGGGTATCTTTCAGTGGGATGCTTTGCCCATTTTTTCAGTCTCCCTTGGGTTTTGGAAGAGGGTGCATGTGCGCAGGCGCGTGTGCAGCTGCCCTGTGGGACTCAGATGGCCGTCCCAGCGCTGGGGATCAACGGAGGTATGAGAAAGGCCCTCCTTCACTCACCGCCTTGGTCCTTCATGCCCGCACCACTATCTCTGCTAGCACCGAAGCAGGGAGATAAATTCGTAAGTGCTTGAAAGTAGCCACTAATTCGAAATTCCAGTTTGCCCCTCTAAGAGCTGCTCCAGCTCCCGGGGCAGGGTGCAGGCGCGCGTCTTAGCCGGTGGCCAGGTGCCTCGGCGTAGAGTTTAATTTACTATTTCCTTTCGTATTTGCTCTGTTGTCTTAGTAATTTAGGTGGGTGTTCCAGACTCCAGATAAGTTTCATTTCCATTTCTTTTCCAGTAGGGAGGGCTTCAGGGGAGAGGACAAAAGAAAAAGATAACCATGCAAACTTTCGAGTGGATTTTTTCGTTGTTACAGATACAGGGACAGCGCCCCTCCCCTGGTCTCCACCTTGTCATTCACCAGCAAGAGTCTGGAATTATTTTATTTATTTTATTTACTGCATCTGATTAGGTGTCATGCAATCAGCAGTACAAAGCATGAAACGATCAAGTTCTGCAACTTTATTATTATTTTTTTAAATCCCCAATCCGCTCCCCCACCATGTCTTACCTTTTAGATGTTTGACCAGAATAAAGTCAATTAAAAATTCAAAAAAAAAAAAATAACTCTCTCCCCAACTACAGAAGCTTGTTTGGGAAACGTCCCAGCAACAGAAGCACGAGGCAGCACTGAGGCAGCAGGCGGGGTTCTCGGGGAGGAGACCCGAGAAGGGGCGGCGGGATTGCCGAAGCGCTGGGCCAGCGCCACGTTTGGGGCTTTCGCTTTTGGGCCCTTCCAAGCTTCGGTCTCTGTTTCGCGAGCAGCTGGGACCCGTGTGAGGGTGGGCTGAGGCGAGGCCGTGTTCTTGTCGCGAGAGCTGAGTCCCCTGGAAGGGCAGGGCAGGGCAGCGCTCAGTGCCTTGGCAGCTCGTTCGGCGAAGTCTTCTGAAATCTCATTAAGAGACTCTGTAATCATGCGCACATCCCCGGGGTGACTGGGGACCATTTGCATTTACTGCTCCCTCCATGTAAATCACGGTAATTTTCAGAAGAAAGACTTGCAAACATCTAAAAAATTCATTTGAATTCATTTCTCCAATTCCATCTTTAATATATCCTTTTCTTTCAGGCGATCTAGTGTCTTATCAGAATTATTTTTAAAAACTGAAACAGACCACTTTTAGGCCCTGTTGGATTCAGCGAGTTATTAAATTTCCCATCTTTCAGGGTTTATTTTTTTTCTGATGCTGTAGTTCAAGATAATGTTTTTTTAATACTACATGCAGAATTCCAGAGATTCATAATAGCTTATGACATCTTAATGTCCACAGTGACATTCCACTGGTCATAACCAACTGTGATAAACAGCTCTGTACTCTATAAAGACGACAGCCACTAAGTGAAATGCAGGAACATGCAAATAGTCCCACAATCTTATGAATAATGTTACAGGTCCTGAATGTTAATTTTGAAGAAAACACATGCTTAAATTTAAAGTTTATGCCTTCAATTCCTCGTCCTTTTATTCTTCCAAGGGAAAAAAAAAATCAAGCAGCTCTACTTTAAATGAATTTAATGAACTGCAAAGACTGACATTTTTACTATAAAAGTCACACTTCATTTAATGAGTAGTTAAATATTGATGCTATATTAAAATACAGGCAGAATAAAAATGGCACAATGGGTTTCAAAATAAGAATCCAGAGTTCTTTTATGTTGAAAATTTCATGAACTGAAAAAAAAGTATTGTTCATCAGAGTGTCTTCATAAACACAAATAAATCCAGTGAAATAGCACATTAGCCTGTGGGACATACGTCCCAGTGGATGACCTGAGGCCAGTCAGTCTTTTCACTGTTTGATTTTATGTCAGTCTTTGTTGCCAAAGGACCCAGTGATGTAAAAAGTGGTCCTTGTCTTTATTGGGAAGGGTGCTAAAATTATAGGAATGGAATCTAGTTTCCTTGAACTGACCGATGACTTGGATATGAAGAGCAAAACAGCTGTATGTTGATGACTGTTCTAGAAAAGTCACTGAGCCACGTCCTGTTAGTGCTGTGGCCCCTTTGCTCTACGGTGGCTCTGATTCATTCACAGTGAAAGTCGAGTCCTGCACAGCCTCAGCCTGGTGGCCGCCATGATGTCCTTGACCTTGTCTCCTGGGCCTGGCTCTCTCCGCTCTGACCACATGCCTTTGTCCTTGTTACTACTAGGAACTCCAAGGCATACGCCCTCCTCGGGGCCTTAGGTTTGCTTCTCTGCCCCAGACGCTTTCCTCAGATATTTTCATGTCTCACTTCCTCATTTCCTGAAGGTCTTTCCTCCACAATGTCCTTTTCTCAGGAAGGCACTTTATGACCCTCCCCCCCATCTAAAATGGAACCCCTTTCCCTTGTATTCTTCATCACCTTTCCCTGCTCCCTTATTCTCCAGGCGCGAGGTCTTCAGACATACTCTACACTTATTTCACTGATCACCCGTCTCCGCCGTGCGAGAGTGCTCCTTGTGAGGGTGGAGACTTTTGTCTCTCTTCTTCATTGCTTTGTCCTTGCCTCCTAGAACTGTGCTGGCTAGTTCCATATGTATTTACAGAATGCACAAAGGAATGGAGGAAAATGTTTTTGGAGACAAAAGTGGGATTTTTCAAGAGAAATTTTCCCTGTAGTAGTTGGGAATGGAGAACAGAATATGAAGAGAGACACGTAGAATGGGGATTTGGGAGCCACCTGAACAGATAGGGTGACCAACTCATCCCAGGTTTCCTGGGACTCTCCCAGGGTTAACATGAAAGACGTGTGTCCTGAGAACCCCCTCAGTCTCAGCAAACTCGATGTGTGGGTGCCCTCTTCACAGAAACAGACTTGCAGCGCTTGGAGTTGGCAGGAGGACAGAGCTCACAAACCCATGTTCATGGACACCAGGAAGATGGTGCAGTACTGCCCCTGACCTGCTGGGGGCCATGGTGAGCTTCACTTGGGCCCCTCTAAAGGGTCGTTGCCACTCCACGCTGGCCAATTGTAGCCCTAGGGAATTGTAGGCCAGTGTTGTCTGAGCTCCAAAGTTTTCAAGGGGAACCAGACACTTTGATTCTGTAATGTTTTCCATTTTTTCAGTGTTGGCAACTAATTGGCAATTGTCTAAGGATTGTGTCTGGCCCTTGGGCTGTCAGTTGGCTGCATCTGCTGAAGAGGACCTGGGCTTTCAGCTCATTAGGAAACAAGGCCTGTGAACCCTTAATTTTAAGTCCTAAATGAAGAACATAGTTATTAAATGTCTTTATTGCTTGGAGGAACGAAATATCATTGTTAGCTGTAGGTAAAGGTTTTATGTAACTTACACGGGATAATATTAATACTTGTGGAATATTGCCAAGAACTATTCTAAGCTCTTGACTGATATTAATAAATTTAATCGCCAGCAACTCTATAAGGTGGGTGCTGTTTGTGTTCCAATTTACAGATGACGTAATAGAGGCATGGCCAGATGAAATAACTCATTTGAGGTCACGCAGGCCGGGCGGTGGTAGAATTGGGATTCAAATCCAGCAGGCTGGTTCCAGGCCTGTGCCCCTTACCCTCCTTCTGCGCAGATTTTAACGAGCACCAGACACCTGGAGGACTTGTTAGACTTGAGATTGCTGGGCCCCACGCCCCGAGTTTCTGATTGGGTTGATCTTAGGGGTGGGGTGCAAGAATTTACATTTCTCACAAACTCCCAGGCGATGCTAGTGACGCTGTGTAGGAATCTCTGTTTGAGCACCACCATCCCAAGGCCTCTGCGAGGGACCTGGACCTGTCGTCTTGGACGACTTAAGGCCTCTGTATTTCCAAATGTCTGACAGAGAAACGTGGTCTGGCCAGAGACGCCAATGGACACCAGGGCGGGTTGAACCCTATTCAATGACATAGAAAGTATTTCATGTCTCTCTGCCTTTTAGTGCTTATTACAGTAGTGAGGGGTATCTCAGTTTGGTGCTAGTATGTTTCTAGCGCCTAATGCTTACTTATCTCTTTTTTTCTACAGAGAGATTGAGAGAGGGAGAGGGAAAGGAGGAGGCAGGGAGAAGGAGGGGAGAGAATTCAGGGCTCAGTTACAAACCCTTCTATAGCTAGTAGTTTGCTGGAATTAGGTTGTTTTGCTCTGACTGTATTTCTTTAGGTGGTTATGTTCTATTTATGTCAAGGAATGTTGGTTTTTCACTTATGATATAAAGTTTGGTTGATAAAAAGCACAGTTGTTTTTATTCAAATGACTGAATTAAAAAATAAAAGCTAACAATACCTTGTCCATAATTCCCAAATTCTAAAAGTTCTGAAAAACAAAGTTAAAACAATAAGTTAATGACGACATACTTGCGGCAAAACCTGAACGGGACTCCGTGAGAGGCAGCTGTAGTCCCGTCGGTCTCTCCCTTCGTGTGATATTCAGACATTTTACTGTACAAACATTCGCCTATTGGATGATGAGGTGCTGCCCCCGATCACTGGCGGTATCATGGAAGAGGCGGAACGTGCATTGTATAACTTCTAAATCTTAAAAAACCTCAACCGTAAAACACATCTGGCCCCAAGATTTTGGCTAAGAAAGAATGTCGACTGGCCTCAAATGGCACCTGTCGTCAGTGGCCACACAAATCATTGAAATCCAGAAGGCACTGGTCTAGGGGAAGGGTTGTAATTTGAGGTGAGTCAAGGAACAGGAACAGAACATATGTAACGTGTCATGAAGTTGCTCCGCTTTGGCTTTCTGTCAGCCTTCGGTAGTGGTTGCATCTCTGTTTGTTATAACTATGTTTTACGTAAGATAAGGGGTTGGTCCTGCTGCTAAGGCTGATCTTTTAAAATAAAAGCTTTTCAGGAAAGTTTCAGCATAAGAAATGGCACTACTTTTCCTGGAAAACTGAAGATATTCAACCAAGAACCTGTTTGACAATGGACTTTGAAATACTATTTCAGGACTGTAAAAAATATACTGATTACTCTTATGGATCTGCTTTTTATGTTTGGATTTTATATACCAGCACCTCATAATACTGAGCCTACCTGGCCCGCAGTGCCTGCATTAAATCCCAGTTTCTATTGGCTGTGGGGACATTGAATTTGTAGCTTGTCTTACTAGTGATGGCTGGTGTTTAAGCCTGTCTTCTCAATGTGGAATAATAGCACATTGTCCAACTATCATATCCCTTTCTTCGCTGAGCTAGGGTTTACCTCTTTCACCCACTGCAGCCCAGCAGCACAGAGGGGCAGGAGGGACAGAAGAGGTAGAGAAAAAAAGACTCCCATGCTCACAGGAGACACAGTGAGGGGCCAACCCACGCCGTGCGCAGCCCCGTTGGTGAGAGCGTGGGTCCCGCGCTGACCGCCTCTCTGGCGGTCACAGCCCTCGGGGAAGGTTGGCGGATGGACCTCAGCCGGCTGGCTGGCGCTGTGTTTTATCGGTTTCTATGATGAATGAGCTAGCTCCCACCTTTCCAGTTTCAGTAAGACGAAAGTGGTTGGGAATAAGGAGATGCAGGTTCCAATACCACACGCAGGAGCTATTGAAGAGTTCATGGCTTTAAGCAATTTGTCGCCTCCGAGATGTCCATAGACAACTCTAGGTAGTCTGGCCCATCCATCTGCCCGGGACATTTGCTGCTAGAAAAGGTTGGTTGGACGTGCCTTCGGTGATACTATTGCTCTCTGATCTCCTTGACAATAGTTGTCCCAAAACTGTTGTCCTCACTGCGAGGGCGAATTGCCTGATAGCTGACATTGTGCCCTTTGGTGTTTTCTTCCAGCTTTTAAATCCAGGCTTGTTCGTCATTGCTCTTTGTGTTTACACTCAAGTGTAAATTTTGGTAGAAAACTGAAATGACTCTTCACTCCAGAATATTAATGCTCATGGAAATACAATTCAAATCAGAAACATCCCATCGTGGACGAGAATGTCTGGGAAGGCAACTCCTTGTTCATCATGCTGGAAATCTGTGAGAAAGATGTGAAGTAAAGTAGTGGCTTGTTAAATTTATGTTATTCAGAGGGACGTGAAGACCCCAGTTCTAAATTACTATATGCTACTCTTCGTTTCTGTGCCATATAGTGTTGCTAGTATTGCATTTTATCAAAGTCAGTGTAAATATTTAAGAAATATGTTGCTGCCAATTCTTGTAAATATTAGAATTCTGTGTGGGAATATTGATATTAAAGCTGTGTTAGGACTGATACCATTAGCAGCAATATAGAGAAGATGTTTTATTAAATACTAATTTCATATGTTATTTAACAAGTAGCCAGCTTTGAACACATTAATCTCTCTTTTTAATTCAAGGTTGATGGCCTGGGTCTTACATATTGTATCCCTGAATAGGCCATTCAATAACTATGCAAAATATCTATTTCTCCCATGGGTATTTGTGCTTTGATATATTCTGATCCTTATTAAATTTAAACAGGATCAAATTTATACAGCTCTGGCAGAGATTTATTAAAACACACTGAACGGACAGCTTCTGGGAGTGCAGGGCACTGTAATAACAGATGCCTTTTACCAGAGAATAGTAATTATTGAGACTCAAATAAATCTGTAGGAGGTTAAGTATATGTGGAAAAGATATCAACTACGGTTCTTCAAAACCAGCCTGAAATATTATTTGAAGATGTGTTACTGTGCAAAGTAACAAACCCCATCCTTTTAGACTATTCAATATTTAGCAATATTTGAAATGTAGGTTTGTAGGGATGTTTTAAATTCTGAAAGGGGGGTGGGATGTCCGCCTATCAGAAATGTCACATGTGTTCAAGCCCACTCCATCTGTAGAGGCACCTGTTTTTTACTTTGCCCTACTTTTTATTAAATAAAATGGAAAGCACATGTATTACACAGTTTGCAAAAACATTTTTTTTTTGGAAGCAGGAATTTGTGTCTCCTTTGCTTGGGGGTTTGAGAGACGGATTGCAGATGGACTAAATAGAAACCTTTTTCATATTCGTAATAGTTTATGTTTTTCAAATATTGTTTTTGTTTTCCTTATATGTTTCCAAAGCGATCTTGGTGTGTGTAATCTGACTGAAAGGTTGCAGGGTTCCCAGTTTATCAATTTTCTTGGCGCGTTGGCCTCGTGGGGGAAGAGTTAGGGTTTCAACTACTGAACTTGCAGGTAAGACGCATAGGGCCTGTCTGTCCTCTCAGAGCTCCTGTGGGTCAAATGTTTTATCCCTCATAAACTATTTACTGTGTCATGTTTATCATTATTAGGGCTTTTGTCTTTTCTCTATAGACACTCCTGGGGGCGGGCCCAGCCACACCGAGGACAAGAGGCTATTGGAATGGCAGGAGATGATTTTGCCACAACAAAACCATCCTGGCTTCGCTCCTCCTCCTCCTTCTGGAACTTGAATTTCTCTCTCTGTGAACTTCCTGCAGAGAAGCAGGGGTATAGGTGCGGGTGGGCTGCCCTCCAGTCCTGGTCAGAACCTTGAAGTGTCAGGTGAGGCCAGACGGAAGGGTCTGGAACCAAAGGAGTCTTTGAGTGGTGGCATCCGGACAGAGTTAAGATACTTCCTGAAATGTCCCAATTCTGCCCTAAATTAAACCGAGCATTGGTAAGGGATAGTTAGGGCAGGGGGGAGGAAATCTGTTTTTTTGCTTTGTGTCAGGATGTCTAACTTAATTTTTGTACCTATTATTTTGTACCTATTAACACATTGTGTGTGCACACACTCTGATGTGTGAGTGCTATTTTATAAGAGAGTTACTCTTTGCTTTATTCATTCTTTGGAGTCTTAGGTTGGCTCATAAGTAGTAGTTGTGTGTACGTGGTGCTCTAGGTGGGCATGCTGTAGAAGTCTTTAGGTGCCATGGTAGTCAGGGTTGTGTGTGTATGTCTGTGTGTGAGAGGGAGTGTGGTCAGATTTGCTCTATATTATTTACTTATAATAAAACTTGCCGATTTTAAGTTCTGGCAAGTATGTACAGTTGTGACAGCCACACCGTGACACAGAACCTTTTCATCACCTCAAGACATTCTTATGGGCCCAGCTTACCCCCAGCCGCGGATCTGCTGTTTGTCTACGTGATGTTCATGCATTTATGTTTAAGGCAACTAAATGAAACCAATAACTAGGTAAATGTTTATGTGTATCATTAGGCAGACCTTTATGACTAGCATATATGTTTTATTTTTTTCAGTCTTCTGCTAAATTTTCATAATAAGTCATTATTAGACAGAGGAAATGTCAGATATTTGAGTAAAAAGTTTATATCAATTATAGTGAAAAAAATTGTGTCCTGAATTATTTGTTACTTAGAAAGTAAGTCTAATTGACTTTATTCTCCTTCATTGTTTCTTGTGAATGAAAAAGATTATTCTAATAGTTTTTAAGTAATACATTTAGGTCCCTTTCTCTTGCAAATAAAATTTTTATTTATATATCTATTTTTATGTGGATGAAATAGTATAATCTGTCTTCTGTAGTGTTGGTTATATCCATAGGGTTATATAGACCTAGTTTCTGAAATTTGAAAACAGATAAAAATCCAGGCTCATTTGTCATTGTTCTTCATGTTTACACTCAAGTATAAACTTCAGGTGGAGATTAAATGATCTCCTGGGATTAAATGATACTATTTTTTTAAATCTAAATGTGTTAATGTTAATCTTTAATTGATTTTCTTAAGTGTTAAATCTGTGATCATGTTAGATATCTGTGTACATTTTGAAAGTTATTTTACATTTGAGACCATTTGCAATACCAGGACTTTGGACTAGGTGAGCTAAAATGTCCTTTCAGTTTTAAAATGTATAAACCTTTGAGGTTTTGTTTTTTTTAACAAATGTATTGTGTACTTGATTTGTGTGTATGTGTGTTTATATGTAGGTGTGTGTATAGATTCACACACATGAAATATCAATGGGAAAGAAAGGAAGAAATCCAACATGAGTATGCTGTTGATATCATAAGAGTTATTGGATCAGAATATTGATTGTAAAGATAACTAAAATAAAAAATATTCTAGAGGTTTATTATTCTGGTTGAAACAGTGAAGAAGAGGAAAGCTAAGTAACATTTTTTGCTACAGGTATCCTGAATACCGAGAAAAATACCAAAAAAAGGACAAAAGGAAAAAGAATCAGCCTATTCTGCTCTTCTCTTCTCCCTCCTTCTAATTTATAGAGTAATCTGAGGCACCAGCTTCATAAATGCCAAGCTCTTAAATCCTTTGCAGTAACAAGGGCATTTTTCAGTGTTGTCAGAACTTTTGTTTGCACCTGGTGTTCCACTTGATCACTGAATAATTGAGTGATAATGACTGTTATTTTTAAACTAAAGTATAACATCAGGGGAGGGTGAGGAACATGTAACGCCCAACTTCCCCAAGGGAGTAGGGAAAAATAAAGTGTCAGGCATGATAGTACTGTCGAAAGTATGTGCAGTCAGCTCTGCAAACTCAGAACAGAAGTCACAGAATGACTTGTTCTGTGGCTCGAAAAAAATCAGACTCGTTTTATTTGATAAAGATGAAGATTCCAAGAAAAGCCAGTAGCAGCTGGGATTAAGAAACCATCGTAATTGGACAAACACAATTATTCAGGACCAAGGACAGGGGCACAGGCAACTCTCTCTCCTCACTTTTTTTTTTTTTTTGGTCATAAACTCTCCATAGCTATGCTTTTAAGTTCTCCATTTGCTTCATTTATTAATTCAACAGTTACCTGTTGAGTATCTACTATGGGGCAAAACCAGACAGACCAGAGCTCTGCTCTCCTGAGACTTGTATTCTCTTGGGTTCTTTGATAAAGTAAGCTTTTTTATCAAGCTATATATGTTCTTTCTCTTTTTCCAGGGCTTGCCTCCTCCTCCGAGGTCATTATATCTCATATAAATACCTCGTAGATTCCCACCCTACTCGCCTTCTTCCAATATACTCATCCTGCCACGCTCTTCACAAGCCTCCTGTTATCTGACTCTATTGTTAGAACTGTTCTTACCTTGTCGTTTACAGCCATATTGAGAAAACAATACCTGTTTTCCTTGTTTTTACATGGCTGCTGGAGAGATGAATGAAGTGAGCTATGAGTAGGTTACTGGTTAAGTCCCAGAGGGGTTCTTGCTCAAAACCAGTCACGTGGAGTTAAATTTGTAATTGTTGCCTCTTGATTTATCACTGAGATGGCACCCAGAAACACAAGGGAGGACATAACAATGCTTAATGAAAAAAGGTATCTGTTTAGGCCCCAATGATGTGAAATTTGTTAAACATGTATATCAGAGAGGCGGTTTGATAAGGAAAGACATGGATTTGGAACCCAGGAACCATCAGTTTGACTCCTGTAACTGCCATTTATTAGCTTTGTGCCTTTGTTTATATTATTTAATATCTCTGAACTATGATTTCTTTAGAAGGAGATAACAATACCTACCTCAGGTTCATTATAAGGTTTGATATATGTAAACCATCTAGAAAAAAGTATGTGTAAATTCCCTGTCCTCCTCCTAAGTATTTTTAATGAGTCAGCGTATAGGAGTGATAAATGGTGATGGAAGGAGACTTGACTTGGGGTGGTGAGCACACAATACAATATACAGGTGATGTGTTACAGAACTGAAACCTTTATAATTTTTATTAACCACCATCACCCCAATAAATTCAATAATTTTTTTTAAAAGATAGAAATAAATATTCAACTAAAGGTAAAGAATCTGTGAAATTCTCCATTTTTTTTCAAAGTTCTATGATTTAGCTTTTTTTGATTTTTGATTGGCTTTTCCATCGCAATGCTAGGTCACTCTGCTTTTGCTCAGTAGAGTTAGTTCTAGAACTGGAATAGAAGCAACACAGAAAAATCATATCATTTTTATTTCGGTAAAGAGCTTGCATTTCCTGAGCCCTTATAGGGTCCTAGGTCCTGTGCTAGGGACTTTGCATATATTATCCCATCTTAACTACCAGAGCCATAGTTTCCATGTATTTTCAACTTCTGTCTCATCCGTAATTTTCAGTCGTGCCTTTACCCCTGCGACGGTTTTAGTTTGTGGAAGTTTGGGACGCGTGGGCCTGGTCCTCGATAGTTCTGTCCATTGACTTTCCCAAAGAAGAAACGCTTTATTTGTCATCTTTGTGATGAATGCACCGCACATCTTCAGTTCCTGCGACACAAGAGGTTCCTAGAACACAGAGGTAGCATTTGTTTTCGGGTGTCTGGACGGTGGTGCTGCTGCCTGAGTGGGAAAGGAGACCCAGCTGCCTCTTGTACGGCGCGTGTCCTTGCCCGTGCCCTTCGGGCGAGGCCATGGTTGACGCAGACTTTCGCGTCGGCGCCTCCCCCTCTTTTAACGGAAGCCCCTCAAGGAGTCAGTTGCTGCCTGTGTGCATGTTCGCCCTTCTTTCTTTGCGATCCGCGGCTGTGGTGCACGAGGTGCTGTTACGAACATACTGGAATTGCAAAAAGAAGATGGATCGACTTTAGGAAGGTAGGTGGTAGTATTTATTCTTTTTGCCTACCTTGCTCACGCCCTGTTCTCTCGCCCCTTCCTCTCCACGCCTTTCGTCATACTTCCTGGCACTCGTGTTCTCAAGCCATCAGAGCTTTCCTGTCTTTCTCTCTTTGACATGCCAGGCACATGCCTAACTCAAGGCTTTCCCATGTGTTCTTCCTTTGGCAGGGAATGCTTTCCCCAGCTCCTGGGACGGCCGCTCCTTCTCATCAGTTATATCTCAGCTCAGAATGTCCCCTCCTGGGAAGCCTATTTCTCACCCCCAAAATATCCCTCCCACCCAGTTATTTTAAGTAACATAGTCTTATTTTATTTTCTTCACCCGAAGTTTTAATTTATTGTCATCTATCTTTGTCCCCACTTGTCAGGGGCAGGGACTTTGGTCTTTTTTGTTGCCAGCTGCCTCTTAAGCACATAGAATAGTACCAGACGCACCATAAGAAATGTAGCATTTGTAACTGTGCTCCAGGTAAATAGGAAAACAGAGGCTCATGTTGGTTGGACTATCCCTGGAGTAAAGTTCTGGGTTGCAACTGGATTGCAGAACATTTGGGGGCTGGAATCATTTTGAAGGGGTTGAACATAATCCATCAGCTTTGTAGTTTTTCCTGAAAAAACCTTCCTGGCACTTGGACAACTATTTCTGAGACACATTTTTGTCCCTTTTGAATAACTTTGAGCCAGTATTTCTGTGCTTTGTTTTTTTCTAGAATGTGTCCTGATTTCTGGGGTATGGTAATTTAAAAAAAAATCTTATTTTTATGGTAAAACTATCTTAAAAAATGAATCACCAAATACAGTCAAAGAAATAGGACCCACAGGATTGTCTGTTTGTCACATTTGGCCCTCACATTTTCTCGGGGAGGGAGCTATGAAGGCATTCACGTTTTTGAAATGTTTGACATTAGCTCTATTCTTTGGTTTTAAGTATTCTCTGAAATTGTAAAGTGAAACACAATCTTACCCTGAATTGTTGTAAGCATACTACAGTTTTTAAGTCATCAGAGGATGGACTGATGGATAGTCTGCAGACTTCTTAAGGCATTGAGACCCAGTCTTCCAGCTGTTGCGGGGACCCTTCATGCTTCCTCTGAATAGTAGTTCTTGCTCTCCTGCACCGTATGGGGCTGCTCAGAGTTCCGGTGTCCGTTCTTTCCTACAGACACCCACGGTGGAAAACGCAGGTCTTACAGAGAAGCTCATGCGTTGGGGAGAAACACGACATCCAAATGTGTGAACGCTTCACTGATTCAGATTTACCTTAACACATCTTCTTGTACTCACAGTTCCTTTGTAGTATAAATATCTTTGTTTCGGTACACTTTGCATTAACTTTGCTACTTCAGTGTCCTGAACGTAGAGCCTTTTATAGGACGCACTTGTTCTGTTGAATTATAATTCCTGTCCTCCTGTTGATGCTCACATGGTCACAGCGTGACCTCTGGGGGTCTCCTTAAATTTCCTCCTTGGGTGGCCCTCTTGGCTACAGTCCCCAGACATTCCTGAAAACAGTTTCCTGAGAGCCACAGAGGTTCCAGTCCCTCTTGATGGTCTCCTGTCCTGACACACACAGTCAGCTGTTCACCAGGGGGTCCTGATTGCTTTAGTGGACAAAAGTGTTAAATACCAAACTTTGGCTGCTGTTCCATTCATGTGTCTCTGGAGAGAAGAAACCACTCCTGTTAGGTCAGTTTAGGGAGGGCGCTGAAAAGATCCTTTTTTGTGAAGGTCACGAGTTCAGATAGCTATTTCCGATTTCAGTCCAGCATTGCTAAATCCATTTTTATTTTCTAATATAAAATTTTTATATATATTTCTACTCAACATACCGACTATAAATTTTTAAGGCCCTTGTCTGAACAATTACTTTTATTTCTTCTTCTTCTTTAATATTTGATTTTTTTTTTTTTTTTTAACTGAACTTACTTATCTACCGTTTTATTGTAGTCACTTTATGGACACATCTATTTTTTTTTAAATCCTCACCTGAGGATATATTTATTGATTTTAGAGAGAAAGGAAGGAAGAGGGGAAGGAGGTGGGGGGGCGGAGAGAGCGAAATCGATTGCAGATCAAACCTACAACCTAGGTATATGCCTTGACCAGGAATTGAACCCGCAACCTCTTGACCTTTTGGTGCACTGGATGACCCTCCAACAAACTGAGCCACCTGTTGAGGACTGGACACAAATATTTTTTTAAAAGATATTTATTTATTTTTAGAGAGAGGGGAAAGGAGGGTGAAAAAGAGGGAGAGAAACATCAATGCATGGTTGCCTATTATGCACCCTCAACTGGGGACCTGGCCCACAACCCAGGCTTGTGCCCTGACTGGGAGTCGAACCGGCCACTCTTTGGTTCACAGGGCAGCACTCAATCCACTGAGCTGCACCAGTCAGGGCTGGACACAAATATTTTGAAATTATCTGTGCTTGTTAGAAGAGAAGAGGGAAAGATGTAAAAAAGAATCTTGGGTTTTAACTTGCTAAGTGACATCATTTTTAGCAAGGCTTATATCTGTTGGAAGTGCAACAGACATTTTTTGAGGTACAGGGGAAGCGGATGGGTTTCGAGGTACAGGGGACGGGGAAGACAGTTGATTTTGTAGTTGGAAGCTCCATCCTCATCCTTACCAGCAGCGACTGGCTCTGGTCTCCTGGGGGATGGGGTGGGGGCGCTTGGAGAATCCATCTCCAAGCCTCTGCCTGAACACCATGCCTCTGCCTGATAGCGCTGGCTGAGAGCCAGCGCTAAGGATCTTAGACTCAGGTCTTACCGATGCAAATTTAAAGGCGAATTACATGAGGAGAACGGCTCATGTCAGTCACTGTGGTCAGTGCTGAATAAGATGGTGTGCTCAGTCTGTTTTAAACAATAGCTAGCGGTGTGTTGGTACGTACTTGGGTATCCTGCACGCTCGCGTGTGCACATTTACACACATGCACATGAGGCCACATTGCATTATCTGGAGGAATTGTGAGTGGGTGGGTGTGATTGGCAAGTGTGAAATTGAATTTAATATGAGCTGCTCTGTCTTAGGTAAAATATTTGGAAGAACGTTGATAGTGAAAAGCTGTGTAGCTTGGGGAAAAATGGCTTATGTGTTTTGGGAGCAAGAGGTTTGAATATTACCATTTCATGCGAATGGCAAAACACTTTTAGAACTAGACCGGAGAATTTGGTATTAGTGGGAAAACTTTAATTTGCTTGTAACATGAGGTACAAGTTATTAATTGCGCCAAAGATAACATACTAATTAAAAGGTTCATGTAGAGCTGTCAGAGGTTAACAGTGTGCACTGACAGACTTGGAATAGAAACTAATTATATTATGTTCTCTAAAAGGAGTATTTTTACCCACTAATCTAAGATACCTTATTATAGTACTGTTTTTTTTTTCCTTAGCTTGGAAAGAAATCTTTTAGATGTTCTTTGTAATAAAACTGCAATGATAAGCATTCAAACCCCATGATAAGGCTATATAAATAGCTTTACTTGCAACATCAGCTTCAAGCAGAGCTATAGAGATAATTCCCAGTAAACATTTATTCATATTTGCTGCTCAGAAGAAGGATACACAAAGTGGAACTTTCCTAAACTGTATTATCCTGGGTTGAAAGAACATTGCAACGACCAGGAATTCTGGAACCTACTCTAATGTGCTTTTTTAAAAATTACTTATCAATAACAATCATTTTTGGATTGTTAGTATCCCAGAAATTTGGCCTTACTCACTCTTTTATTGCATTTTAAACCTCTTCATTGCTATATATGTAAATATCCATGTATATAGAGCTGTACATGTGTTTAAATTATGAAATATCATTTATATACAAGAGTGTAACTGATGAGTACATTTAAAGACTAATGATAAAACAATCACCTATTTACCCAACACTCCACTGAAAGTCACGCCCTTCTCAGTTGTAACTTCCTCCATCCTTATGCCCAGAAGTAGTCACTTGCCTGAATTTCATATATATCGTCCCCTTGTATTTTTTAAAAATAGTTTTACCATACATCTAGTTACCCCTCAACAATAGGTTGTTCAACTTTGCATTTATCTGATCTCTGTCATAGATGGACTAAATACTGTACATTTTCCTTTCTGACTCGCTTTCCCCCCTCAGTGTTATTTTTGCGATCGTCACCTGAGGTGATGCTTGGGGCTGTACTTGGCTTTCAGTGCGTTAGACTCTTCCATCGTATGACTGTATCATTTCTGCCTAGCACATTTGCGTTGGTTACAATATCTTGCTGTTACGAGCAGTATCCCAGTGGCCATCCTGTATCCGTGTCCCCATGCCAGAGGGGTGTAGGGTCAGGCACGTGCTTGACTAGGTGATGCTGAACTTTTTCCCAGAATGCTTGTGCCAGTTTATGCTCCTGCCCACAATATATCCGTGTTGGGCATCGCCTCCAAATCAGCCTTCATTGTGCCTCCAGCTATTTGTACGGTTAATTAATTCTCTAATTAAATCAAAGGGAAACTTTTCTTACATTCATAGGCGTTCTGCTATGGTAACATATGTCTTAGTTTACAGTGCTTAGTCAAAAGCACTCAATATTTTTGATCAAATATTAAACATGTGCAGTGAGAAACTTGCATCTCATTGATCATATTGTTATAGTTACACAGACTCTAGAGCTTCTCTGTGACATAGCTGAGTCATCTGACTTACGTTCGCTCCTGCTTGAGCGTCACCTAATATGATTGGAAATCACTGTTTTCAAGTAATGTTAAAAAAATAGTAGTCACCCTAGTAAATGTAGTTCAGATGGTAGGCACACTGTAAAAGGGATCTAATGTATTTCATTTCTCCATTCATGACTTCTGGACTGCGTACCAGTTCTGGCCTAGCTGATGTTTTGGGTTAGTCGTAACATTTCCTTTGCTCTATTAATATGGAGATAATTGAGTTCATGTCATTTTCCTTAAGAAGAGTTTTTGACATAATATTTTCCTAAACATATCTTTCCTTGTTTGTGGCTTATTTTGCTTCGTGAAATACGTGCAAACAAGCATCGGTGTTGAGAAGAAGGCTTCAGCGGCTCTGATAGCGGTCACCTTCCTCGGCTCTCACAGAAGCACCCCGATGGCGGAGAAGGCAGAAAACTCCGCTGCAGAGCCACTTAGCTTGCAGCAGATACTCAAGCCTCTTGTTTTATTTTCAAATGCCGATTTTACATTCTTTAAATAATATCTCCATGTCTGCAATAGTACACAAGCCATGTTTCTCTCTCCTCCCCCATTCTTTGAGTAAAATCGATCTTCTGGGAAACTACCCACTTCATTCTGTAACTTTGCAATTTTTAAAGATATTTCTTAGTTGGCTGGACCCCAGCCAGAAGAGCGGGGTGCCACACCTGAACTATACGGGTCTTATCACCTTGAAAGTCCGTGACTGCTTTGTGGCGAGCTTTGAACAGTCAGAGCAGAACTCAGATCTCTGTGGGTGCCTCTGATCAAGGTTTCCAGCTACCGAAATCCATTAGCCTCCACGATAACCTCCTTGGAGAATTTGACACAAACAATACCACATTATAAATGGTCGCTCTTCTTAGATGAAGTCAATTTAGAAGGACATTCTAAGGAGAGTCAGAGTTCTAAGGAGGAGAATGTTAATGTGTGATTTAATCATGTTTTTGAATCTTTCAAATGATTATAAGTGGTATCTCATTGTTGGAGGTCTCCCCCAACCCGCCCTCCCCTGTAAGAGTCCGTTCACCGGCACCTTGCCTGCAGCCTGTAAAGTGTCCTGATTATGTTTTTTTGAATTTATTTATTGACTTGAGAGGCGGAGGGGGAAGAGAGAGAAACATCAATTTGTTGTTCCACTTACTTATGCTCTCATTGGTTGATTCTTGTATGTTCCCTGACTGAGGACTAAACCCGCAGCCTTGGCGTATGGGGTTGATGCTCTAACCAACTGAGCTACCCAGCCAGGGCCATCTGACTACTTTATGCCCCTGACCAATGCGCGTGTGGCGATGAGCATCTTGTGGGATGGCGCTGGCCACCATCACCCTATGGTTGGTTATACCACTGCCCAGAAACCCCCACATTTTAAGAGAAGGGCCAAGGACCCACGAAGCCCTTGAGTTGAGCGCTGCAGCCCGCCTGTAATGCCCCTTCTCCGTCTGCAGTCCAGCCTGGTGCGGTACTTGGTGGGTCGGGTTGCAGTGAAGGCAATGATGACTCTGTATTTTGAACTCTGACCTTGTTGTCTCTTTTTTCTTCACCTTGGACATGGCTTGTGTTCCAAGCATGTGCCTAGTGAGACCTGCAACCGAGAGGCGCGTTGTGTCTTGGTTTTGGCTTGAGACGAGTGTTCAGTGCATTGTTTTCAAACTCTTGGATGTAGATCACATAGGCTTAGTGGTTCATATTGAGTCTCTCCTTCTACAATGATTGGAATTTTGACTAGGAGTATCGATTTAAGGCTAAGTTACTAAAATCCATCATTGAGATTTCAAATGTGTTTAGATAAAAATAGAGATTTTCCCAGAGATTCTTAACTCCTGTGATATAAAATAATTTGCTCATTGAATGTAATTTGGGCTGTTTTGCATTCTCTAAAAGGACCTTGGGCGTATCCAGGAGACCATTCTCTGGACGCCAAAACAGTTAGTGATTTTTGTGGCAACATCCAGTCATCAGCTTTATGAAAACCCAGTCTTAGTTATATTTCCAGCATATCTGGAGCTATTCCTGTGCTTCCAAATTATCAATCTTCTTGTTTCCTGCATCGTTTGGAGGCCTTGGCACTCAGAGTTTCTTATAACTAAAGAAACAGGCAAACAAGCAATCCCTCTGAAGAAATGGATTAGCCAGATGATTATTGTTCTTCAAACAAGAGGTTAATAAAATCAGAACTGTTGGTGGCATAAATTAATCATTTGATCTTAACCGCTTTGATGACCAAAGGAGAATAAGAAGATACAGGGACTCCTACACAGGCTGTGTCTTTCCCACACCTTGTTCTTACCTGATCTTCACTATGTTGCTTCTTAGGAGCTTCCCTCCTTTTCATACATCACCAGGGACTCCTGCTCCATGGGACCCCTTGCATCTCCACTCCCCGTTTCTGTAGATTGAGTACCACGCCTCCTCTTTCTGTCTCTCATGCTTGATCCTTTCCTGGTCCAGCCCTGGAGGTCTTTGAGAGCCCCCTTTATCCCACCTGCGAAGCAAACCACATCTGTGCCACCCTTTGAACCTCACCTGTGCTTTGAAATGTCGTGGGAGCAGGAGAGAACGTAGACCTGGCTGTGCTCTTCGACTCGTGTGTGGGCGCGCGGGGCCTGGGTGTGTAGACGTGTCTCATTTCTCCTCATTTTAGAGTCTGAGCTGCTTCGTACCAGGCTGTTTCATTCTGCCCCAGCAACGAACAGTGTTGCGCAGTCAGCAGTGGCTAGCGTATGTGGCTCTCATTGTCAGCCTGGCTGCAAGACACTACTTAATCCCTGGATTTCCATGACCTCTTATTTATCAAATATCTCGTCTCATGCTGTAGTGACTGTGAAAGTGGTGATTCTTTTGGAGAACAAACACCAGCGTACGACTACTTGATTTTAAAAACAACAAGAAAGCAGGCTTTGGAGCGGCATGTAATTATCTGACACATTTGTTCTTGGGCTATTGTTTTATGCCTTGGAATTGGGTAATTGACAATATGTGGTTCTCCAGTTCCCAGAAGCACATCCTTTGGATCAAGTAGCATAAAAGGACAGCTCTTTTAATTGGTCTTTTATTTTTTATTCTTCGGGAGTTGGAGAAAAACAAACTGTGTACAATTTTGTTGAGAAAACCTATTCATACAATTTAAATATTCACTATTACTTTCCATTGCCTTTCTTTTTGATAAAACCTTGGAAGATTCAGGCTGTACTATAATTTGGAAACACAGGTAGAATTTCGCCATTTCCGTCCCTCCTCTCATTTCTTTCATTTGCTCACTCATTTCATAGGGGCATCATCATGTTGCCATGGTGCTGGGCTATCACTGGCGATCAGGCAGAGGGTGGGAGGGTAGTAGGGTGATCCTTTCTGCCCCTTCGCTTGTCTGGACCTCACAAAGAATGGGCCCTCTGAGGCCAACACTGCTGTCATCTCCATTTTAGAGGTGACCCATCTGACCCCTAGAAATGGCAGGTCACTTGCCCAGAATCCCACGGTCATGCTGGAACTCAGCCCTGTTTGATGTCATAGCTCAAGGTTCTTTCTTCATTCTGCCTTTTCGAATATACGGAATCTCTTCCATGAACAAATGTAATTGTTATGGTGGAAAGGCTGCAATAAACAACAATCATAAAAAAATAAAATAGATACAAATATTAATTTAAGTCAGGGGTCATAAATTATGGTCCATGGGTCAGTTGCCTGTTTTTGTAAATAGTTTCTTTTAAAGAGTTTATTTATTTATTTACTTACAGATAGAGGGGAAGTGAGAGAGAGAACCATCGATGTGCAAGAGATACATTGATTGGTCGCCTCTTGCGTAGCCCCAACTGGGGACCTGGCCCACAACCCAGGCATGTACTCTGATTGGGAATTGAACCAGCGACCTTTGGGTTCACAGGCTGGCACTCAGTTCACTGAGCCACACCAGCCAGGACTGTAAATAAAGTTTTATTGGAATGAGCCATGCTCATTCATTTTTGTACTGACTACCTTTTCCATGGTTGCTTCTTGCTACAGCAGACAGTGCTGAGGAGCGGCAGTGGGGACCATCTGGCCCACAGAGCCGAATATGTTAACTGTCTGGTCCTTAAGAAAGAGTTTGCTAACTCCCAATTTAAAGTAACATGGGAAAATGCATGATTACTATGATTTGTATTAGTATTAAATTACCAACAAGCCAATGGTATGTTATACGTAATGCAAGAAGCAATATTATTGGACAGTTGGAAATTTCCAGAAATCACGTTAATGAAGTTCACTCTTCATGAGGACATCATGGAATTCTTACGTTCGTCTCTCAGTTTTTTGTAATTGTAAAATACTTCCTCTGCTCTTAGCTTTGTTAGAAGATACATTTGAGAAATCTGCCTGGAATTCTTCATTCTGCCTACAATGTAATTAATTTATTTGGTTGAACTTCAACACTAAAGATTTTCTTAAAAACCATACTGCTTTTCATGAGACATGGCGGCCTGAATCAATGGCGATTTTCCTTCTTTGCTATTGGAATAGTTCCTCAACCTGTGTTTTTCTGTCAAAAGTAGACTTTTACATGTGACTGATCATTCTTTCCTTGAAGACCATGTAAGTTTGACTTGCATAAAATTTATTGCTGTTTGTCCTGTTGGAAACTGGCTTTCTAGCTAACATCTAAGGGAAGACATTTTAGAAACGAGAATTAAAACCCAAGCATGAGTGGTGTTTTTCCACCCGTGTCCGATTTCCCTTTTCTTTTTGACTTTGGAATCTTGTTCCTGAATGGCTGTAGCTTTTATTTTTGTGCTCCCGGTACTACACACAGGCTGGCAACCAGTAGGCCTTCCGGAAGTGCTAACTTGGTCTGTGTGTAGGGCTGGAAGGAACTTTCGGGAAAAAGAGGAGCTTCAGTGTCCCAGAAAACCAGGCACTGATAAGCCTCCAGGGAAGGTGCGGCCGCGCTCTCCCTTATTGACACAGCCACGTGCTGGATATTCAGACCACAGGAAACTGTAATATCCTCCTTCCCTTTTCTGTCTCTTTCTTCTCTCAAGCAATCGCAGCGTGGGAGAAGAGTCCCTGTCACCCCAGGAGGGAAGGCGGAGGGGACCGTAGCTGGTGGCATGGCTGTCTTTTACGGATCCTTCTAGAAAAGGGAGGGTGGTGGAAGGAACTTGTTTCGATGAGTGGCTTAGGGCAGTGATTTTTCCCCAGCGTGGTCCGTGTGGCTTTAGGATTGAAGAAGAAAATAGTAGTTATTCTATATTTTCTGTCATACCTGGCAGTATAATTTTTGGTATATTTTTGAAGTACCAGGATGGGGGTCATTGTGAATATACTTTGTAAATAAATAGGCACAGTCGCATAGACAGGAGGTGTTTTTAGAGAGACGCCTCGAGAGTGTGGACTCAGGAGCTCACCCGTTGGCATCATCTGTGTCCTTGGCCAAGGTCGTGTGTGGAATTGGGGTCGTGATGGTACCTGTCTTGTAGGTTGTTGTGAGGAATTAATGACTTAGTGTGGGAAGGAGTTTTGAACTGCTTGACATCACAGTAAGTAATACGAGAGTGTTAACTTTTATTTATATGAACATCTTTACTAGAGACATGTAGCACAAATAATCGGAGACTGCTTATATAGAATTTCTGATGTCAAAATCAAACTGCTCTTGGCTTGAGTCTAGGTGTTCTTGCTGCGTGATGGTGGTCAAGTTAGTTCACCTCTCTGAGCTGTTTCCCTAGCAGTAAGTGGAGGCTGCAGTAATAAGAATACTACCATATTTCACTGACTGAAGCACACATTTTCTCATATTTGAACACATAGTTGGATCGTATCTTACAATCCGCGGGATCTTAGATTTTATGAAATGTGATAGTTTCTACTTTATCAGGTTGCTGTAAAGAATACATGAGATAATTAATAGGAAGTGATTTGCATAAAGCCTAGCATACAGAAGGTGCTCAGTGAATAGTGCCTGTTATTATTAAGACATACTGACCCGGGGACTCTGCTAAAAAGGAAGTGAGGAAGCAAAATGCCGCGACAGGAATTGTGGGGCTCTGGGGATGGGCCCTGGATCTGGCAGGAGCGGGGCTTTCAGCCTTCACAGCTCTTGGGGACACCCTGTGGGACCCAGCTGGAGGAACAGCACTTCAGTGTTCTCCAAAAAACCTTTTGAAACATCCCTCTCATGGATGTTTATTGTTGTGGGGTTTGTTTGTTTTTTTTAATCTGAAAACCTTGCGGGATCGCTTCTCGACCTTCTGGCTTAGATCAAGTGTAGAAAACCTTGTGTTCATACTAGACGCGCACACGGCTTGAGTTACCATGATGAGTATTCGGAACACATGCTATGAGGAAAAAAGAAAGGAATACCTCTGAAATCACTGACAGGGACTGGGTTTTGCGTGTCGTTCCCAAGTACAGGCCGCCTGGCTCCCCAGGAGCAGCTGCCTGGGCCGCTCGGCCGGGTGTGGCAGCACCTCGCTCGCGTCTTGTCCGCTGGCTTTCCAGGGCGCCCCCTACAATCAGAGTTGTAAAGCCTCATTTCCAGGGGGTCTTGTGAGTCCTATTAGTGGCCTTGTGTTATAATAGCAATTTTATATGGCATTGGTATTCATTTTCACTGTTACGGAATAATCAAATCAGCACCTCGTATTATGCTGTTGAAATAGAAAATAATGGGACCGTAATGTACAACGACTAATGTGATGATGAACCTCGCTCATTGTGCGAGGCTAAGAATGTCCTCCTTTCTTGTTCCAGCTCACTGGAAGCTGTGATTGAGGAAGGAAATGGAAAGCATTTCTACATCTGTGATAAGGCCGCCGTCTCTCCTTCATTTGAATGCGTAATTGTCTTTGTATGGCTCAGGGGGCGCTGGTTCGCACTCCCAGAGCCCGTCCCAGCCTCCGAGGCCCTGAGCCCGGGAGCAGGAGGCTGCCCGGACCGCCTTCCTCCCGCGGCTTCCCTGGCGATCGTGAAAAACAGTGGATGTCCCTTTGCTTCCGGAGGAATTGTTTGCACCCTCTTTCAAGCTCATCAAGGCCCTCTTCTGGCTTTTCTAAAAAAAATAAAATAAAAAATAGCAACATAAAGAGCCCATTTAGGCTACATTGTTAGGAAGTACAAGCCCCCCAAAGGTTCTGATTTGACAGGGATGCTGGGAGGCAGGTCAAGTGACCGCCTAATGAAGATGAATGAAGAAAATTGTTGGTGCCGGGATCACGAGGGGCTCCCAGTCCAGGTTGTTGAAAGTGTGATGGAATCTCATCGCTTCATTTATCAGTGTCATATTTGGGCTAAAAGTGAGCAGTATTGTTCTCGTTTCTCCCAGATGGATAGGTCAACTTTAATATTTATTGCTCTTGTAGAACATTTGTTTGATGTATTTCCATTAGCTAGGCAATAATAGAAAAGCAGTGGAGAGAAACATAAAACAGTTCCCTTCCTATTCCGTTGAAATACAGCGCACACTAATGTATAACTACGGCTCGAAGTGCCATTGATTTCCCCCCTTTTGGTTGATGACATGATTGTATATATTAAAGATTCCCATGAAAATAATGGGGAGGCAGCATGAATAGAATAGATATTGAGAGCAGCTGGCAGGGTAGAAATTGTGTTGTCTTTTGATTTTCATGATTTGGTCATATAATTGGCGAATTTCTCTTGGCTAGATATGAAATTCTTAGCCCGCTGTCATATTTTAGAATTGGGAATAATGGGCAGTAGATTGCATCATCCTCTGGACAGTGAATCTCAATAAAGCGAGGATTTTTTGTACACGCTAGAGCCGGTTGTTTTCAGTCGCCAAATAATGTTGATTTTTTTCTTTATATCTTTGTGGGAGAAAAATAACCCTTGCTGTAAAAAGGGTTTCCTCGCGCGTCTTGAATGTATTAAAGATAAGACCCCAAACGTGCAAAAAGATCGGCTCGGCAAGGACAGCCGGCTCCCGATTTCCTGGCCGATGCCCACAGTTTTCAGAACCCAGAGCAGGGGACGTGGTTTGTGCTGTGGAACAAACCTCGGTCTCTGTGAGGTAGGTGTTGTCTTAAGTGCAACGCAAACATCCTAGCCATATGTTTCTATAATTTAAATTAATTTGGTACAGTCATACTGTTAATCTTTAGTGACTTGTTGATTGGCATTTTGCAGACATATTTCTGGAAAGCTCCCAATACCATTTTCTGCAGCCTTTCTGGCAGTAGCAAAGAGCAACATTTCCACAAATTGGAATCTTGTACAGCCCTGGGAAGCGAGCCAAGATTTAAATTAGACAATAACCTCTGCTCTGTATATAGCTTCTATTCTTCAGCTGTAGGCAGGGTGATTTGTTTAATACAGTCAGCCCTGTAGCATATAATAGACTGATATATGAGTCACTCCTTGGCAATGTGTGTTTCTTAAATTTATATAGATTGAACAACTGGTTGGTAATGTACTTAGTTACAGTTGTACAAACAGTAACTATTAGCAGGGCTGAAACAGGCCTGGCAAAGCTGCACTGGCCCGGTGTCTGTGGGGGCCCCAAAGTACTGCCGAATTTCAGAAAAATTCCCCTTTTGAAGCTAAGGGAGACTCTATTTCATGAACCTGGGCGCGCTTTTCTTCTCTCTCTTTCTCTCTCTCTCTCTCTCTCTTTTTTTTTTTTTAGCAAAGTAGCAATAAAAGTTTTTTATGTTATAGTTTTCTGTTTCTCGTTTTCTATTTGCTTAAAATTGAGTTGGGAAACCTAATTTGCTTCAAAAATTAAACTTACTATTGGTCTGCATTTGGGGCAGGATCGTTTGGTCGTAAGGTTGTTTATGTGGGGTGTGTTTTAAAACATTGGCTGTGTCTTTTAAAAGAACTTTGGTATCAATATGTATTTTTCCTTTCTTTTTCCAGGTTAGACTGTCAGTGGTATGGACTGTTCATAGGTTGAAAGGGATCTCTCGGAACAACAAAGATCTTTTCTTCAGGGGCAAAAGCTTGTGCTCCAAGTTCGGTTCATGTTTATTTAAAAGATTAAGATCGTTAGACCAGATCTTACATTTTTTTTGTCCAAAAGAAAATTGATTTTGCTCCCCATGAAAGCGGGATCTGAAAGAGGATATTCAGGAGGACGCAGACAGAGGCGATGTGGGAATCTGTCTGTGCGGCCGGACAAGGTGGTTCTGTTTTCACCGCCGCACGGGGACCTAGCCTTGGTGCGAACATTTCTGAACACAATCGTCACCTGTCTTTAGAAAGCACTTCTCTTGGGGGGCAGAGGGGATCATTTTGATCTGAAATGTTTTAATGCCTTAAAAAAAAAAATCTTCTGCCTACTCGAACATTTATAAAGTGGCACACCCTGTAAATATTGAACAATACAAAGACATCTTTCATAACAGTTCATAGTGCGTCGCGTGTGCTCCGGGGAAGCCAAGCAGTAGTTAGTGGCAAATGATATGCCAATCAAAATTATTATTGTGCGTATAACCTGGTATAATG
Source organism: Pteronotus mesoamericanus (assembly GCF_021234165.1). Lineage (NCBI taxonomy): Eukaryota > Metazoa > Chordata > Mammalia > Chiroptera > Mormoopidae > Pteronotus > Pteronotus mesoamericanus. The sequence goes on along the minus strand of NW_026555086.1, from coordinate 5,095,072 downwards.
CAGTATCTTATCTGGAAGTGTCAACTTGATATAAGCCAACTCTTTGTCTTCTAAAGTTAAGCTCTTGTTTGCCCTCAGTTAATTCTGTCTCCCAAAGGCTCATTTGAATTGCATAAAGGATAAGCTACTTGACAGTTTTATACATTTAAACAATCTTGATTATATGGTATTTTGCATGTGTTTTTAAGCTCCCAGTTTCTATTTTATGTAGGCTTTTAAGTCTTTGGTAGAAAAGAATGGGAGAAAGTCATAGGTAGAATTTGATACTCTTTTGTGAGCAGCATTTAGGAAAACTAGGTGGAGCGCCTCTTTTCATCGGCCTGGGGTCCATGATGGTAAAATATTTGCTCATTGTCGAGGATGAGGGGTGGGGGCTGTTTTCAAAGTTTCTAGTGAGAGTCAGAAGAAAATAGAATATTCAAGTTGCACTATACCGAACTAGAGATCTATAAATACTCTTTTGCCCTCCCCCCATGATAATGTGGAGAATTTCTAGATGAATTTTGAGGGGAATTTGAGGCCCAGCTGCATTGCTGCAAGACTTTGGAGATTTTGTATGTGCCAGCTGTGCCCTGAAGGGTCAGAGAGTGTCTGAGCACCGTGGTGGTGGCATCAGACAGGTTGGCTTCAGACCCCCTGCCCCTCCACATGTGCATGTGCCTGTGTGACTTTTGAACAAGATGCTAAACTTTTCTGAGAACCTGCTTCTGCACCTGCAGCCTGGGAAAAAAGTAGTACTTCCCTTATAGCTTATGATCAAGGGGCAAGGTACCAAAATAGCAATAAATGTTAGTATTAAAATGGCCTGCTAGCTGCTTTAGATCTAGTGAGATTTGGGAAAGCTGGTCCAGAGTGGTAACTTTCGTATATACTTTCCTCTCATCAGCACGTTATTTGATAATCGTTAGTGGAAGACCACATGGCTGTTCTCCAGAGCGTCTGAAAAAATGAATTTTGAAAAGAAAACAAGGCATTAGGGAATTGTATTTTGAGGAGAAAGGAAGATCTTCTCTGTTTCCAAATGTATTTTCAGAGCTCCTGAGGCATTATGATGTCTTAAAGGTAAAAGGGTTTTCTTCACATCTCCTATGCGCTGATGGACAGTAGTCCTTCAAAGTTAGCATCAGCATTATCTCTATTCTCTAAATGGGGAAACGGGAGCTTAATGAATTTAAAGACTTTATAAAGAGCTTACATAACCCCAGCTGGTGGATGGGATTTGAACCCACGTCCCCCAGACTGCAAACCTGTGCCCTTTTCAACTGCAGCAGGCAGTATTCCTGTTTTTAGGGGAGTAACTTCTTCACCTAAAGTCTTCGGGAAGATGTTGTCACAAGTGGGCTAATTAAACCCTGTTGGCCATTGGACATAAACTCTTGTACCCCTGGCATGCGGATGACACACGTGGATGGTTTGCCACAGGGCAGCAAGTAAACTAAGAAAACCCCTTTCCTCTAGTATCATAAAATCGAGTTGGCCAAATGACCTTGCATTTGATGTAAGAGAGCCGAATAAATATTTATCAGTGGAGGGATTAGAAGAGTCATGTAACCAGATGTAAGTGAATGTAATATAAACAATATGTAAGTGTTGAGAGGGTGAGTTTGATGGAAGTTTGTATCAGAAGGATGGATTCGATCAGACAGTTGAGGACAGAAGGACATGGAATGATCTCGGTCATGTAGGTCCATGGAGACGTCCTCAAAAGCTACGAGAAGTAGAAATGAGCAAATGGGAGACAGTGGCCTGGTCAGAACAGCCTATCAAGCTGTAACAAAGAGACCCAAAATGTGGAATAAGGTAAACACAACGGAGGCGTATTTCTTGTTTACCTGTACAGCTCAGGGTTGGTCTTACTGTTAGGGAACCTCGGCTGGTGGAGGTTCTGCTGTTGTCGTTTAAGTGCCAACAACCAGCTCGGGTAGAAAGTGGGGAGGGAGGGAGGAACAGAAGGTGGAGAAGCCACATTGGCATCTCAACCGCTTCGGCCCCAGAGTGACTCGCATCCCTGCTGCTCACGTCGCATTGGTGGGAGCTGGTCACAGGGCCCCACCGAAAGGCCCGGGGGTCAGGAACGGCCAGTCGTTCTCTGCCATGGAAAGAGGAGTGTGGCTTTTAGAAAATAATTAGCTGAGGCTGCCACAAAAGACAAGCAGATTTTGTTTGCCAACACTCGAGGATTCTTTTGGGAGTTGGAAGAAGGGATTATCAAATTATTCTTAGAAATTGTGGGTGGAAGGGTTAGAGGGAATCTTGGATCATCAGTCAGAACATATCTGCTCTCCGAAGATAGAAAATTCCAGCCTTTCAATCCTGGTGAAGATAAGTGTTTAAAGAGCACGTGTCCGCAGGGAGAGGTACAAACACGACTGAGCCTCTGAAGTATTGACACTGAGTGACGGAGTGAGCGTGGCCGTGGCTGCGGAGGTGTCTGGGTAATTATGCGCTTAAACAGATTGGAGTTTGAGAAATAATTGCCACCTTTCTTCCAAATGAAGGCAGAGGTTTTTATGGGAAGGGCAGGCTTCCAAGAGGTGGAAGCAAAGGCCGTGGTGTTGAGATGAGTAAGTCACGTCACGTTCTCTGAAGGCGGAGTTTCTACGACTCTGAGGGAAGCGAGGTGAAAATAAAGGAGACACCGAGGACATTTTCTTGTAAGCAAAAGAGGGGTTGGGAAGGACAACAGAGTGCTTAGGGTTGTCAAACATTTATAACTGATTGCCTGTCTTTATTCTTGCTGGTCAGGAATTCTCTTCAGATGATATTTGGTCTAAAATGTGCTTTTTTGCTTTTCATCACCCTGGAGTTTATTTATACATACATTTTTAACCTGTCCTGGGAACTCACCATTACTACTTTTATTTTATGGTCCCATTTATGGATAGATTGCACTTCAATACCAAGTGTTACTTCCGCTTTTCCAAAGTGCTCGTTTCAGGGAGGAAGAGGGGCAGGAGGATGGATGAGTGTCTGTCCCAGGCTGAATACCTCTTCCCACCGCCTTCCCTGGGATTCTCCCTTGCACGTCCTCCCGCGCGTGTTGTTAGACTGCTGCTCCCAAGGTCCTGTTCCCTTTGCCCCCATTATCGGTCGCGGGTTTCAGCCGCCTGTCCCCTTTGCAGGTGTGAGGACTGAGAAAGCGGAGGGAAGCTCTGTTCTGACCGCCTGCTCTGTGTTCGGTGGAAGTACAAAGTACATGTTTGTTCCACTTGCGAGTAGAAAAGGGAAAAACCCACCTGTTTTGCCTTCAGAAAAATCCTTTTGATCTGACTGTTCTCAGAACGAAAGCCGGGGTGGACTTTTCTGTTTGTGGTTGGGTTGTCTGATCTACCTTGTGGCCCCCCTGAAAACAAAATTGGGAGTTGAAAGAGCCTACTCTTGGGGGGAAAAAAAGCGAAGATGCTTTTCATCATCCTGCAAATCAGAAGCATAGATAAGGCCTTTTATTTTTCTTGTCATATCCGACAACACCTGCTAACATTTGGAGCTCTGACTCAATTGGGAAGGGGAAGAGTGACTTAATTTTGATTGGCCATCTGTCTTAGGTCCCAGATAACAGTCCGGGAACAGTCAGTTTCTCATGAACATGCTACATTCTAATGTTAAGGATTTTTGTTTTGTGTAGTTTAACAAGTGACGGACGACAATAGCCCCATTGAAAAGTTTCCCAAATATTGCCAAAGTCATTTGATACCTAAATTCATTGGACGGATCCATTTGGAGAAATAAATCTAATTTATAAAGCTAGGAACGGCTGAGGGAGTAATGTTTCAAAGTCAGCCTTTGTGATGTCAAGGGGGCCTAGCAGAGCTGTTCAGATGTTGGGACAAAATCCTTCAAACGCCAAAATTCCTGCCGCTCCTGGCAACGTGGCCCCTGGCCCCGAGCCTGGTTTGACATGTGGCTGTGGCGCTTTCTTTCATGAGCAACAAGAAACCTTCAGAACAATTGTCACAGGGCACTGAAAAATACTGACAGGGTCATCTTCCGATTTCCAACGTGAACCCACGACCAAAGTGCCCGTCTTCACTCTCAGGATGGAGGGAATGCTGGGCCCCACCTCACCGGGCCTCCCATCCGTTCATGCGGGAAATATTTATTTAGCACCGCCCCCCACCCCCGGCCCCAAAGGGTGCGTGCAGTGCTCAGAACGAAGTGGTGAGCGAAGAGAGATGCAGTCCCATCGTGACATTGACAGTTGGCGGGCGGGGGCGGGGGGGCGACCTGGTCGGTCAGGTGGTTCCCCCAGGACATTAGCATTGCGGCCGAAGCGCAGACATCATGCCTGACGCACACTTAGCCCTGAATAAAGGTGAGGCCCTGTTTACACGTGTTATGCAGTAAGTCCTGATCTGGTGACACGCCCACGTGGGAAGCCGCCGTTGTCGTTTATTTCACATACATTTGAGGGGCTGCTCTGAATCTATTTTTTAAATGTTATTTTCAATTACAGCCGCCATTCGGTATTATTCTGTATTGGTTTCAGGTGTACCGCAAAGGGGTTCGGCAATCCTATCCTCTACACAGTGTTCCCCTGGTAGTTCCGGTGCCCGCCTGGCGCCGTACCTAGTTATTACAGCATCATTGACTACATTCCCTGTGCGGCGCCTTACATCCCCGTGACTGTTTCGTAGCTGCCAATCGTACGTCTCCATCCCGTCACCACCTTCACCCAGTTAGCCAGCCCCTCCCCTCGGACGACCATCCGTCTGTTCTCTGTGTCTGTGGGTCTGTTTCGATCTGGTTTGTTAGCTTATTTTGTTCTTTGGATCCCACATATAAGTGAGGTCACACTGTATTTGTCTTTCTCTGACGGCCTTATTTCACTTAGCGTTAAGACCCTCCAGGTCCCTCCACGTTGCCACAGGTGGTCAGAGTTCACTCCCTTTTACGGCCAAGTGCACTAAAATGGTGTGTCTCCTGGTGGGGAGCTCATGGACCAATCAGGGAGACGGAGGAAGAGACCAGTCGTGTTTGGTGTGAAGGACAGTCCGGGTGCCTCAGTGGCAAGGCCTGCCACCGCTGGACAGACAGAACCAACAAGGGAGGGGTCGTGGGAGCAGGAGGGGCGACCTTGACAGCCGAAGAGGAAGGGGAAGGGATGGAAGCTGGACAGGGAAGGGGTGCCCACTTGTGAATGGCCTTTTTCCCTCCTGAGGAAAGGCCTTGTAATCCTTAGGCTGAGGGGGTCTTTGAAGGATGTGAAGCCCGGTGAGGACAGACACAATCAGATTTCCATGGTGGAAGGCCCACCCTGCTGAGAACCGATGGATTCTCGCTCTCGCCGCGCCTTGGCCTACAGCACAGCTTAAAGATCACGCCTGAGAAGGTGATGGCTGAGGAAAGTGGTTGCAGAATGTCTTTGTGTTGAGAACGTGCATTAAATGTACAAACGTTGATCCCAATTTCGTTTTTAAGATTATATACACTACAGAAAAGAAAAACAGAAACGATGGGAAAGATTATGCCAAATTAGTGAATGATCCTATTGGGAGAGGGTTGTGAAATGCTTTTTCTATTAGTCGTACATTCCAGTGTTTTCCACGGCTTTAAACAATGTAATAGAAACATGATTTAGCAGATAAATGGAAAGAATGATAACTCCAGGCACATTGGGGAGGATGGGTCAGAGGGAAGAAACTGGAATCTGAGGATCGGCAGTGCTTTTATAAGTGACGAGAAAGGTGTGTAGTCGGCAAACCTAAACGACCCTCTGGAGGATGAGAGAGGATCAAAGGGGATGGGTGGGGACCTTAAAGGATACTAGTGGGTTGCTCGATGGGAACACGTTGGAGATTCATCAAGATAGCTGTGCGGCAGGATTTGTTGAAGTCAAGTTGTTGGCGGAACACCCGCAGCCATATGCAGAAGGCGCTGGGACTGTAGCGCGCGGCTTGACAGGTATGTAGATGGCAGAGGGCTGGTGGTGGTTGACGTGTCCGGCGTGGTGAATTATCGGAGCACATGTTTAGAAGGAACGGAGACATCTTCTGGGGGATAAGAACACTGGCTGAGAGGAACTGTTTCCAAATGAAAATACTCTTTCAAAAAGGGAATGGTTGGAGGTGCCAGAGGAGAGAAAGGGGTCGCATGAAATGGCGACACTGTGGGGAAGTGTCTGTGGGGTTTGAAAACTAAGAGTCTACAGTAGACATAGTAACTGCAGATCGTTAAATAAAGGAAGGCAGGTAGCAGGAGGGCGAGGAGTGAGTGAGAGGCCAGGGTGCAGAGATGGAAACTGGGTCAGTGGGTCAGGGCTGAGACTAATTTGGGAGGGGCTCCACGATCTTGCCCCCCCCCCCCGGGATGAACAGGATTTGACCATTTTTATAAGTGGAGGGAGGAAGCAGTAGAGTGGGAAAAGCCAGTGCGTCTGATGAGAGGTCAATGGGTATACAGCCAAGTCTAGATGGGAATAGAATTTAGAGTAGATGGTGAGGACATGTTCTCCTTGGCAGAGGAAGGAAAGGGGTGACCTAAGGTGCTGGTTTTGGGGTGACAGCTGAAGACTTCCATGTCCCATGGCCGAGGGACAAGTTTGTTTAGTGGGGGGAGGGGAGGATGAGGGGGGAGGGGTTCAGTAGAGCTGCCATGGGAAATGGGTAGGAAGAGTTACAAGGCATCTCTGGGATCTGAAACCTAGTAAGAAAGTGATTGTGCCTGTCGGTGGAGGGCGGGCGAGGCAGGGAAGGGGATGTAACAGCGTGGGGAATAGTGTCAATAATAATAACAACTTTGTATGGGGACGGATGGGAACTCGACTTACTGTGGTGATCATTTTATAATGTAAATATCCAATCACTATGACCCTGCACCTGAAATTAATAGGCTATTGTTTGCCAATTGTGCTTCAGTTAAAAAATATATCATGCATATGGGAGATACGTATTTTTGGTGCTCATGTATCCAAGGCTCATTAGTCGTGCGTGTGTGTGTGTGTGTGTGTGTTCCATAATGAAGGCTCATACACATCTGTTGAATAAATGTGTCAGTTGTAGAATTTTGCAGGGTTGATTTTTCTGGGACCCACGTAATATAATGTCAAGATTTGAATCCCTTTTCCTTGTGTCATACTTTTGTGACCTTTTTTTTTTTCCTCTTCCATGGGTATTTTCCACTAACAAAAAAAGTTAATGTGAGAATGAAACATTAAATTCAAGTAATTACTGTGTTTCTTCCATGAATAAAGCATTGGATGTGGCTAGTCCTCCAAAAGAGTCACACGGGACGGGTGGTCCTGGCCCCCGAAGGAAGCTCCCCATGTGGTCGGGGGCTGGGGAGCTGGGATAATGCACAGGAAGGACTCATTATTGTCAGCACAGGCTGACTGCCGTGGAACAAACGGGAAGGGAGGGCTTTGACAGTCCCGATGAAGGAGACAGCCGCTTCTTCATGCTGATGGATTCATCGAACACCTGCACCCACGAGTCTTACAAAAAAAGTCTCCCTATTCCAGACCTTCCCTGCAAACTATAGACATCCCTTGGTGCCTCTACCCCAACACGTTTAAAATGCACCCGTGATTCCGTGTCCTGAGCTGAGGTGGCTGCAGGAGGGGAGGTGGTGGCCCTGTCTTGTTGAATGAATGTAACCGGGGTTGGGAGGCTCGCGATGCAGGTGGGAAGAAGCAGCGGCGTTTCCAGTGGAGGAGGGGCCCGAAGTGGGAAGATGCGGGATGTGTTGCAGAAAGAAAATATCTACCAGAAGTCTATCCAGAAAGTACTGTCCGTCAGTTACTTTTTCTCAAGTTGGGAGACCTGGAAGTATGTCTTTTGCTTGCTTTATAGAGCTGACAGGACCTCAGATGAAACGGTAGAGTCAACGTGGGTGTGTGTTCCATTCTTTATACATGTCAGAATTGGGGGGAAATGCACTTTTCCTGATTAGTCATTAAATTTTTGATTCCAGAAATTGCAGACTTGTAGGAATTCACACTGCTCCTAGACAAATCTGCCCATTTAAAAGTGCCCCAACATCAGCATTTATCAAAACCCAATTGCTTTGTGAGAAATGGTTTCTAAGTTTATTAGAAATTGGCTGTTAATATTTCATGCGTTAACTTGAAGTATAAAATGTAGTCAGAATCTCTTGTTTTTAAAACAATATCAAGAGGACACATGACCGTGGTAGTTTCAGGCTTATAAATTTGTTGTCCTGGAGACCAAAGCGGGCCTTTTTAATCCTGTTTCTTCTAGTAGATTCCATTTTCTTCTGAACACACCTGGATAATTTCTCATCCTCACAGGGTGTGGGTGAATAAAGTTGGAGACAGGAGGTATTTCTTGCTCAATAAATGTATGTTTATTTTTCAACTCTCCCTATGTTAAAATTAAGTCTTGAGGTGAAGTCAATCTATAATACCTTTAAATATATGACATTTCCTACCAGTGAAAGGGCATTGGGAAAGCTCATTTTTTCCCCCTTTGTCACACACATGATGAAGGGGATGTCTTTTTCCTTTTTTGTCGCCTATGACTCCACGGTTTTGGTGACCTTTGGGCATGGGCATGACACAGCCTGGTGCTTCCAGTTCTCCATGGGACGCCCAGTTCTCACACTTCACAGGCAAACGAGGCTTTGTTCACTAATCCCAAATAACGCATCTTCTGCTTTATTATAAGAAAATCTTTTTTTGTCCATTTGTCTTAAGGGGTTTTCCTTTACAGGCAGTTTTGGACTCTGCTTATCTATTGGGGGATAATAGACGCGCTTGCTGTTCTTTCTCCCACACAAATCAAGATCACCTGGTGGGTGCGCCCCACGTTTTCTTTCAATGCAGGATTCTTCCTTAGCTGCTGCCTTCTCTCTTTCTCCTCCTCTTCTCTCATCCTCCCACTGAAGCTGGAGTTGAGTGCTTGAGTCATTGCCTGTCTGTCTGTCTGTCCCATCTTCACGACTCCTTGAGGGAGCTGGTACTCTCCCCGCCTCGTCTTTCGAGTCTATGTCTTAGTGAAAGTCCAAGTGTCTTGGCATCACGAACTCCCATAGAAAGATTGCAGCTTCCGAGCTTTCGCCGTGTGTAACAGGGCTGATCCCTCTCTCTGTTGGGGGTTCCCTCTCCAAGCCAGGAATGTCCCTCTTTCTAGCCTGCCCTTCTGAAACACTTTGCCAGTCTCTCGCAGGTTTGGCTGGATCAGCGTCCCTGTCACTAAATGTTGGAGTTTCTCGAGGTCCTGCTGTAGGTCCTCCTCTGTCGGTTCTCCTTTCTCTGATCGCCTTCATGTTGATAGCTTTATCGAACATCTGCACCCATGAGTCTTACAAAAAAAGTCTCCCTATTCCCGACCTTCCCTGAAAACTATAGACATCCCTTGGTGCCTCTACCCCAACATGACTAAAATGCACCTGTGATTCAACCCTCCACACATCCCGAAGCCCGATTCTGTTTAGCTTCCCTCGTTTGAACGAATGGCATTGGGACCCATCCAGTCACACGAGCCCCCGCCTAGCTGCCCTCCTGGGCGGCCCCTGCTTGCTCACCTCTGAACTCATCATCACCCTGGAATCCAGCCACTTCTCAGCTTTCCCCTTCTTCACTCCCCTAACCCCCATCACCACCTCAGTGCGTGCTGCCATCATCTCCCATCTGGTCGGCTGCAATGCTGTCCTTCTGGTCTACCAGCACCTAGTCTAATGTACCCTGTATCCTTCTTCGTGGCATAGTTTGCAGGTGAAGTTTCACCATAAAGTTCTATAATCATTTGATTACCGTCTGACTTCTGTTCTGGGCTATATGCTCCGTGAAGGTAGGAAATCATCTTTTTGGCTCATGGTGTATTCTCAGTGTTTTAGCAAACTGCCTAGCATATAGATGCTATCAGGATGTATTTGTTGTAAGAAGACTAAGCAGTGAACATGGATTACTGCTGGTTTTTACTTTCAGGGTTTTTATTTACTTACATGCTGGTAGAGATGAAGGAAATATTTCTTGAGACACGTTCCACTCTAAATATTGTTTTCCTCGATTATAGAACTGGTAGGGGCTAATTTTAAGAAAGCATAGGACATTTAAAAATTATGTCTTACTGTATGTGTTTTTGAATTATGGTTTTCTATCATACCATGACCATTTTCCTATGTCATTAAAACCACTTCAGATTTGTTTAAAATAAAATCAAGTCATTTGAAACACACAACCTTTCTAGAATGTGTATAGTTGACGCAATAAAACTCTTGGGAAAACCTTGTTTAGTTAATGAAGTTTCTTTAGCCTATTGGAGTCCATAAGGTTTGGTGAACTTTAGGATGTGTTTAAAATACATTACATTGTGTTGGGTGTCAGATGTTTTCTGCTTTTGTGCTGCTACTTGGTAAAACTCGACGTTGTCATCTGGACCCTCATTGCGCATGCACATTTCCCACGGGCGGGGCGAGGATTCCTTGGTCAGTATCTGTGACAAAGCCACATTTGACCGCATAAGGCATCAACTTCAGGTTCTGCCATCAGAGATTTAAGTCGTGTCTCTCTTTGGTCAGGTTACTTTTCTTCTATTAAAAAGAGCCCCGAGTAGTAAAGGAGACAACCTCAAAATTTTTGGCCCAACGGTGGGTGGGTAGGCACCTGAGGGCTCCCTCTGAACTCTTGTTTGCAGAAGGGGAGTTTATACTTGTCAGTGCGGGGATGAGGCGAGCACCTGGTGTTTTCTCAGCTCTTCTGGTCAGTGCTAGGGTCAAGCACTCTCACAACAGACTTCCTGTTATCTCTGAAGGGCTGCTTTTCTCTTGGAGAAACCTGATCTTTTCATGTCAAGAGTCTTCCTTCTCTGTGAATCTTTTCTTTTCAGTCGTGCATTAGGATTTTCAGCTTCACATTGTTATAATCATACGAACGTCATTCAACATGAAAGGGGTAGTTTGGGCGACGTGTAGTTTTGGAGGGCGCGGGCTCCAGTGAGCACTTATTTTTGGTATGGAGTGTGCAGAGAGAAGAGTGAGGGAGGGGGCAGCAGCTTATGGCTGATGCCAGGTTCCACGTCCCCCGTGGAATCTCTTCCTCATCCCAGGAGCCCTCGTATACTGGGGTTATTTTCAATATTAATCTTGATATGAAAGCAGCTGCAGTTCTTTAAAAAAAATCATACCTCTTATTTTTATTATGGCCAAAGTAATTTATAGATAGGCTTTATGATGGATCTTACCTTCTCCCTCAGTTATTAACCAGCACTGGGGAATGTGGAGTAATTTTTTCTGTGTGCCATATATATTCTTCCACCGGTAGCAATGAGAAAAAAATTCTCTTTGCAGGAATAGATGGAGTCAGTATAGATTGGTAACATGTGCATTGTGTATGAGTCCCTGTAAATAAGGTGCGAACATTTTACTTTAAAGCCAGGTAGTTTGCCTTTTGTTTTTTAAGGTTCTAAGCAAAAAATCTGGTCTCCCCCGGCCCCACCCCCATAGGTTGCATTTTGATTGGCAGGTTGAGAAGGTAAGCTTTTTGGATTGTATTCACATGCTGTCTTTAGCTTAAAATCCAGCCCCACTAATATCCCGTTGTGATTGTTTTAAGATTTTTTACATCTGTTTTATCTCCTTTTTGGCTACTTTTGCATTTACAACTTGATATAATTTGCCTTTGTATAGTTGAGTCACTCTTCTGGAATAGAATTTGGATTTTGCTGAAGCGTGTGAAATTTGATATATGATTTAAGAAGAGCTGCTTACAAATTGCTGTATAATCACATCTCTTTAAATTCATGCAAGGAAATGTTAAGGTAATCTTGAATGTATTAGTATACAATGGCTGTTTTAGATTCTAAGAATAAAATGCCTCTTTTATTTAGGAATACTTAAATTCATGGTTATTTTATGTAAAATGCTATGATAAGTTTGAGTTATATACCAGATTAACATTGACATCTTGACCGAATTCTGCTATTTGCCATCAAGAGGGAAGCCAAAGGCCCTCACTCTGAAGGGATTTTACTTTATGATTCTGTTTAGGAATCCATTAGCCTCATACTCAAACAAATTAAAAAATAGGCCTGGGGGGAAAACCCTCTTTGTAAATAAATATATAAAATCTTAAGTTACAAATTTCAGAATACTGGGTTGAGAGGCATGCGCTTTCTTTCCCTCTTTCCCCAAAACCTTATCAGAAGTAAGATTTAGTCTCCTGTGAGTCTTTCCTAGTAACAGACTTGAGATAAACAAAGGAGCACGGAACCGGTCGGTCACAGAGAACTAAGAAAAGCTGTGCAATCACCCGCCCGGTAAAAAGCCCCCACAGAATTCAGGCGATCCTAACCGCACAGGGAAATGCAGGTAATCGAGATACCCTTGCGGCGTGAGCTAAAGCCTTCTGCCGCCGGCCCCACGACACGGCCCTGGCGCGTTTCAGCGCCCGGACCAGTCAGTGCCAGTGGTTTCGGGTCTGAGTCTTACTGTTTCTCATCAGGCAGCTGAGACTTGTTCGTAAACTTTTGGAATTGATAGATACGAGTTAGTAGACCCACACAGAACTCCTGTGTAGTCCCGTTGGATGCAAATGATTACATAGTCTATATGCTGAGGAACTTCCTCCTGTTGAGGATTTTTGAGTGACGTGGGATTCCAGTCGTGGGTTTACGAAAAATGATTGAAGTTGATAGGGTATAGAGTCAATCATACGGTAGTAACTATGTGTGGCATCAGGTAGGTACTAGCCTTATCAGGGGATCACTTCGTAAGTTATATAAATGCCTAACCACCATGTTGTACATCTGAAACTAATATAAGAAGATAGTGAATATCAACTATAATTAGAAAATAAATAAATAAATGATTGAGGATTGAAAATAAACACATTAAGTCACGTAATTCTCCAGGGAGACTCTATAGTTTATTGATCTTTTTTTAAATGTTAGCCTTAGAGAAACATGTTAATCTGTTTCTATTTCTTGACTTATTCACAGCGGGGGGGGAAAAAAGAGCAACTGAGTATTTACATAAATGGAAAGCTTCATAGCTGACAACCAACTAATTGATACCTATTTGAAACACATCTAAATTAATCCTCGCTTGCAGTCCATAATCTTATGAAAAGCTATATCCAAAGCTGGCTTGATGCCTCTTGAAGAAAAAGGCCAACTGCATTTGGGTTGTGTAGAAGCAATAATCCTGCAATATTTATTTTAAAATACTTTATCGTTCGTTTGTGCTTAATGTATGGATTGCTATACTACAGAGTTTCTCAGGCTCGGCGCTCTTGACATTTTGGACGGGACAATTCTTTGTTGTGGGAGCGGCCCTGGGCCTTGAAGGATGTTTAGCAACATCCCTGGCCTTTGCTCACTAGATTCCAGAAGCACCCACTAGTCATGACAATGAAATCTCTCTGGGCATTTTTAAACGTTCCCTGGGGAAACAAAATTGCCCCTAATTGAGAATTGCCCATCTATATACGTACATATTTATATATAGGTATTTAGACATGATGTGGTTTAACAGCATTAAATGTTATACTTTAGAGAACAAAGAGTGGAAGACAATATAAGAAGTCGTTGATGTTTTGATGGGATTCATATTAAGTCATGATTAGAGGGATTGAAATTGGAGAACATGTTTTATCACTGGTTAATAGAGTTTAGTTACTGAACTAAATGTTGTAATTAGTTAAGACATTTTTATTTTAAAATACTGAGGAAGATGCTTCTTAATTTGCTGTTCCCTTAAGTCTCTAAGGTCCCCAGTCATTTGGTGGCAACATGAGCTATAAATCTGGCAGTACCGGGAAGGTAACTCAGGCTTTATCTTCTATGGCTTTCCATTCCTCTTTTGTTTTAAGGCGTGGCATGCTTTGGCAGACCATCTCAGTGGTTGGCCTGAATGTGATGTGGTCAGTGGCAAGTGCACAGAAAAATAAATGGTTTTATCCCATTTAACCACCATGAAGCTGCCAGTTGCAGGTACCCCTGAGATTGATCCTCAGGCAGTTGCCATACCAGTTGAGTACCTAGTATGTGTCGGGCCATGAAGCTGCAACAGCCAATGAGGTACAAACAGCTTCTGCCCTCAAGGGCACAGTGTACAGTGATGTACAGGCTGCCTTGAACTTGGAGGAGGAGAATCCAATCCAGCCAGGGGTGGTCAAGGGGGTGCTAAGGAAGGCTTGTTCGAAGAGTTTTCTGAGCATCCTTGAAGATGGTCCCTCCTATGCTGCTCAGTGGATCTGCTTCTTACAAATGAATTCACACTGAAGTGCCCGTGACTCATGAGAGCTAAGCAGTTCTTCCTTCCAGGGATATTAGAATTTATCACGAGGCACGGCTCTTTCAAAACCTACGTGATGTACTGCTAGTAACAGAAATTTGCCTGTTCATGTCATCTTTGGGGGCCATAGGAAGGCGTCCTTCTGGTTCTTAGAGTGACGACCAAAAAAGGAGCCACCTTTTCCATCCATACCAAATGGCTGCTCTTAGCTGTCACCTCAGTGACCTTCAGGAAACCAGAACAGACCAAGCACTCTCTGTTTGGTCTCTGTTACCAGTTGTTGTCAGTATATAAAAGATGCCCACACTTAGCCACATGCAATAGAAGACACACAGATTGGACATTATTCTTACCTCCTGGAAGTTACTATACTCTAGATCTTCCGCTTCTTGTTGGCTGATCTTCCTTGTCCTTTGCGTTTAGTCTCTCCTCCACCTACAAATGTACCTTTTCTCCATACAGCATGTTTGAGGTAAACCTCTCCAAAGTGTAGTCTGTAATTTCTGGCTCCTGTTTCCACCCTCCCTGTGTTCTCGCTGCCAAGAAAGTATGCATTCTCATTTTTTGGTCTGCCCAGCCCACTTTTCTGACAATTGCCTTTTGCCCACGTAGTTTTCTCTACCAGAGTGCCCTTGTTTTGTAGACAAGCTCCTACCCATCCTTCAAGACCCCACTCAAATGGCCCCTCTTATTTGAAACCACCTGCAGACTTTCCAGAGAGAATGCAGTTGCATATATCCCGGTATAGCGCCTGCCGTGGGGAGTCATGGGTACCTTTTTCATTAGAGCTTTTCTTGGGGAGGGGCTGAGTCTTACTCACATATTTTTTACCCCATATCTACCATTGACTCTTTTATATTGTAGGCACTTAATATATATCCCATGAAATGTTTTAATTACCCAGTTATTTTTCCCAGATTATCACATTCCTACCTTTCCAGGCTCCTCATTCTTAACTTTTTTACATTTATCAAGTGCCCCTTCCCTATGACCCTCTTTACTGGGGACTTGGTGTTGCCTCACTTCTCCCGACACGAAGTTCTGTCCTTTCCTCCTTAGAATGGAGGAAGTGGAAGTTCAGAGAGGGGACACAAAGCAGCCTACGTGGTGGTACCCAGCTTGTAAGTGGTGGAGTTGGGATTTGAACTTAGGTCTCTCCGGCTCATTCATTCACTCGCTCATCCAACTGGTTTATACTGAGCACCTGCCTGCCGCTGTGGGTCAGCCATGGCCTGGGGCCAGAGGAAGCCACATTGAAGTGGACGAATTCCCCATCCTCATGGACTCTCCATTCTAGTGAAATGAGAGACAGTCGATAGACAGACAGACAGCTGAACGCAGTGAAGTCAGGCAGGGACAAGCCCTCTGGAGGCATGCAAAGCGGGGGGATGGGCAAAAGCCTGAGGATGGGCGTGCGTGTCGGGTTAGCCAGGCTGATCTGGGAAGGTCGTCCTGAGGCGGGGCCGTTAAGCAGAGTCCTGCACAAACTCAGGCTGGAGCGGAGAGTGGTCCCGGCCGGAGGACCGTGGTGTGACGGCCCAGCGGGGGAGCGAGGAGCAGCCGGAGCAGTGAGCCTGGGGCCTCGTGGGCGAGAGTGGCCTTCTTCGGGGGGCGATGGATGAGGAACCAGCAGCCAGATCACGTGGGGACTTGTAGCCCATGGACACAAGTTTATGTTTTATTCTAAATACCGTTGGGAAGCCATTGGAGTTCTTTAAGTAGTAAAACTGTCCTGTGCTGTTACAGAAACCATAGCAGCTTGTAAAATGTATGTGCTCGGTCTGTTTTGCTTTCTACGAGGCTCACTGAAATGTTACCTTGGCCATAAGTGCAGATGGAAAAGGTGGCCCTCTGTGTACTCGCACCCATTTAGTCCTCAAAATGCCCAGGATGAGGCAAATGCTGTTGTTATCCCCGTGTTCTTGGTGGGAGCCTGAAGTGCCACAGGCTCAATAGCTTGTGCCCAATTACCTGGCCTACAAGGACCGCAGCTGGGCTTTGAACTTGTCTTTAAGACAAGATGGGTAACTTGCCTACCACCCGCAACTCGTTTGACGAGATTGGGGTTCAAAGGCAGTTAGTTGACCTTGAGGTGAAGGGCTCCCTGTTTCATTGTCCCTCTGTTACCTCCGCCCAGTCTGGACACCTGCACCATCATGCCGGCCTTGACGTGGTCTTCACTGGTCTTTTTGCTTCCCATCTTCCCAATACCGATCTTCCCAATCTCTTTCTCTGCCTCCTCCCTCCAACACAGCCCTTCAGGGACCACGCTACTGAGTGTGCGTGAGACATCCCGATAGGCCTTCAGGGCCCTCCGAGCTGGGCTGCCAACGATCTCTCCCGGCTCGTCCCCCTTCTCTCAGTCCCTGGCACCTTCCCTGCTCTGTGCTCTGCGCCACGCCCGCACACACTCGCCTGCTGGGATGCCCCCCGTCCGCCCTTCTTCCTTGGGTCAAGACTTGTTACTCAGAATGGCCATCGCGTCCCCTAACCTTCCCGGCCATTTGGCAGCGCCGCTCAATGACAGGGCCCTGAGGTTGACAAATATTTGTGTCCCATCACCCTGACTGAGTTGTCATCTCTTAAAAGCAACGATCATATCTTCTGCTGCTGCTTTTTGACATCTTCAGAAGGTAGATATATTCCCCCAATATGTCCTGGTCATTAGCATCTAGTAAGTACTCACTCAGGGGTTAGTGAGGCTTTTAGGAGGAGATGGGGAGACGGACCAGAAAGACGAGGAAAGTTGGCCCCGTGTGTCCGTTGCCATGGGCCTCTTCCGTGTGTGTGGCTGAGGAAAACCTGGACCTCTTCTTCCCGCTCTCTGAGCGTGGGTCATGCTTGGTTGCTGGGCCCATCCCAAGGACTGTTCCATTTTTACTAAAAGAAAATGTGATGTGGGAGTCGGGGGCGGGCTGGGCAGAGGAGGGGAAAGGGGGAAAAATTGGGACAACTGTAATAGAATAACAATAAATTTTTTTTTTAAATCACAGGAAAAAAATAAAAGAAAATGTGATTTGGGAAGCTTAATATCCTCTCCTCTACTTAACATTTGTTTCTCATATTAAACAAGTGCAGTTGGTTTTTATTTTTTTTATCCCTTGCCACTTCTAACTAGGCCAGATGGCTCTGCAATTCACAGACTCAAATGTGTCCAGATCATGGAAACCCAAAGGCCTCCCTGTTTGGGTAGAGGCCATATGTTTAGGCATTGTTGTTCCTTCTGTGGGTCCACAGAACTTGTTGAAAAATCTGACAGTGGAACCTGCCTTTCCTACGTGGTCCAGCTTAGGATGCTCCTGTCTTTCCTCCTGGCGGATGGTAGCCTCACAAGTGGCTACATTTGCCTGTAGCAGCTGCTGCTACATCAGCATTTCAGCAAGATCCTCACCAGGTAGATGGAGAGGCATATGTACAGAAGGAAATTTCCACCACATTAGTCTGAAATGAACCAGGCTACTAGTACTTTCTGAATAGTAGCGTGTTTTAGAATTCCCGAGAAGCTGGCTAAAAATACAGTGTTTAGGGCCCCGCTGCCTGGAGATTGTGCTACAGTACAGCCAGGGCGGGGCCGAGCAATGGGCGCTTTGAGCAGGCATCAGCTGTCCTGCGTGCCTCTCGCGCCACGCTGGGGAACGGACTAGACGGTAAAGCAATTAAAAAAAACAAAACAGATTTTACTCAACAACAACAAAAAAGAAAACCAGCTGTCAAATTCAGTACTCAAATTCTAGCTCCATTTTTGGCTTCCTCTTCGCTCAGCTCTCGCCGGCAGGCCAGGACCTGTGCTGTTCACGGAAGCTTGTTCTCAGCCACCTAAGGCCCCGTCCTGAGTGCTCCAGCCCCGTCTGCCTAGGTCTCCAGGTGCTTTCTAGAAAAGGGTTAGTGCATTTTCTAGAATGAAACTTGTTTTTCAGGCTAGGTATCTCTAGCATTAAAAATACTCATTTTATATAACTCGTCCTGTTACTACTTCTTCCCCGTCGGGTACAGTCTGGGGAGCGACCTGGGGCGACCATGCCTGGTTTCTCCTTTCACTTGGATTTCAGGTGCTGAGACCATGCCCTGCTTGGCGTGGAGAACAATCCTACGTATCATCTAGATTTCAAGTCTAGAAATTAATTCGGTTGAGACTTAGGGACTGTCTGCTGTCTTTCAAACATTCTCTCGTGGCCCTGGGACATCCGTGTAAACAATAAGCAGCCGATTCTCATCATTATATTTACATTCTAGTGGGGCAGGCAATCAATATGTTGAAAAGTGGGAGGGACAAACACTGAGTAGGGGAAGAGGAAGAGAAAGTGCTAGAGGTGGAATAGAAATGCTGCAAAAAATTTTACAGAGTTGTCAGAAGGTGACAGTTGGGCAAAGACCCGACAGGAAGGGGAGCGAGCAAGCTGTGGGGACACCGCGGGGGTCACGCTCCGGTCGAGGCGGCAGCCGGTCCCGGAGGCGGGCTTGTGTGGCCTGAGGTCTTGACGGAACAGCAAGGAGCCAGCAGGCTGGAGTGCCGTGGTCAGGAGGGAGAAACCAGGGCCAGGGAGGGGTTTGGACTTCTTCCCTGGGTGAGCGGGCAGGCCCTGGAAAGCCTTGAGCACAGGGGTGCGATCTGGCTCCGATAATCAGAGGATGTCCTTGGCTGTGCGCTGAGAACACACGTGGTGGGGCTAGAGCGGTGACCCGGGAGGCAGTGGGCGGCGAGGACCTGCTGGGCCCGCGGAGGCGGCGACACGTGGTCAGCGTTGGGTACGATCGGAGGGGGAGCCCGCGGAAACTGCGGATGGGAGACCATGTGGACTCCAGCATGATTTTTGGCCTGAGTCGCCAGGACAGAGCCAGTTCCCATCAAAGGAGATGGGGAGGCTGTGGGGGGGCAGGTGTGGGGGAGAAGCGGAGTTCGGTGTTGCTGGCATCATCGACTGAGATGCTGTTGACACCCAAGTGGAAGTGCGGGGGCAGTTGTGTGTAGGACTCTGGTGCTCAGGAGAAAATGCCCCAGGGTTTTCAGCGTGCGGAAACGCCAGTAGTACTTTGGCAGTACAGGCTTCCCCCACTAGGTGAGTGTTCTAGGAACCCATCTGTATCAGTGCACCAGTTAGTGTTGTTGTGAGAGGCTGTGTTCTGCTTCGGTGGATTTTTTTGGAAGACTTTCAGTGCATTTGCCCGTTTCGGGATGGGTGATTTATGAGCGCGCCTGCCCACACTGCGCTGAGTGGTCAGCAGTTTTCGACCAAAAAAATGGCGTGACCCTTGTGCCCCACCCTCCCTATTCACCCGACCTCGCCCCAAGCAACTTTTTGTTTGTTTCCCCGGATGAAAGAAGTCCTCAAAGGGGAAATGTGTTGCTGATGTGGAAGAGATGAAACAAAAAAATGGCAGAAGCACTAAAAGGCATCAAAACTGACAAGTTCGGAAACTGTCCTGAGCAGTGGAAGAAACATCTCGCTAGGTGTATTGCATCAAATGGAGGGTACTTTGAAGGTGACTGAAATTTAAACGTGTAAGAATAAATACACAATTTTTTATAAGTAAATTCCAATTTTTGGGGCCCCCCCTCATATGTGGGTGTATATGTAGAATTATATATGTGTGCATAATTGTCTCTATATAATTATATATACACAATTAGCAGAACTGTGGGTGTCTGTGTATTCTCCTGCTGGTTATACCCGAGTCCATTGTTGGCCAGTTTTTGTTCCCGGACCGTGTGAACCCCTAACCTTTGGGCAGACTATCTTTATTCACTAAGTCCTTCTTTGCTTCCTGACGAGGGGCTCCATGTCCACCCCTGAGAATTGTGGGTATTTTCATTGGCCATATTGGGCTCCTTTGGGTTCGGTATCTTGGAACAGCTCACCACTGCTGAGCATGGTTAAAACTCGGTCATCTGCGGTGAGTTCTTTCCCACGGGGTCGTTAGCAGAGCCTGGGAGAGTGCGAACTGTGCAGCCCGCCTCCCCGCCACGTGACCGGGCTTGGCACACTTGATCCACGATGGCACAGTTCATCTGTGTAAGCAATGACAGATGTCCTCACTGAGGCATCAAATTGGATGGTGTCTGCTAACCAATCTAATGGGAAAACAGAAAAGAGAGTTCGAAAGATTATCTTTTTTTTTTTTTAAAGGATTAAATTTATGCCATTTAGCTGTGCGATACCCTGCTTTCAGGCTACTTTATTAGAAGCCTGTACGATTCTTCACACGGGTGTCAAAATAATTTCAGTGGGAATGGGGTTGTGTGGGCTCATCAGGCCGAGTAGCCATCTTGGGACTACAGATGGGCGCTTGTCTGTGCTGCCCCGCGGTCTCCCCAGCCTTTGGCCGCATGGGCTGGACGTAACAACCACCATTCATTTACTTTGGCACCTCACACAGTTCAACGGCCCGCAAACACGATGGTCTTTAATAATTTTTTTTTTAAATCCTGCAATACTTCTTTTTAATTGATGTCCTTCATAAATTGTATTCACTGAAGCTGTAATTACTCATCAAGCAGCAAAAGTAAATCTACTTCCAAGAGCAATGAAGATGTTCTTTTGTGAAATTATGAAGATACAGGCGTACGCAGAGTAATTTTGTTCTGCCTTATAATTAGATTTTGGGGATCATCTATTAGAGCCTATCAAAGTGGAAAAGACCTCATAAATGCTCCGGCCTCTCAGTGACCATTTCCATATATAAATGACTATTTCTTTCATAATGTTTTTATATACTCTTTAGAGTAGTTAATGCTCTTTCACATGAGGTTCGTTCATTTAAGAGTATTTGAAATATTTTGTTTTGACTCTTAAAACCTAGAACCTCATATGGTTGCATAGGAGATCTTTGAAGGATCAGTAATGAAGAATTACCATCTAGAAAGTCTGGAAATAGGCCCAATTAAGGTGACATACAATACATGATTGAACAAGTCTTATTTGGGTGATTTGCAAAATGCATATACTTTACCATTGTACAGAATTAGGTTAATACCTTTTATA
Organism: Pteronotus mesoamericanus; assembly: GCF_021234165.1. Lineage (NCBI taxonomy): Eukaryota > Metazoa > Chordata > Mammalia > Chiroptera > Mormoopidae > Pteronotus > Pteronotus mesoamericanus. The sequence goes on along the minus strand of NW_026555086.1, from coordinate 5,073,902 downwards.
AGGATTCAGGGAAAATAAAGGAATACTATCAGTAAAGAGTTTGCAACAAGGTTTCCCAAAGCATGTTCCTACAAGGCATTGCGGGGGAAAGGAAAGGGAGTGTTCCACAGAAAAAATATAGTGGGGGGTTTCTTAGTATCTCACCCTTAAGAAAGATGTAAGCTCCATCCAAGGAGGAGCCTCATCATCATCTTCCCCATTTGGTCTCCAGTTCCTACCACAGTGCCTCATGGGACCTTGAAGAATTCACCGGAGGACTTGTCAGAGCCTTTGATTTTGTAGCTGGTGTTGAGACTCGCCAGAGAGGCCGGGGTCTGCGGCCTTGCCCAGGCTACGGGGCCGCATGACCCTTTTCTTGGGAACATTTTACTGGTGCTGGGAACCTTAAAATGCCCTCTGGGAAGTTACAGCTTTGAGTAAGATAGACAAGATTGATAACTTTTAGAATGGAACTGATTGGTCAACTATTCAAGTTTTCGTGGGTATTGGATCATAAGTGATACAGATCGCAAAGCAGGATGAAGGTGAGACTTCCATGTTTGTATCTGATTTGGGGCAAGAAGCTTGACCCTTAGAAGCCTCAGTTTGTAAATTTAGAAATGGGGGCAGTAATTATGTTTATCTGGTGGTTGGGAAAACAAAGTACACCTAGTTGCGCTTAGGAAAGTTAAATAATGTAGATAGAAGGCTTTCCTGGGCAAACACATCATTACCGTCATCTTCTTCACCATCATCATTGTCGTCATCACCACTCTCGACATAAAAACGGAAGTGATACAATTACTCCAGGTTGGTGGGTGGTGATGAGACACTGAGGTTTAAATGGGGTTCCTCCTTTCCTCCCTCTCCTCGACAGACCTTGGGGTGCTTACAATGTGCCAGGCATTGTCGTTGGTTCCAGGGGCACCAGGGGGCGAACACGGTCAAGGCCCCTTCCCACGTGGACCTAGGATTTCTTGGAACAGAATGTGTTTGTTAAGGTCACTGTCTCTTGGAACATGAATTTAATTGTATACAACTTAGCTGAAGTTAACTGTTCAGAAGTCATCGTATCACAGATCTGTCCCCGCAGAGTCACTTTTTCTCTAAAAATCCAACCCATTTCTAAGACAAGCAAGCAAAGCAGGTTCCTAGGTCACATTTAACATAAGCGAAATTACGCTAGCATTCCTCAGTGAGGTAAGTCACCAGGAAACCGGCACCCCTTCCAACCTGGGCAGGGCAACCACCCCAGGAGGCAGGTCAGGTTTAGCCAATAAGAATGTGCCCTGGCTGGTGTGGCTCAGTGGATTGAGCGCTGGCCTGTGAACCAAAAGGTTGCTGGTTTGATTCCCAGTCAGGGCACATGCCTGGGTTGCAGGCTAGATACTTGGTTGGGGCAGGTGAGGGCCAACTGACTGATATATCTCTTGCACATTGATGTTTGTCTCCCTCTCTTCCTCCCTCCCCTTCCCTCTCTCTAAAATTAAATAAATACAATCTCTAAAATAAAATACACAACACCCAGCTAAATTTGAATCACAGATAAGGGACACTTTTTTGTTTAAGTATAGCCCAAATAATGTATGGCCCATACTTACCCTTTTTTTTTAAGTTGTTAATTCAAAAGTCAAGCTGACCTGGGGCCCCTGTCTTGTGTTTCATCTGACCACCCTAAACCTGGGGCCCAGCCGCCCGGGTGGGAAGAAGACGCATGTTTGGAACACGCCAGCCTCTGAAGCCATCTTTGCAGAGGGCATGTTTTACCCCTAACAAAATGGAGACCTTTGCTTCTATTTTAAAGGACTGATGGCTGTTCCAGCCCAGTGGCCAAGTGTGTCCAAATAAAAGCCATTATTTAAGGCCTTCCATAGACACAGAAGATATGCAGGGGGAGCTTTCTGATGCCAGCTCAGTCCTTCAGGTGAGAGCTTTTCAAACGACCTGGACCCCACCGGAACCCCCTGCTTGACTGCCCGCAGCGCCACCATCCTGTGGCTCACTTGCGGTTGCCTGCGTCGTTCCTGGTTCTTCTCATTTCTCCAGGGCAAATACTAATTAATGGATACAATTCACAGCTGATTAGCTGTAGTTTCTTCAGTAATTACATTCGCATACTAACTGTTCAGAAGAGGATTTCTAACCCAGTTCTTATTTCACTCTCAGCTTAATTTGTTTTTTGAATTGTTTAGGCCCTTAGTTTAATAGCCATTTTATTTTTCTTTGTTTTAGGTGCTATTAGATAATAAGTGAGTTCAATCTTAAAAAAAAACAAACAAACTCTGTGATAATGAGCTGTTTGCCTTCAATGGATTTCTAACTCCCCAACAAAACCTACATTTAAATAACGTTAAAGTTGAGATCCAGGCTGTCGGTGGTTTGGGGAGCCAGGATTGGTGTATGAAATACACATGGTGACCTAGTTCTCATAAATATTTATAAAGAACATGAGGAATGGAAGCCCGAGATCTTAATTCTAAGATCATTAATGCATCAAGAGTTCCAAGACAGAATCTACTTTTTTCTTGCATGTTTTTAACATTATAGAAACATGGGGAAAATGTGTGTGTGTGTGTGTATGTGTGTGTGTGGTGTGCATGCATGTGCACACATACCTGCTCGTGTGGTGTTTTCCCTAAATTTTTAAATCATGTTTAAACCATTTTATTGAGGCATGATGGACATACAGAAAAACTCTGGACATTTAATGTATACAACTCGATAACCTGGAGATAAGTCTACGTTTGTTTTTGATATCACATGCCTTCCAGGAAACCAGATAAAGGCCTTTCTGAAGCACGAACAAACACATCTTTCAGAAACCCTTATAAAGATATTTATCCAAATGAATCTGAGGGCTCACTGTGTAAGTGGGTATTGAGGTGTCGCTTTGCAGGGTGGGATTTTGCTTCCGCGGACCGCACCAGCGCTCTGGAACTGTTCGAGTCTCTGCGTAAATCCCGCTTAGTTCTCGGATCCCTGACGTGGTCAAGTGCAGCATGTCAATCCTGCTTCTGCGAAAGAGTCTTAGGGGTTCAGTTCAGGGGCTGAGAGCCCCCTGGAAAGAAGCGTGGGTGGGTTTATTGAGACGGTTTATGTCTATGTTCTATTTAGTCTCCCTTTCTCTCCCTCCCCACTGCGCCCCCCCCCCACGCCGGCCTTGGGAAAATTGTGCCTTCTACTTTAAATAATTACTAGCTCTATTTATATTAAAGAATGGATATATACATTTCACCCTTTGGAGACCAAACCTCTGTGTTATTTAGTGCATTAAAGGGAGGAAATCATACACTTTGTAGAAAGGAGGGCGTCCTTTTTCTATTGAAAAATCATGAACATAATATAACTCCAGCTAATTTTGCTCACAGAGCCTTTCCATCTTGCCAGACTGATAACAGAATGTTTAAAGCAACCAAACGTGCCTGCTTCTACCATCCAAACCCGAAAACACATTTCTGCCCAAATCCAAGTTTAACATTTTGATAACAGGTCTCTAGAAGTAAAGAGCTTACGCCTGAAATGCTGATACAGTCTTATTTGTGATGGTATGAATGGACTATTGTGTTAGGGAATTAAATAAAAATTGCTGTGTTCATGGGATCCCGCTTATTTTTTAAACCTCTTTGCACTTAATGTTACATTGAGAGATTAAATATCACTATTTTCAGCAGCTCTGATGGATAGAGATACCGTTTTAAACTCTGGAGATTTAAAAAAATATTCTTTAGTCTGATCATTTATTTATATTCACGCCACACCCCATTCACTAGAAAATAGAATTTGAGTCCTGGGAATTGAATTCTCTTCCCTTTAATTCACATCTTAACCTACCCACACTTGCAACATCTGTTCTGGAAAAGTAAGCTATGAAATCGCAACATGCTTTAAAAATGTGTCAAGGTGATTTGGGGGTGGGGGGGTACTCTTTCCCTTCTAACCTCTGAGAAATGCCAGTTCCATAAGCAACACATGCGAGTGACCAGTTGGGCAAATGTTTGCAGTTGCCTCGGCTTTGTCTCGATGAGAAACAACACTGTTTTCTGGAATGATCAAGGTAGCCTAACTCCATGCTGGATTTTTCAGAGGGAACCAGCCAGGAGGATAGAATAGTGGCAGGATAGAAACCGCCACGGTTCCCCTTTGCTCTGGGTAAAATCACTCTTTCACCTCCTAACACCAGCATTCTTTCCAAATCTCATCAAGCATTAGGTAAGCCAGCACAGTCCTTTATTAATTTGCATATTAACCTGAAACAATCTGTTTTCTTCCAGTTTGGAACTAACAATAACTATATGAACATGGCAGAGGCAAACAACGCTTTCTTTGCAGCCAGCGAGGTAGGTGTTTCCCTTAATGTGTCTGTTCATGTTTTTGTGTGGTATTTAGATCATTTAAAAGGCTTGAAGGGGAAAAGCAAAGTACCGAATTTATCTTTCTCGTGTGTGGCGCAAGGTAATGACTTAGGAGGAGAAAGGAGAAAAACGTATTGGAAAGGAAAATAACCTGACACGTCTGTGTCGCTTGTCCAAGTCTGTTGAGAATGTTAGCAACTCACACACGTCTTGATGAGAAGAGATACACATGCAAACAAAAGTAAATAGATGAGAAAGTATATAAAATCCACCTATCTCTACAAGCTATGTAGGTACCTAAGCATATAAGTGGTTGTGAAATGGAATGGAAGTAATTTTTGATGAAAATATTTTAACTTCGCATAGCTCTGGGGATAGTTTCATTAAGTTGCCATGATTTGGGAAACAATGTGGCGGAACAGGATTACTGTTTCCTGGGTCTTCGATGTAAAATAAAATGCTTTGGATTTTGTTAGCTCCCCACAGCCTAGTATAGTGCCTTGCACATAGTAGGTGCTCAATAAATGCTGAATGAGTGAATGAGCATAGTCATAGCCAGGAAAGCTGACAGAAGGTAAAGGTGGCACCATGGTGGCTCTGCGTTTGTCTACAGTTTACTGGTGCAAATGGAACACAAACCTTCCCGTTTTTACTGAATTCCTTACTTACTGGCTTAGGGCTATTGTCTGGTCTCATTGGCTTACCCCGCCAGAAAATCCTGGATCTCGATTAGATAAAGGGAGTGGTTTCTGGAAAATGGTGGACTCTGAGACTGAAGATTTTAAAGCAAGATCCAACAGCGGCATCGGCCCAAACGAACCTCTCGGCAGTTCCTGTAATAAAGTCTTCCTTTTCCCAATACATTCAAATACAGGACACTGAACTAGCTTGACCCCAGAGAATGTCACAATGGCTTCCTCAGCGACTGTGGTCCAAGGAAGCAAGCGGTGTGAAAGAAATTAACCTTGGGAAATTATTAGAAAATAGGGGAGATCCAGAATTCAGTGGACGCATAGATTAATTCATTTTTACAGTGACCATCAACTCTCTAACCAAGAAGACAGCCCAGAGAAGGAATATTGCTGGCGCCGGCTGCTGTGTTGTTTGTGATAATGAATACAAACCCCATCTGTAAGGACAACATGATGTTTCATTCTGTAGGATTTTTTTCCCTACATTTGAATCAAACATTGATGAAAGCTCCGCTGCCAGCAGCTGCTCAGAGACAATTTAATTCCAGCTGTGATAATTCACCGTGTCAGACGTTGGCTGTTATATGTTGATACAACAGTTCTCCAGATTTGCATTTTTATCAAAAGGAACAAATGTTTTGAACATTTCGGTACAGATGGTATTTAACCATGTACACACTACTTTAACATGTTCAAGGTAAACACTGAAAAGTCAATATCTGTAAGAAGTAATCATAGAAACTCTACATGATGAATCTGATGTTGGTCAGGAGGCATTGTGTGCAGAGGTCCGTAACTTTGGTTTTTGTTGGTGAGGCCGTACGTGGTTATTTTTATAATCTCAGATGACCAGTGTTTTTGTTACGTTTTTCTCTAAGGAATGCTTAACAAACATTGATTTGATATATTACCTCTCTTTAAAAGTGGTTAAAGATTTTAGCATTTTCTTGATTATGTACTGTAGCATAATTTTACAGCGTGATTTTATTAGGTTATGATATAATAGTATACTAAATCCTAACTTAAAATTATTTTGTCTTTTAAAAAAATTGTACTCTAAGGGCATATTATATAAGATCTCTCTTTCTAGTCCTTAACAAAAATAAAAATGAAAAGCTCCCAATTTTGACTGCCTCGCATAAGAAATGTTTATGGTAGAGTTTAAAGGCAATCTTATGTAACAACTTCCCTACACATCATTTTTGAACAAAAAGTAAAGCCCAAGTAAATGTTAATGCTCTGCATTAGAGCATGTGCCTAATTTCCCAATCACGGCATTAAAAGTAAATTTATTTGGTTTTTTCACACTTTAATGAGTGCAAACTAATTCAGGAAGACTTTAGGTTTGATGCAGTAAAGTCGAAATTGTGCCTGAAACCAATCCCCTTCGCATAGACATTGCCCTGTACAGATCCCTGTGGGGACCACGACCGTCTGAGTTTGAAATTCACACATTCGCTTCGTGTTTTCTCTCTGTGTCATGCTCACCCTGACCATTTTTAAAGTACTTTAAATATTTATTGAAATAATATTTCAAGTGTTAATTACAGTGGTAATGAAAACAGCCAAATGCCACATATCAAGAATGAGTGTTTATCCGTATTGTTAATGTGATATGTTAGATTTCATTAAGCAGTAATGGGGTAGCAAATGAGTCACAAATTACAGTTGCATCTGTTACTAGACCGCATTAGTGCCAAAATAACAGCAAACGCAGCCATAGGGTTACGTTCATTCGCCAACCACGCTTGCAGCCAATTCATCCCTTTGTGTTTGAGAACTTGGGGTACCGTCGTGAGGAATGGACACCTTTTGCGGGTCAGTATTAGAATAAATATGCCAAAAAATCTAATATTTCTTTCTAGCTTTCAAATGTGTTCCTCCGTTATAACGTTTTGCATATACTGAATCTGCTAAGGACCTGAAGATGTTCCGTTGTCAATCATGGCTTATGACCTTTTTATTTCCAGTGAGATAAAGCGTAACAGTTGACAGGGTCTACACGTAGAACTGTGTTCTTTCCCTTCAGTTTGTTTCTACTTTCTCTCACATGGTTGTTAAATTACATCATCAATTCATAGTTTGAATGATGAGAATTTTCAGCTCTCAATTAGTTCTCTTAACCAATTACAGCAGATTCAAATTATCTCGCACCAATTCATTCTTCAAAAATGTTATTAATAATAAATGAACTGTAAATTTGCCCCTCTGAGCTGAGAATAAAAAATATCTGAGTCCTCTCCCTTCCCAACCTCTTCCCTCTACCAAAAATTGTATTGTACACCCTGACCACCTCCAGTCCCCAAATCTGAGCTTCTAGCCTAAAAAAGTGGGGTTGAGCATAAAGTCCCGATTTATATCATAGCCGTATTTTATAACACTATCTTTAAGAATCTAGGTAGCAATGAAGGAAGCGGTGCATTATTTGTTCTTAGGTCTTGAGAAATAATACTTGTCCAAGTGAGCAACCTCAGTGGAATTAAAATGTGCCTCTCAACATATCTCTGTTCCTCCTACAGATCATATTTAGAAGTTTAAGACTGGCAGCAAATGTTCTGATAAATACATATCAAAATCTTCATGTAAAAGGAAATAACTCTCCTTATAGTTTACATAAAAGCACTGGAACCTTTTAATAGATGCTCTGATGATAGTCCTTGTATAAGATGCTGTATTGCAGACAGTAATATTTCCATAGAAGCACTCCTTGCACTTGGGAATATGTCAATAAGGCAATGTAAAAAGCACACCACAAATTGAATATGACTTGTTTTATATGTTGTGACAGAAAGTAAATATGTGTAATGTTCACTTCTGGATGAATGTTGTGTGCGTGCACTGCCGAATCGTCAGCGTTTTATGAAGCATGTGGATAATGTGAGTGGTTTGAGCTGTTTCACTAACATATCAATAAAGTGGCAATTTGTTATATAGCCAAATCTAATGTCGCTGCTGCTCCAACTAACAACAAAGACAGATGTTGCTAATTAAGTCCGCATTAAAAAACTATTAATACTGATACGCCTTTAAAACCATATGATAATGAGACTTAAATCTTTAATCAGAATGATCGGCAAAACTTTATATATGACACTCTGTGTTTAAGATGTTTTCATTTGAGAAATAAATATTTGGCCTCGCCATGTAGTGTTTTCATGCAAAATCTTTCTTTTTCTCTCCAGGGAGAAACACGATATAGGAACAGAGGATGAAAATAATCTGTATTTTGTTGCCTTTCAGCAGACGTTCCATACGCCCAGCCTCGGGGACGAGGAGTTCGAAATCCCTCCGATTACGCCTCCTCCGGAGTCGGACCCCGCTCTGGGCATTCCAGACGTGCTCCTACCCTTTCAAGGCCTCAGCGACCCCTTGCCCTCTCAGGGCAGTGAATTCACACCTCAGTTTCCCCCTCAGAGCCTGGATCTCCCGTCCATTACAATCTCAAGAAATCTCGTGGAACAAGATGGCGTGCTCCATAGCAGTGGGTTGCACATGGTAGGCAGCAAGTTGATTTGCTTGAAAGTGTTTTTCTCCTTTGTACTCCTCCTGGTGAAGATCTGGGAGTTCCTTTCTGAAACAGGCTCGCGCCTGTCTGCTGGGGCCCCCGTGGATTGTTCTTCCTGGTGCCATGTTTGGACGCCAGATCGGTCCCTGGTATTTGACAAGAGGGCATTGGGTTGGTAGACAGTCCTATGAAAGAGGATGGCCCAATAAGATCTTTCTGATTTGCAGTGATTTTTTAAGAAAGTCAGATTCATTGGTTTGGAAGCAGCCAATCGTCCCTTGCCTTGTGACAAAGCGGCGTGCTTGAGCTGAAAGTTGGCCCAGGCGAGGGTTTGGAAGCGGTTGTCCCGTTCAGGTGCCTCGCTCTATTGCATTAGTTGGATTATAACATTATGTTTATGACACATGATATGCTCTTACCTCGAATGAAATATCAAACTGTGATACAGAGAAAGGGCAAAGAATAATCGCTTATAACCAGCAGAGGAAAATATAGATTCCGTTATTGTGTGAAATATACCTAATTGTGTTATTTATTGTCATAAACATCGAATAGGGCACTCCAGAGAATGGAGATTACTAATGCAATCGTTTTGGTTCTATTTTTCTTAGTGAGCAATTATAGTCAGCAACCACCAGAGTAAATCTGCTTAAGTGTTTTAACTCTTCTGCTGGGATTTTGTTGTTTTTCGCCACAGTATTTGAAGCATTTGTGTCTATTTAGGTGAGGTACTAAGCAGACATTTTAAAACAAGATCAATAGTTTGTAAGGCTTTTTTTTTTTTAACCCTGATAAAATGAAACAGATGTGTTGGTATAACAAAAAAACAAATCCTATTGCTTGTTTACATATTTCTCTGCACATTAGGAACACACTAGTGGTGTCTACTGGTTTCATTGTTAATTCCCCAGATAACAACAGACAGTTGCAAAATATGTAGTGGATTAGCGTGCAGAGATTCAGCGTGCTCTCTGAAATATAAGATTACTTCCCCAAATAGGATTGCAGCAACATAATTTTCCTTCCCTGTGATCTTTTGTGTTTGAGCTGAACATCAGGGTTTTTATTTTTACTTTTTTTGTTGGAAAAGAATGTAGCCAACAGCCGAGAAAGGGCCATTAAGTATTCATAAACGTCCCCCGCCATCGCAAATAATTGTTTCCCATGGACTCTCCTACATTTTTGTCCTTTTGACACTAGAAAGAAGGATTCTGTCTCTGTTCTTCTACAATCAGGCTTGCAGTGTTGTGCCTGAAAAATAATAAAAATGAAAAGGGTGTTTAGTCACCAAGAGAGAGACAGGGTTCACCATTGTTCGTAGAGGCTCAGCCAGGCTCATTAAAGTTGCAGAAATAGTTAAAAGACCTTATAATGCATGCTAAAATGTGTACTTTATTAAATTGGTAAATATTTATTAATAATATAATAATCTGCCTTTAAATTAAACATCTGATGAATTACTTTCCCTTAAAGCTATAAAACTGTTATTGCTGCTATAAAAAAGTGTAAAGGAGGCATTTTGACTATGAAATTTCATTTCATGGTCAATTGAATTTACTATATTGGAAAGAACCGAAGATGGAATCATAAAATAATTATGATATTCACATACACTTAAAGAACAATGCTTTCACGGACTGGCGTTGGGAGAGAGGACTCAATTTTTAATGCTGCTTTTGTAATGTATTGCTAATCACTAAAGCAGTTGAATTATTTCATTGATTTTTAAAAGCATAAGTACATTAGCTAAGGGCAGGCTATCGTCAGGGTACTTACCTGGACCTCATCACATTTATCGGTGCCTTTCTAAAGTTTTGCTGAACCTGAATGATATTTATTTTGGCTTGCAACAAACTAATCTTGTTGAAAATTCTAGTAGAATTTCACCTTGAAGAAATGTCATGGGGTTTTAAATCACAAATGTTGGGAAAAATAAAATGTACTAGGACAGAATGATGATGAATACAATGTGTCGTTGGCTTTGTTCTATGGACTACTTGACATGTTCACCTATAAACTTGAATTCAGAATCGCCAGAGGCCTGGTTAAAAATAGGCTGTGTCAAGGTTCCCGTCCGCTCCCTCCGGGTCCCGCGTCGTCTGGCTCCATCCTCACGCTCCCCGGCCGCTCCGCCGAGATTTCCCTCAGGAAGGTCACCAGAAAAATAATAAATAATAGTTTATACCTCGTGCATTCAGCTTCCCTGTGTGCATGGATATTTCATACCTCATGCAAGTAAGGAGTTGTATTATCCAAATGAATATGGCTGTCTGTGAAGGATTGCTATGGTGAATTAGGACTATCGTAGAAGAAGAAAAGCCAGCGTGTTGGTATTGTATTAAACCAGCTTTTCTTCAGAGCTTCCTTGGTTTTCCTTTAGGAAGAGTGACAGCTTGTCACATTGCTGATTAGCTGCATTTTTGTCGGCAACAAGCACAACATGTTTATCTTCCTTAAATGTATGCTATTATATTTAAAAACAGAGCGGGAGCAAAAAGCAGGGATTAAAATGAGTCCAATGAAACAGACTCACAGCTACAGAGAGCAGACTGACAGCTGCCAGAGGGGAGGGGCTTGGAGGGCTGGGGAAAAAGGTGGAGGGATTAAGCAGAAAAAACACAAAGCTCCTGGACACAGACACCAGTATGGCGATTTTCAGAGGGGGCGGGGGTGGAGGTGGGAGGAGGTAGAAGAGGGTAAAGAGGGAACAAATGGTGATGGAAGGAGACTTGATTTGGGGCGGCGAACACACAATGCAATAATACACAGATGAGGCGGTGTGCACTTGTACCCCTGAAACCTATAAAATTTTATAAACCAATGTCAGCCTAAAAATTCAATAAAAAGTTAAATAATACAATACAATGAAATAAGACTATGAAGAGAAAACTTTAAAAAAAAAAGAGTCCAAAAATGATTAGCACTCACATTTCGAAATATGCAAATAATACTCTGGTGTTCAAAAGCGACTGGTTGAAAAACTGCGAGTTGACGCATTTGTGACTTAAAAGAAAAACCTCGATTTGCTTGTTGTGGATATGTAAATTTTCAAGCAGTGTGCAGTTGGCAAGTAGAAATCAACACTATATCTTGGTTAAAAAATTCCTTACCTCTGTGCATTAGTGTCAGTTCAGTTGATCACTGGGAAATTATTGTAATCTCCACAAGATTGCAATCCAAAAAATCTACAACGAGCACACCAAAGGTTTTTTTTTTTTTCCTTTTTTTTTTAACACCTCTCTATAATCTGCCCAGCCTGCTGAGTAGCATTGACATCAGTAGTACATCAATTTCAGAAAGTGGATTATTTTTACTAGACAGCTATTGTGACATATTGGGTCAGTCATAAATGAAAGATATTCATGCAAGCATGCAATACTTGTAATGAAGTCTCACTCTGACCTTCTGTATGATTGATTCTGTAATTTAGTTTTCTCAGGCAGTGCCTGAAATGAAATGAAATCATGTTGAACAAGTTTTGAATACCCACAGTGCACCAGGAGAAGAAAAATCTACAGCCCTAGAGGCTTGAGAGAGAGCAGCTGAACGATTTATCTCTATGCTATTATAGCCTTTGCCAGCATTCAACATTCTTTTTTTTTTTCCCCCTTATTTGGCTTAAGTACTTAATTCTGCAGGTAGCTGTAAATGGGAAAATAAAATGCTGTTCAGATTTAAAATGACAGGACAGGAGTATGTGCAGGGGACTGATAAAATATCTTGAATAGAACTGACCTTTCATGTAGCTGAAAGTTACTGGGGGATTCATCCTCATAATTACCATATAGATTATTTTTATTTCTTTCCTGCAATGAAACATTTCAGAGAGCAGTAGTGCTGATTGAATGAAAATTGAACTTGTTAACATTCTTTTCAGCTTAGCCTGTTGTACATAACAGAAGGTTAGCTTTGATGAATTTCAAAATTTTCTTTGATAGCCAAGAAACAGACAGTAAAATAATTGTTTCTAGTCTGATATTTTGTGTGCCCCCCCAAAAGTGAATTTATAAGACACACTGATAATTCACGTACTCTTTCTTCGTACATTGCGGTTTGTGTTTAGAAGACTGGCGTTTTCTGTTTGATATCGCTTTGGGTTTAATTGTGATCGCACACATTCATAGAAAATGCCACCCTGGTGCTCTCGTAACATCAAACGTGGTATTAGAAAATGGAAAGGGGTGGAAGTGAGGCAGGTACATTTGAGTGTGGTCGTCTTTGTACCTGTTAAGTAAAGAGAAAAGGAGAGAGAAAAGTCCCGCAGAAGATAAGTATGCAGAGAGGAAAACTCTAAGCTTTTAAAATATTCATAAGACACTTAAGTCGTAATCTAAACAGGCATCATTTTTGACGATCAGGGGAAAATCGAAAGATATCAGAATAAGACATCTAAAATGATCAGGCTTCCATTAGAAATGTTTGTTTTTCATCAGATCATTTGGTGTGGCTCTAATTGTGAAGTCAAATTATTTTTGTTTTTACAAAATGACTAGCATGCCATTTTTACACTAAAAATGTTACTTTAAGAGAAATAGCAGACTTTCAATTAATACCTTGTTTTAGCAATGTTGCTTAATGTGTTACAGATAAAACAGTTATTTCATGGGTCATTAATGCGTTTAATGCGTGGAACGTTCTATTAAAACAAGCCCTTATTATTATGAACATGTTCACTGCCATCGTCAATAGAGTCTGCAGAACTAAATCCCGTAGGATGACTACTTAGCCATTGGGGGGGCCAACAATTTCTCATATGGACTGAATGATTACTTCAGTAATGTTTATTTTTGGTCAAGCTATGGTCAAAATATTTTTACTGTAAGTGAACAGTAGAAAAGGCATGACTTAACGTAAGCAAAAAACTCAACTTGAATGGACTAGGACCTATTTTTCAAAGTCTAAATTATAAAATTGAAGAACTGTATTAACTTTCAGCAAATATTTACTAAGTACCCACTAAGTGCTATATATTGTTTTAAATAGAGCAATTATACTATGTATAAATTTTTTTAAAAATATTTTTGAAATTTATGTATTGATTTTAGAGAGAGGAAGGGGGAGGGGAGAGAAAGAGAGAGACAGGCAGACAGACAGACAGACAGACACATCGACATGTTGTTCCACTTATTTATGTATTCATTGGAGAGTCTCGTATGTGCCATGACTGGGGATTGAACCCACAACCTTGGCATATCAAGATGATGCTCTAACCAACTGAGCTCTTCGGCCTGGGCCTAAAATTGTTTTCTTAATCACCAGTGTCTCTTTCACATACTACAAAAAGTCACAGAATCTGATGACTACTTTAAAGATACTTATCATCAAAAGTCAACTTGAACATAACTATTACTATATCTCAATATGCCCAAGAAGCCCAGGCCACAGACATTTCTACATGCTACTTAAAACAAAACAAAACAAAACAGAACAAACCTTACCCAAGGATATGTTTATTGATTTGAGAGAAAGGGGAGGGAGGGGAGAGAGAGAGACATCCAGTAGTTGCCTCCCCGAGGCCCCCCAACAGCCTCGGTGTGTGCCCTGTCTGGGAAGGAAACCTGTACCATGTTGGTCTACAGAATGATGCTCCAGCCAACAGAGCCACCTGGGCAGGGCACAAGCTACCCTTCTTCTTTTATTGTAGAGCAAATAACCTACCATACCTAGCTTAAAATAAATACTCTTCATTCTTGGCCTAACTGGTCCCTGAGTGCTGTCTTTAAGGCTGAGTTCAGTTTAGGGCCATCTGTTAAAGAGGGAGCGTGCTCCAGAGTTCTCCTCAGCCCAGCTCGCTGTTGTGAAGTGACACATGATTACTTGCTTGATGTACAACATTCAAGGACAAGTGCTGTCAGAAAGTTATGCTGTGATTTATTTCCCTGTATCTTGTTTTTAATGTGTAACCTACAGTTATCTACCATAGTATAGCATTGCCAGTTCTTCTTGGTTCAGGGACAAGAGGGACACCATTCGACGTCACTCAGATTCCCGAATAAAACTGGCGTGGTGGTTCAAACGTTTCTTCAGAGGGAGGAGAGGCACTCTCCATGCCTTTGCCCCATTTTCTTTTGTGCACGGCACTTGTCACCCTTTGAAATGGTCCCCTTTGCCTGTCCTGCCCCTCGCCGTACTCCCTGGCTGCTGTAATCCTCAGGCCTGGAAGAGTGTCTGGGCTGGAAAACACTGGCCTCGCAATAAATATTTTATTTGTTGAATATATGAATGAATGGAAGGACAATGAAAAGAATATTTAATTTGTTAGTTAGAGCGTACCTTGACTACTAAATTAAACTGGATGGGCAGGGGTTTCTAGTATAAACCGCTGTAAAAATGGAATTCCTCTTTATAAAATTTTAATTTAGAACCAAATAAAATAATAAGCATGAAGCTGGCTTCCTGTTAAAACAAAGGAGTTACAGGGTATATGAGTAAAATACCATTAAGTGTTTTATGATAAACTCGTGAAATTTTATTTTGCTAAGAAACTATTAATTAACTTTTGGGAAGGCTGTTTTTCGTAAAACGTCCGTGTGTAGGTATGTTTGATTATAACCCTGAGAGTAGTTATTAAGTAAAAATTATCTATTTCAGTGCAGATATTTTGATGAAGTTATACTTTGTGGTGTGTAGGTCTGTAATTATCATTGGTATGCATTTGGCATAGCTGTTTTTTTCAAGGTCTGTTGGGGTCCGGGATGCAGTACGTTTGCATAGCTGTTGATTGTTGTTAATTTGGAAATAAAATTTTAACATCGCTATTGGACAGAAGTAAATAATTGAGCATAAAATTACTGGCTTGACTTTCATATTTGTCATCCTCTGGTATTTATTAATGTAAAGCATTTTCTTTTTACTGATAATTGTCTAATTACTTCATTTCTCAAGAAGTATTGATTTAAAAAACTAGCACAGTGAAAATGTATTTAGTCACACTCTAATATGTTTGGGTTATTTGGTTCTTAATTAGATATTATCTTCTATTATGAAAATCTAACATTGGATCATTATTTGTAAAAGTAGATGGAACGTACATTAAACACATTTGTATATTAGATTTTAAACATCTTTTGTGATAAAATCAAGCCAGATGGAAAAGTAAGCACCGTTGGAGTGAGTAAAAACAGATAACATACAACAGTAATGAGTAATATTTAAAATTTAAAAAATTTTCGAAAGAGTTTTAAAAATAAAATTTAAAAAATAAAAACAGATAGCATAGAACCATAGTAATGGGTAATATTTAAAATTTAAAAAATAAATTTTTAAAAAAATATTTAAAAACTGTATCTTGCAGGAAGTACAGGGGGATGCCAGTGGTGGGAGGGAGGACTGCATGGAGGCGGTGGCCTGAAGGAATGAGGGGAAATACGGACAGGAGGCTGGATTTTCTTGGTTTAGGAAATAAGAGCAAATGGTATCCATTCCCTCCGCCCCCCGGCGCCCACATATGTCACCTGAAGTATGGACACAGTAGTGTCACAGCGAGTGGCTCAGTAAGGGCTGTTTTCATCTTTCAGTTCTCTTTCAGCCTGGATGAAGTAATGGAGGAAGTCTCAGTGTGGAGCTGATAGGCCTTCTCACCTCTCTTTTGTTCATTTTAAACAAGACAAAGCACAACTCCAGCCCAGAGCCTAGGGCAGGGCCTCGTATTTAACAGTATTATTTTTTTCCCCTTGATATTTATTTGGCCTTCCATTGATCACCGGTGACCCCAGTTTGTTTTATTTATGCTAGTGATCTAAAGTTCCCCTTTTAATATAAAATGATTCAGAATTTAACAGTTCGCTGACATGAATGATGCTCAGTGATAGACTGGGTTTCGGGCAATTTAAGAAAGCGAAGGACCACTTTCTTAAATTGAAGTATCCATTCTTTGGTTTTTTTTTTTTTTTTAAAAGAGAAAAACAGACTGAGCGGCTCTTTCATTGGGCGGAGAGAGAAGCAAACTCCAGCTGAACACTCCCCCACCAAGCAATCCACAAGCATTAAGGCCTTATTGAATTGCACTTACGGGCAAAGAGAAGAAGTGCGTGGCCTTCCACTCGGATGACCTTCTCTGATTGCGAATATTAATCCTTGGGCACTCTTCAAAGCCTAGGTTGAGGTGTTAGGCTATGTATTTATGTTTAAATTTGCATTTATATTATTCGTATATAACTCAAACGGTGTACCGTTGATTTAGATGGGTTGCTCATGAGTTATGGTCAATGTTTTTGGAATGGTCTCGTCCCCACTGGGCAGAGACCAAGCCTCCCAGCCTTCAGGGGCGTCCTCAACACTGAACAAAACCCAGGCTTCCTGGGACGGGCTGCAGAACCCGTCACTGGATGGTCATTACTTGTCTCTCCGGCTCTGCAGCCACTCTTGCTTTTCGGGGCCCGTAGCACTGGCCTCTGCTTTAGTATCCATGGCCGCTTCCTTATCCCTGGGCACATGTTCTCCTCTGCCTGGGAGGCTCTTCCCTCTTTTCTGGCTTTGTTGGCTTCTACTCTCCCTTTACGCCTTAGCTCAGTGGGTCACCTCCTCGGGGAAGCCCTCCCCGACTTCCCTACCGTGGGTGATCTGGCCCGTTCCCACCGCTCCGACCCCGCTGCGTTTTGCTTCTCCCCTCCCTGCCTGCTCCCAGCAGTACTGGCCTCCTTCCGTTTGTTCCCCCTCAGACTTTGCACATGCTCCTCGCTGGGCCTGGAACTCACTCCTCCTCCTCGCACGGTTGGCCCCTCGTCACCCTTTAGATAGTAGCTCAGATGTCATCGCGGAGAGACCTTTGCCTCGGACCTTCCCCCACACCTACCTATTTTTTGCATAACCTATTTGTTTTCTCCACAGTATCTGTCACAGTCTGACTCATGTTCATGCACACGTTTCCTATTGATGCAGGCAAGATGTAGACTTTAGGCGTGTCCTCCCCCGCGTCCTCCCCCTTAACCCCCTCAGATGGTTTCCTTTACGTTCACCCGGTGAAGTAGTTCGTGAGGGAGGGAAAGTGTCTCCTCCCAGGAGTCACTGGCCACCGTGGTCGTCCCAGCCGGTGTAGGAGGGGAGGGGGCCCCCGGCATCCAGCAGGTAGAGGCCCGAGGGGCTCGCCGAGCCCCTCCCCCAACAGAGGATTCTCCAGGCCAAGATGTCAAGGCTGTGAAATGGAAGAAACGCTTATCTGAGATGGTCAGTTAGAGGGCGGAGTGAGACAAAGAACCAGAGGATGAGGCTTTCCCAAGTGATGAGCGATTGAGAAAATGATGCAGCTGAACCCTGCATACAAAATGCAATTGTGAAGGGAGTCAAAAACGCTACGAGCGGTCAACCCTGGTCGCGTGGGATAGTGGCAGGCTCTTAATAATTCCCTGGCTGCTTTGCCTTTCAGTGAGATCATTGGTAATGTTTTCAAGATGTAATTTTAATAACTGAGAGGCAATGATTTACAAAAAGGCATTATATTTCTTAGGTTGTATCTTAAGATTGAATGAGAAATGTGTTCCTGTGGTTATAGTATATATTTTCTTATCGTGTCATTCCTAGCAGAAAAAATCGTGAGCTACTTCGGAGTGTGTATGAATTATTCTTGCCCACACATTGTCATGGTAAATGTATTAGTCCATTCTAAATTATATTTAATTAGGGTAATGTTAAAAGAATGACAAGGTAGTTTTCAAAGATAAGAGCATCGGTGCATTGGGTCCTGTCGCCTGGCACATAGTAGGTGCACCAGAAATGTCCTTAAACTGAGCTGACGTCTTTCTCTTTTTAACTGCAAGTCCTAAGATCGAAGGAGACGTCCCTTAAAGGTTCCTTTTTAATGGAAGATGATAGGCGCCGTTAAGGCCTCCCAAATTCCCCAAGGCCACTGGGAATAATCCGTTGTCCTAAAGGAACTTGAATCTTTGAAGAGACATTTTCACCCATTAATCTTCTTCTACTGTAATCTTCAGACATAGGGAGTTACTATCAGGTGACCATGATAAACACTAGCCAATTTTTATGCGTTTGAGGCATGGATTCTGTGGTCCGGAGGTCCCTTGAAAATCTTTTACAGGCTCTTGGTGACTCTAGGGGACGAGAAAGAGAGGGCTGGCATTTGTTTCGCATTTGGAAACTATGGGTGGCTCTCCGTTTGGGCAGGGCCCTGGCCCCTCCTCCGTGGTTGTCCAGGGTGACTTTCGCTCTCCTCTCCGTAGGAGACACCCTATTTTTTTTTTTCAGTGAAATGTCATGAGGAATCTCCGTTTATAAAACAAATGAAAATGGAGTTACTTTCATTGAGGCAGATTGTGGCGATGGAAGCCCGCAGATCCCTCGCCTCTCGCTTTGCCTCTGCCCCTGAGGCTGTGTGGGCGGCCCCCCGAGCAGCCTCCCCGCCGAGCATCCCTCTTCAGCGCTGTGGCCCGGAGGATCGCTCTCATCTCCGAACGGGTCCGGCAGCGTCTCATTCGGGAGGCTTTATAGAGGGTTCACTTGGAACGCGCATGTCAGGCTGTGCACAGACCCTGGCACATAGTAACACCCAGTAAAGGCTTCTTTTTGGAACAGTGGCCTCTGGCTGTGTGTCATCGGCAGCTCACAGGAAACCAGGGCCTCAGAAAAGACATAAGTCACAGGGGAAATTCAGGAAGCGCTGGTGACGCTGAGGATGCTCACTTCTTGGCCTTCTCTTTGACTGTGGGATCCATCCGAAGCGCTCTGGGTATGGGATGAGTTCATCCAGTACGTGTACATGCTGGGTCTCGTAGGCAGTAGGGTCAAGAGAACACGATGACTCCTCTATTAATGAGAGAGCTGTGTAATTCATGGTATCATATTGTATGGCCAGGCCAGTTAACCGATTCATTGCTATAGACAGAACTAAAATACTTCATTTGAATGTACTCTGGAAATTGCAGATATTTTAAAAACGTTTGGATTTTTGAAAAGTCTGGGAGAGCTTTTAAAAAGCATTCTGCAAGGTGTATATGGAGAGTAAAAGTAAGAATGAGATAGCTTAATTCCCAGTAATTGGGCGGTGGAAGTGACGTAAGCAAGCGAAGGCGGAACTTGAAAACAACGTGGAGGAGTGGATAGCTCACAATATTTGAAGAGAAATAGCTAAGTGTGTGGTAGCATGCTAACAGAAAACTAGGGCACCCTGAGAATGTAAAATCCACTTTTGTGATACGAGTCTGCGGTGGGATGCACGCCAATGGAATGTAACATTTTAAGAACAGCGGACGAGAGCATTGTCAGCGAGGCAAGGAGAGTGGGGTTGCTCTGGTATGGGTGGCACATTTCTCTAGGATTCCACAGGACACCGAAAACTCAGACATTACTAAGCAATGGAAAATTTCTATTTTTACGATTCAACCCTAGCAATCAGCTGCAGACTGTTTTAACTACGTGTAGGTTTCTCTTTTAGATTTTTCCAGGCTAACGTCTTTTAGTTTATTTATTTTGCTTTGTGTTTTTGTCAATGGAAAAATGTAAGATGCTGCCCCTTCTTTCTCCTCCAGTCACACTCCTTATGATGTAGCCATTGTTAGGAGTTCGGATACACACTTTTTCCCTTTTTAAACAAAGAGAGGCTGTGCTCTAAATGTTTTGTGGCTTGCTTTTTCTCTTACTACCTCTGCGGTATCACTCTAGGTCAGTGGTTCTCTGCTAAGAGCAGTTTTGCTCCACCCTGCGTGGGGGTAGCACTATTTGGAGACAGTTTCGATGCTCATGGCTGGAGAGGAGGGGGACGGAGGTGGCTATCAGGAAGGTGGCCAGGGTTCCTAAGGAACACACATGAAGGCCTCATGGACAAGGCCCAAGTGGGGAAGGGCTGAGGGTGGGAGGTGGGGGTGGGTGGGGCAGGGGAAAGTGGTGGCGGGAAAATGGAGACAAATGTATTTGAACAATAAAAAAGCTAAAAAAAAAAAAAAGTCCTATGATGCAAAAGACAGTCCCCATGACAAAGACTTCTCTGGTCCAATATGTTAAGAGTCAAGATTGAGAAACCCTGCTCTAGGTCAATACGTGTAAATCTAATTCATTATTTTAAAAAGCTTCATGGTACTTTGCAGTGTGGTAGATCATAATTACTCAACTAGTTTCCTATTGACAGTTATGGTTTCTTATTTAGTGGCATTTATATACTGAAGATTACAAAACCAAGTGTTCCAACTTAGTTATTTATAATTCAACTGTTTCTTTAAAGAGCAAAATCCAGCCTTTTCAGAAAGACTCACAAGAGGAACGGTTAAGAATCCATAGGCTTGTGTATAAAATTAGATTCTGGGTCACTGTGAGTCAAGAGAATTTGGTTTCAATACAATCACAGACTCACTTTAAATGACAAGCCTTAAAGTAAGTCCTTTGGAAAGCATGTCTTCATTTTTTGATGCTCTGGAATTTAAAAAAAAAAAAAAAGAAAAATTAGAAGAAGGAACCCTAAAGCTTTTCATGTGACTGCCAAAAACAGAAGGCAGTGACTTTCCGAGAAGCAAATTCTGATGATTGGACCTCCTCTTTATACATATTTCTAAAAATCCATTAGTGCATTACATCATGATGAGTTGAACAAAAAAAAAAAAAAGACAAAGCAGGTTTAAGATGAAAAGCAGGGCTCTCCGATCCTGAAGACGTTGAACGACTTCCAGATGCCATGGACGTTGTAATGCAGAATGGGAGGGAGCCTCTGGGTCCCCGCAGAGGGGATTGCAGAGAGGGTGCCCCGAAGCCCGCCGGGCATGCCCTGTGTCTGCCCCGCCCACGGCAGAGGCCTGCTGGGAGGGGTGAGATGGAGTCCGAGTCTCCTGCCCACGGAGCTGGCTCAGGGGCAGCGGCCGCAGCCTCGCATGAGGACAGCAGGCCGGCCGGTGAGCCTGCGGGGTGGGCACCTGCTTGCTTCACCCCTTCCCTTGTCAGTTTCCTCCATGAGAGGCAAGAGTGAGGAGTTTATCTTTCCTTTGCTAATAGTCTTTTTAAGTTATTTTCTCAAAGTCATCCAGGGATACTTCTGTAGTGAAATAGATGAGGCTGGCTAATTTGGGCTTTGTGCTTTTGATGTCAACTTTTTGGCATGAGTCCTTGTAGTTAATAAATTAATGGAGAGCAGGATCCTGGGATAGGCCAGACCTATCAAAATCGCAACAGGTTAAATGTCTCTGAGGAACCGTGAACATTGTAAGTTCATTGATTTTTTTTTTATTGAGGCATAATTGACATATCCTTATGAATAGTGTCAGGTGTACCACATAATGATTCAATATCTGTATATAGTATAAAATGATCGCCACAGCGAGGCTAGTTAACCATAGTTACACATTGTGTTTCTGTGATGAAGTACTTTTCAGATCTACTCTCAGCGCCTTTCAAATATAGTCCCCTTGCCGCACATCACATCCCAGTGACTTCATTTTATAATCGGACGCTGCTGGTACCTTTTGCTCCCCTTCACCCATCGCATTCACTGACATTTGGGGAGTCTAAAGGAGTGGCCTCTGTTGCTTTTGCCTTTTTAGGACCAGAGCCACACGCAGGTGTCCCAGTACCGTCAGGACCCCTCCTTGATCGTGAGGTCCATCGCGCACATGACCGATGCCGCCCGCTCCGGGGTCATGCCTCCGGCCCAGCTCACCACCATCAACCAGTCCCAGCTCAGCGCCCAGCTGGGGCTGAGCTTGGGCGGAGCCAGTTTGCCCCACACGTCTCCTTCACCTCCAGCCAGCAAATCGGCAACGCCTTCCCCGTCCAGCTCCATCAACGAAGAGGACGGTGATGAGTCTGGCAGGGTAAGGTCGCGGCTAAGGATGGAACCGGCCGGAGAATTCATGGCCACCCCATGCTCGCTCGTGTCTTTGGCCTTCATTCATGGTTTCATCTTCTTTCTCTTCATGGATTTGGAGTGGCCTTGAAATGTATGATGATTGAATGTCTTTCTTCACTCTTTAACTAATTTTCTGTGTAATGGGTATTCGGCCAGAAGTTGGGAGAGCTGGCTTCTCCTACCAGGTGTAGAGCAAGTCATTTAACTCTGGGAGGCCTGATGTTCTGAATGTGCCGAAGGGAGGGCTTGCAATAGACCTGAATTCTAAACGTGCTCTGGGTCTAAGTTATTGGCCATGTGGGTGAGTTTCATCCAGTTAGTTGGCTGAACTGCTGCCCCATTTGGCAGCCCTGTACCTTTGATGATGTTTATCACCGATTAAGTTCTAACTGTTTTACATCTTTGCTTTTGTCATGGAAAAGTGTATATCATTTAAATATACATAGTTTGAAATCAAAACTTAGTTGCCCGAGTGACTCTCCTGCCTGCCTCGGAAGATGTGCTTTATTCAAGTCACTTATTCGAGGTCCACAATTACGCATTCCTTATTTGTTAATCATGTGTTGTACACCTACTGTTGTGCTTGACATTTTACTTGGCTCTGGTGGTATACAGACTTAGAGGAGAGTTTCTACACAAGGGACTCCCCACTGAAGACGAAGGGTGCGTTGACAAGGAGCTGCGGTTGTGATGAGTGGCATAACCAGTGTAGCTGGTCTCCTGACATTCTGCTTGGGAGTGTGATCGGCACACGACTTTATTGGGGAGGTGATATTTGAATTAGGTCTAAGGGGTTACATAAAAGTTTGTGAGGCAGAAGAGAGAGTCCAGCATCCTGGTAGACGGAGTCCTGGAAGTACAACTGAATTTATGAGTATCATGAACAATTTGATACTGGGGAGGAAAGACAGCAGTTGCAGAAAGAGATGGCTGGTATGTGCTGGCCTTTCTCCCATTGGTAGTTGAGAGCTGATTCATTGCTTGCATAATGGGATGGTCAGAGCAAATCTATGCTTTAGAAAGACAACTCTGGCCACGTACAGAATGCACTGTGGGAGGAGGGGCCTGAGAAAAGGAAACCAATGAGAAGACCCTTTTTATGAAGTGTTTCATTTTAGCAACGGAAGGAGTGGACAGGAGGTGCTGGATTAGTGTGATGTTTAAGAGGGAGAATCATCCAAGTTTGGTGATCCACTGGAGTTGGCAGGAAGTAGAAGGTAAATTGGGTTTTAGTTCGCGAGCCATCATGAACATCAGCAACTGAGAGGATCACCCCAGAAAGAGAAGAATGACGTTATTTTTTCCCCCATGGGGAAGATGAGAGTTTGGCTCGGGTTGGATTTGAGACGCTTACATTTGAGCCAAGAACTCAGTTTCAGTTCATTGTAAGTGGAACTATAGACTTGGAACCATCAGCACATAAATGTGAAGACGTGGAAATAATCAGAACTTCTCAGAGCATCCAAGGAGTGAGTCAAGGCCAGAACGCTGAGCATCATTTAGTTCTAAGTAGTAACTGGAGGAAGAGAAGGTGGCGACGTCTGAGAGGATGAAAGGAGGAGGTGAGGGGAGAGTCAGGTTGTAGGGATTTCAAGGAGGGCTTGCTGGGTCGCACCCGTTAGTACCCCATTGGGCCCAGGACAGGCAGGCACCCGAACAGCCCTCGCTCACTCGAGGACTTGAGGGAAGCAAGTCAAAAAGGGTGACTGAGGAAACTCAAGGGGTGTCAAGGAACAGCTAAGTTACAAATGGTCATAACACAGTTCCAACGGACACCTTTCATTTCCCTCACATTTCCACAGACTTGAATACTTACCTCCGTGCCAGGCTGAGATAGTCCTGTCTCCAGGGAAATTTTTCCGTGACGCCGAAGCTTGCTCCACTTTAAGGAGGGTCTAGGGCTTATGTAAAGACAAGGAATCCAGTTTGTCTTTTCAGCAACTTAGCTCAGAAAGGAAGGTTAACTTCATCGTTGATTATGTCTCTTTGGGGGAAAGCGATTTCTTCACCTTTCCCGACCCTTTTGAGTCAACTACAGAAAAGTTTCTTCAGGAGAATTAATTTTGAGCTTTTAGTTAAACTGTGAGATTCTTCATTTCTGGTTTGTTCCTAAAAGGCAGTGACAATTAGGGCAAGTCAAGTGTATCCAAGAATGACGCTAAAACTTGTCGATATTTGAATGTCGTTTTACAGAGAATGAAATCGAACTCATCTTATTTAGAAAGAGCCACCCTGGACATGACTGTCATCTTGCCATTGGTCAGGGTATTATTATTGTTGGCGCAAAGAGTGCCACATTTTTTTTTACAGGAAAAGAATATAGTTGTTTGACTCAATCAGAAAAATCTGTGTATTTGTATTTTTATCTTGTGGCTCAGGTAATACTTTTTCTTTGAAGGAAAACTTGGCTTCAACTGAAGCTCTGTCTAAAAGATGTCTGACTCTTCTACAAGTTCAGATTCATTAACTAGAGTCAAACAAGTCTCACGTATTCTGAGAACTCAAATTAAAAAGACTCTGAGGGCTATACAATTTTATTGAATTAATTGTGTGAGTTATCAATGTTGGCATTTTGGAGGAGAGGTGAGATATGGCTTAACCCCATTGGAAGTCTATGAAGTAATTATATATGAGGGGAACCCCCCAAAAAATCTGGAATTTATTTATAAAGAATTGTGCATTCTTGCATATTTAAACTTCAGTAACCTTCAAAGTACCCTCCATTTGATGCAACACACCTATCAAGACATTTTTTTCCCACTGCTCAAAACAGTTTTTGAATTCATCGATTTTGATGCCTTTTAGTACTTCTGCCATTTGTTGTTTTACCTCTTTCACATCAGAAAAATATTTCACTTTGAGAACTTTTTTCATCTGAGGAATCAAAAAAAAGTGGCTGGAGGAGACTAGGGAACATGGGACACAGAGGTCATGCCGTTTTTGGTCAAAAGCTGCTGAACACTCAGCACTGTGTGGGCAGGTATGCTCGTAAATCACCCATCATGCAATGGGCAAACACATGGAAAGAGTCTTCAAAAAATAATTCACTGAAGCCGAATGCAGCCTCTCACAACAACGCCAGCTGGTGCGCTGATACAGGTGGGTTCCTAGAACACTCACCTAGCAGGGGAAGCCTGTACTATGCAGAAGATAATTCCGAGGGTTTTCAGGCCCCCCCCCTTATAAGGCGTGGATGTTGTTACCTCTCAGAGGTGCAAACAGTAAGTCCACCTAGAAGCAGATCTAGCAATGTCCCAGAATCTTGAGGCTTCCATGCTCTCAAAGACACAATTTCTTACCCATTCCCTCCCCAAGAATTTTAGTTATTGGATTAAGTTCCAAATGATCCTCATTCGGAAAGTAATGATACTATTGGAAAATTTGAATTAGGTTTTAAGACACAAGGCCATTAAAAACCAATCTGTGAGTAGCTTGAATCTATCTCTATTGATCTTGCTCAAGGCTGACTCTTAAGACTGATTTTGTCAAACTCTCAGTGTTCTTGATGAAATTAGCTGCAAAATTATCGCCACTATAGTCATAATCTAGAGGGATGAAACAAGGCTGATAAATTATCTCGGCTGCTTCTCTGATAAGTACATAGTCTTTGAAACCAGGTGGTGGTAGCAAGTGCATGTG
This sequence comes from Pteronotus mesoamericanus, assembly GCF_021234165.1. NCBI lineage: Eukaryota > Metazoa > Chordata > Mammalia > Chiroptera > Mormoopidae > Pteronotus > Pteronotus mesoamericanus. Next base: position 5,047,955 of record NW_026555086.1, on the reverse strand, counting down.
CAGGTCAGCGGTTTATAGGGTCGGAGGGCTGTACCCACGTCATTTCTGTGGTTTTGACCTCCCAGAGCTCGTGTTGTGAACGTGGGGGCATCTACATGGCAGTATTACCCTGGACAGGCTTAGCTACCATATATAATAAACATCTTCTTGGTCTTCATTTTAGTCCCGGTGAGTTTGAGACCAGCTATTGTCCCATTACAGGTCTTCAATGTTATGGAGAGTACCATTTTTTTTCTACCTCCAGGAAAAAGTTTTGGCATTTTTACATTTCCTGATGTCCTATTCTTTAGAAAGTTATTATTTTAGAAGATAAAGATAACCTTGCCCTGCGGTGCAAGCATAGGGATTGTAGCTAATTCCCATGTGAGTTTCTGGAGACCCAAAGTAACGTTCTGGTAAAATAAAAAATCAGACTCAAAAAAATCCTTTCAGACCTTTTATACACATGGCATGTATCTACGGCAAGGGATCATATCTGAATATGATCAACATCCTGAGTATTACTTAGGTTTACTTCTAAAACCCCTAAAAATGTAAACTATTTTGTTTATGTATACATGTGTAGCCTAGTACACACACACACACACACACACACACACACACACACACTCAACACACACGTAAAAAGCATCGCCTGGTATGGTGTCTTCTGCTTTTCATTACTCATAACTGCTATTTAGAGCATATGTTGTAAATGTATTGAAGATACTTCTGGATCTCATTAATCAATGTTCTAAATGCTAATCTCTGCTGTCCAGTCAACTCTAAGCAAATTCACCCCTCCCCCGCCCTGGGTGGTGATTCATCTGTTGATGATGCTTCACAAAACCTTAAAAGAATAATTATGGACCTGAGGAAGTCTTGCTGCCTTCCCTGCAAATACATTCCAGGCAGTGAATTTTTTTCGTGCTTTGCAGGCCATTGGAGAGAAAAGAGCCGCTCCAGATTCTGGCAAGAAGCCCAAGACTCCAAAGAAAAAGAAAAAGAAAGACCCCAACGAGCCCCAGAAGCCAGTGTCAGCGTACGCCCTGTTTTTCAGAGACACGCAGGCTGCAATTAAAGGTCAAAACCCCAATGCAACCTTTGGAGAGGTCTCAAAAATCGTAGCGTCTATGTGGGACAGCCTTGGAGAGGAACAAAAGCAGGTGAGGCAAAGCTCCCTCGTGGCCACAATACTAAAAAGTGGCCAGAGTGGTCCTTACATCTTTCCCAAGTGAATCCATTCACTTGATACGATCGCTTCCCACGAAAGCCTTTCTAAGCTAGAGAATTCAAAACACACTCACGCGCACACAAACGAATGAACCCTCCACTCTCCGGTTATGCGGATTTCTCAGTTCCCCTGAGGGTGCACATTCCACACCCATTCCGAGGAGAGCTGGACGAAATCCAGGCAGCACCCTGCACGCCTGAACTTCTGACGGCCATCTCTTCATTTGAAATAACGTGGAATATTTTCCCCCTTTGTTCACAAAGGGCACTGCAAAGCGACGAGGTCCATCCCACCTGCCTGTCCTTTGATCATCTTTCTGAACTCTTGTGCCGCCCTGGTGGGTTTCCAAACTTTGAAGCTGCCTCTGCGTGTCTCATTATTTTCCCCGGGCATTTGAAATTGTATTCCAGGTTCATTTGAAAGCTCGGCACTATGAGAGGTATTGAGAGATTAGCCGTGCCGGTGGGAGATACCTTAGGGCACCGTCTCTTCTCCTTCCCCGGGCAACTCCTCCGTGTACTGCAGAGAAAATGACTCCCTTGGGGGTCCGTCCCCCGCCCACCCCCGCCTTGCTCCTGGCATGAAACTCCAATGACCAATAATAGGAGTTCCCTTTACGTAGCCTCAGAAGAATAGACGCCTATTAGTGAGGACCTAGAATACTGGTTTCAGGATCGGAGAGTGGAAAACCCTTAATTTTTTTTTTCCTCTCCAAATCGTGAAATCAGTTTTACCAGCTGGTTTCGTTGGGATGGTGCAACTGTAGAATTGGCCTGTTTGTGTGCAGGGAGTGGAGGCACTGTGTGTAGCAGAGTGATTTTTCTACCCCAGATGTGTAATCCTAAGGCTCTGACTAACTGCTGCAGCTAATTTTAAACTCCAGAGAGAAAGACAGTTGTGCTTCGGTCCAATACCCAGCCATCAGGTCATTGTTTGAAAAAGAAGCCTCTTTGTATAACATACTGGGAGGCGTTTATGTAACTCATGGTCTCACCGATGGAAAGATCCCGTGTTTTACTATTTATGACTGTTTCTCTGCGAAAGAAAACCAAGGTCCAGAAGGCCTCCATGTTTTCTGTCTTCACATGCTCTACCTGTTGTTGATATTTTAATTCCCTGATTGGGTGCAGTTTAGAAATGTGTGGGAGGGAAAGAAGACATTGATGGAGAAGCTTATTACTTTCTACCATTTTAACCACTTGAAGCAGATTTTATTCTTCTTGCTCCCTGAATTTACTGCTGTTGTACAAAGAATCTGTTACTTTCAGCTGTTACTCTGAAGGAATCTATGCTACAACTGAAATCTTTATCTCATTTGCCCAAGTAAACATCAAATTTATGTTCTAGTGAGAGTGGCTAGGATTCGTTGGGTGGGGGGTTGTATGTGTGTGTGTATTTACATTTATCAAAGTCAAAAAGACCAGCTTTGTCTGTGAATTCCGTGAGTCACGAGTTGACATAAATCATGCAACAGTTATTTTATGGTTCGTAGTTTGTGTTGCTAATTGTGGCCTTTTACAGGTATATAAAAGGAAAACAGAAGCGGCCAAAAAGGAATACCTGAAGGCCCTGGCTGCCTACAGGGCCAGTCTCGTCTCTAAGGTAAACCTGCACAGGGGCAGCCAGTCTGTGAGGGTGACTCTTGAAAACGCTGACCCTAGCCCTGGCCCTAACCCTAGCCCTAGCCCTAGCCCTAACCTTAACTCTAACCCTAGCCCTAACCCTAACCCTAGTCCTAGCCCTAACCCTATCCCTCGCCCTAGCCTTAACTCTAGCCCTGACTCTAGCACTGAAGCATTGAAAACATAAATGCGACTCCCTTCAGACCTCACCAAAAAGCTGCTTGAATAACTCATACATTTATTTGTTTCCATTATAAATTACTAGCATGTTGGCGTGAAAAATGTGATAAATTGAACTCATTTAAGCTGCTAAATGAAAATTGTTTCCAAAGGATTCACTGATCTCTCTCGATGTGTGTTGAAGCTATTTAGACACATTTTAAATCACCTCTTATTCTTTCCGTCAGAGACAGAGATATGTGTTAATGTCTCCTTTTTAAACTGGGAGGCATGTTTGTCAGGAATTTCTGGACGTCCTATCGTAAATCCTCCAGCGGTTACATTATTGCAATAGGGGAGGTTGCATTTTTTGACCAAACTGTTCCACATCATATAAATAAATAAACCTCATGATTATTTAAAATAAAATTATGCTTCCAGTTCTGGAAAAAAGACATGTGTATGTATTATACATAGAGTATACAATGGACCCTGATGTATTATAAAATGTACCAAGATCCCAAAGCAAATGTCAGTCTAGATTATTATTACCTTGATCCAAAAGGAGCCTGAGCTTTACATTGTATTATTTTAACATTTAATTAACTTTGTCTTTAGCCTTCCTAGAATTTAGAGAGGCTTTGGGGAGGATAAATTGAGCTAAGGGTTTTTATCTTGATGTATGTCCTCTGGCAAGCAGATTCCACTCCGTTGTCATTGTTTTGACCTATGGGGCGTGGTAGGCTTGGTGGCAGAGCCATCTGACAGGGTTTAGTTGGTGTTTCTCTTCTTCTCCTGGATTGTTTCTCCTTTATGTTGAGATCTACCACAGGCAGCTGCTCAGAATCAGGTCAAGAGAGGGTCTCCTGCCTTTGACAGCTGGTGGGACACTTTCTCCTTCTTTAGAAAGAGAAAACAGCCTTCAGGTCAATAGCCAAACCTCTTTCTGCGACTCTGGAAGATGTGCATAGAAAGACATGATACCAGTTCTGGCCTCTGATTTGCCATTGGCAGAAAACAACCGAATGTGGGCTATCAATATTCAGAATTGAGGTGTAGTCGATGGCTAATTAGGTAGAGTGAAGTGAATAGAGAAACGATGGGCCTGTCCTTCTTCAATGGATTATTTATTCATCCATTTACCCACAAGCACTAGAGGTGATCTTTGTGCATTAGAGCATGAGTAATTGACCATACGTGGATTTCAGCCAAGAGTCAGTAACTCGCAAGGCACGAAAGGAATTGGGACCATGATTGGCTCATCGGCTCTGGGACTGCCTTAGCAGGGAAATGTGACAAGGTACACGTTGGCTGCTAGAAACCGGATTCAGAAATAGTTTTGAATAGAATCCAGGAAGTCAATAGGATGAGATGTTAAAAGAATAAGTCTAAAATCTTGTTTGTTTATCGCTCCCTGAGGTAGGTGCAGTTTAAGGGTGCCCTAAATTTATATTCAGAGACCTGGTAGGAGCTAATATAGTCCATGGGGTATAAGTGTAGAATAATTTCAACAGGTGTGAAACAGCTGCTGGTACGCAGACCTCACAGGAGGAAGTGGTTCTGGTTTGGGACCCCACAGTTTAAAGAGGGATGGCGACCAGCTGAAGGCCCTCCAGAGGATGTCCCCCATGACGGTGAGGACAGAAAACCAAATCGCACTCAAGCAACTGAGAGAATCAGGGACACGATGACTTGTTGGGAGCATGTGATGTTAGGCCTCAAGCGTGAGGGGGGCCTGCGTGTCATCTCTGAGCCTTAGCTAGAAGCGCTCCCCCAAGGAGCGAGGGGACAGGGAGCGAGAGTCCAGCCTTCACGTTGGAACTGACAAGTCGACTTGCACCCTGTGCGCGGGTAACGTGCGCTTCTGCGGTCGGCGCCGAGGGCTCACTCTCTCAGGCTGTGACTCCCCGTCAGCTCCTGGCCTCACAACCACCAGAAACGGGTGGGAGCTTACTCTTCAGTGGTGCCGTGTGCTCCATCGGCTGTGGCTTTTCCCACACCGAGTGGCATCCGGACGTATCAAGTCACTTCTCAGGTTCCTTCTCAGAGTAGGTTTTATAAATCCAAGTAATAAAAATCTAGACATAAACATTCCAAATCATTGAACGGGAGTGGCTGCCAGCGTGATGTCTCCACAGTGCCCCATGGCGCCTCCCCCAAAGGCCCCTAGTTTTGTGAAGAATAAGAAGAAAAAAAATATTCTTTAAGAAGAATCATTCCAATCACTGTCGCATTAGTAAAAATATGTCTTTGAGGAGGAAATTCTGTGTTTTTAGTACAAAATGTAATAGGTAGTTTCCCTCCATGTTGACTCCCAGGTTCTTTATAACAGGTTATTCAGTCACGTGAGTTTTGAACATTCTTCCCTCACCTGTGGCTGCTTTGATACATTCTGGAAATCTTTGCAAATAGTTGATATACTAAACCATTTCTAACATTGTAAAGTACTTGAATTTAGTACCTCTAAGGAATCCAACTATGTTGTTCTTATATTCAAGTGAGCACGGTTACAAAATCATCATGCAAATACAGGGCTTTGATTTGGTTTTCTGGTAGCAGTAGTTGTTAATAAAAATTGCTAATATTTACTAAATGCTTCCCATGGGCCAGGTGCTGTTCTACATGCCTCACACATATGCATTAATTCTCACAACCTCAACACAAGGTGAATACCATACAACCCTGTTTTATAGATAAGGAAACTGAGGAACAACTGGATGAATGAACTTGCCCAAAGTCAGAGTTGTTGAGTCTTAGAGGTGGATTTGTGCTCTGGCAGTCAGCACTCTCGTGCCACTATCTGGTGGAGAGGTTAGTGTAGACTTAAATGGTGAAGAGTTGTTGCTCTTAAATACGTGTATCAGTCATCTGCTGCTACAGTTTTGCTGTGTAACAAGTAGCTGCAAAGCCAGTGACTCAAAAAGATAAGGATCAATCTCAGAGAGTGCCAGTTGGCTGGCTGGTTCTTCAGATCGAGGGCACAGTAGGATCAGCTCGCTCTGCCCATCTGCCTACAGTCAGCGTGGAAGTGCGGGGTCAGGGGTGGGGAACTGGCTGATCCCCCGCTGGACGTACGTGATCCGGAGTGATTCACGTACATGGCAGTTGGCTGGTTCTTGAGTAGCGTAACTGGGCCGGCCATGTGTCGGTCATCACGCACATGGCGCTGGTAGGTTTGGGAGAGAGTGTGTGTGGAAGTGGGCAAGGTCACTTGAGATCTCACTTCTACCACATTCTGTTGAGCAGAGCAAAGGCACAAGGCAGCCCCAGTCAAGAGGTGGGGACTTTGATTCTATTTCTGGGACAAGTTAAAAAGTCACATGACAAAGGGCTTGTGTACAGAGAAGCATGGATAATGGTGGCCATACTGAAAAATACTTCAATGTTTTAACCAAGTGTGTGTTAATATTTTGGACTTTTCTTCCCCAAATGCAGGCAGCTGCTGAATCAGCGGAAGCCCAGACCATTCGTTCTGTCCAGCAAACCCTGGCGTCCACCAATCTGACATCCTCCCTCCTACTCAACCCTCCACTGTCTCAACATGGGGCCGTGTCGGCAGCACCTCAGACTCTGCAGCAGTCGCTCCCGCGGTCAATTGCTCCCAAGCCCTTGACCATGAGACTGCCCATGAACCAGATTGTCACATCGGTCACCATTGCGGCCAACATGCCATCGAACATTGGGGCCCCACTGATCAGCTCCCTGGGCACGACCCTGGTGGGCTCGGCGTCCTCCACCCAGGTGAGCCCTTCCGTGCAGACCCAGCAACAGCAACTGCAGCAGATGCAGCAGCAGCAGCTGCAGCAGCACCAGATGCATCAGCAGATCCAGCAGCAGATGCAGCAGCAGCATTTTCAGCACCACATGCAGCAGCACCTGCAGCAGCAGCAACAGCTGCAGCAGCAGATCAGCCAACAGCAGCTGCAGCAGCAGCTCCAACAGCAGCTCCAGCTGCAGCAGCTGCAACACATGCCGCACCCGTCTCAGCCTTCGCCTCGACAGCACTCGCCCGTCGCCTCTCAGATGACGTCCCCCGTCCCCGCCATCGGGAGCCCCCAGCCGGCCTCTCAGCAGCACCAGTCACAAATACAGCCCCAGACGCAGACTCAAGTATTACCACAGGTCAGTATTTTCTGAAGACACGTGTGGCGGACGGATGGGCACGTGGAGGCAAGCGGAGGGGAAACCATCTGTGGCTGAGACTCGTAAGTCGGTGTTGGTTCTGCAGAAACGTGGAACAGATCACATGGTCCTCTGAAGTGTCTATTAGATAGGCAATAAGAACTACAGTGTAGCTGAACATCCTCTCGAGCTGACGCTCTACCACTTTGTTTTTAAACAAGAGAAGCTGTGCTCTTTTATGTGATGCCTTTTTTATTTATTCAGGCTATACCTACAATATGTGAATCGAACTGTTCCATGAATCCTGAGACACACCGAGGACTATAAACTGGCCTCTCTGAGTCACAGAACATGGCCTTATTTCTCCCGGAGTGAATAAACCGCACTTCCAGGCTGTGGGAACTCACGAAACCCTAACAATCAAAAGCACAGTTGTAACTACCTGAATAGGAAGATTCCCGTTTCATACAAACATTTGTATGACATGAATAGTTGATGGCATTTTTTGTCATGAAAAAAATAATGTAAATCACAGACTTTGCCAAAGGTCTTATTTTTTTTTCCTAAATATCTCCAGAAAAAAAAATGCAAGTGATTAGATTCAATTATTGACTCCCTTCCACTCTGTACCCATGACTTCTCCAAATCGAACCGCCATACCTGTCCTAACAATATCTCTGACCGCCGTTAACCCATATATTCATTCCAATTAGAGGAAAAGAATGTGAATATTATATTCTGTGTTTTGAGTGACAAGTTTCAAAAAATGAAAACACTGTATTTTTAAAAGGGAAAGGAACTTAAATGAAAACAGTTATTACAAAAGTGAAGATTTAAAAAAAAAGCAAGAGTTTTTATTATGACGTAATACTGGTAGAATATTTAAAAGGTGCACCACAAGGAATAATCAATGTAAATATTTTCTTTCAAAGTTGTAAGTTTTCATATCATGTGTTGTAAAGTTTTCATAAACAAGGCTTTAACGTAAACACTGGTGACACGAACCATTCATTGCTACGTTGCTTATTGTGTTTTTATGCTGTTTTATACTTTTTTATGAGTTACGATAGCAGCAATTAAGTTGTTTGTATTTTGCTTAACTAAAACAAAAATGCTTTTATCTTGCTATAGAATAAACACATTTCAGTAAAACCCGTGGACTGTATTTTGATGCAACAAACAGGAGGCTGTTCACTTTTCAAATAAAATGATATGTCACATTTCACTTTTGGTTCCTTGAATACGTATCAGATTGGGAAATATGACAGTGTACCAACTTGTATTCAGGCTCAAGCTCATTCTTCCATTTTCGATTGGAAATATGATACTCATGGCTAAGAATTTGCATGGCGTGACCCCGAGCCAGGGCCCTTGGAAAAAAAAATTGGGAAATATTTTTGTAAAGTATCTTTTTGTTAAAGTGCAAGTGGAAAGTACGTACAGAGGAAAAAGAAATCGTCTTCTCATATTAGGGGCTAGAGCTAGCTGGCATTAAAACTGACGGTGAATGCTAATTCTTAAGCCAAAATAATTATTTCGGTGCCCATTTCTTCCCCCCTTTTTCTTGCTCTTTACTGGCTCCTCTTCGAGAACAGTGTGACCGCTATCCCCAGTTGTCTTGCATGATTAATTACAGCATCTGTCGTGTCAGAAGCTATAATGAAGAGGTCTTGATAAAAATTGCAAATTACCACTGGCAACAGTCTTAAACTGCTTATGATAAAATGAAAATTAAAAACAGCAAGTGTCAACCCTGACCAGAATCCTAATCTGGAAAAAAAAAAAAAACCACACCAAGAGGGTGCATGGAGTAGTGTCCATAGTTACCGTGTGCAAGGCATTCAGAAATAATGGAATCTGGATGCCTCGAATTTGTTGTATATTTCAAAGAATATTTACTGTATGTTGTGGGCTATGAATAATGAATCCAGCTTTCAATATTTCATAATCCTCTCCTACTCTGTATTATGTACAAATATTGAACAGCAAGAGATCCTAATTATAAATTTATAGATTTCTTGCTGTAGAAAAATTTATGTCTAAATTGAAGCTTTTCATAAGATGCATTAGTTGACAGGTATCAGTGTTCAAACAGCCTTCGAATGATGCCTAATCACATCTACAAGGGAGGAGATGTATTCCACAAAGAACCGATCCGCTTGCATCAGACCCATCAGAAGCAGAGCTGACGGTAAAAGATTTTCAGTGAATGGAAACTAACATTACATAACAATAAGAGCCATTTTATATTCTGTTGTGAAACCTTTAGACAAATGTCTTCAAAATTAATTGCTAAACTACATGTGACAGTAATTGTGTATTAGGCCTGTAATTGTCATTTTGAAAAACCCATGAAGTATTGCTTGGAAAAAAAAATGTCACTAGTGATAAGACTTAATTGCAAGTGAAGTCTGTTTTCAACTGTTTGCAGTTAGAAGCAGGTGTTGTATCATTTATTAAGTGATTTTATAAATCTTGGGTTTTATCACATTTGATGAAATGTTGCTAAGCCACTGATGGTCAATTTCAAGGGAAAAAAAATAGTTCAATTCCTACAGTTTCAAAAATTAACCATTGGGCAAAACTATATGTTTCAACCATCGAAAGGCTTGAACCGTGAAAAGAATTCCCCCAAACTTGGTACCCAAATCATTGTCCTCAGGATTCGCTACACGTATTATGCATCAACTTGTGTTTCAGCATATACGTGTGATTCTGGCGTCTTTTCCAGAGACGTGGGAAGTCCTTGGTGTACTTTTCTTTTTGGTTCTAGGTCTGAGATAAATCAGGGTGATGAAGAGTAGGCCTGAGAAATGTGCCCTCTGGCTAGTGGGGGCCTCGTGGCTGTCATGCCTCCCTCTCAATGGCCAGCAGTCACTAACGGGGCGGCCCCACGCCCTCCACCCCACCACACACCCTTCCTTTTCCATGCCCCTGCCGTGTGTGCATTATTTTATCACTCTGGCTAAACATGTTCTCCTCCTTCCATTAACCTGTATGCCATCCAATGAAGAACACACGGAGTTTTCATTTTTAGCTGACACGGGGTCATCAGTTCCTGACTCCAAGAACAAAAGCTTGAATGCCTTCGTGCGGCATGATTTGTGCACTCTATTACCACCTGACGGAGGTTTGCAGGCTTGCTAGGCAAACGGATCCTGAGCTCAAGTTTAAGTAGACGTCCTCCGCCGCATGCACTCAGCAGGTCTGAATGGTCTGTCCCCTTTCTTACTTCATGGAGCATTTTTCAGCACCGGACTTCAATCTAACCTTTCCTTCTCCTCCCTCCCCCCCCACCCCCTTTGTTTGGCTTTTGTTTTGCAACAGCTGTTATTATCGTTTTTGGTCAGCTGTGATTGCTGGAGGCAAAATAGGACCAGATGGTGTTTTGCTATGCATGAATGGGGAGTTAGAGGAGTTGGGATTGAATAGGCCAAGTTTGAATGGTGTCTATGCACCACCTGCCTGCCCGGGCTGCAGCAGACACATCGCAGTGGCACGATCTGCCTCAGACCTCCTAGCGTCGGATGGGAAAGTGGGGAGCTGGGTGGGTTTTCCCCGTATTTATTGATCTTCCATGCACTAACCGAATAATGCAGTGTGCAGTCAATTCGAGTTAATTAGATATGACACAGCTTGGGCATGCACTCTCTGACTCTAGAATTCTGGTTTGCCTTAAGGACTTCATCTTTCGCCAAAGTAGGCGTGCGCGCGCACACACACACACACACACAGCCCCCCAACCCCGCGCACACTACACACACATTAATAGCAAAAAATCACTAGGCTAATTAGGCCCATGTTTAAAAAGTGTTAAATAGAGCAGACTTTCTAAGAGCCTGGGGTGGAAGTGTTAAGAAGGTGAGGGAATCTCAGTGATACTTGTATCAGTTAATAATAGAAGGTAAAGAAAAATTAATCCTGAGATGTGGACAGAGTCCTCATTATTTGCAGATTTTACCCGTCAAATACCGCACATTTATAATAAATGCGTCTTAGTGGGAATACCGCACAAATACACAACCAGATGAGAATTCTCATAGGAAATATTCTTAACTGTGTGCACTTTTCTCCTCATTCTCTCAAACGTAGTTAGCGTCGCCGACTACCTGAGGTGACCTCGAGAGCGCACGCTCCCCTGGGCTTGAAAGCTGCTGAGCGGGTGGGAGCCGTGTTGATTGTGATCCTACAGGTGTGAGTTGTGTGGCCCCCACGCGCTGCCGCGGACAGGCGCAACCGCCCAGGAAGCGTGGCGTTAGGCAGGCAGGCAGCCCCATTTGCCTGTGGCCCTCATTACTTAAATTTACTTCTGTTACATGCAAAACACCGTGCTAGGTCCCAAAGGAGATGCAAAAATAAGCACAGCCTTCTGTTTACTTGGTATATGTTTGAAATTTTCCATCATGGAAGCTCAAAAAATAATAAGCCCTCCTTAACTTATGGAGCCTTAATTTTTTTTTTTTTAATTGCGGTGGGGGATGTACCCAGCAGACAGAGGGATTGTGTCCCAACAAAAGACATAAAACAAGTGGGGTTGGTTGTGCTTTTTTTGTATAACCTGAGAAAATGAACATTTCTTTGGAAAGGGAAGAGATTGCAATTGGGTAGGGCCATTAGGGGAAGCTCCATGGAGTTCCCGACATTGAAATGTGCCTTGAAGGCAGGGTAGGGTTCCAGCAGGCCAAGGCAGAAGTCATATATCTTGGAAGAAGTAAGAATTCTCTCCAGACCGGGCAGAGTAGGAGAAAAAACATTCATGTTAAAAATACAGGCACCATCCAAACAAAAGTGGAGAACATAGCAAGGTGGACACCGTGCTTGAGGGGAGGCGAGGGGAAGAAAGTGCTAGAAAGGAAGTTTGGGGCCTTGTCTGCCTGGTCGGAACTTGGGCTTAACAAAAAAACACTGAGGTGTCTGAGTAAGGAAGAGATGACCAAGGCTGATCGAATGCGGGGAGGATTTTAACTTACTTTCAAGAAGGGTGGCTGCAGTTTGGCACTGAAAGCTGAAAGAAAAATGGAACAAGATTCCCCTTTGAAAAATGTATCTATTTTAATTATTCACATGCATAAATAAAGCTTTCGCTTCCTGCTCCCTCTCACCGCTCCCGTCTTCCTGGTGCAAGAAAACACCACCAACAAAGCCAAATCGAGGCATTTTTGGTGCCAGCTATAGAGTAAGCCTTATCCTTTACATTAGCATCAAGAGGGAGCTCATTTTCTGTGTTTCTGCTGTGAAAAGAAAGCTATTTTCACCACTGGTAAAAAGTACCTCTTGGTGCTTGAACTCAAATGTGATGAATGATGAAAAGAAGCCCTTGCTTTGTTGCTGAGCAAAACCTCAGGCAGCCCTGGGAGGGATGTTGGTTATGGTCTCAATTTAATTTCAAAGAAGAACCTTCACAGATAGAAAACATGAATGCGGATGCACACTTAGCAAAGGAATAATGCTCTTTTGTAAAACACCTCATTATCCCTGGCACGTGTGTGGTGCTCGGGACTTCTCAAAGTGGTTTTCTGTGGATTACCTCACTCAGCTCCCTCTCTAGACCGGGCAGCAGTTAACCTCCTGGAACAAATTAGGAAACTGAGGCATGGAGAGAGTTGTGACTTGTTCTGATAGCTCTTTGCCTGTGAGCGACAGAGAACTGGAATGGGAAATTTTCCACTCTAGGTCTCATGTCGTCGACCTCAAATTTGTATATGTGTGACATCCATATCTGAAGTATTTACATCTGTCGTATATTCGTATACAGGATGTATGAACAAATGTGTGGGTGAATAGGTAGGTGACAGATATAAACATATGACGGAGGTCCATCAGTAGCACAGAGAATAATTAATGCGTGTTTTCCTCATGGCTAGCTGGGCAGTGAACCAGAGTGAACTCCACCGAGCCCATGTTTTCAATGGGGCGTCATGCCACGTGGCCCTTTTTTCCCATGTGAACTCTTCCCCGCCCAATTGTTTCTCTAACAAGTTCTCTCTAATTATTTTGTATTCAGGCAAACAGCTTTGACTTGTGTTCGACTCTTAGGTGTGGAGCTGATGCCACAAAGGTGCCAAAGCCTAATATTGCTCTACATGTTTAAAAAGAAAAAGCGGGCTTTCAGGAAGATTGAGACGGGTGAACGTCAGGTAGGTGTGCCTTGTTTACATTATTTAAGGAGTCCGGCGAGTCAGTATTGACTACAGGAAATCAATGGCTGCTTAGGGGGTGCAACTCCCCTGGGATTACGCAGTAGCCGCCCTGATACTGCTTCCTGAGTCTCCTCTCCGTCTCCAAGACCACACCCCTTCCCTTGCTGAGTGGGCTGTGCTCTACCGCAAGCCGCCCCTTGTCAAAGGACATGCAGGGGTGGGGACCTCTAATCCTTCATCCCCTGTCCACAAGACTTTATTATTGTCTTAACTTTAAATGAACAGAACTCTGAAGCTGCCTTGCAGAGAGTCACTTGCAAAGATTGAATAGCAATGAATAACGATTCTAACATATTCATCCAGAACACCAGGGGTAAGCATTCTGGTGAATGGATTCTTGCAGGCTTTCATTTTCACAGCGTTTGAGGGACTTATCCAGAGTTAAACAGAGTTGTGGTTATTTTGAGATCCGGGTCTTAGGTTTATTTTCAGATTTTTGGCCTACTTTTTCTTTCTGGCCAGTTTGCCTTGCATCCAAGGATATGTTACCAAGTAGGATTCTTTTGGTAGCGTTCCTCACTATATGTCATCCCTGGGACATGTAGAGACAGCCTTAATTTTCAGTTTGTCACGATGAGCGAAAATGATGCCATGTTCTAAACCTGCCTTAATTGGTCATTTGCAAAGATGATACAAGATCTTAGTCCAAGTCATTTAGGCCTGCTGGTCTACCCTCGCCCTGTCAGCCCATTTGTAATGCTTTCCTGTATAATTGGAATTGAGTATGTGGTGTCCCAGGGGACAAATAATAGCATCTGAGGAAATTACCTACATATAGTCTGACCTCTTGTGTGTTTTTTTGGATGCCAAATTAAGTAATTCCTCTTTGGCTGCTTGGACAGTTACCTGGAAGGAATGACACCATTTTCTCTATAATAATATTTTTATAAATTGTGTCTGAAAGCTGGCATTCCTAGATTGTGACTCCTTAATGATCAGAATATTTTGGCCAACAAAGGCAAGTACAGCTATAGTTCTTTGCAAAGAATTCCATGGAGGAAATGCATGGTCCTTTTGTATGTAGAAAATAAATCATTGTTGCTTATGCTATTTGCTGGTAGAAATTTCTAACCAAAAAAAAGAAAAAAGTGTCTTATCACAGTTTATATCCTAAAATCTTGGTTAGCAAAGGGATTGGGATTATTCTCAGAGAAGATTTTCAAGATCTGAATATGCTAAAAGGGTGGCAATGATCCTTGCTTCTAGGTCCACAAAAGCCTGAAAATATGCTACTTGAACTCAACCAGTTACTAGACACACACAACCAGCTGAAACAGAATGACTTTTTAGAATGGGCACAAATTATCTTTTTTGGATTGGGTTTAGTTCCTGTGAAGAGATTTGTGTTCATTTGTAGGTTGTGGCTGACGTTTGTTCATTGCCAAAGAATAATTTATTTGTCTGTTAAGGATAAGATACGTACCGTGTTCATAGTTTGAATAAGGTCAAACTCTTGAATAGGTTAGGTAATTGTGTATAGAGATTTAAACTCTTGAACCCAAACCTCCAGAGATCAGTGACCTTTTTTGAAGTCGTTCTTGTCATTCATTGTTAAAACCTTTTGCGTAGTGAGAGGCCTCGACAGTAGGGGCACTTCATTTGGGGATTTCTGGAGGCAAAGGCTGCCACCCAGACACCCCATGGCACATCGCAGGGGAGGTTCAGGAAGCGTCTCTCTTGGCCAACATCAAGTGCTGAAATCATCACTGTGCATATAGGAAATGAACAGAACTGGGCAGAGCAATTACATGTTCTCAGTGCTAAACAAAAACTCTGCAGAAGCGTTTCTGCAGTCTGGGCATGTGGGCCTTGCCTCCTGCAAAGAACTTGAGCACACAGGGAACTAACTAGGCCTTAAGTCAAAGGAGCAGAACGCAGCCAGAGGAGGAGGAGAGCGCTGGATTCATGTGGTTGGGGGCCCAGCAACAGCCGTGAAACTGCTCGGCCCCAGAACTAATATGCTCCATTTTGTAAGTCCGTGTTCTGAGAACAACTAAGAGTTTTATGTTTGATACAGATGGTGTTTATATAGAGTATATGAGCTCAGCGTGCGAAGTAGTCATAAAACAGACTGGGGTTTGGTGTAATTATTCACAATTACTATTGTATAATTGGATGCCGCAACTATTATATAAAAAATATTTTAAGAAGTAGACTCTGCTCCTACTTTCACAATAGTCCTTAACAATAAGAGACATATGCTGTAAACACCGTAACATATTTTATGGTGTTTACAAACTTACACAAGGTTTGGCAAAGTTGCAAATATAACACACGAGGTTCTGCTCCTTGCCTCCTTAGGTAGACCAGATGCCCTTACTCAGCTGCAGCAGCAAGCGCATCTTCTAGTCACCCATCAGCCTACAGGAGCCAACTGCGTGAGGCCACCCAAGTGTGGATGTGGATAACAATATTTTAGCAGTTAAAAAAAGAAAGAGAAATAGGTCTATTCTGTGGAAAGTACCCATTTTTTCAACTTTCTCCAAGCCAGCAAGGTTCTGTTGGGTCAGACTGTGGCAATGGACACATGGAAGCAATGCTTATTTTAACGTTTCTGGGTAGAATGAGTGAACCTGCAGACATCCGAGACATTCCACCATTGTACGCATATACATAAACTCTCAGGTCTTCTAACAGGAGGAAAAGATGAGCTTATTTTCTATCACCCCTGCCCCTGCTCCCCAGCTATGAAATAACCTGAAAGAAAATGCATTAAAGTTTTAAGCGAAACCTCACTTCCTTTGAATTGCATTTATGAAGCAGGTCTGTGTTCATGAGCAGGGCAGCGCTTCTTGCAGCGACCAGAGCAAAGGGAGTAAATTTCCAAACAAATGACTTGGGTGAGAGTCTTGTTTTCTTTTTCTTTTTTTTTTTTTTTTTTTGGTTTATCGATTTTTAGAGAGAGGGGGGATGGAAGAGTGAGAGAGAGCAAGACACAGAGAGAGAGAGAGAGAGAGAGAGAGAGAGAGGAAAGAGAGAAACATTGATATGTTATTCCACATATTGATACATTAATTGGTTGCTTCTTGTACGTCCCTGACTGGGGTGGAACTGGCAGCCTTGGAGTATCTGGACAGCGCTCTATTCAAGGGGCATGGACTGAATGGGGTCCCCCCAGCGTCCCTTGCTCCTCTCCATGGGCGGCAGCCATGATTGAATTTCATCAGTAATTTCCAAGGGCCATTGCTACACTTGGGTGACTGTAATCTTTATCACAGTGGCGGGGAGGGGGGCAGGCTTACCATATGTGCTGTATTATCACGGAGAAGCGAGAAGCATCCTAACTGTCTGAGCTCCCCTCTGATTTCCGTGGTTCGTGCTGTGGAGGAGACGGCGGCAGGCTGGAGACCGTGACTCCTGCAGGCCCACCACTGCGGCCAGAATGTTCGCGCCCCGGAATGTTTCTGTGCCAGGTAGCAACAAGCATGATGCCCGTGCCTCAGCAGCCAGGGGGAGTGAGAGTCGGCTCCCCGGCTGGGTCGAAGGCCACGGCTTAATGTTCCGGGGCTGGATTGAAACAACCTTTCTAGGTATGGTTTCTAAAGGACCTGTTTCCCATCGTCCCCCTTGGCCCGGGAGGAGGAAGGCAGTGACGTGCGGCTTTCGTGCGCTACTGTATCACGTCCCAGAGTGCAGCTCCGGCCTTTCAGACTCTCCACCGCCCTGCTCCTCCCCACGCCTGGAAGGGGGCCAAAGACGCTCCTGACTCAACGAGCACCGCCACACGTTCCCCCGACGCCAGGGTCCGGGTCTCCTGCCCCAGAGAAGGCGAATGCTTGCCAGCAAAGCTGCTTGGGGTTCGCCGACTTGGACCTGGGCTGTCGCACTCTTATTTTTTTCTGTGTAAAACATGCAAACGTGTATGCATATATAAAAGTATATATATAAATATATGTATATATACTGCTATGCTTGACCACTATATTGTGACTGTTTATGACCGGTACCCCTTTCAACCAGCCTGACTTAATTCCATGGTACGAGCAGTTCAAGGGACTGTTAATAAAAGAGAACAGTTGTCCTTTCTGCTATGGAGAACTTAGGATTTTACTTTCAGCATCCTAGCTGTTATTAATAGCTCCCTGTGACTGTATTACTTATTAATCATTCCCACTTTTTCATGTTTACAAATTTTCTGGTTTTTCTCTAAGCCTTATGAAATCGAGTGTCTATTTATTTGACTTCCTTTGCTTTATCACCTCATTGGCTCCCACATAGGGATAATATTAATAATATTAATATCGAGTCAATCCCTCATGCATGGATTCAGCAAGTATTTTTTGTGGTGCCTTATCTTTACTTGGAGAGTTATATTCTGATGGGGACATAGTTTTACTAAGTCAGTAAGTACCTGGGAACCTACTAAAAGGAAATGGATAAAAAGGAGCGGGAAAGGGGATGGGGAAGGTCGGAGAGGTGGGTAGACGAGGAACTGCAAGTCTGAATACAGCAGTCAAGGAAGGCCTCGCGGAGAGGGACCGTGGGCGAGGAAGGAGCTGCGTCCTTCTGGGCACCCCGCCAGAGAGAGCGGTGTGTGCAAAGGCCCAGCCAGGCAGCCCGTGCGGCTGGCGGGAAAGTGAGTGGGAGACAGCAGGTGGGGTCCAAGTAAAAAGCGAGGGCACAGGCCGTGTCGTGGGGCGGTTCTTCATCTCACAGTGGGTCGCAATGGTAGTTCGTTTCCTCCCTTAGGGGTGGGGACAATATTGTGCTTATGTTGAACGATGGAAGAGTCCTTCACTTTGCGAGCTACACGCTGAAATATTTGTGGGTAGAAAGAGGGGACGTCTGGGATTTGCTCCATGACAGTACATGATGGGGGGGCAGTGGATGCGGGTGTGGAGTGAGCAGTGTTGGCCATGGGTTGAGAGACGTGGGGGCCGGGTTCTGGGTCCATGGAGGTCAATGTGCTGTTTTGTCTAATTTTGTGTATATTCAAAATTTGCCATAATGATAGCATAAAAAAGAATCACCTAGGGAACCTTCAAAAAATCAACAGCAGCTCCAGTGATCGGTGTCAGTGGTTGGGGGTGCAGCGTAGACATTGCATTTGTCTGTTTTAAGCCTCCGTAGCTGTTTTCTGTATTTCCTTTCTTGTGAGAATCGTCGGTATAAGATCTTCTCGGCCATTAGCAGGCTTTGGGTTTTTGCTTTGAGTGAGACAGGGAATAAAAATAGTGGGCGGCAGAATGACGTCATCTCACTTCTATTTGACGCAAGTCATCCTGGCTGCTGGGTCGAGAATAAACTACAGGGTGGCGAGGGCAGAAGCAACGAGATCGAGGCAAATATAGACAAAAGGCAAGGCAAAGCAGGCAAGGGCTGTGACAGACTGTCGGGCACATAGAAAGGTAGACTAACGTACACAGTCTCCCTGCAGCCAACCACTCCCGGGCAAAGAGGGGCCTCCTGCAGCCCGCGGGGGTGATGCGCTGTGAACGGGGGTGGCGTTTCAGGGCTTGGGTGGAATGTAGGGGTGAGAGAGTAGGAAGACCCCGCAGAGCAGGAGAAAGCCGCTTGCCCTTTAAGACTTTGGACTTCATTTACCTGAAACAAAGACATTGCAGTTGCTCATCCAATCTTCGCCCTGCTTTCTGAGGCCAGGCCAGAAGATTAGAGAGAGGAAATGCATTCAGGGCCCAACATGCAGGAACTCTGCGTCCCATGCACCGTCTTCTACTCACTTGTGAATGTACACAAGGGTTTGGCAGTCTGGCCAAATGTGTCAAACCCACCTTTGATGACAGTTCTGGCATGCTGTCCCATAGGATGGGGTCTTACAAGTGGAGGCGGACCATCCCCCATCCTCCATACCTGTGTCTTCCAAATACCACTCCCTGGCACCTGCACGTCCTTCTCTAAACCTTGTTTAGTCCATGGCTGTACATTGCGTGTACCTCTGTAAGGCCCTGGATTGGACTTTGCGGGAACAAACTGCCCAGGGTGGAAACCTGGCCTTTAGAATTGCCTTACCTTCTAATCCCCCTCTTCTGCAACCAATCATTGCACTTCAGCGGAATGATACACAAAGAAGCACGTAATGATTATCTAATATGTTGTGCAGGCCACCACTGACTTTAAAGCCCATGAATTACAGGGTCCATGACTTGTATGTGAACGTTCAAAATCTCTGATGCTTAAAGATGTTGGTTGACTGATTTCTAGGTGTTTCATGTGAAATTGACAAGACATTTAGGTTAACAATAGTGCATATTCTAGCGATTATCACAGCGAGGATGGCCATGCCGTGGCTGATCTGGCCTCTGCAGCATCGGAATAATTCCCCAAATCCAGCTGAGTTGGAAAGGCCAAACTGGTTCGATTTCCCAGTGACACCAAAGAAGACCTCAAAGTTGACCAAGATTCTTAGTGCCGTCGTTATGACATAATGCCCTTTGGCCTAGGCGCATTATGCTAAGGGGAAGACACACCCAGTTCGACCCTGACTCAGCTGATCTTACCAGCCAGAAAACCCTACTCTGCCTTCTGCTCTGATTTTTCTCTTTGCCCATGTCAACCCGTTGGTATGTCATTTCGTAGACAGAAGTTAGCCTTGCTATTGCTTTAAGTAGAAGTGAGTCTGTATTGGGTGCATGTATGAACATTGTCTCTTCCTTTAGCAACTGAGTGACTCATGGTAGAAGGACAATGCTTTCTTCAGCAGCCCACAGCAGGTGCTCAAATGGTAGCTTATTAAGAAATAGAATGAACAACATGCATCATTCTGTTCATTTCTCTTTTAATTAGAACTCCCAATTGCAGGAGATAGAAAACCCAAATCAAATGGGCTTAGGGAAAATAAGGGAATGTACTTGCTCCTACAACTGAAAAGTCCCGGGACAGGACGGGCTGCAATCACAGCTGGTGCCAAGAGCACAAACATGGCACTGGGGCTCATTTTCTCTGGCTTTGCTCTGCTGTCTACTGTGTTCTGTGCATCCTCAGCCTCCGCTCATTGACTCTTGGAAGCACCAGCTCACACTGTGTTGACTGCTGGTACTCCTCTCTCCCCATCCCAGAAATCTCACCCTGTTAAGTTGCTTCTGATGTAGTCTTGGATAAGCCAATCACTGTAGACTAGCATAATGTCCTGCTCGGATTGGCTAGGCTCAAGTCACCTGTTCGCGCCTGGAGAGGGTGGATCCACCTCCTCTAGAAGTACATGGCCTGAGAACGGGAGAGATGGGTCCCCTATGGAAAACCTGAGTACTGTTGCCAAAAGAACAGGGAGAGGATGCTGGGTGGAATAAGAGTGCATGTAAAATACTTTCTGCTGAGGAAATTCTCAAAGAGTTGGCTGCCATAAAGCATCTAGCAGGAGTCTGGAGGAGGATGAACTCACTTTGGGTGTGTGCCAACATAATTAGTTTTGTGGCTTTGGGAACGTGCTCTCTCTTGCTCCCAGCTTGCCTTTTAAGTGAGTACATTGCCTCGAGTCAAAGTCAATGCCTAGCCCTCAAAGCGAGCCACACGACCTGTCTATTGCTCAGAGTGCCCTTGGTTTTATGTGTAAGAAAAAGAGAGAAATTCTCCTCTACGGCACCCACAAAAGCACCCAGACCTCACTTGCCTCCTGTTACTAGGTTTCCCATGTGGCTGTTGAATATATGATTGAATAGGGGACAGCTTGTTATCTTCTTAACAAGAGCCCTCCAAACATCCAGCGCTGTCAGGAGCTTTGCTGGCATTTGAAACTATGCCTGCAGCAAAACCACCTAGTGAATGCTCACTGTGACTCAGACCTCGTGGGCAAAGAAGACCGTCTGTAACGCTGCCATCGTTTGGCAAAATCAGTCACTGTGGGGCCTCCTAGGGAAAGAGCAGAGGTCATGGAAGGTAACCCTCCAAATCTAGCCAAGAGCAAGGTGCTGGGGCTTTCCCAAGCTTGTGCATTCACTTGACGCTTTGCACAGAACAGAGAAGGGGAGGGCTCCCATTTGGGGACATTTCAGGGTAGAAGCCTGACAGTTGAGAAAGGGGGGTTGGGCCGCCATATAGCATAAGTGGTGGCCCAGATGTTGCATTTGTGACTGTAAGGCTCTGTGTCTTGACTTCTTCCTACCTGTTCTGGGCAAAGTGCTGACCTAGGTTGGGTCTGCCAGTGGGACAGTTTCTCTAATTATCTGGCACAGCTACATTTCATAATTTTTTAAAAAGCGGTTGATATATGTCAGAATTCTACATGAATTGTGAAGGCCTGATAGGGAATTGTGTACAGCTCATTTTATTGGTAATAGGCATGACAGTGGTTTCCCTGTTCTTCACCATTTCTGTTTCTCCACCACTGCCTCCTAACACACTGGATGGGGCTCCCTGATGCAGCCCTTTTGGCTGTAGCTGATGGACCAGGGGCACTTGTCCCTGGGTGACCCATCATATTATCTTTCCCTGGAACTTCCCAGTTGGAGCTGAACCTGCGGGCCAGTGGAGTATAGTTAATGCTCGTACCTTGTAGTATTTTTTGGTCTTTCCTGTTAAGGATGCAGAGTCAAGGCTACCCCATGAAAAATTGTGATTGGACCCCACAGGCAGAGGGTTAACAAGCACTCCTAGGTTGTTCTTATCACCAGGCTAATTTGGAAAACACGTGTTAGAGAAGGTCTAGGCATTTCCACTATGGGATCTCCATAGTAGGCTTGGCTCTTCCTCACCAAGTTCTTGTGCGTATGCAACTTTCTATTCCATAGATAAGCCTAATATGTTCTCTTTTGTCTGTTCACTGACCAGAGTTAGTTTTTGTAGCTTATAATGAAAGACTACTAATTTGGAAATACACCATGTCTTGAGGAACCAGCCAAAGGGTATTACTGCGGAAATCAACAGAGGGAAAGATATATAGATGAATATGGAAGTAGATGAGTTAATGGAATAAGCCCATTAGCTGATGGAGATTCAATAGTATAGTATGCCCTATATCCATTTGCACTGGAAAGTAGAAAAGTACAATAAATGAAGAACTCTGATTTCTTAAGCGTATGAACAAACTGTAGCTTTTGCTGTTGCAGATCTATGTGACCTGTTGTTATATGTCTGATACCTTATTTTGCTTTCTATAATTTTATTTTCAGAAAGTAACTGATGCCCTAGACTTTCTTGGTGACTAGCTCCTTTGTATGAGAATAAGAGTCCATCTTTGGGTGTAACATGCATATTTGAGGTCAACGTGTGGCTAAATTGGAAAAGCGCCATGATCCCCTGTTTGTGAGCCAGGTCAAGAAAGGCCAGTAGGTCCAATGCTTTTTCCTTGGACACATAGTCAGTGAGTTGTTTTGATTTTATCCAAAGTCTCTTAATTCCTAGGCATTGGTAGGTAGCTGCCGCCCACTCGCATGTGGTGAGTCTGCTAAATGCCCATGCAGGTTCTTACCAAAGGGTCAAACTCTGGAGGTCGTGTTACTTGGCTAGTTTTTTACTTAACTAGAAATCTCCAGCTAAACTTCAGTCTTCAGCATGAGAAGTTTTGTAACTGAGTGCTTTCCAAACTAATAGCAATGCAACAAGCATGGGTTTCCAAAATGTACCTTCTCTGTAAGAAGGAATCTGTACGGGGGGTTGGGGGGGTGTATGTGTGCCTGTTTTAGGATCCCAGGGTTAAGAGATATCTGCAAAAAGACACTTGTTTCTTGAATGGAGTTCTATGGCACTAGTATCCTTTCTCTTTTCTCTGTTTCTGGGACCTAAACCTTACAATAACTCTTACCACACCCTCCCCAGTATTTGGTATGTGGGTGGGATCCTAAGTCACTTTAGATGTCCCTAAAAATACCAGTTTGGATTTGCCTGACAGTGAGACTCCAGGCAGCCCAAGATAATGTGACAGCGAATAACAGCATCCACTGCAATACATCAAATCTTTCTTCTTATTCCTCCACCCTGAAGTGTCTCTTTGTCCCTTCTCATATTGACAGCCTGCCATAAGTCCAGCCAGGACACAGCCTGGATCATTGGCAGGTAATTAGTGGGCTATGTATCAGCAAGAGTTGGTCATTTTATTAAGTATGTTCATTCTGGTTAGCAGTTCCTCACCAGGACGCATCAGCATTGTGGCAGCTTTAGTCTGTTGATCTGCTATTGAGTCCCCTGGGTAATGAGGAATTGAGAAAGAACATTCAGATGGGGCAGTGGTAGGTGCCCCTATGTTTTGCAGGGCACCTCAATATCCGGTATCGGCTCTAGGAACCCACGGTCAGGAAGCGCAGCCATCTTGGCCTGCCTTTATCCCGACCTGTTCCCCATCCCAGTGTCATCAATTAAAGCTGTTCACAAAACACAGAGTGGAATTAACCCCACGAATTCTGAAAAGCCTCAAACCTCGAAGCCTTGTCTCCTGTTGCAAAACTGCTTGTAGATCTGTGCTTATGGATTTCACCGCCCCTCCTCCAAGTTTGTTGCTGGTCTGAGAAGGTTGAGGTGTACTTTAGAATTAATCAAGACTTTTCTATTTATTATGTGCTAAATAATGATTTCACTTACGAACAAGCAAATCTAGCCTGAGATTTGGGGTCATTGGCCTCAGGATCAAGTTTAGCATCATCCCATCTTTTCCTCTTTCCTGCATTCACAGTGCAGTAGCATCTGGAGGGGTTTTGCTCGCCTACTAGTCATCCCTCCTCTCTTGGTAACCACACCCTGGTTCTAGCTTGTCTGTGTGGCACAGGTGCTGCGGACGCCATTTTGGCCCAAGGATGGACATGCTAACCAGGCCTGGTCAGTCAGAGCATCACATGTTAAGAGCCTCAGGTAAGATTTAGACATGGGCACGTGGCTTAGTCACAGTCTCATGACTCTAGAGAAGGAAAAAATCTCTCTTTGTTACCAAGATTGCTCAGTTAGAGCAAAGAATTCAAGGAGAGACAGACGCTCCATGGGCCAAAACAGCATCCAGCCGGAGAAAGTGAAGCTGACAGATTCGAGAGTAACCCTGATCCAGGCCTCTGGGTCTGGCTGTGCCTGCAGCATAAATTGGCCTTCCCGGTTATTCATGCCAATAAATTCCCTTTTCTGCTTCAGACATAGAGCCGGGTGTCCGAGTCCTGAGTGAGGCTCACACCTCTTTTCCTCCCAGGCCTTCTTTTCCCTCCCCTTCTCACTTCATTACATGCATCTCTGTCCAAATCCGCGCATCCCCTAAGATCGAATTCGCAGGTCCCCGCTTCCAAAAAATGTTTCCTTGATTCTTCCCCTAGTCAAAATGAATTGCATCCTAAAACTCCTTACGCCACTTTCCCCATCTCCATTTCCGTTTGTTGTCAGCTTTCTAGCAGCCCTGTGCCCTGAACTCCTTAGGTGTTCGGTAAAGTGCTGAATTGAAGTGGGTGCCTTCGGAGGCCGCAGCGAGCCCTGTCACCTTCTTAGGAGACGTGGATCAGGTTAGGGACGAGTCCCCAGAGCAGCATTCCCCAAACTGACCTGTGGAATCCGGCTGCACTTTAAGTGACTTGAGTAACTTGTGCTCAGTTTTAAAAAGGTCTTGTGGTCAAGAAAACCTAGGAAACTCAGTCAAACAAAATTAAATTTTCTCAGAGTCTTTATTACCCCGGCGAACAATGTGACACTCCAGGAAGGACATGGAATGTGGTTAGAAAATGGTATGTATGTCAGCCAGGCCCGGTCAGGAGACAGAAGCCATGCATTAATCTGAGCTGGGAAGGTTTCATGTAAAATAATTACTAACTAGTTTCAGGGGGCTACTAAGGGATAGAGAGGAATATAAAGAGTACTGAAGGACGTTCAAACCGGTCTGTCTTTCAGTGACTAGGAGCTGGAGAAACTTATTCTAGAGGTCCTATGTTTACCTACATAGTTTGCACCAGTATTTTAAAAGAAAAATTTTAAATTAATGTATAATTCACATATAGAAAAGTTGCACAAACCGTATTTATTCAGCTCAATGACTTTTTGCAAAAGTGAACGTACCTGTGTGGGTAAAATCCTGATGAGGACAAGGCACATTCCAATAAGACCAGAAAATCAACCTATGTCCCTGATCAGTCCTTACAATCCCCACTGTTAATAAACACTACCCTAGTGTTTAAACATTTTTTTTTATTTATTGATTTGAGAGAGAGGAGTGTATGTGGAGCGGGGAGGGGGGTGGGAAGAGAGAGAGAGACAGAAAGAGAGAGAAACATCGCTTTGTTGTTCCACTTATTTATATAGTCATTGGGTGATTCTTGTATGTGCCCTGACCAGGGATCAAACCCACAACCTTGGCAAATCAGGATGATGCTTCTAACCAACTTAGCTACCCGTTCAGGGCTCTCCTGATGTTTTTTAACATTTGGTTTTGAAGATGTAATTTTACAGTAAAAAACACACACGCACACTGAAAGGATAAATTTGGGAGAGGGCTCTCCCGGGGCTGAGACTTACACCTCATAGCAGAGGGCGCAGCTCATGCCGCTGCTTGGTGGAGAGGTTCCCTGAGCTCCCACTGGCCTAGGCTGCAGCAGGGAACACCTGCTGAGATGCCAACAAAACTTTTCTTGGAAATAGCCCCGAGAGAGTTCTTGAACTTGCTTCTCGGATTTCACGTCCAAGGGAAAGAACAATTTAAGTTGCCTGAGGGCAGTGAATCTACCTGTTTTTCCCTGTGCCCCACAGTGCCCTGAGGGGTGCCAAGTTTACCGGTTTCCCTTTTCCAACTTTACACTGAGTTCGTTATACTCCTTGAAGACATGCATCATGTTCTCCCGCGCATAAATTATGTGAGAAGTTCAGCAAGAATTCTAGTTTATCGGTTGTTTATTCTGTGAAAGCTTCCAAGACTTACCCAGCTGGACATTTTATTTCTCACTGATGATTCATTTTTAAAAACCTGTATTTACACGTATTGCTTTTTGTATGCATTCCTTAGCCTCCTGCTATAAGGTCCCCGTGGGAGTAGCTGACTGACTTGACGTCTTGGTAGTCCTGTTGGTGTCTGAATGAACACCGAGAAAATTCCACTCCTAATGGGTTTAAAAATGAAGGCGTTGACTTCTCTCATGTAATAAGTGAACTGGAGGTCAGCAGTTCTATGGTCAGCAACACCTTAATTATTTAGCAACACCTAACTCTTTCTCTTCTCCCATCCCACCCTCCACAGTTGCTTGGTTTTCAGACTTGTCACCTTAAATTCACAAGGTGAGTAGTGTATCCTAAGTAGCAAATCCTCCCATGAGAACATCCAAAAAAAGGAGGAAAAAATTAACGTCTCTCACCTCCTATCTGGATCATCGGATCAGGTCCAACTCCGGGGAACCTGGGACAATAGGGGCCAGGCGCTTGCAGGATCTGTCCTAGGAATACTTAAGGGGGGTGGCAATGCCTATCGAGAGGCAACCTATAGTGTGAGCTTGGGGGGACGCTCGTTAAACGTTTGTTGAGTGAATGCATGAATGACAGTTTTTGGTGTCCATGTCTCCCATTCCATGTTACTGACAGGATCCCCACTGTAAGTAAGATGTGCCGAATGAGTGAGATCTGGTTCCTGCTCCCCAGTTATTTGTTCTTTAGCAAGTGGTTTTCATAATATCCTGTCGTTGAAATGTCATGTGAGTATTACTTAACTGGGACAAATAATAGGGGCCAGCGGCCACCACGGGAGAGCTGTTGGAGCCTCAGATTTTTAGCGTCCCCCCTCACGTATGTGCTATGCTGACCTCTTCTTTTGTATGCACATGGGCATCTTTATTTTCTCAGCATTTAAAGCATCTCACAAGACTGTTATACCCAGTTATTATTTGCATTGTTGTTTTTCACAAAGGTTCCGAGGTCTTCTCCTACGCTAGTATTTATACTACAGGTTTACCAGGCATCATCACATCTAATCTTCATTTTAATCTCATTTATGAGTTAAGATTGATAATAAATCACTTCCCCCAAGGCCATCACAGCACAGATCTAGAATCTGAACCAAGATCTACCAGACGTCAAAGATCATTTTCCTAACCAGAAGCTTCCACTGCTCTTATGCACCCTTTCTCTGTCAAAACTCACTTGTCTTGTGTTCCAAATCATTCTCTGGCATCTGCGGCTCTGGACTTCTGCTTTTGACTTTGACCGAATAATTGCCACCTAATTGCCCCTTCACCGTGGTTTCGGACAGTAGACGGCAGTGAGCACAAGACTTCTGAAAGAGGGAACGCACGCAAGGGGAATCCCCAAACTTTCTGCCAGAGGCCTCCTATGGTTTGCAGCGCAGCCGGGGGAGACCTAATGAGAGCAAACCCTCTCCCTGAGTTGAGGAGAAAGAGAGTGGAGATGGGGGGCGAAGAGAGAGACCTAGGCAGCTGGAATTCGTTGGGCAGAGTAGAGAAGGCGGCTGTGCTTTGGAAAAGCTCCGACACATTGCACAAGTTCTCTTGAGTCTTTGGCTAAATGCTAAGCTGCACATGCATGGGATGGGACTCGTGAGACCGATACAGAGAAACTACTAGAGACCTTGATCTTTTACTTCTCAGCTTCAGTTCTTTCTTCCCCATCCTTGGTTGGCTGTAAGCTCAAGAGGGAAGGTGCTTTGTACTATTTGTTTTTTGCAGCTTTTCTTCTAGCGTGTTGACTCGCCTAGTATGTGCTTTTAAACTGTTAAAACTTAGCCCGGACTGGATTGCGAGTGGCTCGGTGGATTGAGTGCCAGCCTGCAAACCAAAGGGTCACTGGTTCGATTCCCAGTCAGGGCACATGCCTGGGTTGCAGGCCCAGTAGTGGGTGTGCGAGAGGCAACCACATGTTAGTGTTTCTTTCCCTCTCTTTCTCCCTCCCTTCCCCTCTGTCTAAAAATAAATGAATAAAATCTTTTTTAAAAAATAAAATATTAATTTATAACTGGTGTTGGGAAGTTGATAAATCAGTCTTGCTGTGTATCATATTCTGCTTTTCTGGGGTAAGGATTTTGGGAATTGTGTTTTATCTGAATTTATAATAGTTGTGTTTCTTAAAACTTTGGTGATGATGATGGTGATGTATGGAATAATTAACACATGTATCTTTTTTTCCCCCATGGTGACAAGGGAGAGGCACCAGCACTGCAGAAAGATTTCATGGAAAGAAGTAACTGGCTTTATCAGGACGCAGAGCTAACGCCTCCATTGGAATGTAAGCTTCATGAGGAAAGAGAGTTTTGCTGCTTTATTTACTGCGTATCTCTAGTGCCTACAACGGTAATGGCCACTCAAAAACTGTCCAACATGTGAGCAAACCAAATAGCTGTTTGGTAGCACTTACCCATGGGAGGCTTCCCTTCAGGTCTTTCAGGAAAGTATTCCCCAGAGAGAATTAGTAAGAAGTAGTAGCCTCAAGTAATTATCAAGCAAAAAAAAAAAAAAAACACCACCAAAAAACCAAAACACAAAAACATCTGATAGAGACTTTATAAATTGCCCCACTATCCATTGTTGATAAACATTTGGTATGATAAAGGCCTTTGTGACCATTTGAAAGAACATAATTAAGTTGCTCTCAGTTTTACACTGAGATTTGAGTTGTAATATGGACAGTTTGGCAATGCCCAAATGATTAAACTGAAAACTAAAGAGACAGAGATGTTAAGAAAGGGGAAAACCCTTGAAGAAAAATAATCTCTAAATCCCCCCCGCCCCCGAAGTAATGTGGCTGATTTTCAATGTTTACTTCAGGGTCTCTTTTCAGCATTTGTTTTTTTCCTCCATCATCAATCATTGTCAATTTGAAAAAGTACAATACTTAGGGTCATTTATCTAGACCTATTGGAGTCTAAAATTATGCAGCTTCAGTCAAATATATGTGAATAAAGACTGTCATTTCTGATTAATGACATGTGACTAGAATGTCTCACAAAATCATTTGTGCTGTCCAAGCTTTACAGAAAGGTTATTATGTAAGGTCTTCCCCTGATGTTTCTGCTTTTTCCCCCTCTAAGACTCCTAGAGGATTCAGTTTCTCCGTAGGGGGAAAAAAAGCAATTGTTTAATGATTTCAGTTGTAATTGTTACTCAGGTTCTTGGTTTGCTGGACCAAGAGTGTTTTCCATTGGACGATCTCTTCCACTGGATGGTTAGGCAGGCTTATGATGTTGCTGTCTTGCAGTTTTGGTTGCCAACATAGCCTTCCCTATTATTGAAAAACTAATCCATGTAGGACACTAATCTTACTCAGTTCATGTGAGAGAGAGAAAAAAAAGGAGAGCGAAAAACATGCCAATTCTTTGTCAATTACACTTTCCAAGAGTCATCAACTCTCCTCCTGAAGCATAAAATTCCACTTCAGCATAGTCCCGGAAACAGAGGGAGGAAAGGTTTAAAGAGCAAACTTTGAAGGAGAAAGAGCCAGGACTGAAATAATGAGAAAGGAGACCCTTTTCATATAAAGTGACATCGTGTCTAACCCTTTGTAGTACTAGTCTCACCCAGCCTCAGACTATTTCCACAAAACGTCTTTGGGAATTCTCTTCCATCACCGGGAATATAAGAGGAGACCTTTGGTGGCCGTCAGTCACGTGCTCCTGAGTTGTGACCGAGGTAAGTGGCCAGGAGTCTGTACTGAGGGATGGGACTGCTTCTTCCCCATCCCTGGGGTTTCCTTCGAGGTTGTGGAACCTGCTCCAACGTGGCCCTTCCGGTCTTCCCCCCTTCGTCCATGGCTTGGGAAGGAAGCACACTGTAAATATGAGGGCAATAACTGGGTATAGTAGACTCTGATGTGATTTTATGGCTCTTGGGCGTGGGCCGCGCACAGGGAGCCTAACTTCTCAGCTTCTCCTCTCACTCCTGTCCAGTGCGGACAAGACCAGGCAGTTCACTCGTCCCCGGGTCGGCTGCAGCATTAGGGACCCCATGTGACAGTCATTGCTGATGGATCTCCCTCCTTGGTTTCTAGTAACATAATAAGAGTGACGTCTTTGGCCTTCTTTTTTTGCTTTGTTTCTTCAACTTACGTAGAATCCCGTTGTGGTTGGAGGCTCACTTTTTGAGGACTGCCTTCAGGCTCTGAAATAGGTGTGTCCTTTGGGTCACAGCTGCAAAGGACAGAAACTCACCACCTTGTACTTTAAAAGTCTAATAGCATCTTGGTCCCTGGCCAAGAA
Organism: Pteronotus mesoamericanus; assembly: GCF_021234165.1. NCBI lineage: Eukaryota > Metazoa > Chordata > Mammalia > Chiroptera > Mormoopidae > Pteronotus > Pteronotus mesoamericanus. Next base: position 5,017,598 of record NW_026555086.1, on the reverse strand, counting down.
TCCTATAAGCATCTCTGGCTCTTTTGGTTTGTTTGTTTGTTTGAGAAATGCCATACAATAAATTAGGGAGTCCCTACTGTGTCCTAAGCTCTGTTTCAGGTCTTGATATGAATACAAAAGACCCATGAAACAATGCAATATTATTCATAGGATAAAACTGAAAGTTTTTAAAAAAGGCACAAAAGGCCATAAAACAGGTGGAACTGTTAGTGGGTTGGGTGCTATGTGTTCAGGAGAGAGAGAGGAAAGTGAACTCAAGGGTGAAGGGGGAAGACCTCTTGGAGGGGACAGCGCTGCACTTGAGCCAAGCCTGTGAGGTGAGCAGAATTAGACGGAGGAAGGAGGAGCCATATTAGCTACGCTCCTCTTGGCTGTGAGTGATGGAATCCAACTCCAACTGGCTTCAGAGAAAAAAGGCATGCCATAGTTCACATCTGAAAAGCCTAGAGGTAGCACTGTAAAAGTTACACTGTCGTGCACAGAAATATATATGCCACAATCTCATGGAGAAAAAAGTCTAGGAGGAAATTGTCCAAAATCTTCATGGTCCTTTTTAGGGGCGTAAATATGGATGACGTGATATTTTTCTTCTTCCTGTTTTTGTTTTCACATGTTATATTGGGAAACATGTTGCTTTTATAAAAATTAGAAAGATAGAAGGTTTTCAACCCACATTCAATTAACCAGAATTTTGAGTGATCGGCTATAGGTGATATTATAATTTTCTGGGTAATTTGGAACCCTTTTGATGTCAAATGTGATCAGAGATAGTTCCGAAGGTATGAGTCCCTTTTTCCACCTTAGTACACCATGTAGTAACCAGAATGGAGTTTGTCTTTACTGATGGCAAATGTCCCAGGCTTCAAGGTCATCTCTCTGAAGGTCAAGGCCCAGACATACATGCTTAGAAATTAGGCTTAATCTGTACAGATTAACTACTATCCTGGAAATTGTCTTTTCTCCCTGTCCTGTAAGTGAGTTCCTGAGAGTAATTTGTAACTCTATTATTTGAATGATTTACTTAGTATTTCTTTTTAAATTGGTCTATTGACCTTTCAGTAAAATTTAATTGAAAGAAAAATTTATATCACTATTATATAATGAAAACTAGTGTCATCTGAGATAAATAGCAACCTATAAAGGTAATCCAAATAAAGTTTAATGATATTAACTCTATTCTATCTTGATACTAAGGGTTCTGAGCCAGGGTCCTAATTTGCCTTTATTGAAAAAGGACATTATCAAGTGTGAGAGAGGTCTTAGAGGGGTTATTCTAAACTGAGTCTTCTTGAGGTGAAAAGAATTAACTTTCTTGCTAAGAGATTTAATATTATTTAATAGTGCATCGAAGGGCCATTTGAAATCCCATCCTCTAGACCACCGGTGTCTGCTGCTGCATTCTACCTTTTAGGAAACAATGAACTACATCCGTGGCTGTGCATTGAAAACACCCAACGGGTCAACACACACACACACACACACACACACTCACACACTCAAATACATTCTCACACACATACACTCACACAGACACACACTCACACATACAGACATACACACACAGTCACACATACTCACGCAACCACACTGTCACACACATACACTCATATATACTCTCGCATTCATACAGATACACACACTCACACAGACTCTCACATATACATACAGCCATGCACACACAGCCACACAGACCCATGGACATGCTCACATGTGCACACACTCGCATGTACATGCACGATTCTCGAACATTACTGTGCCTCCGCATCACCAGCAGTGCTTATTGAAATTGACACAGCAGGTTTGGCACAGGTCCCCAAAGCGTGTACTTCTGACCAGAGCTCAGGTAACACTGACATGGATGCTGACTTGGAGAGTCACAGCACGCACGGACAGCAGGCCCCACGTATCACTGACTTCAAACCAATTTTGCCTTCTCAGTTTTGTTGATGCCAATCCATATTGGTCCTTCTAGGAAGCTGAAGACCAGAGCAGAGCTGAAATGCAGACGAATTAAGATGCACACATTCCTTAACCTTTACGCCAGCTAGGAGTACATCCATGCCTACACGTGGAACCGCAGCATAAAGTAAATAGATCTGCTCTGCGAAAAGGTCAGTACACATGTTCTGCTACAATCTAATTTCAGTCTATTGCCCTGTGCCCTATCACTCACGCTGGCGTGAGAGATGCGGTGGGAGAAAGCTTGCATTTAATCGTCTCTTCTGTACTAAAAGCTTCTCGGCCTACAGAATATTCATGAGAGCTAAAGACAGGAGCCGCAGAAGGCAGGCTTGTCCAGCCGCAGAGTCACGCACAGCACTTCCGCGCCAAGACGGCTGCTTCTCCAGCTTCCGTCGGGTTTGGGAGGAGGCTTCTCTGAAATCGGAAAGCAGTCCTCGGCTCTGCTTGCTTCTTTACTCCCTGCCTGGCATTACCAAGAACCAGGTACTGGGCATTATTTCAGAAAGACACTCTGAACATGTCTTCCAGTGGTGTGCTAGCTCTTGCCAGCCCTTCTGCCGCATGTGCGATCGCGTTTAGTTTCTATGACTTAACAACGACTTTAATTTCACTTCATACGGCTCTGAAGAACTCTTTTTGTATGAAGGGCATTTACCACACGTCTAGTGCTCACCTGGAACACACACAGCCCATCAGAGTCTGTAGAATTAAATAAAAGAGTAATTAGGGGAGGCTGGGATGTGTTATAAGAGAAGTACCAGACAAGGTTGGATCAACTCATGGCTCAGAAGAGAAATAATTTATGAGGGCTGTTTTAGCCCACATCTGACAAGCACCATTGGAAGCATTTAACAGGGTAGAGGAGGAGGAAAAAAAAAACTAAAGTTTTTGAAGCTTGCAATTTAGTAAGAAGATTCCAATTCTTTGATTTATCCTGTGGGCTAAATCAGGTGTATCTTCCCACGGTTCTGGAGGCTCAGTTCAGATTTGAGTTGCCTGTTCGTGGGCAAGAGGTCCCCTCTTGGTTCAGATGACCAGGAAGGAAACATGGCTCAGGGCAGGCTGGGTGCTACTAAAAGTTATTATTAAAGACCCCGTCGCCTAAGGGTCTAGAGTGACACTCTGCTCGACCAACCTTCCAACCTCACCCTTCCTTTGAGGGTGACCCATGACATGCTAGGGGGCAAACCCAATGTGATGGGAAATGACATTCTGCTCCTGGCCTGCATTTTTGATGTCCCGTCCCCCTGTTTGCTTTAAGGTCCCCATCTCATCCTAAGTTATGCCAGCATCTCGGGGAACAATTTCCCTAAACACTGGAGAGTTCACACAACCATGTATTTAGAGCTCACGAGCTAAACTCGATTTATATTTCAATACCAATTTTATGGGACGTAGCTTTTGCTGTGGATACCAGCTCTTGCTAGGCATGGTGTGGAAGGGAAGAAAAGGCAGAAAACAGGTTTCTATCCTCCTGAGGTTTATGGTTAACTAATAAACCCATGGAAACCTGTACACTTCCAAGTTTGAGAACCCTCAGTAACTGATAGCTAAACAAAATAATGTCTAATTGCTCAGAAACGGCCCGAGAGGTAGGGTTTGTGATGCTTTTAAGTGGACCCATGTCTTGACTTTGTCTGAAGGAAGATCCTGAATTGTAGGCCATTTGCTGTCACTTAACAGGTTTGATTTGGCTAGGAGGGCCTTCTAAAGGTGGCTTTGTTAGATGCCAACATTTCTTTGAACCCTTTCTCTCCTTGTCCTCTGTACAGTTTGTGTGATATTTTGTCATGGATTGCATAGGGCCACATTTCATTTATTTTTTTCATCAAGCTTTTAAATCTAGTATCTGTCTACTGATCTCTCTAATTTTAATAACATCTACAAAAACATATATACTTTTTTCCTTCCTCAAGGTTGTCTTGTGCCACAACCAGGACCAAGGCTGTCGGGGACAAGTGACGTGGCACATTCATCTGTGTGTCTCACCGAAGTGTGTAGGACCGTACGTTTCTATACCAGCAACATGCCTGCCGGTTGACTATAATGGAGTAAGATGACCTTGGCTGTCCTGGCCAGAAGTAGCACAAATCCCAAGTGTGAGTATTGGGCAAAAATGCTTCTTACATTCATTCCTCCTTCTAAGGGCGAGATTGGCGACGAATGAGGCTAGAGGGAATGTGAGGGGTGTCCCGGTTGTCAGCTGAACCGAGGCGCAGCCGGCCACACCAAAGCGAACGTGGTTTCCAACAAAGAGCTGGGCCCCGCATGCCCGACGCCCAGCACCAAGCCGAATTCTGGAAGCCCTTCATTGCTGATGCCGCCAGCGTCCCCGTCCATAAAGCAGGCCTGACAATAGTACTTACTCTTGTTCCACACATGGATTTCGTGGGGATCACATACAGTAATATGTGAAAAACATAAAGAGACATTCTGGCCCAGTATAAATAAATAAAAATTGTTGTTTATGATAATAAAGCGGAGAGAACGGAGCACACGTTGAAACCAGCACTCACCATTTTGATCAAGTCCAGACAGTTTGGCAGTTTCAATAAATCTCATGGCTTTATAAAGTTTCTACTGTTTACTTGAAAAATCATAACATTTTTCAAAAAAACAAATACAGGCCTCTTTCATTTGGGCCGCCTTGCAGAATGGGGGATGCAGATGGTTCCCAAATGGGCTGGCGGATCCTGGAGAGGCCGTGGGATGCACCGCCCTTTCCGTCCGGCTGGGCTGCCGTGGCTGGAGGAAGCCGGGGCCGTCCTGGGTTTGCCCTGTGCCCGCGTGCGCCTGTCGAATGCCCCGGGCGTGAGGACAGGTAGGGTCTTCCCCCAGAGTTCCTCCCTCTGAGGATCAAGCCCTAATGAAATCGCAGAGGAGGCAAAGCGTGTGCGATGGTGTTATGGGGCCATGTACTGATTGCGGCCTGCAGGCCATCGCTTCCCAGTAAGGGAAACCAGCCCCTCTCGGCCCCAGAAAAGGGACTGTGACCCAAGCCTGGCCATCCAGGGCCCAGCAGACTGACTCCTTTCTAGGACTGGGTCTGAGCTGCCAGAGAAGAGAGGCCCTCTTTCCCTTAGTGCAAGGATGCAAGGCTGGAACTCCTGGTCACCAGTCAAGGGGGGGAGATGGGACTTCCAGGTCACCTGAGAACAAGGGCAGTGCTGAGGACAGCAAAGCTGAGAGGTAAGGATACCTGCTGTGGGCGCACCTGGATGTAGACCCATCGGCAAGTCCTTCCCGGGGGTGGAGGGATGTTGTATGACCCCTTTTCACACATGCACGTTATCCATCTTTTCCAACTGGAACCACACCCACACGTATAGTGTTTTCTCTGTGTTCCTGAAGCCATTTTGAGGCCACATTTGACTCTCCGAGGGCAGGGTCCATTTGGGACTGTCTTGGTCTCTCACCCGGCATACAGAGCTGCTTTGTGGGCACTTGCTCAAACTTCGCCTCTGTTGGGCCTCTGGGGAGCACAGGGGTCTTGGTTCTACTCTCGGCGGCGAGGGGCCCCTCCATGGGGTCTGTGCAGAGCCGGAGTGGACAGGTGGCTTGGCCTTCGCTCAGATGTGTCTCTCTTACCAGCTGCAACAGTCACGATAAAGGAACTCTGCCTGAGCGGTGTGGGACGTTCCCAGGTTCAAGGGCGGGGGCCCGGAAGGTCATCTGTTCTTTCTGCCTTTGGCGTCTTGTGGAGGCTCACGTGACCACCTGTGCTACACGGAATGCACCTGCCTCGGACTGGCGGGGCTGCAGTGTGGGTGTGCAAAGCGGGTCAGAGAGGCTGTGGCCTTTCAGCACCTTGCCCAGGCCCTGGATCGGGACGTTCACCCAAGTCTCGTGGGGCCATGTCTGTTTCAGTTACTCCCCGATCCTCTCTCCACGGGGCCCCCCATCAGATCATCCAGGCTGACATGGGGCCGGAGGCTCTGTCGTCACTCTGTTGCCAAGGCCCTCTTTCTCCCCTCCCCCCTCCCTCCTCCTCCTGGGCAGCTTCTGCTTCCAAGAGCTAGAAAGCAAGCGTTCTGTCCAGTCGATGATCCTCCACTAGAAGCCACCAAGCCTCAGGCCCACCCCCACCACGGCATTATCTTCAAAACCATCATGAAATGGGCCTTATTACTTTGCAGAGGGCTTCCCCATACAGAGCCTTGTTCACCCTTCAACATGACCCCTGGTAAGTCGGGACTCTCCATCTGTGAACGGTGTCCATGCTCATGTGGTTTGTAAGGGGCGGGGCCACGTTTGGAAAGCACCTCACTTGGTTTTTATGTAATCATTTCTCTTTCTGTAGTTATCAGCTGCTGGGCCAAAAGACTGAGACCCAGTTCATGCTGTGCCGGTTCTCTGCATGCCCTTCTTTGTTAGCTTCTCTGTATGGTAGAGCCCCCTCCCACCCTGTGCCAATTGTAAAACTTGGAGCCATTGGGGCTGGAAATTCAGCCCAATCTCTTGGGGACACTTGAACAGGACCCCTAGCATCTCCGTACGGACCCACCCTGAGGTTTGCAACGGCCCGGGGAGAGGGCGACGGTGATATGGTACTTTAGATGCTGGGGACAGTCTCTCCCTCACCTGATGACTTGTGATTAGTGTGAATGATAGAGGCTCAGTGCTTTATTCTTCTTTTAAAAATTCTGAAGCAAATGTTTCTCTCGGCACCATAACTGATCATTTTAATTTCCTTGCTTTTGCTATAATAAAAATTGACGTTAAAGGATGCCTGAGGCAGTGTAATGAGAAAATGAAATTAGTTTTTCAGTTGACTGATCAAAAGCATTTTATATGTGATAATAAACAGTTTATTTTACTCTTTTGCTTATGACATAATTAATGGCAAAAATATTTTCCTGAAATTCATATCGTCTGCCAAACTCTCCTTCTGAGTTCCAGGGAAAGAATATTTTGTAATTTGCCAGAATGGACCAAACAACAACCGAAACCAAAACCAAACGAAAAGAAAAGAAAAGAGAAGCAAAGAAGAAAAACAAAAAAAAGTTGCCATTCCCTGATGAAGAGTTCTTAATCTTTGTTTAACCCTTGGTGATTTTGGCTACTATTGGACCAATCAGCTCAGAGAAAATGCTCATGTACTACGTTTCCTCTCCAGTGCAGAGCATATTTCTCCATTGAAATTGGATCCAGCCTTTCACATGGTCTTTTTCGTTGTAACCCTCTTCCTAAAAGCCTGACAAGCTCAAGTTTGTTGTCAAGATTAATGGGACAGGTTGAAAAAAAAAAAAAGTAGACTGCTTGTAACCCAGCAAACTGACTTTGAACTTTTGTTGATTTTCGACTTTGAAAAATGTGTTGCTCTTTCTCCACTAGCAAGATAAGCCTGTGATGGGCTTGAATGAAAGCTGAATTGGGATCAGAAGCCCTGGCTACTAATCCCAAATGTCTCCTTACCCATGTGTGAGTTTGGTGTTTCAATTTAATTTAGTTGTATCTGTTTTCTCCTCTGTGGAACTTCCTAATTTATCCTAATAACAATAATAATAGTAGTAATTATTAGGGACTTGCTTTGTGTCGGGTGCAATGAGATGTAAATGTAAAGACATTTCTTAAAGAACTGCTTGTAAGACCAAGAACTACAGTCAACTTGTATCGGTTAGCTTTTCTTGCCTAACAATTACTCCAAAATGCTGTGGCCTAAAACAATAACCATTTTATTTAGCTCATGATCCTGAGTTTGCTGATTCGTTTTTCTGGTCTCGGCTGATTTGTCCAATTTGTGCGGCTCTCGCGTATCTGAGGTCAGCCGGTGTGTTGGCATGCAGCTAAATGGTCTAGGACCACCTGCGCCGCCCCACCCCCAACGTGTCTGGAGGTTGCAGGGTGGATGGTGAACTTGGACGGCTGTCCCCTCTTCATGTGGTCTCTCATTCTCCACCAGGCGGCCTGAGCTTGTTGACACGGTGATGCCAGGGTTCTAGGTGCAGCAAGAGAGAGAAAGCCCAAGTGTGTAACGTTCTTTAAAGCCTCTGCTAGCATAAACGCTTGCAATCATCCCATTGGCTAAAGCAAAGCGTATGGCCTAGCCCAGAGCCCATATGGCAGGGTACAGCCCAACAGAGCAGAGTCTTTGCAGCCTCGTTGATAGTCTACTGCACGACCTGGGAAACCATTCAATACCAAGAATGGTTGACTCAGTCGTGGTTCATATTTGCTCTTTGCACAGAGTCTTTGCACGCGCTGTTCCTTTTGTCTGAAATGAATGCTCATCTTTTCCTTTATTAAACTCGTTGCACTCCTTTAGAGCTCAGGCTGAGCACTCTTCCCCAGTTCTTGGATTAGGTCAAATCCCATCCCTAAAGCTCTCACAACACTGTGTACATTCATCTGTAACCCTTCCCACACGTACGATGCTGCATTAATTGTCACGGTTATCTAATGACTACCGGTCACCCCATCTGACTGCAAGCTTAGGAGCACAGGGGATATGTCTTATTTCTGCTTCTGACCTCCGCCTCAGTCTGCTGGGGAGTCTGGCCTACAGCATCAACATGCTCGTTAAACAGCCACGTCTAGTTTACCTTCACCTTCTACCAGGGTCAGGCCGTGTCACCATGGAGGCTTTACATGTCTGTCGCTAGGTCTGGTCCTCAGTACTTGCTGTTTATAGTAGATTTTTAAAAATTCAATTGTATTTCTCTTTGTGGTTGGTGGGTAACAACCCTTGTTATCCACAAGGGTTGGGCATCACCCTTGTGACCAGAGATCTCGCTACCTTCACTAATTAATTCTAATACTTTGTAGATCTTTTCGTATTTTCCTTATATGAAATTATGTCATCGATGAACAATGGCTATTTTATTCCTTTCTTCTAGATTTTTAGCCCTTTTATTTTCTGGTTCTATTATAGGGCCCAGGACCTTCTCTACAGGGTAGATCAGAAGTGGTGATATCAGGTGTCCTCAGTTTATTTATGATCTCAGAGGACAGAATCAGAAATTCACCATTAGTATGAGGTGTGCTAAGTAGTTATTTTTAAGTTTAACCATTATGAAAACTTTCATATATACATGAAAGTAGAAAGTATAGTATTTAATTTCCATGTGCCATCACAATTCTCTATGTAACAATTATCAGTAGTCTGCCATTCTTTCTTAACTATAATTCACCATTTTTACTTTTTTGTTTGAAAATATCAAATACACAGCTTGGTAAACAAATCTGAAGTATCCAGGAAAAGCCCAAATTCATCTTTTGAATAAGTACATTAATGAATGCAATGAAATTCTATGTAACCATTAAATATATGGTAGATCAATCTGTATGAACATAGGAAAATGCCTACCATAAGGTAAGCGAAATATATGTATATACATACACACATATCCTATTTTTGCCCTAAAGCTACATATATATAGGAGTATCTCTCTCTCTCTCTCTCTCTCTCGATCTGTATATATGTAGAAAAAAGGATATTCATCTGGCTGTTAACTGAGGTTACAATTGGGAAGTGAGAAGGGAAGGAGAAGATAGGCATAGTTATTTTCTCTTTACACACTTCTGTGTTATTAGAATTTCTTTCAATGAGCATGCATTGCTTTTGTAATTTAAGAAAACCAATAAGGAAAAATAGATGCTTAAACAGTTAGTTTGTGAGCACTGAGTAAAGAATGCAATGACCCAAGAGCTAACAAGCTAGACAGAATCAATTTCATTTTTTCCTACCTCTTTTTTTTTATGATCATTAGGCTGGCAGTTCAAGGGAATGCAAAGACTAGTGTATCTTGGCATCTCTTGACCTGTTTTCTTGTGATGCTCTTGGGGACAAGGTGGGGACCTGCAGGCCGAAGAGTATTGATCATCCATCAATATTTGTTGGGAACCTGCTCTAGGGCATGCCCTCTTCCAGGATCTGGAGGATAGCACCCAACAAGTTAGACAGGTTCCCTGTCTCCAAAGATCTCCCCTTCTGCTCGGGAGGATTGTGAATACACAATGCCATCTCCTCCAGAAGGACATCAAGTAGAGGGTGTGAGGGAGAGCAGTGAGCAGTGAATTAGCTGCCAGGTGGTCCAGATAGGTCTCTCTTAAGCTGAGATCTGAAAGCTGAGAAGAGCCATCCATGTGAAGAGCAGGGAGAAAATCTGCACCGAGGCCCTGATTGATGTAAAGGCCACAAGGAAAGGATCCGCTTACTGGGCTTGAGGAACAACTTGTAAATCAAGGTGCTTGCAGGGCAAAGGGCAACAGGGGAGTGGAGGAGATAAGGGTGGGAAAGGAGGCAGGACTTGGGTTAGGGTGGGCAGGGAGGCCAAGGTAAGGATTTGCAGTTTAAGTGACTGGCCAGTGGAAGACCACTGAAGGATTCTAAGCAAGGAAGTGACACAATCACATGGATTTTGTTTGTTTGTTTGTTTTATTGTTACACTTACATGGGTATCTGTGTTGGGAACAGACCGGACTGGGCCAAAAGTGAGAGACACTTGGAGGATGCTGTTCCAAGTCCACGGAAGTGCCACCTGGGCCGAGAGTGATGGTACAGGCGATGAATTCAGGATACGTTTTAGGGGCAGAATTTTCCAGAATTTATTCACGGATTGAATTGGGTTAGAAAAAAAAAGAAGAATCGGGGTGAGTTTTAACTTTTTGGTTTGAGGAAGCGGCAGGAATATCTTTTATTGATATGGAGAAGACTGGGGTATTAGGGACATGTAAAGTTTGAGATGCCTCCCATTATCCAGCTAAAAATATCAAATACACAGCTTGGTAAACAAATCTGGAGTATCCAGGAAAAGCCCAAATTCAAAATGTGTATTTGAAACTCTTTGGCAAATTGATGGTGTGTAAAGTTGGTGGTTTCATCACGCGCTGAAAGATCTGTGTCCGAAGAGTGGGTTAAAGTTGACACCGTCTCCCCAGGACCCTACCATTAGTCTGCCGATTCCACAGGTTTAATAATCTGGCGGGGAGAGGAGAAAGTGTTCTCACTGTATTTGTCATAGCACATGAGTGTTTCTGTTTGTATCTGTTTTCCTTGATTATTATCAGCACACATAAATGTCTTTCCTTGTTTTTAATTGCATTTACTGGGGGACATTGGTTAATACAATGATATAGTGTTCACGTGTACAACCCTATGATACATCACCAGTATGTTGCATTGTGTGCCCATCACCTAAATCCAAATTTTCTTCTGTCACCGTGTATTTGACCCCCTTTGCCCTTTGTTATTCCCCTCACTCCCCTTCCCTCCCATCACCGTCCCTGCTGTCTGTGTCTGAGTTCTTTGTTTGTGTGTTGGTCTTGTTTATTTGTTGCTTTCCATGTACTATCTTACATATGAATGAAATCATATGGTTCTTGACTTTTTCTGTCTGACTTATTTTGCTTAGTGTGATATTCTCAAGGTCCATCCATGTTGCTGGAAGTGGCGGTATTTCATCTTTTCTTATGGCTGAGTAGTGTTCCACACCATATACGGACCATACCTTCTTTGCCCAATCATCTATCAAGGGGCACTTAGGTTGTTTCCATGTCTTGGCCACCATGAATATGCAGCAATGAACATAGGAGTGCATATATCATTGTGAATAAATGTTTTCAAAATTTCTGTATAGATATCCAGAAAAGCAGTTGCTGGTCACATGGTAACTCCAGTCCTAATTTTTTGAGAAACCTCCACACTGTTCTCCATAGTGGCTACACCAGCTTACATTCCCACCAACAGTGAATGAGGGTTCCTTTTCCTCCACAACCTCTCTAACACTTATTATTACTTGTCTTGTTGATACTGGTCATTCTAACAGTTTTGATTTACATTTCCCTAATTGCCAGTGAAGTTGAGCATCTTTTCATATATCTGCTGGCTATTTCTATGTCTTCCTGAGAGAAGTGTCTGTTCAGGTCCTCTGCACATTTTTAAAATATGATTGTTTGTTTGGTGTTGAGTTGTATGAGTTCTTTATATATTTTGGATATTAACCCCTCATCAGAGCTGTTGTTTGCAAATATCTTCTCCCATTCTGTTGGTTGCCTTTTTGTTTTGTTGTCAGTTTCTTTTGCTGTGCAGAAGCTTTTTAGTTTAACATAGTCCCACTTATTTACTTTTGCCTTTACTTCCCTTGCTTTTGGGGTCAAATTGATAAAATCCTCTCTTACATCAAGATCCATAAATTTAGTGCCTACAGTTTCTTCTGTGTAATTTATTGTTTCATGGCTTATAGTTACATCTTTGATCCATTTTGAGATAATTTTTGTACATGGGACCAAACAGCAGTCCAGTTCCATTCTTTTGCCTGTGGCTTCCCAAGGTTCTCATCATATTTATGACCAGTCCTCGACTTGGAGGAAGGCATAGTACACTGGATAAAAGAATGGAGATGTAAAAACAGCAATAAGTAGGCCTGAATCAAGATGATGGGTGTATGCATTGACTTTATTCCCAGCCCCCAAAATTAGAGTCAAAGACTGTTAACTGACTAGATAACCTGTGAAAATAGACCCTGGACTTCTGGTTGGCCGTAGGTGTAAGATGAACCAATAGTGTGCTAGAGAAATTTAGACCCATGACTAGGACCATATGAACCCTTAGACAACCTGATGGGGTGATCTCCCTGAGCACATGGCATTTGGGTAGAGACCTAAAGGGGGCACGAGAAGGAAGGGGTTTCCAGATATCAGGAGCAATAAGTGCAAAGATCCTGGGGTGGATGTTTGCTTGACATGCTAATGGAAAAGCAGGGAGAACAGCGTGGCAAGCTGGGGTGTCCAGTCTTTTGGCATCACTGGGCCACATGGGAAGAAGAGTTGTCTTGGGCCACCCATTAAATACATTGTGACATACAATCACAAAAAAGATCTCATGATATTTTATGTAAATGTACGATTTTGTGTTGGGCTATGTTCATGGCCATCCTTGGCCGCATGTGGCCTGTGGGCCACAGATTGGACACCCCTGGTAGAGGGTAAGAATTGTAGGATATGAGGTCATGGAGGTAATGGGACACATCCTGTCGGGGGCCTTGAGGCCCCTCTGGTTGTTACCCTGCGTGGGAAAAGATGATATTGGAGGATTATGATCGATCCAGTTTGTGACCACATACAGCTCTTGAGCTGACATGTCACAAATCCAGCCATGTTACAATTGATGCTTCTCATTCTGAAGGCCACCTTGGGCCTGTACACGTTCTTATAACATGCCAATTTCTTTCCTTCCGTGCGGTCTTTATACCTTTTTTTTGGCCTGTATCAAATTGCTGGTTCCCTCTTGGTCTCTGCTCAAAGGGTGCCCTTTGAGAGGCCTTCCATGGACTACCTAAAGCACTCTCCCCACCCCTGGGTGTCCTTCATCGCAGCATCCTATTTTATTTTCTTTATAACATTTATCAGTGTCTAGATTACCCTGTTTATTTCATAGGCATTTTTTATGTCTTCTACACAAGAATGAAGTTTTGAGAAAGCAGGAACCTCGTCATTCTTGATTAGTGCTGTATGCTTGGTGCCTTGACATTGCCCGGTCTGTAATGAAGATCAGATCCTTAATAAATGGTTTTTGAATTAAAAAAAGGCACATTTATTAACATCCACATGGATCATGATGGAAACGGAGGGCAACTCCCTTTCCTTCCAGTCTTTTCTTTCTCCCTTCCAGCTCTGGGACTCTCTGAACTTTCCCTATGACCATTATCACCTGAAAGACAGTCTTGAGTTCTTCACTGAAGAAAGAACCACACAGATCTTTCTAACTGAATAACCTACAATCTACTATTCCAGTTATGTTGGAGAATGCATATAAAGTGTCTACTACAGTATGTGGAACATAACAGCTACTCAAAAATATGTACCAACTCTCAGTTGACTGAAGAAAAATGAATGCTGAGTAATTGGATCCTATCCAAATTAAGGGTAAATGTCTTGCATGGCAAATTCTATTTCATTCTATATGTCTTTATAGAGTGATTATTATGTATATGGAATTTGACTAAAGGAAGTGACAAGAACTAAGATGTATTGAGTGTTTCTTAAAGTGTGCTACTAATTATTCTAGATGTCTGATGTCTCACTTAACCTTAAAAACAATCATAGGAGATGGGGTGTAGTCCTAATTTTCAATTATGAGCACCTTATGGTTCAGAGAATCTGGGTAATTTGCTAATGGGCATATATTTTTCCTCTTTGGAAATTGTTGACTAATTAGGCACACTTTAAATTTCTCAATTAAATAAGGATCTTTCGGAAAATTCTTTTGCTTTTTAAACTTTTCTTTTTGAAAATATTTCTAAAGAATATGTTCTATTTCCTTACCTATGGAAGTCCAGGGAAATACCATAACTTTGAAGGCTGGCCACTCTTCTTGGTACATAATGTTTAATATCATCTAACTCTTGCAACAACCCTGTGGGATACCTACCATTGTTATGCCTATTTCTCAGATGGGAAAACTGAGTCTCAGAGGAGCTAAGTCACACACTCAGTCATAGCTTTTACCTGTGGAACGACTGTCTGATTCCAGATGCTCGGTATGCCTCCAAAAGGAAAGCGGGAACATAGAATTTTGAATTCTCTTCAGCTCTGAAAGCTTATAGCCTGTATATTTAGTATTGTCATTCTAAGCTTGTTAAATGAGTGCCACTCAGGATTCATTAAGTCAGCCAGTCAGTGAATAATTTCTGAGCACGTCCTATGGGTCCGGGGTCTGGGAGCGTGACAGCCGTGTGAGCACTGGCCTCACGGACCGTCCACCTGCTAAGCCAGCCGTGGGCGCTGCCCAGGGAACATGGGCAGCTGTGAGCAGAGCCAGCGGGTGTCCCATGGGCCCTGCTCTGTATGGGGCCTGCTCCTCATCCTTCAGTGAGCACATTGCCCAGCTCCTGAAAGCGCTATTAATTTTTACTCACGCCCTAACTGCAGTGTCCTCTGCCATTGCGGCCACCATCCCCTTTTGATGAGCTGCAGAAGCTCTGGCAGCTCCAGGGAGGTCAGAGTTCCCTGTTAGGTCACAGTTGTTGCTTGGGGCAAAGAAAGAGCGATTTGCAACTCCCGAGGGAACGAGTCAAATGGATGGGACTAGTGGTCAGGGAGGAGAAATTGGAATTTAAAATCCTTCGGAAATGTCAACAGATCTATTCAAGTCTCCTCAGCTCAGGGTTCTTTGAGACTCGCCTCGAAAGAGACGATCAATTGCAGAAACATCAGGGATCAACAGGTACTCCACACAGGTAAATACAGGTTAAGGAGGCACATTTAGTTAGGAGATTTTCTAAGCACTGTTATGCAGATCTATCAATGGGGGAAAATGCACAGCTAAGCTCAGATTGGAGAGCCGTCTCCCCTGGCGTGTATGCTCAAGGTTTATTCAGTAGTTTGGAAAAAAATGTCTGATGAAATGTGAAATTATTTTATGTAATCTGAGTTTCTCATGCGATGTGTGTTAATATTTGTCTTCTTTTTTTTTCTTGCTTAAGTGGCTCAGTCGTTAAGTTTTCAATCACATAACCACTGAATATGCAAGATATAAACCACAGGCAATTAAATGATAGCTAAGGTGGTAGGGCTGACTTGATTAAGCTGGTGTGTTATTAAGATGATAAGCACAGCCCGGCCCGGGCACGGAGTTAAATATTACATCTGGCTGAGGGTCCCTTTTCCAAGTGACAGCTAGTGTCCTGGGTGCTGGCAGCCACGAACGTTCCTGTGAAGGACTTTGAGAAGCGTCCCCAGGCTTTCTCCCTCCCTGTACCCATCTGGCTCTCCACAGTTATGTTTCTGGGTGACACCAATTAACATAGACATTTGTTCTGGTGGAAAGAGGAGGAATCGCAGGAGGAATGACTGAATGGAGTCTCCTGTTTTTGTTTTTGTTTTTTTCCCTGCCTCGTGGATGGCTCCTTTTTCATTTTCTTCCAGAACCCCCATTCTGGCTAACCCTTGAATGTTGGGGCTCCCTCATCTGCAAGCTTAATTCTTCCTTTCTTGCTCAGCAGTGAGAAGTTGACACTCAAGCCACACTCTGAAAATAGAACTAATGCCAGGCTGAGGAGGACAGAAATACATAAAAGAAGAAATACCAGGTGGGACATAATGGGTCAATCCGGGACATGCTGACTTTGAAATACTTGGAGGAGATCCAGTGGAGATGCCCCATAAACACTGGGCATACGGGTCCAGTAAACACCTGGACATAAGCTCAGAAAACAGGTCCAGCCTCGAACTAGGGACCCCGCTGCCCACGCGGGTGAGTGAGTGAGACTATTGGCTGGTTAGTTCCTGTTCACGCGTAGGTGCACTCTCTACCCTTTACCTGCGGGTTGTAGTTCATTTCCCAGGTATCACTAACCCCTCCTTCCAACAGAAGGAATTAATAAGGACAACTGTTCATAAAGGGGTGGGGAGAGCCGCAAAGCTCAGCGAGGGAAGCTGAGGCTGCCCGTGGAGTTTGGACTCACCGAAGAAGCTGCAGCTACTGTTGGGGAAGTGACTAGAAACAGAGGTAGCGGCAAAGACCACCTGACTTTTCCCTTCCCTGGCTTCCTGTCCCCTCCAGGGTCTCCCCAGTGGTCAGTGACATCTAGGAAACGAACTACAACCTGCAGCTAAAGGGCAGAGAACGGACCTAAGAGTGAAGAGGAACTAGCCAGCCAATAGTCTACGCATGCGGGGGGGCTCTAAGCCACTCACCCATCTGGGCCGCTGAGTCCCCAGTTCCAGACTGAGCCTGTTCTCTGAGCTTATGCCCACTGTTTTGGGGGCATCTTCCCTGGATCTCCCCCAAGTATTTCAAAGTCAGCATGCTCAGGGGTAACTCAATGTTTCCCACTGGTGCTTCTTTTTTAATGGATTTGTACCCTCCCCATTTCACCCCCTTCACCCCTGGCCTTTTTACCCGGATTGCATCACCTAATTTCTTGGAGTTTGGGGAAGCAGCTGCAGATTAAGCTCTCCTTGCCCGCAGGAACAGCGGGATGCAATTTTGTATTTTGAGTTTTTGGTTTTTAGGTTTAATTGTCTAACAGAGTCTGTCATGTAAAGGCCAAAAGGAACAGATGTTTTAGGAACAAGGTAGAAATCTGTGGGGATGTAGAGGGAAAGAAGTGGAGGTCCCCCTGGCTTTGAACGAGAGGAGAGACCTGTGGATACACCGAGGCGTTGCGCCCAAGCATTGGTCTTGGCACAGAGGGCAGATGGCCATGGTCTAATGAGAAAGCAAGGGCTTCTCAGGCGCTGCACAGCCTTCCCAGACCTCTCCAGGCACGAAACTGGGTAGCAGGGAGGCTCTAAGAGACTCCTAGAAAAACAGGCAAAGAGGTTGTTAGTAGACACCACGGTGGGCAGAGGCCTAGAGGTCTTCTCCTTGTGTTCTGCGTTCTGAATTTCAGTACAACGCCAACTGGATTTTCCACTAACCTCTTGCAATGGAGGCTTAAGAGAAAAAGTAAGTTGATTCATGAAAAATAAAGAGTTGCAATAGTCATTGCCTGTCTGAGTCTCACTACTGGGCATGTCCGTGATAGGTGTCTTTAGTTGGAGCACACTGACCACTGGACTAGGATAGTTCTGCAGCTCAACTTCTTTGAAAGGTGCTTCGTGTTTCTTAATTCACAAGGTAATTCCTGGTCCCCCAGCCGCGGTTCTCCACAGGCTGGTCAGGATCTCCAGGTGTTCCCCGTTGGTGGTTTCCAAGGAGAACGGCTGATTTTGAAGCCTTGGGCTCTTCCCTCAAGGAGCCTGTGCAGCAGAGTCTGAGTCTGGCAGGAGTTACAATGTTACCATCCCTTTAATGGGTAATATGCACAAGGATAAGTTAGATTGCCTCCATTATTCAAGGAGCTCCATGTGCCGGTAGCGACAATTACCAGGATGCATAAATACAACAAAGTTAATTAAAATGTTAGCTGATATAAATAACCTAAGGTTATTGAACATTGTTCCATTTTAAATTAATAAATACGCAAAGGTAATGTTTATAATTAAAGCTATAATTTATCTTCATGCTCTGTTTGTTTAATAGCAGTGGTAATATAACGCTACATGCAGAAATGTAGTAATAGATTTGTTTAGCACTGACATTATAAACAAATGTCTCAGTCTATTTATTCTAAGTTATGATACAGATTCTTTTCACATGCATCTGATGGCCTTTAAACCATTTAAAATGAACTGCATTAACGTAATCTAATCTTGATACTGAACATAACATTTCAGTTTGAATTATCCTGAATCCATGATCCATTTTATTACTCACAAAGCACTTTATACAT
This sequence comes from Pteronotus mesoamericanus, assembly GCF_021234165.1. Classification (NCBI taxonomy): domain Eukaryota; kingdom Metazoa; phylum Chordata; class Mammalia; order Chiroptera; family Mormoopidae; genus Pteronotus; species Pteronotus mesoamericanus. The sequence goes on along the minus strand of NW_026555086.1, from coordinate 4,999,419 downwards.
TTATGATAATGGCAAACCTTGCTCTGTTATTTAAATCCCATTTCAAAAGGGATTTTTAAAAAAATAAAAATAAAAAAAAAATAAACCCCCACACATTTGGGGTAGTAAAGTACAAATAAGGAAAAGTCAATGCCCAGCAAGCCCTTTACCAAAGCAAACAATTCAGATTTTTATGACATTAGCAAATAATAAAGGGAAGGACTGACATTTACAGTTGATGAAATTTTATGTTATAACAGATGATGAAAATGGAATGAAAATCACATGGAAAAATGTGTCCAGGAGGTTCAGCCATTCTGAGGCACTGTCTACCTGTGGACTGTCTTCAGGGACATTTCTAACTCTAACCTTTATTCAGCCCTTGGAAGGGTCCCAGGTCTGCCCCACCGGTGAGGCTGGCTCAGGCAGCTGAGCGCAGGCCAGAGCCGCAGCTTCCCCTGGAACCCTTTAGCTTCGTTCTCTGTGATCCTGCTTTCTGCCCCCTCCCTTTTATTTACATCTCTTAGACTCAAGGGAACACTTACCCTCCACCCTTTAATTTAAATTATAATAAACAACCAGCCCACGATCTCCTCTGGTTGCATGGGGTGTAGAGGAAAGAGGAAGAGAATTTTGTCTTTCTTTCCTGTGTACTTCTAGTTTCTTTTCCTTAACGTAGCTTCTGGTTTCTCTTCCTCCTTAATCCCCTGTAAAATAAATGTTTCTTCTGGGTTTATTTGCAGTCAGCGAAAGAAGTTTCACTTTATTTTAGTAAGAATATTTCATGGGATGTCTTAGAAACGGTTGCTCCTGAAGTCAAATAAACAGAAAAAATAATTTTTTAAAAGGCATTTCTTTCTTTCCTTCTTTTAAAGGAAGTTGAAAATGTAGCAAGCCTATTTTTGGACAAAGAATGGGCCAGAGAGTTTTCTTTAAAAAAAATTCTAAACAGATTACACACTTTGAAAAATCCTAAAAGGATTTTGATGCTGGAACCTCTGAAATTCAGGAAGGATTTAAATTTAGGCTTATAAGCTATCCCACTGCAAAAATCCTCCTGTGATCAAAGATCACATTTTAAGAGATGGGTGTCTTGGTAGCGGTCCCTTGGGCTGGCTCTTCTCGTTGTGTGCATTAATAAAACGGGGGGACGTTGGGGCCCATGGTGAATGCCTGGCCGAGCTGGGGCTGCTGGGCTGTCCTGCTGGCAAAGGTCTGGGCTTCCAAAATAAGTTGGAGGCCTCGGGTCCTCCTCGGAGGCTCCGAGGGGCTGGAGGAAACCCACACGGTTGCCTGCACTGGTAACTACAGGCCAGAAACAAGCTGCGAGGCGTGGGCCAGAGGAAGCCATGGTTGAGAGGAGAAAAGATGATAAAAACCTCAATCGCCCTCTCCCCCTGCTGCCTTCTGACACAGTCCTTAGAATCAGCCCTTCCCGAAAGCACCTTCATTTGGGTCCCTTCCCATGGGAGGTTATGTGGCTAGAGGCAAAAAGGAGGAGGAAGGGGTCGAAGGGACTCAGGACGTGCTGCCCCAAGCTATGGCACCTGGGGCACGGCCACTATTTTCAGCTGGAGGGAATTGAGGCTCTGTTACCAAATGGAAAGAGTCCTTCCGCTCGGCTCTGGCAAAGCCAAACGCTAAACACCGAAAAAGACTGGCCGTTTGATTCTGAATGGTGCCACCCAGGGGAATGGGGAGCTAATGATCAAAAGCCCGCACTTCCTGACTCAGGTGGGTTTTTAGGGAGAACAGGTACTACAAACGGCCAGCGGGACAGATTTTAATTGGAGGGCCTTGGCGCTTGGCCATTTATGGTGAGAGGCGTCAACCCTCCATGTTCACAGCCCACGGACCCTTCGCTGCTGAAGGGTTCCAGTATTTGAGTTCCGGTCACGTCCGGGTCCTGTGGTTCCGTGGGGGTGGGCCTGAAGGGTGAGACTTGGTTCTGGCGCTGCTCGTGGCCCAAGGTCTCTCCTCTGCCCTGGCGTTGGCGGCTGCCGGGACTTGGTGGTTTTGGCCTCTTGCCTCTGAGATGCAAGTCAGTGCCTCCTTGAACGTCACAGGGCCTTTTTGAGCTGAATGTGCGGGGACTGCAGGGGGAACTTCCTGACCTTTTCTGGAGCAGGAAAAAAGGAGCCCCCTTATCTCCCAAGACTGGCCAGGGATAGGAGGTGCCCTTAGGGATCTCAGGGGCCGGCCTTGCCCTGTTTCCCCGGTTCACTGCGGTTTTGTCAACGTCCCCTTTGGTCCTGTCCCGTTTTTCCGTGACCCCCCCCCCCTTCCTCCAGCCTAGTATAAAAACACTCAAGCTGTGCGGCTTCTTCAGGGCTTCTTTTCCTCCTGGGCCATGTAAAGCTTATATTAAATAAATGTGTATGCTTTTCTCTTGTTAATCTGTCTTTTGTTACAGGAGCCGCAGCTGAGAATTTGGAAAGATGGAGGAAGAGGCATGATGGGTAAGTGATCCTCAATTTAAAACTCTGCGGCTCACTGTGCCCTTCGTGAACTGTGCTACCTTAGTCTCATAAGCCTGTGATGGATGCTCTGGGGCAGCAGTTCGCAGCCAGGTGATTTTGTGCCTTAGGGGATATTTGCTGACATCTGAGGACATTTTTGATGTCGCTAAGCATTCTACGATCAGAGGAAACGTTCAAACCTGTGGACAAGTTTTGATCCAAACTGACGACCATTGCCAGGAAGCAAAATCTCAATGGATTGAGAAAATGCTCCAGAAAAATGGCAGTTTCGCAGCGAATTTTATAAGTTACAATTGAAGGAGGAGACGGAGTTACATGAAATACATTGTGGTAGATTAAGGAGGTGGGAGAAATCAAAGCAGGAGGATCTCTGAGACTGGATAAAGTGTAAAATGAAGAGACAGATACTTTGTTGGCATTGGTGGGTCCAAGAGAGTGCCCAATGAACGTTTGCAGCACAGAGAGATGGTATTTGGGGAACAATGCTGAAGGGTTTTGCCTTTAGGGGGTGAGAAAAAGGAGATCACTCTGCAATTCCACAGGTCTGTTATCTTAGATGCAAAAAGACAGCAGGCTCACTTAAGGTAGAGCTTGGCCGTTGGCAAGGAAGCCACAGGCCTAGGACGTGACCACCCAGCAGGACCTGCTTTTAGTTAAGAGCATTCAAGCTCAAACCATCCTACAGGGTCACTTTCAGTCTGAGTTTGTAAGGCCCACCATGCAGGGTTCCCCAAGGCATAGGACAGTCCCCCCACAATAAGAATTATCTAGCCTAAAATGTCAGTAATGCCCGGGCTGAGATAACCTGCTTGAGAATTTAGCCATCCCTTTTAAAAACCACGATCTTACAATTATCCAACTAAATCCTTACCCTCACTCTAACTCTCAATATAATTCACACCCATCACTGAATTGGACAACGAACCATAAGCAGGCACAACAAACGTGTTGACGGCGTCCTGCCTTTCGGGGGGTACCATTCTGATGTCACAGGTGGGCGCACCGGGTGGTACACGTGACTTGTTACAGGCTGAGGAAAAAAGAGGTAGGGTAGGTGTCTGAGCCTCTGGCTTCTTGCCTGCATGGATATGATGTGGGGAAAACAGAGGCGGAGTGGTCAAAGAGAGAGGGCAAGCCCATTTAGTTACTTAAGCTCAGCATGAAATAAATATGGCGGCACACCATGGAGAACAGATGGCAAGAATGTTCAGGGGGAACCCGGCCAGAGGAAGAACATGGAAGGCACAGACGAGCCAGTCAGGTGCTGCCTTTCTGAACATGAAACCGTCTCTGGGTAAATGTGAGCTTAAGGGGGTCTCAGATTCAGCCCACACCTTGGATCCTCTTTTCTGAAAGCACTGCCCACTGCCTTGAAAAAAGAGCTCTCTCCTCTGCCAGCCCAGGAGACAAAGAGCAATGCTTTGCAAAATCCATAAAACAAAAGACTCCAACAGTGTCAAGCCTCTTTAAACAATCACTTGTGCTATGAGGCAAAACAACTGAGACGTGGGGATAAGCACTGTGGTGGTATTTTTCATGTTGATTGCAATAACACCATCAAAGCCTTGCACATTCTGTGTAAAATCAATGTCTGCTTGTTGGAGGGGGAGGGGAGGGGAGAGGCCTGGGGATTTTATCTTGTAAGTCAGCTTTGCAGATAATCGCATGCCTCCGGCTTGGAAAAAAATTGATGGTGGATCAATGGTCGGGAACACGAACTGGGCTCATTTCTGACTGTGTGGTGCCAGTGTTGGCGGGGAATCTCGGGGTTGTAAGAGAGATGGGGTGACTGGGACTCCGCGTTTGAGTGGGCCGGGAAGGCCTTGGCATTATTGGCAGGGTAACTAGAAGGATCGCTTCAGGAGCATTCAAATGTTGGGAAAAACGAGGTGGAGTGGAAGAAAATTTCCAAGGGCTGAACAATGCTCCTGTCCAATCAGGGCGACGTGTGTTTGCGCGCATGCGCGTGCACGCCCCATCAGCCCTTAAACCCATGGGGAAGGCCAACCTGAATGTGTGAAAGGAAGCTTTTACCAGGTCTTCATGTCCTCCTCAAGGGCGCCTGCTGGTTCCTTTTTTCCATACAGGGGATAACACTGCCTTGGGGTGGAGTAGCGGGTTGAATTGTGACTTTAACTTGGTACCAGGCTCCTGATTTTTGGCCCATGGGTTTTCTGCAGCTCTGCTTTAATGGTGGGGATGTTGCGGGGAGGAGATCAGGAAGGGAGGGCAGGCGGGCGATCACCTTACTGTTCTTCGTTTGTGGATGAGGTTTCTCTAGGAGCGAACCGCCCACCTCCCCAACTTTCCCGCCCAAGTGTCCTCAGTTCCCTTTCACTGATGGAGGGAGAGGGAGGGATTTGCCTCCTTCCTTTGCGGACCCCTGTGAGGGCTCAGGGGGTTAGTTCACTTCGAGCACTTGCTCCGCTCAGTAGGCATTTCAGCTGTTGTGTTTTCATCGCTTTTTGCCGTGTACTCCTCACAGGCACAAAAATAACAGAGGGTCAGACAGTGCTTTTCTTGATATTTCTGGGGATAAAAATCCAAATCATACAGAGTCCAGAGTAGATGGTGGGGTGGGGGGAGGGGAGGGAGGGAAGGGACAAGACCGTGCCTGGTGCTGCACCCATCTCTCCCTGCCACCGGCTTGCTTCCCCTGAGGTGGGCTCATCACCGAGACCTTGCGGCCTGTGGCCAGCGCCGCCCCTTCCAGCTCCTCGGCGACGAGCTCTTTCTCTCCTTGGAATTCTCCACTTTCTCCAACATCTCCTCTCTCCTGGTTTACCGTCTTCCCCAGATGCCGTGAGCCCCAACGCTCCAGTGGTGCCTGTAACTTTTCCAGCCTCTTGTGTATCCCCACCTAGGGGAGGAGGGCTCATTTGAAGTCCCAGCCATAGAAGGGGCAGGAGGGATGCTGGGGTCAATTCTCTACTCTAGATGTGCAGTTGACTGTCTGTATTCCTTCCTTATTTTGAAGAATTTGAAAAAGAAATTCAACACACTTCTCTCCTGTTTGAGTCTAGACGCAGTCCCACCTAGGAGGATGTCCTTGGCCTTCTAACATAGTTGTCCTTTTATGGTCGTTGGAATGTGCCACAAAGATGTCTTGAATGAGGACTCTTCTGACTGCCCCAGAGAGCCGAGAGGTGGGCCCTGGACGGCAGGCGGTGAATACCTCCCTCGCGATTGCAGTCCCGCGCCCTCCAATGAGCGGCCTTACCCTCCGTTGCTATTTTAACTCTGGTAGCTCCTCCCTAAAACAAGGGCACCATGTTTACCTGCTGTTGGGCATTTCTCCTCGCTGATAGGATACTGTGTTATGTACTTAGCCTCCCAACTAGATTGTAAAGTCCTTGAGGACAGCGGCTGTTCTGTACCTCTCTCTGTGTGTGTTCACGGGTTGCCTAGCGCAGTGCCTGGCTCTCTGTGAGCTCGAACAGACAGCAGGCTACTGTGTGGAGGCCCTCTACCGCTGCCTTAACATTATTTATTAGTGATTTAGCTGGATATCTTCTTTCTTGAGGCCTGAGACTCCATTAAAGCTTATCTCTCCAGCCCTGCCATCCTCAGCGCCATTTTTCTATTTGCTTCCCCTAATTTAATTATTGGAAACCCATGCTAGAAAGCCATTTTATTTCCAAATGAGATCATTTACCATCTCTGAGACCAGGCCTCATGTGCCCTCGCTGAAGCCAGATCGTCTTTATTTTTTCAGAATAGTCACCACCATTAAATATGTTTGTCTGCAGAGAGAAAATCTTCAGAAATGTGGCCCGGAGAGAGAGGTCATACGATTTGGGAGAGAGGCGTCAGTTACACGGTATTTAATTCCAAGCCCCAAATGAGAGGGGGGGCCCTTGGGTAGCATAGAAGGTCTCCACGAAATGTTCTCTTTTGTTTGAAAGCACATGCAGAGAAGTGGGGGTTGGGGATTGCATCTCAGGTGAGTGGAGCCGATGTCTGTGCGGTGTTAGCTCCCGTGTACCAGGAACTTGGACCCTAAGAGTGAGGCAGGTGCTGGTAGTCAGCCAAGCCATGGTTGTTGCCGGCCTCCCAGAAGCTGCCTGCTCGGCGGAGGCAGGGGGCTCAGGTGACGCACGTCAGCTCTGACCCCAGGCTGTCCTGGCCCAGCCGTGGGACAGGGGACGTGTCATGACTTCCCGAGCCTTACTTTTGTCAGTATACAAATAAAATGAGGTTAAGCTAGGAATTTGGGACTACATGACCTATAAAATTCCTTCACTGAAGACTAGATCTTAAGAGTTCTCATCCCAAGAAAAAAACTGTGTGTGCGTGGTAATGGATGTTAACTAGTCTTATTGTGATGATCATTTTGCAATGTATACACACATCGAATCAATGTGTTGTACATCTGAATCAAATATAACGCGATAGGTTATTTATAGCAAAATAAAAAAAGAAAAATCATGCCCAACCGAGCTTCTAGAGAGGGAAAATGGGATGGAAGCCTTTCTGTTGGACTTTTGGTTTTAATAACTGCATATTGTTTTCATGGAGCCTCCTTGGTTGTGATAAAAATGCAATGAATAGATTGTCGATCATTTACTATAAGGCTTTACATTAAAAGTTACTCTAGCCCTGGCTGGGTGGCTCAGTTGGTTAGAGCACCATCCCATACACCAAAAGATGGAGGGTTTGATCCCCGGTAGGGGCACGTATGGGAGGCCACTGATCGGTGTTTCTCTCTGTCTCTCTCAAATCAATGAACATGTCCTTGGATGAGCATTTAAAAAAATAATAACAAAAACACAAAAGTTAACTCAAACACTCAAGGCAGTGGTTCTAAACTTTTGGGGATCAAGGATCCTTTTGAGAATTTGGTAACACAGATTCTCTATCCAGAGCACACATTCTCTCTCTCTCTCTCTCTCACACTCACACACACACACACACACACACACACACACACACACACAGCTTTCCATATAACTTTGGGGAGTTCATGGACCCCATAAAGGCAGCGGATTCCTTTAGATCCTTTGCTGAGTTTCTGCTCTAAGTTGAATAACGCGGGCTGGACACAAAGTCATCCTTTCTGTAACAAGTAATTGTTACTTCAGGTCTTTGCCTTTGAACTGGAGCTCAGTCTGATCCAGCTTCTTTACTCAGTGATATGGTGTAGGAGGTGAGTAAAGGGGATGGAAGCCCGTAACTTGTTCTTACCCTCGGGGAGCTTTCAGACTGCCTGGAACATGGCCTGGCTGAGCATTTTAGCCTCAGCTTCTTCCTCCCTAAAGTGGCTAATTGCATCCATCCCATAGGCTTGTTGAGAAAATTATATAGGTTAGGACCAGGAGGAGGAGCTGAGGCGTGCCTGTAGGGTCCAACATGTAAGAAAGCACCAAAAAGCTTGGTCATCAAGATAAATATTTTAATGTAATATTTAAAAAATGAAAACACATGCAAATAATCTTTGATGAACAATATGCCACAATTTTTAAAGGACAGGATCCCTGTCACTGGCTTTTCCTTTTGTCTCAGGCTCCGACATGGCCGGCAGAGCACTCTCATGACTCCTGAAAATTTGGTGGCTAGAAAACCTTTGGAAATGGCTTCTCGAAACCAGCTTTTACCTGGAGTCTCAAACTTGTCTAAAGCACATGGCTCTCTCTCCTCCACTGGGCCCCTACTGGGGCCAGAAGTAAATTTTTCAGGGGGGAGCACAGTTCTGTGACAATTGTCCTGGTATTTCATTCACCTGGGCCCCAGCTGCTCAAGCAGAAGCGCCTCCAGGTGGGGGTTTGGTAGGTTTCTTAGCTGTTTTTCATAAGACATGGCATCCAGCCAAGAGACTATAAAATTGGCCATGTCCCTCCTAAAGGCGGACGCTAGGATGTCACCCACTTTTGGTGTTATCTGAGATTGTGGGGAAAGAAACAGCAACATGTTCAAAAGCTGGCTTAGTGAAGCCAAGTCTTTTTTTTTTTTTTTCTGCCTCTTGTGCCACCTTCATGCCATACCTAGACAGCCGTGCACAGGTAATTACCATCTGAAGTGACTGTGAATTATGATTCTCGATGATACTTCCTTGTGATTTGTTGCAATATAAATAATGGTAATTTATGGTGCCTTTACCAACAGCTCTGTTGGAGACGGATCATAATAGTAGATCATGATAATTATGAAATCAGCACTGAGCTGTTTTCCCTTGTAAATTCAATTGCAGCACGGCCGCCGCGGCTGCCGAACATCGCAGCCCGTCTGCCGCGAGCTGGATTGCGTTCAAGACGGGTCTTCCATGTCATTCACAGCCTTTCTCATCTCTAAGAATTGTCCGTGTGGTTGTTGCATTAGAGGCTGGTGGCATTTTACTTGTCGATTTTTATTTTAGTTGCAAATTCAAATTCCAGAGTTCGTCATCCCTGGACCGGAGGAATGACCCGCGAAGCGCTGCCGGCCTGGGGAGGCCCTCGCGGGGCGGGGGGTGGGGGGGGGCGCAGGCCCCGCCCCTCCCCGCCTGGCGCGCGCCCCCCACGCAGGCCTGGGCTGTGTCATGCGGGCTGTGTCACGGTGTTTATTAATTTTTCTGATTTACGCGGAAGAACTTTTTTTTCCTCCCCGAAGAACATCAAATACCTGTCATTGGGACTCTGCTTTAAGCAACTCTATAAAAATGTTCTTAATTTAGAACAGTCGTTTTCCAAACTGAGAGCAAAAATGCTTGATCTATGGGTTCTGGGTTAATGTACATGAAAGACAGGTACAGACATAAATAAATAAAAGATATGCTTTTTTTGAAAGGTAAGTGAAATAACGTTCTTTACTGTAGGACTTCTCAGAGACTTTGATGAGGGGCACAGTGAAAATCTCAGAAAAAGTTGCGACACACAGCCGTTCCTAAACTACCGCCGTCCCCGCTCCATGTGGTGGACTAAAGTCGGCCGTCCGGTCCTCACCAGCGCCCCCACCAGGAGGTGCATTCCCTGCCCTCGAATCTGGGATGGCCCAGATGAGTCACGCTGACCAAGAGAATGTGGCAGAAGTGTCACTTCAGAGATTGGAAGCTTCCCTCTTTTCTGCCTGGAACACCCCGTGAAGCTGGTGGGCCTGTGGCAGGACCCCAGTCCAGCCAGAATGGCAGCATCCGACACTGGGGACGGGGGGCCCAGGCGAGGGGCTTTTCTGGTCAGGTGGACGTGGGTCCTTGTGTCTTAGCTCCAAGAGAAGGGCTTGAGGCCAGCGAATACACTTGCCCCGGTGGGGCAGGCCTTAGGTTCAGGGATGTGTGCGAGGTGGGCTGGTGAGTTGCGAGGAGGGAAGTTGTGATTCTAGGGGTGCCGAAGCGGAGAAGGGAGCTGGAGAGGCTGGGTGTCTCCAGAGCCGCAGCTGGTTGGCTGCCATTGAACTTGGGGGTAAATTCTGCCGGGTGCGTGCCCGCCATCAAAGGCCCGCATGGCGGCTTCCACACTGGTTTCCCTCCCGTCGTCCTCTTCTTTGTTCTTCCATTGGATTCTGAAGCCCGGCCCTGGCCCCGCGGTGCAGGAATGGCTGGTGAGGTCCCGAGTGTCGTCATTTTTCTAACTGAAATAGGCCTGGCCTTGGATGGCTCCTTGTGTGTCCAGTCCCCGCAGCGGTGTTGGCACATTAGGCAGTAAGAGCCGGCTGGGGCTGGAGACGCGCGTGTACTCCCTTCGTCTGGCAGCAGACAGTTTAAGGGCCACAGAGGAGGAGACTCCCTCAGGGCCGCATGGTCACGGAGCGGCAGGCACCGGCTCGGCTGGGTCCTCCGGCCCTTCGCACTGTCTGCTGGACTCCCTGTCCCTGCGGGGAGCGCCCAGCCTGGGTTTGGACTCAGAGCTGGCTGCTTATGTATTTGCCAGGAGCCCAATTTCAGTGTCTCCCTGCACAACGTGAGGTCAGCGAGGCTGTGTCCTCAGCTCCCCTCTGAAGTCTGGCCAAGGGAGAAAGAAGTGTCTTATCTGCGGTCTCCTCCATCCCACTGGCCAATCCCACAGCCTGGTTAGGAATGGGGAGTTGTTTACCTGGATTGGAAATGTCAGGCCACTCACTTTGGCCAGCCCCTTCCTCCGCCCTGGGGGACTGTACTGAGAGTGATGCAGAGGCCGAAGTAGAACCTGGGATCTGTTACTTCTGCCTGCCCTAAGCAGAGGCCTAGGCAGCGGCAGTGCGCAGGGCAGGTGCCGTCCCCCAGCCTCCCCGAAGGGTCTGTGGATCCTCGCGGTGACTGGTACAAGAGCCACCACTCCTGGAAGGAATGTCTTCATCAACGCCTGGGAGCGCCCTAGGCAGACTGCGCAGCCCTCCTGCCTTTCTCCCCCCCCCCACCCCCGCCCAGCCGCTGACCCACTTCCTGGCCGCTGAGGTCCTGACTAATTGTCATCCCCTGCAAGCAGACTGTCACTGAACCTTAGAAGCAGAACAATTCAGAAACCAAAGCAAGAAATAAAAGAGCTGTCAGAGAGAATCTACGTAGAACCCTGAAGTTCGGCTTTCATAACTGAATAAATAACTCCTTGAGCAATAATTTGTTTGCAAGCTGTTAATTAGCAGCATAATTAATTTCTGCAGATTATAAATAACAGAGCACAAAGTGGCATTCCCTGTAGAGCCGATGAAAAATTACCTAAACCATTTTAAGAACCAAAAATAGTTCACAATTTAACTGACTTAAATGGGCTCTCGAATCTGGATGGTGCTACTTTCTTTTTCCTATGGGTTAAAAAAAGAAAGAAAGAAAAATCCCCAGGAAACTCAACAACTATGAGCCTGTATGTGAAGTTAGAAATTTATTGGTGAAAAGCAGTTTCATTAATCACCCTGTTCTTTCTTATGCCTGGCATGTCAAGAAGCAAAAAAAAAAAAAAAAAAAAAAAAATCTGTTTATCTCCGCTTCAAACAAACAGCCGCATAAGTAGATTATTCCCAACAGAAAGATTTTTCCCTATACGCTAATCTCACAGCAATCATTCACTACTCTAAATGAACAGTTATTTAAAATGTTAAGAAGGGATGCTAATTAGCTCAAGGAAAACCCTGCCAAGTGTTTAATTTTCAAAAAAATAAAATGAAGATGGGGAAGGCCTCTCCCACTTTGCCACCTAAAGCCATTGTCTCGTACCTCGTCCCCAGCCTTGGCTCCCTCCCTGGCCTCTGCATCTGGGCCGTGGGAGGCCAGCTGAGGGGAGGTATTGATCTCTGCATTCAGAAACTTGAGGGTAAGAGTTTTCTCCAAGTTTGAGGAGAAAGGTCCTTAACCCTATTTATAGACTGTGATCTTTCCCAGAAGATCTATCTGACCTATGAAAAGACTAAATCAATAAATTTAAAAAATGAGTCTAAGGAAGACCAAGGTGAGTGGACGCTGGAAAAAGACTGACCCCAGATGGATGAAACAAGCATTCCAATAATAAAACCGAGAAGGCGCTGTACTTGGCTTCATTTACCTCTGAGCTTCCCGGTAGCCAAGGTGAGAAGGACAACATGGTACCGAAGAGCTTGTGTGACCTGAAAGGAGGGCGACTGGAAAGCCAGGCAGTGTGGCCTGTACACAGTACCGTTCGTGGGCAAGGCTGGGCTCTAGAACCAGGCAAACGTGGGTTCAAAGTGACCTCTCTGCAAACTTTGCGAGCTGGAAAAAACACTTAACTTCCCCATGTCCCAGGATTCTTTATTTAAAAAAGGCGTTTCTTATTAAAAAAAAATATTTTGAAATAATTTTAGGTGCATTTCAAGTTGTAACAAGATACGGAGTTCTCTTGCACCCCGCCCCCCGCCAGCTTCCCCCCAAGATAACAGCTTAGATTCGAAAGGATGTTATCAGTACTTGGAGATGACACTAATACAATGCTATCGACCAACCCATAGGCAAACTCAGATTTCACCAGTCCCAGGTTCGGCTTTTTTTTTTTTAAGTAAAATAATAATAATAAATAAAAGCAATAATAATACCTAGACACAGGGTTTTTATAAGGATGACATAACATAACACATGTGACTCACTTTACATAATTGGTCACTTAATATTCACTCAATAAATGGTAGCCCCCACCTCCCTCCTGATAAATGTATGAGTTAATGAGAAGGCGATCACTAGCCACAGCAGCTACATGACGCCTCCTGGACCCTAAACGTGTCTAATCTTTTGTTATCAGCCCAGACTTCCAGCAGAAAGAGCTCTACCGAGCCAGGTATGACGGGTTAGACTAGAAGTGGGGGCCCATGGAACAATGAGGAAATGCAGGCTGGCATGTGTAATCAGGGCTCTGGTGATAAAACAGAAGGAACCAAAGCATCTTCATTTCTGTTTCAGACAGTGGTTTATTTTCTCCTTCCCCAGCCACCCAGAAAGTAAGAGCTCTTTTCTCATCCCTCTGATATAAAAAGAACAAAACGCCTAATTATAGATCCTGCTTTTCGAAGATTCAAGCCAGCGCTGCAGAGGAAGCCGGTATGAGTTGGCAGTTTTATTGTTGCTTCTTGCCTGTGTTTGAACATTTCTGCAGACCTTGGTGCTCTTCTGTTCAATGCCATTTGACAAAGCTAAGCTCTTATGATTTATGTGCATTGCGGGGCACTTGCTAGGCACTGTGGGAAACACAAGACAGAAAAGATATGACTTTTGCCCCCAAGGAGCTTATAATCTAGTGAGGTGGACACACACTCTGATGTTATTCCCCAGTGAATTTATGTACTGCCAGCTAGTTTATTCATGTCTTTAGTAATACTCCCCCAGGTTCAGAAAAGTGACTATAAAAAGAATATCTGTTCTAGAAGGTATTGCCCTGAACCTTCTAATATTTTTGGAGGAAAAAGGAAAAATTGTTTATTCATCTACTATTTGTTGAACACATACTATGTGCGGAGTAATTTTCTGTCTGTTGGGAGTTCAGCAGCGAACGAGATGGACACTGTCCCTGCTCTAGTGGAGTTTATCTTCCCGTAGAGGAGAATACGGGAAGCTGTGTAAACAGATGAAGAAAGGAGATTGAAGAGCAACCGATGGAGCACAGGGTGCAACCAGAAGCACATGATAAAAGAAGACTGCTCTGCAGGTAGCACCCGATGTGACACCTGAGACATGATCCAATCATGTGAAGTGGAGGAGGTGGGGAACAGGGCAGCCAGCGAGCAGCAAAGGCGGAGACACAAGTGCAACCCTACATGACATGAGACGGTGGTTATAATGCTTTGTGCTTGCAGGCGCGTCCTGCTTATGTGTTGGCTGGAGGCAGTGCCAGTGGCATGGTTTAGAAGGTCCAAGACGAACCATCCTGAGAAGGGTGGCTCTTTAGTGGGGAGAGTGAGCTGCCCAGGAGGAGTCATTTGACCCGTCTCTGAAGACAAGAATCTCCGGCGAGATGGAGAGGGGAAGGCCTTTCCCTGGGAAGAGGAAGGAGGAAAAGCTCTCCTGTGAGGGGTCTCACGTGGGAGAGCGTGAGAGCGGGTTAGGGGGGCGGCGGGCAGTCATGGGCGCCGCGGAGAGAGTTGTTCATTACTATTGTTACTTATAAGAGGATTGATTACTACTCCCTCTATTATTCTTAATGTATAAAAATATTAAACATCTATTAAAAGTTCACTGTGTGCCAGAGACTAATAAATATTTTACCTTCGTTATCTCATTGTTACCCACATTTTATTTCATAGTTGAAGAAACTGAGGCTTTGAGAAGTTAAGTAACTTGCGAAAGGTCACTTAATTTGGTGGCAGAGCCAGGACCCATGTCTGGGTGACTTCAAAGTTCATGCCACATCATGTGTGTGTGTGCGCGCGCGCACTTGTGTGTGTGTGTATAAATGTATTGTTGAGTTTTTCCCCTTACATCTTTCTCCCTGAGATCCCGGAGGATTTGGCAAATGCTGATAAATGCCATGGGACTGTGAAAGAATACAGTGCCTATTAATTAGATAACTTGCTCATCATTGTCAGTGATAGAACTTCTCCGACCTTGCCCCTTGTCAATGGTGGCGATGGCTGTGACAGGGGAGGGGTTAAGTGGTGCCTGGTGGAGGGCAGGCTGCACTGAGCTGCCCTTTCCTTTTGTGAAGAGGGCCATGCCGGGCTGTGGTGGGAAAGAGCAGTACTTCCCACTGGTGCAGGATGTGGCCCCAGAGCACTTTTTTTCTGTGCCAAGCAAACCGGTTCTTGGACACATGAAGTACATGGCTGAGATCATCACCTATTAAAGCATGGCAGCTGCCTTTAAGAGGGCCATGCTTTCCGGGCGTGGGTCCAAAGTCGTCATGCTGAAGTGAAGTGTCTGATTAGAGCGCAGGGGTAATGACAGCAAGACTGTGGCTTTCAGCTCTCTGCGCCCGTGGCCGGGCTAATGTCTCTCATCGCCCGGCCGCAGGAGGAGCCGTGATCTCGGCACTTTTTCTCGTATGCCTGAGCTGTTGTCCATAAAGGCCACTGCTCAAGAGACTGCCTGATAGCGCGCGCTCACAGGACCCGCGTTCCGTCCCGAGATGACATGGCAAAGCAGCAAGCACGGGCCTCCGGTAATGTGGCACATGTGTATTCAATAAATCGGATTTCTTTCCCAGCCTTCTCTCTGCCCCATGTCCCTGGCTCTTTCGTACTATTGGGCAACCCGTGTCCCCTCTGAACCTTGTCTTTGTCACCTCTAGATAGAGGTTGGTCAGGGATGCCGAACCAAGTTAATCTCACCTGCCAACTTGGGTCTGTGTTGAAGGAGCACTAAATGAAGGAGAATTTTGGAGCTTTGTCCAGGCTCAAAAGGAAAGAGTGCTGTGATTGATTGGTAATGCCTGCCGTGGACATCGGAAGAAATAGCATGTAGATGCACGTGCAATGCATTGACCTGGCTGGTTTCTAAGTTCCTGCCATATTTAATGATCTTCGGTTATGGTGTAATTATTCATCATACACACAGGAAACCAATCTAAACTGCCCTATAGGGTCAACTTTGTGTTTAAGAGCAGCATGTTGTTACGGCAGCTTGAACCAGGCAAGAACAGTGCAAGGCTGGGCGGCTGCAGGGGAGCGCGGCCCGACTCTCAGCTCGCGGCAGGCCCTTCCCGGTGATGCTGGTCTCCACGCCAGCGGGGTGGACCACAGAGGCACTCTGCCTGTTAAGTCTGCTGTGCGAGGACAAGGGAGTGCAGGTCTGGGCCTCTGCGTGGTGTGGGTGATGAGACACCCCCACCATGGTTAAAAGTGGGGGACAGCTTGGGAGGCACAGAAAAGGCGGGCGAAGGGTGAACTTGGTCAGGCTCTGCTTCTCTCCCGCCCTTGAACTCCTAGTCTGGGCGGCACAGCCCGGCCTTGACTCATTGTCAGTTAAAGCTGCATCCTCCTCTTTTCTCTTCATCATTTTCAGTTCACGTTTTCCACTGTTCTTCTGTTTGGAAGGAACAAAACTTTCTCTTCTCCACTGGGCTTTCGTGGGGTTCCAGATTCTTCTCAGGTGTTCTCTGGGGAAATAATGGGCTTCTGAGCAGATTAACCAGTTTTTTCATTCTTCTCCATGCATGTTCCATTGTCCAAGGGTAAACGTTTGGAATCATAAAGACCTTTCTTAATATATTAGAGACTTTAATCTTTTGTCATATGTATTTGTCACATATACAGGGGTCAGGCACAAATAACGCCCCTTTCTTATTACAAAATCATAAGCCAGGTAATTCTGTCATATAACAATATCATACTCAAGCACACCATAGGACATTTTAGGTGAAATGTTCAAATTAAAACTATAAATTATTACAACCATATTATTACCCTATCAACCACACTCAAACAGGCCTTACTTCTTCCAGACACTGTATATACTCCTACTAGAATACGGGTCAATTATAAGGGATTACTATCAGAATATGCCTATTCAAAGAATGAAGTAAGCCCTTCCAGAGACAAAGAAAATTAAGCTAAAAGCTTCCATTTGAATGTTTAACTGTCTCCCTACATTGATCAGAGATTTAGTTGCACACAACAGGTTTACTCCGATATATTATATATGGTAGTTGATTTAAGGTCTAGGAGAGCTGCGGAAGCGCCGCACAGATTAGAAGTGTGGGTGCTACACACTGAGAGAAGTGCTCTGCCCTTCTGAAAGGTTATTTGGCTGGAACCCTGCTTCTGTCCCCGGCCTAGGCTCAGCGCCTAAAAGTGGGGAGTGAGCATGAGAAATCTTGACAAGAAGAAGTGCCTATGCCATGCTTGCCCGAAGAGCCATGTGATATTTTCTTCAACCTTCCAGTTTCATACAGATGGGCCTCCTTGATGGAACAAGGCTACTTACAGATCCATAGCGTCAAGAGACCCTGGAAAGTGCTGTCTTTAGCTTTGTCATTTCTACTGCGAAGGAACGCTAGAAGGAGTTTGGAGGGGCGGTGGGAGAGCCATTCTGCAATTTGTCCTATTCCACGCCATCGGTTACACAACACCATACCTACTCTTCCTAGTCCATCTAAACTTTCAGAAAATGAGAGCATCAATGATGTGCTCTTGCTTAATATAATGAAACCTACCTCTTGAACAAACAAAAAACCTCCCCCTGGCTTCTAAAAAGGAAGATTAAATTCTTACCAGCCATTGCATTCATCTCTGAGTGATGTTACATTCTTTTTGTGATCCTAACCCTATCTAGATACTTGCAAGCTGTAGTGTAAAGGTAATCATTATGAACATGCACTATATAAAATGATAAGGGAAAGATAATGTTAGTTTACATAAATATCTAGATACCAGAGCAAGGAAAAACAATGGGTAGCTTCTGCAATGTGCCATGAAGATGTAGTTGGCATTTAAACTTCTTTCCTCTGCATCTTAGTCCATATTCCCTTTGTTTTGGTCACCATTCAGCTTGTTGGGGTTCATCTTGTGCGTCATTCATTTTTGTGGAGCTGGAGCCTTGGTAGTATTACCAATTTGGTGTTTCTGTCATTTTCAATAATTTTTATCTCTAGTTTGGCAATAGTAGGAGCCTTTGGGTTCCCCTTAATTTTTCTCATTCCCATTATGTGACAAAGACCCCCTTCCTCCTTTTCACAGTAAGGATTGATCGTCTTAGCCAACATTTTCTTTTGAGGAAGGTAACGTGGCCAATAGGAAGTCTCAGCTCCATATTCAGTGGAACAATGTGTCCTTTGTGGAGGAAAATTTTGCCATCTGGAGTATCAAGACCCTTATATCAGCCAAGTCCAGAATTCTGGACAGTTTGTTAATAGGAGAAAAGAGCATACTCTCTCTGAAAAGAAGGCTTTGCTACCAACCCCTGATGGCTGCCACTGTGATCCTCTTAACTTTTCTTGCCTTAAGCCTCGTACAACACAAATCTATCACAAATCAAACGAATGCAATCAAATAAAGTCATTGGATCTGAGGGCTCATGAAGCCAACGGGCTTAGCTGGACCAGCTGGAGAGCATTCTTTTGCTCTGGGTCTCTCTCTAAATTG
Source organism: Pteronotus mesoamericanus (assembly GCF_021234165.1). NCBI lineage: Eukaryota > Metazoa > Chordata > Mammalia > Chiroptera > Mormoopidae > Pteronotus > Pteronotus mesoamericanus. The sequence continues at coordinate 4,981,558 of NW_026555086.1, read as the reverse complement.
GCAGCCTGTGGTTTACTTAATAATTACTTTTGGTATCTTCTGCTAATTGGGATAGAGAAAAATGCATTAGACAGATCAATATCTGCATACAAGGTGCCAGAGGCTGTATTGATTTGCTCCACTAAGAGGACTACATCTGGAATAGTAGCTGCAATTGAAGTCAACACCTACTTAAGATTAGAATAATCTACTGTAATTCTCCAAGATCCATCTATCTTCTGCACAGATTAAATAGGCAAACTAACTAAAATTGCGATAGGGTTGAGCTTCCAAGACTTGGTTGGTGGCATTAATCTTTGCTTTCCCATAGGAATTAGTATTATTTCTGGTTTACTGTTTTTGTGTGGAGAGCTCTAGGAGCTGCCCTTTGACCCTCCCCTCTCACAAACCGCTCCCTCCACAGGTGTTCAGAGAGTGTCTGTTCCTACTGTGAGCTCAAGAATTGGGGGAATAAGCCAGATGGGTTCACGTAGCCACTGAACCCACTGCTGGATGCACAGGCTTAAACTGCACTCTCAGCTCCACTCTGACCTTTGGCCCACAGTTGTGTTGCGGGGTCCCAGGAATCAGTGATAATTCAGAAAAACACAGTCCAAGGATGCCACAAAGGTCTCTATCTCCCCTTTCCCACTGCACAGTTATAATGGCAAAGGGCCAATATGTGCCTTTGGGAAAGACAGGGAGGAAGGTTTGCAGCACATACAGGTGATGTGATTGCTGGCTCCCTCCTCAAGGGCGCTTCCCTCTCTTCTTACCAAGGGATTCTGGGTCAATTCTGAGCTCCAGTTTCAGGACTGGGCCAGAACCATGACTCCCTGCCATGTTGACCCCAGTCAAGCTTCTGTTTCCCAGATCTGGAGTGTTTCAGTGAAGCAGGCCAACTTGGACCTGAGCGAGCTGTCTTACGAACCCCCTGACAGAGCTCCCTGTGTGTCAAGCAGTCCCGATCATTCTTCCAGCCATGCTGCGTATTAGCGTGCCCACGCTCACCGCACCTCTGACGGTTGTACCACGTGGCAGCCCCATTGAAATGGGAGAGCCCGTCTCTGGCAGCATCTGGCTTCTTCTCTTCCTTCTTGCGGTGCAGCCACACCATTGCTTTCCAAGATTCTACGCTCCCCTCGTCAATGTATTTCCCAGTGCTCCGGGAAGGGCGTGTTTGAACCCTCTCGAAGGTGGGTGAGTGCATGGAATATAACAATCTTACATTCCTTTCTCCCTGCATCTTTGGGGTCTTCCTTGCGCATCACCCCAAGGAACTGCATGACTGTTGACTTTATTTACAGAAGGCCACCACTGAGTCCAGATTTCTGTCAACCACTGAACCCCTCCCAGTAGCATGAGTGGGCCCATTGGTTTTAGAATCTCTTGTAAATAAACTCATTTCCGTAAATTCATCCTCATTCAGAAATGTTATGCCCTCTTTAATCTGTGCTCTTTCCACCTATGTTTTCCAAGTTTTGCTGACATCATTTAGCAAAATCTGGCAGTTTTTATAGCGTGACCCTTCTTTCCTGGTCTTTGTCTGCAACAGGTGACACGGGTCACGTGGAGATCTGACTCTCCTTTTAGGCCTGGGGCCTAGGAGAGGTAGTGTAGTGAGTCAAGGAAATACTTGGCGTCCCTGCGGTGGTGGCTGCCTCGGACGACGCCCTTATTGGCGGCGTTAGCAGGCAGAGCCAGCTTTATCGGACAGAGAAGGAGGGTTGCTTCTCTCGGCAGTAGGAGGCCAGAGCTGGAAGGCGAGAGGTGCTTGGAGGCCTTCAAAGCCTCTCAGAAGCCACCATTCTTGCCCTTAGCATCCTCTTCTTCAGTCAGCTCTCTGTCTTGTGCACAAGAAATCCAAGGAAGCTGTTTATTCCGTCGGGATTAGACTTGGCGTCTTATTTTTATAAGGCACAGAAACTCTGATTCTCTGACTTTTGCCTTGAGTACAGAATTTAAATCCTGAGCTTGTTACTTTACTTTTTAAGCTTGCCAGTACCATTAGGAGCAGCAAACCATTCTGTTGTCCTGTTGCTGTATAACAAGCCACGCCAAAACTTAGTGGGTTAAACCAACAACCAGGTCTTATCCCTCACAATTTGGTAGCTTGTTCCAAATTGTGAGGGATAATACCATCAGGGGCTGGGCCATTTAAGAAAGACGGCAAGGACGGCTGGTCGGTGATGCTGGGTGTTGGCTGAAGACGTGGCAGGGGTTGTCGGCGGGGACACCTCAGCTGCGCTCCCTGTGGCATCTCGGGGTGGCCGCCGGGGCTTCCCTACCCCATGGTGGCTCGATTCCCAGTGACAGTGTCCTCAGAGATGAAGGTGGACATTGCAGATCTAGGGCCCAGCCTCTGAAGGCATACAGGATTCCGACCATTACCTTCCGATTTATTGAATCAGTAACAGGGACAGCCTCGGTTCAAGGGAAGGTGGGGACAGATGGATGAGGGCCAGAATTTGTGACCATCTTTAACCCACCGTACCAGTCCCCTTCTAGCTTTTCATTTCTTGTGCATTGTAACAGTTTGTAGCAGTAGCCACTTAGGCCTCCAAAACTTTACAAGAGTTCCAGCTTCTAATGCCAGCTGGCTCTGCATTGATTTAAAACTCCTCCAGATCCTCATCGATCTCATATTCCCATTTTCTTGAAGACTGATTGCTTATAATCATTTACTGTATTACTTAAGGTCCTTAATTGCAGACAAAATAATGCACTCTAACTAGTTTAAGCAGAGAAGGATTTATTATAGGTCATTAAGTGACTTACACAAATTTCCAGGAGGGCCACAGAAACAAAATTGAATGCTACACAGCAAGAAGCAAAGGAGCCCAGGGAAAAAGCCCATCACCCTTGGGATACGTTGAGCGAAACACTGATGCTGCTAACACTTGCTGCTCAGAATCTAAGGTTCAGGTACGAGAGCAGAACCACACCTTCGGCAGAAGAACTAAGCACCTCTTCCAGGGACTTTGCAGCAGAACATTACAACTATGGCCTCATGGATCTCCCTCTTGCTATGCAGGGGCACCCAAATGGAACTCTAGCTACAAGGATATCTTGGAAATTCAGCCTTGATTTTCAGAGTTGCACGGTTTGCAACTTTAACACCATTGATATTTTAGACCAGATTCTTTGGGAATGGGGAGCATCTTGTACATTGTAGGATATGTAGCAACATCCCTGGCCTCTATTTACGAGATGCCAATAGCACTGGCCTGCACCCCCTCATTCCCCTCCTGGTTGTGACAATAAAAAATGTTTCCAGTCCTTGCCAGATGTCCCGTGGGGGAGGGAGAAAAATCTTGCCTCCTCTTGAGAGGTACGACTCTAGGGTAATAAAGGCATGACAGAATGGGGTAGGAATGGGACGAACTCAGCTGCCACAAAATAGATTAATGGGAGGTTAGTGTAGGGAAAAAAGAAATTCCACGATATCTTAAGGATCGGTGATACAAATAAAAATGTCATTTTAGATATACTAAAACCTATTACCAAAGTGGAATGAAAAGGTCTGACTAGAGAGTGGTGAACGAGATAGGGGTGAATGCAAGGCCGTTTTTTCCAATGATGTTGACAATTTGGGTTTAGAAAAAAGAGAGGCTCTTTCAACATGGTTTTCCCCAGATAAACTCACTTCAAAGCCTCCCTTTGCTTGAGGTTCTGTCCACTTGCCAGGGATGGTTCTTACTATGTATGTGAGTGCGGAGTACCATGAATCTGTCTGCATTTAACTATCTTGAAAAACCCAAAGTGAGTCCATAAATGCAGTATTGATACCAGTGTTATCTGACAGTTCATCACCCTCATAACTTTTATTTCTCAATCCAAGTTCTACTGGGGGTATTTTTTTTTTACATCCAACAGTTTATTTTGAAGGTCGTCTTAACAGCAAAGTTAAAGAAAACCTGAGGTAAAATTGCATAAAGTACACTCATTAAATAAGTACGGTGAATAAATCAAAGTAAGGGAAATAAATACATTTTCATCTTCAACTCCAGCAACGAGTTGCTGTCCGGCAGAGGCTACGGGAAACTGGTTGACGAAGGGAGGAAGGGAAGAGTCTCCACATCATTGTGGGTGAAAAGGGTGTTTATCCTGTGCAACTGTATGGATGTCGGTCCCCGGGAAACTACTTTTGATCCAGGAATCCCAGACATGGAAGAGACATCTAGGCCCAACTCCCGCTAACTTCAAGTTCAGCACAAAGAGAAAGAGGCTGTCCCGATAACCCAGTTTCCCAACTGTCTCCACAAAGTCCCAACACCGAGTTCTCCTGAATGGATCTCAGCCTTTCCTTGAACAAATCACTGGGGGGGTGTGTGTGGGGGGCGGGGGAGGGCCAAATTGCCGTGATTGACCAGGTCCGGCTGAGTCTTCACCCCTATCCAGCATCACTGAGACTGAGCGAAGCAGTGTAAGTCGGAGGTATCAGCACCCCACGTTCCCGACTCCTGGGGTCGGCGGGGTTTGGTGGCGAGCCGACCTTCCACACCCACCGGCAGCAAGGAGACCGAACGAGGCTGTGTGAGGCGGAGCTGGTCGGCGCTCTGGTTTCCGCATCCCTCTTCTGAGTTTCCACCCCAAATTACCATGAAGAGATGGGATGAGGTGGTGAGACGTAGAGCTAATGGAAGCACTACTCCACCCTTTCTCAGGGGACCGGAAAGAGCTGAACTTCCCCCAGGACCCCGAAGCATCAAAGTGGTGTGTCAGCCCCTCCCAGGAACCCCTCCCCACATCACACCGGCTGGAAGTCAAGCTTACCCCTAACTTCAAGGCCGCGAGGGAAGATGTTGGTGGCTTGAGGAGGTAACTGAACTTCGACCTTGTTTGTCTGCAGCAGGTGGTGGGGATCATTGCTCCGCGTTTTAGGGGGTGATGTCATCTAGGTCCAGCAGGAAATTGAACAAACACACCTTCCACTCAGCCTTCACACTGCATCGAAAGAGAAGGACTTCGTGCTTTAAAAAAGATTAAGTAGAATGTAGAGCCTCATGCTATGCTGTCCAGTATGTCTGAGATACAATAAAAAAAATCACTCATTGCACCAAGAACCAGGAAAATTACAACTCGAATGAGAAAAGACAACATCACGGTTAATCAGAACCACCTGATTAATTCTGATTACCCTGATCAGAACTTTAAAGCAGCCATCCTAAAAGTGCGTCAACATGCAATTGTGAATTCTCTTGAAACAAAAAAGGGGACAATCCCAGTAACAAATAGAAGTTCTGAAATGGACAAAATGGAAATTATGGAAGTTAAACATAAAATAACTGAAATGTAAAATCCACCGGGAAGTCTCAAAGTCAGAGCAGAGATGGCGGGGGGAGGGCGCAGAACATGAGGCTGGGTCCCTGGAATGGACCCCATTTGAACAACAGAGAAAAACAGGATGAAAGACTAACAGAGTCTCAGGAGCCGGTGGGGCAGCTGCAGAAGAGCTGCCCTCTGTGTCACTGGAGTCCCAAAAGGAGAGGACTCCAGTACTTTTCTTTGAAGTATTTGAAGAAATAATGGCTTCAAACTCTCTAAATTGGGCAAAAGTCATAAGCCCGCATATTCAAGAAACTGAGCTAAGCCTATGTAAACAGGATCCATACAAAGAAGTATACACCAAGACACATCACCCCTGAACTTCTGAAAACTGAAAACAAGAACACATCTTAAAAGCAGCGCCAGAAAGAAGGCATCGATGATGGAAGGACAAGTCGAATGACAGCGCACAGCAGATTTCCCGTCGGAAACCACAGTGGCAAGAACGAAGTGGCAAGTCATTTTTCAGGTATTGAAGTAAAAGAATTGTCAGCAATGAATTCTAAATCCGGTTAACCCCCTGGACTTAGGGAGGGGGAGGGGAAGTCATACGCAAAATGCTCCGTTCACATAGGAGTGTGGCTCCCAGGGAAACTAAAAGAACAAATATTGCCTCAAAGTGTGATGGGTGATTTATTCGCCACATCAACTGCCATATTATTGCCCTTTTTACTTCTGTGATTATGACTGTTTCTACGTTCTTTTAGAAAGAGTATTGGATGTCTTCCACTGCTGACAAATCTCAAAACACCACGTGGGTGTGTCTCTTGCCAGCGTGAAAATGTCCTCTTTACTATGACTAAGTGGCAGTTTCTGACCCAGGGTGAGAAGGCAAGATGGAGTGAGGACAGACCTCTCCTTGGGGCCCCCCACAGTGCATTCTGGGGATGGAATTCTTGACCTGTCTTTGCTCTGGTCACCAGCGATTGCCTTAGCAAACCGAGATTCTCTGAAAAAGACTGGGTTGAATTGGGTCAGATACTTATAACGATGACACCAAATTCTTATCAAGAGTAGGCCCTTGCTGTTCCATCGGGGTAAGTATGTAGTTATTGAAAATGTGCAAATAAGCTGGCCCAATGCAAGAACCTTCACTGAGAGGCATAAAGGGAGAAGGCAGAGCCTCAGAAACCAGATGAGGAAGAGAGACAGAAGCACAGGCAGGAAGCTCTGCCATCTGAGCTTAGACTAAGAGTCCCCTTCGGTGCCTGGATCCTGTCCCTGGATGTTTCTAAGTACCCTTACCATCCCACGTTTCACTTAGCAACCTTGATCCTATTTAACATTCCCCACATCCCTTAAATAGAGTGGCCATGTATTATTGTCCCCATTCCTTGGATGAGGAAGCTATTGCACAGATTTCGCACAGGCCTGCTAACCAGCATCTAGACCTGCACGCTACTTTAGAACCCTACCGACTGTACCGCAGACCTTCGCTCTAGACGTAACTGGCCACGTGACTTAAGCAATGCCCTCCATTCTGGCCTCTCACTGGCAGGTGGACTCCAAATAGACTATGGATTCAGTGATGAGGAGGTAGCTCTGTCATGACTAAGTGGATCTTGCAGAGAATCATTGAAGAGAGGCCCTTTTCACTTGGGAAACCCCAGCTTGAAAGCTCAAAGCTGTGAAAGATAAATTAACCTTCCCTCAGACTTTGTCCAACCTGCCAAGCAAACTGGAAGTAATTATTTTATGTGGGATGCTTATTGCCATTGCAGTGGCGGGGACTTGATTTCACCATTTAACAGACCCATCTGTTCTTTCGCTGGCAGGCGCGCTGACTGCATGTCACCTGGGGCCCTGGCACTCGTGGGCCTTGGTTGCAGGGTACGTTCAAGGCTAAGATGCGGGGAGTATAAGGAGTGAGAAGACCTGGCTCCCATCCGTGGTCTGGCTGGGATGATGGGAAAGAGTGTGACGTGATAAATACCCATAGGGGCGTGTGAGTTCTAAGAGAGCTGATCAGGTAGCACATGGTCCAGAAATCGGTGGCGTTGCCCTGTGGTCAGCGCCTGTGGCCTTTCCTGCCCCTTGCTAGCTCTGGGATCTTGGGCACATTATTTAACCTCTATGCGCCTCAGTTTTCTCAGTTACTAAATGGGCATAATAATGTGTACCTCACTGGGAATTAAATATAAATGGTGGAAAGTTCTTAGCACATGATAAGTATTCTGTAAATGTCAGGTTTTATAGTGAGCTGCTCAGAGGAGGGAGAGAGCCCTGAACATGGTCCCAAAGGGCTTTTTCTTTTTAAATGGGAAATACCACTTTGTCTTTTTTGTGTTCCACTTCCACCCCGTTTTACACGTGTGTCCGTCTCAGCGGCCACCCTGGTTGGTCTAAGCCTGGTCCTCTGACCAAGAGGGGCCGACAGGAGTTCCCCCCGCCACCGTCCCCTGGTGGCAGAGGCTGTAAGAAGACTTGGTGGGGGCGGGGCGGGGGGCTGAGTTTTCCCCTGCGGCCGGAGAAGACAGGATGCGGAAGGCTCTGCAGCCAGCCAGGGTTGCTGGTTCTTCATTTGGTAAACCAACAGGCATTGACAGGAATTCCTGAGCAAGGGTATGAAACTGGAAAATCTGCTCCTTCAGCCCTGAGGAGTCTCTTTCCTAGAAAATACCTGCTTTTTAGTGGTGCTGAAAGTTACCACTGAGCGTAGGTGCTGGACAGAGTTTTTGTATTCAGGCTTTAGTAACATTAGCGGTCTTCAGCTTCTAGCCTGTGGACAGTGTGCTTCCTCTCTAGGGAAGATTCTGCAGCCACGGATGCCTTGACTTCCTTTCTGACTGACCCAGTCTAGTTCCTCAGACTAGACAATTACCTCTCATTTCCTCTTGGAGAGAAGTTGCCAACAATTTCTATTTAGATCAGGAGCCATTTGGTGTTGGGTACCACCTGGCGGTGGCAAATGATGAGCAGTTATTAACCATCACTTAAGTTCTTGCAGAGACGGTGTCGCTGTCGGGATTAAAACACACCCTTCCATCTTCATGAGCAACAAACCAGTGGTGATGAATGGCATGCCGCTGTGTTGCTGGAACTCCGGCTTCTGACCCAGACCCTAAAGAGAAGGAAACGGTTCTCCCATCTCCTGGCTTTTATGTGCCGGACAGCCTTGCCATGGGCCAGTCTTGGCGTGGACACCGCCTCGCTGCCTGCCTCATAACACCGTTGGGAGGACTCAACGTGGAGGGTGTCAGGAAACGGCGTGGCACAGGGGGCATGCCTGACGGATGACCGGAATCAGTACTGTTACTGAGAGCTCTCCAGAGATTTGTGTTGTTGGCTAGATCACGTATGTCCTGAAGTTCTGGATTATTGATCCTGTACCATTTATTTTACTTCTTTCTTTGTGTGCTTTTTAATGGTGTGTGTGTGTGTGTGTGTGTGTGTGTGTGTAGAAGACTTGCTAACACGGGCATGGATTCACGCCGCCGCCGCCGCTGGCAGGAGCCCGCAGCTCCCGGACCGCCCGGCTGCCCTGCACAAGCAGGCCACCCCCGCCCCCGGCCCGGGCAGCCAGCGGGCTGCGTGCCGCCCCGATGCCTCTGCCTCTTTCAGAATGTCCTATCAGTGGAAACGTATAATGTGATGTTTTGAGACTTGTATTTCACTCAGTATTAATGTTTTTGTGACGTATCCATGTTGTTGCATTTACCAATAATGCATTCTTTTTTTTTTTAAGCTGAAAAGTATAGGCTCGCTTAGACTGAATGCCCTCCATGGTTACTGCCTCTTGGCCCTTAACGGGCACCGCCACCCTTTCCACGCCGACAGTCATAGAGCGAAGAAACATGGCTGGTGGCGACATGCTTCGCCTCCTGTTCTCCCCCCACCTTCTGGGTGTATTTTGTCGGTTTAGGCATATCATTTCCCTCTGGAAGGTAACATCAGCAACTGCAGGCATAGTTCTCTCTGTGGTGGGGAAAGCAATGAAGTGGCCCAGGTCCCCCGAAGGTACGAAGGGGCGATGCGGTCCTCGTGATATGTGCCTTTGTGGATCCAGTCAATCCTGAATCCACTTCTACTCCCTGTTTTTCCCCCCTGGTTTGGGTGTCCTTGGTCAACAAATTTCTTTTTGTGCTTAAGTCCACTTGTGACTGAAAGAATCTGTCTTAATACACTATTTTGGGAGATTCTCGGGGACCTAGTCTGCCTTGTGTGCTAATTAATTTAACTCAGGGATTAGGGGGAGTTACCCTCTCCTCTGGACTGAAATAAAACTTGCCACAAACTCCCATCCAGAGGGGATTCATGTCTGTGTGAGCGGGTGGGTAGGGGCAGGACCGGGGGAGGCGGAGGGCGGGCGTGTTGGGGGGCGTCTGGCAGGCGGTTCTGCCTGCAGTGCCCTGTTCCCCATGTTCAGGCCTCACACATGGCTCCCGCTCTCTTCCTCTGCCTCCCAGATTGGGAGCACAGCCTGCCACCTTGACTACACCAAACCAGCCTCCCCAGGCAGGGATCGGTGTGCGGGGTAGGTCTTGCTTCAAGTTGTTCAGAATTGTGAGCGGCTTCAAAGTACACAGTAGACATCAAATTTTATTTTTTTTTTCAGTTACAGTTAACATACAATGTTATGTTAGTTTCAGGTGCACAACATAGTGATTAGACATTTATATAACTTACGAAGTGATCACCCCGATAAGTCTCGTGCCCCGGGGACACCATACATAGTTACTAAAATATTTTTGACTGTGTTCTCTATGCTGTATTTTACAGCCCCGTGACTGTTTTATATCTGGAAATTGGTACTTCTTATTTCCTTCGCGTTTTGCACCCACCCCCTGGCAATCATCAATTTGTTCTCTATGAGTTTATTGCTCTTTTGCTAGTTTGTGTATCTTGTTTTTCAGATTCCTCCTATAAGTGAAATCATATGGTAATTGTTGTTCTCTGTCTGACTTACTTTACTTAGCACGACACCCTCTCGCTTCATCCGTGTTTTTGCAAATCGCAAGATTTCATTCTTTTTTATGGCTGAGTAATAGTCCATTGCGTACATGTACTGTGTCTTTTTTACCCATTCGTCTACCATTAAGAAACATTCTTAACGTCTGCCTGTATTTCTCAATGATCACCCTTTGCTGTGAGCTTCTGGCTCTCACCCTGCTGTCCCCGCCTTGCCCCGAGCTGCGTTGTCCAGTCCTAAATCCTCTGAACGTCCTATGTAGGCCAGTTCCCTGCCTTCTGATTTCAGGTCTCCTTAGAGAACCCCCGCCCACGGCAGCCAGGAGACTCTCGCTGCTAGCAAATACAGTTACTAGCTGTTAAATGAAGGGTCCCCCCATACTACCTATTTGCACTCTCTGTTTTCACCTCTTAGACATCTTTTTACCGTCTATCATTTATTTTTACCCTCTTCCCTCAAATGAGGCAAACCAACAACAACAACAACAACAACAACCCCAAAAAACCCTGCCTGTCATTCATCCCTCACGGTGTGCTTTGCACTCCTTCCTAATGGTGTGCAGAGCAAATGGCTTTGGAAGGATCATTTTCACTCCTCTCCTGGGAGCGGGGGCGAGCCCCCGAGCCCTGCAACTCAGTAATTCTAAGGTACCAAGTTGGCATCAGCTCCGAGCAGTCTCTTTTGTGTTGTGCAACCCTGCCCCTTTCCTCCCTCCCCCATGCCCAATAGAAACTTTGGCAAAAGAAAAAGAAAAGGAAAGGAAAAAAAATCTGACTGAGTTCCAGGGCTTCTCTTGCCGTTTTCTCCCAGGTCTCATGTTACTGGAATGAGGGGCTCTCTGCTGATTGAGCCGCCTGTGCTCAGCCGTTCAGGCTGCCGGCTCCCCTTCCTCCCCCACCGTGAGAAAGCTCTGGGCGCCCAGGCACGCCGCCTTCTCCCTGGCACAGAGCGGGGACAGGCTGCCGCGCAGGTCGGCCCCAGGGGGGTGGCATTGCTCAGCGCCTGACCGCGCCGTCACGGGCCCTGCCTCCACTGTCCCCCTGCTGTCTGCTCCCGTACCCCACCGCGGGGAACACCGAATTGGTGGCTGGCCTTTCATCCTCCGCTCCTTGCGCCCAGGAGGAGGAAGTGCGGGGGTGCGCAGCCGTGAGGTGCCTGGCCTTCTTCAAACGCACGGCCTCGCCGAGGTCGGTGGTCCAGGGGGTGTCCCCAGCAGCCAGGGAGCCTGCCTCGGGGGGATGGGCAATGCCCCCTCGCTTCTCGCCCCCCTCTGGAAACTGTAACCCATAGCATATTGCGTTGCTGTTGAATGTCATGCGTTCCACATGCCGGGTCCTCAGAAATGTTGAATTCAACACAAAATGTGAAAAGATGTCAGGTGTCACTAGTAATGTTAATCATAATCATGAATCACTGCTGACACTTAGTATTTACTGAGCGCGTCATTACATGCAAGGTACTGTGCCAAGTCCTTCACGTGGAATGTCTCCTTGAACTCTCCCAGCGATCTTGTGGGTTAGATTGGATCTTTCTCTCCATCTCCTAAACAGAGGTAGAGCGGTTGGACCGTCTAAGTCCAGCACAGGTGTAGTGGAGCCGGGGTTTGAACCCAGAGCACCTCCACACCATGTGCCCCATCAGGTACCACGTTCACCCAGTTTGCAAGGTGTGTTGGGAAAGTGGTCCCGGGGAAAGTGGTCCCGTCTCGTGGCGGAGGTCGTTCAGTTGTTAGTGAGAAAATCCATACCTAGGCAAGGAAGAGCGAAGGGAATTTTTTTTCCCCTTAGATGTTCTTTATTTTGCGTGTTTCTGTGAACACGAGGCTTTTCTGGATAATTTCAGCTGGTGCCACTCTGATGCCTGGACACTTAAGGAGCCCAGATTCCCCGAGAGCTACCTTGGAAGCAAGGCTGGAAGTTTAGAGACTCCCCCTCTCATTCCTAATGCTGCCGAAGTGCTGTAAGGAGCAGGAAAGCCCAAGCTCTGGCATGCAGTGTGCAGAGCAGAGCAGAGCAGAGAGCGGGAAGTCCAGAGCGCAGGCTTTCGAAGGAAACACAAGGGCTCAGCGACTCCTCGCTCCGGAGGGAGCTCGCAGGTCTCTCTGCCGCCACGGGCCGGCACTGTTTGCGGACTGAGTATCAGGAGCAGCCGACGGCCTGGTCCTCGGCCCTGGGCCTGACATCTTAGTTCAGGTAGAGAGATGGAAAGAAGCAAATGTGGGTTACTACTGGGACTCTTTCCCTAGTTTCTGAAGGTGAAATGTAAGGTCATTGATTTGAGCCCCTTCTTCTTTTCTAATATAGTTATTTGGGGCTGTAATTCCTTCTAACTATTACTCTAGTGGCATCCTGCAAAATCGAGATATATTGTGCTTTTGTTTTCATGAATTTCAAAATTTCCCATTTGCCTTTGATTTTTCTTCTTTGACCCATGGGTTATTTAGAAATGTATTAGTTTTCAAATGTTTTGGTGTTTTCCATATATCTTTGTGTTATTAGTTTCTAATTTAATTCCATTGGATTCTCAGAACTTATTTGCTATGACAGTTCCTTTAAAATGTATTAACTTGTTTCATGGCCTTTGGTATGGTCTATCCTGGTAGGAGTTCTTTGTGACATTGGAAAGCACACGTATTCTGCTGTCATTTGGTGCAGTGTCATATAAACGGAATTTGAGCGAAGTTGGTTGAGTCCTGTGTGCCCCACTGATTTTCCGTTGGCTTCTTCTTTTAGCTGTCGAGAGAGAGGTGTAAACATTTATGACTATAATTGTGAATTTGTTTATTTCTTCTTTATAAACAAATCTATGTTACTTTTTGCTTCATGTATTTTGAAGCCATGTTATTAGGCCTGTAAATGTTTTCAATTGTTATGTTATTTTAATGAATTTATCCCTTTTGTCACTATGAAATGACCTTCTTTATACCAAGTAACAGTCATTGCTCTGAAACATACTTCACTGGATAGTAATATTTCCACTCCAGATTTCTTTTGTTCTAGTTAACATGGTAAAAATGTTCCACTTTAAAATTTTTAACTTATTTGTCTCTATATTTAAGTTTGACATCTTATAGATAGCATATAGTTGGGTTTTGCTTTTTAAAAAGTATAATTTGACAGTATCTGCCTTTTATTTGGAGTATTTAGACCATTTATATTTAATGTGATTATCAATATGTTTTAGTTTAAATGTATCGCTTTGCTGTTTATTTTCTTTTTAGCTCATCTGTTCTTTGTCCCTTTCTTCTACCTTTTTTGGATTGAGCATTATTAATGATTCCATTCTATCACCTTTGTGGCTTAGTAGTTGTAACTTTGTTTTGTTCTTACAGTAGTTGTTTTAGGCCTTCCAGTATACATTTTTAACTTACCTTACTCTGCCCCCAAGCGATAGTCTGTTACTCCCTATATGCTACGCAAATCTTACAACAGTATAGTTTCGTTTCTCTCCTCCAGTCATTGTGCTATTTTTGTCATACATTTTACTTCTACAGGTGTTATAGCACTCTCCCATTACATAATTCTTTTTTGTTTAAATCATTTATCTTTTAAACATGGTTGTACCCCCTCATTCACGTTTTCGCTTTCCATGGTTTCAGTTACTTGCGGTCAGCGTGGTCTGAAAACACTAAATGGAAAATTCCGACAATGAGCAGTTCACATTTTAAATGGCGCACCATTCTGAGCAGTGCAATGAAACCTTGAGCTGATAGGTTCCGTCCCACACTGGAGGGGAGCCATCCCTTCGTCCAGGGTCTCCACGCTGTAGGCGCGCCCCGCCTGTCCGTCACTGAGCAGCCTTCTCGGTTATCAGGCCGAGTATCTCCTTACCCCTGTGCCTGTTGAGTTCAAGGAGCGGCTCTTTCCCTTCCTCATGGCCCCAGGGCGCAGGAGTAGTGATCCAGGCAGCTGGGATGCGCCAAAGCCAAGCCACAAAGCGCTTTCTGTAAGTGAAAGATGAAAGTCCTTGACTTAATAAAGAAAGAAAAAATTCGTATCCTGAGGTTGCAAAGGCCTACGGTAAGAACAGGTTTTCTATCTGTGAAATTATAAAGGAGGAGAAAGAAGTCTGTGCTGCTTCGCCGTCACTCCCTCAAGTGCGAGTGGGACCGTCGCCTGGAGTACAAAGGGCTTAGTTAGGATGGAAAACACACTAAACTTGTGGGTGAGAGACAAACAGAAAATACGCCCTGATTTACAGTAACATCTTGAGCTAGAAAGCACTGAGCCCATGTAAAGGCTTCAGGAAGGGGTCCCCAGAAACTAGTTACATCAAGCCATTTACAGCAAGTGGGAATGACTATACAGAGTCAGGGATAAATGCCAATTAAAAAAAAAAGTTACTGGAGAGAGAGCACATCCACATAACTCTTCTTACTGTGTATCTTGAAATTGTTCTATTTTATTATCGGTTATTGTTGTTAATCTCTTCCTGTGCCTGGTTGATAAATTAAACTTTGTCATTGGTATCTATGTACAGGAAAACACCGATATACAGGATCAGGTGCCGTCTGGGGTTTCAGGTGTCTGTCCGATGGCATCTTGGAACATACTCCCTGCAGAGAAGGGAGGGCTACTGTAGATTTAAATATTAAGAAAAATACATTTATCAGTATAGTTACTATTTCCAGCATTTATTATTTCTTTGTGTAGATTTGTGTTTCCATCTGGTGTCATTTTGTTCTGCCTGAAAAGCTTTCTCCGCCATGTCTGGTAGTGCTGATCTGAGTATGACATTGTTCCATTGTTGTTGTTGTTGTTGTTGTTGGTTAGTGTTTTTTTTTTCTGAAAATATCTTTATTTTGCCTTACTTTTGAAAGATACTTTGCTTTGTGGCGAGCTCTGGGCGGACGGTTCTGCCTGTCAGTCCCTGAGACGTGTTGCTCCGCCGCCTCCTCAGTGGTACCCCTCTCAGCGCGCAACCTGTTGCCGTCCTTACCTTTCTCCCTCTGTGTCTGTCTAAGCTCGTTCCTGTTAGGATTTTCTCTCTTGTCTATTTTTAAGCAATTTGATTATGTTGTTCCTTGATATATTATATCATGTTTCCTATGCTTGGCGTTTATAAAACTTCTTGGATTCTGGGGCTTGTAGTTTTGGTTAAATTGGAAAAAATGGTCGTCATTATTTCTTCAGATATTTTTTCAGTCCCTGTTCCCCTTCAGGCACTCCGGTGGCGCCGTATTACACTGCCTGGGGTGAGCCACAGCTCGCTAGGCCTCTGTTCGTTTGTTTTTTTTCATTACTTTTTTCCTCTTTCACATTGGATAGTTCTTTTTATATGTCATTAAAAGGTACTCATCTTTTCTTCTGCAATTTCTAACCTGTCATTAATCCCATCCAGTGCTTTTCCTCTTACTTCTCCAAGTTCATTTTGGGTGTCTTTACAAAAAAAATATTATCTGTGTTTCCACTTAACATACACAATCTTTCCTCTGTTATTCACAAAAAAAATACCTAGAATGCAGTTATCACAATTTTAAGGCCCCTCTCTGTTAATTTTAACATCTGGGTCAGTTCTGGGTCAATTTCAGTGGATTGATTTTTCTCCTCATAATGGAGTCTACTTTCTCATTATTTTTTGTATGCCTGGTAATTTTTGATTGGATACCAGGTATTTGCCACTGATGTGTTGAATTCTCCAGGGAGACTCCTCAGGCCTTCGCTTGTGTAACTCTTTCCTCCCTGGCAGTCTGCCTGCGACCCTAGCTGTCAGCCTCTCCGTGGACCCCGACATTCGCATCCTCGGTCAGGAAACCTGCCGGCCCCACGCGGGGCTTCCCTGGCTGGGCCACAGACTGGGGTGCGCCGCAGCACCTGCGGGGCTCCCCCATTTCTGTCCTGCCTCGCGGGGACCACTGTCCTTTGTTGACTAATGCCCAATGTCTTGAAAACCACTGTTTTATATATTTCGCCTGCATTTTAGTGGTTTCAGGAGCAAAGGTCCCTGTTACAACATCTTCGCTGCAAATGAAAACCCTGAAGGTTGCTTGTTAATGAATGACAGATAGTAACAGGAAGGGTCACTCTCCTGTATGATCCCTTTGGTTTTCAGGTGTCTCTTGGGTGACTTAATGCAGTAGGTGAGGACACATTCATTACATATTCATTACAACAGAGAAAAGACCTTTCCATTTGAAAATGTTTTAACATTAAGATATAAAATGCATGAGTGTAGCAGTAAAATGTTTAAATACTGATTGACTCATCTTTCAGAACGCCGGGAGTTAAATTTGACACGGTATTAGGGAAAGTGTTCATAGTACACAGGACAATTACTGATGGCAGCCCGTCTATGGCGCTAATGGAACTAATAATGATTCTGGGAAGTTTTAGAACAGATGGGCAGTTATTTCTGTTTCTACAAAGTCGATGCTCAAGATAAGAGTAAATTCATTTCCTTCTAACCAGGGAATTTTGTTTATGACATGAGAAAACACGTTCCTCATAACAAATAGGAATTAGCTTGTTATTGACTTAGGGGGCCTAGAAAACTCCCAGGCAAATGGTAATCACTTTCCTAGATATTTATTGAATAAAAATAGTATTATCTATCAATTACAGGAAGAGCAAACTGGTGGCTTGTGTATAGTATTCTTCTTATCCACAAAGTGTTTTTAGAAATCAGGAGATTTTACATCTCTTTGATAAGGGAAGCTTCCTATTAATAAACTGGTCCCCTTTTATTGATATTTATTAGCTGCTTGGCCTGTGTATCCATTTGAGTTTACAGCCCCTTCCTCAATACTTCATCTGCCTCATTTTTTTTCTGTTGAAATGTTCCGTTATTTTCTAATAAAAATAATACCTAGAATATTGTGAGTAGTAAAAAAGGCATCACTGGAGCCAGATTGCTCTGAGTCACTTTAAAGTTATTACTTCCTTCTTCCGGTGGTTTAAAAGAAGGGCCACAGTAATCTCTGACACTACTCCTATTGAAGGAAGGGATCCACATCTTTTGTCTCTTTTTCCTCCCCTTGAATCTAGATTGGCTTATGACTCAATGGAAACCCATAGAATGTGGCAGCAGGTGCTCTCTGACTTCCCCGTGTAGGTAGTAGAAGGTAATGCAGCTTTTACCTGCAGTGTGTTGAGGTACCTGCCTTTGAAGTCTAGAACTGCCATGTAGGCGGTTCAGCTGCTCTGAGGCCACCCTGTCATGGGGAAGCCCAGGCCACCGGATCTGGGGCTGCAGCCCGCAGCTCCACCTGTGGACCCGGCCGATAGCCATCATCAGCTGCCTGCCGTGTGCGAAGATGCTGCCACGTGCTGTCAGACTCCAGCCACCCAGTCATCCTCAGTCACAAGGGACTTCTGGCTGCGGCCTCAGACATTGGGGCGCAGAGACAAATCCTTCCCTCCGGGGACTGTCTGGACTTCGACCCACGAGCTGTGTAAACATGAACATGGTTGTTTTAAGGCACTAAATCGTAGTGTAACTTTCCACACAGCTATCCGAACGGGGAAGTAACTATTTCAGAATGCATTTGAAGTCATCTGCACTGAAGAACACATGCACCGACCTGAACCTCTCTGTCTGTGCAACGCGGCTGACCGTTTCATAACACTGGAGGAATGAAACCATGTAGAGCCAGTCCCAGGGCCTGAACTTGGTAGGTTCTTGCTTTTAAAAATAGGTAAAACAAGAATAACTTATGTAATACTGGTTTTGCAGTAGAAATAGTGGAGGGATACTAGAACTAAAACAATTTCATCTCCCCCACCCCCCAAATCTTGACCCCTCATTACCAAATAGAACTGCTGCTGGAGAAATTATTTAGATTCTGGGGAAAAAGCGGGGCGATGGGAGACATACCACATGAAGGCAGAGTTCTAGGCACCTTGTGAAAGAACAAAAACGTGGAGTTTGACCCTTAATCAGCTGTAACTGGGTCTTGTGCATCTTTCAGGTAATTGAAAAATTAATTAATTCTAAGAATCATAAAACACTTGATACTTTAGGTACCTTAAACTCCTATTTTTACTTAACACATAACACACACATCCCACCCTCCATGAATATATAAACTATTTTCATAGTTTTTTTTCTCCTGGGCCAAAGCCTTTCTTTTTTTGTTAGGCACGGTTTCCCTAAATGGAGTTTCATATTGCCTTTCTTGCATTATAACATACCCGTAATATATTGGCTATATTTACTTCACCTCTTTAAAGAGGAGTAAGAACTTAATGGAACTCAAGAAGCAATAGAGTGCCAACCCCTTTTATGTTTTTGCTGCCTAATTAGATAGTCATTTTTAAAGCCTCTCATCAGCTGTTGATTCCTTTGGAAGCATTTAACTTAGTTTTGAGCACCTCTTTTTATGCTCTTGTTACAAAGGTGGCTACCCCTATGAACTGGGTCATGGAAGCTCCCCCAAGTCCTTCACATCTTTGGATGTGTATTATAGTCCAATCCCATAAAACAACGATCGTGTTCAGCAGGAGGGAAAGAGGAGCCGTGAGTTTCCACCCTTGTACCTGAAAGGTGTCTGTAAAGACTCCTGGAGTCAGGAGGCCCTTTGCTGGACCTGGAAGGTTGGCGGAGTCAGGGAAGGGAGGGACATGGTGCAGAAGACCCGCTGCAGATGGGAAGTCTGGTGCAAAGGGGGAGGCCGTCAAGCCTGGGGCCTGCTCAGTGAACGATGAGCGCTCGAGTCTCCCCGAGGATGAGATGTGTCTGTTACAAGATGGGTGAGTCTTACACCTCAGCCTTCCTGGGACATTCTGGGCTTCCTCCTGCTGTTCAAGGATCCCATTCAACTTAGCCTTTGTCCCAGATAAAGGTGTCCTGGTGTGGGCAGTGACTTACGCGATCGCCTTGCCTATGGAGGAGGAATAGGCAGAAAGGGTGAAATGCCAGGCCCGGCTCCTGGGAGCCCTGGCAGATTGGCGGAGCTGAGAGAATCGGGACCACAGTGTCGAAGGGTTGACTTGGTGACCTTGAAGATTGTACAATGGAGGGAAGAGGAGAGTAAATTGAGGTTTCTGGTGGCACCGGCCACCCCGGTCTGCGCACACGGGGCCCTTGAACTTGCCGGTGCCAGTGCCTGGGAAAACCCCGCCCGCCAATCTACGTGGCTCGCTCCCTCTCCTCTGCCTGGTCTTTGCTAAAATACCGTTTTCTCAGTGAATCTTTCCCTCTCCGCCTTGTTTAAAGTTGTACTGCGCCCACCCCAGAGCTCCCAGAGCTCCCAGTCCTGTTATCCGCAGCGCTCCTGAGCTTCCGACATCCTGTGTTTTCCCCACGTGTTTGTGGTCTCTTCCATTCACTGCAGCATCCGCACCGCCACGCTCGGATTTTTGTCCGCCTTGTCCCCTGCCGTGTCCCCGGCCCCTGAAACACTGCCTGGCATGTCACAGGCACTCGGTAAAAAGGGAGCGACTGGTGAGGTTCATACATAGTTTTCTTGGCCCCCCATCGTTATTCCTCCACCATATTTTGCTAGGACTTCTCAGGATTAGGAGCCCGGGGTCGAGAGCGCCACCCGAGCCTCCGTTGGCTCGAATCCCGGGATGACTCCGGAGGACAGGCAGCAGCGCGGCAGGCCGGTGTGGGCGGCGCTGGCATCCCTGAGGCGGGGCCGCGTCCCGGGGAGGCGGCAACCCTGCGGCTCGGCGGGCCTTTGCAATATCTCGGATTAAATGAACTGTGAAATACTTGTTCTATTAGAAGAGCTTGCGTTAGTCTCCGAAGCCTTACATGGTGTCTGTTCTGGGCAGCTGATACGTCGTAGAGAGAGGAGCCCGCACGGTGTTGAGAGAACTCACAGAACCTCTCCCATCCTCTGGGGGCTGCTTCCAGGGCTCCCCCCGTTTCTCCTCCAGGTCAGCAAGCAGTGTCCTGGCTGGCGCCAGGCGCTGGGGGAGGTGAGGTTTCCGCGGCCAAGGGACGCGCGGGGGGCAGCCGCCTTGGCACTGCGTGCAGAAGAAACGAGGACGTTCTCTTTGCCTGAATGGGGCCGCCTGCCAAGTTCCAGATGAGCCGCGTGCAGGGCAGGAGGGCAGGCCTGGAGGTGCAGGAGGAGTCCGCTCCTGCCGCCCGCGAGCGAGCGAGCTTCCTGGGACTTGGCGGGGGCGCCCCCCCCCCCGCCCCGTGGGCGGCTGTCCCGCATGCACTTCCACAGCGACCCCTGCAAAGCACGTCGCTCTTGAGTCCCCTCTTTCTGTGTCTAGGAAAGAGGGGAAGCCCTGCTCTCTGAGTGGAGAGGGACGCAGCCGAGGTTCCACGGTGTGTCCCCACGGAGGCTTCACGTGCTTAGCTATGAATATCGAGCTTCTCCCTGTGCCACGGACTTGCCATTGCTTTATGTGTGAACTCTGTGTGCGCATGTGACTGGAGGCGTGCAGATGGGAGGCGTGTAGATGCACGGGAGACGGTTTGGGAGCGTAGGCTGTCCTAGTGGTTGAGTGTTGAACTCTGGGAAGGGAAAAAAGAAGAACACAAGCAGAGTGCAGTAAGGGACTCCATTTTCAGCCTTGTGCAAGCCGAAAATTTTTGAATCAGCTTTTGCTGCCAAAGGGCTGTACATTATTTGTGGACTTTTTAAAAATTGGGAAATATTATAATGAACAAATGAAGTCACTAATAAACGACAGGTTGACTGGTGTTTCCTTTTCTGCTCCACTCCATTTCCTGCCCATTGGACCACAGTGGTGGTGGGTCGGGGGTGGGGAGACTCTAATTGTATCAACCTAGGGATGGTTGTTTTTCTAGGGCTGCTGACCTGCTTCCCTGCATACATGGGCCACTCTTTCTTTTCACGCCGTGCGCTGCGCTTAGAACGCCTTCTTTCCCGGTCCTTGCTGTCTTCACATTTTGCTCCATCTTTAAGACCTACATTATAAAGTATTCCCAGGAAGCTTTTCTCCTTTATTCGTCACCCATTTCATCCGTCCACCATCCATCCGTCCATCCATCCATCCATCCATCCATCCATCCTTTAGTGAATGCCTGCCGAATCCCAAACGCTGTGTGAAAGTTCAGGTCACACAGATGTCTTTCTTGCCCTCTTGAAGATACCATTTTAAAGAGACGACAGAAAATATATAATCCACCAAAGGAGTGAATATAACATTTAAAGTTGTAATAAGTGCTAGGGAAGAAAGTAAACATGGTGTCTTGATAGAAAATAATGAAATAATACCCACATTAAACAGGGTGCTCAGAGATGGCGGCTATGTTAAGACCTAAAGTGGAAACAGGAGAGACACGTTGAAGGAGGAGCGAAGGAAAATACAAGAATGTTTGTTGGGGGAACAGTATATATGAACCCTTCGGCTTCTGAAATCCTTCTTTATTTGTTTATCACATTGTTCACTGTATTATCAGATGGTCTACGTTCATATCCTTGATTCCCGGGTTTGCTTTCACAGAGGAGGACGCAGCGAACTGAGTTAAGCATCTGTGGGCTCCAAAGCAGGGGAAAGAGCTCCCTTATGTTGCCTCAAAGACGTCTTAAATTTCATCAGTCCACTCTTTAGAGAGTCTCTAAAGACCCAGAGATTCTTTCCAAAATGATGTTTAGGACCAAATGCTAAAATGCTTTTACTTTTCCAAGTTGCCTCCCTGTTAGATCTTTACTGTGGATCAGGAAAGAAAGGTCACCATTATCTACACATGTGGTTGTGGTTGGGTACAATCGGTCCTCATGCAAAATTTTATTTAAAATCACTTACAGTCTTGTCAAAGAGAGTGTACTTTTCCCCCTTTGTGTTTCCTTGGGCCTGTTTTTGTTTTGTCTTAAGAGGAAATAGAAAGTATACTTTTGGTAGACAAGAAATTGTTTTCTTTAGTGTAACATGTCGACTGCAGACTCTATCCCTGCTATAATCACCTCTCCATCCTTCCAAATGGCGTTGGTGCTATTTTACCGACTTAATGAGTTGTTAGTCATCTTGATTTTTCCCTAATGTCCGGCCTTGAGGCATGGAAAGGCTTTTATTTTCTAAACCAGAAACGAGAAAATATCTTTGCTCTCTCCCTCAGGGACCTAGCATCTTCAAGATTAAGACATTAGAAAAAAAATAACGACAGTTTCAAAAACATACAGTGGTCAGAATAAAGTGGAAAACACCTTGCTGTCTCTGGGAAGTCATAGGAGCCGAGAGTGCGAAGGAACGTAAACTTACAGAAACCTGCTTTTTGGACTCTGTTGAAGACTTCACGACAAGAGAGGCAAAACCTGAAGGGCCCACCGGTTCAGAACATTGCTTACAGAAAGACTGAGAGAGTGGCACAAAGAACATCCGTGCGATTTCGGGAATATCATTTCCCCAGAACGAAGCCTCGGCAGCTGAAGCCGGGCTGCCCGGCCGGGCCCGGCGCAGGCGTCCTCATGCGTGGACTTTCCGTGGAAGGTCCAACAGCTGTTTATCCATCTGATGGAACCCCCTGGATGCCGTAGCCACTCCCATGTCAACCATCTGTCACGACTGATTGGCAAATGGAAGGTTCTGGAGAAAAAAAATTGCTCTTTACCAGGGATAATCAGAAGAGAAGGTCTTCCTGTCCAGTGAAAATAGCGCAACATTTGTGGAGGGCTTACGTTTCAGGAGCTCAGTCACTTGATTAGAAAAATAGACCATTGTTTCTTTCATTGTGACTATTAATTATAAAGCAAAAAAAAAAAACAACAATGTGTTCAGTCATGTATGAGGTAGAAGAATTTTGTATTACTAAAAGTAATATAAATGGGAGTATCGCTGAGCAGTTTTTTATTAAAAAAAAAAAAAAAAGGAAAGAAAGCAATTATGTAGGTCGCTTCTCTAGCCAGCGCTGAAACTTACTTACAACAGCTCGGAAATGGTCACAGTAGCACTTACATATAAAGACTTGCCTTGATGAAGAAAGGAGGACCTTCTAAGAAAGACCGTTCTGTGTTTCAGTTACCTCTGGTTATTGGACATCCCTGACGCAGAGCGCTTTCACCCCGTAACGTTCAATGATGCAGAACCTAACATTTCTAACCTCTTTCCATCAATCCTAAGACCATGTCTTATCTACGACCTAATTAAAAAAATTGGGCTTCAAATCAGAAGATTCCAATGATGGCTCCACAAATTAGTGGATCTTGGACAAACTTTTAATTTCTGTGCCTCAGTCTCCTCCTCTCTGAAATGTAGGCAGTCCCGGATCTTAATGAGTAACTGCTGCTGTAAGAGCTTTCACGTCTTCCCCCAGTGTCACTTCCCCCGGCTTATCCCTCCCTGTGGCCTCAGCAGCTCTGAAAATGATCTCATTTCCGTCCTCCTCTGCCTCTTGGGCTCCTTGGTTGGGCTAACCGCTGTCAGGCCCAGGTCGCAGCTTAAGATTCAGCCAGAAAGCAGAACCACTGCGAATAGGGTGGGCAATGGGATTTATGAGACCTTGCGGAATGTGGGAGGAGCTGGAGAAGGTCCAGAACAGGGAGTTAGCTGGGCTAGAGGAAAGTCGCAAACCAGCTCTCCCAAAGCGTGTGCGCGGGGACCGGTCACTGTCTAGAGGGAAGCCTGGCAAGCCCGGCATACCTAGCCGCCAGATTCGGGCCGCAGCAGGGAGCTGACACAGGAGGTTCTGGAAGGCTGATGCCTCTTTGTCTAGTGGTGAACCAGGGTCACTGTTGGTCACTATGGCCTGTGGTTAGGCAGAAGCAGACTGTGTGCAGCCAGGAGCTAGGACAAGCTGGAACCTGCTGGCACCTCCTTTTCCATCTCACCCCATGAATCTGGGCTTCTGAGGGATGTCAATGGCTGCAGGGTAGCTTCTCCAAAGCCAGGGTGGGCCACACACTGGGAAGGAGAACGGGGCGTGCACCCCAGGGGACGTTGGCCATTCGTGGGGTTTGCACGCGTTCATTGCAGCGAGACGCACTCCCTGGGAGTTGGACACGGGGCCTTTTCCGAAGGTGAAAACCGGGTTAGCATGGGACGTGAACACAACGTGCTGCTGTGAATCCACCGGGGAACGAGCAGGGGAAGGCAGGTTGTGCCGGTCAAGGAGGGAATAGAGACTAGTGGAGGGAAGGCTGACGCGGAAGCCGCGCCCCGAGGTGCGGGCACATGCCCTTCACACCCCTTCCCTTTCCTGGCTTGCGTTTCAAAACCCCATGACAGCAGTTTTTCCTCGAGCGTATTTTTCCTTTGGAATGAAATCTTTTATCTTTGTCTTGACTTGTATGTCATTAGATGTTCAGCAGTATGTTAACTGTTATCTTTTGTGTAGTAAAGCACGAGATTGTTTAGAGTAATTAAATCACGGGATGTCTCCTATAGCCATCTTAGCGCTTCAACTCTTTTCATCTAGGTGATAAAAGCCAGACGTACCTTAATTAATCCGCATCACATTGTCTCGTGGGAACTTGAAAAATGATGAGAGACCGTTATCTCATCGTGAAAATAAGCTAGATTCCTCCTTTTCTATAAATAAGAAAGTGTGTGTGTGTGTGTGTGTGTGTGTGTGTGTTTTCTATTTACAAAGCAGACAGACGATCAGTGAGCAGGGCCATTTTTCTATTCAATTGTGGAGGACATATGATATATTTATTGTTTCTAAGACTTGTTCTTTAGGGCCGATTTGTCAAAAGGACAGCTGACCTGTGTCTTCCCTGCATGGCAAGCAAAATGCCAAAGAAGTGGCTCCTTCTGGCCGCAGACACCATCTCTTCTGTTTAGGTGGAAGTGGTGCTGGCTGAACTTAGCAGTAAGGGTTTGCTTGGCTGGGGCGCTTTCTGACAGTGAGCCCCGTTCCCAGGCTGTTGTCAAGGAGGTAAGTTTCGATGTCTGTGGCCATTAAAGCTGTAAGTATTCCCAACCTGATTTCCAGTTATTATTGCCCAAATGGGAACACTCAAGTGCTGGAGTTTCCTTATAAAAATTATAACTCTAGTTACAATTTAAAAAAAAAGTTACATTAAAGAGAAAAACAGGACTAAGGGTCTATACAAAAGCCAGCAATGTAAATTCCATACTGCTCTGGGCTTGGGGAAATAGCAGATGGAAGGTATTGGAAGGTCTGAGGGTACAGATGTCTCCTTGGCTGGGGTTCAGAGTGAAAGAAGCAGCTCATTTTGTGGCCCCGTCTGGGATAGGAAAGATCCAGATAGTAACACACGAGGGCTGAAAAGTCAAGTGCACAGGTCTCAGGGACTATTTTTTATAATATCTAAGCAACAAGTTATGCTTTGAAAACGCGTTCTTCTAACAGACTCAAACTTGCGCTTTGAGTGGGGAAGGCTTTTCGCTGGTGTTTGCGCTACCTAAAGCGTCTCCGGTCCCGTAGTTACAGTAACGCGGCTGTTCCTCTGGCCACGAGGAAGCTCACCCTGGGGAGCCCCAAGGCCTTGGTCTTTTACAAACGTTGTCCCACGATGTTTAGTAAACTTGGAATGGGTGTTTATGGTGTCCACCTTTCCTTTCCAAGTTAAATACCATCCGCTGCTATACTTGGTTTGGGACCACGCATAGTCTTAAAAAAGAAGGCATGAGAAATGGTCAACCTCTTTTAGTTTCTGCTAACAGAATTTGGCACGCTTACTATAGAAAATCCAAGAAGCTACAGACAAAAAGAAACCACCAGAAATCCTATCAGAAAACAAAGTTAACATTTCATAATAAAGCTTTTGGGCTATACATGGAATACTGTGTGTTCTTTTTCGTATTCTTGCTCTTTTCTTCCAACAGCATGTTTTCGTGGCTGTTCCTTGTCAATACATACAGATGTAAATTGCCAATTTTAACATAGGCCTATATTTTATCTAATCTATAATTTATCTAACCTATCCACCATTATTTTTATATATCTACCTATCGATCCATTATCTGTCTTTAATAATATAGCAATAACTATCCACGTCCTTCTCTAAATGCTTTCTGATTGTTTCTTTGGGTTAAATTCCCAGAAGTGGAATTGCTGGGTCTTCACAAGTTTAACTTTTGATCAGACTTGCCAAATTGCCTGCCAAAATTTCATACCCTTTAGACTCCC
The DNA here is from genome assembly GCF_021234165.1 of Pteronotus mesoamericanus. Taxonomy (NCBI): domain Eukaryota; kingdom Metazoa; phylum Chordata; class Mammalia; order Chiroptera; family Mormoopidae; genus Pteronotus; species Pteronotus mesoamericanus. The sequence continues at coordinate 4,955,385 of NW_026555086.1, read as the reverse complement.
TTCAAGGGGGTACAAAAATGTCCTTTCTCCATATGCTCCCTCGCACTGGGTAATATCAATCCACGTAATCTTTGCCAGGCTAACAGGCTAGAACAACAGCAATATCAACACTTCTTCTTGTTATCCATGTATTTAAGGTTATTGTTCGGTTTGCACATCTTGTTACATGTTAATTACCCCTTTGCAGAGGACATTATTCATTTTCAGACTGTGAACTTCCATTTATTGTGTTTGTACTTTGGTTGTGTTTTTAAAAGATTACATGATAATAGCCTGGAAGTTAGCAGGCCTGGCATTTAGTGCTGCCTGACACCAGCTAAGAATCATTAGTTACTATTTCTCCCTAGATACACCTGTAGGGTTGAAGCAGCCGCCATCCGGACATGGCCACAAGGACTCTTCTCTTCCGTGGTGTCATTCGAAAGAGGAGGTTTGTGTTTGCTTTTTTTGAGTTTGGGCTTTTGCGTGTTTATTTGTTTTTAAAATATCTATTCACTCTGGCCCTAGCCAGTGCGGCTCAGTGGGTTGGGCATCGTCCTGCACACCAAAAGGTCACCAGTTCGATACCTGGTCAGGGCACATGCCTGGGTTGCAGGTTTGGTCCCCAGTCGGGGTGTGTACAGAGGCAGCCAACTGACATGTTTCTCTCTCATCAGTGTTGCTCCCGTTCTCTTTCTCCCTCCCTTCCCCGCTCTCTAAAATCAAAAATAAAAATAAAATTTAAAAAATTCTCATCACTCCTGGAGAGGCAGCCTATAACATGGCTCCACGGACGCCCACTGTCTGGAGGTGGCATCCTGTGTGATCTCCCCAGGAGTGTGACCCGGACCTGCAGACTCCGGGTCAGCTCTAGAGCACAGCGGAACTGGTGGGATGCTGCTTCCAAGGCTAAGTTACAGACTGGCGTCCCCCTGGCCCCGCCTCTCCCCCTGGCCCCGCCCCTCCCCCTGGCCCGTGGGCGGGCACGCCAGATGCTGAGCAGCTCGAGAGAGAGGCCCGTGGAGACAGAAACCGTGACTCAGGGCTGGGTGGAGGAGGGCAGGAGAGAGAAACCTGCGACAACTGTAACAGCATCAACAAGGACGGAAGGAAGGAAGGGCGGGAAGAAAAAAGAAAAGAAAAGGAAAAGAAAAGAAAAGAGAAAAGAAAAGAAAAAAACCCGATGTCTCTGGCGAACAACGGGCAAGGCCTGCCAACAGCCAGTGAGTGAGCTGGGAAGCGGCCCCTGCCCCAGCCCAGCCTAGAGGTGACAGCAGCCGCGTCCTAACGACTAACTGCAGCCTTGTGAGAGACTCCCGGTCAGAGGGCCCCAACCGAGTGGTGCCCGGATTCCTGACCCTACGAATCTCTAGGAAAATAAATGTGTGTTGTTTTAAGCCACTGAGTCGTGGGATAACTTGCTCTGCAGCAATAGATAACTGATACGACGCCTGAGTTAACCTGCTGGCAGTTACGAAGTGCTGTGTGCGCTTCCCGCTGCTCCTGGCTCCGCCGTGCATCACCCCTCTGTCAGCACCGGTCGCCACCTGGAACTCCGAGGCTGTCGTCTCAGGGCACGTGGCCTACCCAAGCAGAGAGGTCAGGGATGCCTGCACCCCGCGTACTTTATTTTCTGTAATTTGATGCTCTGACATCTGGGGCCTTGTGCACTCCAGAAGGACTACCCATCTGAGGCCAGTGGATTCCTACAGAGGGCGCTTGCTTCTCTGCGAGTGCACTGTACAAACGCACACCGGCCCGTGCAAAGCCCACACCCCAGCCATGTCACTCGCTGGGCTGTTACACTTCGGGGTGCTTATTCTTCTGCCCAAGTCATCCTGGGGCCAGGGACCCGGCAACTGGAACAGACCGTGCGCTCCAGAGCCCACTTCCGCGATCCCAGCGGGCCAGTCCGAGCCCTGTAGACCTGCCGCGCTCACGTCGGCCTAGAAACCACAGTAAGGCCCTTGTCCACAGTGTCGCCCTCTGCCTGCCTCCTGATTGCTTGTCCCAACGCCCTCCCCATGCTCCCCCATGTCTCCCCTCTATGGAGTGCCCTTTCCTCTTGGAATCTGTGAGTATAACGAATGATTTTTTTTTTTTCTGGTGAAAAAGGAACGATGTTTTATTCAGGTGCCGTGCAATCTGGGAGAAAGGGGGACTCTGCTTCGCAAAGCCCAGCTCCTCGGCAAAGCCGAGCAAAGCCCGCGTCCAGAGCTCCTGAAGCCCGCCCCTTGAAGCCTGCAGGCGGCCGCTGAGCGGGCCTCCCCGTAGCTCTGCTAGCTCCCTCCCAGCTGCCGTTCGTTTCCGGCTCCCTCCTGGAGGCTGCGTGTGGAGCTCATGCCGCCGTGGGCCACACGGCTGCCAGGACCACAAGGTCTTGTGAATGCACGTGCGAATGCGTCACCAGGTGGGCAAAAAAGAGAGTAAGAGCAAAAGAGAGACACTCCTCCCCGAGGGCCATGGGCCACACGACTGCTCAGGCCATCCAGCCCATGGAGAGAACAGGCGAGAGCCCCGTGCACCGTGCGAGTGCAGGCCACGAGCAAGCCGTCCACGAGCAAGAGAAGAGCCTTCCCTGTTCCCCTGGGTTCATATTAGCTCGGATGTGGGACGGACCAGGAGCTTTCTCAAAATGACCAATCAACTCACGTTTGCGTGTTTCCGGCAGGTCCACCTCCCCTCCAATCCCTTCTTTCTGGGCGAGACTGGCAGGCCTCTAGCCCAGCACCTAACAAACGACCTTTTCAAATGCAGTTGTGTCTGCTCTGTTGGCTGTCCCAGAGCTGAATGATAACAAAAGCTAGAGTGAACCAGTTCTCGGGCTCGCCTGATTCCCTGTACTACCTCCTCGCCATACTTTATTGAATGGTTTGGGGAAATGAAAGGCTATGACAACGCATAACCAAAACAAATGCCATTTCTCAGAGACCTATATCAGCTAAAACCACAGTGAGAAACACTTTTGTAAGTGTGCTTTGTCTGTGTAGGTTCCCTCGCCTATTAATATGCAAATCAGCATCGGTTTTCCTTTGTTTACTACGACTTTCAGATTCTGTGTTAGGTGGAGCAGTATTCAAGAAATGGGGTGCATCAGAGAGCAGCCTACCCTATGACTGTTACCCCGAGTCACACAAAGACTGGTCTACAGCTCTGGAAGCATTGCCGTGAAAAATCAGATTATTTGCTGTCTGCAGCCTTCGCTCCGCCACCTGCACATAACAGGGGGGAAGAAGGAGGTTAGGGTGCAGGATCCTGTCTCAGATCCTTATTGTCAAGTGAGGTGGGAACGCACTGGAGCACACTGTGTGTAAACTGTCTTCCAGATTTCCCATATACTTGTTTTCCTGGGAAGGATACCATCTTTTGTCAATAAAGGAGATGCAGTTTGAAATTATTCCAGAACAGAAAAAGGGACAAGCTATGCTTTCCTAAGGTAGAATAAAATTTTGTTACAATTTGCCTTTAGTGAGCTTATTTGTCAATGTTGCTTTGTATCTGAGGACGCTTTCATCCAGTCTTCTTTGTCTTAGGTTGAACTAAATAGTATGTACTTTACTAAACCACTAAAACATGGGAAGGTCCCTGCTGGGTAGCTCTGCTGGTTAGAGCATCACCGGGATATGCCAAGGTTGTGGGTTCAGTCCCCGTCAGGGCACGTTCAAGAAGCAGCCAGTGAGTGCGTAAGTAAGTGGGACAACAGACCTACGTCTCTCCATCTCTCTCTTCCCCCTCCCTCTCTAAAAGTCAATACATATAAATTAAAAAATAAAATAAAAATAAAATACAACATGGGAAAGAAAAGAAAGATATTTGTTACTCTTTGTTCTGCCTCTCAGCTGGGAGGTTCAAGGCCTCGTGTTTGGGGCTGCCAGTCGTTTTTGATTCTAACACTGCTTTCCTGAAAATTAAGCTATTGTGATAGGTTACATTTGGATTTTTTTTTTTTTTGAGGCTCATCTCTTTGTTTAAAAAATGGCCTTTTAAACAATGCTCTTACCCCGTCAAGGAAGAGAGCTCTGGAATTGTTGTGTGTGTCAACTGGGAAACACACACGAGTGTGATAGTAGCAGGGCGTCTGTGACCCAGAGAACTCCACGGAACATGTCATTGTTCAGGGAGTCGCAGTGTTTCAGAGACTGACCTTGAAGTTTTAAAAAAGTGAATTGATCCACTGGAACAAGTACAAAGCCGGCTTTGGTGCTAAGTGTAAATTGTTAAAAATGGTACGGAATAACATCTGCCTTGTAGAATGCCTTAATCAGCACTGTGAAAAATGAAAGTTTAACGATCTACTATAGTGGCTTCTAAGTGAAGGGTAAACAAAGGATGAAAGAGTTTCTTGCATGGTTTGTAACTGACGCCATGAAAAATGTCAAGAACCATCTGCCTCAAACTTATCCAAACTGTCGTCAAGTATTCTAATCCAGTCAAACGAGATACAGCTAGAACAACCTATGTAACTTGCTGAAGGCTTATCAAAAGAGTTGTAAATAAAGAAGGAAAAAAACCCCATCCACTGTGTAGCCACAGATTGCAGCCAGCTTGCCTGTGGCTTTGAAATTCAATCCCATTTCTCTAGTCTGACAAACTGTACTAAATAGCAAAATGGATTTTTACTGCTCTCAGCCATTTTCGCTTTAGTTGCTATCAGGAGATGAATGCAAAGTTTCCTAATAGAATCAGAATCCTGATTTATTTTTTAAAAAAATGCACAGGATGGTTTGGCTTTCCCACTCAATCCATGAGCGTGTATAGATTATGCGCAGCGATGCTAACCCGTGCTTTTCCACTGATGAGAGAGATCACTTACCCACTTACCGGCGTGATTTTAGGCAAGTTGCTTAACTTTTCTGGACATGTTTTGCGCATCCAAAGACTGAGATAGCGATAATGACCTAGATCATAGATAGACATGAGCCTCTGCTGTGAAACTTCTGAAACATTAAAGGCAGTTATGGCAGGGACAGGAGATGCTTACGGGACATCCCTGGGCTCCCCGTGTTTTCCCAGGCTTCATGGCAGCCCTGTTGGGTCCATGTCACTAGTTCTGGGGTCAGTGGACTGTTTATAAAAGAAATTCATGTCATCTCTGAGCCAAGATCTCCAACGGCCTGTGTGCCTCCCCCAGTCTTTCCACTTCCCTGCAAGGCCACCTTGGAATCACTGTGCTCCAGACACAGCCGAGACAAGGCAAAGAAGGGCCACTGGTCCCATGCGGGACTTCTCTGTGAGAAAGAACTACATATTCATCGGGTGTCGTTGCTGACATTCAGTGCTAATGTGTTACTGCACATAGCAGAGATAAGCCTAATACATAAATCAATAAGTGTTAGTATTCATAATTGTAGACACACCATAAATATGTCTTTAAGTGGTATGCCATCTTTTGACTATTCCCTTCTCTTCAGTATTTCAAACTGAAGAGAAAAAGAATGTGGTAGAAAGAAAGAGGATACAAGTAACTATACAACAGGGCAAAACATTGTTAAAGTCATGAGGATCATTTTAGGAAAAACCCAGGGAAGTTAGAAGAGGAGACTCCTTACGACTGAGGAGTTCTGGCGAGAACAGGAGTGGGGAGCCCTTTCAGCGACCGTAGAGGACGGGCGGCAGGCGGGCGGGCGCGTGCAGGGGCGCCTGGCAGTGGCCTCCCCAGGAAGAACAATGCATCTGCCTTTGGCAAAAAAGAAGTAGGAATGACAAATATACATATGAAAAGACATTCACTTCCAATAGTATCAACATGCATCAAAATCAAAACAAGAGGCAAATACTTTTTTCACCCATCAGATCGGCCAAAATGAGCTTCATAATATCCGCTGGAGGTGATGGAGTGGGAACGCCCTCCCACGGACCTCGGGGAAGGGAAACTGGCTCCCTTTCTGAAGATTTGGGCAATAAATAGCAAAAGCTTTAAAAATGTGCTCAGCTTGCACCCAGTGATTTCACAAGGGTGATTGTATGGAAACGTTCATCATGAAAACTTTAAATACTAAAAGCAAAACAATCCACAACCGCAGAAAACCATCAAAAAGTCCACCCGTAGGCAGTTGATAATGATACTGTAGTTTGTGTAAGAATATTATGTCAATTAAAAATGTTATGTATATAAACCTACTGACAGAGAAAGATCCATAATATACAGGGGTTGGGCGAAAGTAGGTTTAAAGTTGTACACAAAACAGAGTTTATTCTTCTATTATTATTCATTATTGTATTATTTAGTTGTATTAAAACTGTAAACCTATTTTTGCCTACCCCTGTATAGTTAAAGAAAAATGTTTTAAACCTTTGTGGACTATATCAGCCTATTTATGTCTTTATTTATAAAGTTATATATTGTCTAGATTATATTTTTAGACTTTTTAGTTATAATTTATAATGTCTAATTACATTTGCATATATATTATATTTTATATCTATTTATTCGAACTTCTGGAGTGGCATATACATGCATGTCCTTTCCAAATTTTTAGATATCAGAATTTTAACGGATTATACTTGGGTGTTTTAGGTGGTAAGACTGTAAGTAACGTTTATGTTTAGCCTTATTTTCTTAATTCTTTCCTGTATGTATGGGTTACTTTTATAAAAATAAGAAAAATATTTTTAAAAAAGAGGGAGGAACTGCATGGGAATGGCCTTCGCATCCGCACATGGGTCCCGTGCCTGCCTGCGACAGCCTCCGACAGCCGGGCGCACCCCCTCTAACCAGGAGACGCACTGTGAAATGGGGGGTTTCCTGCTTACATAAATCATTTCTCATGGAAAAGGACTGCCTGCCCACTATCAAACAGTTTTCATTTTTTTAGTATTGTCTGCCATTTCTTTCAATGTAATTGCACCTCTAATTTCATAATACGTCAGAATTGGTTTGACAGGCCACAGTAAAAATAAAAGAGGGAGAGAGAGGAGGGTGGATAGAGGCGTTAAGAGCGAGAAGACCGGCACTCCTGCCTCGCGCAGCCGCGCAGGGGCATTCCTGGCTCGGCCTCCCGAAGAGCAGCGACCCCTACCGTTCGCCGAGTGCGCCCTCCGACGGGCCTGGGCTGAGCGTCTCTGGGCCGCGCCTCGTTTCGGCCTCCCCACAACCGTCTGGGGTTAATTCGATTACTATTTCAATTTTACAGGTGAGGAAACGGCGTTTAAGTAATTAAGTAATAATTTACTTTTGAGTAACTTACCGAGGTTCCACAGCTTGATGAATGGAAAGGGATGAGATTAGACACTAGATGCTCTAGATCATATCGCCACTAATTCTTGGTGAATTTCTTCCCCTCGGGTTAGAATAAATATGGCAAATGGAATGTAAATGTGTTCACACACTCGCACAAGAGTACACTCACTGTACATCTATAGACCTGTCTGCATCTACATGTGTAACAGCCAAGAGAGAATCGGAGTGGAGGGGCCACAGAGGAGGGATGTCAAGGTGTTTCTGAAAGTTTGAAAGCAGAACAAAGAGCAGCAATGGCGGTAGCAGCGCAGGGGGAGGGGGTGGCGCGAGGCGGTGCGCGCTGGCGTTCCGAGGTCGGAGGCGTCCCAAAGAATATGCGCGCATTTACCTACTGAGGGGTTCTGCCCGGAGCATGTTAATCCATTTTGTAGAAGTCTTACTTTCCAAGGCATTACGTGATGATTGTTTCCTTTTTCTTGCTTTTTCACTTTTGTGCTAACAAGTTTTGAGGTTTTAAATGAGGAAAGTATCATCTTTACATTTCAAGAACTTCAAGTCATACAGCGATGTAAGGAAGTATTAAAAAGAAAGTCCTTCACACCACGCTGTGGTTCACGGGCTGTGCTATCCAACATGGTGCCCACTAGCCACATGTTGATACTTAAATGTAAATGAATGAAAATGAACTAAAGTTAAAAATCCGGTTCCTCAATTGGACCAGGAACATCTCAAGAGGCCTTGTGGCTAGTGGCTACCGTATTGAACAGTGCAGAAATAGATTGTTTCTATTATCAGAGACAGTATTCTGCACACTATTGCCCTAGAGGTATTCGTTAACAGTTATTATATACATTTTCACAATTTTTTAAATTACATGTGGAAATTATAATGCGTCATACGAAACGTACTCATGGTTTTACACAAACAGTCCAGCTGCTTCTAAGAAAACGCAACGTTGCTTTGTTCTATCCTTCCCTGTTCCCAGCTCAGCTTCCCAGAAGCGCCGACTTACATTTTTTAAGATTAAATTATGCTTTATGTATTGTAACACACTAAATAGTATAGTGGCACAAGCAAAGCACCCCTGACCGCTCCACCCTGCAACACCGAGCTGGAATCTGTTGCATGGCTTAGGGTTTTGTTCTTTCGGTGACTGCTTCCGTGACTCCATTTCTCAACTTGCCACTCAGTCGATAGCTCTTCACTCCTAAATATGGAAGGTGAGAATTAAGCTCACCCCTGTCAACCTCTCCCCTTTGGCCCTCGTCCTGTTTGAAATTTATGTTATTATATGTATTAGTAGCCTCTCCAACTCTAAATAACGTTGTTTAACCTCTCTTTCTTATTTCGTCCACTTTCCTTTGACTTCTAAAGCCACTGTCACCACTCCTGATGCCCCCTCCCTCCCTCGCTCTCCCAGTCCTGCCTCCCGTGGCTGTTCTCACCCACGTGTTGTGTGTTTTGTGTCCCCGCCAGAGCCGCGCTCTCCAGGCTTGCTCCATCCGTTGGCTTTCAAAGTCCACAATTAGCGATATTTGTTTGAAACGAAATCTGTGGCTTGAACGAAAAACACAGGAAGATCCCTAGATTTTGATATCCTGCAGTTACTAAGGAGGTTCGATGTCAGACCACCTGATAGAAACTCTCTCACCTGAGGGAGAGTGTGTGTGTGTGTGTGTGTGTGTGCGCGTGCGCGGTGTTTGCTCTTCTCCCCTGATGGCGTCAGGCGGGAGGTGCGTGTTTAGGGGCTGTGGGGCCCTGGGCAGATAAGACTGCAGCAGCGGGGTTTGCGTAGGCTTCCCGTCGGGATCTTGGGCAGACGGTGTCCCTCTGGCATGGCCTGGGGGCTGGGGACACTGCTCAGCTCTCTGATCATCCAGAGTTTAAAAGATTCCCCTGATGGAGGTAGAAGCCTATGGGCTGAAAGGTACCGAGAGAAAAATTTCAATCCCAGAGACCTGTGCAGAGGCTTGGAGACATCAGTATTATGTAGTGCTTGAAAGTTGAGACGAGCTGTTGACAATTGCAAGGGCAACATTGGGTGGCCTTTAACAGGCCCTCGTTGAAATGGGGGAACTAACCAAAAGCTAATACTGGAGCTCGCTCTCAGGTTGCTGGGAGACCTCCTCGAATCTCATTGGCAGTCTCTTTGGAAGATCGGTTCCCTCCGTCCATTAAACCAAGATTAAATTAGTGCATGGGGAGGGCGCCTGCTTTTAGCGTTTACACTATTCCATTATGCATGATTGCTGACTGCCCTTCGCACGGACAAACTGTCCTACCCTCCATTAGTGATTTCTTAGGGCCACGCTTGACTTGGAAAGGGATTGATTTTGTGTAGGTTAATGTATAGCAGGGATGCTACCGTGTCCTTAGAAAGACCCACTTACATTTGATATCAATAGGGAAGCACTCTTTGGGGATTATGGCTCATTTTAAAACGATAAATTATGTAGATTGCACAATTGCAGAGCACTAAACCCTGTAACAGTTTGTTGTAATATCAGAATAAATAGCACTCCCCGCCCCACTCCCAACGCCTTGAAGAGGTCAGGGTACTTTATTTAGTGTGTTCCCACCAGAAACTTCCCTGTGTGGGTAAAATGATATTCCCAGGATTATTTGGCAATCAGGGCAGAGCCAAAAACTGAATGTACATCTTTTCAATTCTGGTTGTGAGGAACAGAAGACTGGAGTTTTAAGGACTTGAGATCATCTTTTCCACTAGAGGGCTGTACCCATTTTTTTTTTTCTGTTTTTTTCCCGAACCAAGCAAGGTGCCTGGGATAGTGATGGTGTTGGTACGTGCTTGCTGAGTTGAACTAAATATAATTCAGCTGCCTCATTATAGAGAAGGAGGCTGGGACACAGTGTCAATATTTAGTGACAATGTACTTTGCCTAAAGTGTACCCGAGACCATGTACAAAGATTAGTCAGCCATGGTCCCTGGCCCCTGGGAGCCGAGAGGCCAGTGGGGGAGCAGGCCAGCCCAGCCAGCGCCCCAGAAGGCAGCCGAGCGCAGCAGGGGTGCGGGGTGGGGGTATGGGGCGCGTCCTCCAGCTGCTTCGGGGGCGCTGATCGCTGTGGCTGGTCAGGCAGGTGGGCTGGCTAATGAATGGCATCCGGGCCAGGGAGCGGGCACGAAGCGGGGTGTGTGCAGTGGACAAGGGTCGCTAAGCCGTGGTGGAGGGTGGAGAGCGACCAGGAGGGGTAGGTGCCAGGTGAGGGGGAGGAACCTCCCTGCCAGGCCAACGACCTTGCTTTGTCCTAGGGTGTCTGGCGCTCGATGGCAGGAGCAGGGCCATACCCGCCTCTTGATCCCCAAAACTGTGCCATCCCCCGTGTCACCCACGGCCTTTCTCCCTCCTCGGTCCCCGGATCGCTTTTGCGGCCCCGACTGGGACAACCCCCGCTGCACACCTTGCTTCTTATTGGTATCTTTTAATTATAAAAGTAATACATTCCAGGCTGTTTAAGAACTGAAGGATATGAAGAGAAAAATAAAGTCTCTCTTCTTGTCTCCTTTCCCAGTCTCCGACTCCTAATGGTTTCTTATGTCTTTCCAGGAGAGCGCTATGCAAATGCCACCAGCCAGCTCATGCTGCTCAGTGACTTGCTTTGGTTAATTTGGTAGTAAATTTCATACAATTTTTGATGACTGTGTGGTTCTGTCTCCATTTTAAAGAAAGTGCTGCACAGTATTTTATGCCTCTGATGTATATAACTGGTCCTCTATTATGGAGTGTTGAGTATTTGAATTTTTCATATATATACAGACATACACACACGCATATATACCCATATACACACTATATATACTCATATACACTCTATATATTGCTGTATATATATGTACTATGCACCTATTTTATATACTATATACCTACTATGTAGGTTATATACGTATGTAGGAAACACATGACACATGAGTTAGAGACTCATGAGAATGGTTATCTCAAAAGAAGGAATGGGGAAGAAAACATAAGCTATTTCACATTTACCTGTAATGTTTTACTTTAAAAAAATATCAATATCAAATAAGGTAGGTACGCTGGTAGTTATTACATTATCCCTTGTGGTTTTCTGTGCCTTTCCATTCTTCAGTTTTACTTAAACAATAAACATACGTACAAAGCAGGCTGACGTTTTCATCCTCTGCCGTTTCCTGGAGGCCCGTGCGGGGCGGACCTGCCCGTGAGGCCACCGGATCGGCCCGCCGACATTCTCAGGCCCAGCCTCCGTGGCAGTGGAGAGCTCTGACACTTCCAGCTTATTTTACATGACCAGGCAATGGGAAGCAAGAGACAGGAAAGTCAGACAGATAACTCCCCTCTTTTTTCATCCTTCTGTGGTTCTTCCTGGAGGCCCTTCTGGAAAAGTCCAATGTGCGGAGCAAATTTTCTCACGGAGGGACCTGCTGTGTTACAGAAAAAGGTGACAGGTTTCATTGGACCAGATTCGTGTCTCTGGTGCTTTCGTTTGTTTGCTACCTGATGGCTTACCCATTACTTCTCAAAGCTCCCTCTCCGGAGCCTGATGATGGCCATTCAAGATAAGGGCGGCGGGCAGTGTCATTTCCATTAGACCGATGAGAGACACTGAAGGTCGCACTGCTCATAAGCACTAGAGCCAACGCTTGAATCTGGGACACCTGGCTCCACAGTTTCATCTGCACTGGACTAAACAGCATCGCCTGATTCTAGGAACACTTCAGGCCGACATTTCCAAAGCTGCACGTGAAGTCTGCATACATCATAACCAGCATGGGGGTCCTGGGAATAGCGGAGTTCTCTGGAAAGGGAAAGCAGGGATTTACTGTTCTATTAAATGTCGAGGGTGGTGCAAGCCCACAGTGGGGGAGGCGATGGATGATAAAGGAAATGGTGCAAAGCACTGGGGAGACGGAGGCCCGGACTGGCCTCCACCTCCCTGCAGCTCCCTCGGTGAGCGAATTTGCTTGACGCCCTGGACTTTTCCAGAAAGGTTTCAAGTTGAAACACCCTGAAAAGGGAAGGGGGTTATCTGTCTGACTTCCCCTGTCTCTTGCACCCCATTGGTTGATATCTGACTCTGAGAAGCTGGCTGCCCTTTCCCCCACTTCCAGGTGACCTCGTCTAGCTCTTCGTGGCTGTGCTCAGAGCAGCCAGAGGAGGTGGCACCGCTCCTATTAGCTCAACGTGATGGTCAGTTGTTATTAGTGAGTTTTTCTCTTCTTTGGCCAATAACATGGTCTTGCAGACACGGGGGGGAAAGAAAGACAACCAACCAACCAGAGTTCTCTCCTAGCCTCTTGCTCCCAAGGGAAAGTGCAAAAACACAGGATCTTGTGAGGCCTCACCAGAGCAGATAAAGATCAAAAGATCAAATCCACACATTAAATGCTACATGCTCTCTGCTGTCTCCCACGAAGTTCTCGCTCAGTCGTCATTGCTATGAAATAGGCACCTGTGTTTTCTCGATGAGCCTTTCGGGCCCGGAGAACATGAGCAACCTGAGAAGGTCAACCAAAAGGATGCATCGCCGAGCTTAAAATTTGTGCCTCCTCATCTGCTGTGAAAACCAGAGTTCATAAGCATTATGTTATCCTCTTTCGTCGAATTATAATATTTTGTCGAATCTGAGACACTGCTGATGCAAGTCCAACCATTATTTTATGTGTGATTAAGACGCTAAAGAAAACCAGTGCCAGTCACCCTGATGCCCTGCTTTCTTGTCACTCAGACCTTTTACTTTTTACCTATTGAAAGATTTACCTTAAACTTATTTAGATTCACCTTTATTATATAGAGGAAGCAAAACAGTGTTGAAACAAATATGTTAGGCTACTCCTAAAACACCTTTGCTTTTGATATCTTGCAGGTGTTTGGAGTAATGTTGCACTTGGGTTTTCTCCCTGCATGTCCCGTACCCCTTAGTCTTGGCGGTGGACATTTTCCCTGAGAGAATCTACTGCTGTCTCCAGGATTTCCTTGCAAGCCACTGACACCCCATCTGCACACGTGGAGCAGACAGTGACAACTACACTTACGAATGCCACCCGGCCAACAGCAATTATGAACACTCCCTCTCACGGAGGCAGAAGGCAAAAAATATATATTTTAGAATCTATGAAATACAGACATTTTACTGCTGGTCATAATCTAGATGTTGCTTTCCATTTAGAATCATATGCTTCCCTCCCATGACTGAGTGGATTTCTGCTGGCTGTGTAGGCTTAGTAGAGGGGAAAAAAATGTAGACCATCTTCCTGTTGCTGGGTTTTGGTAATCCCAGCCACAGCGTTAATAAATTGGGTTATTTTATAGGTAAACCCAGCCCTCTTGCCCCTCCGCCCCCCATTATTTGCAAGCTATGAGATTTAACTGTGCTTGAGAAAGTTTTCCACAAACACTCCTGGGCTTTTAACTTACGTGGGGTCTTAAGTACAATTCGTCATTTTATCTAATCTGATATCCAAGGAGAGCTTTGTCAAAAGCAGAGCCACGTATTGGCAATCCCTCAGAAACCTCAAAAGAATGAATAAAAGAAAAATGATTTAAAGCTGGAAGATTTAAGTAGAAGTCTGAAATCTTTTGAAAAAGCGAACAGCGGACCCCCTTCCAGAATCTGCTAAGGCTGGCTTTGGAATATGACTAGAAAAACCGACTCTGGGAGAACAAAATGGACCTCAGGATGTCATCCCATCTATTGAGAGATGTGTATCTAGCATCCTGGCCAGACAACGATGCTCTGCGGTGACCCCAGAAGATTTCCGTAAAGGACAGAGTCCCTCACTTGCAGCAACTATTTAGCGCCTCACTCCACCGCCCCCGAAGAAATGCTCCAGATGTTTTTAATATGATTTATCTTTGCCCTTAGAACACATGCAGAACAGAAAGATGCCCCCATCCGTCCTATAGCAGGGTGGCTGCACAGTATAAGGGTTGAAAAGGACGGTTCCAGACCCAGGCTTGAATCCCAGCGTGGCATTTATTAGCTCTGTGACCTTGGGCTAATTTTGTAATAACCTCTCTGTGCCTTTGCTTCCTTGTCTGTGAAAGGGAGAGAATAATCATGTCTTATTTAACGGTGTAGTTATGAGGAATAAATGTGAGTGTTTGTTAAGCCCTAATAGATAGTAAGTGCCTAGCACCTAGTGGTTACTTTCTAAGTGCTTTTTAAATAAAACAAAAGTACCTGTTCTTATCAAGTTCTTACAAACAGTATAAACTGAATTCAAGCCCTTTATCATGTCATAGAGCCGTTGCTTCCTTCAATTTCCAAGGAAAAACAATGAACCAGCAAAGCCACCTAGACTGTTGGCACATCTACTGCCTCAGAAGGTCTGCTGCACATTCTCCTAAATTCTGATCCATGGAGACGAGAATTTTCTAGGCTGATCTACAGTCTGCTGTGTGCGTAAATGCAATATGTGTACTCAGCTTTCTTTTTGGTTGACTTTAAGCTTGTGCTTCTTGCTACATCAGGACAGCTGGAACTGACCAACGCCCTTCTGACCAAGACAACTTTGGACCCTACCTTTTAAAGAAATTTTTCTTGGTACCAAAGTCAAAGCTCTTAACTGCAAAATTGATGGCTCTTTTCTCCAGGGCTCAGCTCACAGGTGACCCAGCCCCACTCCAAGCATTGCTTCTCTCTATTCTCTTACCTTCTGGTAAAGGCGTTTTGTTTTATTTCCAGTGCAAGGAATCTGAATGTGCAGAACACTTTTCTTTGACTGCGGCTGCTCCGTAGGCCGGCAGCCAGCCCGCTGCATCCCCCCGCCCTCCTGTAACCGTGCTGTGCTGCCCCCACGGTCGGGACCAAGGATGCGGACTGGAGCAGGAAGGGCAAAACTTGCTCAGGCAGTAAATAGATCGGTGTGTCCAATGCAGACGTGTATACCTTCTTTTTCCAATCATGGAAGCAGAATTCAGCAAATCATGATAAATACAAGGTTTTACTCCAGAAGTTCGCTATTTCAAACTCAGAATTTTGAGTCCAGTTTTGTTAGTAGGCTATGATCTCCATCCAAGCAGAGACACGTCGCTGGGGCGGTCTTCTTTGCTCCTGTGTGTCCCGGACCTTTCACATTGTCCAGCCCATGCTGGGCCCTCATTCAACGTTCAATTGAGTGGGTTCATGTTTCCTTCGATGTGACGTATGTTATAAATTAAAATAATGGTCAGCCACCTGGAGTGATCACTGTAATTGTACCGAATTATTGCAAGGAAAGCTTCCGCTGTGCTAGATGAGTAAGTCTAGAGGTCTACTCTACAACTTAGTGCCTACACCTAACAATATAGCACTGTGCACTCCAACATTTGTGAAGAGGATTGGTCTCATTTTAAGTGCTTTTGCCACAAAACAACAACGACAACAAAAACCAATGGGACACGAGGAAACTCTGAGCGGTGTTAGATATGCCTTATGATCTTGGTTGTGGTGCTGGTGTGGGTGCTTGCATGTGTTCAAACTCATCAAATTGAACACGTTAAATATGTGCAGTCCTGTGTCTATCAATTATGCCTCAGTGGAGCAGTGAAACAACAGAATGGAAGGGAAGATAGGGAAAGGAAAAAGTGAGGGGAGACAGGAAGAAACAGAAGCCTCAGTTTCTCTGAGTAGTCAAGCCGAGGGGACCTCCCTTGTTCACATTGTTGGCCGCAGTTCAAGACCACACTTAATTTCCCGAGAGGCCCAACACCTTGTTCTAGTAACTGCCAAAAAATTCATGCAAGTTGAAGAACCTATTGGGTTATAAGTGGAAATGAGCCTCTGAAAGGTTCTTGGGTCTTTTCCTCTCTTTCAGCATTTTCACGCCCTCCCCTTGCCCTTGTGCCCCCCCGGCTGTCCTCAGCGTCGCCTGTTAGGTCTGCGTCTGTGGTCCGGGACCCTCCTCTGTGACATAAGACAAACAGGGTATGTGTGCATTTATATACATTCACAGGCCCACGACATGTATAGTAGATGTGGATCTCAGAACACAAACACAAAAGATGTGTGTGTTTATTTTTAATATGTCAACATAACTTAACTCCGAGCTTTTATGTTTTCAAGTTGTCAGGAAATTCAGCCTCCAACGTCGGTCCCCCAGCCCCTGGAGCTTGTGCCGAGGCCTGTCTTTCGAGGCACTTCTGAGGCTCCGTGGGCTTTGTCTCTGTACTGGTTACAGCCGAGCTGTCTGTTGTCTCTCCATTAACGCAGTCCTTTCCAGAAACCCATGGCAAAACCGCAACTGGTGGCAAGGAAGCCTGAATGGGCAAAGGAAATGGCGGAAAGACAGGGAGAAAACACCATTTATTATCAAAAAAGGCATTCTACCTCTGTGTTTGTATTGTTTCAGGAGAGCGAGAAATGAAGCTACCATGGCACATATCTGGATAAAATATAATTATAGCCAACCAAAAAAACCTTCTATTAACTAAAATCACATTGGCTGTTGTACCCTTTCTTCCTGTTTGTAAATTAACAGATTTTGATCAGCACGAGAGAGAGCTCAATAGCCTCCCGTCCGGTTCCTATGCCCACGGAGTTCTGCGTGGATGCATTTTCCCAGAGGCGCTCAGATCCGAGCCTTCAGCTGAGTGCGGCGCAGTAACAGGCTGCACGCGGCGGGGCCGTCCTTGAATTGTGACGAAGCTTCTGCCTGTTTGGGAAACTACCCCCGGTGTTTTCTCATGCTGCCCCCCTTCCTCATTACTTTGTGGGTCTGTTGATCAACATTTTACTTCCATTTTTCTTCCTCCTGTTTTTCTACTCTTTGTCCCGATTTCCATAACTTCAACAGAAGCTCAGCCCACGCCCCTGCAAGGGATGAAGCCCCTTTAATGAAACAGCCGGCGATAAGGACCCGGGAGCCTCACACACTGTCAATAACTGTCTTTGCAGGTCCAGGAGACGCATGAACCTCGTGAGCTTGGAGGAGCCGATGCACTTTGCCGTTTGAGCCGGTTGGTTTGAACAGCACAGCCGAGGCGCTGATGGGGGGCGGGGAGACTTGACCCCCGCACATCACATGGCCACGCTGAGCTGCCGCGGGTCTCCCCGCTCCGGCTAAGGAGCTCTCGGAGCTGCGGGACTCGCAGAGCCCGTGCGCAGCCCGCGGCCATCCATCACGCTATCTCACCTGCCAGGCCGGTCCCCATTCACGTTCCCCAAATAGAAAGCTCAGTGCGTTTGGGTGTCGTGCCCTTGGTGCTGCAGCGTCAGGCTCTCCAAGACGGTCCCTTGGCCAAGCTCATGCACACAGTTGGGGTGTGAAAAGTCAGTTTTATCTTTCGGCTCTGGAAATTCCTATCAATTGTAAGTGCCTCTGCTCTCTGAAGTCTCAGTGTTCATTCCGATAACATGTCAACCTCTAAATTTTGTGTCTGAGTAGCTAATAAAGGCAGATATCAATTAACTGCTGGGCTGAGGGGTAAGGAGGAAATGCAAGAAATGGGAAGACGTTATTTTTTTTTTAGCATACTGTCTTGATGGTTCTTTATTATTTTTCATTCTATTTTTTTTATTATCATGAGATAGCAGGTTATGGAATTCTGACATGTGTGCAGCTTGTGGTATTCTTAATGCCTTAAGATGAGTACAGTGCTGAGCACATGTCACTCTGTAATGTCTCCAATTTGTGTTGATCTCCCTCTTTAACCTTCAGACCTTTCTACTTGAGTTTCATGAGACTCATGACCATCCTCAGAACCACCTGGATCCTGTTCTTTGAACATCATCTTTTGCCTTGTGCTCAGAGACTTAGCTCCCCTTTAAGGACACTGCTTCCCATAAACTGGACAGAGTCTGGAGACGAAGCCTTCTTTTCCTCATCGCTCTTGTTAGATTGTTTTCCGTCTCCCCTTCTCTAACCTCTGGCTCCTTTGAGATGCATGCTGTCAGACGGTCTACCACCTCCCGCTTTGTTAGAGTCATCCGTTAATGTCCAGGCCGCCCCACATCCCGCTTATTGACAATTTAAACGGCTCAATAGGTCTCTTCCATAGCCACGTCTTTACCAATTTGGGTGAATCCCTCCAGCCCGTCGGCCCCTCGCGCTCTCGCCTGCCTCCTCCCCACAGGTCTTTCCCTCCTGGCCGCCTGTTCGAGTCACCCATTTCCATCCTATCACCCTGGCCCTGGAAGTCATCTCCGTTCCAGAAGCTGCACGGGACCTGGGACATTTCTTCTCTAGATCCCTCATAGCTTGTCCGCCCATGGAGGCCTCTGTTAAAATAAAACTTCCTTGGAGAACCCTTTGGACTGCCCTCTCTGGAGTTCCAGTCCTGTGCTAACCCTCACTTTTCCCTGTCTTCTTAGCCTGCTTTATTTTTCTTCATACTCTTCTGGCCATCTTGACAGAGTGAAATGACTTCCTTTCCTCTCTGGAAGGTGTGCCCACGAGGGTGGCGTTTTGTCCTCTTGTTCACCGCCGCATTCCTTGCACCTAAACTCTGTTAACTCATCTTAGAGCCTAAATAGGTGTTTGAAAATTAAATAATGAGTAGATTATGTGTGTTTATAGCTAGGTACCAATTTACTGTGACTACTCTCAGGCCATTTAGTGAATTATCACCCTGTCTCAATACTTAAATGGTAACTCTGATATATTAAGAGCATTCCTGGGAATAATTTCCATCTGAATTTTTATATTCCTCCACTTGAAATTTTTCTGATGTGTTCTAATTAATCCAATCACATTCGGTGCCCATCCTGAATTGCAGTGTAGATTCCTCGTGGGAGCAATTTTGAAATGGGCAGGCCAGCTCTTAACAATATTTCCAGCGTACGTTTTGATAATTCTCTTCATACTGGATGAGAAAAATCGCAAAGACGGCAAGGGTGAGAGAACACGGGTCATTCCTGTGAATGAGAAGATTTACTGTTCGCTTCATGCTCAAGGAAATACCTTTAACTCCTCCTCAAACTATGGGTCAACAGTTTTTCCTGTGTTTACATAGTAGCTTTATTCATAGGCCTGATATTTGGCCCCTTCCACAGAGTTCTGAGATCCTTAAAACCTGCTCCGCTTTCTGTACAAAGATGATGTGTTGACCTGCGGCCGTGAGACCTCCGGCAGGGCTGCTTCTCCACAGGTGGGTTTTTAAAAATTTTTTTTTGAAGGTATTTCCTAATTCTTTTCTGATTCTTTTTCTTTTGATCAGTGGCCTGAATTTGTAAGACATGTAGCAGTATCAAAAGACAGACCAATGTTGAAGGACTTTCCTCTTGGGCAAACCTAATGAAACTCTTCATTGACTTTGACCTCATTAGCCCCTTTGCCTAAGTGATTCTGTAGCGCACTCCCGAGGTTACGAAGGTGGGATAAAGGCCTTCCCTGAGGTGACCTCCTCTGAACGTTTAATTTTATGTCTAGACACTAACAGTTTGGATCCTGATCACTAAAGTGTGGAGGTTTCCCAACACCACCCAACCGTTCTCTGACACCAGCGGGGCAGGGGGGTGTCCTGCACTTTAACTCAATTTGGACACTATTTACCTCAATGTTGCATCAGATTCCACAGGGTAGGCGCTCAGTCTTGCAAGACTGTCCCCACTCCCTGCTTCAGAAGCCATCGCAAGGCCAGGTTGTCTCCTGTGCTTCTGGCTGAATGGTTGTAACTCAGAGGTTCCAACAGGTCTCTCCTTGAGTTCAATTAAGTTGCTAGAGCAATTCACGGAACTCAGAGAAACATTTGGCTTATTAGATTATTGATTTATTATAAAGGGATATAACTCATGAACAACCAGATAGTAGAGATTTTTAAGGTAAGGTACGGGATCGCCACGTGTCTGGAAGCTGTGCAAACTCTGTCCTTCTGGGTTTTTACCTAGGCATGGTTGATTAAATCATTGCCCGTTGAGGGTTGAACTAATTACCCAGGCCAAAGACCAAATATATATTTCTTATTATAAATCAGAGTATGTATCACATGGAGAAAACCACAGGGCCTCTGAACTTGAGTAAGAAGCTCGCTCTCTGTCTCAATACTTTGTCACAGTCCATATTCAGTAAATGCTAAATAACTGAATAATACTGGGAACAAAATTGGAGGTTAGAAAAGAATACACTCTTTTCACTTGGAGAGGATATTCTTATGCTTTGGGAGAATCTTTGTTGTAGTTTTTAAAATTAGACTTGGAACTGCTCTGCCTTCAACATTAATCTCAGGGCCTCGGTGATGAAGATAAGATAATAACAATACAAACCCTCATATATATGTGTGATGGCGGAAACTCATGCTTATTAGCATCCCTTTTCCTTCCTCGCCCCTTGAGTATAATGAAAAGGAGAGAAAATGACTTACTGAAGCAGAGAAAAGTAATCAGAGAGGAGAAAGAGGCAACTTGAATATGTTTTGGGTAGAACTTTGCTGGTATGAGGAGTACTGAATATGAGAAATTTAAGGAAAAACAATTTACAAATTATAAATAAATTGCTGTGCATCTTTATGATTCCCTTTAGCCTATACTTTCCCAAGAGCATGTACTGTTGATGTAACTTACTCTCCGTCCTTCTCCCCAGTACTATCATTTTATTGAACGCATGGGTCTCGTGGGGCCCAGTGTTACATGGTTTTCATAAGGTGACTGTCACTGAAGTTGCCGTAAAGGTGCAACCCTTCGCTGTCCCTAAAGGCTCAGGTGGGCAGAGAGAGCTGATTTCTGATCCGGGAGATCGGAGAGGGCTTCTGAGGAGGGATGGTGTTTCACTCAGCCCTTGAAGGATGGGCGGATGTGACTCAACAGGGATGAGGGGAAGCGCTTCCAGATGGAGACGATGATTAAACCGAACAAGACAGCGAAGACCAGGGAGGAGCTCGGAGCTCCGTGCACCTGGAAACTTCTGCCTAAGATGTGTCCTTCACACCTGAACGCCCCACCTCGCCCCCACCCCTCCACTCTCAGCTGGACAGCTCTTATCATCTAGGCCTCAGGAGACCTTACTCCCTCCAACAACCCCGTTCCCTGGGATTTCTTCCCACACAGCGCTATGCAGGGAGCTCCCGCGCGTGTGAATTCGGGGCCCCCCGGGGCTCCTGTTACCAGAGTGCTCATCACACAACAATGCAAGAGCCCATTGACTCTGTCTCCGGGACCCACGCGGGGACGAGTGACTCAAGCCTCGCTGGGCAAACTCCTACATTGCATTAGTCAGTACACTCATTGCGGTGGGGCACCTAATCCAGGCGGGACCAGCAGGAGCCCTGTCTGGGGTTCTGTTTGGGCTGCTTGGATGAAGGCGTTTCCCTTCTGCTCCTAAGCGACTAGGCTGTGAGCCTGGGACTACCAGGGCAACAGTCTGGAGAAATCTGACCAAGAGTGGCGCCAATGTGGAGAAAGGGCAGAGCCTTGAGTGATAGAGCAATACAATCCAGATAACCTTTCTTGTGCACCTAGTTCCAGCGACTGCTGAAAGCATTGCCCTTGAACTTTACGGTTAATGGGAAAGAATGAATCTGCTCCACGTCCTACACCCCTTTTATGTCTAAACTAGTTGCAGTTGGGTTTTTGTGTCTTACTTCTGAAAGAGTCTCATGAACACACCCCCTCGTCCCACCAAGCAGCCTGGCATGGTGCCAGGCACGTGATGTGTCCCTGTTGACGTGAGTGGCCCAAGGGCCTGTGGGCTTTGAAGGCAGGCTGGTGTGAACTACAGACGCCAGGGCAAGGGTGTGGGGGTTTCAGCCACCCTCTCATTACGCGCACTTTTACGAAGCACCTACCTTGGGCCGGGCCCTGTTCTAGGTGCTGAGGATGCGGTGGTGGAAAAGGGACGAAGTCCCCATTTCAATGAGGGTGATATTCAAGTAGGAAAATATATACTGTGTCAGGAGGTGACACATGACGTGCAGCGGCGAAGAAAGGCTTCTTGCTAATGAGGCCTGGGACCTTGAGAGAGCCTCTTGTCTTTCTGGGTTCCCGTTTTCTCCTATGGAAAAAGAGAGGCAGTTGCAGTTCTTACTCATTCCCCTCCTGCTTCCATCGCCACCAACAGCCGTAATAATAGTATTTCCATTTCCTGACGCACGTTGGTGAACCTGGATTCTGGAGCACAGCTGACAATACAGTTGTTGGTAGTTGACATTTCCAGGGATATTTTGTATTTTCCTGTGTTTATTGCTTCATTTCTCTATGCCTAGTTTTGAGAGCTATGAGTTCTTTCTTGTTCAGGTTTCCCAGAAATAGGCCAGTGTCTCATGGGTCTCGGGGGCTGCCCCAACCGGCTGAATTCCCTTGAGGTCTTCACCCGCAAGCACTTTTTGGGTCTACTGTTCGGTCTGCAAGCTGTCCCTGCAATCCGTGACAGACAGCCTGCTCACGGCCACCTTTCATTTGGGGGAAAGTTTCTCTCATCTCGGGACCTTGGCCAAGCTGAGACTTTTACCCCTCCACGCACAGCTTCTCCGTTAACCATCTTACTTATCGTGATCTCTGGTCCTGCCTACCTCTCCTGACAAGCGTTCAGGGTCCTCAGACCTGTGCTCCCGGTGGCGATGTGCTCCGTAGCACTCTTGCCGCTGCTTTTTTTAAAAAGTGACACCATAAATAGGATGGGGCTCTGAAGAGTGAATAGCGTCACATGGTTCTCGGGTGGTGTTTTGAGATGTGACTTCCATATCTGTATATTTTTAAACAGATATTTACTGGACACATCTTACGTGCCAGTGGCTGCTGCATTGTTCCGGGTGGAGTGGGGGAGACCGAAGTTGGGTTGGGGCCACTGCTTTCTCATGCTCGCCGGGCTTGCCTGCTGTGTCCAGTCTGTATAGCATGTGCGCCTCACCCACTTCTTCCGACTGCCACATCTTGCCCACAGTTACATGTCTAATCCACCCGCTTCTGGGGTATTCCCAGGGTGCCTTGCCAGCCTGTTAGGACATGAGGCTCTTGGGAGAGCAAATCCTTTGGTTTTTCCTAAAAGCTGCTTTGAAAGATCACTGTGAGCCCTCTAGCACTGATATCGCAAGAGGCATTTTGGAGCTGGGGCCTGTGGTCAGTCCCTCCCAAACCCTTTCTGATCACTGTGCCTGTAGTACCAGCTCTTTTTAGGGTAAAAGCCTTTGGAGTGTCCACGGAAGGGAGGTAAGCTTCCACTGTGCCGCAGACTGGCATGACTTTGGTAGCTGTAGTTGGGGTGGCTGGCATCAGTAGCGTAGTTTGTATAACCCCAGGGAGCCCTGCTTTTGTTTTGGCCTGCTGAGTTCCTCCCATGGCCTTTGCCCCGTTTGTCCCTGTACAGTGCATGTTGGCATCACTCCTCTTGTCCCCCGCTCATGCTCTTTGGTGACATTGCTTCCAAGGAGGGAGACTGCATCTTGTTTTTCTTAGTCTCTCCAGCATCGTGCACTTTTTTTTTTTTTTTTTTTTTGCATGCAGTGAGTGTACGCGTATTTTTACAATTGGATTTTTAGTTACTTTCTTGGATAGCTGTTGACAATATTCAGCTTCTTGATAAAGTAAACTTTAGTCATTGAATTTCTATCAAAAGCATTGCAAAGTGGTTATTGATTGTTTTTAAAAAAGAGAAATAAATATACCACTTGGTACTTACTCTTTCATTAAATGTGAGCTAGGATGGCAGATGTGACTCTGAAATTAGATGAAATTCCTGTGAGAATGATAACACAAATTAAAAAAGAAATAACATCAGCTTTGGCTGGTGGCTTATTTCGTTGGAGTATTGTCCCGTACACCAAAAGGTTACAGGTTCAATTCCCCATCAGGGCATATACCTGGGCTGCAGGTTCGCTCCCTGGTCAGAGCACGTATGGGTGGCAACTGATAAGTTTTTCTTTCTCACGTCGATAGTTCTCTCTTCCTCTCTCTCTAAAATCAATACATATGTATCCTTAAGTGAGGATTAAATTTTTAAAAAATGTCAAACAATCATCCAAGCTTAACTGGTTATCAAGGCAGAGCTGGATTTGAACCTGGGTGTGCTTGCTCCCAGAATGTAATTCTTAACCAATGTGCTCTGCTGTCAGGCTGCCATTGAGCAGGGCTGCCAATAAGCAGAGATCTGGGAGATGATCTTGGAAGTGGATGGAGAAGAATGTGTGAAAGACCCTGGCTGATACTTTCACCCAGAGACATAGAACACAGATGCTGGGAACGTGGCGCCTCCCTTGTGGCTGTGTTGGAGAGGGTGGGGACGATGAGGGGGTCCATCTGGATTTCAGTCCCTCCGTCACCTGCAGTGTTCATCCAGGGCTGTTGGCTTCCACCCCTTCCAGGGATGGAACACCCCTCACGGACACCCGCTGCTGCCCACCTGACACGCAGGGCCTCGGGGAAGGCAAGCGCACGTTCACTGGAATGAGGGTGGGCAAACGTGGGCTCTAACCCCGGTGATGCTGCCTGGAATTGCCCAGGGCAGAGGGCCCCTAATGGCCTGTTTATGGGAAGGAAACGGAACCTTAGACGCACGAACTCACTCAAAGTTGCCCTGACTCTCAGGGCGGTGTCTGTCTAGGTGTCTGTCCCTTCTGCGATCGCCACCCCCTCGCCCCTCGCCCCTCGCCCCTCGCCAGGCGAGGGACCAGCCTGCTTCACAGAGACCCCTGTTCCCTTCTCTCCCGGTAAAGGGACAGCCCAGTGGTTCCTGGGGCCTCCTCAAGAGGCCTGAGTAGGAGCCGTCCCTTCTTGGGCCTCTCAGTGGCCTGGTCTCCGTTGAAGATTTTCCCCTTCAGAAGGTCCAACTAACTGCTGCCACATTGTCAATTGCTAGCTGGTTACCATGGTAACAGGTCTCAAGAGGAATCTGCTTTTCTCCTTCCTTGAATGAGGAGGAATATAGGGCTTTGTGAGGGGCACAGCTCCCCGCTTCGTGGCCAGGAGGGGGACTGGCTTCGGGTGACGGGGCTCACTCAGTTTCGCTAAGGACCCCACTCTTTGTGAGCGTGAGGCTGCCAGCTTTTCATTCTGGGGAAGAACTGGGCTTCGTTGGGATACGTATCCTCCCTCCTTTTTGATGGTTAAGATTCATTTTCTTTTATGAAATGATTATGATAGTATGGTTTAAAATATGTCATCACTTGGTAAAGTACAAAGTTGGTTAACACATGTAACAATATGGACAAGTCTCAAAATCCGTATGCTGGGTGAAATAAGCCTTGCAAAAAAAAAAAAAGAGTGCATACAGTATGATTTTATTTACATAAATTTCTAGGAAGTGCAAACTAATCTATAGTGACAGAAATCAGACAAGTGGTTACTAGGAGTGGGGCAGAGAGGGATGGATTGTAAAACAGCATGAAGAAACTTCTGGGGGTGATAAAAATATTTCGAATCTTGATTGTGATAAATGCCTATTTCCAGACTGATAAAATAGTGCATTTTAAATGCAGGCATTTTAAATTGAAGGGCACTCCAGTTACACTAAGGTCTCTCAGGACGTAATGTGGCTCATCGCCCAAGAGTATTTATGTTATATATGGAGAGAATTCTTGGGTCTGGGTCATGTTCGCTCTGAAGGCCACAAGCCCCCTGGTGAAGTTTAAGCTCTAAGGTACCGAGTTAAAGTGGGACTTTAAGACTCTATTTGACCACCTTTGTCAAACATCGGAATAAGTAGTTCCTGCTGTATTTCTTGGGCCCTTTGTTGTTTTCAGGCTTATCATACTTGTGATTTCTGTCCCCTGTTATCATTCTGCCTAGAGTTTTATATAAATGTGTGTGTATTTATATTTAAAACTCTAATTTGAACCCATGAGGTCAAAATCTGAATGGGATGAAGTATTGTGCAAGGATATCTTTGCAAGCCACACAATGGGTTGCATGTATTTGTTTGACACCAAAATAAACCTCCTCCCCTTCTCTGTGCTCATAATTTCTAGGAATTAGAGGCATAAACAAAAATAGGACATAGTCCCTGACTTGGGGGCAGTAATAACATAGAAGGGAACGTAGTTCAGTAAGTGGGCCATTAACACAAAAATATCGTATATACTACGACCTTGGTGAGCACAGGAAAATACGACCGAGGGCAGCCAGTGGGATATTCTCAGAGATCCTGCAAGAGGCAATAGTGTGTGGAACCTGACGGACCAGGAGTTTGCCGGCAGTGGCGGGGAGAGGAACTCTTCTGGCTGCGGTGCTCTTGTGAGCCCGAAAGAATTGCTTGCTGTTCTGGAGCTTGAGCTGGTCCTGGGGAGAGAGACACCTGAAATGCTACTGTGGAACCAGAGTATGATATGCTTCTTTAAGTCCCAATGAGGAAGTTAAGCTTTGTCACGTGGACAGTGGGCAGCCTTTGTGAGGTTTCCAACAGGACACTGCAGAAACACAAACTTGAGTTGAGAAGGATCCTTTTGCCTATGGTAGGTTTACTTAGCGCGGACAGGGTAGCAGTTGGGAATCAAGATGGAAGGAAGACCGCTGTGTCAGCCTAGCAGATGTGAAGGACAACAGCGTGTGGGAGAGGGGATGGGGGCACGTGGATGTATTTGAAAGGCATGTGTCTTAGTCAGTTAGAGCCGCCGTCAAAGAATAGCAGACTACGTGGCTTACACAACCAACACTGATTTCTCCTGGTTCTGGAGGTGGCAAGTCCAAGATCAAGGCGTCAGCAGATCCAGTATCCTGGTTTGTAGATGGACATGGTATTGTATAATCACGTGGTTAAGAAAGAAATGATCACTCGCGTGTTTCTTCTTACAAAGGCACTAATCCCTCTTGTGAGGCCTTCACCCTCGTGATCTCATTACTTCCCAAAGGCCCTGCCCCCATACTGTCACCTGGGAGGTTAGGATTTCAACATCTGGATTCTGGGGAACACACACATAACCCATAACAAAGTTAGAATCAACAGGATTACTTTCAGCAGAGTGACTGGACATGAGTGGGAGCCAGAGAGAAGGGAAAGCCAGGGATGAGGCCCGTGGTTTGGCCTCTCATGACTGCGTGGCTGGTTAACGAGAGACGGGTTCAGGCTTCAGTGAGGTTATGGGAGGTGATGAGCTCCGCTGGGACATGTTAAGTTAGAGTTGAGTCTAACATGTTGAGGTAGAGGTGCCAGAGACACACCTAGAAATGCCCAGAAGAAGGCAAACTTACGGACCTAGAACTCAGGCGGCAAATCCAGCCTATCTGTATAGATTTAGCATCTTGGAGGGACATGAAACCATCAGGACAAATGAAATAGTAAATGCGTGTTGAATTAAATCTCTGTGTTTGGTGATTTAGCCATGACTTTTCATGTTTTGCAAGTGACTCCTTGTTTACACAATGGGGAAAGAATCCCTAATTAGTGTCCGGGAGAACTGAGAATCTGTTCTTTTTTGACTCTAGAGAATGGCATGGCTTTGGGGATGGAAATGTGGAGTTTGGATTAGAATTACCAAAAATCCTCAGTCTTTTCGTTTTTACCTGATTATATACTTTTAAGCGTATACCAGAAAATATTTCCTTACAGATGTTCTCTCTGCGCTTGATACACACTTCTATGCAAATACTTTTTAACTTTGTCTCTTATTATGCTTTTA
The DNA here is from genome assembly GCF_021234165.1 of Pteronotus mesoamericanus. Lineage (NCBI taxonomy): Eukaryota > Metazoa > Chordata > Mammalia > Chiroptera > Mormoopidae > Pteronotus > Pteronotus mesoamericanus. The sequence continues at coordinate 4,927,772 of NW_026555086.1, read as the reverse complement.
TGTCTCTGTTTCCCCTGTGAACCTTGAGGCCAGATGCACGTATGACTTACTTAGGTTTTGACATGTGGTGAAGGGTTGGTGCACTCAAATGAGTGCTTCCCCTCCGCGGTTCCCATGTTGAGTTTTTCTAACAAATTCTTCTTGACTTCCCCATTGACATTTGTGTATTCATGAGAACAAATTTAAATGTGGAGGTGGGGTTGGGTAAATGCACCCAAACGAAAGGAGGATTTGCTCATTCTTACATAAGGAAGAAATCAGTGGTTGCTGTAGAAATGAACTGAGCCCAAAATTTAAAGGCATGTCCTTGCTGCTTTCTCTAAATCTGAACCACTGGACAGATGCTTCTTTTGGTTTTCTGTACAAACACCCTGGAGAGCCCTTTTGATTTGGTCCATGGACTTCCTGTGATTTTCCTTAGCTCGCCAGGCCAAATCTCAGTTCTCCAAAACCGCCCAGAAAAGTAACCAAAGACATCATTGTTTCTGTCACATGTTAAGATCACCCGATGACATTAGGACACTGTCCATTTGTGTCTACACTTAATTTTAAGTCAACTGTTTTTGTGTTTACCATCTGCAGTAATTAATTTAGAACATATGAAAATGGTTAATGTTTGATGGGTGAGTTTCACAATGAGTAGACTTCCTGCGTGGAATTCTTACTCATTTAAGAACTGAGAGCATGTCATTATTTTACAAGCACTAGTGATAAATCATTTGGCAACTACTTTCTCAGTCCTTTAAGATAATTTTTATTTTCTGTGATTTCAATTGTCTCCACATTTTTCCTTGTAAATAGTTGAAGAGTAAGCACATTTTCAAAGAGCTGTAGGGAGGCTAAGATGCCAGTTGCATTTTAACGATATCAGGCATTATCGTTCTTACTGTAGCCAATTCTCTTTTAAATCATTGCAGTTTCTGCTCTAGCCTGCAGCTATAGAATTCTTTTCAAGCTGGCAGTGAACTTGGCAGGCTGCCAGGGGAAAATATAAAGGTGTTTTGGTCCACCAAAGTATTTTGAGTGGTTCTTAGTGATACAGTTTTCTCCAGTACATCTGCAAAACATTTTTCTGAAGCAAATTTTCATGTGAAAAGCCTTCTTAATCATCAGCAGCATTGTTTGTTTCAATGCAGTTATTTAAGTGCCCCCCTGGGTGCCTACAAAATAAACAAGGGAATCTTCTAAAGAGTTTTAAAAGTGGCAGGTGCTGAGGCTGCGCCCTATTCACTTAGTTTGCAGTGACATTTCTGTGCTAATCTATAGACAAACAAGAGACAGGTGACACACCAAATCAAGTACAGTGAACAAGAGAAGAAACGTTTGGGCCAACTGGGGCCGCTCTAGAGAAGACGCTTTGGGGGGAATGTGGGCAAGAAGCAACTGCTTTTCAACTTTCTTGCTGTTTGCATTCTGGCTGTAGAAATCTGATATTTAAACTTCAGATGTTAACTCAACTCTTTTGGTTTTTAAATGAAATCGAAAGGAGGTTCAAGATGAAATTTTATGTGTCTATGAATACACAAGTGACTATGTACATACTTATGTATGTACACACATTCAACGCACACATATTTGCATTTAAAGAAAAATACTATGATTAAACATTAAAGCATGTAAAAATGACCGTTTGTTGCCCATGAATTCATAATACTTTTGTCTTATTTTCACAACAAACCACCTTATTTACATGCCAAACACCAACACACAATGGAACCTAAGAAAGAAATGATTAAGCACATTTTTATGTTGTTTCCTCTTTATTGATTGCCATGTGTGTGTACAAATTCTGTTTCTAGGGGAATTATTTTCTTTTTTTAGAAGCTGGATTAGTCATCTATTTAGAGATACTGACAGGAAGTTGATTTTATTAAGTTTTTGTGCAGACAAGTTATTAACCACCCTCTTATTTCTTTAATCCCTGTCATAAGTTACTGGCAAAAGAATTTTACAGATTTTTTAAGCTTATTTTTTTGATAAAAGATGAAGCATACCTATTGTAAAAAATACCGAATGTTCAAAAATTACTGAAAAATCATGAAAATATTCCACTGCACTAAGGGGCAACATTTTGAGGACATTTACATACTGCTAAGGAAAAGTTGAAGGTTTTATATATAATCTCCTCCTCCTCCCAACACACACAAAGAAAAAAACAGACAATGAAATTTTATCCAGCTTTTCCACCTAAGAAGCCTTGGCAAGTTTCATTTTTATCATTGTGATCAAGAACAAGAAGTACTTTGTTGTTGGTCAGATCTTTAATATCATTAAATTTCAAGCTCTGGGTCGATCGCTTTGGGCTCAGCTGCTTCCATGGCAATGATCCTTGCTCAAAAAAAAAAAAAAATTACTTACCAAGTGTCTAAGGGAAGGAAACACACACCTCTTTGTAGCAAGCAAACATGGCAACCCTAGAATTGAAGTACTAAAGGAAATTTAGAGATCATTTCTGTGACAGTAGGGGAATATGAACTTCATTAAAATTGACTTGAGAATCCATGCAGCAGACACAGGACTTCATCAGGTTGGGCCTGGCGTGTTGGTGAGAGAGGTAGACCTTCCACCAAAATGAAAGGGGGCTGCCTGGTGATCCAGCAGCAGCCTGGTGAGCTGCCCATGCCATCACTGGGTAGTTTGTCTGCTTTGAGTTTTATGAAGAAACCCTCAATCAACTAGTAATGAGTCAGTGGAGAGAAAGGAATTGTTCACAAGGCTGCCATGGACCGCAGCTTCGTAGGGTGCTGCTTTTTTCACCGAACCTAATTACGATTGCTTTCCCATCAAGGAGTGGCTCAGGGTTTATGAAAACAGTCAACCTCCTGGTTGCCGTCTTTGAGCCCTGGCCTTCAGAGTCACCCTCCCAACCTTAATCAAAGTGTAAGTATTTCAGTGCCTGCCAGAGAAGGTGAGTAAATAGAATAGAAACGTAAAGAAATGGCAACCTTCATCAAAGTAAATGCCTACAGGGAATACCTTGTCTGAGACGAGGCTGTTCAGGTTAAATATATTGCAGGTCTTCCTTCCCCTTAAAAATGGGAACAACTACAACGAGACACAGATTGCGCAAGTGACGTGTAGTAAGGGAAAGGCGCCTTTCCCTTACTACACGCCTTTCACCAAGAGGAAGAGGTTGGCTCATGGATCCCTTTGGTAATTCGATGAAATATATGTATACTTTGTGCACATGTAAACACATGTTTGCACACACATATGTACTATCATATACATATAAGTAAACATACGTATACACTACAAACTTCAGGGGAATCAGAGGCCCTCGTGAAATGAAACCATGGCGGCCCCAGGGACTACGGTCAGCGGTCGGAGAGCAATGAACTCAGCTGTTGCTCGTGGCAATTTGATTACCTCGGTGGCCAGCACAGTGTGGGAGAACAGAACCAGCTCCTCGGATTGTGCAGCGCTGCACCCGAGACAAGTCGCGTTTCCATAGGGCTTTATACTTGAGAGACCACGTTTCCATCTACAGCCGTGGCCAGCAAAGAGCAGGTACTGCAGGGTCACCTCCCAGTCACAGGAGAGTAAACAAACAGGGGAGACAGGGCCTGCCCCTCAGGCCAGCGACCCCCGACCTTCCTCTCCTGTTGCTACATTTGAAACTGAATCAAATCCCTGTCAAACCTGCCTTTTCTGATTTAGTTTTCAAGCACCTAAAGTAGGCCTGTGATTTTGATATTGTCCCCACTTGTGTTCTTGCCAATGATCGTTGAGTAGATGATACTGATTTCAGATGTTTGAGACTGGCGAGCGTTGGGGGAACTTCTATAGCCACGGAAACATCACTGTCACCCTAAATGAGGCATTTGCCATGACCCGATTTAGCTTCCGTAGCTCCCTTTCCGTGTGCTCTTCAGAGTCCCCACACCATGACCACGCTGTCCCTGCCTGCGTTAGAGCCTTCATTTCAGAATGTCCAATAGGAAATGAAATCGAGAACAATAACACTTCCAGGTGACCCAAATGGAACCAAAGGAAGAAAAAAAAATCCCAGCTTCTACTCGAAATATCCAAATAATTAAGACAAACGTGACCCAATGCTGAGATCGCTATTACTTCCGGGTACATCTCCTGGCCTCTCTCATTAGCCTATTGCAAAGGCTGCTTGTTTACCAAGGCAGTCAGAATGCTCATCAAAAAGAACCACACTTGATAATTATCCCACCTCCTTAACTTCGCCGTGTGACCTCCACCTGTTTTCTCACACGCCTCTCATGGCAGCTTTAGACGGTGCTCGATCTGGGAGAGACGCTCTCCTTTCACTGACCACTCAGACCCTGAGGATTCAGATGTGGTTCGACCTCTGCTGTCTTCATGGAGGCCAAGCTACCAGCTTGAAAAAAGAAGATTTCAGCTAACTATCTGGAAGGGAATCTCATCCCTCGTCCATGTATGGGGTTTTACCATCTATAAAATATTTGCACGTCTAGAATTCCATTTTGTCCGCGTACAGGGAGTGATGAAGCGGGAAGCTGGAGTCAAGGGTTACAGATGGGACAACTGAGGCTGAGAGAGAGACTGGGGGAGAGGACTAATCTGGAACCAAAGTCTCCCGCTGGCCCATTTGACTGGCGTGATTGCTATCCCTGGGAAGGGCGCATGGAGTTGGTTCTTACTTTATACCTATTGGTCCTGACCCTCCTGTGTCCTTGTAGGCTGCACCTCAATTGACTTTCAAGATCCAGGGAACCGGCTTTCTTGCTGTTTGCTTAAGAGCACTCATTGTGAAGTACACGAAACTGGCTTAGACCTTTAGACGGGTTCCCAGGGGCTGACTGAGATGTGTGGTGGTGAAAGTCAATTTAACAAAACCATTAATTTGAGTTTCTGGGAATAAACAGTAGCTGTCACCCGCCATCAGAAACTACACAGATAGTGCTTTGTAATCCAAATTGCAAAGTGCCTGAGAATACCACTGAATCAAGGAAAATAACTTTGGTGGCGGTTCAAGTCCGCGCATTGTTTTAACTCCGTGGCCAGGATGGCTCATTTCAGCGTGGTTTTCAGAAAACTCGATACTGGGTTGTGCCTGCCACATCCCATCAGTCATGCCGCATTACGTGCATTAGGAGGCCCTATGAATTCTTTTGGTCTCAGATTTACTGCAAGATGAGGCAGAAATCCATTTATGAGTCCGAGGAAAGAGACTGTTAAAGACAGTCCCCTGCGCCAGGGGGGACGGCGGGCACGCTCTCAGCGTCCTCCCGCGGGGTCCCCCTGCCAAACCCAGCCCCGCCCCCGGCCTGAAAGGAAAACTCTGGTAAAGCTAAACCCAGATAGAGGGAAAATGTTTTTCGCAGACCCAGGGCTGATTATAAAATTGCCTTTTTTTTTTAAACCACCCACAGTCAGCATAACTATGATCAGCACAAAAACACCAAGTTTCAACACCAAGCAAGCAACGATGAGCTCACGAGAGAACAGCTACTGATATTTTCAGATGCCTGGACGCTGTGCTCATGGACAAGCCAAGTTCGTGCTTTCCATTTGGAAATTGTTAGAAATATTTAATGTGGAATATTCTAAACAAACAGAAAAATAGAGAGCGCCATACCTGACACCGTCATCCAAACAGATCTAACCAACGTGAACATTTTGCCATATTTTCTTCATATGCCTCATACTTCTTATATAAACAACACAATTGTGTGTATACACACACACACAGTGGTGCAGAAGTAGGTTTACAGTTGTGAGTATGGAAAACACACTTTTATTCTTGTATTATTTTATTAATTATTGTATTATTTTCCATATGAACAACTATAAACCTATGTTTGCTCCTCCTTGTATAAATATGTGTGTGTATTTATACAAGGGGGAACCCCCAAAAAGCCAGAATTATCTTCTGCAGGGCAGGCCCCTTGTAGTACAGGCTCCCCCCACTAAGTGAGTGTTCTAGGAACCCACCTATATCAGTGTACCGGCTGGTGGTATTGTGAGAGGCGGTGTTTGGCTTCAGCAAAATTTTTTTTTTTGAAGACCCTTTCAGCATGTTCGCCTACTTCATGATGGGTGATTTACCAGCACACCTGCCCACAATGAGGTGAGTGGTCAGCAGTTTTTGACCAAAAATGGCCTGACCCTCGTGCCCCACCCTTCCTATACCCTGACCTTGCCCCAAGCGACTTTTTTGTTTGTTTCCCTGGACGAAGAAAGTCCCTGAAAGGGAAACATTTTGCAGATGTGGAAGAGGTGAAACAGAAAACAGCAGAAGCACTAAAAGGCATCAAAATCAACCAGTTCAAAAACTATTTTGAGCAGTGGAAAAACATCTTGATATATGGATGGCATCAAACGGAGAGTACTTTGAAGGTGACTCAAGTTTCAACATGTAAGAATAAACACACAATCATTTATAAATAAATTCCAGGATTTTTTGGTCCCCCCTCCTATATATAGACATACATGTGTCTATACACACATAGTACATATACATACATACACTGGACAAAATAACCGCAGTCTTTGTGACTCTTAATTGAAATTCCCAGGAAAGAGCACAACTGGTTGCCAGGCAGCCAGTGGTTGGTTGCCTGGCCTCGGGTTATGCGTCTCATACCCGGGACCAATGAGCTAGGCTGGGTGGGGGTGGGTCATGCAGCACCACATGGCTTAGTGGACCTGTCTCTTCCCAGGACATAAGGATAAATAAAGGACACATTGCCAGAGAAGTAAGCTGGTGGCAAAACAAGGCAGCATGTCCAGGAGATGAAAACCTGTATGGCCAGCCACTCACGGCCCAGAAATAGGAGAGCCCAGTGAGTCTCATCGAAGCGAACCTCCGATGGGGACACTGCACTTAGCAGCAGCTTCTTTCTTCTGTCAAATTAAAATGTGTCCCATAAGCAGATATGCTTTCTTGAGCAACTCAGAGGAATGCTCTCCCACCGCCTTGATGGCAGCGCTCACTGTCTGGGCAGCCGTTGATGTCCCCAGCCTCCCGCCGCCTCTTCTCTCCAAGTTGAAGGGTCTTGCCTAAGTCTTTGTTAATCTTTAAACTTCTGAGGGAGAGAGAAAAAAAATGGCACTACTCTTGCGCCTTGCAGATGCTTCTATAGCTGCGCTTGTCTCATTGTTTAGTAGCAGTTTATCTCGCCTGCTAGAGCATGATTCTTTTGAGGCACTGTGTCCAGTTAACCGATGAACCTCCAACAATTTGGCCCTGTGCCAGGAACATAGTAGGTGCATAAATAACTGGGTGTGTACGTCAAAATAATCTTTGTTCTTAATCCTCAGATGTCTTATGTTTAAATTCCTGACTTTCCATCCTATTGGCGATTATTTAATCACAAGACAGAAGTGCCGAATTAGCCGTTTACTGCACATCCTGTGCATTTTAAGTGGCTTCTCCTTAAGTGGCGTTTTCTGGCAGGTGTCTTCCACGTTGACGTGTGTGGAAATCAATCACAGAGTTTTCCAAGGCACGCTGGAAGAGAAGTTAGCAAAAAGGTACAGAGAGACAGTGTCAATTTTCTTGAAGTTGCTTAACAGTTGGAGGAGGGCAAGGAAAGAAAATGAAGCGCCATTATTGATTTGTCCCACTGGGATACTGAGTGACAGGCACGGGTCTAAATCACAATTGGAATTTTGAAAGAAAAAAACAACAACCCACAGTTCTGGTTTCTCAGACTCAGTGACCCAGAGGTTCCAGGTAACACATATAGCGATCAATTGTTTAGAAAAAAGGAACGTGCTGAGGGGTCAACAGTTGGGCTAAAGGAGCAGGTGTGCTGTTCAAACTCAAAATCAAAACACATTAGCAAGGAAACCGAATGGGCCATTTTCTAATCTGGAGACACAACGAAGGAGCTGAAGGAGAAACACCACAATGTCTTGGGTGGAGGGCTCAGGGTGCTCCGCTCTCCAGAACCGCTTGTTACCGCCCTACCTGGTTCCTTATCTGGCCCAGATTTCGAGTCGCTACTCTGAACTTAAATTAAGGAGTGGCTTGGTGTAATGAGTTTCTAACTTTGTGCAAAAAACAAATTTGCATTTTTTCCAACTGATTAGTTTCTTTACTGATTAACCCGCAAGGTCAAGTTTTGGTCACCGATGTTGCTGATAGGCACAGCTGCTGCTTTCCAGTTTCAGAGCGGGGAGGCCCACGTGGAAGCTCTTGTTTTCATTACTGAAGGACAAGCTACGGCACTCCCGGGGAAGAGGGTGGCTCTGGAGCACCCACTCGCCCGCCCGGGGCTGATCAGCCCCGGTGGCTCGGAGCCCGGCAGACGAAACGCTCCGTGCGCCACCTCCACGTTCACACCTGCCATGGCAGAGCCCTTGTAGAAGAGTGACCCAAGATGGGCCCTGGCTTTCATTTCCTGATTTCACTGAGAACACAGGGTGAAGTAGAAAGCATGGGCTGTGGATACAGAAGAAACTGGAAAGGAATCCCCAGTTCCACCACTTTCAAAGCTATATAACCTTGAACTGACTCTGTGCCTCAGTGTCCTCATCTATATAATGGTGATAATAGCTGTTTCTTTACGTTATTAGAATCAAAAGAGGAAACATATGCAAAATGCCTTGCTAAGTACTTGGTACATAGTAAATAATTGGTAAATATTGTCTTCCATTTTTTTTTAAAATTTAATTTTTGTTTTTAGAGAGAGGGAAAGGGAGGAAGAAAGAGAGGGAGAAAAACATCAGTGTGAGAGAGAAACATCGATTGGTTGCCGCTTGCACGTGCCCTGACCAGGGACTGAACCTGCAACCTAGGCATGAGCCCAACTGGGAATTGAACACATGACCTTTCCCTTTGCGGGATGATGCCCAGCCAGCTGAGCCACACCAGCCAGGGCAATTGTCTTCCGTGACTGAAGTCCTAGGTCAGATAGGATGGCTGGTTAGGACAGCAGAGTACCACTTGCGCTGTTCCCATGTCTCAGCTCTTCCTTGTAAATGCCCAAGTCAGCTCTGCCCCGGGCCCAATAGTTAGACAGTCCTGACCATCAGTTGAAGCTCTGCTAACTGCCGAATCCTCGAGGAAGCCTTAGCCGATCACCCGATCACCCGGTCCCCTGAGCACCTGGCCCACAGATCACTCCCTCTCTGATTCCTTTCACTGTTATTTTGTAACTTGTAGCTCCCTAACCACAGGGCACATGCTACTCATGGTAGCATGACTTTGGGTGAAGAAATATTATCTGAAATTATACAGATACCGAGCAGGTCTCAGCTTTCAGCAGGCAAAAATACCAGGCTGAAATTTTTATAACATTGTGTTATTTTTTAGTGTATTTCCTTTGATACCAGCCGATTTGTGGAAAGTGATGTTTCCATTTATGGTAGAGATCTAAAGTTTCCTTTGACGATGAGGTTACTTAAGGGAAAAAAACAGACTTTATTTACATAAAAATATTGAGTAAATAATCATAATTCCAGTGGCCTGTGAATTTGGCAAAAGAATAACCACATCAGGTTAGCATGCATGGGACTAAAATGTAAGAAGTATCAGTCTGTTTCCTTTATACAGCAGTACATTCAAATAGGCTGCTTGCTGTCTTTTAGGATTTCATATCGCTTCCTGCTCTGAGTCCTGTGTCCCTCTGCAGTGGGTTGTTGCCCTCTTGGAAGAGAATGGCAGGTACTCTCAACTTTCTGGCCTAACAGTTCTATAGATTCTTTACTCAATAGCTACTTATTACTTGATTGGAGAAGAAAAAAGCTTATATATTGACCCGGCCTTCTAAGTTGGCAGATACTGACAGAGATGTAGTCCAAAGAAAGATAGTTATGTTGTCAACAATGAAGTATGTGTGTATGGTCATACACATGCATGTCATATATAGTCATATATGTATAGCCATGCAGGGCCACGACATGCACACACACATAGTCATAGATACATATATGAATGTCATATATATACACATATAGACATATGTGTGTATATGACTATAACATAAATTATATATGATTAATATATGATTAAGAATTATAATACAAAATATAAAACACCACAGCTCATCTAGTGCTGCTTTTTTTTCCTTACAGGCTTCTCTTAGTTCTTGCTGAGCACAGACTATTAGTTGGAGCTCAGCAACCATGGGAAAGGCTAGAACACATTCCTACTGGCTATTAAATTTAAAATAAATTCATCTTTGAGGCACTACGAACAGGGATTGTCTACTCTGTCAATCAGTGATGAGTGGCAGCTGGAGAAAGAATGTTGAGGTGGTGGCCCTTGTCAGCCCCTATTCGTCATAGGAATTATTCTCCACTTTGATTCTTAGGAGTAGTTCTGGTGCCAAAGAACATGAAAGAAATTCTTCGTTAAATGCGCATTGCCCATGTGCTCTCACACCTCAGAAATGGCTCCTGCCCCCTCTTCAGCAAGCAGTTTTATTTGGTTAAAATTAAGTCTCCGTCTGTCAGGAAGAATTACCGTTAGTCAGTTATTCAAAGGGAGTTTCTTATCTTGCGGGATCAGACCGCTGCTTTGGCAAAATGGAAACGACTCACTCACTGTTCTTGCGGCCCGTCGCACCCCTCTCTGTGGGACCCCCGGCGCCCCTCTTGAAAGTTACAAGTGCTCACCTCTCTCCCCTTCAATTTCTTTTTAAAATGATGTAGTTAGATCACTAAGATTGATTCTCTAATCAAGCCTGGCCTGTAAGATGGCCCTCACTTTACGAAGAGAGAGATCGCTTGTCAACCTTTTCATTTTCCAACACCATTCAGATGGACAGAAGGCAGCAGCGTCCCGGGGGCTCCGTGCGCTTTTGGGGTCGGCATCAGAAGGCTGTTTCTTTTTCCAGGTGGTTAACCTCCGTGGGCTGTGCTGAGCAGGGATTACAACAACAACAATACTTTTATAATCTTGCTGCTGCTTTGAGCCAGCCATTTGGTGTGGCATGACAGTCACAAAATTAGGACAGCATTTATGAATTTCAGTAACTCATGTGGTACCTGGAAGAATAAAATCATGATTTGAAAAGTAAAATTTTATTATATACAAGATATAGATCTATAACCAGGTATTAGATGGCATCGGGTTTTCCTAATCTTTTACTGTTTGATTCTTGATACTTCTGGGGAGAACAACCCCCAATGCCTGTTTTAAGCAGATAGGGACAGTGTTGCAATGATGAAGTTAATTTGCAGAAAGCATTAATTAATCATTAATCAGCATCAATCAGTTCTGCTAGTGGAAGAACCCAGTTCAAACCAGCCTAGGCCAAAATAATTTTTTTTTTTCTCCTACAGCCTGTGAAGTGTAGGCCCCCGATTTGGGGTAACTGGAGACAATCATCGGGGTTCTCTTCTTCCTTTCTGTATGTTGGCCTCATCGGGGAAGTTCCGCATCACAAATAAGCGCCTGCTCTTGGGGAAGCCCCCAGGAAGGACTGGTGGCTCTCCCAGCGCCCGCCACATGCCTATTTCATGGACAGTCACTGTCGTCACTGTGGGAGGCCTGTCTCACATTGGATGCATGTCGCCTTGGGAACATGTGTCAGGATTCCGGACGGGGGGAGATAGGGGCTCACAGCAGCCCAGAAGGCAGAGGCAGCTCACACACGGCCTGGGGAGCTAGGCCGCCACCCCAGTTTGCACCCGCCATGAAGAACTGAGAGAGGAAGGTAACAGTCAAGAGGAGGGTAGGGTGTTGACCAAATCAGACAAATGATAGGAGGGAAAGCTCTCCCCTGACACCCTATCTGCCTAAATCAAATGTGTCAGTCAGGCTATAGGCTACCTGGCTATAAAAAAGGGACCCCCAAACACATACTTAAGAAACAGATGTTTATTTCTCTCTCATGAACCGTTCAGAATTGGGCTGGAGGTGCAGGTTGGTTAAGGTCCTTTGTTCCGTGAGATCATCCAGGAATCTAGGTAACTTTAATCTCGCTTCTCTGCTAGGCCTGAAGTATAGCTCCACACGGTTAAGTCTGGTTCACGCCACTACGTTCGCATACCAACCCACAGGAAGGGAAAAGAAGGGGCAAAGGGCAAGCGCTTCTTTACAAGAAACAAACAAGTAAACAAAAACATCTGTGAGCTCCATACGTGACTTCTGTCTGTATCTCATTGATAAAACATATTCACATGGCCCTACCTACCCACCTACCAGGAAGGCTGGGAAAAGCGAACCTTAGATGGGCAGTCATGTGCCCAGGTAAAGCTGAGCTGGTTATGTTGTTATAGATTCTGGGAAACAATTACTACTCTCCTCTACCCTAAAGTGGGAGATCTCAGAAAGCCGCCCTAGTTCAATGATGATGAAAGTGTGCAGGGTTTATGACGCTGCTTACAATGCAGCTGGGTGAGCATAGGTCCATTGCACGTGCACATAGGAGTTTATAGGTCTCTATCACTTGTTGAACCTCCTCGATTAGAAAATCATCCTTTGTTTTGCCATCCAGGCCACATTTGTTTTGCATTGTTTTGAAAATTATGTCTGCTGAGATTTCAGGTAGATTGGGATTATGGTATCCTGCTAATTCGCCCAATTTAGGTTTTAGTAATAAGGGTGGTGGGTGGAGTGAGACCCCCCTTCCCTCGGAAGACGCTGCCGCATCGTGGCATCGATAATGAGCCCGTTTGCGCCGTCGCCGGTGCTCGCCCTCCCTTGCGTGACGTCCCTAGGCGCGCGCTGGCAGCCTGAAGGAGCTTCAGGGCTGGTCCCCGCGACGCGCTCTTCTTGGGCGAAACCGGCCTTCTCCTCTCAGGTCTCCAAGCAACAGAATCTTAAAAATGAAATATTCATTTTCTGAAACCTAATTTAATTTCAGCGATGACTGGGTTGCAGAGCTTATCAGATCACAGAATCTGAAAAATTCTCTGAATTAACCATTCTCTCCTAGTGATGGAGTGTTTTAAAAAAAATTTTTTTCCTGCACCTTGTTAAAATGTACACTGTTTTAACCTTGATTTGTCTGACAAGGATTTACTCATTTGTGATCTAGAGGTAATGAGAACATTGTGGGCAATCATTTTGCTGACAATAAATGAAATACATTGTTATTTTTCTAAAACAAGGATTAGTGTTTCTCCCAAATGTGGCTGCTGTCCTTTCTGAGAAATAAATGATTTTTTAGTTTTATTTTTGGAGCAGACTGAAGTGTGGTAGTAAGGAATTCATCTTTCATAAATTCTGGAGCTGATGAGTCATCACTGACATGTACTATCTAATTAAAGCAGTGACAAATGTAATTGCGTGTCACGTACCGAAAGGGTGATGAATTGCACCGCATTCTGAAAGGCATGTTTTGGTAAATGCTGTTTTGTTGAAAGATAGCAATTATAGCCTGCTTTGAATGGGGTGCCTTTGTCTTAAACAGAGTAATGGAGCTCTAAATATAGAGATCAGGTTAACAAAAGGCATTGCAGAGCGTAAGCAGGCTAACTAGCAGGTGAAGTTTGCTACCACTGGCATTGTCATCTGCAACCGGCGTCTATCTTAATTCCTCCACATAGGGTTGTTCCTAAAAAGTTGGGTCCAGTTGCCTTTACTTCCATCGTAATGTCACGGGCCACACTGGCTAATAGGATGTCCTCGAAGTTGTGTGACCACTGCCGGTTCCTAAAGTAACACAGAAAGGCAGGGGATGATCTAGTGAAGTTAACTTACGTGAAGAATTGACATTCTTCAAAACTGACCTTTCTCTAAAATATTTATGCCAAGAAAGTGGACGATGTGCTTGAGTTTTGAGTTTATTAGATAATCTTTCTTTTTGCTTTAGCTACTATTTAAACCTTCCTTTCCTAGTATATATATTTTACAACTCTCATAATGTCTTATCTGGGTGTCTTATCTAAAACTAGATCATTCTGATCTTAATAGGGAGATTAAGAGAAGTGGCGATGACCATGGTCTAAGTTTGTTAGGTAAGAAAGAATCTTGCGTTTAGTGTTACATCGGGATTGCTTTGTCCGTGAAAGTAAATTTCTAAATTTGGTACACAGCTAAGGCATTCTCAGCCAATTATATTACTCTGACAATTTTCTTTGTTTTGCTGAGGATTTCTTTGCAGAGATATAATAATGCACTTACAGTAATATAGTAAGAGACTATATTAATTGAGAACCTCTAATATGCTTAAACTGATGATAATTTTAGTGGTTTTCAAATTGTATAAATAAATTCTCAATAGCTGGACCCAAGTTTGCTTCTCTATTCAAAGACACATTGTTTCTGTCCTTAAGAAGATTGTTATATAGTGAAGGAGAGAGTATAATATAAAAATGCACAGGTGTTTTCCTACAAAATATTCCTAACGATATTTGCATGCAAGATAGATTAATTACAGAATGCAATTTACATTTATCAGCCAGACATTTTATAATAATATGAGTATTTCCATTTCCATTTATCATGAATGAGCAGACAAATCCTCCTGCTAAGAACAACTAGAAGCATTGAACAAAGTTTAAAAAGGCATTTTATTTAAAGCCTTAGAGACATACCAAGGTAGGAAGAGTTGAGAGGTCAAGACCCTGGAGAGAGGGGAAGTGCAGCCACGTGACCCAATAGTCTATGGTTCCTTCCGCTCAAAGCCCCCCCTGGCTCCCTCCCTCCAGCGGGAGCTTCCTAGCTCCTGAGTTCTGTCTAGAGTTGGCTGGGGCCTTTGCTGAGGCTGCATCACAGTCTAACTCCTCCCTCTGCTCAGCCCTGCTTCCTTCGCATGGCTTCCATGGAAGCTGATCTCAAAAGCTGCTTCAGAAACCTCCTGCAGACTAGTCTCCGTCTTAGATTCTGCCTTCTGAGGGACCAAGCCTGCAACGGTTGGTGCTAGAAGTGGTGGAAGAAAGCACAGGCTAGGATGGCACTTAGGAGCTGCATCACCTGTGGCCTGTGTGGCAACGAGGACTCGTCATCCGTGGCATGTAGAACATGGACAGCCTTTGTCATGAGGTAGCGGGGAAATGATTTGGGCTTTTACTGGTGGTAAACTGAGGCAGTCTATTGGCAGAAGGGAAGTCACAAGCTGTGGAACAGCAGGCATTTCAGCAACGTGTGGTGACCATAACAAAAGTGACAGTGGCCTTGGAGAGCCCGTTGCTAAGCTCCGCTGTGCTTTGGAAATAGATAACAAAGGCCGAAAGTGACAAATTGGCAATTAAAAGGTAAGGAGGAAGTCCAGAGGGCCTCCTTGGTAGCGTAGAAAGAGGCCTTAATCTTCCACAACCTAAAAGCAGAGAGAAAGCTGAAGACCAGGCCCAGGACTTTGTCGTGAGTGACAAGCTCTCAGCCCAGACGTGTGTTGTGGCCTGGATGTGTCTCCCCCAAACTTCATGTTGGAACCTAACCCTTAAGGTGACAGTCTTTGGAGGGGGGCCTTCGGGAGATGACTAAGTCACGAGGGTGGAGCCATCAGGGTTGGGATCTACAACGTTAGCTAAGAGCTTTCCAGCCCCTCCCACTACACAACGCACAGTGTGAGGGCCCCCTAGGAGAGGAAGCAGGTTTCCTGAATCTGCCAGCACCGTGGTTTTGACCTTTCCAGCTTCCAGAACTGTGAGACATCTGGGGTCACCGGGGTCCTGAAGCCACCCCTCCCTGCTGTCAGGGCTTAACCGTAGCTCCAGCTCTTCATGAGATTAAGGCAGATAAAGATCCTTCTAAATGTCATATAACACATTAACTCTTGGAGAAAAACGATGTATTTTATTAAGAATTTTTGCAGATCAGAAGACAATTTTAAGGGAGTCAAAAAACATCCAGAGTAGGAGAACTGATTTTTAAGACATCTCATAAATATTCAGAATATATAAAGAAACTATAAACCATGTAGAAGAAAAAAGTTGACTCAGTGGAAAATGGGCACGTAACTTAGGCTTCTCACAAGAGGCTGCCCAAATGACCGACAGGCACATGAAAAGCTACGTCTCATTGGTTAAAAAGAAAATGCAAATTAAGGCCCTAATATCACTGAAATCTTACCAGAAAGATCAAAATGCAGAAGGCAGGAAACAGTAAGTGTTGGTGAAGACTTAGAAGAACTGAATGCTCCTAAACTACTTGTTTGGAAGCAAAGTTAACATAACTACATTGGCATAACTAAGTTAGCATATGTTGGCAGTATCCACTAAAGCCGGACATGCACACACCCTACGTAGTAAACAGAAATGTACACGTACAGGCGTCAAGTGGCTGGAACAAGAATGCTCACAATAGCTGTATTTTTACTGGTCAAAAACTAGAACTAATCAAATTGTCCATTAACAGCAGACTGGAGACATGCATGATAGTATATTCAATAAAGGACTGCCAATAATACTTTATGATTACATCTATACACATTTAAAAATCAGGCAAACCAATAAAAGGAGGGAGGTTAGTTACTGAAAAGGAACACGGGGCACTTCTGAGGTGGATAGTGCGGTTCGGTTTCTTGATCTGAGTAGACACATGGATGCGTTAACCTGGTGAAGATTCACTTGTGATTCTGCGCTTTCCCGAAGGCATGGTGTATTTCAGTTAAAGTGTTAAAAATAAAGTTAGGCAACCAGCAGAGTCTAGAAACTAGTAATTTCTACTTAAATGGAAAAACAAAACACCATTGTATTTGCAGTGAAGCTCTTTTGTTTGAGTGGCTCTGCACATGGCCTTTCGCATGTCCCATCTGCTCACCATGCTTGCCCGGACTCACGTGCCCAGGTGGTCTCTGACCTGTCAGACCATTTGTCCTCGTGGTACTAACTGCTGTTTGAAATTGTTGACTTGTCCTCCTGCCATGTCAGCTCAGTGCCTGCAGGGGTCTTGTATTTGTATTGCTGATACCTAGTTCAGTGCCTAGCACATAGTAGGAACTCAGTAAATATTTGCTAAATGGATGAAAGAAAAAAGCTGTAAGAGTAGGTATAAAAAGACAATTTTTTTTTGCGTGAGCAGAAGTTAAACTTACCCCAATATTGGATTTCTTCAATAATATCTGTGTTTTATAGCTACACACAAGCATCTGTTATTCTTAAAGTGAGTGCAAACAATATAACTCATTACTGTGAATGGGAAACTCTCTGTCCTGTAATTCCTATAGTTCCCATCAAAACAACTATTTTTTTAAACAGCGTTTTTTATAGTGCTAATTTCTTAAAGTAGGAAAGACTGACTGTAATAAAATGGCAAAGTGGAAGGTAGATTATATCCATTACAGAAATCTGGGGGAGGAAGAGGTTCTCTGGGGCTGGAGCAACCAGGGAGCTTTCCGGGAGAAGATGGAACTTGACGTGCTGTGAAGGATGAAGAGGATTTGAGAAAGATACGGTGTTCGGGTGAGAGAAATAACACAGAGACATGGAAAGGGGGCCTGTGTCCATACCCTTCTGGCTGGAGTCCAGGGCAACCTGATAGGATAAGAATCCATGGAAAAAGCCCAGAAAAAGTTGGAGGAAACGTGGTTCCAGAGCCCAACATAAATGTGTGAGCGCCTGGGGAAGCATGCAGTTCCAGCTCATTGCCTACCTCCTCTGTTCCCAGAATTGCATTTGTTATTACTCCTGATTAGAAGGGCCCTTGGGCTTACCTTCCCTGGTGGGCCAGCGAGGGGGTTAGAGTGTGGTGTCAGTGATACTGGGAGGGACGTTGTGTATGCGCGCGCGCTCACAACATCATAGAAGTGTGTTCACTTCTCTAGTTCACTACATTTGTTCCTTTTAGAAGTAGTGGTACACGTATTTCTATATCCATTAAATAATAATTGAGTATCCATTGTGAGCTAGGGACTCTTTGGCCTATAGAGTTAACAAGGGACAGTAAAAATGATGAGTTAATGTACTTCTGAAGTAGAGAGATTATACAAAGATCTGGGCGAACAGTTTTCTCTCGAGGCAGGAGAAGGCCCGGCAACACCTATCCTGTGTTTTTTCCTGGCAACAGGTGGATCGTGCTCTGTGACTTACCATAGCCCCCACTCAGCCCTCTTCCAGCATCTGCGTTTCTCTCCTGGCCCCTGGGAGAGAATTTGAATTTAACTCCTATTTAATGGGATGGTGGGGGCAAAGGCCAGCTAGGGTCCATAGCATGCAGCACTGGGTAATAAAAATCCGTGCTCCTTGGGTTACGTCAAAAGGTTATAAACCCATCGGGGGAGACCATTAATACTGGCTTATGTGTTAAAAGCATTTCAAAAATTTGCTATGGAATCATACACTTATTGATTCACTAAGACATAACCTCAGAGAATGTAATCATTAGCAGCACTCGCGTCCTTAACATCTTTCATTATTCTAGGGTGACTGGGAGAATCAAAATATGATCATGAATATCACAGTGTCTGTAAAATGGATGTGGTTTGCAAATATAATAGAGGATATGAAAAACAAAAGACACCATAAAACTCATGATACAGAATCAGCCTGAGCGTGTGAAAGCTGGGGAAGAGAGAGAGACCTGCAGGACTCCTCTACATTTTAACAAATAATACAAAAATGTTCATGTTGGATAGACCGGAGGTGGCAGGGGGGCATCCAGGTGGTGTTCTTGTCTTGCTCTCCGCACTAAAAGCTGGCCGTTGTGGGCGACTACAACATGGCTGCGCTCATGCCGACCCCAAGCCACACGGTCTGCCTTCCTGTTTACAAGCCTATTATTGACCCACTCTTCATGAATTTAAGCCTTTCTTGAACCTGCTCAATGGTTCAAGGAAATAACAGATTAAAAACACAGAAAAGCTAGTAGTCACAAACTGTAGGGTGAATCAAGATGGATTAGTAACCCAGCACTGATGTATCTTTCCTTGGCATCTCATCTACCAGGTGGAGAAGGTTTACAGTTGATATGCTCGCTAGTTACTCATTTTCACTCTCTCATCAGAAACTTGGCTTCTTAAATGGCAACACTCTTCTTCCAATTAGTAAAAGTAGAACACATACAAACATCTAATGGGGCCTCCTTGCAATCAATAGAAAGAGTCCCCTCCTTTCTCTGGCGAACGGGAACAGACATGAAGCTGGTGGGCAGGGAGATCCTTTTCCTCCTCTCAGCACTTTTCCCAGAAGTCCCACCTTGTCAACAATTTGTGTTGTAAGCTAAGATGATGACATCATGGCAACTGAGCCAAGGATAAAGAGATATTAGAGGAGCAGCGCAAAAGCAAACCAGCGGGAAGAGAAAGCGTGGCAACCTTTAATAGGCTTATTCTCTCATCGTCCAACACAGCCGTCCCCAGTCTCCTTCAGGGAGCCCTGGCCCAACCCCTCCAACCTTAGGATCTGGCCCTGAGTGGCCAGGATAAGGTGCCTGGGAGCTGGGTGGCGTTTTCACCCTCCTGCTAATGAGTTTATGGAAGAATGGAAGGCAGGTGGCCGGCAGCGAGCCTCAACCCCATACCATCAATTCAGACAGAACTGCTGGAGGTGGAGGTCAGTTGCGGAGATGCCGGAATGCCTCCTCAGGTGATTTCAATGAGCTGTGTACGTGAGAGCTGCGTCTTCCAAGATGTAGGTCAGCTTCTGCCGCCATTCCAGGGCCTTGCAGAGGTGCCCCGGTCAGCCCAGGGGTGAGCAACCCTCTTCAGACCGAATGGACCAGTAACTGGACACCTGAGGAGAGGTCACCTCTCTTCTTGCTCTCCTGCTCTCCCCCCGTCCCTGCCCTCTACACCTCTCCCTCCTCCTCCTTTCCTCTCCACTCATTTCACGGGCAGCACTGTTCATACCACTCCTAGTGCCAGTATTATCTCAGCCCTGCAACCCCCTTGGCTCTCAAGTCCCAGCCGTCAAGGTCAGGTGGTTCTGACCCCACCCACAGCGCCAGAAGGAGCCTGGAACCCGCTCTGGCCAATCAGAACAGGAACGCCCCTCGCCTCCGAGTGATTGGATGAAGGTTGAGCACGTGACCACCCTGACCAATGAGGGCCGAGTTCTCTGATTGATGGATAGGAGCCACTGCTCTTACGCGACTGTCGGCGGCCCTGGCGTCGGGGGTAGAGGTTGTGGGCGAGGGGGACTGCCGCGGTGCTCGGGAGGCAGTCTGTTTGCCAGTCCGTGGTCAAGGCTGGGTCCACACCTGGACGTCCCGGCGGTGGGGGAGCCCTCGGCTGCCTTCCTTGCTGAGCTAACTGCCATTAGGTTTCCGTCATTTGCAGCCCTTGGCCGACTTGCCGCCTCTCTGCCCCTGGAAGTGTCAAGTCCCCCACCTAACCGCCTGGCTGGAGGGAGACGGTGACAGAGGCCTCATCCCTGCGAGGCCCCGGCAGCCTTAGCCAACCCACCCACTCCGAGGGGCTCGAAAACGGCGCCCACACTGGCTGGCACCGCCCCACGTGTGGAGAGCGGGGAGCGGACTGCATGTCAGCGCCGCCACGCCTCTGGATGCTCCTGTGCAGGGGACAGCATGGGCGAGGACCTGGAGGGCAGCCAGGCATGGTGCACTTGACCTCGGACAGAAGCCTCCGGTTGAGGACGCTGCTGGGAGAATCGTAAGTCCATTGCGGTAGTTTCTCCTTATATTCAGTAAGAACCAGCTGTAGTGCGCACGGTGTCACCTGCCGCAGAGTGTTTTAGTTACTGGGCCCCCGCGGAGGCTCAGTTTTGAATAAAAACATATACTGCATAAGCCTTTAACAGCTGTCGAGGGCGTTATAGCAAATATTTATTGAGGACCTAATATATATCAGACATCATATATATGATACATGTGTGTTTGGCAACCTGTGTATCTCAGACTATGTATATTGTATATAAAATACTTTTTATTCTCATGTCAACCATTGTAGGTTATTACTGTTTGTGTATTTTACTTTTGAGAAAGTCAAGGTGCAGAGGATTTAAGTAATTGCGGATTTGGGATTACAGCGCGAGAATTCGTGTTCCAAAACCTGGGTTCTTAAGCAGAGGGCTGTATGCCAGCCTCAGCGGGGCCTCTTTATCCACAGCAAATAGTCATTTACCGCAGAAAAGGAGGAAAAGCCCCAGGACCCAGGGCAGTTGCTTCGGCAGGCGAGTTACTTTTATCTAGTGCACACGTGCGCAGCCTCGCTCCTGAGCGGAGCATGTGCTCTGTGACCAGTGGGCGTGGCTACGTAAACACGCCCTGAGCCTCGCAGGCTGCTTCAGGGCCAACGGGGTCAAACCTGTACGACTGGGTTTCAGGTCCTGTCCAGACCTGATCAAGGAAGCCCTCATGGGGGCTTTGTTGACACAAGGAAACGTTTAGCAACATTTTTCCTTTTCCATTTAATATGCAAGTAGCATTTGATTCCCTGGGCATTTTTATTTCTAACTAGAGCTCTGAAATGCAACCTAATTAGCAGCGTTGCCTTGAAAGTGGAGCTTTCCTGTCCCAGGGAACGGCGCGCCTTTAGAGAGCACTTCTTGTCTGTTGTCCCCACTTGCTGTACACCGATTTCAGTTTGTTCAGCGTGTCCCTCCTGGCCCCAAATAGCCCAGTGGAACAAAGAGAATGTAATCTTACTTCTTGCCACACCTTGCATTTTGCTTTTTTTTTTTTTTTTTTCTCCTCTCGTCTTCTTGGTAAGGTTGAAAAACAAAGCATTTCAATGTGGTTTTTCTCTCCTATGGTTGGAGGCCGGCCCTGAGATTTCAAAGGAACCTTCTTTGTTCAAGATTTAAGAATATAATCACTGCACAGCAAACATTGATATGACTTTTAATGGCCATTTACCTGATTAATATCCTTTCATGCTACAAGGCAGCATGAGACACTGCTTTAATGAAAGCCAACAACAAAGCGTGAACCAGGTGTGTTACTAAGAAACAATCTCTTGTGTGATTTAATTAGTCAAAGCATTGCATGGAGCAATTATAAGCAACCTTGCAGAAGTGGCAGCAGTATGGAGCCCTCTGCTATAATTTGGTTTAAAAAAAAAAGACATTATGATTTAATAACTGTGCATCTCTAGTGAAAGAAGAAACCCTTCTTTAATTGGGAGCAAGAGGGAAAAAATAATAGGCTAATCATAATTTTTAGATCTACCCCCACTTCCCCTTATTTCTAATTGGGTACAAAACAAACTTCCAGCGGTTTCTAGGAGGACTTGAACATGATTATTTCTGTTTTGTTTCCTTACTTTGTTTTCTCTGTTCCTTGAGCTGCTCAGTGTCATCTCTGAGGTTGGCAGACCAGTTGATACGGTATCTTTGGAGAACCCCACCTGGTCAGGCTGAATGCAGGACATCCTGTAATTTTAAGAGTCCCCTTTATTGTATTGTTACATATAAAAGAAATGGGAGTTGAGATGGTTTGATGGGGCCTTTTTTTTTTTTTTTAATCCTCCTGCCTTGGCTTAATGATGTGTCAACCTGCCACGGGAAGATTGACTGGCATAATGCTTATTACTTAAGATAAAGATAGATCTCTTGTGTGATGTGGGAGCTTTACTATAGATAGGGTCTTATCGGGGAAAGTCTGCCTAACCCAGGTAGGATTTGTGACTGACTTCTGCATTTCAGTTCTCTATACTTCTACTTAAATTAAGGAGACAAGCGCTCCGTGAAGAGAGAGGAAAATACAGATTTGAGAAGGAAAATTGAAACTTCCCTTTTCCATTTGGCTCCTGTCTGCACGTGCTCAGTCAGGGGTCTGCGGGGAACTGTGCCCAACTGAGTACCTGAGTTTCCTTGAGTCCTGGACGTTGAACAGCACACGCCCTCAGTGGGTCCTTTATCTTGGGGGAGGGGGCGTTGCTTTGGAGCCTTTTACTCTCTGCACATCTCCTCATCTGTAAGGTCTCACCTGGGACTCAGAGTCTGCGTCTGGTGTTGGGTCCCTGATACCTCAGGCCAGTGCTGGGTGAGAGAGAGGAACAAGGTATTGGCAACCCACGTCAGCCTCGGGGGTTTGGTAACGTTGGCGCCACAGGCCTGATTTTGTGAAGAATGTTGTGTTGGAGCGCCGCCAGGCCACTTCACTGCACTGCAGTGGCCGAGTTCAGTGTTTTCCATAGAGACCATCTGGCCCACAAAGCCCAACATACTCTCTGGTTCTTTATGAAGAAGTTTCCTGACCCCTGGAAGGTGTCAGTGATGGCCGTTGATGAGCAGTCCTAGCCTTTGCGGCCTGTTAGGTGGGGATCACGCTAGAGAGCCGCCTCCCCTATTTTTCAGTGCCCGTGTGGCTCAGGTTGAGAAGGAAGATCAGGTTTGGGACTTGAACCATAGGGAGTTAGTCTGCCTCAGCTCACCGGGAGGCCGTTCCCAGGCCGGACATGGACATGGGCTTCCTGATGCATTTTGGGTCCGGCGGGAAGTGTTGAGGACGCATCTGTCAACTTTTGGAAAATCATGGGCGATGGGTCAGTGGGTCCCGGTCTGAGGACCACACAGCCGTGTGTGGCAAGCTCTTTGTGGGTAAAATTCATAAGCCTTGCACATAGAATCGTTTCTTCAACATACACGTTTTTAGTTTCAAAAGAAATACTTGAGTTCATTTGCTAAAAATACTTGAACAGTAAAGATACGGCTACTGACCCGGGGTGATATTTAAAATATCAGACAATAGTTGGGCACAGGCTGTTGCCAGGCGTGAGCGAGAAGGGCTGCCTAAGGGCAGCGTGTTCTCTGCCAGGGACCCCTCCGGCGGCCCACCCCGGCTCACGTCCGCTTTGCTCCTTTTCCTGTCGCTCTTGGTGTGGTGTGTGTAACTGTCCCGACAGTGGCGTATACTCTTACATAGGCACACAGGGAATCTGGAGTATTTTGGGGATAGTTTTTATATAAATGGTATCAAGGTATTAGTAATTATTCCAAAACATTCCTTTTTAGTAGCTCTTTTGGTCCTATCACAGGCACATCGTTTTGTTTTTGTTTTTGTTTTTTTTAGCTGCTATGCAATGCATAGGTGGTTTAAACACCTAATAAGAACAATTTTCCAAGTGAATGCAGATGTTTTTAATAAAACCAGTTCATTTAAAGTGTGACTAATTCAGTATCTATTTTAGCTTATGGAAGCAAAAAAAAAAACATAGCCGCTATCATGGGGGCTCTGAGAATTATTTCCTGTTAAAAAGAAACACAGAAAACAAACCAAGAACAACAACAAATATACATTCACATATTTGTCGGCTTGGGGTGGGGGGAGGGAAGGCTTTGGAAGGTCCCAGAAAGCCAGTCTAGAGAGGGTAAAGGCTTTCAGGGGTTAGGGAAGGGACGGAGAGGAGCAGGGGAGAGTCCTTTAGTAGATTTAGAATTTTGACTCATGTAACTATGTTGTTTGTTTAAAAGAATAAAATAAAATTAAAAAAGCAGAAGGAAGTGTCTTGGTGCTTGACATAGTGATTTCCTGGTCAGGCCTGTGACCTCTAACAATTGTTCTCATATCAGACCAAATAATTGAGTACTTAAATTACTATCAACAACCTCTAGGGAGGTCTGGGGCTAGATTGAAAATCTTTCCTTGAAAGAAAAACTAAACATAAAACACAGATCCACTAAATTAAAATCATTTCATTGAAACTTAAACAAATAACCTCCAGGGGCCCAGCCCAGCAAACAGCAGCTGCTGCTCCTGGGGGTCCTCCCCTTCCCAGCCTGCATTTGACCTGGGGGTCCCGCGGGTCATCCGATCAGACCTGCCTCCCGAACCCTTCCGGCCTGTGAGTGGCAGGCGACAGGGGAGCAGATGTTTCTGAGAGGCAGGAGGCCCAGGTGCCAAGGTTGGGACCCCACGCCTCTGTGCCCCACCCCCACCCCTTCCGGGACTGCACGGTTGAGGAAGAAGGAAACTTTGTCTCTTCTTTTACCCCGGGATACCCAGAAATACTCCTAGCCAGGGTGAGAGTAGATTTTTGAAGGCACTTCCCAGTATAGGGACTGTATCAATACCAGCAGCTAGATTCCTCTTTTTTATTGTTTGAGGTAAAGAGTGCATCATCATTGCGCTCTATACTCGCATTGTACCCTTTTGCAGGTGAGGAAGCTCAAAGCGGTGAGAAAATTGATCGCCTAGCTGCTGGGGGTTGAACTGGGGTCTGAACTCCAGAGTCAGGTTCTGACCGCCCTATAATCACAATTTTGTTGTCTAAATGCTGAGTGTTTAGATGCTAGAATAATTGTTTGTTTTCATCCAATAAAGGATAAGATGCCCCAGAATCCCGCATTGGGAGCTGCTAAATATAATCCTTAACCTCTGCAACGATTGGTTTAAGAGTCAGTATTAACCACACCGTCAGGCCCAAGAAATGCATTCAGGGCCTTCTCTGTGCCGGGCATGGGAAAGGACCAAGTTTAATAATATCTGGTAATGTACTGAGCAGTTGCTTTGTGCTAGGCCCTGCCAGTGGAGGCAATCTGAGAGGTCTTCTTGGAGGAGATGTCGTTCAGGCTAAGTCTTAAGGAAAGGCAGAAGAGAGGTGGAAGTCACATAGACAGGGAGGGGCCGAAGAACTTCTTACCCCCAGGGCTGTCGTACTCCAGATGTGACGGTTAACCTTACTGTAAGGACGGTGCTGACCCCATGGAATCTCTTCTCCCTGTTTCAGGGGGGCAAGAAGGAAACCTAACTGTGACGTACATGGGTTGGGCAAGGCTTCGAGGACCTTGAGAGCAGTTGTACTCTAATGCCCTTCGGGCCTGGCAGGTTGAATCAGGGAGGTGAGCCGGGGAGGGGC
The DNA here is from genome assembly GCF_021234165.1 of Pteronotus mesoamericanus. Taxonomy (NCBI): domain Eukaryota; kingdom Metazoa; phylum Chordata; class Mammalia; order Chiroptera; family Mormoopidae; genus Pteronotus; species Pteronotus mesoamericanus. The sequence continues at coordinate 4,902,240 of NW_026555086.1, read as the reverse complement.
CGTGGGCAGGCAGCGTGAACTGGAGAGCGCCTGGCCCATCTCAGACGGGCAGCTCCTGTTCGCCATCACCGGCGGCCCAGCTGCCGCCGTGCGGGACCAGTGAAGCCAGTGTTCTGCAGTTCCAGTTTTTCAAAGGAAAATGGAAATCTTGGAGTCTTTCTCTTGGGGAACTATTCGGGTACTTTAAATGCACCAGGGATGCCTGGGCACGGGGACCGCCGTGGAGAATCGGGCTGGCTGTGTTTCAGGGCCCATCGGGGAAAGGCACGCCCTGTTCTAACGTCACACGCGGGTCCTCACGGGGCTGCGGAAACCCCGCTTTGGCCCCATCCAGCTGCCTGCTTCCCATTGGAGCCTCTGGCGTGAAAGAAGCTTGCTCTTCCCGTTCCTAGCAGGCCGTTCTGTAGGCCAGTGCGAACACCTTGCAAAGCACAGCTGGGCCGGTGCACTCAGCCCGCTCACCTGGGCCTGACACCGTAGTTCCCCACGGCCGGCGTTCAGGCCGGCAGCTGAGGGCGTGTTGGTGGGTATTTTGAATTCTGCCTGAGGGGAACTTGTAAGTGTGTGTTTACCTGGTGCCTGTGTTTGTGGACAACAGCGTTACCTGATTTTCCAGACAGCCATGCAAAATATAATGCGCGATTCTTGTGCACCCAAAGGATGGAATAAAAAGCAGGGTAGGATTATACGTTATGAACACCTGCTGCATTGCACACAGCGCACTAGTAGTTTGGGAAGGAGCAAGTGTCTAAGCTCTCAGCAGGGTCACTGATATATTTTCCTAGCATAGTGTCACCTAGCAGTAATTCCATGAACGATCTCTTGTGGTAGTTTTCTGTTCTTCCCTCCTTCCCCTGGACGTACAGCTTCTAGCGCAACAAAAGTGGGTGAGAAGGTATTTTGGGTTTCCCAGCCAGAGAGACAAGCTTCCGTTCTCCCTGTTGGGCCTCTGAGAAGATGCAATGAAGCCAGTCTCTCAGAGTGAGTCATAGACCCCAAAGCACGCCCTGCCCCATGGGAAAGAGGAAGGAAGTCACTGAAGAGCATGCTTGTGGTGGCAGGTGTGCTTTGTGGCACTGCACCCAGGTTTCCTCGGAGGCAGTGAGCATCCACTGGCTTCTGCTGGCTGGTCATGATAGACCACGCGGAGGATGCACCGAGTAGGGATGGGGCCAACGGCTGAGAAACAAGCCTGGCTCTCCGGGAGTGCACCGGTCCTCGCCTGCCGTGTCCGCCGAGCGCACGAAGACATGTGAGGGGGAACTGCTCCTATTTGTGAGAAACATTTCCTAGTACATTATTTACAAGGCTTTTTCTTTATTCCTCCTCCATTTTCTTTTTTGTTTTTCATAATTTTCTTTTGCCGTCCTTAGGTTCTGCCCTTGCGGTTCCCGTACTCCTCCTCTTCCTTCCTCCACCAGAGTTAGTCTGAGGTACGATGTGCCGCAGGAAGGCTAATCTCCAAAAAATGAAAGGAAAACAATAAAACCTGTTAGAAAACTAATGAGCCTCTTAGTTTCTGGTTTGGTTTTTTCTCCCTGGCCTCGTACATAATCAGAAGCGAGAAAGACCCTGTGTCCTTTGCCGTTAGGGATCCTATGTTGCAGCAGGTAGATGGGAGGCGTGAACGGACAGGACTTACAGCCAGTGTCCAGAATGAAATGGACAGTCAGTAACGTGGCGGTCCTCACCTTTATCTGCAGGGTGGACGCTTACGGAAGATCTTGATTCAGTAGGCTTTTGATGGGCTCTAGAGTTGGACGTGCCCAGACATATGGGTGACGTACTTCAGCCAACTCGAAACTACGGCGTATTTCTGCAACTTGGGATGTATGATCGTTTTCCCATTCGATTTAAACTACTTAGGTGAAATGGTTGGAGAAATAAAAATAACTTAGGTTATAAATGAGAATGCTAACTATATGATAGGTTACTATAAAGGAAGACCAACATTCACGTGTTCTAATATGCAATTTGAACTCGCAAAAGAGTGAATTACGCACTGCAATAACAAGGAAGCAAAAAGTTATATGAGTACTTACTGTAGGGAGAGCTATTTCTACAATGAGGTTTTTGCAATCTGGGTGCATGTCTGTGCATAATTTCCATGTACTTCCTAAGTATCATGTATTATATCTAAAGACAGAAAGAGGTTACTGTCCGAAAGAGGAAAAATCTGCTATTAAACTCATTAATTGGAGAGTTCTGGTTCTAGAATGATTGTGAAAGGTGATCATTTCTCGGTTTGAATGTAGTCTCTTGCAGTAATACTAAGTGTGAACATGTTAAAATATTGAGTGCTTCTGCTAAGTGCAGCAAAATGTAGAGTGAAGCTCTATTTAACCTTTGCCTTGTCAGTAATAAGGATGGGGGCCCCTGACGAAGGGAAGCATCCTCAAAATAGCTGAAAATGGGAATAAAATGGAGTGACATATTCAAACTACTGAAGAGTCTATTTTAATTTTTTTCTAGCACCTTCAAGTACACTAGAGGCACAGTGTTACTTACCAGTTATAAACCAGTTGCTTATTCCAAATTATTTTTATCAGGCCATAGTTTGACCTTGTTATTGTAGCTTCAATGACTATATATGTTCCTAAGAGTAACACAGCTGCTACATTTCTTTAAATATATTCTAGAATTTTTTTCCCAGCTCAGAGTGAATGTCCCCCTTTCCCGAGCAGTTCTGTGCGCTGAAGCTTTGGCTGAGACGGGCGAACCCTGGCCTAGCATCGTTGGCCGCACACACTAATGGCCACAGGGAGTCAGAAGTCTGGACGTGGGGCCTGTGGGAGGAGCACCGTACCTGAAGCAGGAGCATTATGTTTCGATGGTACCAAAGTCACTGGGGCGAGTAACTAGGCTGCATTGCGCCACCAAAGACCTTCTGCTGAGCTCCATGCTCTGAAACCATTTCACTTGCCTCTGATGAGCTCCATTGCTTCCTCAATAAGTTGGCCACTCCCGACTTTTAATGTTGGCCTTGGCCTAGCCCCGCTGTTCATTAGGCCTCACAGGCCAGGGAGGAGGGAAGGGGGAGCTCCCTCGTAGCCCCTTCCCTTAAGGCCTTACGTAAGTGGTGTCCGGTCTCCCCTTCCTCCCACCTGCGGCCCAGCTGCCCCTCCCTCTTACCCAGTCTCCTCACCTGCATGGTCTGGCTGTCTCCTCACTGGCCCTTCTCCCTCTCAGCTCTCCTCCCAGGTTCTCCCTTAGCCTGAAGGGTCTCACCCTGCGGAATTCACGGCCCGCCTTCTGGCTGCTGTCCTCATCCTCATTTTGTGCATTAGCGCCTTCTGCTGCATTTGGGGAGAGGCAGGGAGAGTGCCCACTGGGCGAGGGTCTGGGGCGGAGTTGCAGAGACTGGCGCTGCTCCCGGCTTTCCTTGCCGGGTAGATACCTGCTGATCTCTATTAACTGCATCCCTGTAAGTCTTTTTTTCTTATTTATTTTTTTTGATATTGTGGAAGGATCTGTCATTTCTTAAAAATACTAACTTTTAAAACCTGTGGGTCACATATGCTCATTATAGAAGAAAATAAATACGTGCTTGCAAAGAATAGGAAATAGACCTTCCCTTTTATCACTTCAGATACCTTAGGCACATAGTCACACACAGCGGTGTGCGGTGGCAGCCGAGAGCGCGGGCTGCGGTCAGCGTGCGCGAGTTGGAAAGCCACGCTCTGCCACTGGCTGGCTGTTCCGCCTCAGGCACTAGGAGTCTCTCTGTGTCCCAGTGGTGGCTTCTTTAAAGTCAGGTAGCAACAGTAACATCACCGGGGTTGTAAGGGTGACTGGGTTAATATGTATAAAATGTTTGGAATTACATCTGGGATGAAGGAAGCCCTCAGGAACTCTTGCATCGTTTATGAAGAAGCGATACATACTACATGTGGAAGTTTATAACTTGCTTTTTCACCTAAACTGTATTTTGAATATTTTCATGTCATGTATTTCATGTTAATCTGACCATCATGTTATTCTTTAAGCATATTGTTTTAAATGATTGTGTAATGCTCCATTGTGTAGCGGAACTTGAATTTATTTAATATTGGTTAGATGGGCTCTTTTCAAGTTCAGGAGACAATGTGGCAGTTAACTTCCAAGGCCATGCCTATATCTCTGTACATGTCCCTAATTTCTAAAAATGGGTTTTTTGGGTCAACAGATACACACATTTTTAAGACTCTTCCGTAAATTGCTAAAATAATCCCAAGATTATACTTCTGCCATTTAGAGTTGGTCATTTTTTCCCCAAAACGTTAATTTCTTAGACCCACACAAACATTACATTCACTGCGTTCCATCGTGTCCAGTGTGGCTAACTCTCGTGTGAGCAAGGCTTTCTAATTTGAGGGGAGACCCAAAAATGGAATTTATTTATAAGAAATTGTGTCTTCTTTCATGTTTAAACTCCAGTTCCCTTCAAAGTACTCTCCATTTGATGTAAGACGCCTATTGAGATGTCTTTTCCACTGCTCAGTTTTTGAACTCATCAATTTTGATGCCTTCTAGTGCATCTGCCATTTTCTGTTTCATTTCTTCCACATCAGCCAAATGTTTCCCTTTGAGGACTTTTTTCACCCTGAGAAAAACACACAAAAAAGACGCTTGTGGTGAGATCCCCTGAATAGAGCAGATGGGGCACGGGGGGGTCAGACCATTTTGGGTCAAACTGGCGAACACTCAGCGCGGTGCGGGCAGGTGCGCTTGTAAATCACCCGTCATGAGATGGGTAAACACGTTGAGAGAGTCTTAAAAAAAAAAAAATCACCGAAGTCTAACGCAGCCTCTCACAACAACGCCAGCCAGTGCACTGATGCAGATGGGTTCCTAGGGCACCCACGTAGTGGGGGAAGCCTGTACGACAAGGGGCGCGCCCTCCAGGAGATAATTCCAGTTTTGGCAGTGGCGGGGCCGGGGTGTCCGTCCTCATAGATATGCCAAATCCTGATTTTCAGATTGTTACAGCAAGGCTTCAGGAAAGGGGTCCCTAGATCAGCTACAGACCTTAGCAGGGCCTTAAAAATACAGCTAAGCCCTGTAGGATATTCTTAAATAAAAGGTTCTTAAATTTAGCTGCACATTAGAATCTACTGGGGAAACCTTTTTTTTTCTTTTTCTTTTTTTTTTTTTTTTTAAAGTATCAGTGCTACGCTTAGTGGGTGTAGGGGAGGGCCCAGGCATTGAATGACTTCAGAAACCCTCCAGGTGATTCTAAGTGTGCAATCTGGGTAGAAACCATTAATGGGTTCAATTTCTTTAATCACAGGTGAGATTACCTGAATTTGTCACATGTGTTTTCTCGTACCTGCTGCAGGTGTCATCTTGGTACGACTCTTCAATCATTTCCTCTTTTCTTTGTGAATGTAAAAAGAACTATTTCAAAAAGTTGACAGCATCTAGGAACTTGGGTAAAATATATTCTTGCTCCTCACTTTTCTCTTTCAGTTATGCTGTAGCCGGCGTTCTCACATTAATCTTACCGCTAACCCATCGATCATATCTCTTTGATCAGACCTCTTCTTCGAGGCATTAAATATTTCCCTTTTCAGGTGATTTCATCTACTATTCTACTTCATAAGATGAGTGTGATGTAAATGTCACGGGTCCTATTTTGTTCCTTTTATATGAGACACCCTCGGCACTGGTCATGTTTGTTGGAAATGTGAATCCTTGATGGGGCTCACTGAACCAGAGACTCGGCTCTTTTGGAGTTTCACAGGCTGTGGGAAACCTCCTAGGAACTGCTTCTCAGTGTAAAACTAGCGAAGGCATTTGATAAAAATGCTTTGCGGTAGCATGTTCTTGAGTTTTCACGAGTTTATTTTAAAAAAACTCACAAAGAGCTGATCTATTTTAAAAAAAGTATTTAACAGGGGTTGGGGGAAGGAGTGATGTTTAAGGTGCCAGCTTGTAGCGAGTAGTAAGTAAGTCACAGAGACCCAGCGCAGAGTACAAGGACTGCAGACAGGATATTGTACCGCACTCACATGCTACGCCAAGTGCAGCCCTGCTACACCAGCAGGCACATACATGTCTCACACTGCCACACTGTGCGCCTGAAACGGGCACACAGTCCTGCAGCTTCCGGCAGGACATTGTGATTGCTTGCAGGGTCCTGGGCTCGGGGGCACAGTTACTGGCGGCTTAGGAGGCCCAGGTCCTTTCCCCACGGAAGGGACGCGTTCCTGCAGCTGCTGCTGCTGCGGACCAGGCCGCCGTCCACTGCGTCCGGGGTGGCGTAACCCCCACCTCTGCGCCCGTCGCGGTGGGTGTTAGGGAAGGCATTGCGCTCTCTGCCACAGGATAAAAGGAAAAGATCGGGGTCTGAGCCGCAGCAAGGGCTCCAAAAGCTGCCTTCAGTGCCGTGAGAGCCTTGTGCCAGTTGTGCAAGGTGCTCCTTCAGGAGCACCACGCTGCTTGCTGCCGACTAAATGCAATTTGTTAGACAAATTTCTTCCAAATGTAGAGTTTGTAGAGAGAAATTAATGAGAAGGGGTCCATGGTGGAGTTGCTTTGGTCTCTGTATGTCCTTTCCAGGCTCCCTTGGGTTTCTTTAACTCAGCCCAGCTGGCCAGTAATCTGGCCAATGAACTTGATAGTCCGGGCAAGATATTCTCATTCCACCTGCCTTTTCTCCCCACCCCCCGAGAGCCTAAACACAGTCTTAGCATTTGGTCGGTGCCTCTGTCTGGACAAATATCCTGACCCAAGTCCTCCGTGTCTGAACCCAGAAGATGAGAAAGTGTGTGCCCTGCCTTCCTGCCTTCTTCGCCCACCTCCGCCCCCCAACTTCCTCCCTTCCTCTCCCGCCCTCTCTTTCCAGCTTGAGCCTGTCAGCATAATTTTCTGTTTTTATTTCCTACGTCTCTTCTCTCTGTTCTACATAAGCATCTTCTTATGTCTTTCCCTGAAACGCATGTTTTGCTCTATGCCATTATCAATATGGTAGCCATGAAACCCACTTTTTTTTCTCTTTTAAAATGCTGACAGTTTTCTGGATTTCAAGTATCAGCAGAGCGCCAGTGCTTGTAGGGTGGCCGTGGGAGGAGGTGCTGCTTGCAGCCCTCCTCCGGTTGCTTCCAGTCATTTGATGCCTGCTTCCCAGTTAATAAAGAACAATTAACAGTTAATAATGAAAAATGTAAAGAGCCAGTTGTAACTCCCTCTCTGTAATGATAAGCAAAGCCTTTTAGGTTGTGACGTCTTAGCAGTTAGCTGCGTTGAGTGCTAAATGTTGCTTTTAATTAAACAGTAAAGAATGTAACACCCTTTCTGGTATCATTATAAATTTTGATGTGGTACAACAATTTGATTCTTTAAAAATTAATTGCCTGGGAGTATGTTTAAGTAGTATTGATTATGTTGGTGCCTCGTGTTGATCTGTGATACTTAACCCAACGTTTAAAATATCTTTTTTCCATTATATGTTGTGATGCAAGAATAAAAGCAAAGTACAAAACAAATAGGCACTTGAATTCTAATAGCAATAAGCAATAAATGTCAGGCATCTGGAAATTATGGTTGCAATTTCATCAGAGTACACTTTGTTCTTCTATTTTGCCTGCATGAATTTTGCTACAGGCAAAATCTATTACAGATAACAGTTAAGAACCTTTCTAATTTACACAGATAGTCATGGCAAGATGCTAGAAAACTAAATGTTGGAAAATGTAATATTGCAGGGGAAAATTGACACTTGTGGAAAATAATGGGGTCCTATTTAGAACCACAAATGGTAATCATTTCTGTAAGACCACGGTGTGCTGGGTGTTTCCGTGCTGGGTGTTTCCATGCTGGGTGACCCCGGTGAAGGACACAGCGCTGGGAATGCGCTGCGTGCTGCCGCCGGTCTGCGCACCCGCAGGTAGATGCTTATCTGTAAATGGAGGGGCGGGGTGTGCGCTGAGTGATCGCTACCTGAGATTGTAATTACCCGGTCGGATTGTACAGGTGAAGCCAGGGTTTTTTCCACTGCCCCCGGGTATGCTGGAGAGGAATATTTCTATTCTGGGGCCAGTTGACTCCCCTTGGGAGAAAGATTAGTAGTAGTCACCACTTTTTTTTTTTTTTTTTAAATCCTCACCCGAGGATGTGTTTTTATTGATTTTAGAGAGAGGAAGGAGGGGGGAGAGAAACATTGATGTGTGGAACATCCATCAGTTACCTTCTGCACACGTCCCAGCCGGGGATTGAAACTGCAGTCCGTCATAGCTACGTGCCCTGACCGGGAATCCAACCTGCGACCTTCAGGTGTACGGACAACGCTCCAATCAACTGAGCCACCCGGCCAGGGCTGTATTCACCACTCTCGATGGCACACAGGGACCTGGGGCTTTGTCCCGGCTGCTTGGCAGCAGGTGGCAGGAAGGAGGGAAGGACTACGTGCTTCTGCAGACTCATAAGAGCGTGAGGAGAGAGGGAGAACAGGGCCGACCTTCAGTGCCTTGTGCCCACGAGGACGGAGGCCACGGCGGGGCGGGGGAGTGACGGGACAGGACAGCGGAATGTACAGCGAAACGGAGGCCGGGTACGGTGCTCGGAAGGGCCTGGTGCTCGGAAGGGCCTGGTGCCCCAGCCGTTCACGATGGAACACGGGCACTGAGAGTTGGAAGCGCCAGATCCAATTCCCCAGCTTTGGAGGTAGAAAACCAGGTGTTAGAGGGACTGCCGCTCTCTCCTACTGTGTGCCGCCTCCCAGCCTGTAGAAATTCACTTCAGGCCTTGCCCCTGCTGAACCAGGGTCTCTCAGAGGTGAGGGCGGAGCGTCTGGATGCTAAAGAGCCTGGGGTTCAGAGGCGACCGGCCTGCACCTGCTGATTTTCCTGCTGACCATTTCCCACAAGCAGCCAGTGACCCCTGGAAATAGCCTTCAGCTTGCCTCCCCCGACTTGCTGAAAACCCTCTCTGCAGGTTCTCCATGAGCCCACAAAGGAAAACTAAGTATCAGTGTGCTAAAGATACTGCAAGTCCTAATTGTGTTTACAGAAGTAATTAGGCACATCCTTATTGTAGGCTAAAAGATGCCAAGGGTGAGACATATTTTCCTTTAAATGAATTCCTCATTCCAAGGCGAGTTTAAATTAAATTTGCCTAATTGTAGCAGGCAGCATCTTGGCCTTTTAGAAAGTTGTTTCTTCTGTGTTATTTTATGAATACTGCCTCTAGATTTGGATAACCTGTTTATTTAAAAGGAAAAGTAGGACAAATGAAGTTTTTTCATAAAAACATATGTATCTGAAGCTACAGTGATGCCCTATGACACTTGTAATAAAACCCAGATAGCTCTGCCTGGCCGGTGTGGCTCGGTTGGTTGGAGCATCATCCTGTAGACTGAAAAGTTGCCGGTTCGATCCCTACCCAGAGCGCATTCATGAAGGCAATCAATTGATGTTTCTCTTTCTACCAACCCCCTTCCTCTATCTCTAAAAGCAATAAAACAATGTTGTTGGGTGAGTATTAACAAAAATCCAGGTTTCTTGCCGTGCTGACAGGGTCTTCACCCTGGTCACAGCCCGCCCATCTGACCTCGTCTCCTTGGTCTCCCCTCATTCACTCCTCTCCCCATACATTTGTCATTTTCCTGTCCCTTCAGATGCTAACTCAGTTCCCTCTTTAGGGCCTTTCCACTCGCAGGGCCTCTCTGCCTGAAAAGTTCTGCCAAGTCTTGGCACGAATGTCTCCTTGTCACTTAGGTCTCAGGTCACATAGAGATGTTCCTGGCTATGCTATTTATGTGGTTGTTTACCAGGTATAACCAGTGGTAATTGCCTTGTTAATTTATGAGTTACAGGTTTATTGTCTGTTTCCTTCCCGGAAACGTAAGCTCCAAGAGTGCAGGCCTTACAGCCTGGCTTCTTCGCTGCTGTACTCCCTGGCACAGGGCAAGTGGCACTGAAGGAACGAGGCGGGCTTGGCTTTGCCAGTTGCCACCTGTGTGACTTTGGGCACATCTATTTTCATTATGTTGTTATACATTAGGTTACAAAATCGACTTGTTATAAAGATGAATACGTATACAAAACACTTAGCACAGTGCCAGGTTCATAGAATGTGTTTAATAATACAATCTTTTCCTGTAAGGCCTGAAACAGAGTGTGTGTGTGTGTGTGTGTGTGTGTGTGTGTCTGAGTGTCTGAGAGAGAGAGAGAGTATGAGCATGCGAAGTAGGCGCTGAGTAGCCTATGCTGATTGAACAGAATAAGTTCTCAGAATTGTTTCAGAGCCCGACCTGCAACCCAGTTCTCTTGATCCCCAGCTGGGAGGCCAGCACATCTTTGGTAACTTGCGGGGCCAGGCGCGTCCGAGGGTCCGGCCGGAGAAAACGGGATGTGCGGGCCTGCGGCGCTCTGAGACGCGGATATAGGCTGCCCTTGAGGAGACCCCGCTTCCAGATGCGGTTCTGCCGCGAGCGAGGTGAGTCACTGAGGAAGCCACGTTGTGTCTGCTGTCTCCGCTTTCTGATCTATAAGACGGGGGTTGTAATAACTAGGCTCTTCTGCTTCTTAGTAACAGATTCTAGTTGAGAACTAGACAGGGGGCACAGTTCTGCCCACATGTGGCACACGCTCTAGCCGGGGAGGTGTACTAGAGACAGGTGGTGGTAAGAATAGCTCAAGACTTTGAACTCCGTGAGATCCGAACAGAACAACCTGAGTTCAGAATGGGGCGCCGTTTGTCCCTGGAAGCTGCGATGGCTTTGACGGTTTAGGAAGAGGGCCTTCATTTGATTGTCGAGCACTCTCACTGGGCGGCTGAAAGAATACGATGGTATATATTGTATGAAACGCTTACAGAGGCATAATGGGCTTCACATTCGGGAAGCGGCAAGATCATGACCTCCTTTCAGACCGGTACAGCTCACCCCGCGCGAACAAGTCTGCTCCGTCGTCGTACCACGCTTTTGGACTCACACAAATGTGACTGATAGGTGAACCTTCCTTCCTTCCTTCCTGTTGCTAAGTGCAATGTGGGAGAGTAAAGCACCATGACTTAGGTTGGGAAATGGGAGTTCATCCTAGATTGTGCTGCTTTGTAGCTGTGTGGCTTTGGACAAGTTGCGTCACGTTTCTAACTTACTTTTTCTTCCATGAATAATGGAGATCCACAGGCTTCCTTATAGGACAGTGCTGAGCCTTGTGCTGTGCCTTATATAGTCCTCACCAGGAAGCCACGGCACGGCTTTAATAGCCTGAATTGCCATTTGGTGTGTGGAGCTACTGAAGCAATAGACTGTATGTTTGCTAAGACATGGGAAGTTCCTCAAAGGCAGAATTCTCTGTGTGTATGTTCATTTCACTTCCTGCATGATATCTGGTTAGAGGGCTCTGAGCATGCTTATTGGGCGGGCCTCAGCTGAATATTTCCTTCATTTTGCCAAGGTCCTAGTTCATACAGTTTTGTTTTCTTGTTTGGTGAAACATCTGGTTTGTATATAAAGGTGGAGATTGGGGGTTTCTGGTAGTTTTCAACACTGGATCTTGAGGGAAACATTGATTTCCAACATTGACCACAACAAATAGACACTTATTAGATGAAAAAACCGAGGGCCCGAATCACCGAAATTTTGTGGTATTTCCAGAGCGGGTTTTTTGCCCGTCTTTCTAAAGTAGCCCGCCCCCAGCTGCCCTCCAGAACATCATTTTGTTCATTTCTTTGCAGAGCTTATAACTATTCAAAATTACCCTCTTTGTTAACTTGTCTGTTTTTTTTCTTAATGATTTACTAGAATGTAACATTTCTTCATTTCTCTACCTCTGTAACCCAAAAGAATTCCTAGCATGCGATGATCAAGACATTTTTAATTAAGAAGTGCATGCACCCGCTGAGTTACCAACAAAAGACAACTCAGTTGCCCAGTTTTTCCTTTATTCTAAGGGCGACTCCCAGGTGTCGGAGGGGCATCCCTGAGCACTGTCGTTCTCGGGCCGCGTCGGTCGGTCCGCGTGGCGGAGGCGTGACACCAGGGAGTCTCCCCCGGACGCAGAGTGAGCCAGCCGGGAGAGTGTCCTCTGACCCAAGGCGACGGCCTCCATCCGGAAGCCATGTGCCCCTTGGGATCAATCACGTTTTCCTTGAAGATTTGTGTTGTTTAGTACTATTAAGTTAAGTTTTACTTTGCAGTTGGTTATGGCGGTAACTTACATATTCATGCAAAATCCTTCCTTACATGGATTTATTCAGGGTAACATTCAAAGACTTCCTAAGTCTTATTACAACACCATCTTGGAGGAGACTGGCTGATATGAGTACCTTTGCTCAGAGGTGTTGATTATGGACTGAAGTTTTGTATTATGTTAATTTCAGCTAAGCCCTTCCTCTCATCTATTTGGCATTAACGTGACTGGATAATTTTGCAATTCTGGTGTATTTTTAAATGCACAAAACAAAATTCCAGTGTAAGTAGGTACTTTTCACCAAATGACTTGAGTCTAAATATTACAGAAAGGGCAGCATTGTAGTCCAGCTATACCCCTACAGATTTATTTTCTGTAAACCCTAGATCTAAGCTTTGTTACAGTGTAGTCATAATATCTGCCTTGCCTGTCACCTCAGGCCATGTTCAGTATTTCCTCATTTAAAATCCGTGAAGGTTTGGATGATCACATCTCTCCACACAGTGGTCCTCTGGGTGTCCTTTCCATTCCTCTGAATTAGGAAGTTAGAAGTGGACAAGGATGGGGAAACGTGGAAACCAACAGTGCCCCCACTCTTTTGTTCACTGACTGTGTCCAAGTCAAAAGACCTGGGTGTCTCTAAAAACACACAGATCCTAGGACTCCAACCCTCAGAAATTCTTCTTTAGAAGGGCTAGGAAGTGGCCCTGGAATTGGCACTTTAGAAAACCTCACGCTCCGTTGGGTTTGGGAACAGGTTGCCTCTCGCACACTACGCTGATTCTGGAGTCGGGAGCCTGCGATCCACAAAGGACAGAGGGAACAACATGGCACCCGGGGACCCAGCACATGCATCTTCAGTCTCGCCTCTTCTGGATTCCACCAGCCTTCTTTAATTACAACGACAGTGTACCAGTCCATAGCAACTCTGTCTACAGCTGCCACTCACCAGCTCTGTCTACTATGCGCCTCTTTCGGACTGTGTGCCTCTGTGTCCCGATGCCTTGTTTTCTTTTAAGAAAGATATGCTTATGAGAGATGCCTTCTGCTTCCCAGAATAACCAGGCCTCACAACACCTCTTTACGTAGCCAAGGGCCCTTGCTGACGCGTGTGCGTGGCTTCCAGTAACGGTGTGAATACCTGAGTCAGAAGGCCGCTCGTACTTTCCGCCGGGAACCCAGCCCTGCAGAGCTGCAAGGCCCGTGACGTGGAGCAAGAAGATGAGAGACATCAATGCAAGGAATGAGGCTTTTTTAAATGAGCTAAAGCTAATGGCTGTTTATAAGTCTTCTGTTTTGTTCTGGGGCTCCAAGAATTGATCATGATTATGCTCTTTTAATCAGAAGCTGAAACTTTCTGGGCTACACTCAAGAGGGTAAATTCTCAGTGGTAGAATAATTTCCAGATCTAATCACAACAACCTCTCCCCCCCCCAAAAAAAAACCTCTCAAAATTATCTCAACACTTAATAGACGTGTTATGGACATAAAAAAAACGGAGACTGAAATTCTCCAGCGTGCTTTTCTGAGCAGGCTTCTGGGAGGCAGAGATTTCCTGAGTGGGTTCCCTAATGGGAAATCCGGAGAAAGGCTTTCGGACAGCTTTGCCTTGAGAGGGAGGGTGAGGAGGTGTGTGTGAGGGGGCAGAGATGGCGCCTACATGTGTGCCTGCGCCTAGGCGCACAGCTCCGAGGTCACGCCTGCTCGCAGGTGCCCGCGGGGCCGCCTCCCGGCGGGGCCGGCGGACAGCCCGGCCCCCCCAGGGCCCAGAGCTCTGGAGAGGGGCTGCCTTTGCCCAGCCAGGCTCATGCCTGTCACGTCCGCAAGTAACTCATCCCAGCTTGGCTTGGCCTCCAGTGCTCAACACAGCTTACCCCGTTTTAGTTAGTTGTATTCCTGTTATCAAACGAATGCGTTCTTTTACTCTGGATTTTATTTTTTAGAGCAATTTTAAATTCCCAGCAAAATTGGGCAGTAAGTACAGAGTTTCCACATTATCACCCCCCCCCCCAATAAAGCACAGCCTTCCCCATTGTCAACATCCAGCGCCCAAAGTATATTTATTATAATTGATGGACTAACATTGACACATCGTTATCAGCCAAAGTCTGTAATGAACAGTAGGGTTCACAGTTGGTGTTGAATGTAATACATTTTTATTGTGAAAACTTTGAAACATTTAAAAATGAAGAAAAGTAAAAGCACCTGTACTCTTATATCCAGACTTTTCTGGTAATATTTTGGCTACATGCTCTGCTCATCTGTGTGTGTGCAGGTATATGCATATGTTCCTTTTCCTTCTCAAAAGGAATACTACCTGCATTGTTCTTTTTAGTTAATATTGGCTTTTGAATATCTTTTGACATTCTTAAATATTCTAACAAATGATTTTTTGTGTGACTGTGTGGTTCCACATTAAATGTTTGGTCATATTATTTCTACCCACAAATTATTATAAACATTGATGATATGAACTTTGCTCACTCTTGGCTTTCTTAGGACAAACTACTAGGGGAGGAATTGGGTCAAAGGGCACCCACTGTCAGAATCCCTTTACAAGAAGCCAGACCATCTTCGACAAAGCCTCTGCCAATGTGCACTTGCGCCCACAAAGCATGAAGCGACCCCTTTATCCACATAGTTACTTTACTAGATATTTTCATAACAGCAATTTAAAAAGATGCTATCCCCAAAAATAGCATCCAAGACTAGAGTATGTCCCTTTTAGTACATGTCCTTAAATATCTAATTATTCAAAGCACCGCTAACACTGTACTAATTGTTAGGGCCATTAAATAGATGAATAAGTCATTCTCTACCCTGAAGAATTTGATTCGTTAGAGCGGCGATAGCTACGTGTATAACTCGATTATGTGATGTGCTAAGTTTTTTGCATATGACTGGTGCCCAGAACCTAATTTTTGAATGGGTGCCTAGACGTAGGACCGCGGCGGGCTGTGGGATAGCCAGGGAGAACGTCACTGATACTTCGCGAGGGTGCTAAGGAGAGACTTCCCCGTGGAGGGCGCTTGCCATCCATTCATTCTCCAGCTGTGTTTAAGCACCAGACTCTTGTCCTGGAGACGTGGTGGTGGTCAAGGCCAACAGAGAAACAAACAAACAAAAACCCCAGCATGCCATGCTGGGTAGTGACAGTGATGTGAAGAAAATGAGGAAGTTGGGGGTGGGGGGGATGCAGAGAGGCCCCGTAGGGTGAGGCCCACCTGACTGGAAAGGTAAGTAGGGTTTGTCGAGGTTGAGGTGGGAAGAGGCTTCTGGGAAGGTGTAGGAGCTTGAACAAGGCCACGGTGGGGGGGGGGGTGCGGTCCAGGGGGTCCTGGGGGGCTTGCCGGGCCCAGGGCAGGGCGGAGGCTAGAGGAAGGGGCGGGTGGTGGGAGATCGAGGTGAAAGGTCAGGCGACGGAGGCTTTGCGAAGGTGCCTCCTGGGCCGACCAGCAGGCCAGCAAAATTGTGTCTCGTCTTACCTCCTCTTCCCTATTTCCTGCTGAGCAGTTGGAAGACAAAGGAAATTTTGGTCTGATTACGGGTCCCGGGTGCCTCCCACGGGGTAGGTGTAAGAAAATACTTCATGCAGTTACTCTGTATGGGGCTTGTCACCTGAGGTACCAGTGAGCGGTTGTAAAGGCCCAGCCCATCTTGGGCATGTTTTGTGCCTTTGGAAGTGAGCTAGATTGAGGTAAGTCGCGGTGTGTTTAACAGAGGATGCCCAGTTCAATTTCTCTTTCAGATAAACTTGCTCTAATTTTGTAGTATAAATACTGCCCAGTATCACACGTTCATCTGAAAGTCAGGTTTAGCTGGGCGTTCTGTGCTTTCACTTTCTGCATCCGGCTGCCCCATCGCGGGGGGCGGGGCGGGGGGCTGGAGGCCAGAACTGGATGTCCGCGTCATTCAGGGGCGCTCGGAGGAGCCGAGAGAACGCGGGAGGAGAACACAAGTCCTGTTCTGGTTTTACTTCTCCCAATGCTGATTCAGTCATTTGCTAGGCAGTTTCCTCCTCCTGAGAAGCTAGAAAGATGATTGTCAATGAATAGTCCCCTAGAATAACGAGAACCACTGTACCTGAGATGGCTTCTGTCGGGGGGCCTTACAGGGAGGGTCCTGAGCCGGGTCCCGCCTTGGGAGAGGGCGGCGGCAGGCGGCCAGCCTCGGTGGGTGCTCCTCTGGGACTGAGCGTTGTGAATTGCTGCAGCGCCTGCGTGTCCACTTGGGCCAGGACAGTCCCAGTTTACAGCTGTCCCAGGGCATCATGAATAGTGCCTCATTCAGCCTCCAAAGTACATGGTTTTAGATGGTAAATGATGTGGCCATTCCACAAGGCGGTCAAGGAACCCAGAGAACTGGGCTGTACTTTTATGGGCTGAGATATCCCGTGACCTCACGGGGCCTTCTCTTCTTCAGTTGTGAATGGGGCGGGGCGGGGTGGGGGGCGCTGGGCAAACGCAAAGCTGCTTCCCCGCTTCCATGCGCTGCTACTCATGTGCGCCTCTGGGCGAAGCTGGTGAGGGGACGTTTGTGTACTGTCAGCTGGACACGGACGTGTCTTCTCTTTCCCTCACATGCTTTGTTCATGTTAGCAGAGGTAAATTAGTTTCCAAAATTCTCTGAAGTGTGAAAACTTAAAACTTCTATTTTGTCCTTGGGATATGAAGGCCAAGTGCTAACTAGTGTCTGAAATAATTACAGTTTTAGTTAACGAAGAATCACAAGTGACCAGGCATGACATTGGTTAATTAGGGCCCAATTGTGTAAGCTTATACTTAAAAAAAAAAAAAAAAAAAGTGAAAGTAATCATGAAAAAGTGAAAGTAATCATATAAGAGATAACAGAATATGGAGAAATGTCCACTTTCTCACCCCTCTGATAGTGACAGTCCTCGAGACCAGCTGTAAGTCTTTCCGGACACTGAAAGGACAAGTCTATATTGCATTCACTTACATACATACCCGGACAGTTTTTAAAACCAAAAACATGTATTTTTAGTCGTTTTGTACATGACTATTACTTTCTCAGATACTCATCCTTTTTATTAAATATAGGTCCACCTCATTATTTTTAGCTGTGTGATATTTCATAGTATGGATGTACTAAAATATATATAAATAATCCCTTACTGGTGAATATTTAGGTTGTTTCCAATTATCTGCTATAACGAATAATGTTACAATGAACATCTTAGTACGAATACTCCTATGTATGTATATTTATGTAGGGTGGATTTCTAGAAATGGAGTCATTAATTTTAATAGTTACTGCTAAATTGTTATTTTAAAAGGCAAGGCTTTTTCAATTTGCACGTCAAACTAAGGACACTTGCTTGGGATTGCATGGGGGCAAGGATTCAGGGTGTCGGTTCTCCCCGAAATTTAGCTCCCAGTAGCCTTTTTTGTTTGTTTGGTTTATTTTTGTTGCAGCAATTCCTTGACCTATACAGTTGGATCAAACCGAGACCCAATTAAATCTTGCTTATGTAGAAACTTGGTCTCGGTGACCTTGCATTTATCTGGGGAGTGATTTATCGGCAGAGGCTGCCGACCAGCAGTGAGGGGTTCTGATGGGAGAACATTCTTATCCACCCCCCACCCCCGCCCCGTCTCTGGAGGCTGCATTAGGCTCACTGGGATTAACTGCGACTGAAGAACTTGTTCACCTACTTTAATTATCCTCCCAATGAGAGCTTTTCCCCCGACTGGATTTTGGGCCAGAGGAAGAATGGAGGCTGGAGAGGCTGATGGAGCAGCTCAGTGAAAGATCTCACAGCGAAGGCCCTAAGAAGGGAAGGCTGCGGCCTCATGTAAGCCGACAAGGTTTTCTTTTTCCTTTTTTGAAAGAAGAGGCCATATTTAAGGGGAAAAGAGGTGCATTTTAAAAACTTGGAGTCACTGGGCTCACCAATAAAATTATTTTCCCAAGGAATCACATTAGAAGTTAGAAGAGAAACAAGGAATGGCGTTCCAGGTTGTAAAACAAACCAGGCTGCCCCCTACTCCAACTTGCACTCACACAGCGAAAGTTAACAAAAGGATGAAAGCCAGGAAAATTGAGGGGCCTGGGGAGCTGGAGACAAAGGCTGGCCAAACCGGCCGCGGCGCCGGCCTCGTGTTCTCTGCTGCTCTCTGGTGGTCGCGCGAGGGAGTTGGGTGTAAATGCGCCTCAAGGTCCTCCTTCCTTAGTCTGCACAAGGTGGTCTTCCATAGTCCTTAGTATCGCCTAGGTTGTCAGCAGCCTGCCTGGTGATGAGGAGACGAGTGTTCTGGCATAGGAACCAGAGAACGTCCAAGTACATGCCGCAGTAGGGCTCCTTAATAGTAGAAAGGAAACAGGAATTTTTTTTCCCCCTCCCATTTAATTCAGTGTGACTCATAGACATACAGCACCCTCCCTGTGCCAGATTTTGTGTCCAGTACTGAAGGTCCAGGGAGGAGTTAAACGCAACCCTGGCCTTGGGGCGACCCGAACGTCGAGGGCAGGGTGCAAACAAACAGGTCAGACTGCACGCAGCGTTGTGAGAGGCATATTTGACAAGACATTTGTTCTTGAGAGAAAATCTCGGGTTATATAAATATTACTTATGGGGGATTTGTTCCAAACAAGGAAAACACTTCTCGTTCTGGAAAGAAGTGATGATGGCACACAGAATGGATAAAGTGTCCTTGCTTCCCTCTCCTTGTAACACTGCATTCGGACGGCTGAGGTGCCACAACTGCGACAGCTCAAAGCCTCAGCCTGGGCTTAAGGATGAGAGCCAGGCTGGGCGCATGTGTCCTTTATTCCTCTGCTAAGTAAGTCCCTCTGCGAACCAGAGGGAAATGAAGGGCTCTCCTGAGGGAGGCTGTCACACTGCGTGGCCGCAGAATCAAAGATGGCCGCTTGCCCGTCCCCCGGGCCCGCGATTGGTGCAGAGCTGGCCCGATGCTCCTCAAGGAACCTTTCCAACGTTTTGTCCCACCGTCTCTCTTTGGGAGCTCTGGGTAGAGACATGCAGGCCTTGCTAAGTAATCCTCTCCCTCAGTTCCTTTGCTAGCAAGCAGCTTTTGGGTTGCATTCATTAAGAACTAATCTTCCACACTTTGCATTAACCAAAAAGCCAGTGAGGCCCTTCCACCCCAGGATTAAAGGGGTAGGAGTCTCCTGTCAGCATCGAGGGTAACCTTCATGTGAGACGTGTAGATTTAGGGATTCCGCCCTGCCATAACCTGGAATTCATCGGAGGACCAAGGACCGTGCCTCTCACGGATGCATGGTTTTGCCTGGCTGCTCCCTGTCCCCCTGTCCTCCCGCATCCCTGTGGGACTCTCTGTGAGCAGCTGTTCCTCCTCTCGCTGCTTCGTGGCTTTAGAGTTCTGACCACTCCTGCCTGTGAACCACAACCTGCCACTCAGCATTTGACACTCTCAGGCTATTGTGATTAATTCAGGGAAGCGCACAAGACAGGGCCGGCTGCACCCCAGGACTTTTGTTGAGGCTCTCAGCGGAAAGGCATTCTGTGCAGGAGTCAAGAAGATTCGCCATAAGCCTGGCGCTGCTGGCCTCTTGCCACCGCAGTGGGAGAAGCGTCTAAGGGTCCTGCTGCTCCAGAGCATAGAAGAGAAATTGATGCGGGGTCCTAATGGCACTGTTTGGGCTCCTGGATACAGTCTTGTTTGAAGCCTCATACATGGCTATGAGCTATTCGGTTACATGACCCAATCTATTTCTTTCTGGCCCTGGCCCAGTCAGCTGTTCGCAGACTTTGGTGTGTGTTGAATCACCCGAGGAGCGTGTGAAAACAGACTGTTGTGGCCCACCTGCACGCAGGTCTCGGTGGGGGCCAGAAACTTGCATTTCCGGTAACTTCATAGGAGATGCGGTTGCTGTCGGGCCGGGCACCGTGCTTTCAGAACCAGTGGCTCATCGATCTTTTTCGGTTTCTGCTGCGTATAGCCAAACATTGTCCCGACTGATGCCGTAAGATCTTTTCTACATGGCGGAGAATCTTAAAAGTAATGTGTTTGGGAACCAGTCTATAAGCACTTGAAAGATCACATGGCCACATCTCATGGCCACATAGGACTGATCTGACATTTAGGTGGCTTTCTGCAGTCCCTGCCTACCCCCGAGCCCTTTGTGCGGCTGAAGGCGGGGCCGATGGAGTCGATGACAAATGAGCAAACACAGCGAGACTAACACGTGTTTTGTCAAAGACGTGAAGTCCGCGCCTGGAGAGGGTGCGCGTTTTTCACTCCGCTCCAGTCTGCCAACCAAATGCTTTTCATGAGAAACATCAAAGCCATTTCATCTGCAAATTTCATTTTTTGAATCCCTTAATCTACGCCGTTGACAAAAGTTTCTGTCAAGTGCTTCAAACCATTGTTATTAACAAATTTTGTTTTGTCAATCATGATTTAGCTTGCTTGCAAATGCATTTTATAATGTTTCACTGGATCCTGTAGAGGGAATGTCTAAAAGTCAACGCCTCAATCTCAAAATTGAAAGCGAAGGGAGGGGCCAAGTGAAAGTGGTGTCGACCCTGCTCGTTTAGCACATCTCTCGGATGCCCCTGTGCATTGTCACAGCTCACGTGAGGGTTTTTCAGGGTGATGCAAGCCACAGCGAGAGTAAGGATATTGCACTTGGTGAGATCAGACAGTGCTGTTCATGGCTTCCGGTTGGGTTTTCAATCTATAGATCACAGCCTTTCTGTCCTCACCTCCGAGGCCCTTTGCTGTAGCAGGCCTTGCAGGCTTTTGTGAAAGCATCGCCATTGACAATTTTCCCTGATTGCAAATTCAGGAGGATGGCATGCATATTTCAGTGTCTTCAGATTCCAGTATGTCTTTACTTCAGTTATCATGCCATTAAAGTAAAGGATGGTCACTGCTGGTTTTTAGAGATACTGTAGAGCATCTGGCTAGTTCTGCTCAAGAAGAAGCTGTGGTGGGTAATCTCACACTTGAGATGTCTGCTTTCTGCCTGGCTTTTCTGTGAATTCTTGGTGACGGCACAAGAAGGCAGGAATTCCTGGTCGCCCATGCCGTGGTAAAGTGCTAAGTTTTTTAGGTTTCCAAATACAACAAGTCATAAATTGACACCACCAGTTTAAGTTGTGGTGGATGCTCCAATGAAGCAGATGCCGGTGTATCTTACAGCGAATTGGACGTCTTATACTGTAGACAAGAAGGAGGGATGACCTGGGTTAAATAAGGGGCATCTGAGGGTGAGTCCTGGCTCTGCTGCAGGGGAGCTACTTGATCTTGAGCACGTCACGGACATCTGGGCCCCTCTGTTCCTGGACAGCTCCTGACCCACACACTGCAGCGGCTAAAACTACTTGCCTTGAAGATGTTCTGAGTTCCTGGGAAGATCACAGAGGTGCATTTAGAAGTCGAAGTTTAGGGTAGTTGTCCCCTGCTCGATAAATACAAGGCTGTACTGGATGTCGTTTCAGAGATGCCGCTCCTTTGTTATCCGTCTGGAAAGAGGCACCGCATTCCGCCCTGTGGTATAAGCCAGTGAAGGGCAGGGTGGTGACATGGTTTAAGAGCTCGCCTCAGCTCTCTCCTCTTGACCTGTCACGTAGCCTGAGGCCCACACTTAGCTGGTTTTTGGAGTCTGATTTGCAGAGGAGAGGAGACCACACATAAAGGGTACTGGCAAAGGTTGATGTACACGTGTGTGTGAGCCTCACTGGAAATAGTCGTGGACCAATCCGATGCCGGGATAGTTGAGATCTGCGACCCAGAAGCTGTCGTTGAAGAGAAGGTGGCTGGGGCACCAGGCAGGTGGAACAGAAGACTCCCCTGTGTATTGGGGTGCGGGGGAGGAGTCCATATCAAAATCTAATACTGTCACTTCTCCAATTGTGATTTTATCCAGTTCCTTACAAGGAAAGAATCATTTTATATTTGAGACCTTTTGAACCCCAAACAATGCCTAAAAACAGTGGTTACTGCAAAAGCAGGGTGGCACGTTTGGGCAGCTGTCACTTTTTTCCAGCGGGACCCTGTCCCCAGCGCTGTGACAAGTTCACCGAGCTCTGCATGTTCTCTTGCATCCCTTCTTGACCCCTTTATGACCCCTTCCAACTTCTCTTCTCCAGGCAGAATGACCCCAGTTCCTGCATTCACTCTTCCAAAACCATCCATCATCTCCACGGCCACCAAAATCCACACTCCCGCCCATGACAAATGACGCGCGGCTAACAATAGACTTCCTGGAGGCCTCGGCCCCACGTTTTCTGTCTACAGCCAAGGGAATCGAGATGGAGTGCACAGTTAGGGAGAAACAAATCAATTACACTAAGTGACAAACAAACAAACTCTCCTTTTTCTCCGAAGCCCAAGCTGGTGGGGTGAGCCACACAGACAAGGGCTTTCAGGACTGTGGTTTCTGGGACTCGTCTTCAGGATGCGTGGTCGTTGGGGGGCCTGGGCAGCCCAGGGGGAGAGGAGGGCAGAGTGGTGGCCTCTGGCTGCAGGCCCTGCACATTCTGTGCACATAGTTGTTCTTTTCCAGGAAACATTCGCACTCACCTTTGGCTTGTAGAAGCTTAGACAGGCCCACAGCATGAACTGTTGGTAGTAAGTGTTGCCAGTGTTGGTATTGTAATCCAAAGTGGCTCTTATTGAGGGGTCGGGGGAGAACTGAACCCCTCTTGGCTGGTCCACCTTAATCATCCAAGGGTTAACCCTACTTCAGGTGCAGCTACATGTAAGAAATCGAGCCCCCAGCGATGCGGCTTCTGGTTCTCTGTGTTTTGGCCCGGCCGTCCCTTTGCAGAGCCCATCCTCAGCTGGGTTTCGTCCCTTACGTGCACGGTGCCTGTTCCTGGTCCTCAGTCACACCTGTCAGCTTCAGACCTCGCAGAAGAGAGTGAGAGCCTTTATTCCTGCCATTCCAAGAATGCGTCTCCGAGATTTCTCTCTGACTGGAATGGCTTAGGTCACAGGCTCCCCCCAGAGCAATGACTGTGATGAGGACCTGGGCTTTTCACTGGCTGAAGCCTGGGTTTTGTATCCCACCCGTAAGCCGAGGAGGACGGAGGTGGGAGAGGATGGGGCCTCAGCTACAAGGTGGCACTGCTACTGGGAAAGGAAGCTCTATTAGTCCTGGTTGAGTGGCAGAACATGTCACAGGAAGTGATCTGCTGGATATTGAGTGCTCAGAACACAGTTGGAAGAGCCGGGGTCATGCCCCAGGAACGGCCTTCAGAAGAGCCATACAGAACTGGCGCTCATACAGAAGGGCCCCTTCACTCAGGAAGTGGGGAATCGAGAAGGTGCCCTACCAGATGCTGGCCCCTGGTCATACCACCCGTGTGTGATTCAGGGATCAGGAAGCGGCCGCCAGGACCCCTGGCTCCAGAGCTGTGCCCTCTCTGGACCTACACCAGGAAAACAGTGCTCCGCACGCTGCCTCTGGACACCCAGAAGGCCATGAGCTCCGTCCTCGGTCCTCTGCCAGCCCCGCTGGAGAAAGCTCACATAGTGCATGGCGGCTCTGGCCAGAAGCAGCGGCAGAACCGTGACCTCTGCCTCCCTGCCGTGCTCCAAATCTCGTGCGTCTGAATGGCCAAAACTGAATGCCCTCTTGAACCTTGGGGAGTCTGGTAAGTCGAGTATTGAGCTTTGCGGTATTTGCATCCACTGGAGAGAGGGACCAGTGGAAGTTGAATGGCTGTTTCCATGGCCAGGTGGAATTGGGACTAACTGTCCACTACTGAACAGCATGCAGGTCCTCCTAGGCAGGCTCCCCATGAAACCTTCCCTCAGGTAGGCCCGCCTTGCTGAGGCAAAGCTGTAGGGACCCTTGGAGGACAGACACTGCATCAGAGACGGTCACTCAGGATCCGCCACGCATGCTCAGCAAGGGGGCTGATACGCGTCCCTCGTGGGAGAAGAATCCAAGGGGGAAAGCACAGGGAACGTCACGTTCACGTAAGACCCGGCCACAGGGACAGCAGCGAACCACAGGGCACAGAGCCAGCCAAGGAGGGGGAAGCCCGCCGGACGGCCACCTTGAGGGCGTGCCCAGGCACGGTCCCAGGCACGGTCCCGGCCACGGCAAACTGAAGCCGAGGCCGTCGCTGCGTGGGTTTAGAGTTAGCGACCTCCTTTGGACGGGGTGCTCATGGATGGTGGTCGAATAGCCGGTGGCGCTGTGCACACGGGCCGTGCACCATTCTGGAGCCGTCGCAGGTGCAATTGCATCTCAGCCTCCCTGCGACCCGGGAGACAGGACCGCTGTTCATGCAGCGGCCGGTCGGACGCTCCTGGGGTGCAGACGCAGCCCCGGGGGCTGGAGCTGCAGCTGTGAGTGGAGCAGACAAGGACCCTGTCCTTACGTTTCCTACGTCTGAGTGGTAGATGATTGTTCCTATGTGGCAGGGGAAGAAACTCGAGGCGCCGAAGAGTTGCGTCCCTTACCAAGGTCATTTGGCCAGCGACCGGCCTGCCCGCACTCGACCCCCGGCAGCTGCTCCGGGTCCGTGCCCTCTGTCACCGTCACCATCACCGTCACTGTCACCCTGCCACCACACACCCCAGTGTCCTCGGGCGCCTCGAGGGAGGGCGCCAGGGCAGGGCTTCTCTGCGTTTCACCGGTGGGAAATGGAGGCTCAGAGGCTCTCGGCTGAGGTGGCCGGGCCCGCAGCAGCAGCGGCAGCAGCAGCAGCCGTCGTGGGGGCAGAGCTGGGGCGCCACTGCGGGGTGCGTGGCAGCCACGTCTTCTCAGGGCAGCGCTCCGCCTCCAGGGCTGCGCACAGTACCAGGAGGGGGCGGCCCCTCCCTGCACCTGCCTAGTGATGGTGATGAGGACGACGTCGCTTTACACGATGATCTCCTTTAATCTCCACTACTCTGCCAATGAAATAGAGCTATTTTCCATTGCACAGGTGAGGAAAATGACTCAGTTATTTTCCCAAGGTCGCATGGCCAGGGGTCGAGGAGCCAGGGTGTGCGCCAGGTGTCCGGGGCGGGAGCTGTGAGAGCGTCCGCTCGCCTGGAGCGAGCCCCTGCCTTTCCCTCCTGCCTGCGGGGAGCGCTTCGGGGATTAGCAAAGAAAAACACTTTTCTTAACGGAGGAAGCATCTCATTTTTCACCTGTGTTGTTACAAAAGAGGGGAAGAATAACCATTTTGTTAAAGCCATTTTAGATAAAGGGTCATTCAGTGCATGAGCCCAAATCAGGGGATACTAAAAAATAGAAGTAAATAATACGCCTTTGGCACTGCCTCTCCCCATCCCCGACACCTGCTTTCTGGTTGGAGCAACTCGGGCCTTAGCTTGCGGCTTATTCGCAGCCACCTTTCCAAAGGACGTATCTTTATTGGAGCGACAATTTCTACCACAAGTTAAACACCTTGGTACTTTTCCTTTTGGATTAAAGGGGAAAAGCCCTGTAGTATTTGAAGGTAGCCGTCTCATGGTGGTCTCGGGGGCTCTTCCGTGAGCCCTGGAGGCCAGCCCTGCGTCCTTAGAACGGCAGTGACATATGGTGTGAAGAGCAGGCTTCTCGTTCTGGACGCTGTGGACGCTTGGGTTAGACGATTTCTTGTTGAGGGGGATTTTCTGTGCATTGAAGGGTGTGTAACAGCATCCTTGGCCTCTTTCCGCTAAATGTCAGTACTGCCACTTCCCCGCCCCCCAGCACGACAACCAGAACATCTTGCGACATTGCCAGATGTCCCCGAGGAGTGGGGGTGCCGTCAGGCAAGGTCCCCCCAGCTTGAGAACCGCTGGTGATGCGTGTGGGTATGGGAGTCGGGGGGGCTTGCGTTCTGAGCACGGCTGGCCCCCTGTGAACGTGAGGACGTGCCGGACTCCTCGGCGACCAGGCTGTTCGACAGAAATGACCACAGCGTCCGCCTCACACAGCCCGTTGTCGGCGGGTCAGCTGAGACCATGGGAGAGGCGTGTGATGCTGCAGATGGCTACGTGTTCACGACGCTTGTGCACGCCGCCTTCCCGCACCCGAGCCAGCCTTCCCCTCTCGGTCTCCTGGACAGTTTGCTGGGGTCAGGCGCCTGTGTTCTAGCTAACGGGAGAGGAACGGAGGTTATGGGAGGCAGGTCCATGAAAGCCCCCTGGATGTGGACCTCTGTGACCCTTCCCTGCCCGCCAGCTATTCGTAAGGTCCCTAAGGTGCCAGGGGATGTGGAGGTTGGGGGCGGCATAGGACAGAAGAAACCTATGTCTCTATTTGACTGAACGGGGCAAAACCAAACTTTTGACCCTGCCACTGCTGACCGCACCTTTTGGGAGTAAAAAATAAGCTTTTATTAAACTCTCACTGAAAGGTGGGAGTTTATTTGTTACAGCAACTAGTCTGACACCAAATACAGCTTGTGCATAACAATGTAGTTGGCACATAGCAGGTGTCAATGGATGTTAAGTAATAACTATTCCTGGTAGCTGGTGAGTCCTGTCTTAGTTTCCGTAACCTGACAGACAAGTGCAGATCAGCCAGGGGGAGAAATAGCGGCTGAGCCGACTGACATACAGCACAGTGTGCTTCTCCCAAAGTCATGAAATTTGATGGGTGAATCAGCATCGACTTATTTTAGACAGTTAATTTTTCAAACGCAGTGGAGGCTCTCTTTCTAGAAGAATGAAGAAAAGCATGCTGGGACAAATCAACTCCTGAGATGTCCATTAAAGTCAGGAACGATTTTGTACAGGTGATCATAACAAAAGTTACCAGTGGCTGGCTGCAGAGGCCCACCCGAGTCAGGACCGCGTGGCCACCCGCCCCGCCCCTTGCTAGTCTCTGAGGAAAAGTCTGCATCTCCAGGTTCGGTGTCCCCAGCCGGGAAAAAAGGCATCGCTGAAAAGGTCAGAGCTCTCATGGCTCCCCATTTTGCCACTCACCCACTTATATTTTGGGCTAAGAATTTCTAAGAATCAACTCCTGAGCACAGCGCTTACAGCCCTCTTTGCAAAGACCAACTCAAATGGATGTAATTAATCACTATAACTATTTAATTTTCTTACGGAGAATGTCAGCCTTTCCTAAAGAAGCAGAGGCCTGAGTTCTGGCGGCGTCTCCCACCCAGAATTAGCTGTCCGCCCGCCACCCCGGCCCTCTCTGCACACTGACGCGGCTCGGTCGGTTCCTGCGGAGTGCGGACTGGGAGCGCTAGCGAGTGGATTTCCTGCCACTGTGCTGCTGGATGAGGATCGGGCCGGCGAGAACCTGCTGATTGTCTGTAGATAACTCGGACTGTGCCTAACTTGGCTGATCTTGCCTGGCTTGTGCCAGCCCGTTACATCTGGATGCAAGGTTTGCTCCTCGCCTCACTGTTTACATGCTCGCTTAGGGACCATTCTGCGGTATCTGGGTTTGGGCTGATATGGGGATGGGCGTGTGGCTGTGGTGGTTGGGGATAGTCTTCCAGCCAGGCTAAGAACCTGCGCCCCTCATGCCTGTCCCTTGGGAAGCAGACATGGTGGAATAGCAGTGGGCGGGGCCATGGACAGGTGCCCTGGGATCCCATGATCTGGCTGCGCCTGGGCTGGGCCCTGGGGCAGGTTTGCTCCTTCACCAGTGGCACCTGTCCAGCGTCCCCCATGCACGGTCCACACACATTAGATCCATGAGGCGGCGGTGCTGATGGGTGTCACACAGGAAAACAGGTTCCTTAGTGATGAAAGGTGTGGGGAATGGGACCGCACAGAGCAAAGGACGTTTTCTCCTGCAGAACTTCTCAGGACCTTTATTTTTTGCTCATGCGTGCTGAGCATCTCTGAGAAGAGGAGCGAGCATTGTGACATTTCCCGAACTTCCTGCCAGTAGACTAGGTTTGCACGGCCGCCTCGCTGCTTTGACAGATGTGTGCCTCCCACATGCTAGGCTCTCAGCTGCTCCCGGGATGAGCCGCTGGGAGAAGAGCAGACTCAGCCCCTCGTCTCCCAGGACAAGGTTCCCGGGGAGCCTGGCCACGGTGTTCACCCTGGTGTAACAGGTTTCCGTGGGGCTTGCGCCCTGGTGTTTCTGCTTTCTAGAGCTCACTTAAGGACTGAAAGGAAGCCGTTTGAAAGAGAGAAGAGCAGATCATGTGGGACAGTATAAGTGTGCTCTTGTGCTGGTAAGCGGTTCAAATAGCTATCCTTGGCTCTTCAACCAGGTTTTAAGCACCTTGAAAATTGAGATCATGGCCTATTTTATTTCCTCTTATTAACACACCTCCATTTACAAGTAATAGGAACCCAACTCTAAATAGATAATTTCTCGTCTTTTATAACCAAACAAAGAAAGCCAAGGTGAAGTTGGCTTTAGGTATTACAGATCCTGGGATCCAAATACCCCGAAGACACTTTACCTTCATCTGTTTCTCTCTCCCTCATGTAGACGTATAAGCAACGTGCACTCACATGGCCCTTGTCTGCTCCTCTCCACATGTCACTTCGTCTCCTCTTCCTGCAGTCATTCTCCGCCTCCTGCTGGGCGGTGTCGCCCTGAGACAGTCCTGCTTCTCTCTGACTTAGAATAAAGAGAGAGCTGGTCCTTGTCTCCAGTGAGGACGTCTCAGTGCGTCCTCTCTTCAGGCTGTGTTCACGCGCCCATCACGGCCCGTCTCTGGGATGCGCCCGCGCCTGCGCCCACACCCGCGCCCGCGAGCATGCGCGCTGGTACCGGAAGGCACAGACGCAGTGGCCAGTCAGAGCAGCACCCCGTCCGCTGCACGCCATTGGGGCTCATCGGGAAGACCGGAGGCCCTCAGTAGCCGCCACGGAATCCAGAGAGCGAGAGATGCAGAATAAGTAAAGTGCAGAATAGTGAGTAGTGCCAGGGGGATTGTTTGTAATTAAAAAACATATATTTCTCCCTCCCTGACGGTCTTGGAATATAGTAGATGCCCAGGAAAAATTTACATAACAAGAGGGCGGGTCTCTTTTGCATTTAGAACATAGTATAAAGTTCTGTTGCACGTGTTTCATTTTCTTTGGAAGCCTCTGAAGTTAAGACCACTGTACAAGTTTGTATTTTCCCTTTCTTTGCAAATTTTAAGAAACTTTTGACAAGTTTCTGCTCCCAGATAGTTTCCCTCTTTTTATCCCTGGTGCTGAAAGTGCTTCTGTTTCTCATGAGCCCCCTGGCTTTCTGGGTATTTGGTCCTTCACTCCTTGTCCTCACAAAGATAGCCAGCCTTCACTTCATCACTTACTTTAATGAGGTTCCACACAGAGAAACAGGCCTGTATACATTCTCCTAATTGCAGCCCGAGAAACTTCATGCCATTTTACAGGCTGATGAAACACAGGGAGGGAGGGCCCAGTGGTGGCTGAACAGTGACCTTGGGCTGGGAAATCAGAGCCAAGGGTCCGTGGACTCCTGCCCTCACCCCCGCCTTCTGAAACACGGCTCCATGAAATCCCCATCTGAACGGCTGTCTTATTAGGAGAGATGGAGCGCAACACCTGTGCGTTGGGACCGTCCAATATACGTATGGCCTAGGCCTCTAGCGTGGAGCGTGCCCTGCCTGTTCTTTCCTTTTCTGCTAAACCGCAGCAAAGCTCAGGCTGGTTGGGGCCGAGAACAGAAGTGCGGGACTAGGCAACGTTTTTCGAGCATTCTTTGCCTGCCAGGCATTGTATTAGGTCCCTTCCAGTTACTAGATGATTCCACCGGCAGTGATCTGAGTGCTATTTTTCCTAAGTTCCAGTTGAAGAAACAGGCTCAGAAGGGTTAATGTGAAGTAACTTGCCTCTATTTACAGTTAACAGAAGTCCAGTACAGACTCGAGTAAAGAGAGTGTGATTCCAGAAATCCTCCTCCCACGCTCTCCCCCGCAAACGACATCGCTAAACATACCGACTCTATTTGCTTGTGAGGTAAAAACGGGGGGGCTTTCACAGTGTGACAGTCAGCGTCCTGGAGGGCGCACCGCAGGCGGAGACCACGCTGCGGGGCCCCGGAAGAATGCGAAGGCTGAGAGGGGCTCTCAGGCCCGGGCGCGACGGCTCAGCTGCGCAGAGTGCGACCGGCCGGGGGAGGAGCTGGCGGGTCTGGTGGCCAGGCTCCCGGGGCTCCTTCCGTCTCTCTGTTCTCCGACCGACCGTGCTGCGCAGTAGGGTTCCGGTGTGGCCCCGCTGGCCGGGTGGGTCAAAACCGCCTTCAGTGGTGGGAGAAACTGCGCCTGCTGTGCATTGCTGTCCCCAGAGCCCCCTGAATTAGGACGATTCTACCTCACAGTCAAGCTCCTTGGGCAAACTTTATGAACTATAGTTTGTGGAAGGTACCTGTTGAGCCCTTGGTCAGGATTTGAGTGGCACGTGGCGTTGTTTCTGGAGGCAGCCGCAGCTTGGTGGGACGGGACTGGATCTGAAGATCAGCATGTGCGTTTTCTCCTCCAAACCTTAGTTTCTTCATCTGCAAAGTGAGCATTAGGCACCCCCTTATCTCAGAGACGTGACAACACGGGTGACTCGAGTTTGCGAACGGAAGCACAGCTTCCTGCAGAAGTCAGCAGGGGGCATGGGGGGAGAGAAGGGCCTTGTACGGCTCTGTCCAGCTCCCGTGTCTACCCTGGGGGCCTGTGTGTGCAGTGAGTCTCATGGTACATGGGCTTGCTTGTCACTCAGCTCTCCGGGGTGGAGGAAACCCCAGGGCAGGTGGGCGTGTGGGTGGCCGCGGGTGGCTGATGGAATCTTAGGTGGGCGTGTGGCCCCCGACTTTCTTCACGCCTCCAGCCGTCTGCCACCTGCAGCTGTGGACTACCCGCCCCGCCTCCATCCACCTCGGACATTCCCCTTGCCTGCTGCTTGACCTTCTCTCCCCGTCTTGTAAAAGTTTAGGCCCCAGAGGGGTAAAGCTGGAAGAAGTTCTTAAAATAATCTGAAGAGTAAAGTTTCTGACGCCCGTGGCATTTCTGAAAGCCTGGTGCACACACTGTGGGCCCGTCATTTAAGTCGTGATGGACAAAGTCTCTTTTTCATCGTAGTGGTCCATAGCTGTGCGGGTACCTGTTATTACATTTCACTTATGATAAAGATATAAACTGTCCCTTTAAATACATTAAAAAATAATTGTACCAGAGTCCACGCAAACCTTGCTGTGAGGACGTGTGGAGGTGCGATACAGCTTCACTCTGTGTCACTGAGGTGGTAATGGGGTGCAGAGAAGGAAGTGCCATCTGTCCAGGGCCACCAGACAGTCCCCGAGGCGCCCCTGGGCCTGGGGCTCCCGTCCCCCCTGCCCCCCAGGGCTCTGCTCACCAGCTCGCTTAACGTGGACTCTGGGCTTTAAGTCCACTGCGATCAGGAAAGTAAGCCAGAGCCTGGCACCAGGCTCTCCACAGCCAGCTGAAAATGCTTTGGGGATTAAAATTTCTCATTTTCTTTTGAGTGTGTGTGTGTGTGTGTGTGTGTGTGTGTGTGTGTGTGTGTTGGTGATGCCCAGTGAGAGGACAAAGCCCAGGCCTCCAGTAGGAGCTGCGGTTCCCTGGCAGTGGTGCGTGGGGGCAGGGGCAGGGGCAGGGGCGCAGTCACACTTCAGGGGCTCTCGGTGCGGAGCGGGAGCTCAGATGGTGACCAGGGCCGCTGCCCCCACCCCCCGACCCATCCCGTCCGCTGCAGGGGGAGAGGCTTGGGGGCTGCTGTGAGGCGGGGCATGCGTGCGGGCAGCTGCAGGTGGGCTCTGTCCACGTGCCCTGTGCGCGTTTACATGGATTATAAACCAGAGTGCCACGTAGGGCTCTCTTTTAATTTAAAAAGGGTCAGGGAGGAGTGTCTTAGCTGAAGCTGGAAAGATGCTCCTGTGGTGGGAAGAGCAGAGACTTTCGAGAAAGATGGGCCTGACTTTAGATCCCAGCTTTGTCATTAACCAGAAGTTGACATGAGTTACCTGACCTTTGTGAGCCTCAATTTCTTCAATGTTAAACCCCCCTATTTCTTAGGGCTTATTGTGGATGTTAAATGAAACAACATCTAGGAAAGCACCTAGCATTGTTCTCGGTAGGTCATAGAGGCTCTAGGTAATTACGAATTTCAGTTAATCCTCCTGTTCCTCCTCATATCACCCTTCCTGAGATTCTTTGTGTTTTAAGAGGGTGCAAAACTCTAAGCTGGGACAGCAGGTTCAGTGAGGAACTTGGAGGCATCCAGGACAAGGGGCAGGCTTGTGGATGAGGCAAGGTGGGTTCAGTTCCTAATAGATGGTGTCACTGCTTCCTAAGGGCATGGCTGTCCTCTGCCGTGGCCACCAAATTCAGAAACATTCTAGGGTGGGGAAGCCGAGGAGAGATCGCTGGGTGCACAGCCCGGTGGTGGCCTCGGTGGTGGCCTCGGTGGTGGCCTCGGGCGTGGCCTCGGGTGTGTGCGTGAACGCGGGCGTGGAAGACGTTTCCCCAGTGTCGGTCCCGCTCACCAGTCCCTCGGAATGTGCTGCCCTCCGCTAGGATGCCCCCGTTGGGGGGGAAGGGAAAGAAATGGGCTCCTTCTAGTTGTGGATCTAAGAGATTATTCCTAATGGCCCCTTCTCTTTGTTTTGAGTGAATTCCCGTAGGAGTCGTCGCTCTGGGCCGGCAGCGCTGAGAAAGCGCCCTCGCTGTAACGGGTCATCTGCAGCGCCTCCCCCCCCCCCGCCCCGTCCCTGCCCTTCCCCCCCGCATCCTCCCGTCCGGCGGTCAGAACATGCTCCAGTCTGGTCTGATTAGAGAGACACAATGACTCATGTTTGTGAAGTGCGTTTTGAACTTTACATTGCCTCTTCACATTTTTAAATCATTGCATTTAAGTCTCATCCAATAAGATTCTGTATTTCCTGCCATTTAACCTGCGAGCTGCTTCCCCTACCTGTTGCTAGGACAACCAGTGCCCACTCGGCTTTCACTCAGTGTCCAGGGCAGCTGTGCCAATTAACTCCCTGAAATTGTAGGCCAGGTCATCAATACCAACTGTATGGACTTGGCTGGAATGTTTTAATTAAATTTACAGTAATTTTATTTGCAGCTTCTTCTGCAACCTGCATGGCGGGCAATTGATTTCTGTTTCAGATACAATGGTCTGTTTTCTAACTGGGTCATCCCTTCTTCTAAGTGCCTTTCGCCATCAGCTGAAATACTGTCAAGTGAGGACTAGCCAAGGCATGTGATTACTTGAAGTAATAATACAGAAGCAACAAACGGTAACGTAGCTGGAGGGTTGAGCTTCTGCAGTGAAGTCTTCCCCCCGCCCCGCCCCCCTGGCTGGATGTGTTCTGAGTGGAATGAATCTAGAAGACAGGGGTCAGGAGGAGCCTGTGGAAAACCCCCAGGGACCATCGGTAGGAAACCAGACTCCGTGCGCTGCAGCCTCCTCTGTGCCGCTTAGAGGAAAAGACGCAAACAAACAGCCTTCCCCCCGCAGTGTTCGTGGTAAAGACGTGTCCTGACAGAAATGAAACTGCGTGCTCCCTGGAAGAACCCCTCCTTTCTACTTTAAGCACAGTGGTTAAATGTTTGGCCTCCCGAGAGAGGTGAACCTAAGAGTGATGGAAGTTTATTGCAAGGATCTGTGAACATCCCGGGCAGAACTGGAATCTGTCCCAACAGCCTCACCGATTGCTAGACTCTGCTTCTTCCTTCTCGTGGAGCCTTTGGAAGCGCTGCCCCAAAGTCTTTATCTTCTTTCAGGCTAAGAACCTGTACTGAACGCCCTACCCCTTTCTGTTTGCCCTGCCTTCCCCCGTCCCGCAGTGGGCGTTGTTGTGGGTCAGTCACAGGGACCTTCTACTGGACAGAGTCCCTTTGGCCGCTGCAGGATCAGGTGTGTTCTTTTGTGTACTTGCATGTGGCCTCACCCTGCCGCGGTTCTGTCTGATGGGGCCAAAGGCTTGTCGCTGTGCCCCGACCAAGGAAAGCTGCCTGGCATGACCAGAACGGGGACAGAGCAGGACGCAGCAGTCCTAGCAGGGTGCCCTGGTTCAGCAGGGGCCCCGGGGCCCTCACACTGTGCGGCAGGGCCAGCTTTCACTGGCAGATAAGACCTTTCAGCATTTGAAATGCCGGGTAGGAATTCACTCGATATCGGTGCATGAACGAAGGAAGGCAGGGCTGGTTGAGGGAGGAGGACATGGTTCCACCTGGGTCCCTCAGAATGGGAGAGAGACGGCCAACCACCGCCTCTGCTCATGTGCCGCAAGAGCCGTTTTCCAAGAACTCGGAGAGATTTAGCTAAAGGCACGATTGGCCATGGGAGCTTGGAATGCCGTTAGGGAATAACAGTGGGATTTTCTCATGGTGAACACCTGCCTGCAAAGTCTTTCTGTCCACATTTTATGTTCCAAATAAACAGAAATCTAATGAGAATATAGTCATTTCCCGTCAAAGGCAACGGTAGAATATTGTATTGGAAGAGCTTCATCTAATAGGAAAAAAAAAATGTGTCCCCTGGTGAAAATATAGTCATGCTGGAATTTGAGGATATTTCCCTTGACGATAAAGTTAATCTTTTTTTCATTGCTTAAGATGATTTCCTGATGGGAGACACCGTGTCTGTGGAGATATTTTTGCTAATTTATTTGAGTCCGGTTAGAGAATTGATTCTAGTTCATTGTAGCTCTGGGATGGCTGACCCTTGACAACTGCCTTATTCTCTAGTTAGGTTGCCCCGATAAACACTCTTTCTTCACATTTGTCACGGCTTCTAGACTCAGCCAAACGCGTGAGGCAGAAAGTGAAATCCAGGGAGAAGCTGTGACTGGGCGCGGGGAGGCCCGTTGCCCAGCCTTCTGCGCAGACGCAAAGGAGTGTCGCGCGCGCGGAGAGGCGGCCAAGGCTTCCAGTGCCAGAATCCCCCACCCCCACCCCCACCCCGGAGGCCGGGCGCGGGGCTGCGCGAGGTTCCTGGAATCTTGGGGAGCTCAGAATTGCCTTAGGAGGACATTAACAAGGCTGAACACAAAAGGAAAACCACGCAACTTTTTGGTCCTCTGTCTTGTCGTTGCCTTCCCAGCCACATAGATGATGTCACGTGATTTCTCCTCCCTTTCCTAGCTGCCAGACCACCAGCACCGTGCACATTTACCAAGCGCGTTTGCCGCCCTGTCCCGAGGACCCAGGCTGAGCCTGCCAGTCAGCGGGCTCCAGCTGTGGTTCTCAAATCCAGTGCAGCTCTGCCAGGGTGTGCTGTGGGCCGGTGTTGGCTACCTCCGCAGATTAGGGCAGGACAGATGCAGAGATAATACAATAACACAGCGACATGTATGCAATGCTAACCACGTACAAGGCACTAAGTCCTTACATATAGGCAGACAGCGGACCCTTGAATAAGCACAGGTTTATGTTGTGCAGGCCACTTGTAGGTGGTTCCCTGCCGCCCCGCCCCCGCCCCAATAAATACATCGTTGGCCTTCTGTTTCCTCGGGTTTTGCATTTGTGGATTCAACCAACTATGGATCAAAACAATATTTTTTTAACCCGTGGTGCAGAGGGCCAACTGTAGGTATTGCTCTACATCATTTTCTAACAGGGCCTTGAGCATCCCTGTGTAAGTAAAGGTTTTGGTGTCCATGAGTGTCCTGGAACCAATTTCCCATAGACACT
The DNA here is from genome assembly GCF_021234165.1 of Pteronotus mesoamericanus. NCBI lineage: Eukaryota > Metazoa > Chordata > Mammalia > Chiroptera > Mormoopidae > Pteronotus > Pteronotus mesoamericanus. The sequence goes on along the minus strand of NW_026555086.1, from coordinate 4,866,603 downwards.
GAGGGACAACTGAGTTTTGGGGGAGGCAGAAGTTATATACCCGGACTGTGTACTGTGGGGGGGTGCTGGTGCCCCTACTCGGCGTGGTGTTCAAGGGTCAACTATAAACTCATTTCATTGTCATAGCCACCGTCTAATATTACTATGACTTTTTCATAAGAAGCAACCTGTGAAGCAAAATGAATTTAAGAAACTTGTCTCAAATCACGTGGCGGGTAAGGGGAAAAGCCCAGATTCCAATCCAGGAAGCCCGGCTTCCGAACCTCGGGCTGTGCGATTTCCAGCGTTCCTACCTTGCTCTTGAAAATATGTGGTGGTTTTCTTCCCAATGGGGTTTCTCTTCCTAATTCCACTGTGTTGTTCACTCATTCATCACTTCTTCAAGTTTTCACACATTCAGGCTTTCACAAAGTACACAGTCGTCATCCAGGGTGTTTGGACGGTACCAGCTGATGGGACCGCAGTGACGAGCAGGACAGCCCCAGCCCTGCCAGGGGCCACACGTCTCGGAGGGGAGCCAGATGAACTAGCGATTACGGCATTAACTTGCTGTTTATAATTTCTAGCTATAGGTAACAGCGCTGCAGTTGCTGTTTCCTGCTTGGAGCAGTGGAAGGGTGTGCCGATTTGTGCGTGAAATCCGGGAGAGTGTGACAGAGGGGCTGGGACCGGGCAGGGCAAGGAAGGGGAGGCTGTCGCGGGGTCTGGGGGACCGGGGCAAGGCAAGCCAGGCGTCTGGTCCCTGGGGCCTGGCACGTGCTTCTGCCGTTCAGGAAGACTCCAAGCAAATGTGACGGGAGACTTAACACCCGACAATTCTGGGTGAGTGGAAGTGTTTTATTTTTAAAAAAGAAAGGAAAAGAAAAAACTGAGAACGGCACCATTTCATGCATATTGTTTCTTGAAAGTGGAGTGGAGGTACCACCGTGAGCGTCAAACCTCGCACGCGGTGAGATGCGGGGATTGACCGTCTAGTCTGGGGGTGAAAGGTGGGCTGGAGGCAGCCTGCCCCTCCCCTCCCCTCCCCTCAGCCCGGGGGCCCAAGCAGACTGCAGGCAAGAGAGCAGGCCCATTCGTGCCTGTGGTTTGTGGGTAGCACCTTTCCAGCTCGGGGGGCAGGTGAAAGAGGCCGCCTCTGAACCCAGGCGACGTCATAGCGAGCCCATTCTGTCAGGGCTCCACTCCCTGCCTTGTCGGAAGAGTGGGCATCTGAGGCATGCGTGGACTCCCTTGTCACGCGTGGTGGTTGCGAAAGCAAAGGCCTTGGCTTCGCGGCTCAGGCCCTGTGAGCCTCTCCTCCCCGGGTCACGCTGGGGCAGCAGAAGGTGACAGGGGCAGTTGTTCCCCTGGCCACGCGGACTTGGGCCCCGCCCGGGAGGTGAAACGGGGTGCTCCCGAGTCCCCCCTTCTCAGGGATAGAGGGTCCCCGGAACGTTTACCTGACCACTGACTTCCAAATCTGACTGCTTATCCAAAGCGCTTGAGATCATTTGTTTAAAAGTAGATTTAAAAAAAATCTAGGGATTCTGATTTAGCAGGTTTGGGATGGGGCACAAGACCCTGGGAGCTGAGGATTTAAATCCTGGACCCAGAGGGTCGCCTCTCTCCTGGGGGAGCTTGTGAAAGTGCGGGCCCCGCTCCGGCAGGTCGGGGTTGCGGCACAAGATCCTCCGTCCCTCACCGGGGCCACAGCGATGCCCCTAGTCCGGGGGTTGTCCTTGTAACTGCACGGGATTACAGCCACCTTATAAGCAGTAGGCTCTTTTTTGGTCCTTATTTGAATTCTTCTAGAGACATGGACCTCTTAGCCACATAAGACAGTTCCTCCTGTTGGAGAGATGGTTCAGTTATTAGCAAGCTCTTTGTCTTTTATTGAATCAAAGTCTATATATGAGTAACTTCCAGAAGACAGTGTAGCACAGCGTGTATGTGTGAGCCCTGAGAGAGGGGACCCGAAGTGGGTGTTGGCTCGGACGTTCACCAGCTTTGTGACTTGGGGTGACTACAGGGCCTTCCTGTGTTTATCGATTACAGTAATACCTGCCTCCGAGAATTACAGTAAATTTACCATAGCATTAATCCAGGTTCTCATCCGATAAGATTAGACCATTGCTTGGCATGGAGGAGCACAGACGGGCATTTCGCGGTTGGTGCAGTTGCCGCTCAGGCAGGATCACTTTGACGTCAGTTCTGTTTCGTTTCCCGGCCTGAGCCGCTAACCAGGCGGCAACCCATAGCAGTACTAAGACAAAGGTAGTAATTGGTCCTTTCCCGCGTCCTGCCAGCCTTTCCAGCCTTCGCACCCCTGGTGGGTGGGTGTCGCAGTTTGATCTTCTCACTGCTTCTTTGGATGGACAGAAACAAAGCCTTCCAAATGCGGAAGAGGCGTTCCTTCTAGGAACATGGCAATCTGAGTACAAGCCGCTGTGGTTTCATGTTAAACTTGGGAATTTCAATCCCCAGTCCCAAACGGCAGAGGCAGCGAGCACTGGTTTTCCTTCCCTTCTTAAAAAATTACTATTTTGGACTTGTGAAAATACACACATATTGTAACAAATCCCCATAGACCCACCTCCCAGCTTAAGAAATAGAATGAGCAGTGCTCCGAGGCCCCCTGTGGGTCCCTCCCCGGCTGTAGCCTCCGATTCAGAGGCAACCACTGCTCAGAACCGGTATCGATCGCTGTCCTATATGTGGGTTATTCTTCACTATAGACACAGGCGCCTCTAAACAACGGAAGATATTATTTTTCACGTTTAACATTTTATATTACGTATACATCTATAATTTTCTCTCTTCTCCCCTCTGCATTGTAGTGGTGGATGCATCCAGGTGGCTCTCTGTATCTCTGTTACTCATCCTCGCTCCTCTGCTGCACTGCGTCGTGTTTCTCATCTGTGTGCGTGGCCAACTCTCATCTCCCCGGGAGCAGGGAGCGGCCATGTGCTCACTGCGCATTCTTACCCAGTCTGTTGTTTATAGCCTGAATTTAGTACTTGGGGTCTTGGTTCTAGAATTCAAAGACCTTTGGTTTTCTGGCTCATGTAGTTGAAAAATGGTGGCTTTCAATGTTTTTTCTTGTTTGTTTGCCTTTTTTTTCGTCACTTCCTTCCTTCCCCCTTTCATTCCTTCCCTATACATTTAAAGCATACACGGTCTGACCAGAAGGTACCCAGCCATGTAATATGAAAAAGAGACATTTATTGAAGAAGATACAAGAAACATTGCACACAGGACAAGGACGCCTCAGTCCCCTTCAAAGTAGGTACCTTGGGACCTCACACAGTTCTCCCAGTCGCCATCAGCCGCCCCATCGTATTTTCCTGAATCTCATTGACAGTCTGAAGTCTCTTCCCTCTCAAAGGTGATTTTGGTTTTGGGAAAAAACAGAAGTCGCAGGGCACCAAATCTGGGCTGTAGCGGGGCTGAGTCACCTGGGTGAGTTGATGTTTCGTCAAAAAATTCTGTATAAGATATGATACATGAGCAGGTGCATTGTGACGAAGCTGCCAATCACCAGTTGCCCATAGCTGCTGCCTTCTGAGTCATCTGAGTAGTTTCTGTGGAGGGATGTTCAAGGTTAACGCAAAATTTGATGCAGATTCATTGATCTACTCAGTCATTTTGAATGTGACGGCCACACAGTACACATGATCACTCAGCGACATCTACTACTCCTGCTGACTGGTATGGTGAAGTTGTCATTATTCACAGGTGTGCATTCCAATCCACTCTCCTTGGCTGCCAGGTTACAGTGATGTCACACAAACTGTCCTCATTATATTAACAGGGGCTGGACTTCTTCCGGACTGACCTTGTATATTCAAAAATTCAGTTCACTTTTTCCCCCGGCTGTGTAAGCCTCCTCTTCCATCCACTCATCAGCTGTATCTATGGATGAAAGGAATCAGAAGAGTGATGGCTACGAAGACAGGGGAAGAAAGGATTGGATTAAAAAAAAAAAAAAAAAGCAAAAAACCTCAGTTAAGAAACAAAACGTCCACCATACTAATGACAGTTAAACAGATTGGCACTGCTGACTACCTGGTAGGGCTGGCAGTGGGCGGTGTCCCACCTCTCGAACTCTGTTGCATACACACCCATCGTCTAGGGATCTTGTGGATTCTCTCACCCCAGGCCTGAGGTGCGAGCTGAGATTCTACATGACTGCCGAGTTCCCACGTGATACTGGTGCTGCTGGTCCAGGGCCAAGCCCAGAGCAGCAAGAATGTACGGACCGAGCACACATTTGTCTCAGACCTGAGTTTGAATTTGGGCTTTGTTGTTTTCATTATCTCAGGGGGCCTTGGGAAAATCACTTTCAGTGCGGTGGCTTTCATTCTTGGCTGCGTGTAATAGTCATCTGGATACATTGAAAAACCCAGCACCCAGGCTGCACTCCAGCTTAATGAGGTCAGAATATATAGAGAAGGGACCCAAGCGTCAGTAGTTTGAAAAACTGTCCAGGTGATGCCCGTGTGCAGTGAAGGCAGGAAACCATTGCCCCAGGCTGGCGGCTCTCAAACCTGGCGTGCGTCAGAGCCACCTCACAGGGTGGTTACGGCGGAGCTCTGGTGTCAGCCCCGGGTTTTGGATTCCGTAGGTCTGAGGTGGGGCCTGAGAATTTTCATTTCTGACAAGTTCCCACATGACGCTGATGTTGCTGGTCTTGTTCCCAGGGCTTGCGTTCTTGTCCGTAAAATGGATATCACCCATCTTTTATGACGCATTGGAGCATCAACAAAACATGACACTGAGTATGATGTTGGGCACTTAGTAGACAATCAGGAAAACGGTGGTCGGGTTTCTGTTATTATCAATAACAGTATTATGTCTATGCTTAAATTAAATATTTACTTAATCATTAGATATTTCGCCCACAATACTGGTTAGGTTATTCTCACTAACATCTTTGTGTCATGACTTCTGACTCAAAGACTAACTTGGGTGTGGGGGTAGATTGGTGCCGTCACCTCCCAGAAGGATTTAACACATCCTTTGTTCACAGTGCCCTTTTTCTGAGGAACTAGCCTTGTTTGACTTTTCCCAACCACGTGTTTACATACCCAGTGGTTAACAAGTGAATACACACCGCCTACCTGGGTGTGTCTGATAAGCCATCTGGGTCCTTATCTGGTTCTTTTTCCCAAGAACCTTATCTGATTCTGCCTTCCTGGTGGCAGAGCCAGAACCCCCGGGACGTGAGTTCTCCTAGGACCTGGTGGCCTCCAGATGGGCTGGCCGATAGGAAGGGGCGGGGGCTCTGCAGCGAACACTTCCTCCTCACCGCCACCCTGGAGTCTGCCATTGCTCCCCCGTGATTTTCCTCCCCTCGAACACCGCCCTCGCACACAGCTCTCTCCCACGAAGAAGGGCTCCCAGGTGGTACTTCCTGGCCGGAAGGCTGCTACTTCATTATCGTCTTTGTTAACCTGAGAATACCGCCCTGTGGGTTCCACAGAGGAGCACATCATTCTCGCTAAATTCGCCGTGTCAAAATGACTCCTTGCTGGCTGGGCAGCTTCGTGGGTGAACTGCAGCTATTGATCGTGCTTCCAGCACTGAGAACAGTGCAGACGATGTGGTTTCTGGGTGCCGCCCCTGACAACTGCCTGGGCTTTGGACTTGAGCTCGGCGCGGACTGCGGTACCAGCGTGCCAAGCCTGTGCTGGTGGCACTGAGAGCACTCTGAGATGAACATTTGTGTTTGCTAAAGAGTGTCTTTGGGGGACGGGAAGTGTCTGCGCATTTCTGGGGGTGTTTTCAAGCTTTCCTGACCCAGAGGCAGTGGGTCCCTGAGTGTCTCATTTATCAGTTCCTGGTACATTTCTAAGAGCAAGCTTCAAAAGGAACATTGGAATTAAAAGGTTAATTCTTGTTTAAAATTGACACGTGTCCCTTCTGAAGGATAAAAGAGTTTAATTGACAGGATGTTTACTATAGACAGGAGTTTTGGGCTTTGATGTGACTATTGCTATCTCTTTAGGATTCCTAGCAAATCTCAGTTTGGGGATCAGAATTGTTGTCTAAAAAGAGATGGTAATTATCACTAAGCAATTGCCGGGTTAATTAGGTTTGTCAATAATTCAGAAGGCAATTGGAGCAAAGTCGAGACAGGCTTAGAGCCAGGGCTTGTTGCCGTTTTGTGAAACAGCCCGAGGCAAATGTCTCTGAGGTCAGTAACTCGGGCATGGGTAGCGATCCACCCCTGTAGTTTAGGCAGCTGGACCTGGTAAAAGTTACGTGTTTATTAGGGTCCACGGACCATAGGGCGTTAAATTCTTCCCTGTGTTAGAGTGGAACCTAAACTGGGAGAAGGAGGCATCCACTAAGGAGAGATTAATGTTGCATGTCCATTTGAAAACTCAGTCTGTATCTATCTATATGATGGTAACCAATGTTGTGGCCACATGCTATAAATGGGCTTTTAATGGGATGATAGAATGCTGAATAGAGTGTATACATCATTATTGATTTTTAAATATGTACAAGGAAGAGGCCTTTGTAATAACAACAGTACAAAGAACAATACCCATGATAATAATAATAGTGACTCCAGCATATTGAGTATCCCATATGTGCTAGGTACTTGTATATGTGACCTCTAGTTCTCACAGGGACTCATAAAGGGAGGGATTATTAACCACATTTTGCGTGTCAGGAGACTGAGGCACAGAGAAGTTGAAGACTGGCTCCAGGTCACGTGGCCAGGAGATGGCAGAGCTGGGAATTCAGCTCAAGGCTGCGGGGCTTCAAGCCCGCCTCCCACGAAGGAGGCGAATGGTCCCCGGAGCCGATTGGCCACAGCGGCATGAAATGTACCAGGTGATACTCCACTTGTGCTGAGTGCTGAGGTGTACGTCGGACCTTTGGGCTCTAACTTCATTCACCCAGGAGGGTCCTGGGTAGTGTTTTCGGAAGATGTGCAGAGGAACAGTCTGAAGCTTGGTAAGCTTTGCACGTGGTGACCATCTTTAGCAACTGGGTACTGAATGAAATGCTGTACTTATATTAAGTCCTTGAATTATCACAAAAATATTGGTAGGTAAGTTCTCTCAACCGTATTTTACGTATGTGAGAATTGAAGTTTAGAAGGAAAAAAATCTTGCTGGAAGTCATAGGGTTAGTAAACAGAACGATGCTTTAAGCTCTAGTTTGTCCTAAAAGTTTGTAAAATATGAGAGCGGAGTAAACCTTCCTGGATTTTTCAGCTCGTACGCCCGTGTTTGAATACCGTAACCAGCTTTTGCAAATACAGGAGCACGTTGATTCGCTGACCTTCATTTTTAGCTAATTGTTCTAGTCTTCTGTCCGTCTGTCTGTCAACCTGACATGGTTTGCTAGTAATGCCATAACAAAGTATCATTGGATGGGTGGTTTAAAGCACAGAAAATTATTTTATGATAGTTCTGGAGATGGGAAGGCCAAGGTCAAAGAGCCAGTAGGTGCGGTTTCCCCCGTGGCCTCTCTCCTTGGCCTGCGGCTGTCCGCCACGTGGTCTTTCTCCGCGGGCTGCATCCCTGGTGTCCCTGTCTGTGCAGACTGGACTGGGGGCCCCCATGGCAACCTCCTTTAATGTCGCCTCACCTCCTGAAAGGCTTTCTCTATCTATCATTTTAACATATAAAAATAGAGAGAAAACATTCTTTATATTTAAACAGAGATCCATCAGATCAAGTTTACTTCTACCATCTCATTGTCCTTCCTTCCCGTCCAGAGAGAAACATTATCATAAAATTTTATATGCGTAATCCATTTTTGTATGTTACCACATTTACTGCATGTATACTACATTCATAAACACTCAAATTTTGTTCTTTCAAGATGTATGAATGGTACCACACAGTATGTATTATTCTGCAACTTGATTTTATCTTAAGATGAATAGATGTGATGTTGGACGATCCTTGACTTCCTAGCATCGTTTGCCATGTCTGCGTAGGATTAATTATTATTTTAAAAAATAGCCTGTGAAACTCATTAATGTTTTATTGGGAGTTTTACTTAAGATTGGTCTGTTGTTTACTTTTTCAGACTCACCTTGCTTGCCTATGCACCCTGCTTTTTTTACTAGCTTATAAAAATGAAATAGTGGATTTTCACTTCTGGAATAGCAACATGATTAGTTCCATGAACTTACTCCTCAGCAAAACAAACAAATTTTGGAAATTTTTTAAACAACCATTTAAAGTCTCTGAAAAGTTCACCGAGGACATATAGCAAGTAAACATTTCTTCCCGAGTCTCTACTCAAACTTGGCAGCAGCAGTTGGCATCTGTAGCATTTGGACCATGAGCTGTTCCCTCTCCCACCTTCTTAGTTCCCTGTGATGGATCCTGGCCGAATGGAAGGGCGGCGTAGACATTTCAGTAGTGATAGTTGGGACCATCCATCCCGTACTTCATATGCTGGCTAGATCAACCAGGACAGACAAGGCACGACCAGCACCATAAACCGGGCAGATCTAAGAGTCGCCTGCAGAGCCCTGCGCCCAAGCAACCACACAACACACGCTCTTCTGCAGTGCGCAGGGACCGCTCCCTGGGCCGGACCGCATGCTGCCTCATAAATAAACTCCCCGTAGGGTTAGAGGTTTTACACGTATGCAAAGTATATGGAATTAAATTATAAATTAACAACAGAAATAAATTTGGGAACTTTACAAATATGTAGAAATTAAATAACATACTCCTAAATAACCAATGAGTTAAATAGGGAATCACAAGAAAAATTAGAAAATACTTTGAGGTTAACGAAATTGAAGACACAGTGTGAGAAAACGTATGGGGTACAGGTAAAGCGGTACTTAGAATTTATAGCTATACATGTTCTTTGACTAGAACACGTATGAGTGACCCATAGACAATGGTGTGGGGACTGAGACAGGCGCAGGGGGTGGGCTGGGTGGCCGCGGGCAAAAGCGAAAAAATTGGGACAACCATAATAGAATGACAATTGCAGAGCATGGGTAGCTGCAATGTATGTAAATTAAAAAAGAATGAAGACCTCATACCAAAGACCTAACTGTCTACCTTGAGACACTAAAATAAGGACAAACTAAACCTAAAACAAGCAGAAAAGAGGGAAAAAAAATGTTACAACGGAAAGAAATAGAATATTAAGTCTATTAGAATTAGAAGAAAAACAGTAAAGAACAATGAGTGCAATTAAACATGGTTCTTTCAGAAGAAAAACAATGCACCTTTACAAGGACTAACCAAGAACAGAACGAGGGGCTGAGACATCACTAAACCTGGGAACAAAAGGGGAGATTACTAACAACCTTACACAGCTACAAAAAAATCATGAGGGAATATTGTAAACAATGGTCTGCCAATAACTTAGACAAGTTAAACAAGGTAGGCGATTCTACAGGACACGAACTAAAATTCATATGAAGATGAAAGAAACCCGGGACAACCACAACAATCTCAAAAACGAATCAGGTTGTGGGGTGACTTCAGCGGGGGAGAGAGCAGCCTTGAACACATAATGCAGGGACAGCCGGATAGCCGCACATACAAGGGCGTATTTGGACCCTTATTTCACACCACATGAAAAAAATGGACTCAAAATGGATCTGAGACCTAAATGAAAGAACTGAAACTTTAAAATACTTAGAAGGGAACAGCGGTAAATCTTTCTGACCTTAATTAGACATCGATTTTTTTGTTTTGTATTTTTTTTTTTAAGGCATGCACCAATAGCACAAGCAACAAATGAAAATCAGATAATTGGCCTTCTTCAAAATTCTGCTTCTAAGGTCACCGTCAGAAAGTGAAAAGACAACCCACAAAACGGGAGAAAATACTTGGCAGATCTCATGTATGATAAAGAACTTGTATTTCAAATATATACAAACTCCCACAACTCAATAATAAAAAGACACATAACCCAATTGAAAATGGGCAAAGGATCTGCATAGGTATTTTTATGTGTGCCGGTAAGCATGCTAAGTTCAAAATGATATGATCTAAAGAAAATGTTTTCATTGTTCAGTTATGCTTTTAAAAAATTCACAGGAGAAAGGGAAAGATTCTCAGCTCAGTGGCTGAACACAGGCTCTGCCTTAGTTTCTGAATATCTTCCAAAGTGAACCTCCCTAAGGCGAATTTGATGAAGCAGGCATTGTGCTATATATACACCGTGGATCTGCCTAAAAGGTGGGTGTTTTGAGAAAGAACCCCCTCCGTCCTTGAACCAAGAAAAAATGATGATGGAGAGGAAATAATTTTTAAAGTTTGTAAAAACTGAATGAGAAACAGAAAAGTCAGATATATTCACTTAATTTAAAAAACGAAAGCCTTCCTTCAATTAGGGGACTTCCTGAGCTGCCTCGTTAATGAATTTCCATGTAGAATAAAGACACATATACTTCAAACCTCTGCCACATTACATTTTAGTTGACTCCATTTTCTCTAAATGGCTGGAGGTGGTAATATATGGACAGTCAATAATTTCTGAGCATTTTCATTTTTACAGTACACATCTAATGAGTTTATGTCTTCCTTCTTTAATTACTTCAGCGATAGATATTATATGATCCCATGTGAAAAGATGTATTTAATTAATATTGCCTCTTAAAGCTCTGTGAGGAAACATTTCCCCAGTTTGTCGTGTAAATTTATAGGCTCCATCATGGATATCACTCCTGCAATAAGTGCCTCGGGAGGAGAGCTAAGCAAAGCCACTCAGCTGTCTGGTGGCAAACAGGAAGCCAGGCAACAGCTTTATTTTCAAGGCAAGGCCCCAGGAAGCACGCACAGGATAGATGTAGATCATCCCAAGTGTTAGCAGATTTATGACAGGTCGTCGTCCTAACCTAGGGCATGAAGCGGGAGGGGGCAGTGGAATGCGAGTCCTCCGGAGCATCGAGGAGGAGGAGGAGGAACACAGGAAGCTGGGAGCATCTCAAGATTCCGTTGTTACCTTTTTTTACTTAATGTTTTATAAATACTTTTTAAGGTTTTGTTTCTTTCTCATTGTGGAAAACTCGACAGCTAGAAAATAGTTCGAAATGTAGAAAACCCCCAACACCCTGAGAGAATAATCACTGTTGGGTGCCGTCTGTTTCCCTTTAGTTGTAGGTCGTCTTACCTTTTCTAAACGTGGTTGATCATCCCTGTGTCCAATGTGTATCTTCAGTGTCACTGCACAGTCTTCACCAATATCACCCGAATACCTACCAAACACATTTAGACGTGGCTTAAGTTAATTATTCGTTCCCTTCTCGATGTTCACTTTTCAAGGAAGAGGCGATGGCGCTTCTGTGGGTGCCCGTCCGCCAGCGACAGTGGCCGACCTGCCTCCTCTGCAGCCTCGCCGCTCCATCTCTGGGTGGGATTCCGAAGCATCACACCCCTCCTTTCTGTCACTGAACCTCCACGCATCGAAGCCTCCAAAACCGTTACCGGCATTTCGTTGACGGGGAGAGCTTTGCACAAGAGATTCGGGATCCAGAAGGGGACACCTGGGGTTAATAGCGGACCGAGTTTTATGCATTTTAATTACTGACAAACCCAAATTAGATTCTCAGCTGAAGCAGCATCAGGTATTCCCAGGGTCCAGGAGGCCACGGGCCAGGGCCCTGCCAACTCTGCCAGCCGTCAGCGCTGTAATGGGTTACAGCGTGGCAGGCTCGTGTTTTTCTTAGTGTGTCACACATTTCTTCTCATTAGGTACAGCATCTTCTTGCTGCTGTAGAACATGCTGAAATAATTGGATTACTGACGATCTCAGAGAGAAATAACATCTTCCATAGATACGATGTCAAAATATTGTAAAGGAAGAATTGAAGATACTTCTTTCATAGCCTGCAATTTTTCTGTCTTATTCTTATCCTTTGTTCACTCTCTAACTCCTCACTGCATTGCTCACAGGCAGAAAGGAGTCCGATTTCTCTGAGGTGTCAACTCAGCAGTACTTGAATGCCTAGGTAGCGGATGTGTTTCCCCAGGAGTCTTTGGAGACGGAATAACCAAATGGATATTTATGTGGAATATCAGAATGAGGAAGCTTTTTCAAAAATGTGTAGACTTTACAGCCTTGTCGTGGGAGCTATGGGGGTGATAGAAGAAACTGGAAGTTGGAGGCAGTAGGGTTCAAGGTTCTGTTTCCTGGCTATGTTGGTCATCTGACTCCACGAAGCTTTGCGTTCTTCATCTGTAAGAAAAGAATGTTCTCTCCTCTGGTTGCCTAGAAGGAGAACAAGAGATCTCATACATTCAATTCAAGAGACAGAATCACAGAACCTGTTGCCAATCGCCTAGAGACGAAGACGGACACGGGATCAGGAGAGGTGGGGGGCCGGCGGAGGGCGCACCCTAAAGGTTCGGGGGTCAGCGACACTGGTGGGAGTGAACAGCAGTGAATCGGCTTTCTTGGTGCTAACTTTTCCCCCTCCCTGGAACGCGATGGGCACGAGACTCCTGTCTGGGTCTCACCCGCATCTTCAGTGCACAGAGTGGTCGATAAATACCTGTCGACTGAATGCACATGTTGAGGAGCTGAATAATAAATAGGTTTGCTAGAAGGAAAGAGATGCAGGTCCATCCAATTACTATCCATAAAGAGGAAAGACATTTTTGGCCACTGCCCTCAACCTTTTAATTGCCTTCATGCCAAGGGCGGACACGGAGGTGAGTCTATTCAGGGGTGTCCAACCTGAGGCTCATGGGCTACATGTGGCCCAGAAGGGCTATGAATGTGGCCCAACCCAAAACTGTAAATTTACTTAAGACCTTTTTGTGGCTCATCAGTTTTCATTAGTGTCCTTAATGTGTGGCCCAAGACAATTCTTCTTCCAGTGTGGCTTGGAGATGCCGAAAGGTTGGACACCCCTATAAGCCATTATTAACTAGAGTTATTGTTTAATTGATTGGGTGGCAACTGGATCGACTTTCACGAATGCCATTCAGGCACTAAAAAGACTAGAGATACTAAATAGGTTCTACTCTCCATTTTGTGATTCCTCATCTAAATAAGTCCTAAATCTTATTAGTCACATATCTATATATGCGTCTCTAAATAAACAAAGCAAAACAGTACTTCTCACAGTTGATGTTGACCCAGTCACCTGGACCAGGCAGCGTTTGCCAGGAGTCCACCGATCAAGCTCCTGTTTCCCTTCCTTTCTTTACTGCCCTGTTTGGAAAGAAGTGACTATGCACAGCCCACACTCCAGGAGTGGGGAGTTACGCTCCACCCTCTGCGGGGCAGAGTAGTTACACACATGATCTGCAGTTCTTCTGAACAAGAAATCTGTCTCTTTCCCCCTGCCCCTCATTGTTTATTTTGCTCAACTGTTTATATCAGTATAGACTTGGAGTTTTACTAATCCGATACTGTTTTATTGCTATTGCTGCCCAAGTTATTTCGGCATTGGCTATTGGGAGATCATTTAGTTGGCTCCTGTGTCTCTTTGGCATGTCCCCATTGATGTGTTGTGGTTTTGTTTTGTTTTGTTTTGTTTTGGCACTTCCTTACTTCCTGCTATGAGATGGTGCTCCAGGTTCATCTTGTATATTTTCTACCCCCATCCTTGAATCAGTGACTTCTCCAAAGATGTGCATCCTTTAAAAATCTACTTTTTTCTTCTTTGAGAATGTTTTCGTTTTTAGTTTCAGCTTTACCTGTGTCCCAAAACTTTTATTGTTAACTTCTCTATACGTCAGTCCAGAGGTGTGGCTATTAGCAGGAAGTTTTCAGGTTCTATTACTAAATAAAGGGTTTAGAAATAGACTTGTAATTTCTCTTCTGAGTCTCCTACATCACCGATGTCAAATGCCATAGCTTGTTAACAAGAGAGTTACTGCCCAGAGAGGGCTTACAAATGCCAATTAGAGTCACATCACTTATTTATAAAAGTACGGATTCATTCACGTTTTATCATGGGGCAGAGCATGCCTTGCCCCTTTGACTGCCGAGATTACTGAGCCTGGCAGACAGATGGTATGCTGTCCAAAGGGCACTTCTGGCTTCCACAGCTGCCTCCCTCCTCCCCACTGGCTCCCGCCTCTCCCGAACCCACAGAGAGTGGGGTTTTTTTGTTTGTTTGTTTGTTGTATTGCATTTAAGGATTGTTTTCCATGGAAAGAAGAAAAAGATGAGTTTCCCTCGGCTAAGTAATGGGTGTGGAGAGAGCAGTTGAGGCATATAAGGAGGATAATTTTAACCCTGGGCAAGTTCTTGAGTTGCTTAATTGAGTGATATTTTTTTAAAGTGACAAAATATAACATGCCCCCTTTCCTAATCATTCCTGGCCTTGCGAAGGAGACCCTTCCCTGGGTGGCGCAGATTTTGAAAGAGCAAAAATAATTTCCGACGGGATTTGCCAGGGGGTCCTGTCTGGCTGGGGTGCAATTTCAGATCCAGGGAAGAGTGGGGCCGCCTCTGGCAGCTGCCTCTTGCTTCCGGAGACACGGGCTATCGGTGTCCCCTTTGGTGGCTGGGACTGCCTCTCAGGGGATGGGCTAGGGGAGGTGTCAATCTACCCCTCCTCCCCACCCCCAAGTCATGTCACAAGGGAATTATTCAGGGTAAACTCAATGAACAACATCTATACCTGCCATAGTATCCCAAACATGATTGGCAGTTTAAACACCAGAAGAAGCAGCAGCAGTTTAGCTACTTCTCAGAAATGCGGCAAAATGAACTGGGAGAAGGGAGCAGAGCACTTTCATTTCTGGCTTCTGCCGAGACATCCTGTTGATTTGTTAGTGACTGTCCCAGCATCATTGTAGTTTTATAGGTAGTTCACATACCCTTTAACTGTGCGTGTATGTGAATGTCCCTGTAAAAGGGTGGGGGGAGTCTTTTTTTAAAAAAGGTAAATTGTCTTAAATACCAGAAAGCTATTGATCTAGGTTGATTGGGAGCTCAGAGCTCCAAATTCACACTGCCTACAGCATCCTTTTTAGATTTTTTTTTTTTTTTTTTTTTTTTTTTTTTTGCATCCGGATCAGTCATTTGACATAAAATGTAAAAGTTTCTCCCCACATACAGAATGGAGGTGCCATTACTTTTAGAATTGCTAGCCACCATTTGATATATTACATTTTGCTTGTCCAATTATATTCGATGCCAGCTGTGAAGTAATGACTATCTATAACGGTGGTTCAGGTACGTTCGGCTTTCCTTCAAATAGCCTCTTCTTTATGTAGTGCCCTGCTTCCAAATTAACCATCAATCAGGGGAGATTTCTGTTGACATCAGCTTTCTGGACTTTCTTCTCTGGAGTTCAAGTTGACAGGTCCTCTCTGGCTTGGGTGTGATGGGGGTGGGTGAGATGTGGTGAGAGGTGGGGGTCTCCCACCATTCCCGCCCAGCGGCCTCCCGGGAAGATGCAGGACGTGGCGGCAAATCGCAGGGCTATTAAACTGAAAGGCCGCGTTTCCACTTGCCCGTTTCCAGGTGGGGCTCGAAAGATACATTTTGAAGTTTACTACGGATGAAATGCACATAAGGGCACAAGGCAAAATGCGGGACAGTCTCCTGGCAGGACACCCGTCCTTCCAGACTGTTTTTGGTGGGGGTAAAAGGGCTTGCGGAGTAGGGTTTACGTCCCAGGACTCTTGGGTTAGAAGAAATACATCCTTTGAGTTACTTTTTATTGATGGCTCTTTGGGGAGAAAGGGTTGTAAGAAAATTCCCCCTTCTTGGACCCTGGATTTATTGCTAAAAGCCCATGTCGAATCTCTTGATCCATTAAGTACTGTGTGTTACTATACATCATAGGGACTGTCTTTGGGGAAGCAGTGACATGGTGCATGAGACAAACAATATTTTGTGGATTGAAGCCATTTAGTCTCCTTTACCTCCGCTCTCTCTCTTCCCCCTTCTCCCCGCCCCCCGCTCTCTTTAACCAAGAATGATCATGTAGTTAAATTTTTGGCCAACTGATATTTATGAATATATTTGCTAATATTTTAGTAATTTTCAATGATTAAAGAACAATGAAATATTCACACTTTTAAATTATTCCAAATTCTTACCAGTCCTTTTAGCTAAAAATAGCTAAGATTTCCTGAGTGCTCAGTATGCTCTAGATGCCCTACTAACTACCTTAGGTGCCTAAGCTCACTGATTGTTCTCCATTTTTCTCTGAGGCAGGTGCATATATCGGTTTCAAGTTCATGAATTGATAACTGAGGCTCAGAGACATTGTTTTGCCCTATATCACACAGCTATTCATTGAGGGGGCCAGGATTTGAACCAAGGCAAGCTGCCTGTGCTTTGGACTATTACTCTAAACTGCCTGCCAAATAGTATAAATTGCTTTCATGGTCTAGTGTAACCTTTCTCTAATATTCATATATAGGCCAGCTTCTGCTTCAATACACCAGACGAGGAAATTCTCTGGGTCTCAAGATAGTCCTTTGTTACAGAAAATCATTTTTTTATTTTCTAAAAATATCCCTTGTACAATAGCTTTTATCTGCTGCTCTGGTTTTGTCTCTAAAACTAGTATATGTGAAAACACATTAGGAACTGGAGGGCCTTGTGTGCAAACAGAGTATTTTTCGTTAAATCATTGCATGGAAGGCGAGTCTGCCATGTGGTAGCCCTGCGTCTACCTAAAGGCAACTGCTGTGGCCCTTCGGCCCTGCCCATCGCTTGTCCCAACAGAGCATCGTCCGTCCCTACAAGTGCCCTTCGCAGAAGATCATGGTGGTGGTACATACAATCCCTGGCAGTCGCAGAGCCGTGCGCCAAGCACTTAAACAAGTACGAATCCACTCCGTCCTCGTGGAAAGCCGTAATATTGTTTTCATTTTATAGACGGGACAGGCGAAGCTCACGTCAAGTAGGGTACACGCTCAGGTGCTGCAGATGGCAGGACCGACTTCCAGACGTCCGCCAGCCCGGCTCCCAAGCCTCCGCCCCGGCGGCGGCGCACCTGGCGGCGGCCCTCCCAAGGCCTTCCTGCTGCGGGGCGCCAGGGCCCGCGTCGGGTGCGGGCCGAGGCAGCGGCCCTGCGCCCCACTTTTCCTTCCTGGCCGCTGATCCTGATGCCCCAGCTCCCGACTTCTCGTCTGGACAACTACCCATCCTCACTCCTCCTCCTCCTCCTCCCGCTTCTTCTTTGTGTGTATGTTTTGGGTTTGGGGAGAGGGGACTTCTGTCAAACTGGCTGCAGGATGGCTTCCAGTCTCCCAGCCCCGGTACCTTCTCTTTATCGTTCCAACCAGCGCAATGTGAAACGTCCTCCTAAGGGTAGCCTCTGGCTAGTCTTTCTGGCCTTCTCTCTGGGGGTGTGGTGACCAACTCATTCCAGTTTTCCTGGACTTTTCTAGTTTGAGCACTGAAAAACCGGCATCTCAGGATCCCCTCTATCTTGGGCCAACCAGGAGAGTTGGTCACCCTAGGACAGGGGTCCCCAGCTCCTGGGCCGTGGACCAGTACCGTTCTGTGGCCTGTTAGGGGCCAGGCCACACTGCAGGAGGCAAGCAGAGGGCGAGCCTGGGCAGCTTTGCTGGCATCGCCGCCTGAGCCCCGCCTCCTGTCTCTCGCCGGCCACCCCCTAGCCCCCGTTCCTTGGTGAATTTGTCTTTCACAAAACTGGTCCCTGGTGCCAAGAAGGTTGAAGACCCCTGTCCTAGGAGGATCAGTGGACAAGCTCTTAGAGTACAGGGGCTTTGGATGGGCTTGGGGCAGAAAAAGAGTGTAATGAACCTCTAAAGTTGAACACAAAATTGTGTATTGATTAAAGAGAGGGCCATCGTTTTATTGCCAGTAAGTGGCAGAACCAGCTTTCAAACCCACATCAGCCTAAGTCCCAGGTAGACAAGGTCGTGCCCTTTCTACGCTGACCCCTGGCAAGGGGTCAGCAGGCCACCAAAGGCGGCATAACGTGGGCGGGGCAAGTCCTGTGGACCTAAATATCCTGGAGTTAATAACTTTTCTCTGTGAGAAAAGATTCCCAGAAGATAACGTTTCAGGTGTAATCTGAGTAATAAAAATGAAGACTTCTAAATCTGCTCTTCTCTGTTCTGTCTCTATCAACGTGTTCTTAAGGCGTGGTCACAGCTCAAGGGCAGCAGCCGCGTCACTAGTGACCTTAGAGCCTGAGGTCAGTTAAGGTCCGTTTTTTTTCACTTGAGCTAATATTAACCTGGTACCTGCTGTAGTCAGTGCCTGAAAATACTTTTACAGTGATTTCAGGTTTCTGAATGTTTGTTTGCATCCCAGATTTGCCTATGGTGTCATCTGTGCATGTAAGCTTAGTGCCTAGTGACACTTCCAAATAACAATGTTACAGAAAGAAAACAGTCGCATATTCCCTAAAATTACAGATAATCACATGGTTGGGAGACTTCTTGCCTTTGCAATATGACAACTACAAATGGAATTTAATGTGAATTCCTTAGAAGTTTGATTTTGCCATCAAGAAATATTGATTTTTTTTTCTTGCTACAATAATGACAGTTAAACTCTCTAGCTACCCAGCCTGTTTCAGCCTGGACAAGAATAACTAGACCACGTGAGCCCCAGTGCCTAGAGGCAGCCTCACGTGTGATTGCCGTTGAGAGAGGCTTCTCACAACTAACTTTTTATGCAAATAAGAACTTGGCTCAATACTTTCCATACATTGTCTTATTTGATCTTCACAACAGATCTATAATAATCATGAACATTTGTCGAGTGTTTACTATGAGTTAAGTGCTGTTTTAAGTGCCTCACTTGCAGTATCTCAATTAATTATCACACAACCCGAGGAGGAAAGGTTAGGGATACTTTCTAAATCTCACGAAAAGCGGCCAAGGCTGGTGAAAGTACTTGTTGTCGGCTTTATTAAAAGATCTGGAAACAGGCCCTCACAGAGCCCAATGTTGTCCCAGAGGACGCAGCCTCCTTCCGTACGCATGCGCTCTGCCGTGTTCAGTGTGTCATCCATGTAGTGAGAGCCCCGGTTCTAAGCATCAGGTCTTCATACAGAAACACCCGCTGCAGGAAACAAGAGAGGAAGTGGCCCGGGGCCCCTTCTTGATGCTGTTCTCGCACTTCCAGGAAGGAAAAGCCTTCCTAGACGACCTGAGCAGACACCCCTCGTCAGCTCAGAAGCCAGGATTAGGCCAGGCCGACGTCCCGGCCTCCAGAGCACTGGGCGGCGGGGCTGTCGCGGCCAGCTTAGAACGGCGGTGCTCACACCCTTCCGTCTCAGGATCTGTTCCCAACTGTAGAAGCTGTTGGGGACCCCCGCGTAGAGGTTCGTTACTGTGGGTTATACCCATTGACACCTGCCGCACTAGAAATTAAAACATAAAATATTTACAATATTGAATATTAATTTATTAAAATAATAAATGAGCCATATTAATATTAAAATATTTTTACTGAAAAATAACTTTTTGAAAACAAAAAAATGAGCCAGAAGAGTGGTATTGTTTCACGTTTTTGTAAATCCCTTAAATGTCTGGCTTAACAGAAAACACCTGGATTCTTGTGTCTGTCTCTAGTCAGTCGTTGTGACACATTGTTAGGGTTGAAGTACATGAAGAAAATCCAGCCTCGCACAGATACGTTGTAGGAAAAGTTAGGATATTTTAAAAGCCTTTTCAGGTGATTGTTACTGACACTACCCAAACTCACCAAGTTTTTAAAGGTTCATGGCAACATGAAATCTGAAACCATGTCAATAAATGTTTTGTACCCTGTTGCATTAAAATCGATTGCCCTTTTGTGTAGTGTGGAGTGGTCTGTTATCCACATAGGACTTTGTAACATCTTGCACTGGTCATTTGGAAAATATTGGCTCACTGAGTTACGCATGTCTTTCAGTTGTTGCATTACACAGTATAAAACGTCGCATCCATCCGTGTCCCCACTGACCTTGTCACAAAGGTCCCTACATAGCAGGAAGTTGTTCGGCTCTCAGCTGTGGATACAAGTTTTTAAAAACTCGAATTTTCACATAAAAGCTCATATTTTATCATTCGCAGCAAGCACTATCAGTTGCTTTCCTTGATATGTTAAGATTTCTATTGTCTGCCATCACCTAAAGCCTGAATAATCATGATTTTTGCCTGTTGCTCTTTTAAGTGAAAATAATGTCCCGTGATAAACGGCGGCCACTCCAGCCCACACCAGACGGTCACACAGGCTGCCTTGCCTGAAGACAGTCCACGGGCGTCTGGATGTCCTTCGTGAGCGCTGCTCATCTCCTCCCGCACATTGCGTTTAGAGGATGTGTATTCAGGGTCAGGATTTAATGCAACTGGTAATTCGTTGTAATTTTTGCCCTGGCAAGGGTACTTGAAATAAAATGGGTTTTTTTGGGATGTGGGGGACAGTACATGGCAACTAATGCACCTGGACACCCTGCCTTAATTCATTCTAGAGCACAGACAGTTTACCCACCACCCATTTTGCATCACAGTTAAATAGGTAAATAATGTCTTAGTATTTTTTTTTAAAATCTTTATTTTTAGGGAGAGAGGAAGGGAGGGAGAATGATAAGGAGAGAATCAATGTGTCGTTGCCTCTCACACGTCCCCCCACCCCCCAGTGGGGACCTGGCCCGCAACCCAGGCATGTGCCCTGACTGGGAATTGAACTGGTGACCCTTTGGTTTGCAGGCGGGCACTCACTGAGCCACACCAGCCAGGGCAATGTATTAGTATTCTTATGAAAATAGTTTCTTAGAGACTCTGTGAAGGGGTTTTTTCAGGGACCCTCCAAGGTCTGTGGATCACACTTGAAAACTGCTGTCTTGAACCAAAAAAGTTGGACAAACAGCTGACCCAGCAAAATCAAGGTTGTATTAGCAAAGAAAAGAGGAAAACGGCCGTTGTATAGACGCCCATTGTGTGTGACGCAGGTCTGAGTTCTGAGCCAGCGGGCCTGGGACTGGGCTTTGTAAAGTCTCTCCCTCCTTCTGCCTCCCAAGACGACTTGCCAGCGCCCAGCCCACAGAGCCGTCTCTGATCCTGACGTTCTTCCGCCCACGCCCGCCCTCTGGAATTCGCATCCTCTACCACCTCTGCAGGGTATTTCCCCACCTTCTGCCCTTCCGCTTGCACTGCACCCGACTCTTTCATCGTCCTGCTGCCCCTTGCGGTTCACATTGTCCCCTCACAGAGCAGCCGTTGTCTCCAGCTCTGTCTGCCGAAACCCTACCTAGACCAGAAAGCACCTCCTCCATGAAGCCTCCCCATCAAAATGAATCCATCTGTCTGCCATGACCTCGTTTTAGTATAATACTAATTGCACCTTGCTGTGTGTTACATGTAGTTGTGCCCATACCTATTTCTCCTGCTAAATTTCAGTTTTTTTTAAGGTCAGGGCTCATAGCTTTCTCCATCTTTCTGCATTGCATTGTTTCTGGCACAGATCCCTGTACCTCGTGGATGCTCTTAGCTGTTTGTTGCATAGAATTTCATCCACAGAATATTGTGATACACAGAGATGGGGCATGTTACTGAACGTCTGAAGCAACCCGTTCTTTCATTGGCTAGACGTAGCAGAGGAAATTAGGGTTGGTTTTGATATGTGGTCCTCATTAAATTGACATACATTTTGTCTTCTGAAAGTTGCTGCGTAGTCAGATGTAAGTGGAGAACCATATATCCTATCTCTTCGATTTTATTTTTATTTTTTGTTTTCTTCAATTGCCGTATTTCCTTCATACCAACGTGCACGGTGAAATGAGAGATCATTTTTGGATATAGATTCTTGCTTGACTCAGAGTCTGTCAGGTGGTTGATGTGAAAATTTAGCACAGGTGTGTGATTCTTCAGCTGATTTAAGCTGCTTTATCCAACTTGATGCCTGATGCAAATGAGATGCTCTGCATTAATTTTTTAAGTTGCTAAATAAAAGTACATTAAAAAAAAAATAAAGCGCTATCTCGATTAATCCTCCTAAAGGCTTGAGGATGAACCATGGTGAGCTGCTTGAAGGCCTGCAGCAGTGTGGTTTGAGAAGGCAGAGTTTGGAGAAGGAGACCTTGGAGAAGGCAGAGTTTGGTTCGCCATGACTCTAAAGAGCATTTATCAAATACACAGCAAAGAGGGCGCCTCACTCTGGAATTCGTCCCTGGGCCTGTGTGGGAGGAAGGAAAAGCAGAGCTTTAGGGGGTTGCAAATTGTTTTTAGTGAGGTTATCGAGGTGCATTCTACATACAGTGAAACTCATCCTTTTTAGGGTTTAGTCCTAATGAGTTCTGACAAACACACACATCTTTGTGACTGTATCAAAGAAATAGGACAGATCATCACCCAAAAATACCCCTCTTGCTCTTTGTACGGAGCCTCTCCTGTGCCCCCAGCCCTGGACGCTACTGGTCTATTTTTTTGTGTGTGTCTCTAATTTTGCCTTTTCCAGAGTGTCATATAGATGAGGTCGTAGACAGTATAGATTTTTGCATGTGGCTTCTTTCACCTATTGGAGCGCATTGGAATTTCATCAGTGTTGAAGCAGGTATCAGTCATTTCTTTTTTTTTTTTTTAATTGCTAAGAAGTATGTCATTGTGTAGATATGCCACTGGTTGTTTATGTGTTGACCAGTGGAAGGTTATTTGTTTTTAGTTTGGGGCAATTATGAATAAAGCCACCATTAACATTAGTGTTTAGGTCTTTCTGTCAACGTACGTTTTCATTTCACTTCGGTAAATACCAAGTGAGATTGCAGTGGGATTGTTGGGTATGTTCAAGTGATGGTATTTATGAGGAAAAATTACATATACTTAGGAGAAAAAACATTTATTATGAGAAAATTATGATTATTTATGGTCCCTGAGGTGAGCAAAGTCATGGATCACCCAAAACAGTAGATGATAATGCTGTTGTTCTGTTTGAATAGATGTTGGGTGGTCGCTGCGTAAGAGGTGTATCTCACTAATTACATTTTGCCCCGAGCTGATGTTTACATTAGTCGCCGTTCCCCGGGCGTCCACCAGTGGCGCAGCCGAGCAGACGGCTGCAGGCCAGGGAGCGGGCAGCTGAGCGAGGACAGCGGTTTGGTCCCGGATAATCCACAAAGTGGATGACAAGCATGGAGACAATCGACTGATGCCTACAGTGTCCCAGGAGTTACAGCGACACGGGCCCTATTTAGCTTGTTCAGGGTATTGATCTTTTCCCAGAGTGCAGTATGATTCCGGATCATCCCATTCCTTCAAGGGAAAGTGTGAGATTTGATTCTTGCTAAAAGGCCGATCCCAGTTCCACTCATCCAAGTCAATCAGCAAATGCCCATGGAGCGCCGCCCCCTTCCTCCCCACGCTTGGACGGTGGTTAGGGGAGGGTTTGGCGTGTGCAGGCTGGTGTTTGTCCTCAGAAACCCTCACTGAATTTGTTCAGGGAAACGAGGCTTGTGTAAGAAGAAAGAGCGACTCACAGCAGATGCACTAGGTGGGTTAACGTGGGCGGATGAGGGCCTGAGCGTCCAGGGGTGCAGAGAAGGGAGCCCGCAGGCTGGAGGGCGGGGCAGTTAGGGAAGCAGCTTGGGGAAGGAGGGGGACCAGAGGCAAGTGAGAGTTCAGTGATCTCTGTGGAGGCTGGAACCTCTTTGTCTCTGCTGTGACCCCGCGCCTGACGTGGCCCCCGCACTCAGCAGACATTTATCAAACACATAATATGTAGGTTTTCTTTTGTAGCTCATATTTTATTTTCCTTAATTTTCCAAATCGTAAGACTTATGGGTGCTTATTGCCAAACCATCTGGCATTATAGGTTTGGACAGGAAAGCCTATAACCTCATTCGTGTGTTGTCCTTGAGCTAGACGCTGGTAAACTCGGCCTTCATTCCACAGGTTTTCGTACACAGGCCCACGCTCACGCACTCGCAGCTGCGCCGTTCCGCAGCTTGCTTTTGTCTCCCGCGTTCTTCCACCGGCGCACAGCGTTCTGTCTCATTCTTCAGTAGCATCGCACTCCCATTGTCTAGACGTACCAAAACGTGTTTGTTCTGCCTCTTATGGATGGGCCGCTGCCGCTGGACGGAGAAGGAAAATTGTGGAAGGAAGGCGCGAGAGAGCTGGAAACACTGGTGATAATGAGAAGGTAAAAATTGTTCTTTTGCAAAGAGAAAAAAAATGAGAACTACAAGGAAAAAGTCATTGGTGAAAAATTCTACCCCTATGATAGAAGCCAAAGCTTGCTTAAAGATGGAATAAATTAGAATATGAAAGCCACACGATAAAATACCTGGAATAAAGTATAAGAGGATATTCTTATGATTTCAAGGTAGGAAAGGATTTCTTAAGACTTGAAAAGTGCTAAGTATAAAGGAGAGGCCTGATGAATTTGACTGTATTAAATTTGTTTACAGTTCTTTTCACTAAAAAACATGATAAGGAATGAAAAGCAAGTCACAAATTGGGAGAATTTGCATCACATAAAACTGACAGAATTAGTACCCGCAATATATTTGAAAACTGCTTTACTAAAAAGAAGCAAAGAAAAGGTAGAATAATGCACAAAAGATAAAAACAGATGCTTCATAGAGGATATATTTGAATAGCTTATAAACATAAAAAGATGCTCAATCTCTTTAGTAAGCTAAGAAATGCAAAATAAAATGTCATGAGATTTATCTCACACTTGCTCAATTGATAAACGTGTACTAAACGTCAAAAGAACAAATTACAGTGAGGATGTAGGGGAGTGTGAACTTTCATTCACTGCTGGTGGTGTGTAAATTCCTACCAGGAAAAAGGTTTGGTGTTGCTTAGTGTGTTTCACCATTTAGTGCTATGTGAGATGTTACTTAGTGGCTTAAAAGACGATCTGTTACTCAGTTTCTCTGGGTCAGAAAACCTGGCACGGACTTTCTGGGCGCTCTGGCCCCTCACAGAGCTGTGACTGAGGTGCTGCATCAGGATTTGGCCTCATCACATGGCTTGGCTAGGGGAGGATCCACTTCCCAGCTCACTCATCAAGTTGTTGGCAAGATCCAGTTCCTTGGGTATTGCTGGCCTGGGGGCGGGGGTGGGGGGGTGCTTAGTGTCTTGTTTCCCCGGCGGGAAGCCTCTCTCAGTTCCTTGCCACATGGATGTTTCTGTAAGTCAGCTTTCA
The DNA here is from genome assembly GCF_021234165.1 of Pteronotus mesoamericanus. Classification (NCBI taxonomy): domain Eukaryota; kingdom Metazoa; phylum Chordata; class Mammalia; order Chiroptera; family Mormoopidae; genus Pteronotus; species Pteronotus mesoamericanus. The sequence goes on along the minus strand of NW_026555086.1, from coordinate 4,841,586 downwards.
GCATGCGAGCTGGTTTAATCAGAGTAGGTGTTAGAGAGTAAGAGAGGGACCCAGACAGAAACCACAGTTTTGGTTTTTTTTTAAACAGCTTTATTGAGTTATAATTCACATACCATAAAATTTGCCCATTTAAAATATTTAGTTCAGTGGCTTTTATAGTCACACAGTTGTGCAGCCAGTCCTGCCATCTAATTTTAAAACATTTTCATGACCTGAAAGAGATTCCCATCATAAATACAAATGATCTTTGACAAAGGCGTAAAGATAATACAATGGAAAAAAGATAGGCTTTTCAATCAGTGGTGCTAGAACAACTGGACATTCACATGCAAAAAAAAAAAAATTCTAGACACAGACCTTATACGCTTCACAAAAATCAGGTCAAAATGGTTCATAGAACTTGATGTAAATGCAAAACTATAAAACCCCTAGAAGATAACACGAGAGAAAATCGAGGTGATTTTGGGTTTGGCGTTAACTTTTCAGATACAACACCAAAGGCATGACCCGTAAAGAAATAATTGGTAATCTGGACTTCATTAAAATTATAAACTTATCCTCTGTAAAGACAAAACCAAGAGAGCAAAAAGACAAAGCACAGTCTGGGAGAAAGTTTTTGCAAAGAAAATACATGATAACTGTTTTTCAAAATTTACAGTGCATACTTAAAACTCAACAATAAGAAAACAAACAACCCGATTTAAAAATGGGCCAAAGACCTTAACAGACATCTCACCAAAGATGATATACAGATGGCGAATAAGCATATAAAAAGATGCTCCACATCACATGTCATCAGGGAAATGCAAATTTAAACAATGAGTCAACACTACACATTAAAATGGCCAAAATCTGGAACGCTGATTAACACCAAATGCTGGGGAGGATAGGACTAAGAAGGACTTTCATTCATTGCCAGTGGGAATACAACGTGGTCCAGATATTTTGGAAGATAGTTTGATGATTTCTTACAAAACTGAACAGATTTTTACTATACAGCCTTGTGACTTTGTTCCCTGTTATTTAGCCGGTGCCCTTGTGGGTGAGTGGAAAGCACACCACACACAAGTTTGCACATGGGTGTTTGCTCTCACTGTATTTATAATTGCCAAAAACAGAAACAACAAAGACGTCCTTCAGTAGGTGAACGGCTAAATAAACAGCAGCGCATCCAGACAGTGGGATATTACTCAGTGCTAAAACCAATGTGCTGTTGAGTGAAAGGCACGGGGGAAGCTGAAGTGCATGTCGCTGAGTGGGAGGAGCCAGGCTGAAAAGGCTACCCACTGTATGGTTCCTGCCGCGCGACATTCTGGGAGGGTTGCAGCGGTGGAGCCGGCAAAAAGGCCTTTGGTTTTCCGGGGCTGGGCAGGGGCCGGGAGGGTGGGATGACTAGATGGAGCACGGGGCTGTTAGGGCAGTGGAAGTACTGTGCGTGGTGCTGCAGCGATGGGTTTCCTGTTTCCATAGCCCCGGGGGCCTTCTCCTCACCCTCTTCTCCTCATCCTTGGGGTTCTCTGTCTTTTCTCAAGGACTCTCTGCTTTGCAGTCCAAGCTCAGATGTTTGAGGTGGTCCCAGCAGCCCTCCATCCCAGAAGGTGAAAGAGGAACTTCAAACCACAAGAACCCTCTTCAGCTTGGCTGGCAAAATAATAATTTGGAGAGCTTGAACACTGGGAGATTTCACACAACATTCCTAAGTTTAGCATCTCTTTAAACACGACAGTAGCCCCCCACGGGGGACTGCATTTTCCCAGGCCCGCCGGCCACAGCTGAGCTGTGGCTTCCCGGACGGACGGACGGCACGGGCTGAGCTCTGCCCAGCGCCCCGCCAGCTCCGCCTGGAGACGGAGTGGTCCCGCAGCCACGAGTGAGTCCCGATGCTCGCTGACTTGGCAGGCCTTCCGCTGCCTCCCTGGGAAGGGCTTCCTTTATGGAGAACAGGGGCTTGGGTTTTGCTCTCAGAGAGTTCAGTTTTGCTTCTTTTTTTTTTTTTCCAGGAGACTTTGAATTTCTTCTCGCTTGTTAGAGACACTTTCTGTTTTTTCTTCCAGCAGCAGGTTTCTTTTTGTGCTCTCCAGGAACAGCTTGCTGGCTTGCAAAAAAAAAATAGCAGCAGCAAGGTTCTTTGGGGGGCTGTCAGAAAGAGCAGACGCAGGCCCAGCGTGGTGCTCCTGATCCATGCAAGTGGCGTTATAACACTTTATTTGTAAAGAGGAGGGCAGAGAACGTCTCTTCTCCCCACGTCGCGATTTGCATTTTATTAGGCACCCAGTAGGACGGCTGCAGCTCCCCCTCTCACTCACAGACTCCCTGTCAGCCCCCAGCCCACCAGAGGGCCAAACCCAGATGCTCCTGACACAGAACGGCGGCGGTAGAAGGAGTCAGACAAATGCAGCTCACAATCGTGACTTTCTTTCCCCCCAAAGAGTGCCTTTCGTCTGTAAGGCTTCTGAGGGAGGAAGGTGGCTCTAGGACAAGGTGAAACAGAGGCAGGCTGCAGGGGGAACGAGAGAGAGGCAGAGGGACCGGCGCGCTGCCTCGAGCAGCCCTGTCCGCTGGCTCTTAGCAGTGGCACAAATGACTTCATGCCCGAGACTCACTGCCCACGTAACCTTTTTCAGAGCATCGGCCTGGATGCCGTGGAGCACCCTCTGTGGCCTCCCTGACCACCTCCGCCTGCTCCTTCTCCCCCCTGCCTCTGTGGCTTCCCCGGCCCGGGCCTCCCCGCCGTGAATGCCGCTTCAGCCAGCGCGCGGAAGACCGTGCCTTCCGAAGGAGAGCTCTGCTTTATTTCTCACTCAGTGGATACTATTATTTCAATCATTAGAGAAGAATCTTGCTCTTGCAACAAGAAAATAAAAGCCCAGTTTTGTTCCAGGATTTTATTAACTAGAAAACGGGAAACTACTGCGTGCAGCCATGATTGCCTTCATTTTGGGGCACGTTCTGGGAAATCTCAAAAATGGAAGACAGACCAAGGATAGGTGATCGAAAATTTGCTTGACAAGAGGAGAGAGGAGAAAGCGTGTGAAGTAGAGGGAGGAAATGCTATGGTGGGCACTCGGTATTAGCGTCTCTCAATATCTGCCTCCTCTTCCGCCGCTCAGGCCCCTTTTGCTTGTGGGCTCATGTGGCTCTGGGCACGTTCACGCCCCTCCTGCTTCCCGGAGCGGGCCCCGTGGCCTCCGTCAGTCGTTCCGGCGGCCAGTCCCTCGCCCTCAGGCCTTGGTGATTCGTTTAGTCTCTCCCTGATCCGCGCAGTGCGCAGAGGTGAGGCTCAGAACTGCTGCAGGAGAGAAGCCATCCGTAGAACGACACCGGCGTAGTGTGGGACGCGGTCGGGAAATCAGAGAACTGTGGCCCACAGGTCTCCAGATCGAACCGTGCCGAAGCCCCTTCCGCTCGGAATTCTCGGTTGCACGGCGCGAGACGTGCCGCTGCGCCTCGGGCCCGCCGCGCCCGGCGGGGACGCCGTCACTGCGGGGGCCGGCCGAGGAGCGCTGGCCCGCGGCGGGGAGCGGCGGGCAGAGCCCTTGGGGGGGGGCGGTGTCGAGGGAGAGGCGGACGAGGGGCTGCGTCGGCCTGCCTGCCGAGGCGATACCGAGCCCTGGCGGGTCTTGGGTGCCAGACTGAGGCAGCCGTAGGTGGGTCGACATCGGTGCCCTTGCTTGGGAACAGGAGAAAGTTACTACACATTTTGTGGAAGATGTAAGAACGGCGCTGACCACTAAAACTCAGCATCGGAAATCCCGTGCTATGCCGGGGAAAGACTCGCACCCTTGTTTCGGGCTTCTCTCTTCCGCAGACGAAAGACCCGCTGGGGCCAATTAATTCACCCCCTGGCCTTCAGTTCTCCAGATACCATCTTTATACCAGGCTTCTGGAACCGTTCCCGTAAAGTTTGAAGGTCGATGTGTATAAGTTTATGGGTTTTCTTATATTTACTCTATTGTTATGTTTGAAATAAAGTGCATTTCCAAAGATATAAATATGGAGTTTAGAAGATAGCATATTTTTTGTAGGAATTTATTCCATGTGACACGTTTTGAAGTTTGTTTTCCATTTTTTTCTTTATCTCTGTTCCTTCAGAATGGAGTTTTTTACATTTTGCAAGATTTGCAGCCAACCTCTCTACAGTGTTTGTATATTATTCCTTAATCAGATAAGAACACACTCTAAGCTTTACCTAGAAATTTCCATAGTAAGTATAGTTTTAAAAAACTCAGATAACACTGTGACAGAGACTAAACCTCAATAGGTGAGAACGCTGTTGTTCATAGTAAATACAACCTATGGAAAGATAATGGATGGTACAAGTTCACGTGATTTCAAAACCAAAAGACAATGTGATATTTACATTTTCAGGCTACATTGCTTAATAATAAAGAATATATGTCCTTTGGGAATGTATGTACTTTCTACGACACGTCATTGGTCTGCGGGGATGGGGGTGGGGTAGGGACGCGTGTGGTTTCCGAGCACCTGCCGCCACGGATGCTGCTTAACATGCCTTCGCGTGCAGCACAGCAGGGACGCCCAGCTCTGGTGGCCCCCAAAGGAGCTGTTGACTTGGAGCATTTGGGTTAAAGAGCTGAGTTTATAGTTAAGCAGTTAGTTTAGTTTTCAGGGGCAAAATTGATGCTCAAAATTCAATTTTCTGAGTCTCTTTTTTCCAGCTACAGTTCATTTATATATACTCTGTATAGGAAAACATTAGTGATTTATTTATTTATTTTTTTAATGCGGAGAAGAGATGGCCTGATGGGCCCTATGAACAAGGTTAGCACAAAGATCTGGTCCGGGCGTACAGATTGGAAGTGATTCCACCAGCCATTCGATCATTTAGTCACCAATAACAACACCTAGCGAGGGCTTAGTTTGTTTCCGGAGTTGAGCCGTCCCCAGCACGGCCCCCACCTGCTGAATTTGGTAGCAATCAAATTCTCAGTTAGACCAGAGTACGTGGATGCTCTCAAAGGAGGAAACTTTGGAGCCAGAAGTGAACAGAGATGATATCAGGTGAAATGATTCCGTGGGGGATAATCTCCCTCGCCTACAACAGTCTTTTCCAGCTGGCAGATCATGCATGCGATACACGTGTGTTAAAAACTTGAGTGGTGGATGAGGGCACCTCTCCAGTCCCCCCCATTCTGTGAACTTCGTTTAACCTGACAAGCTCATAATAGATTATTTTTATTTGATTTAGCACAGTGTTCCTCAAAGTGTGTTTCCTAGAACACTGTGGAAAAATTATGCAACAAAAAACTGCAGGATCAGTTAAGCATGGGAAACTCCATGCTTAAACCAAAAATAGGCCCTCCCTGGAGGCGCTGTCCACGTGCCGGAGGCTCTGAGAGGTCCCGCAGTCAAGGGACTTGTTGAGCTGTCCCGGATTTCCCGCCACTGACCTGATCACAGAATTGTTATATGCTGTTAATGATTATGCCTCGCCCACTTCCTTTTGTAGAAAGGTTAACACTACTGAGCACTGACGAAGACCAGCAGCAGGCAGCACGGAGGCTCGGCCGCCAGGGCAGCTCATGCAGGGGACTGGCAGGGCAGGGGGCTGTGGTTTCCCAGCCCCGGGTCTCTCCACGCAGCGCTGCTGGCTGGAGTGCGGCCGGGCAGCGGTGTGGCTTGTCACCGGCCGAGCCGGGCCAGAGGCCACGGGAGAAGCCACGGGTCTGCAGCACATGAGTTATCACATGCATGAGAGTAAGTAATTCATACAAATCCAGGCGCATTCTCTGCCGCTGCTCTTCTTCCGCTCCATTGCGCTTCCTGCCCGTAGCCCCCTGGGCCCCATCCCCAGGGCCCTCTGACTTGGGGTGTGTCAGGCTTTCGCCAAGGACCCCTTTTTCTTGGGTTAACTTATTTCTGAGTTTGATTTCTCTCTGTCTCTGTCTCTCTCTCTCTTTATTCCTTATGAACTTTTAACTGGATACTAACAATACCAGCAACTGTGGAACATTGTTTCAGTGACAGGATTATCATCTACAAGTGTTTATAGCCCACTTTTGTGCGAAAGGACTCAAAGGCACGGAGAAGCACCACACGGGGCTCCTGCCCTCACGCAACCAACAGTCTAGCTGGTGAGACAGCCGCCCGCAGCGAAAGGGAGTGGCAGCCTCCGTGTGGGAATTTGTTTCCGACCAAGTGGGGCAAACAGTGATGAGGACCAGGCTTCCGAGTGGGAGTGGCTCCTCAGCTCCGGCCTGAAACGGAATTGGGACTCCCGGTGCCGGGACCTCCGAGCCGGCAGCCCCGACGCCCTCTCCATCCTCCCTCTGCTGAGAGTTGCTGGCCCATCGCGTGCAAAGGCCCTGGCAATGAAGCCCCCAGTTTAAAGGGGCACAGAGAGGCACTCCCCTCTCTGTGGCCACCGTCGGGGGACAGCGGGGGAGGGGGCAGCATGGAGCGCAGCACATGCTGCTGCACGTTATGACAAGGGAGGAAACGGGTGTTACAGGAGCACAGGGCAGGCGACCGAGCCTGGGTTCAGGGCTAAGGGGTCGGAAGGGGCCGCTGAACTTCCTGAAACCCGGCGACCGTCTGTACGAAGGCAGAGGGGAAGGAGCGCGGCTGCCCTGCTGGGGCGTCCCAGCCGGGACATGGGGCCACGGGGAGACGGGCCCTGGCGGGTGGGCAGGGCCGGGGCCGAGGCCCCGTGGACGCCGTGTGAGGGGGTTGGCGCTGGCCGGCCAGGGTCTCGCGACCCCGGTTCCAGTTCCAGTTCCGCGCGATGTTGGCTGCCTCTCTTTGGGCCTTTGTGTTCTCATCTGTGTGCGGGAAGGAGCGGTCCTTTTGTAATGCCTTCTGGTTTTCGGCTCTCTGGTGGTTGTGGTAGGTGGTTTAATGCCCACCTGTGTCAGAAAGCCCTCCCGTGGCCTGCGCGGGTTGACTTGCTGTGCACGTGGAGGGCAGTTTCCACTCCAGCACCTTAGGAAAAGCCCACCTTTTTCTAGAACCCTTGGCTTCAGTGTTAGAGTCAAAGAGAGGGCTGTTCTAATGTCAAAGTGTAGTGATTATTATCTGGAACTTTTCCCTCTTCTGTGCAGTGTTTTTTAATATTCATATGACTTCTCTGTTTTTGTTGGACCAAATACAATTAATTTAATATTCTTTATTAAATCCTATTTTGTAAAACTGGAAAGAATTCTACTACCTCCTCTTGACTTTATGGGTTTGTACATATTACTAAATACTCAGACTTTCAAAACATGTTGATGGCTTTTCCTGTTTTGTCATTTTAACTTGGTATGAATATTTTTGAGAAGTTAGAAAATTAAGAAACTGGAAAAATACAATTAACACATGTTTCTGCCACCCAGAATTAACTGCTGTTAAAGTTTTCCTATATTTACTTAAGGAATATGAGATTTTTAATAAAATAATAAAATCATTTCAGATGAATGTAAAATTTACTTTATTACCAAAACCCTATTCTTCAGCCACTCTATCAGGTGCCCCATCTCCAAATTTGAAATGCATCCATTTAAACGATATGTATTCAAATTAAAAATACCTAATGCACATGTATAATAGGAGACTTTTATGAATTGCATTAGTGTTTTTTGGTGTTTGAAATTTTTAGAGAATATATACACAGTAAAATTGAGAATTAAACTTCTGTCGAGGGGAAACAAGTGAACGAGGATTGAGAAAATGAACTAAGGCCACTGCTGGAACAGGAAAAAGTGGGGAGATGGTTTTGTGGCCATTCGATTGTCCCGCTGGGGGCGGCCCCTGCGCGCCCTTTAATTGGCTGCTCCTGTTCTACAGTGCCTTTTGCCTCCCTCCTACCTGTTCACATTGGCGGTGGGACTCTGTCCTTCCTTTATTTTCAACTCAAGTTTTCTTCTTAGCTAGAGGGCTACTGCTCCGAGGGTGAGACAGGGCTTTGCTTTCTCTGTGGAAAGAAAGAGACTTTCTGTTACTGTTTCTGTCCCCGAGAGCTAGGGGATGAGGGGTCTGAGCGATTGCCTTTGGGCATGAGAATCTCGGGAAGGTGAGGCGAAGGCTCAGGGACAGCTGAGAACTTACTCATGGTCGGATTTGCAGGATTGACAGGGGGTGATGATTTCTTCAGTTTATTTTCAACGGCATGTGCTGGGCACTGTTTGTTGTGATGTATATATAGGTATATCTTATTTGGTCCTCGTGGTAAATTTAAGTGTCGAGTACCCTTATCTCACTCACTTCACGCAGGAGAAAACGGGGGCTGCAATTTTAAGAACCGTGTCTCAGTGTGTCAGGAAGGTGCGATGCTGGGCGAGGCCCCGGCCGTCCTGACTCGATAACCCCAAGTTCAGCCCCTTTATCGAGCACCTTGAGAAAAAGTCCAGAAACATCATACGAATCAAACTGTTTCTATTGAGAAACGAAGGCATGTCCGTTCTCTCTTAGTTGCTTCCCAAAGCCAGAGCTGAGCCCTCTAGCCTCCCACAGATTTATTGACCTTTTAATGATTTTTTTTTTTCTCTTCGAGTTAGCCGAAGTTGGAGTCCATTGCTTGCAAATAAAATCCCTCTTGGTCCATACTCTCTGCTTCCAAGTTCTTAATTGTGTAACATTAATCCTTATTCACTTCCAGGAAACTGCTTAAAACACCATAATGGGGACTGAGTCTGACATTATAGATTAGATTTATATCGTTTTTAAAAAGTCATTTCTCCTATTTCATATACTTTCTTTCTGAGTAATGCCTAATTTTATCTTTAAAAGATTTTATTTATTTATTTTTCGAGAGAGGGGAAGGGAGGGATAATGTGAGGGAGAGAAACATCGATGTGAGAGAGAAACAGTGATCGGTTGCCTCTCATATATGCCCCAACTGGGGGGGTCGAACCCACAACCCAGGCATGTGCCCTGACCAGGAATTGAACTGGCACCCTTTCGCTTTGCAGAACAACACCCAACCGAGCCACACTGGTCAGAGCCTGAGTAATGCTTAACTTTAAAATAGACGTCAATCGTATTTTCGTCTTATTTTGACAGAAAACCAAGTTAGCTGATGTGGTCGGTGTAATAATGTCAACCTACGATACTGCAGTCTTATTCCCTGGAACCTGTGAACGTTCTTTTATCTGGAAGAAGGAACTTTGCGGATGTGATTAAGTTAAGGATTTTGCCATGGGAAGATTACCCCGGACTTGTAGTTTGGGTGGACCCTAACTGTCATCACAACTGTCCTTATAAAAAAAGAACTAGAGGGAGGTTTGACTTCAGAAGAGGAGGAGGCCATGGGACGATGGAAACGGAGACCAGAGTGATGTGCTTTCAAGAAGGCGCAGGGACTGCAGACGGAAGGAAACCAGGGCCTCCCGGAAGCGGCGGCCGGCCAGGGGGCAGGCCCTCCCCAGAGCCTCTGGAAGGAGCCGCCCCGTGGCACCCTGGCCCTGTCACTGTAAGGCTCACCTGGGAGTTCTGACCTGCAGGACTCTCAGAGAATCATTGTGCTGCGTTTTGAAGCACGAAGCGTATGGTCATTTGTTACGGCAGCAATAGGAAGCTAAGCTGACGAACTAAGATCATGATGTAGGCTTATGCCTGTTTAGGAAGACAGTTTTGGCTGTCATGTTTTTGGCCTGGGGAAGATCGGGGCAACTCTCTCGCACGCGCATTGTAAGCTGTCCAGGCAGTTAGTGGAGGTCGTGTTGTGACTTCTGTTACGGAGAAGGCAAGGCACTTGGTGGTCAATGGCTTTTTTTTTTTTTTTAAGGTGAGTGGTATGAAAAAGCTAACTGGCATCAGTTGATTGATGGCACAGGTTTATATCCCAAGTTATCTTAGGATTTTGCTCACACGGTGTCATTAACAGGGGTTCTCCCGCCAGTTTTCCCAGCGCGGGAGGCGCTGCCGACAGGAGCAGTGGCAGGAGCTCAGTGGGGCCGGAGCCCCAGCGCCACGTGGCCTACGTCTAAAGAAAGACCCGAGGGAAAGTGTCTGCCCAAAATAAAGCTCCTTTTTAATTCTAAGTGCCATTTGCCCTTTAGAGAGTGGAAGGATAAATTAATCACTGTGGCGGAGTCATTTGAAAGATTACAAAGCTTGTATAATTTCTGTGAAAGCTACATCCTTTTAAGACTCTATATACCTGATAAGGTTCTAGAAATTTAATTGAAAAAATGTTATGAAGATTTTAAATGACCATAGAATCATTTGTTGGGAGAGGGAAAAAAAAAACCCATAGACCTGTGATTCTTTTCAGTAGGGGTGTGTGTGTGTGTGTGTGTGTGTGTGTGTCGAGGGTAGTGGGCTAGAGTGAATGAATACCTGTTAGAATTTCTTTGAGTATCTCAATACAATGCCATTGTTAATAAAATTATGGTTGGTGTACCACGCAGAATACATCTGAAATAAATAGCTTCTAAACCGCTACTATGGAGATTTTCAATACTCACCTGTTTCTATTTCACGGTGCGTAGATAATTGGAGGAGGGACGCATGTAAAGGTCGCCGCTTGCGCTGCTGTTATATGTCTTGTAATACCCAACGGACGATATTAAAAGAGGGGCTGAATTCCTATACCATCCAGGATGGGTATTCTCTCCAACGCTGACAAACACACGTCTGTCTAGATAATGGAACTGATTCTCTTTTTTAAACTGTGTGTGTGTGTTCACATAAATGCAACACACAGAGCATTCAGCTGTGACTCATGAATAAATCTTGAAGATGCATGAGAAGACAGCACTCAAATTTGATTTTCAACTAAAAGTAAAGGGGTAGGGGGACGAGATCATTGTATGGGAAAGAATGCTATTTTGTTCATTTTTTTTGGTTCCATTGGGAAGGTGAGGGTGCACGTCATCGGGAATTTACGTGTCTTAGACTCAAACCTTGCTCACAAAAGCCAAAACATTTTGCCATTTTTGTTGTTATTGTTTCTCTTGCTACCATCATGGCATCATGATCTTTGTCATCTAGCCAGTGGGGAGGCCATTTTGCTTAGTCAATTTAATGAATGAATCGCGTTGAACACCTCAGGTATGCTTAAGCTTAGTTCCTAGGATTAAAGAAAAGCAATGGTTCCCTTCCACAAGAAACCAGGGCGTTAGAAGAATGGAGTGAGTGTAATTCTTAATTCGGGTCAGCTGGGTGTGGCATGCCTACTTGCCACTTCCCTATCCAGTGTCCCTTGCATATGTTGCTAACTCTCTGGCCTCTCTCCCTGTCTCTCTCTCAACTTGGATGCTCTTCTCCTCTCAGCAAGTCACCAGCAGTGCATGGAAGACGACATTCTCAGTAAAACTTACCTCGTCCTCATCCTGCTTTACAAACGCCCGCCCTCTGCCTGCGTTCTCACAAGGCAGAGGATGCTGTCTAGGAAGCGGCATCCGGGGCCTATGGTCAGGAGTAGGAATCTGGGTGCTTCTGCCTCCTGCATCTTGCGTTCAGAGTCACCAGCGAATACACAACACAACCAGGTACAGGGTGGAGTGACTCCTTACTCACCTAGAGGGAGACAGCAAGATCGCGTCAGCCGCGGGTGTGGGTTCCCAGGGCCAGCGGGCCCTGCCGGCAGCCAGCACAGTGCGTTCGACCTGGATACGCCCCTCCAGTGCGGAGCCTGGGCCCCTCCCGCCGCGGACAGAGGGAGCCGTGGGGTTGGGCAGGTGGCACGTGGCACACAGTGAGTCTGCAGCAGAGAGAGAGTCCCCCATGCAGTAAGGGGTCCGGCACAGGCTGCGAGGACTCTCTCTCTTCGTGAGGAAATGTTATAGGTCCAAGGTCCATTTTTACGTGGCCGAGTGGGTGGCAGAGGCTGCATGGAAGGGAGTGCCCGTCACAGAGGCTCCGTCCTCGTGGCCTAATCGTCCCCCGGGGGCCCCTCCTTGTAACGCCACCTCATTGGAAGTTGAGATTTCAGCGTATGAATTTTGGGGGACACAAATATTCCATCTGTAACAGTAGGTGACTCAGTCTCATTAGGCAGTCTTACTCATTTGCTGAAAAAATGAGGATAAAGATACCCTCAAAGGAGCTAATGAAGTGGAATAGGTGAAAAGTGCTGAGAGGCTGAAAGGTCAAATGTAGAAGATGTTACCCTCCAGGTGGCTGGATGGGATTTGTATATATGAGCTAAATAATATTTAGTCGCAAATAACATTGTGGTAAGGAACAGCTTCTAGTAGGTCAGAAGTTAGTTTTGAAGCCAAATCCCACCCGAAATGGGGGATTTCCTTTCTTCATGTGTTTGTTTGTTCATTCATTGACTTATTCATTCATCGAGTCATTGATTGATTGGCTCATTCATTCATTCATGCACTATTTCAACAAAGAGCTTGCCTTCTATCGACCAGCTTCTGTACTTTTTGAAGAGACTTGAAACTAGTCAGAGGAGAAATGCCTGTGACACACACTGTTTTGGACCTTGGAACTGTCTGCAGCTCTGGGGCCAATTAGCATTTGATGTCAGTAAATGTGGCAAAAGAACCCTCTGTGCCAACACAGTCTGGTGACGTCCAACGCTCACTTGTCTCACCGGTCTTCCTGGAGAGGACAGAAGCCGCTGGAAACACCGTAGTGTCTGATGCCCAGACGGGGTATGTGTGACTTTGCAGCGCAGCAAACCGAGTGCCTTTTTGTTAGGCCGTTGTGACCTTCGTGGGGGGAAAAAGGATTGTCGTTCAGCAGCTTGGAAATGCTCCTTTGTAGCATTTTTTTTTGGTCACATGCCAATCATGCAGGTCTCTTGATAAATGAGCATTTTGGAAATGGCATTTTCAGAACAATATCTTAACCAAGTATCTTAAGTATTTTTTGTATTAGACACCTGGTGCTTATGGGATCCTGCCTGAAAGACTCGGAATGGTATTGGGATTCATCCTGTGCGCTCGCGTGGTTAGCGCTCACGGTGCACATGCAGCAATAACATTAGAAGTGCGCCTGGGAAATGATAAAATTTCTCTTTGATATTTTCTGATGGAAATGGAGATAAGAGAGAAAAGATCAAGAAAGGGGGAGAGAAGAAACACATGAAAAAAACGTTCATTTACAAATGACAAAAAAATTCTCAGTTTGTCCTCTCATCAAACAGGATTATGAAATCTGTTTTGCTCTACAGACTTGTTTTGAGGTACAAATTAGGAAAGAGAGTTAAATGCCTTGGAGAGTAGGAAACATGAGATGCGTTCTGTCAACCCTTACAGTAATACAAGACAGAGTGTTTGTAGTCACAGAAAGCCAAATGGTCTCCAGGTTACCAGGAGCAGCACTTCCTGAACCTCTCATTATTCTACTCACTGAACTTAACGCTTGTTAACCAGATGGGGTAGGTAGACCCGTGGCTGGGTGGAGGCGATCAGGCTGCGGGTGCTGCTCACCTCAAGTCTACCAAGCCGCGCTGGGTGACGAGTGGGTCAGATTCTTGGAGCACCTGTCAGCCAGAGGTGTCCTAGGGATGCTTGTGAAATTTATTCTTCAGGAACCCTCACTTGCATGGGCTCCACCCAAGGTCTTGAACCTAATTTTGAATTCATAGTTGATTTATTTGTTATTTTAAAAGGTTTTCCAAATTGTATTAGCTGCAGCCCCCACGACGTCCAGTTTCCACCCCTGCTGACAGCTCATGCTTGGCACACTCCCTGGGAGCGTCTGACTTGTTTGTTCACGCGGGGCTCTATACGGGCAGTTTATCCAGTGGCCGCTAGGCGTGTCTTGGATTAAAGGTGGTGAGCTTCTCTACACACAGAGGATTGGCCCCTTGCTATTTTAAATAAATAAATGCAGGCATACTTATTTTAATTAATGTGTGTATTCAACTGGACACTAGGCATATCTATGTAGAATTCTAAAACACAAAAGTAGTAATCCCTTTGGATCAAGCTTTAGAGAAATAGAATAGGAGTACAATATATGCAACATATGTCGCAATAATGGATTTGTTTTTAGTGCCCTTGGAATATGCCTACCACTTGCTATGCCTAGTTAAAATAATAAATCCTATATTTTGACTCCGCCTTTTGGAGATGATGCGAATTGAAAGCAGCCTCATGATCTCTGACCCCTTGTATGGTGTCCAAGGGTTAGAGGTCTCCTGATGTCTTAGGTACCTAGATGTCCCATTGCCCTCACTCTGGATGCCACATGATAGGAGATAGTTGGGACTCAGTGCTTTCAAGAAAGTCTTCTCTCTATTCAGTTGTTCTCAAGGAAATTTTCCTTTCTGAAATACACCAAGTAAGTGGAAGTTGCCTTTGGCGTTTTCTCATATCTCTTCTTAAGGTTCCCTCACCTCTCTCGTCTACTGTGTCCAGTTGGCTCTTAATGAGTCATGAGATCCCAGAGTCAGAGAGGAACTTAGTGTTCGTACTGCAGGCCAGCCCTTAGCTGTTCCTTAGGTGATCTGTATAGCGTCCTTGGCGGTGAGGACATTTGCTGCCCGGACACATCCAGTGACGGCAAGTCCACTGCCTCGATCCCTTGCCTTCATCCGTTTGACTTTGCTCTGATTGCAAAAATGTTCTTCCTAATATTTGGCTCAGATCATCTTCCCTTCCTGTGCATTCGGACATCCTACCTCTCAGTACATTGGCTTCATGGCGATTCCCTCCTTATTTTACTAGCATTTCTATGAAGGCGCTAACTCAAGACTTAAGGTCTTACTTCAATAAGGACTTTTCTATCAACAGGAAAATTTAGAAAAATTAATTATCTTGTAAGATCCCCCCAAAATAACTAGTAAGGATGAAATTCCAGGCTCTGGCTTACAAAAGGGATCCTGTTCCTTTGCCCACCAATCACATCCTGGAAGGTGCTGCCTCAGGCCTCTTAGTCTCACGGTGGCATCGCAGAGAGCCCTACAGGGACACCTGGGGTGCCCACGAGGCACAGAGGATCAGTCCTGGGCTGCAGCTGACACACTTGACTGGGGGTGGGCCCTGGATGCAACACGGCTACCCCGATTGTCCCCTGTAGTCTCGTCCATGGGACAGAGAGGTGCCTCTCAGTCTCGGAGGCGCCCTCCAGCAGCGGGGCGGGTTTGGGAGCCTCAGCAGTCACCCAGCAGTGCACTTACTTCGACTTACAGGGGACAGATTTCCAGTCATCGCCAGTTCCATACAAGCAGGACACTTGTTTTGTATACGTGGGTGAATTTAACCTTGAAAACCATGATGACTGTAGCATCGTGGTAACATGGAAAATTGTGTTTCTTAAAAAATTAAATCATCTCTCAGTAGATGCTAATTTTCATTTCTCCTAAGTGCTTGTTAAACCATTTCAATCCATGTTGGTATTGGATTATTAAGTATCACAAGAGAGCTGTCAGAGTTATATGTGAATAAAATGTGTATGAATTACAATAGTTTACCTCTAAGCAGTCTATTAATATAGTCAGTTAGCATTTAGAAGTCTTTCTTTGTACCTCAACTGTGTTCAGGCAGTAAAGATTAAAAACTAATTATGCGTATGTCGTCAGTACCAATATTTGTAATTAATTTGATTTGCAGTACTAAATAATAAACTGGGTTAAAATTTTAGCAGGTTCTGTGAATAGTCATTAATGTGTTCCTTTTCTGTTGCCGTATTCATTTTTAGAGGCATAGTAAATGAGTTCTGAAGGCATGTACGGCCCAGATAAAGCCCAGTGAATATGATTATTTAGCAGCTTACAGATTGTTCTTACAGCCTTTTCCTTCAGCCCATTGTGGCGCTGTGTATTTCCAGAGATGAAAAGAACTCTGGAAACAATTAATTTCGGTGAATTGAATTCGTCCATTAGGACAGTCCTCGGGAGCCATGAATTGTGGGGGAGGCGGGGATTGATAAAGGTACATCATGGGTCGTGTTTCTTCCAGGAGGATACAAAGCAATGAAGATATATCGCCTCATATGTGAATGAACAGAGCCAAATTTGAGATGACATATTTGAGTCATACTAGCGGCACGCTATGACACTAGTCTAATACAAATGACACCGCAGAGTCCTTACTCATTTCTAGAATATAAACATTTCTTCCCTCCCCCCACCAATTGATCTTGACAATGCCGTAATTATTGATTTGTTCCTCGGTGTTGTGGAAAAATCCACGTGACATATATCATAGTGCCTAGCAAGGTGCGGGGTTCATTTTAACTGCTACACAATTGTCGAACGACTTAAGTGAGTGAGCATTAGGTAATTCTGCGGCGCTCTGATTCTCGTGTTCTAGATAAAGCCAGCATTGACTGTTCTTTATGACCCTCTTTCCAATTTCTTTGCCTCGACTCACATTTGTTCTTGTCCAAACACAGGCTGCCTGTCTTCCATTCCTGTCTGACCAAATCCGAGCCCTTTGCCGGGGCTCTGCTCAGAACTGTCCTTCTGGTCTAGGCTTTCTGAGTGCAGGAGGGGAGAATTCTCTTCTCCCTCAACTCCTGGAGTTACTCTGTAGCTGCTTGGCATATGGGGTGATGTGGCATATAAATGACCATAATACACATCAGTATGTTCAGTACCGAATTCAACAATCTAAATCAAAAATGGCTTGTGAAAGATAATACATAGTGTATAATGGAAACTAAACATCTGTTCTTTGCAAGATTTTCTTCCAAATATATGCAAGTTTTATATTTTTGTAAGAAAATCAACTGGTATTAGAACTATTGCCAAGCCAGTTTGCGCCAGTGCCCAGCACACTTGCCCAGGACTCCAGAACGTTCCCCACAACGCAAGAACATGGTATTGTTTTCATCCGAGCATGCAAGCCGGCAGCCGGTAGGCAAGGGCGGTCACCAGGTGTCATTCTGCAGGGCCTACAAAGGGGTCAGGCAAAATCCAGGGGGGATTGAAAGGAGAAAAATGAAAGCAGGGGTTTTGATTTCATAAAGAGCGTGACCGTTTAAGCGAGTCTATACAAACTCTTGGGCACCTGCTTCTGTGTCATGAGGCACGTGAGCTGCGCCCTGTTGCCTGGCCCTCCCCCGCCCTCCCTTGGCATCGCTGTGAGGGGCGCCTCGGTGACGGCGAACTGGGGTGCCTGTGAGTGGAACTAGGACGTGGACCCTGATAGACAATTGCTGTGGACAGTCTGCGCTCCTGTTCTTGTGGCCACCCACAAAAAGGCCGACCTGCGGACACCATGAGCGCCGTCTCGTGCGATCCTGTAATGTGTGTGCGCAAGCATGAGAACAGCAGCAAGCTGTGCAATGACCAGTCCTTATTGCGTGTTTACCATATGTCAGCGTTCCAGAAGGTGAAACCTCACTTGAGGAAAAAGGCTTTGGATAGGAGGAAACCGAGGCTCTCACAGCTCGTGTGTGGTGGAGTCAGGAGCTGCCCTAGGTCTGCCTGGCTCCATCCTTAGACCTTGATCGGCACCACTTCGCGGCCTCCGCACCTTCACTGCTGCCTGCTAGACGTGGGCTTCTTGGGGACAGGGTCCTATTTTACGCATCTTGATGGCTGAATGCCAGCACATGCTTCTGTTGACTTAAACAGTTTTTGAAGGAGTGTTCTTCTCTCCTCATCCCTTTGTGATTATAAAATAACTTAAGAAGACAAGTATAAGTAATAATGTAAGGAACACCAATCTACTAAACCAGCATTTTTCAACCCAGGGTGACGTTGCTGCCCCGAGGGACAATTTTGCAAGAGGTCGAAGCGCTTTTGATGGTCATCACTCGCGGAGGTGCTGCTTGTGTCCAGCGTATAAAGGCCAGCGCTGCCGCTAACCGCCCCGCCCCGCCCAGGACAGCCTTTCACGCCAGAGAGTCGCTGTCAGCGGGGCAAACGGGCCCCCTGACACCCCTCCTGACGGCGCCTTTCCCCCTGCAGTAGGTGTCCCTAGCCATGCTTTTATGCACCCGCTAGTAGTGGGTTTACTGCTACATACCTATAAACAACACAGCGGATTGTTTCACTATCACCTGTGAACGTTCAGCACGCGGCTTTTTTTTCACTTCAAACCATCTTTTTCATATTTATCTATTTTTTATATAAATGTAAACCTCGTGTATCAATTTAAATAGCAGAATGGTATTCCATTATGTGAATACACAATTTAGCAACCTCCATTTTGATATTTAAGTTGTATCTTTTTTTTTTTTTTTTAACCCAGCGATTCCATAAACACCCTAATACATGTGCATGTGCGCCAGAGTCCCACTAGGGTTTATAGGGAGAGGTCAAATTTCTGGGTTACGCCAATGTGCGTTTCTACCAGCAGGGAATATGAGTCTCCGTTTCCTCCCATCTTCCCCAGTGGTGGTGGCCACTGTAATTTTTGAGACCAAGTCCTTCTTTTACATTGCAGCGTCTGTTGGGAGTCCTTGATGCTTAATCTTAAAAGATTATTGGACTCCTTTAACATTTTATATGCATAGCCGTTAATATGACTCATTTCCATTGCCTCCTATTTATGTTTAGAAGCAAAGGGAATGAATTAACGTCAGCGCCTGTTTCAGCAGGTTACATCGCCTCTTATCCAACTGCCAGCAAAACATCCATTCCTGCGGTTGAATGTCCACGCTCAAGAGGAAACTCCAGGCGTTACCATCGACTCTCCCTTTACCCTTGCCCACACCTCGGCGGCCCAGCCTTAACCTTTCCCGAGGCATCCAGGCCCCTTCTCGCTGGTCATCGCTCCGTCTGGGTCCTTGCCCTTTTATGGGACTTCGGCAGCATGTCTGACCTGACCCCGTGCCCCAGCGCTGCTCTTCTCCCGTCGGGTTTCCACTCAGAGCACGGAACAACCCTTCTGAGCTCCATCACTGTTGCCCTTAAAACCCTTTACTGGCTGCGTGTAATAAAGCTCAGACACCTTAGCACGGCCTGACACCAGCCTCTCCCCAGCCTCCCTGCTGACTTTTCCCTGCACAGCCTGTCCGACATCCGAGTCACACGGAACCGCCAGCTCAGCCTTGTCCCCTCTGCTCCCCGTGCTGTGACGTCCTCAGCGGTCGCCTTCTCCAGCCACCCCCGCTCACCCTCCGGGTACCTGAGTACACGCCTTCTCTGTGAGGACGTCTCCCCTCATCCTCCTCTCCCTCCAGGGAGGGGGGACCCCCCGCTTTCTCCAGCCCTGATGCCAGGTGGCCCCCACTGACCGCCCTCCGTGGTTGTCATGTCTCACACACCTCCCTGCCCCTGGAACTCCTTGAGGACAAGGGCTGTCTCTCTTTGTCTTCACATCTTTGATTCCTTCTTAACTCTAAAGTGTCTCATATTCTTCCAGTAATGCGCCCAGCCCTGGGCTGGTTCAGAGAGATGACACATTCTTTAAAATCTCATGCGAGGGGTCAGAAAACCTCTACAAGAGCCATCCCACCACGGTGACCCACTCCAGATGTCTTACACATCTTAGATTCACCATATTGTGGGATGTGTTTCTCCTAACGCGTTTCCATTAGTTTTTTTTTTTTAAAGCCCACACCATCTTAAAGGAAATGTAAACCACATGCGTGATATGTATTCTTTCTATAAAAAGAAAAATGTAAATTGATGTTCAAATGCCTTTGGGGCTTTTTAATAAATACAGCTTTCAAGTTGTTCCCCCCCCCCCCCACCACAAGGAATTACCATAAAGGAAAATGCCTTTAAACAATAGAAGGCCATGGCTCTATCCCAGACTCTAAGTAACACTATTTCACTCGGTTCCAAACTTGGTTAAAGCCCTCATACAACAACCCTGAACCCCAAAGTCCCAGTTGCATGTATTCTCCTGCCTGTTAGCGGCAGAAGCAGAAGGTATTGACCTTTTCCTTACCTTTGCCTCTTTGAAGTATAATTTATTCATGGAAAAGGTTCTGTATCTACAACCAAAGCAATTGGGTTTTAGCCTTGACTCATGCTAGGACGGGGTGCCGTCCATATTATACCTGCACTGTAACACGGGTGGGAGCATCGAGGGACCGGCGCGAGAGGAAGTGAACACGGTGAACAGCACTCACAACTCATAGCCTGTTAGCGGGAGGGTGAATGGTGCAGCCTCTTTGGAGGGAAATTCGTTGATGTCTACAGAGATTTTGAACAATGCATGTGATCCTTGACCTAAATAATTTGACTGCTGTGTTTTTACCCTATAGATATACTCACAAGACTATGTCAAAATGTGAGCCTGAGAACGAGTATTATACTAATGACTTTCATTGCAAAAAAGATATAATCTAAATTAACACAGTTTGGAGCTAGTTAAATAATGGAACAGCAAATGGTGTTTGTGTACACACACACACACACACACACACACACACACACACACTCTTACTATCATGGAAAGAGCACCAAGATATAATACATGAAAAAAAGACAAACCCCGGGTCTGTCAATGTATGTTGGATTGTCCCATGCATGGAGGAGAGTGATATGGAGGAGGAAACAGACAAAATGCAGGTGGGACTCTAGGTATTTTACAAGTCAATACAGAATACTTTTTCCTGGTAGGATATGGAAGAAAATACACAAGTGGTTACCTTGGGGACAGAGATTGGGGAAAGCTTGTAATTTTCATCTTATGCTGCTACTGCAGTTAAACTTTCACGCCACCCATGTGTGTAGGCAGTGGGCTTATGCAATATTTTTGCTTTCTTTTTCATACTCGTTTTACACACATGCACACACTCACATGCACATCCACACACACAAGAATACTTAAGTAATGTTTAAAGAAAAATTATACAGTCGCTTAGACTAGTAATAAACAGCACACGTGTCAGGAGAGTTGGATTTGGGTGTGATTCCAGGTAAGTCCCCCTTCTAGTTATACTACCGTGGGAAAGGGAACTCTCTAAACCTCTGTTTTCCTATATGAAATTAGAGAACAATAACCAATTTTTAAGCCTATTATGAGAATAACATTGTATAATAAATAATGCATAAAGCTGAATATAACTTTTAACATGGTAAGTCCTCATTAAGTTATGTTTATAGTTACTGTTCTTGTTGTTGTTGTTATCACAATAAGATAGCTAACATCTTTAAACCTCTTTCTTCATTAAGAAGACTAGTCCAAGGCAATCTAGGCCTCAGCCTGGATTCAGGGCTAGTTTTCAGAAAACACTGTGAAAGGGCACTCTTGATACGGTCTAGCTGTTACAAAAAAAGGGCCTGGTCTGTTGGACGGTGGATAAACCAAGTATGTTGAAGCAGCGGTTTCATTTGAAACATGTCCCCCACCTACCATGTATGGCCCTGAATGTCAATGACATGTCCCTTGGAATTCCCAGTTGAGACACGGCTTCTTAACCAGCTCGCAGCAGTTAGCTTTCCCTTTCCACGTGACGCTCCAGTGCCGGGTACATTCTAGAACCCCTGGTCTTCACCTGAGTGCCCCACAGGGGACCTGTGGTTTCGTGCACCCCCGGAATAGCCTTTTCTAGAGTTTGAAAAAGTTACGGTGCACTCCTGACCCAAAGCCATATCTTGATTCAGAAAAGAAATTGTTCCTGGAAGTGCTTCAGGGGAAAGATTTGGAGGAGCAGCTTTCCATTATGACTTGAATTGCAAACTCACATTAAAAAACATTAAGGATAATAAACTGGAAATTCAATTACCAGGCTCGAAGCCAGAACACCGCACACTCGATTTGGATTTGCATCTTAACTTATAGCTTGTTCCTGCCAATATTACTTACAATTCAGACCTTTGCTCATGGTATGAAAAGCACTTAGTGCACAGATGATTTCTCACCAAGTGCTTTTTGATGGGCCTGTCCAAATGTCGATTTGGATATGAGCTTAAATTAGGAGGAAATTTAAAATATTTCTTACTTTTATTTTTATATTTTTATTATTGCACTTTGGGAATCCGCTGGATAACATGATGAGGGTTTGACATTTCCGTACAACGTTGTATGTCTCTTCCTGGAGACCAGTTGAGGTGTCTATCATGTTTATGGATCTGATTTGTCCCTCAGACCCTCTTATTGAGATGTTAGACCCCTGCCCTTAGGAAGATGACCGCTGCTCTGGGGTAGGAGGTATTACAGCCTTGCCAACGAAAGCGGCTCTAAGAGTGTGCATTTCTGGCTTGCCTGGCTTTTTTTAAAAAATAATTTGAATGTCCAGATGAGGGTTTCTCCATGCACCTGGGTGAATGACCCTCCAGATGGACCTTCCCAGTGCCTTTCCCGAGAGCGGCATGACTTGGCCATGAAGGACCTAGGCAGCACTAACTGCGTCGTTCACAGTCCGTAGGTGTAAATCCGTGCGTGGTTACTTGTCAGCTCTGTGACATACGGAAAATCACTTAAACTTCTCGTGCCCCAAGAACAAGCTGTACGTTAAGGTACAAATCCAGATCACATGGGTCCCAGTCCTCTCACCTGAAAGACTGGAATGGAGAGGAGAAGACCTATCTCCTAGGGTCGCATAGCGATTATAAGACTTAAGTGTATGTGAAGCTCTTAGAATAGTGCTGGACTATAGTATGCACTCAGGAAATATTAATTTTTATTATTAGGTGTGACTCACAAGGACTCACAGGGACAATAGCTGATTATGCTTGGTATGGAGAAAACAATGGTTTCCCTTTGGATGCCCCTGAGAATTTTGGCTTCTATTTAAAGCCAAGAATCTCAGTTTTGGATGCACATTGGTATCACCTGATGGCAAAGTATAATTTTTCAAAATTTGAAAACTTGACCCTTGCCAGATTGATTTCATTCATTTAATGAGGAACCAGTAGGATAAATTAAAAGAGAATTAGAAATACCAATCGATAATAGGTATTCCTGAAAAACATGCAGGAATAAGGTTGCTAAATTTAGATACAAAACTGGCTAATGTCTTATGAGGTTAAAAAAATATAATCTTGGAATTAGACAAGTTATTAGCATCTCTACTGGGAAAAATGTGTTATGTATTTGCATTATAATTGGACCAGAATAGACAGTATTTCAGACTTTTACCATAGTAGTTTCAAACTTGGGCTATGCCACAATCACCTGGGAACTTGCTAAAATTACAGAAACCCAAACCCTATTTTACTTTAATAAGCCTGGACTTCTATTTTTTTTTAATTACCTTTCTAGGTAATTCTGTTATATATCAAAGTTTGAGATACTGTTCTAATAAGCAATATCTTACTTTTACAGAGTTGTACAATATCCTAGTAAATAGTAAATTAAGTGAAGGTACATCACCCTAAAGAATTAGATAGTTTTGGGGTGGGCCTATTATACAGTGGTCCAGCATGATGTTGAAGGGCTATATGGTTATTCTTTTGCGGGTTTCCATGTTTCGAAATGTTTTCTTAATACTGAGCAATGTCAAAAATCTACCTATGGCTAGGTACCAGCCCCAGCTTCTGATTAATTGATCTCAGATGTGGCTGGGGAATCGAGGTGTACAAGCTCCCTAGGTGAGTCTAATGTGCAAAGGTGAAAACTACTGGTCTTCAAGTTTGCCTCATTTCTTGACTATATTCTACATTCTATGCAGTTTGAAGAACACCGTGTATGTTTAGCGTTATGTATTTACTTAAAAAGTTACCAATGAGCACAGGCCCATTTGGAAAAGCTCATGCTGGAGAAGACCCAGGCTTCTCTGGCCGGCCTTCAGTGGGGGTGGATGCTTCCGCGAGGAGGGGCCCTCCCTTCTCAGATGCAGGAAGACAGCAGAGGATTCTCCCAGTAACATTTCGTGTCTGATACACTGTTGACACTACTATGCCCAATTTCCAGGTCTCTTGAATGTGCCTAAGCTGTCTCCTCCTCCTCACGGTCCTAGACAAATCCTTTCCATCAAACACATGTATTCTTCTTTTCCTCCAGTCCTTGGAAAAGAAAATCTTCTTACCACGAGACAACATTAACTCGTACTAGGGTCTGTTTGACTCTCGCAGCCTCAAAGGCTGCTGGGACAGTGCGACTTGTTTCCACTCCAGGATGCCCGTGTGTCGCGCTCAAGGCGGCGTCCCAGTGCGGTGGTGCTGCCGGGGGCAAGGCAGGCGGATGGCTCGGGAGGCGGACTCCACAGCCAGTGCTCCCTCGCCGTGGGCTGTTTTAGGGAGTCATCAGTCTTCCCTTTTGGTTGGTTTATTTCCTTCCTCTACCCTCCATGCTTCTGTGTGTGGGCCTTCTGTGATGGGGTGAAAATGACCATCACTGCTGTCACCAAAATTCTTTCAGAGAGAAAGCTGCTTGATGTGGAAAATAGCATCGATAAGTTCTAGGGTTCCACATGAGACCCTCAGCGCACCGGGGTTGGCTGAGACTTAAGCACAATAAGATAGTGGCTGAAATTCTCTACCCGAGGGGAAGCAAGGTGTTTGTTTAGACGCCTGAAGCGGGGGAGGAGAGATGGGAGGGAGCAGAGAGGCAAGGCAATGGGAGGAGGCTGGGCAGCCGTACAAGGTAAAGGGCCAGCGTAAGACCTCTGGTGGCAGGGAGGCTGCAAGGACGTTTCAGGACAGCTTGCTTGGTGTGCAGCTCTTGGCAGTGGAGTGAGCCCTGGGTCTTTGTAACCCTGTTCCCCAAGTCTTCATTAAAGTCTCTCTCACACATATGTGTCTCGGGCACATGTACATATGTGAATTATAAAAATAGCATGGAATTTCATGACTGGATCGAGATAACAGAAGCGGCATACCTGGAAGCAATAACCAGAAAGAAACTGATTACAGAAACCTCGGAGAGAGACGTACGAAGTTCTGAAACGGGGTTCAGGGCAGTCTTGTGTGTCCCCCGAGGAGGGTCACACCGAACCCACTCTTTCCACAATGGTTTAAGGGGAAAATGAAGAATGGGTGGACCTCTATGAGGTCTGTCTGGAAAAAGTCCAGCTATTGTCAAAATAGCGAGAACAGTTCATGCAACATCAGTGTAACCTGGTCGCCAGGGAGGGTGCACTAGAATGCGCATGTGTGAACGATGATGACTTCACTGTACTAGTCAGTGGGGGTGGTAGATGCCATTGGGTGAGCATGTACGCTGTGTGGCTGTCACATTCAAAATGACTGAGCAAGCAGAGCAGCATGTCTGCATCACATTTTTCATTAAGCTTGAACATTCCCCCACGGAAACTGTTGGGATGACTCACAAGCCCGCAGCCGTGGGCAGCTGGGGACGGGCAGCTTTGTCACGGCAATGCACCTGCTCATGCGTCATGTCTCGTGCAGAGTTTTTTTGTGAAACATCAAATCACCCAGGTGACTCTGCCCCACACTGTAGCCCAGATTTGGCGCCCTGTGACTTCTGGCTTTTCCCAAGACTAAAATCACCTTTGAAAGGGAGGAGATTTTAGACCATTGATGAGATTGAGGAAAATACAATGGGGTAGCTGATGGCGATTGGGAGAACTGTGTGAGGTCCCAAGGTGCCTGCTTGGAAGGGGACTGAAGCGTCATTGTTCTGTGAGCTATGTTTCTTGTGTCTTGAATCTTCTTCAGTAAATGTCTGTATTTCTCATTATATATGGCTGGATACCATCTGGGCAGATCTTCGTATATGCCAATGCAGGACCTCAAGACCACTCAAGCATGCTTCATCAAGAGGCAGACCATTTAGTCATGAAGATGAGAGAGATGCACAAAGAGCTAGACCTTAACACCTGGGAGATGTCAAGTGTTTTAGATGTGCTAAATCTAAGACTGTTCATTCCATGTCAAAAGGGATCTCTAGTGATTGAAAACTCTATCACAGATTTTATGGAGGAAATGGTGTCTGAAACAAGCTTTGAAAAATGGGTTGCGTTTAGATACAGAGAGGAGGGAATTATAATAATCATTACTCCCTTTTATTACCCCCATGCAACCACTACTCCCATCGAGATATACAACATACTTATCACCTTCGGAAGCTTCCCAGCGCCCCTCTGCGAGCACAACCCCGTGGCCCTTCACTCCAGGCCACCGCTGCTCTGATTTTTCTCACCGTGGTTTTAGGTTTGCACGCTGTGCGAAGCGCTCATTTGCATTATCTCATTTGATCCTCACAACAGTCCTTTGACGTAAATAACAGTGACTGTCGCCATTGTGCACATGAAGGAACCGCTCTGTTTGGTCAGTTGCTCCAAGTCGCACAGCTAGAAAATGACAGAGCTACAACTCGAACCCAAGAGTAATTCCAAAGTCCAAACCCTTATCCAATACATGGGGGGGAGGGTGGATAACATGAGAAGGAAGAAGAAAATTGTGGGGTGTGTACGGTCAATAATGAGTGGTCTGACTGCAGTATAAAGTGTACGAGGGAAAGTAAAACTAGAATTCTGTGGTTTTCTATGGCTCTCCTTTTCACCCTGTAGAAGAGCGTATATGCCTATAATTGTCCAACATTCTAGTCACTCTGACCCCTGAGTCTGTAGGTTTAAATCACCTTCTAAATTATTTTCTACGTGGCGAAGAGTGTCCTATTTATGAGGCTAACTCCCAGGTGGCCCTGTGAAGTATTAAGTGTTGACTTCATAGTATTTGCTGTTATTTATACATATGCATGTACACATTCGCACAGAAATAAACACACACTGTACACATGGGCATCTGTGCTGAAGTACGCAGCCAAGTGTCAGCACATTATCAGATTTAAATTAGCTGCCTAACTCTATATATAGCCCTGGCTTCCCAGCTTCTAAAATAAAAGACTCCAGAACAGCTGGACTGAAATCTGAAAAAGAATGGAAGAATACAACCCTGTAAGCAGTTGTAGTCTATAAGTGCTAAATAAAGGTTATAACTTCATAGATTTTTGGAGATGCCTAAAAAAAGAAAAAAGAAAAGACAAAACCCTTGAACTGCTAAGTGCTTTTTAAAAAACAGCTTAATCTCCAAACAGCGAAAGGTATTGCTTATCGCTTATCAATCATGGGAGTGTGGAATCCTCTCTGACCGACCACTGCAATTTAAAAGCTGAACTGAATCCAGGGGTCGCCAGGGTCCATGCTGGCCACGTGGTTCAGTGAAAGGACAGCGTGACGCCCCCCTCTGCCCTCCAAGACTTCTCTCCCTCCAGTTTATCATTTCTTGAATCCCACCATTACATGTTTGAACTTTTAAAATTCAGCGCCTTTCACAGTCCAGTCCAACATCCCTTCTAGACTTGATTCATGCTGTCCCCGCCATCCCTGCCTGTACCTCTAAGTACTGTGTGTTCCCGCTCACTGCTCCTGAACGTGCCGTGTGCTGTGCTTTGCTCTGTGGCTTCGTTCATGCTCTTTGCTCAGCTCAGGTGTCCTTCCTTCACTTAACGTGGAAAGATGCTACTTGCTCTTCAAAGCTCATCTTAAATACCCGCTCCCCCAGTGACATTTGCAAGACACTCCTCCACGGCCTCCCTGCCCAGGCAGAATCAGCCATGTCCTCCTCCTCGTCCCATACCGCTTTGTTCTTGATCTGTGGTGGAAAGTATCACATCCTTCCACAGTCTGCCCCTTGCTTGTGGGAGCTCCTACCCTCTTGTGGCCTTCGAGTATGATCCTGAGTCCGGCAATACTTGTTTCACCTGGGAGCTTGTTAGACAATCAGAATATCAGACTGTGCCCCGATATCCTGTGTCAGAAACTCCCTTTAACACTCCCCAGGAACTCCCCAGGTGGGTTCCTACAAACATTAACATTTGAGACGGTTGTCCTCAGGGACCGAGACCATGACTTAGGGAGCTTGTATTCCTTCCCGCCATCTAGCAGTCTGTGTATTCACTCAACAAATAGCGTCATTCTCATGCCGGATGCTGCAGTTAGAGCCAGAGCTGTACAGATGTTGAGAGCCACTGCAGTGTGGCTGGGGTCAGCTTCCCGGAGATGTGGCAGGAGCAGGCCAAGCCCACGGACAGCCTTGAAAAGGTCTTACGATTGAGTCAGTCTAAGCAGCAGAAGACTGGACGTGATTGAATGGACTCCCTTTCTGGGAGGCTTCCCAGAGCGCTGACATGTAACTGTGTCTTGTGACTCTACGAGAGGGGACTGCAGTTAGTGCGCAGCATGCCCCAAACTTACTTGATCATACAAACTTTATTTCTTTATTATGTGGGGCCCATTGTGTGGGGTTCGTTTTCCGAGACATACTTTGGGAATCGTTGGACTCTCGTAAGTGTGGAATTCATTTTGTTTGGTCTGATGACAGTGTATTGTCTTATCTGGTGATTTAACTATTGACCATCTTCCCAGCTTTTCTTCTCAACTGAATTGTGAGATCTTAGAGCAGAATAGAAGAATATTATGCTTATTTGCTTTTCTATTCTCACTTGCACGTTGGCGCTCTGTCAGTATTTGTTGATGATTGTTCTCTGTCCGCCGTGTACCAAGCAGAGGCTGAAGACATTCGAATGGGGATTGTGGCCCCGGCTTGGCCATCCGCTGTGTTGATTCTGAGCCAGTCGGTCACCCGCTCCAGGCCCCAGGCTCCGCTTCATCTGCCAGCCTTGGCCACCGGGTGAGAGCCTCCTGTGGAATCCAGATCTGCCAGCGGATGGTCCTTCAAGTAGATCTAAGATACCATTAGAGAAATCTGAATTGAATTTTAGGGAAAATTCTATACTCTGTTTTGCAGGAAAGAGTGTTTGAAGGGTAGGGAGAGTCAGTATTTTAGAATCATTTAAAGAGTTATCTTCAAGGTTATGCTACAAAGGCTTCTTGAGAGAGACTTTTCAGGCCTGAAGTTCTGTGATCTGTCAAATAATGGGAATAATAATGTTTCCCTCTATTGTTCATTCCGAACTGGAATATATCAGAGGATATTTAGCCTTGCTAATTCTAAAAGTAGCTACTAGGAATGTAATTAGATGATAACCACCACAACAAAAGGGTTGAAGCAGGCGTTGCACTCGAAAGCATTATTAACCTTAGGCTACAAACCAGTTTCTTATCTCAGAGCGCATGGTTCTTCCAAGCTTCTCAAAGCACGTTACACTGATTACCAGAAATGGTAATCTTCTCACCTTACGGACAGGGAAACAGAAGTCCAGTGTGGAGTTAGTGGGCCAAAATCCCACCAACAGCCCGGCCCGAGCTGGGCATCAGTCGTGGACCTCATGCTCCCCAGGATGGTCTTTTCCCCACCAACAGATGTGCAGAGTGTTTATTTAAACCTTCAGTCTGGATTATAGAAGCTGTTTTCCCTCTGAAATATGTGTCTGAATATATTTACTGGATGCTGTGTGTTTATGTGTCCCATACAAAACACGTGATTTCCTGAAACCTGCAGGTAAACAATGATAATCGGAAAGGGACAGTGTGCTTGGCGGACTTAAAATACTGGGATGCACAACACACGTCCGAATGCTGCTTGTGATAAGCAGCCTTCACTTGCCCCAAGTCAGGGCCCGTGATTAACTGGCGACTGGCTGGTATTAATTGGGAGACACATCCTGTAAATCTCGCTGCCGGCAGGGGCCTGGGAAGGTCTGCGGACAGCCGAGGTCTGCAGCGTGGGTGACTGTGGCGAGGGCCGGGTGCCTTCCTCCCCAGCCCACATCAGCCTCCTGGCTCCTGGCCACCCCCACTGCGTGCATTTCACAGACTATTTCCATCTCAATGAGCTTGTGTCCGAGGTGCTTGCGTCTTCCCCTGGCAGGGCCCATCCCCCAACCTTGCTCTTTTTATCTCTCCCTTGGCCTCTTGCATCGGAGGACTTGTAGCTCCTTATGATCTGCTGAACATTAATATTCACAAACTTGCTCCAGGGAGCTATGCTTCACTGAGCACATTTTCACCTGAAAGGAGTTGTTTAATATAAACATTTGGTTAATATTCTGTACATTTGAAAGTATTTTATCAGCATCGGTGTAGGACCAAAAGTCATTTAAATTCAATGGGAACTGATTATGTGCCAAGAATCGGTCCTTTCCAAAAGAGTGTTTCCCCCCAGCCCTAATGTATACATCATGAAACTCACTTACACGGTTGACCGGAGCACTTTGTGGACAGACCAGCGGCCGTGCATGTCCTCTGGCTGGGTATTCATCAGCTCTGACGCTGCTGTTAAATGGGGGAAAATGTTACACAATATCGCTTTTAAAACTGTCTAAATATAATTATCAGCATCTTTGGAGTGATAATAATTATCATAACAAGAGCTCATCAGAGGAAACACACAGTCTGATGAGGATCCTCTGCTCCCAAGGCCCTGCCCCTTTGCAGAGAAGGATGTAGCTCTTCCTTTTTTGCTCTGTAGAGAACCCCAGCTCTCTGAACTCTTCTTGGACCCCTCTACAATTTTTCTTCCCATGTGTCTCTGTGAAACTCATTATCCCAGAGAGTTCTTAAATAGACAAGTAGCTCTAGGAAAGGTTGAAATAGATGAATGGAAAATGAATTCCTGGGTGGCTGTTGGGATTGGCTTGAATTACATTCCAAACGTTTGGGTGAAGGAGTCACAAAAACAAACTTGTTACTTTTTACTTGAGGCACCTGTCGGATACTGATTTTTTCCCTTTAAAATGCTTGTATTGTGAAAATAGCTTACTGTACAGGAAAATGTGTGTGTATACATATAACAGGTAGGAATCTACAGAGTGGAGCAAAAGTAGGTTTACAGTTCACATGGAAAATAATACAATAATTAATACATGATAATATAAGAATATACTGTGTTTCATGTACTCATGGCTGTAAATCTACTTTGCCGTACGCTGTATGTGGCCACTACCTAGCTCAAAACCTACTGCGTGGCTTCTGGCCAGCTCTTCCTATCCCAAAGAATTAACCATGTCTTCAAGTTTAGCTGGAGTTTGTTCATTGTTAGTGCTGTACAAGCTTCTCCTGATAAGTGGATTCACTTATCAACTCTAATATTGACAGACATTAGGGAAATTTCTATTTGGGGC
Organism: Pteronotus mesoamericanus; assembly: GCF_021234165.1. NCBI lineage: Eukaryota > Metazoa > Chordata > Mammalia > Chiroptera > Mormoopidae > Pteronotus > Pteronotus mesoamericanus. The sequence goes on along the minus strand of NW_026555086.1, from coordinate 4,810,903 downwards.
TATTATAAGCGATGTTGCTGTGAGCATTCACATTGATGAATACACACACACACACACACACACACACGCAATTCTGTCTCTGGAACACATACCCTAGAAGATGATCGCAAGGTCATAATGTTTGCTTTTCTTCACTTTTATTGGCTAATGCCCAGTTATTTTCCAAATTGGTGTCACCGGCTACATTTCTACCAGAAGTATGGGAGAATTTCAGATGTCCCATATCTTCATCAATACTTCATAATTCCATACTTTAAAATTTGAGCCAATTGGATGGGTGTGTAGTGTTATCTTACTATATTTTTATTTGCATCTTTCTGATGATGAATGAGATGTGCATTTCTGATGCGTTAGTTGGCTGTCTGGAATTCTTTTGTGAAGCATCTGTTTAAGCACTTTGTTCATTTGTTTAGTGGCTAGACTGTCTGTCTATTCCTTATTGGTTTGATTTCCTGAAAAAGAAGTGAAAGCCTATTATGGTGTCTACTTAGAAAGCACTCAGCGTTATGAGCGGGAGTTTTGACATAATTTAACCGTGCTAGGTAAAGAAAAAAATTAGTATGGGTTGCCTGGGGAGCCTACTCTTTCCCGTATTCTTAAGGACTTCTACAGTAAAGAAAATCAGGGTCATTTCAGAAGGCCATGTGGGCCATATATTGCAGCCTCAAGAGTCTCGTCCTCACAGTGGGGGCGTTTTGGAGGTGTTCTGGCACCTTCAAGGTCATTTAGACTGGCGCAGTGGGGACTTCATAGTGCATGTCCTGGAGTTGCAGAAAAAGCAAGCTCCCTTGTCAGCGCGTAGCCGATTTACCCACAGGAGCCTGGGAAAGTACCCAAAAGGAATCTCTTGGACGTTCAAAACACCCCGTAGAGTCTGACAGTGAAGATGGTCAAGTCCTCGTTGGCACCGTCACCACATACACGATTGTTACACTGAGTCAGACCATAGAACAGCCAGCCCGAGATTTTTAAAAAGTAGTTTGGGCAAGAATGTGCCTGACTCAGTCTCTGAGATGTAGCTTCAGAAGCTCAAGACATCTTCAAACTCGGGGACAAATACTAGGGTCTGTCCGCTGTGAGAGAACACGTTTTGAGTCTGCTTGTGGCCCAGAATTCACACGTCGCCTTTATATGTCTCGACTTCCCGCTCCATAGGGGAGGGCGTTGGTTGCTCTTGTCCCCTCAAAGAAGGTGTCCCTTTCTGGCTATAAAGCTTTTCCAGGTCGTTTCATGGGCCATTTTCAACATACACATACTTTATTTGGGTTCGGTAGGCTAACCAGGTACCTGGAGGTAGTGGCTTATGTGTAAGAATCTCTTGCAAATGCATTTGCTTAGAGGCCCCGGCCATGGCACATACACATGTGAGGCCCAGAACAGAGGCTCCGGTGACAAGTCTGGGCTAAGTGCCATTGAAACACAGTACCTGCTCCCTCCGCCACGGCAGTTGGAGAACCAGCGCACACTCACGCTCGGACGTGCTCAGGGACTGCATAGCATACGGGAGGGTTTATGCTTTTCTTTCTTTCTTCTTTCTAGAGAAGCATTTGGAATAGCAGCAGAGCATTAAGACCTTTGCTTCACATACATCCCTCAGGTCTTTCTGTTGGGAGAGGGGCTTGGAATTGCTTTCCTGTTTTGTTCTACTTCATTTCTGCGGCAGCTTCTTTACAGAACCATGTTTCTTTTCCAAATTTCCAGGATGCTACGTTGTTTGTCCCCGAATACATTAGATCCAATTAATTCTCTCCCAAAGATCTTTGAAACTGGTTTATCTATATAGTGTTTTTGAGTTCCGCACCTAAGGGACGCACTGTGAGTACAAGAACTGCCCTAACACACCTGGCATCTGTAGAAAAATAACTTGGCTCAGTGGTGGTGAGGCGAGTGGAGGCACGGACTCGAGTATTTTAAGGATAAGTGTCTTAGTTTTGCTTCAGTGTTCATCTTGGTGACGCATCCTCTTCTTGTTCAGCCCTGAAGGGTAATTACATCTTATTGTCTGTATCAGAGTAGCACATACATGCTTGGAGGGAAAAGGAAAAAAAGGGGAGGGGGGTATTTTCTGTGAGGAAGCCTCGCCAGGGATTGTTTCTTCAGACTTTATATAACCTCATTCCAAGAAAAACCAAGCCGAAGAGTTGAAAGGAGCAGTACCTGGGAGCAGAAAGCATGAAAGTCGCTCCCGGTGTCTGCCCTCCCGTGCTGCCTCCAGGCCATCGAAGGGAGCAGGTCGGCCGGGCTGTGGTCCGAAGGGCCTGTCCGCGTGAGATCGAGCTCCCTGCTCTCCACAGTGCGCTGTTTTCTCCACGTTGAGCTCGCCCATTAGCATTTTAATCTGGCTTCCTATGGCACCACTCTGCAGATGGATTTGCTTTCTTGCTTTTGTTTATTGTGTGAATGGCAAACAGGAGGGCATTTCCACGATGCGAAAAAATGCCATGAAGTTGTGGAACTGAGGTGGCTTCTCCTTGCCAGGCTCCAAGGAATGGCACGCAGAGGCGGCTCTGACAGGGAGCCGCCGTGGTCCCAGGGCGAGCGGGCTCAGGGGCCTCGATGCCATCGAAATGAGAGGTTTGAGCGGAGGCCTTGAGGCTCTGATGTAACCTCGCACTTCTCTCCGCTGAGCGGGAGGCGGCTCCTCCAACTCTTCTGGAAGCCACTCACTCCTTTCTTTAATGAGAGCACCTCCTTGTTGAGGTGGGTTTTGAGCAGCACTTGGAAGTCAGACATATATGGCTTTGGGAGCATAGTGGTGAGTTGCTAGAGGGTTCGCTCTTACAAAACTATTTTCAGACGTGGAAGGCCTTTTTTATGACTCCATCCCTCCTTGAGGTATGTAAATTCTAAAAGTGAAACTTCCTCACTGAAGGTTTTTACATAGGAAAGTGGCAGCTTTAGAGATGGGAAACATGAGGAACTACCTTATAAAGGTAGTCTCTTCCCTGTGCCCCGGATGTTCCTAAGCACTTCCCCTTTTGTTCAGCATTTTTAGAGGCTCCTTGGGGCGATGTGTCCAGCTTAAGGCAGGGGTGGCCAGTACCTGTTCAACCTCTAATAACCAATTCAGAATTCATGGCAGACTGTCAGTAATCAAGCTTAGAATTCTTTCCTGCTGACCTGAAAAAGAGAGTTTCAGAATTTTTCTCAGTACAACGCCATATGCAGACTCTACTCGCTGGTCAGAGCAGCCATACGAGGTGAACCCGGCCCGCCGTCCTGGTCCGGGCGCAGCAGAGATGCGCCTCTCCTCCTGGGGTGCGCGGCCAGGTGGAGCAGCCGGCGTTTGTCTGGAGACTGTCCTGCAGGCCCCCCTCCCTCTGCCTCTTGGGAAGCTTCGCAAGCACAGCAGGGGCTCTCTGGGCAGGCAGACACAGATCCTTCTCTGTCTCCTCCTGGGCCACCTCCTCCCGCTTGTCCCTGTGCCTCCCCCCTGCATCAGCCAGGGGTTCGGCAGGCCCTCCCGTGGGCAGTCCTCGCGCCTCTGGCCCAGTCCTGGTCCCACAGCCGTGGAGGGCGGAACTCGGAGACAGGCCCCGAGACTCCCGCTTCCTGGCATTCACTCTCTGCACTCTCCTAGTTTGGTTGCCTGAGATGACAAAGGTGGAGAGATTTTGCAGACATGATCAAGGCCTCAGATCAGTTGATTTTGAGTTGCTCAAAAGGGATATTATCATGGGAGGGTCTCATCTCACCAGGTTGGGTTCTTTAAAAATCTGGGCCTTTTCTGAAGAAAAAAAAAAGATGCTCCGGGTGGCCTTGAAGGAACAAACCGTTAGAGCTGAACTGTGGAGAGGCTGCGCGTCGAGGGCCCGAGAGCGGCGCTCGGCCAGTCGCCAGCAAGAACACCGGCCTCGGTCCTGCAGCGTCGGGAGAATGCCTTCTTCCCACAGCCTGAAGGAGCCTGGAAGCGGGCGTCCTCGAGGTGGCCCTCGAGGTGACCGTGCAGATGGCCAGCATCTTCTTTTCAACCTTGCGCGGACCCAGCTGAGTCATTGTGTTGTCATTAAATTTGTGGGTCTTTGTGACAGAGCAATAGAAAAGTCATGTGGATGTAAACCAGGGTGGAGGATTGTCTGCTTGTCTCTGCTGCCTTCCAAAGTCGACATAAAAATCATGTTGTTTTGAGGGTCTCACTGGTTTCTCCTGTGGGAAAGTGAAGGTAGCGTAACAACAGGAACAACGAAGCCGTGATAATATTGGAGGAATTAAAGACATTTAATTAAAGACATTTCAAAACCTTATGTGTCACAGGACTTCTGTCTAGTCCACATGAAACGGTGACGAGATGGAATCAGCCCTCCTTGCTTTTCCGCTTCCCTGGGGCAGACCCTGCATCTTATACAGTGTGGCGAGTGTGGCGGGTGTGGCCCAGCCTTGGGGACCCCCCGCCCCCCAGAGAAGGCCTGTTGAGACCTATGGCAGAAGGAATCTTAACTCGCCGCAGGCCCTCCTTCAAGAATCCTTTTATTTGCAAGGGTTAAAATGACGTACCCTTCCTTTCCTTTTATTCTCTGTTACTTTTTCTGTGTGGATGCCTCATCCCCCTCAGGAAGGGAGGCTGCTTTCCTCCAGGTGTTTGGTGGAAAACAAACATTATTAATCACCTGCATTTTGAAAAGTCCCAGCTGAGAGTCTGTGTGCTCAGTGCATCACCACGCGGGCGGACGAGTTTGCCACGAGTAACTCTCTGCCACAGCGTTTCTTCGGAAGGAATAAACAGGCCCCCTCTCTCCTTTGGAAAGGTCTTTTTTACTTGTAGTTTTATTTGGAACTTTCATTTATTATTAAAAGCCAGGTGGTAATAATTTATGTATTTCATAAGGTTTTTGTGGGAATTAAGTCAGGTGCTACGTAGCACATACTTCATAGATACTGGCCACTATTAAAATCGCTATTAAAACTCTCTTACATGCCAGCAATTCGCAGGATCTTCAGCGGGTAAAGCAAATACCCTTGTGAGCCACCAGCCTGTGTCACAGGAGAGACTCTCAAAATTTTTGTCCTTGTGAGAATGTTTCGCCATGTCACATGCTACAGACAAGCTAGACGTCTAATGGGTAAGAGGCCAGGGATGCCGCTGACCACCCTGCGGCACACACCGTCGCAGCAGAGAGTCACGCGGTCCAGAACGCGCATGGTGCCGAGGTTGAGCAGCCCCACCCGAGGGGCAGCGCTGCATCCTGAGCGCTCTGTTGTTTCAAATTATTTCATGATGGGGGAATAAACCCAGAACGTCTATGGAATTAATCTGTAGGTAATATTTCCTCCTGTAGATATTATTTTTGATACTAATGCTAACACTGGTAACATTCGGGAGCATGTATATGAATATTTGAAGCTCAAAACCAGAGATATCCTTACATATCTAGCTTACAATTTCTAGTAACAGACACTAGAATGAACCCTGATGAAAATTTGATTGTCTAACAACTAAAGGTTTATGCTGTTTGTGTGGGGTACGTTCTCCAATTAATGGAAACTTGACCTCAAAATAGTTTTGTTTCAACCTTTGTTTTTCAAAAACGATGGCATTTTCCAGCCAACATTCTTGCAGTATATCCGGATTATCAAACAAGTTGAAAACCCTGAAATCCTGTATAACTGTAGGAATTATAGCTATTCATATAATTTCTCATAGATAGGAAATCGGAGTAGAATGATACTGAACACAATATATTTTCTAAAAGTGATTTTTAAAAAGTCAGCGTCTCGTCGTGTTGAGCTTTATTTACTCAGTGTCTGATTGCGATTTCATTTAGCGTGTCCGTCCCACGCGTGCATCACCCGTCAGGGTGGGGGATTCCGTGGGGCTGGTGAACGGACCTGGGCTCGCGTGCTCCCTTTTTCCCATAAATGCACCTGTTGGAGTGCTCCCTGTTCTAATGGTTTGCGAATTTATTTGCAGGATTTCCTTCAATATTTTATAGAACTTACACCATTAATTACTTGATTTCTGTAATAATAAGCACCCTGTTCCCTCCCTTTCTGTATTAAGGCTAATTTAAAGGGAGGCATTTAATTCAATTGAGCTTCATTGTTTACCCAAATGACATGTGCATAATGAGATCTCAGTTGGAGAGGATGCTGAATGCCACCTTTGAGGCTCTGTCAGTGCCTTGGGGCAAAAAACATATGATAGTCTAACCATGTAGTCGTGATGAGTTCCCAGACTATAGACTTTGGATGGTCAAACCTAGAGTTTCTAGGGCTCGTTTCAAGCGGAACCTAACCAATACAAAGATGCAAGGAAAATATGACCAGCAACACTGAAAGGAAAAGAAATCAACAGAGACAAGAGGGAAGGAGGGAGGGGCAGGCAGGGAAAGGGAAGGGAAGGGGAAAGTCAAGGAACGTATAGCAAGGACTCATGGACAAAACCAAAGGGGAAGAGCTGAGGGAGGGAAGGAGGGAGGGGGCAAGGGAAAGTGGTGGGGGGGAGGCAGAGACAAATGTATTTAAAAAGAAAGAAAGAAAGAAAGAAAAGAAAATGCTAAAAAAAAAAAAAAAGCTTGAGATAAAAATTTCAGGAGACAGAAGTTCCCATTGCCATTACTGCAGTGGATTGTGGAGGTTTTATAATTTCCAAACCTCATTGATACTCAATAAAATGATGTACTATCTTCCGTTTATTTTCCTTTTCTGTGGCCATTGCTTGGTATTTCCTGATGTGTTCCCGACAAAGGGCTGATGTAAAGCACAAGGAAGCTTGCACAGTGCTGTCTACCTGGCCCAGGTTGGGGATGCGTCTCCCTTCCTTCTTGCTCTCCCCCCCCCCCCGCTCCCCGCTTTCCCTTCCCCTGGCAGTTCTAGGGGGTTAACCACAACAATTCTGTGAAGTTTTTGAAAAAGTAAACAATTAGTTGGACCATATCGCTTTGTTTACAGTTCCCCATGTTCCAGAAAGAGTGTGTCAGCATCATACAAAGCTGCAGGATTAAAACCATGCTGTGTTCACGTTTCACTACACCATGCAGTCCCGAGGACGATCAAAAGAGCAGCTAGTGTGACGGGTCTTTGGGTCATTATTGGACGCTCTTTGTGGTCGAAGACGCTGTGATCAACAAGCACTTTGTTCAGTGTCGGCTGTGGGCCCGGCATTGAGTTCGACACTACGAATAACGTAGAAAACCATACTAAGTGGGGTCCAGAAAACAGTATCTGGTGGATAGGGCTGTTTCCCTCATCCAGGCTCGTTTATCCAGGAAACGTGTCATCTAGAGAACAGTCAAGAGATACATTTGTGATCAGCCCAAGTGATGAGGTATTAGCTCCAGCCCTAACTAAAGACCTGTTTACTCAGACTTTCCCTACAAATGCAACAAACGTGATTCTCTTATTTCCAAGCTCATAGCTCTTTAGGAACCATGAGTTAGAGGTGATAGATTTCTGCTGCGGGTGCACTGTGGCTGAAAGCCTCTCCAGTAGGAGAGGAGAAATTTGAAAAACAGATACAAACAAGGGCTCCGGAGTGTGGGGGCTGGAGGCCTAGGGGTGTGGGGTAGCAATACCGGATGGCAAAGTGTACTTCACACACTGATCCGTTGTTTAAAAAGAGATGCATACCATGTACCATAAATAGGCTTCTTGCCCAAATGTGTATACTTTTTAAAAAGCTCAGGCCTGAGGAGCGAAACGCTCAGTTATCTGTAAAACTCGGCTGCTCCGATGGAGTTACTTCTGGATAGCTGAGGTTTTAGCATTGTTGGTGAGGCAGGAGAGAGTAATCAGCAAGCGACAGGATGCATTAAATACAGGGCTGTCTGAGTCTTTTTTGATAGATCCCAAGCGGAAGTTAGTTACTGTAAGTGTCAAGAGTAAAAGAATGGGTAAGAGTGTGTGAAGCTGGGCTAGAATCTGTATAGATGGTAGCGTGCCACACTGATTAAATGGGAGGCAACTTTTTTTGGCCCTTTAATCCCCACTTTCTCTCGGGAAAGCGTTTCGAGGGGATGGACGGCTGGGCGGTGGAGAACCTAAAGGGGCAGGGAGCGAGGCCGAAGCCCGTTCTTTCGCCTCCGCACCGCGTTCCTCAGCCCGCCTCCCCTCCCCAGGCCGTCTGCCTTCCCTGGCCGCCGCCCCGCTCCGCCGGGGCGCTGCGCCCGCGTGAGGTGGTGAGCAGGGCCGGGAGAAGCGGCCGTGCCCCAGGCTCAGAGTCTGGAGTCCCGCCAGCCGGGCGACCCCGAGGAAGGCACTGAACACGAGCTGCTGGGGGTGACACCAGCAGTTGCAAAATCCCAGCAGTGAGTCGGCAGGACAGTGCAGGTGAGGAGTGGTTTCTAAGCCACGAAATCCTATGAGAAGTGTTTTAAGTGTTAATTTTCCACTGAGTGATAAGATTCTTCAGGAGCCCCGTCTTCTTTTCACAAATCTCGGGCCTTGGGGACCCGATTATGGGAATGAACTGCTCTTTAGGCCTTTAAATAACTCAGCGGCAATAGCGTTGCTGTGATGATTATTACATGGGGTTGAAATCTCAGCATGAAGAGCAAGTAGTTAGAAACCTCCTTTCCGGCATTTGCTCTAAGAAAAGTATCTAGAAATGGGTATTATTTGGTTGATTGAGTGAAATGTGCTAGGAAATTATAAAAATGTAAATGGTAAGACAGGAGAGGGGTCAGTAACGACTCCACGGCAGCCTGTCTGGGGCTGGGTGGAGAGTCTGCTCTTGCTAGGTAGATGGCTGGCCGCTCAAGCCTTCATGGCATGTTAGGTTCAAGCGCGTGGGCTGGGAATCCTGATCGGTCAAATGAGGGGGACGGTATGGTCACTTATTCAAGGAGAACCCATCCGAACCAGCCCGCCTGCCACTCCGTTTACCACACGAAGGCTTGCTGCGTCTCACTCAGAGCTGGGCCGTGCTAGGGTTTTCCTCCCAATGAGAGAAAGCCCTGTTCTCAGCGAGCCCTGGGGAAATCTGCAGGCGCCAGACTCGCCTCGTCCGCTCTCACCGCCATTCTGCCTCCTCCCTTTGAACTCCTCATCGCCACCGGAGCCAGAGCGATCTATTGAAAATGCAGACCTAACCACTACGCCTCTCCCGTTGCCCCTCAGTCCTCTCGAATCAATCCTGGATTCCTTAGCGTGGACAGCAGAGCCCTGCATGACCTGGTCCCCGGTCAGTGACGCAGCCTTACCTTCTGCCAGCCTCCAGGTAGCAATGCGTGCTTTCACAACGCCTGAGTGCGTGTAACCCGTGCGCCCCCGGCCCCTCGCCGTGGCACTGTTACTGCTTCCTGCCTTCGCCACTGTTCTTCATGGGAACACTCTTCTACACTCGCCTTGCCCGGCTGGTCTTCCCTGGTCTTCCAGGCTTGACTCAGGCAGCTTTTCTAACAACCTTGCTTGCAGCTCCAGAGTGGAGAAGAAGGAAGGCTGTGCTCTGTGCGCCCATGAACCTTTGCGCATGCCTCCCGCATGGGGCACATTGAAACCACCTGTCTTGGTGCCCTTTCCGCCAGTGGAATATGGGTTTTCAAAATACAGAGACTGTATTTTGTTTAAGCCACGAATACAGTAAGCATGTGCCAAACTGAACCATTAGTGTGTGTCTAGAACATTCCTACAATGAGGTCCCTCTGTTGGCCTGTGAATGCAGGTCTGCCTTGATAACTAGGCAAAGGGGAGATTTGAAGCTGCTTACCAAGCTGATATGGAGAAGCTGGCAATTGACTGCACTTGCTACTGACTAAATGTCCCTGTGTCTCCAAAGTCATTGTAACATCTCTGTTCCTTACATCATAGCAAGCATCATGGGGACGCAGCAGTGACCAGGCAGGACACCTGCCCCCGAAGGGTTTGTTTGCCAGGGGCCCAGAGTTGGATATGGGTGCCACGAGGGGAGACACAGTCTTGGGGTTTCGGTGAAGAGACAGGCTGTATGCTCTTGGAAGAGTCAGAAGACTTGCGGGATAAGGGACGCACCAGGTAACCTTGGGAAGTGGCTAAGGTTTTGAGAAGTGGAGACTGGGAAGAGGTAAAAGGTGGGGAGGGGAGATGATGGATTCTAGGTGGACGAAACGTCAAAGGCAAAGAGTTGGAAACACCCTGAGTATGTTTGGGAAACGAGCACCCACGGTGGCTCCCGATCTGACCCTGATGTGCCTCACTCTCCCCTGCTTACCCCACCGCTATGCTCCAGCCACCCCAGCCTCTATCTCTAGCCCAGTGAATGGTTCACAGACGCGAGTGAGTATCGGAATCTTCTGGAAGGCTTATAAAACACAGTATGCGGGGCCCCACCCATTCCAGCTCCTGAACTTCTGACTCCGTGGGTCAGATGGTGCTGATGCCCTGCACCGGCGCCATATTTGAAAACCCCTGCACAGCTTTTCTCTCAACGCTACCAAGACAAGACCCGAAGACACGCTACGCACTCCCAGGCCAGCCACTGCAGGAGAGGGACCTCAGAATCCACCCGGCGCCTTGGGCTCGGAGGGGCAAGTGCCCCGGAAGCCGCAGCGAGTCGCCCCTGGCAGAGCGGCACTGTGGCTGGAGCTGTGGGGCAGGCAGTGGTTCCCGTTGTCCTGGCGAATGGAAGGCTAACTTGACCCATCTGGCTCGGTCGCCCCCGCCTACACCGCTGCTGAAAAGCAGCCCAACACATTTGCTGTTCCACTTGTCGATGGAATGCTGCCCCCAAGGCTGTCAGCACGTCGCTCTGCAGGCCGTCCCCAAAGCTGGGGCAGTTGGTGGGGGCGCCGTCGGGGGGAGCGGGCTGGGGGGCGGCCAGCCTCGCAGCCTGTGCTCTGTGCGCCCTGCTTCTCAGGGCAGGTTCTCCAAGCTGACGCCTGGAAAGATTTTTTAGAAATGGAACCAACATGTGTCCAGATCATTCCTGGCCACCCTGCCCCTTTCTGTCGTGTTAATTTCTCTTTGCCTTATGACAGCAAAGAGTCAATGCCTAGCATTTCCAACAGCCAGGTAGAGTGTGTACACATTTATTAAGATTAATTAAAAAGTAACAAATTGTAAAGCAATAACATTAACAGCCAGTAGAAATAGTGTAGACATTTTGACAGTCTTTTTGAATTTCATTAAAAGATGGTAGCGACAAAAGCCCCAGAGACTATTTCTACTTTACTAAAGAAATAGGTCACAGATTCAATTATAGTCACTGAAGCATGGACTCAATCTATCATGGCAAATTAAGTACATTTTAGCAACCTACTTTCCTTTAAAAATTTTATAGACACTTTCAGGGGAAGAAGAAAGACTATAGAAAAAAAAGAAATTGCAAAACCAAGTCCCATCTTTACTCCCCCCTCAGCTCTGAGTAAGCATTTGGCTTATTTGCTTTGGGCATAAGACAGAAAATCATTAAGAAATACTCAGCTCACTCACAATTATTACGAATCACTCGCTCGTGGCTTATGCAGATTTGGAATCGGGAGTGGGAAATGGCTCCAAATTGTAACCACTGGTCTTCCAACGGGGGCTTTGTTCTGCAGGCTGAGCCCCGCCCGTTCCTCTTAAGAGAGGACTGTTTGTACTTTACTGCTTTTATGACATTTTTGCCTTAGCCTCTCCGAGCAGACATGTATTCATTTCTGGAAAGATAAATAAATAACAAGTGCTCCTTGGGCCTGTGGACGCGGTTTAGCCAAGGGCCAACATCGGGACAATGAACTTATCCTTTCGCCCATAGCAGAGCTGATTTTGCGCTGGGAGCTGGAGGTCGGGTGGGGGGCCTCCTGTAATGGAGCAGCAGGCGCCGCCCTGAAGACACTGTAGTGGCAGCAGCCCTTGCAGAGAATGAGGGGGTGAGGCCTCCTGTTCCCCGTGTGACAAGTGAGAACCTGGGACCGGGACACTCACAGCCCACAGTCGTGGCCACCTGCCCTTTGGCCTGGCCAGGGATCTTCAGAAGCATGGGCTCAAGTCTCGTTCCTAGGAAGACAGGGCCCACAAAACCCTATGCAGGCCCGTGCTGGTGCCACCTAACCCCTCCCCCACCCCCCCGCAGCCCGGCCCCTTCCCTTAGAACCCTGGCCAGCCTTCCCTGCTGCGCGGCGTACCAGGTGCGCACGGGGTCAGCGACTGTGGTGGCTTCTGAAAGGAGAGAGAGAGATGCTTCATGCATTTCTGAGTTATCTTCCTGTTGCCCGATTAAAAGAAGCCTGTCTTGAGCCCAGTAGAAGGCTAAACTCACTGGTAAAAACCCAGAGTCTTATTTTTAATTTTGGTTGCAAAACTGCAGCTTCCTTAGGGGATAGGTTCACAGTAGCTAGTAAGGCAGAGATCTCACACCATCAACGTCACCCTTCGAAATAGCACAGGTGCGTAGGTACCCACAGCCCACTCGCTTGGTAGTACCTGTCACTCTCAGTTAAGCGCCAGCCGGTCTCCTCATGCCATGAGTTCCCTCAGACTACAGAGCTGAGGTGAACGTGGGCTGAAGTGTCCACCTGTGAGCCGAGAGACTCTGATCTGAGAGGATGCTCCCCTAGAGGGACAGATGCGTTGGGGGTGGCTCGTGGGACCAGCCTGGTCAAAGATCATTGTGCTGAGGCTGTAGCTTCTCCGTGTAGGGGTGCCCAGCTCATGTCGGGGCTCGGCTGTGGCAGCCATGCCGGCCTGAGCAGGGGACAGGGCAGAGAGGCTGTGCACATCAGTGGCCTCCTAATAAGATCCGAATGGCGTGCAGTATTTCCTGTGCCCGCCCTTCAGCTGGCTCGGTGCCATGGTAGCGCCTGCTGCGTCTCCTGAGCCTGAACCTGGACCTATGACCGGGCTGGTGCAAAACCCCTCAATAGCTGCATAGACTTAAAATGATGATATATACAGTAATGTATGATATATAAAACTGTTTATGCCAAGTAGGATTTTACAGTTTGTTTTAAATTATCCTCAGTGCAGTGAGATGCTTCTACAGTTAAAGGTCCCCAGGATCTGAGGCAGAGGCTGTTCTCATCTCTCGTTCACTTGTTGCGTGTGGAAAACGCCTGCAGCATTCGGGGCTTTTTGGTTTAACTCGTCAGGGTGGGCCAGGTGTTGGTGGTTGTGGTTCAAGGTTTGTCAGTTGACCAAATGAGGAGCATTGGTTGAGTATCACAGATTTGATTTTTTTCTTTCTCCTTATATATTTCTGAATATGTATACCTTAAAGTCACTTTCAACATGACCCTCTTATACTGCACTCGTTGGTCATGGGGGGAACCATCAGCTCCTGTACCGTCCTTGTTGCCGGGGAAGCTCTCTCCCTGAGTGAGAGGGGACGGTGGCGCTCAGGCCGGGGGGTCTCCACGCAGGGCTGCTGAATCCCCGTGAGCGTACAGCTTCCCCCACTGATGAAGCAGGCAGCAGGTGGGGCTGCCCAGAAAGACAGGTGCTTAGCTTCGCAGCTTCCAGAATGATTTTAAACCTCTGAGATCCATGCTGATAAGGTAGGTATTTGAGACCAGCCATATGAAGTCTGGAACCTGTGGGATATCTCTAGAAATACTGTAAGGGAGAGCTCAAAACTCTAGATAAAAATCTCTCTCTTTTTTGGAGTTTTTAAAAGGTGCAATCAGATGGTACACTGACCTAGGCGTCCTTGCGGAGTGGTCGGACTCAGAAGCTAGTTTATCCGTATTGAATACGTACTCTGCCACTTGCTGAATAATTTGGGGCTTAATTTGGGGCTATGTGCCTCCACTTCCTTACTTGCAAAAACCGCCTCGCGGGGCAGCTGCCAGGGTTCAATGGTTTGACCCATGTACATGCTCAGCTCAGCGTCTGGCGCAGCGTGCTGACGATGTGTGGCCATTTCTGTAGGTACCACCCCAGGCAGGATGTCTGTCTGTGGTCATCGTTGTTGAGGTGGCTTCTTCAGTGTCTTCAATTACATTTTCTTTTCCTACCTTCAATAATAGGCAAAAAGATATATTTTCAGAAAAAAAGTACTGACCGCTGTCTCTGGCAGACCGTTGCCATAACAGCAGAGCAAAGTGGGTTTGAAACTGGCAGATGGTGCCTTTTCGCTCCCTATGAGTGACCTTGGTCAAGTCTTTGGAACTTTTTGAGTCCCAGTTTCATTATATGCAAACATGGAAATTCTCTCTCTATTTTTTTTTTTTTGCATCCTTTAATGGGATTCTCGTTAGGGCCTTATGAAAAAATTGTTCATGGAGCACTTATTTTACCAGTGCATTTCTTACAAATCTTTGCATTGAAGCCTCCTGCGAACACTTTCAGATGAATGTTATCATTCGCCATTTACAAATGAAGAGATGGAGGCCACGAATTCCCCAAGGCCACCAAGCTGTTAGGCAGCAAGCACGGCAGGCTCCCCAGGCCTGCAGTGTTTCTAATAGACCACAGGGCATCACGTGAGACAAATGGTACATGGGAACATACTTAGGGAGTTAGAGTGTGTGATGTAAATGGGACGTTGTATTACTTGGAGACTCCCCTTTGATAGCCGGTAGAGAGAAAGGCAGGCAGCACCGGAACAACGCACTTCAGCTACGAAAGCCAGTCACACGTCACTCGTTGGCAGTGACGCTGGTACCCCAGCGGCACCTGTGATACTGTTGGTTCCCTTCCTTTGCTGGTTTTCACTTCAGGGTGACCCATAGCTGACCTATGAAACGGTCCTTTTTGTCCATGTGGAAAGTACCTCGTTGGTCATTGTCTTCCGCAGAAACAGTGCGTTTGAGCTCAGGAGGAGGGAAAAGGAAGGCCTCTGGAAGGTCGACTAACCAGGGTTTCTTGGCTGGGGGCGTCCTTCCCTCTGGGTCTCATCCCGCCTTCCCCGTGGCTGCTGCCCGAGCTCAACCAGCTGCGGGCGGCCTTGGCTTAATGACCGCGCAAGCTCGGTGGCACTGTGGCCCGAGAAGATGTGCCCGCACGGCCTGGAGCTGGAGGGGGGCTTCGATTTGTTCCCACTTGTGTCTCCAGGCATCACTGTGAAAAATGAGGAATTTAGTTAGCTGTATAGATAGAAATAGCAGCAGTCATGCCTTGAAATTTTGTAATATTTTTCGAGTTACTATGCACATTCACACACATTTTAGGCAATTTTTACAACGATTTGGTGAAATAGGATGATTATTCTTATTAAATAGAGTAAACAAGCCTGAGACTTGGGGAATTTTTAACCTGTCCTCCCCTACAGCTGGTAAGGGCTGATTCCTGTCCTGAGCCCCCTGCCTCTTTGTGTGGACACTCATGTGTTGCCTGCCCAGGGCCGCCTCTCTGGAAGGAGGTCCCCTTTCACTTTGGGGACCCTGTGTTCCCAGATCCAAACATGCGATTCCAACTACCATGTTCTGGTCAGACCTAATCCCCCTGGTCATACAGAATTGATGTAGGGTTGGACATCTGACCCTCTGTACGTAAATCTTTTCCTAGAATTTTTCAAATTGGAAGTAAGAGATAGAGTCAGAAAGTTTCCCACACGGGAAACTTAGACAGGCGTGATTTCTATTTTGTTGGCAAAGCAGGTTCGAGGAGAGAGAGAGAAGCTGACAGAGAGGCACAGAGCCGGGGAAAGCGAGGGGGACTTGGTGGCGCTGAAGCCCCTGCGTCTGGGCCTCCAGGGGCGTCACCCCTGGGGAAGATAACCTTTCAGTAAATTTTTTTTTTCCTAAGTTTCTTCAACATGTCTTTATATTTCTAAATGAATAAAGTGAAAGCTCTAAAAAACCACCTTGATCTGTGTCAAAAAGACGACCCAGGTTTTCATGTTTCTTTTTGCTTAGTCGCTACGGGTCTAACAGAGCCACGCAGTTACGGGCATGTTACCTGTGATACACGGGACTGAACAAGGGTGCTAATCAGTTCAGCGGATCATACATATTTAAGTTCTCACTTTCCAAATTGGCTCATGTGTAGATAAGTGCTCCCTCCATTCCTACCAAATCAGGATCATTCAAAATGATGAGGATCATTAGCTTTAACTTGACATAAGCCGGTAATTATATCCCTGCACAGATTTTGGTGAGATATCATTTCTCTGCTTTTTAAATCAAGGTTCTAAACTCCTAATGTCCTAGCAATGTTTTTGATTGGTGTTGAGTCCAGAACATGGAGACAGATTGCCAGGTTGGAAAACTCAGCTGTAGCATTTACCCTCCGGGTAACCTTGGGAAGGGGCCTTCGTGCCTCAGTTATGTTGCCTGTACAATGGGCGATAACAGCAGAGCTACTTCCTGTGATTACGTAGAGGCTAAATGGGTCAACACTCGTGAAGTGCTTTGAGTAGTGCTCAGGCAGAATACATGGCCCATAGACATCAGCTGTTGTTACCCTTCAATGCATTTTTATTTTAATGCCTTTCACAGGTGAAGAATTCACTATACTTATTATAAACGAATATGTTAAGTTGTGCTTTCACATATCAAGAGTTAAAGCATGACCTCTAAATAAAAGAACAAGTCAACATACTTCTCCAGAGTTAAAGAAAAGATACTGAAACACATTGCTAATAGATAGTTTTAAGTTACCCTGTGTAAAGAGCATTCATGAGAGTATTGAGTAATAAAGGAATGTTAAAGGGAGAGAGATTTAGGGGAGGAATTCCTGATACTTCCGTATTTAGGATAAGGCTATTTCCAAGGACTAGGAGTTGGGTATATGACTATGAACTTGGAGACACTCCCTTTAGTTTGAGCTCTGTTGAGAGCAACTTGGAGAAGGGGACCAATAATGTACATTTGCATCCCAAACACCATTCCCCACTGCTTATTGCTGCCACAGACAACCGGCGACAGAGCCCATCTAGTAGCACTAAGATGGTAAGAATGGTGCCCTAACTCTGATGTAGTTAACCAAAGGTTTTCCTGCCTGGAAAGAGGAAAGGGAAGCTTTACATTGTTCTTTCTTTAAGGTTCAGAAGCATTGTGGGTTCACAGGAGTAATTTCTTATAGAACTTCAGATACTAAGAAAATAACCGGAGTGAATTATTTTACATTAGAAAAATGTAAGAGACTTACATTAGTGATTACCACTGAGAGATTAAAGTGAGAAAACCGTGCCTGCCTGCTGGGAACCGCGCTGCTTCCAACCCTTGCTCCTTCCTGAATTCCTTTGTTTATGCCCAGCTCTTACAGTGAGTAGTTAACTGTCACTTCTAAGAACCGTAATGTTTGGACCATCATACCCAACTAGCCACATCCAAGAAAACACGTCTAGCTCTTGTGTACTCCCTACCGCTCAGGCAGCGCCATGGTACTTAGTAATGTCTGCCGGACCATTACAGTGGTCTCCCCGAGGCAATTGGAAGGGGATTGCTTTGTACGGGTATTCTTTCCAATTCAGCTCCATTAAGCAACGGCAGGCATTGCATTTCAGAACTTTCAGCTCTTTTATAAAGTGTAGCAGCAACATTTTAGATTTTCCTTTGGTAATTCTTAGCAGCCTGCTATGCAAGTGGGGCTAATGAGCCAGTCGTGAAAGCAAGTGTGCACACCCGGGCACGCTGCTCAGTGTGTGCAACGGGGAACGGTGCCCGGCGTGGGGCGCCGCTGGCGAACGGAGAGGGTGGAGCTCGGTGGAGTCGAGCTATTGAGAGCTGAGTGCAAGTGAGGGGGGTATAACTGCACCCCCCCCATTTGGGGAAGGTCAGTGCCAGAGCTGTGTTCTGGCAGACGCGACTACTAAAAGCTATGGATAAGGACAGTTTCCAGCACTGTAATTCTTACATTTGTGTAGCACGTACATTAACAAAGTTGTTCTCATAAAAAAATAAGGTAAATACATGAGGTGATGGGTGTGTTAACTCAAAAGGAGGGAATCATTTCATTGTGTAGATGTATATCAAATAATTACATTGTGCACTTTAAATAACAATTTTTTGTCAATTATGCATCAATCAAGCAGGGGAGATAGAGGGGAAAAAGGGTTTCATTTACACTACACCTTTAATTCTCACAAAACCCTGGGGAAAAAGTAGCTCTTACCACCCCAAACACATGCACTGATGAGGAGACCGTGGCTTGGAGAAGTAATCGGTTGGGTAGCCAGAATATGCTCCGAGGTTCAGTTAGACCCCTTTCTCCGTGTCGATGTTCATGTAAGGGATCCAGAAAGTCTCCAGCCCAAGAAGTTTTCTGTTCTTGCAGTTTTTCCCACCTGTAGTTTCTTCACACACGCACCGGCCGTCCAAGTCGGAACCTCGCAGGGCTGTGGAGCCGTCCCTGCTCTCGCGGCGCCAGATCGGCAAGTCTGGTTTGTAAGTTTTCTAAAGCTAATGCCCAAGGCCTTCCTCGGGACATTTTACAGTAGATTTTCTTGTAATCGAACAGCGATCAAGATAGACCTAAGAACCTGCACAAATTTCAACGTATTCCAAGAGATGATGTTTTATAATTTATTAAATTCCAGGAAAAGGTAGATGTATTTTATGGTTTCCCAGAATCCATTTCCTCCTCCGGCTTTCCTTTTGGACGTTGTCCCACTCACTCATTCTTAAAAGTGAGAGTTTGGGGGAGATCGATGCTATTCCCAGTTCAGGGTAGGGGTTCTGATTAGATGAGCCAGAAAGCTACGCCGTCTTCCTAGCTGAGGTTGGTTGGGAGATGGACCCATGATCCAGTCTGAGCCGATTAAGAGGGTGGGTGACAGGTGTGGGACCCTGAGGGGGAGACATTGTTTTCCCCTGAGCAGTGTGGTTCAGCGGGGCCCCGTGAGACTTGGACCCACGGAGATTCTTTTGCTGTCACAAGGAGGTGGACTAGAAAGCTGCAAGATGAAGCTGGCTGATGACCCTGGGACCTCAAGGACGGGGCCCCGGAAGACATCCTTTGAGCAGTGAGGACTTCCGGACTTTTCTAGTATGTGAGCCAACACACTCTCTTTATCCTTTAAGCCAGCTTGGTTGGGTTTTGTAGCTCATGCAGGCGCGTGCTGGCTCCCTTCTGGTAGGTCCCCTCACCCCTTTCTCCCTTCCCGCCGGGCGGGGGTGAGAGTGGAGTCCGCGGCCCAGAGCGCAGGCCCGCCCACAGCACTGACATGCTGTGCACATTTGTGAAACAGTGATGATTAAAACGTAACATTTAACCTGCAGTGTTATCAGGAGAACCAAATGAAATAACGATGACAAAAATACCCTGCGAATCTTAATTACCTTTCTGAAGAGTGCTAATTTAATCCAGAAATAGTGCGGAGCCCATTTCTCCCGAGTTCTTTCCAGGGACAAACTTGTAACGATCTGGCAGCAGACCTATGGCCAGGGAGAAGCAGGGAGGGCTGTGTGCACATAGGTCAGAGGGAGAAAAATAAACCTCTGGTTTTCTAGTGTCATAATTATTTTATGCGAGGCCTGATTTAATGCAGTGTGGAGCATTCCACCGAATGAGATGACTGCAGACCTTGAGCAGCAAGCTAAAGTATTACGAGGCAGAATTCCTACAGTGTGATTGATCATATTAAAATAATTTAGTTCAAAGGAGGCACCATTAGGTCTCATCTAGCATTTCCTCCTAATGTGCAGCAGCGTTTCCACAGGGGAGATTGGCTCGATTTTGCAGCAGCCGTTCTGGGCCCGAGACCCGTGTGCTTCCCGGGGCAGGGAGGCTGGGGCTCTGGACGCTGGGCAGCCCACCTTTGACTGCACCACACAGTGCGCGTGCGCCCTGGCCTCTCCCGGGTGCCTGGCTTTTGCCTGTCCCAGGCCTAAGTTCAACCCTGGCTCCCTTTTTCCATCCAGGGGAATCAAGCTGTACAAACATGGAGACGCATTCCCGGAGCAGCCCCCTTGAGCGCTGAATTCATTCCAATTGCCCCATCTTGTGGAAGAAGGGAGCATGGCCAGGTTTTTCCCACTTCAGGCAGATGCCCTGGAAGGACAAATTCAGCCCGTTTTTCTTCATCTCTGTCTATAACCTCTTTCACGTAACACGAGGGGGGACCCCAAAAACCAGGAATTTGTTTATAAAAAGTTGTGTATTTATTCTTACATGTTTAAACCTCAGTCACCAAAGGACTCTCCATTTGAATCACTGCATCTATCCAGATGTGCTTTCCACTGCTCAAAAACAGTTTTAAACTTGACATTTGATACCTTTTAGTGCTTCTGCTGTTTTTTTGCTTCGCCTTTCCCACATCGGCAAAACGTTGCCCTTTGAGAACTTTTTTTCACCCAGGGAAACAACCCCCCACCCCAAGTCGCTTAGGGCAAGATGAGGTGAATAGGGAGGGTGGGGTGTGGGGGTCAGTACCGGTTCTGGTCAAAAACTGCTGAACACTCAACACAGTATGGGCAGGTGCATTTGTAAACTGCCCGTCATGCAATGGGCAAACGCGTTGAGTCTTCAAGGGAAAAAAAAAAAATTCACTGAGGCCAAACTCAGCCTCTCACAACAACGCCAGCTGGTGCACTGATACAGAGGGGTTCCTAGAATGCTCACCTGGAAGGGGGAAGCCTGTAACTACAAGGGGCCTGCCTTTCAGAAGATAATTCTGGGTTTTTTGGGGGTCCCTTCGTGGACATTTCAAATAATTTATTTGAAGAAAGGCCAGTATTCCTGATATATGTGCAACCTGACCTTTCTTTACTGACAAGACCAGTACATGCTAATCACACTTGCAAGTGCTGGACAGAGGTCCGTTGCTTCAGGAAGGGCAAGTTAGGCCCAAGTCAGATCGCATTTTCGCAGGCCTCTTAGTCTGCTGAGTTCTCCTCAGGATCCTGGGGACACAGTGACCGTCACACCCCGTGCTACCTGAGATGGCTCCCCTACTTCCACCCTACCTTTTTTATTATTCCTCTGTGCATGGCAGTCTGTTCAGAGGAAGAGTGGACGGAATCAATTCACTTGTACACCAATTGACTTACTTATCCATTCATTTATCCATTTAACATGTGCCAAGCTCTCCGCTAGGTCATAGGGAGATGGTGGTGAGCAGAACAGCTCTATTCTCTACTCTGATGGAGTTTACCCCTTAGTTGAAGATGACTACATAGACATTAGTCAAATAATCAGACCAATATATAGTTGCACATTGTGATAAGCCTATGAAATAAAATTAGAAGGTACTATGAGACCATAAAAGAAGACACCCGGCCTGTGCGGCCGGACCTTTCCTGGGGCCGGGACATTGGAGCGGGGTCTGCAGCGGGGAGCGAAGGGCGTGGCAAGAACACTGAGAGCAGAGCCTTTAAGTCCCGAGGGAACGTGGCGCCCGGGGCAGAGAGAGGTCCCTGGCTGGGACGTGGGGAGGCGGAGCGGGTCCCGACGAGGGGGCTGCGGGAGCCGGCAGCGGCCAGGCTCTGCCAGGCCTTGCGGACGTGGTAGGGCTTTGGCCATCGGACCTGGTGGCTTGCGAAGATGCAGCAGTGTCCGTGAGTCGAACAGGACCAGTTTGGTCTGACCTTCCTCTGCTTGTCACTCACGGCAGTCGCGTCAGAGGAGTCAGACCTTTCTGCCTGCCGCTTTCCGCGCGCTGCCTTCGGGGTCCGGGCCACGCGCTGGGGTCCCACCCTCCGACCAGTGCTCACCCCGGTCCGGCCCCTGAGTCGCAGTGGCATCTGAAGGAGGCGCTGTACAGCTTCTCAAATTACAGTTCTTTGCAGTGGACCACGAAGATTCACCCAGCACCTAAGGGTGTTTGCGTGTGTAAATGGCTGTTACCTCTTTTTTCTATTTTCGTTTATTCTACGGCAGTTGCCCAATTCCACCTGCCTTGGCCCTGCTCCGTCCAGCCCGGCCTTGTCTCTAAGCAGCAGAAACCCACCTGCCTCCTCGCGCAGCCAGGCTGAAAGTTGCGCAACACCGCCACCTGGTGGTTGTGTGCGGTTTGAGATTGTACAAGGTCAGGAGAGTGGTGACTTCTGAGAGTAGCCCACGTTGCAAACCTCGCGAGGCTGAATGTTTCAAAATGTGGGGCAGGCTCCCGCGCATACACACGTGCACACACACCCCCTCTATAGCCTTCTGTTTTGAACTTCTGACTTTCCAATAATGTGTATGATAGAAGGCTAATTTCAATTTGGGTAATTTCTCAATATTTGCCAACTGGACATGAAGTTCATATAATGGAGGTTAAGTTCAGCCTGGGTTTCGGAGAAAAAAAAGTGACAAAAAAAAAATCAGTGTTTACTTAGCACATATTAATACAAAGCATAGAATTAAGTGGGGGAAAAACCTCTCTCCTAAAAACAGCGGGGGTTTGCGAGTGAAAAATAACATTTGCATAGTAATTTATAATTTCTCAAGCATTTTACCATACAGTTCCACATTCCCTCCGTCATCCAACCATTTACTCCTCCCTTTGCGAAGGATTATTGATGCCTGCTGTATGGGAATGTTTGGTCTAGGCTGCAAGGGGTCTCTTGGACGTGGCAGGGTAGTTGAGAGAAAGTACAGTGTAGTCCTTGACCAAGGTCACTTGGTTTACTTTGGCTTCAGACTTAGCTGCTGTGAGCATCCAAGTCCTGTCTGTTAATTGGCCGGCGATAATAACAGAGTGCCTATCTTACTAAACTGCTGTGAAGATTAAAGGAAAAAGTAAGTGTAATACATTCACCATGGTGTCTAGTACAGCCCAAATCATCAATGATCCATGGCTTTGAGTATGGCAAGATTTATTTTATTGCCAATGTTCATTGCAGGAAACAAAGGATTTTCAACTTGAACATGCATAATGATGGCAAAGTAAAAAACTGGGTGTGCAGCCTACGAGCTTATCAGTTCGGGAGGGTTGGGGTTAATAGGAATGAGTAGGTTGAAAGGGTTAAGAAAAGGAACTTGGGTGTCTGAGAAGTTTTGACATCCTTCTGGGGGGAATCTGAAGGAAGCTCTGTTCTCCGAGGAATGCTCTGGGAGTCCAGGTTATTGGGGCTGAACGAGGGGAAGGGTCAGAGGCGGAGAGCAGAACCGTCGGCTCTGAGGCTCTACCAGGGCCTGGTTCTGAATTAATGTGACCCTGAAGCAGACCAGGGATCGTGGTCAGAGGAGGAGGTCCATGCAGGACATTGTACAAGTGAATCTAGATGAGGTGTCGTCTGTTCATCGTTTATTGGCCGCCTTTGTAGCGTGGCTGCATTGCCACCTGCTGAAATCTCATTCCTTGGAAATTCAGAAGACAAGAGTCTATTTCTTTTGCTGACTCGCTGTGTGTACTTTCTGGAGAGTACATCTACTGCAGAAAATTCAGTATATTCCAGCCGCTTATCTATGCCGTGGTCACTCAGTCAGAATGAGTTCCCTGGCAGGTCACTGCGCGGGCCGTCGGAACAGCCGGGCGGTTTTCTCTCTGAGAAAGGGAACCAGGAGGGACTTTGAAAACGCAATATGGCTGGCCTTGTGTCTGAAGGCTCTGCATTTTAGACCTCCCAAGAAACAGTCTCTAAAAGATGCGTCTAGAAAGGGAAGAGAATCGAGTCTTGTATGAAGGAAAAGTAAAGAGAATGCTAATTAAGAGGTGGATGCTATTAACTCATTTACTAAATACATATAAAGCTTTTTGATCTATAGCAAATACACATTCTTATAACTGAAACATTGTCCTGTGTTGAGCAAATGGACATAAAGAAAATCTTAAATTCTAAAATATAGGGTTCTTAGAGAAACTCAAACGCAAGTTTGCAAATCATTTAGAAAAGTGTGTAGCTCATTGTGAATATTTATTAAACAAGAAAGATTGAAAACATCGAACGTGAATTAAATAATTAACTTAAGAAACTAAAAATAATATCAAAACAATCCAAATAGAGGCATGAGATAATTAATGATGATGAAAGCTCAATTCAATCAGTTAGAAAACAAAATGCAATTAATAAACCGAAAGCTTTTCCTTCAGAGTGACCAAGTGACCCCATCTGCCCTGAAAGTGTAGTAGAGAAGAAAGAAAAAGGTAAAACCTTTGTAATGGAACAGAAATGTAACTATAAATGTAAAAAGCTTAGAGGGACAAGAGGGAATATTTTGTGCAACCTTATGCCAATTTCCAAACAGATTAAGTGGAAGCTTCCTAAGATTATGAATTATTAAAATTAGCTCAATGAAGGTAAAGTGGATGCTATTTCAATAATCATAAAAGAAATATAAGCATTTGTCTAAGATACAGCATTGAAAAAGATACCAGAATTATGAACAACTATTATGCTAACCCTGGTAGAACAGACAAATTTGTTGAAAGACACACCTGCCAAAACTTATGAGGAGAAGTAGATAAACTGCAAACAGCACTGAAGTTAATGGTCTTATTCATAAATAATTTTTCATACTCGGAAATATATTAGTAGGGGGAGAATCCCAGAAGTGGCATTGTTGAGTCAAAGGCTTTAAGCGCTTTTCATTGGCAGATCGGAGCGCGTTCCGGATCTTTGCTCAGCGGCGGTGTCCTCATCTGCAACGCGGTGGTGATGATAAACGTGCCCAGCGGGGTGGTTTGTGAGGACTGGATGGCTGCACTCTGTGTAAAGCACTTGAGATGAGGCTGATTTTACCATCAGTCAGTACTATTATTACATGATACAATTTTGTAAATTGCAAAGTACTAGTGGTAGTACTTTAAATATTGACTATTGAACGCTGTTATCAAATTTCATACATGCTAACTTGAGGCTTGGGAAGTGTGTACTCAGGGAGCAGGAGTGAAGCGTGGCAGCGTCAGGGGGAAGGAGGAGCAGCCAAGTACCATCCGTAGAAGGGGTCTCCCTGGAGACTTCCAAATGCGGCCCTTTTTCCTTCCGCATTGGGCCAGGCAGGTGAGCAGCAAAGGAAGCCGCTGGCCATATTCTACCAAAAAGCACTGATCTTTCAACATTGGAACCCCAGGCAACATGGTGAGATGCTTGCACTTTGAGAGACCTAAAGGGACCGAGACCCAAAAAGGGGACGGTGGAGCCTGTCCCCGAGCTTACACCCCGGCAGCCTTCTCGGAGCCGAGCGCTGGGCCGAGGGGCTGTGGTCCTGAAACGCTGTCTTGCTCTCTCGCTTTTCGGAACACGTATGGTTGAACTCACGCAAGTAGAATGAATATTTGGTGTGCCTTCACTGGAATAACCGTGCTTTATCATCATTTTATGAAGTGCCAGGCATTGTCTTAAGCGCCTCCCTTGGACCATTTTACTTACTCTTTACAATCAGCACTTGAGAAAAGTCAGCTTGCTGAGCCCGCCACAGCCTCCGTAAGGACATGTGGTATTAACCTCGTGCCCGCCCCTGAATGTGAGCGTGCCACCCAATGACCTGTCGTCTCTGCCAGCGGCTGGGCTCGGAGACTCGGAGGTGGTCGCCGACGGGAGGCGGGCCTGGCACAGGTGCGCATGTGGATCCCGGGCCGGGGGCTGGTGGCCAGGTTGGCCCATTTGTCAGGAGGGGCCCGTGGGTGAGAGAGAGCGGAGACAAGGAAGCAGAGGTGAGAGAAGCCAGCCTGAGACGTGGAAGGCGATGCTCCTGTTAGAATTACCACACTTCCGTGGAACCTGGCTGCACTCTGGCCTTCACGTCCCCAGTGGTTCCCTGACGCAGGATCCACTTCTCCTTTGTTCGAGCTGGTGCGAGGGCTTCTGTTCTTGGAAGCCTTGATGAGGGGCCAAGACCATGTTTGGGGCGCTCTAGGTGCATTTATATGCTGCTCGTACACACTATGAGGAGAAAAGGATAGTTTGCCCAACGGGACGGCCGAGAGCTAGGGATCAGCAGACGCATTTCCGCTTCAGCACTGCCACCACCGTGTGCGATCGCGGAGAAACCGTCACCCTTTCCGGCCCTCGGTGCCCTGACCTGTGACGTGATGGTAGCGTTGCTGGCCACACCTGTTTCCCAGAAGGAGGGCATGTCAATGTAATAAACATTTAAGGCAGTTAAAGTATTATGGAGCAATATATAAATGCAAACAATAATGATCATATTGGCCAAAATAAAAATATATTCCCCTCACATCTTACATTTTTAAATACTTATTAAGCACCTCTACATTGGTAAAATTTCCACGAGTTCCTCTGGCATTTTAATTTTAGTAAATGTTCTCAGAGGTGCTCTGACCGGTATGGGACCAAGGGACCATGTGCCTTGTCCCTCCAGCTCTACTGTCAGGTTATGGGGGGGCAGAACCTGTATAGCGTGCATTTTACGTTTTCGTTAGCGCCAGGCACACTGTAGGTGCTGATAAATGTGTGTTGAGTGAGTGCCTGACTGAAAGGAGAGATGGATGGATGTTGTTCTAGGAAACTTCACCTTCTGTGGAAGTTCAAGGTGAATTTTCAGTTCTCTGTGATTACTTCTTTTCTAAGAAAACGATAGGAAAAAATAGTTGCACACCTATTGCATGCAGTGCGCACACAGTTCATAGGTACTTTTACACTGGGGCAATGCAAATGAAATCAGTTATTGATCCTCCCAGCTGGATGAGGAGCTATTTTGAAGTTGAGGTTCCTATATTTGCTTGTGTGGCTATATTTAGAATACCGTGTACAGTACTGCTCAGTAGAAAAAGTTTTCCAGTCTTCCTGGGCAGAAGGTGTTCACCATGTCAAGATTTCAGTATATTAAAATTTATCAGTTCAATGTTCTGTTAGTCCAACCAACAGAAATCTAATTCTAAAAATACTGGCAACCCCCCGATAAAGATGAGTGACCTGTGCAGGTGTAGGCTTCCTGTCACTGGAGGTGTCCTGAATGGTCGTCTCTTCGGGGAAGTGCGAAGGGCAATATTCACCTGGATTCCGGAGTCTGATCGCGGGTGAATGAGACTTGCTCCGTGTTTCCACAGTGCCTGCTGGGAGGCGTGTCCGGACCTCAGGGAGTTTACGTTCCAGAACAGGGGTCCAGAAAACTACGACCACGGGCCAAATCTGGTCTTTCACCTGATTTTGCAAACAAAGTTTTATTAGGACGCAGCCACGCCCATCCGTGTATTGTTTTCCGTGGCTGCTTTCGCACTGCAGCAGCAGAGGCGGTCAGTTACAGAGCGGCCCCCTGGCTCACGAAGCCTGGGCTGGTCGCCCTCTGGTCCAGGCAGGACGTCGGCCGGCGCCCGTAAGCGGCGGGCCCCAGGGTCAGCGCGTGCGTCCCAGCGAACGCAGCCTTACCCGCTGCGGAAGAAGGGGTAGGAGAACTTCCCTCTCTGTTTATTTTGATCTTCTTTTAATTTTTTACTATTTCCAAGCCTGAAGCTCCTTACCCCTGCAGTAGAGAGATTAACACCACTTCATTGGATGGTTGAGAGGATTAAAAGTGACGATGCATGCGAGGTACGTCTCACAGCCTGAGCCTAAACTGACCACTGTGCTGTATTGGGCCAGGACCAAATAGCGGAGGGTGAGGTAGACGAGGGAGGGGGTCTCCAGGGAGGCTTGTTGAAGAGGTGCCACTGGAGCCGTAATTTTGAAGAGTTCGAGGACGGGAATGGCAACAGGTTTGCTGTTATCTTCCTCAGTCCCCGGGGGGCTTGCCAAGCCAACCTCTAATCTTCCCCGTGAGAGAAGCCTCCCGTTCCCCGACATGTCTGCCACGCTTCGAAAGGCCAGGGAGATTTTTTGCCTGCCAGGTTTTCAGCTGACCCAGAGAGGGGCTCGCCCCTGTGGTTTCAGCCTGTGCTTTGCATCACTAAGGTGAGCCAGTGATGATTTGCCAGCGAGGCGCAACTGCGGCACCTGCTGAGGCCGATGTTCGGTCAGAGGTTCCATTCTGAGTGCGGCTTTGATCGGTTGGTTAAAAATTTCCTTTCTTTAGGTGGTTTGTAAACCATGGTGCATTGAGAGGTTCAGGGATTTAAGACTGGGATGCGAGTTTACTTTTAATCTGACTTTTGAGCAGTGCTTCCGACGAGCCAAACGCGATGGGCGCCCTTGAGGAGCCCTGCCCGCTCCGAGACCAGACTCAGAGCTTCTCTGCTTTATTCGGGCCTCTCCTCCCCTGCTCATCCTCAGACGCTACGGTGTCACATATAAAGTAGATTATCCCGCAGGTTTTGCGGGAGATCGGGAATTCACCCCCGTCAGTCCATAACAAAAACTTGATGCATTTTTCATTAAACGCTTTTTCCCCAGTTCTTTTCTCTGCTTACTTGCACTTTTTCTTATTTCTCCTCCCCCCACGGGGCCTCTTAAAGTTTCCTCTATCAAACAGAACAATGAGCTCTCCCTGTGACTTTGGAAATCTCACTCGATTTCCAAATCACGAAGGCCCTGTTGCTAACCAAACAAGGCCACCGTTCTCAAACAGCGCCCCTCGCCCCGCCTCGGGAGGGAGCCCGGTCCAGGCGACCGCCGTGGGGGTCTTTGGCCGACTTAGAGATCTGAAGCCGGATTTGGCTGAGAGTAAGTCAAAATGAACGTGAGAAACTTTGTTCGGGAGACCCAGGATGATGACCCCTGATTAGATCTGGGTGCTCAGCTGGGTTGTGGTCAAAGTCGACCCCCTAGTGGGTTGAGGCTTCTCTTTCTCGCTGAACTGATCTGCAGGCCTGGTTCACGCTTAGTCCAAAGGCCGATCTTCTTCTTGTTTTTCACATGGATTCATATTTGCTTAAGATATAATCAGGGGCTTCAAGTGGATAGTGACAGCTCTTCTGTGAAGCTACGATTTTATTGTTTTACATTTAAATTTTAAATCTTTGTTCAGTAAAAAGGAAAAAATAAAATTTAAACCTTTAATTCTTCTGGATTTTATTTTTCTCCTGTGACAACATGCCTTAAATTTAAAACATATATAGCTTTTGTCCCTGAAATCTCCGATATGGGAATCTATTCTAATGAAATAACAACAACACTGGGGACTTTTGTGAATGAGGACATTTATCATAGCCTTATTTGCCAAGGCAAAAACAAAATACAACAACAAAAAAAAGCACATGGATGTCCATCAATACATGAAAGGCTAAATAAATTCTGGTACAGTTCTATTGTGGAATATTAAATGTTTCCTAAAATAGATAGTTAGATCTCTATTGACCCAGAGGGCTGTCAATAATGTATTGTCATGTGAGAAAGCGCCAAATGACAGTAACAACCCCCAATCCTTTATAACAATGTTTATTTTACAAATGTAGGAAGATATGACTAGGAAAGCACCAGGCTGGCATATTTTACTTTATGGGACATAAAGCTGAATGATTAATGTTTTCTTCGTACAGGTTTATACTCTTTCACTAGTTTCAATGGTTGTGTCGAACACACGTGAATCCTGCAATTTAATAAAAGATTACTTCTGACAAGAGTAAAAAAAAATAAAACAAGAAGCAGAAAATATTACTTCTCTCCTTGGGACACGTGGCGCCCAACTGCCCGGGAGCCGCACACACGTGTGCAGAGAACATCCTGGTGTGGCGCTCTGCTCACGGCCGGGCCACCCCCGTGAGCACGGAGACAGCTCGGGCACGGGCGAGAGTCCCAGGTCTGAACAGGTAACAGGAGCAAAGCGAGAGCTGTCAGTCTCGGGTTCCGAGGACTTGACCTTTATTTTTTCCTTCGATGGAATCCCACTCACCGCCCCGGTGAGTCACAGCCACTTAACCCACGAAGGGTTAAGATGACGCCCAACGAACAATATCACAGCAGATTCTTAACCTGCTTCCGTTTTGTTGCCTTCTGGATTTGGGTTATTGTTCTGCTTCTTAAAAATACAACAGGGTTAGACTCAGAGGACACAGGGCTCAGGGGTGAGTTGTGCCTCTGGGTGCCATCCATGCGACGTGGGGTAAATGACTGCGCATCTTCGATTTCTCCGCTGCACAAGGGGGACGTCTTCAGCGGGCCTCACCGGGGGCGGGAGGCCGCCTCGCCCATGGACAGTGCTCTGTAGTCTTTACCAGCCTAAAACACTGTGAACAATCGCATTTGTCTGTGATTACCGTCTTTTGTGAAAGCAGAAGTTACTTCCCCGTGTGCGAGGTTTCAGCGGGAAGTAACATTTGACTTTTGGTCTTTCTGCTTGTGGTACTTCTGTCGTAGAGCAGTGGTTTTCAACTGGCACCGCAAGAGTGTGCACAACACGCAACACCTGACCATTTTGTCAGGGGCACCGACCTCTTTTCCCTTAGATTGTCAAATAAAGGATAACAGCCAACACAATAGCTGTGTGGTGTGAAGGAATTGAAGTCATACCTTTTTTTTTTTTGTCAGATCAGCTACAAATATATTTTTTAGTGTGTCTGAGACCTTTAGTAATTAGTTTATGTGTGCCATGAAATGAAAAGGGTTGAAAATCTCTGTGGTGTAGAGGGTTATGTTCAGTATGATTGGGGTGGAGGAAACTTTTACAGACGTGTCAAACACAAGTTCAGGTCCAAGTTTTCTTTTTGCTGATCAGAGGAGGGCTAAGTGTTTCCTTTGCCACCTGTGCCATGCAGTCAACAAGGCTTTGATCAAAAATGAGCCATTCACTCATTGGCCCTGGATTTATTTATTTTTGTCATCACCGGAAAACAACAACAAAATGATCCCCTTTTGTAGCATTTTTAGTTTTAACAGAAATACTCAGTCTGTTGTTTTCTTGCCTCATTCCAGGCTACACATCCTCCTTTACGCATTTACTGCTCTTTGAGGAGAGGGCAGAGGCACTGCCTAAATAACAGGAATATTCTATTGAGCAGGAAAGCAGGCGCCTATTATGAGAGCATATGAGCAAGCAGCGCCGGTGGATTTATTGTCTGCAGGTAACTAACTGCTGACACGTCTCCTCCCCTCCGCCAAGGCGGGGGTTCGGAGCGGGGCCCCGACTTGCTCTCGTTTCCTGTGAGCGGCAGAGTCAGGACCTAACCCGTCAGTATTAGACGAGCAACTGAACTATTTTCACACATTGGTTGACTTAATGGTCATATCAAGTAGATACAAGGGACAACTAGCTTGACCAATTTCTGTGCCAGGTGACGCAGAGACTGCTTTTCCCTGGGACTCCCCAGATAGGCTGACAGGTATTCCCACCGTTAGCCATGGAACTCCTTGAAGGCCCCTTTGGGGAAGAACGCTCCTCACATGCCTCTGGAGAAGCCGCTCTCGCTGCGGCAGGCTCCCTGCCAGCACCCACGGCCCCCTCCCCGCCCACCGCCTGGAGACTGGCCTAGCTCTTATAAAAGGTGGCATTGGAATGCTGCTTGTTGTCCTTTTCTGGGTGGGCAAGCAATTACTTCATTTTAGTCGTAAAGAAATGGGAATTGCCCAACGTCCTTCGTTGGGCTTCGTAGTGCTTGCGGCCCATTGTCCCAACCCCTCTCGTGTTCACAGCGTGCTTTTCGTGACAGAGCGTATTTATCGTCTTCCGTCCAGGTGCTGGGTTCCGTTTCTGAGTTTCTTGGCAGCTGCCGCTCTGAAGAAGGGCGGCGCAGAGTGGCTCTGTCCACAGCGCCCTGACCCGCGGCTTCTAAAAGCGTGGGCTCATGGGTTTCAGGTGGGTTTTCCAGAGCAGCTGCTCCATGGCCTGGGTGCTATTTTACCCCCATGGCAAAGGAGCTGGGGGGTGGACCGCGGGGGCTGACCTAGCGCAGAGAACGTAGCCTGTGTTCATCTGTCTTCCACTCAGCCTCACTTCACAAAGACAAAACGGGTGAGCCCTGCTCCTCCACCTGCAGGTACTACCAGTGACAGCTTTAACAGCTTGTCAGGAAAGGAATCAATGTAGCCTTTCACCAAGGAATCTACTTGATCAATATCTCCGAGCAAGCCCAGAATGAACAAACAGATCACATAAGCGTTTTTGTGATCAATAGAAGTTTCACAGAAAACACATTATGGGGGATATTTCAGTGGACATACCCTAAATGCTTCCTGCTGCTAGCTCTTAATCTGGGAGCGATAGTAACACACTAAAGTGATAGAAGAAGCAATGGGTAGGTTGTGAGACCCTTCGAGATATGCCCCGACACGGAACGTTGACTTAAAAGATGTCACTCTGGTTTTGAAGGAAAAATGGTTTAAATATTGGATGTCCTAATTTTTTCCCACCGAGTTGGCTTTAGATGTTTGGGCGGGTGCGATTGTTTTGGTGTCTCAGCTCTATGGGCGTGGATCTGTAAGAGGCGGAGTCAGTTCTTGCCGAGCTGACCAGCATCCCCTCGGCGCATCTAAGGACGAGCGCTGCCCCCAGGGAGCCACCCCTCATTCCACCCTCTGCCGTTCTCCCAGCCTCCTGGAGGAAACTCTGACTCTAAACATTACAAACTTTCCCGACAGATGGTCTAGAGGGGTAGACACTAGGAGATGCTGAAATACCTGGAAAAAAAAGCCTAAGGCATGCATACAATAAGGCATCGAGACGTTACCTAACTTTCCCTGGTGTTTTATGTCTGTATCAATTATCTTTTGTCTCATTAAAAAATGTTCCACAAATTAGCAGCTTAAAATAACTACCGTTTTATTTACTTACGGTGCTGTGGGCCAGCGATTCGGGCTGGGCTCGGTGGTAAGCTTTTCTGCTGGCCTGGCCTGGGATCACTCCTGTGCTCTCAGTAGTTTGGTGCCTCAACAGGGCTGAACGGCCCCAGAGAGCCTCCCGCCGATCCCAGCAGCTGGTGCTGGCTGTCAGCGGAGCCTCTCCCTTCGGTCGGTTCTTTCCCCTTCAGGAAACCTGGCCTGAACCGCTTCCGTCATGGTCCCGCATTTCAAGAGGGTGAAGGGGAAAGATGCAGGACTTTTGAGGCCTAGACTGGGAGGGGTCAGGTCAGATTCAAAGAGGGGTGGAATAGACAGACCCCACCTCTTTATGGGGGAGCAGCCAAGTCACATTGCAGGGGGGCAGTGGACGGGGTGGACAGGGTCGCTGAAGCTGTGCGTGCAGGAAACGTCTGCCATCAGGGTGGACGAGACAGGGTGGGTTCCCTCTGTCTCCCCACCCTGCCTGCCCACCCCTGCCCGCCCCTGCCCCTCCGCCAATATACATGGACTGACCTCAATTAAGAAGTTAACGAGTCTGTAGCAGAGAAGGAGTGAAAGCGTGGAATTCAGAGGAGGCGGGGAAGTCTTTTCCAGGTTTTTATGTTCTACAGGACTAAGCCTAAGGGTAAAAGGAAGGCAAGGCACAGACAAGATGTTGAGAAGAAACATCTTGAGTCAGTTTCTCCAGAGCCTAGTTAAAATTTTCGTGGACTAGGTTCAAGGTCAAGTCAGGACGCAGAGGGGAGGACCCCGCTAACCGTGGGAGGGACCTAAAACAGGCTTGCAGAGAGGGCGATACCCCAGTGTCATGTGAGAACCAAAATAAATTCCGTGATGTCAAATGTAAGTTTCAGAAGTAGCCGGAGAGCCACCCAACCCAAAGGAGCCAAGGACCAAAGGGAAGATGGAGATCTAAGTGAAACAGTAGCCAAAGGTCGGGAGGGAGGTGGCGTCTCAGAGGGTGTAGGCGTGAGAAGAAAACTGGGGGGACCAGAGGCCCACCTCCCCTCTCCCCCTTCCACGCTGCCAGTGCCACGAAGCTGCTTATTCCCACCCAGCCCCCAGAGCCCTCCCTGTGGGAAGAGGAAGAGCCAAGTTGTCTGAGATTTCAGGCCTCCTACCTTATTGGGACAGGGCCTTGATATCCGCACACGTGGGTTAATTTCAGATCTCTTGATCTGAATCGCAGGTCTCTTGAATCAGATCTCTTGAAGCTGTGCTGTTCAAGGGCCTTATCAAACATGATGCCAGTGGAATTCTGGGTAAACAGCACCAGGGACAGCTCGTTTTTTCGGGGGGGGGGGAACTCTGGGTTTTAGAAGAAATGGAGTGTGCGGTATGTTCATTCTTTCCATTTAATTGAAGATGGACAAGTTTCTCCCAGAATCCACCTGTGAATTTGTCCCACGCATGATGACGAGGCAGAGTTTACCTTATGTCGTCTGGTCTATCATCAGTTCAGCTTCATCATGTCTTCTCCAGGCTCACAGTCTTTAGTCGAATAAATATTTTGGGGCACCTGGTACGTGCCAGGTACTGTGGAAGCCACAGTGGAGATTCTAAAAAGGTTCCCTTAGTGGAGTCTTTGTAGGATTCATTATAGGAGAGTGTAATGCTAAAGGGGGGAGCCACTCCTTGGAGGGTGCACCACAGGGCCACCACAGGGAGTGATCGGAACCAACCTGACATCAATCTTACAAACCGGATCAGACCAGCTCATCTCTGGCAGATATTTCTTACCTGTACCAAAGACGGAAACAAAATTAGTCACCATGACTTACCCTGCCCAGGTCACTCACTGTGCTATAGGATTTACCTGTGTTCTATCCCTAAATCTCTTCAATACATCTGACTGTCCAACATCCCCCAATTCTGTGCCCATCTACAAGGGCCCACTTATAAATTACCCAAGGTAGTGAACGTCATCTCCCTTTCATCTTAAGATAAACAGAGAACATTTTTCCAGTTCTTTTAGCTTTGATCAAAGCCTGACTGTCTCTTTGGAGTCCCGGGAGCTGATGTGACCGACTAAGGCAATGTGGGGGTGGGGGGCTGGATCCAGCGGTGGGAACAGTTACGCTTGCATACCTCGTAGGGGACCAGACCATGCCTGCCATCAGTGATCACCCAAGAACAGAAGCAGAGGTCCACACAGCTTCGGGAATTCAGTATCAACTCATCGGTATATTTTTTACGATCCCTATTTAAACCCACTCCAAGCATAATGAGAACTTCTAAGTTTCTTTCCTTTTTTAACTTTCAAGGAAACCTGGCGGGGAACTGGAGAGAAAGGATGCGCTGACAGTTGTGAATGAGCAGGCAGCCCTTTCTTATTGATTATTTCTCCTCTGAGCATCCTCTGAGAGACAGACATACATAATTCTCGGGGCAAAAATCTTTTCTTTGACAGTGAACAATCTGTAGTTATGTCTGGGATAAGCCCAGCCAGACTCAGAAATTGGTTAGATGTCAGACAGGAGCTTGGAAAGCATCTTACCATTTCTTGGAGATGTAAAATAGCTGTTAGATTTCAACCAAAACAAAACAGTAAAAGAAAAAAAAAATTTAAAAATCCATCCACCTATTTGCTTGCCCCTAGAAAAGCAACCTTTGAAAGTTTACAGTATTCTGATTTTTCAAATAGTAAATCAAAATGGAAGCCCTCAAAAGTGCTGGATTAAAGATTTCCGTGCCGCGAGCCCGAAAGGAGACAGCTGGAGGGGGAGCCTTCTGCCGCCGGCATTCTTAGGGCTTTTATTTTTATTGGCACTGAACAGCTCGCTGCAGTAAGAGCTAACTCCAGTGCTGGCAATGGGAAAGCAACGCTCTTAGGGGGTTTTAGTTTCCCCTGAAGCATTCTTAAATACATTACAAGGTCTCAGCAACATTTGAATATTTCCAGGACACTCTGTACCTTGAAAAGTTGATAGGCGGGGCCCTGCTGCCTGCAAGTCACGTACAGGGATCTGTGCTGAGAGGGGCCCAGCCCGGATGTGTCGAGGGGTGAAAGGCCCAGATCGAGGCTGTGGCCACGTCCCGAGCGGCACCAGGCTCTGGAGCCGCACAGGCCGCGCTTCCTATCCCGGCTCCATCCCCTTCCAGTGGGGACAGACCCTGCACCGTGTCTGGTCCAGTTCCCTGGCCTGGAAAGTGAGAGCAATAACAGGGCTTCCCTCACGGGTTGGTTGTGGCCGTAACAATGACGGTTACGGCACTGAGCCCCGTGGAGTGTGCACACACAGTAAGCGCCTAATAAATGACATGCATCGCCATGACACACCGTGGCCTTCTGGGTTTGTCTGTGCAGTCAGAGACCCTTGTCCCTGGGGCAGGGGGTAACGTGGGCAGGAGCTCAGGGGAGGGGGCACTGAAGTTGGGTGGGAAAAAGCGGCATCTCGGCTGCCGTCAACCTGGAATCTACGATTATTCCTGTTCCTGATAAACTACGGTAGGAGGAATGGTACCTGTGGTTTTCCACCAGTGGGAACTGCTGATAGTTCCATATTGTATTACAGTTGTCCCAGGGATCTTCAAATAGTACTTCTGTACAACAGTGCTTCAAAATTATGGCCGATCTGACAGTAGATCTTGTTTGGTCACGTCACCGGCCCACTTGTTATAGGCGGGCAGTCGCTCTGGTTCAGGGTAGGACGGACATGCCACCTTCCTCTTGCACGTCCAGTCTGCAAGAAGCAGAAACATCCGGGAAGGGACAGCCCT
Organism: Pteronotus mesoamericanus; assembly: GCF_021234165.1. NCBI lineage: Eukaryota > Metazoa > Chordata > Mammalia > Chiroptera > Mormoopidae > Pteronotus > Pteronotus mesoamericanus. The sequence continues at coordinate 4,774,937 of NW_026555086.1, read as the reverse complement.
CGCGTCAGGACTGGCCACGATCTTTCTCTTTTTGGTCCCTTCCCCTGCGACTCCCTCAGATTCAAGGGGAAACAGGAAGCCAAAGGTCTCATGTAGTTCTCTGGCTGGAGCAACATTGCCCGATCCGGCTTTGAACTCTACATGGATGAGTTGAAGCAGAGCCTGTAATCAAACTAACTACTGTTTCTCATAGAGTGTTTTGAACAGGATCCCCACAGGGAAAGAGTAGAATATGGCCTTATCCAGGGTCTAAACTTCTATAGCAAACTCCTGTAAATACCCGGGTTAGACAGTCCCTCTAGTAAGATACTAACATCGAATGAAAACTGACCGTGTCCCAAGGAGCACACCAAGTTTTTCATGTATATTATCACATCTAATTCCCATAATCATCTGAGATCTGCCCCAATTGTACAGATGAGGGAACGGGGTTTAGTGAGGCTCGGTGACTTGCCCAGAATCACCCCGCCAGTGAGTGGGAAAGGGGGCCTCATATACAGGCTCTCCTGACTCCCTTCCGGTGCTTCTGTTACCTCCCCCAAACTCGAAGCAGATTTCTTAATGTGTAAAGTCTGATACTTTTATTATAACACATCACAGGGAAGAAAACTCCTCCACCTCTACAAAAATGACATGGACATTTTTTATCTAGACGTTCTTCTTTGGGTGAAGTCAGGACAATTTTGGGGGAAAGTAAATTCTTTGTATCAAAGTTAAAATACTTGGAATTGTTTTAAAAAATTTCTTTCAGATAGGGTTGAATTTTTTCTTGCTGGTAAATGAATGTTGGCATCAGCCCTTTGCTGAAAATGCCATTCCTGGGAACTGGTCATTTTTTGCTAACCGAAATCCTGTTTTTGGCTCCCTTTTATTAGGGCCTACCTTAGTAAGCGGCCTGGTCATCCGTCCAGTCGGAGAAGCCAGCAACCTGGGAACCGCCCCCTCTCAGCACGCAGAGTCAGTTCATTGCCAAAGTCACATCACCTTGAACCTTCTCTATAGATTTTAAATTCAGGATACCCCCTGCTTCCCACCCCTGCCACCATACCCCGAGCAGAACTGGCACGAGCCCTTGCTGGCCTGGGTGGCAGGCTCCCGGCCCGCCTCTCCGTTCCCGCTCCCTTTGATCGGGCTGCGTTCTTCTCTCTCCTCTGTATGGAGTCCACTGATTCCCCCCACCCCCCACCCCAGATCCTTCGGTGATTTCCCTTTGCTCTTAGGATGACACCAGATCTCTTTAACATGGCCTACGAAGTTCCGAACTCTGCGACCCCTATATCCCCCCTGCCCCGCCTCAGCCCATGCTCCCCTTTACTCTCCCGTGGTCAGTTACACGGACCTCCTTTATCAGTCCGGATGTGACAGATGAAGCTGCATCAACAGACAGCCCCCACATGTCAGCATCTTAAAAGCACAAAGGCTCATTGACTTCTCATCCTGTGTGACCAGTGTGGATCAGCAATAGCAGGTGGGGACGCGCTGATCTGGAGGAGGCGCACTCTCCCATGTCACATTCCACTGGCGAGAGCAAGCATGTGCCCACATCTGCCTTTATGGAGGCAGGAGGGCACGACCCCCGCCTCTTCCCAGGTGACAGCCTGAGTCGGCATCGAGGCGTCCTTGCTTTCTTCCTCCACAGGCCTCCAGACCTGCTGGCCCCTCCGCCTGGAACGCCATGTTGGGGGGCCATCCCTGGTTATCCTTTAGGTCTCAGCTCAGGCTTTGGGACGCCTGCCCCGACTGGGTCACACACATATTTTACAGGCTCTTAAAGCAACATGAGGATGTCTGAACCTCGCCATAATTGTGATTTTCTCTTTCTTTGAGTGAGCAATTACTCTGTGTCCTGCCTAAGACTGTACACTCTATAAAGACAGGGAGCTGGTTTTTGCTCACTTGGATTAGGACAACAAAAACAACTTAACACATATCACATACCAGGCATAGTTCTAAGCGCTTTGCATGGGAAAACGGATTCATATTCACAGTAACTCTGTGAGGGAGGCTACTCCCCATTTTACAGAGAGGAAGTTGCGGCACAGGGAGGCGAAGTGGCTTTTCCAAGTCCCTGTAGCTTATGAGTGAAGGGAAGCCAGGACCTCTGCCTTCGTCCACCAGGATCGTTCTCGGAAGCTCTACAACTCGCAGCCTTCCGGGCATCTAACTCGTCCCTGGCACCAAAACTAGTGCTCGGCGACCAGGTGCTGAGTGAATGGGTGAAGGCGTAAACGAGCGTTGTGTGGGCCACACTCAGGAGGCGGAGAATGTGGGGGGGCTTTTCTGGAATGTCAGTACTGGAAGGTGCCTTACAGGTCACGCAGCTTCATCCTCTGATGTTCAGTCTGGTAAGCCAGTTCGGGGTCAGGGTTGGTGAGGAGTCAGTCTTCTGGCCCCCTGGCAGGACCGGCCTGCAGGCTCACGCGACCTTCCTTCACTGAGCAGGAGGGTGGAAAACGCCCCGGGGGTCCCTCCCAGCAGAGCCGAGGAAATGTGTGTGAAGGCCTGGAGGGCAGGGAGCTGACGGACATTTACCTTCCTCTTTCTGCTCTGAAACGAGAGATTCTAGGACAAAAAAGAAAGCCCAAGGTAAGGAGAGCTCCAGTTACATACACAGTTTAAATTAACAGTGTGAGTCAGTGTTCAGAATAGAAATAGCAGCAAAAGCTGACATCATGGGAAAAAATGGCTCAATTAACTGTACGTGCGCCGCCACCCAGTTCGAATTTCCTTGATGATTTATAATCAGAGCCCCGCGAGAGTTAAAGCCCAAAGGGGCTGTGGCAAAGTTTGTGCCCAGTCACAGGAGTGGCTGGTCGAGGTTGCTGACGGAGGATCTTGGGCTTCTGAGCCCGCTCTGGGGTTCTGGCTGCCTGGTGACCATATCCCAGAGGTGTGGGACACCTTGTGGGCAGGGGACACACGCCGGCTACCACCTCCACGACTCTCTCTCCCGGAACCTGCGTCTTAAGAAAGCCAGGTTAATTTCCGCAGTTCCCTAAGAAGGGACAAGGTGTGTCGTAGGGTTCGGCCCAGCAGAAATGCTTCTGGGGAAAGGGTGGGCCAGGTCATGCGGTGCAGAAGGCAAGTACTTTCGAATATGAAGTTTACTCATTTTTTCCCTGCAAGGAGGAAAAGGCACCGCGAGCGCGCTCATCAGAGGCACTTTGAACCCTGAGAATCATGCAGGTGGAGCGTAGTGCCTTGTGGCAGCTGAGCCCTTTGTTCCAAGTGGGAGTGGACGAGCCACAGCTCGGCGAGGACAGTGAAAAGGGGCGGCGGGTCCTGAGACCTGGGGGGGCCCAGCGGAACAGGGCGATCCTGGGAAGGCCGGGTTGCCTTCCTTAAGCCTCGTCCCCTTGACGTTCTCCCTTCCACGTGCCCGTTGCTCTATCCGTTTTCCGTCTCATTAAGAACGGGGCCTTTTCTGACCCACACCCCACCTGGAAGTTCAGTGCAGATGGCTCAGCCATTTTCCCGAGACACACAGTTAGGAAAAGGGCAAAGCCACATTTCAAACCCGGTACTTCTAGACCCCAGGCTCCCACTCGCAGGGACTCTGGGCTGTACATACATTACGCTCGGGGCACACAGCCACCGGTGGCAGTCCCGGGGGCAGGGGGACCCCAGGTGCTCGGCCTTCAGTCTAGGATCTCTCCAAGGCTTCTCAAATGCCACAAACTCATGGCATTGTCTACGGGGACACTGTTGGAAGGACCACAGGCAACGGCATCCATGGTCTCAGCTAGGCTGGACTACCTGCCAGAGGGAAATTCACTGGGCAAAGGTAAAACACTTAAAATGCAGGTTCGTTTATAACCAAAGAGTTAGCCAGTAGAGACTGTTCCTTTACTTCATGCTGGGCAATAAATAGCCACTAATACTGAGGAGTTGCAAAACAGGGAGGCTGTCTTACCTCCACCTAAAAGATAAAGACACTGAGATTCAGAGAGGGTATCTGGTAGACCCCAGGCCACACAGCTGGTAAGGCCAGCCGAGCTTTGCAGTCGTTGGTAGGCGCTTTCTGTTGCCTTCCAGAGTCAGAGCAGGAGCCTCCGACTGGGGTCCCAGCTGTGAGCACGCAGTACAAGAGGAAGGGCAAGGTGGGAAGGGGTGCAGGTGAGCTCCAGGAGGCCCGGGAATGCCTTCTGGGGCCTCGGAGTGTTCGCCTGAAACCAGAAGTACGAACTGCATGTGGGAGAGGCCTCCTCTCTGGCCGGACCAGCCAGTGCGTGACGTTTTCTCCTTGTCAATAAAATACTTAACATTCTTCTTTATTGACATTTACAGGTTGAAAATCGGTATTTTCTTGTCGTTTGCCCCACTTATGGAGTTAAACAGATAGAAGTATTTGCATATTTATAAAATTCTTACTGGCACCACGTGGAACCACCAGTTCTGCCTGACGTTGCTGGTTGCCAGGGTGCCTCTCCTCTACCAGCGGATCAATAATAACAACGATGGAAGGCCTGCAAACGCACGAGCATCTTCTGTTTCCAGCTTCTATTTGACGAATAAAACATTGATGCTCCTTTTAAGTTGGCCATCACTCATCGGGTCGGTTTTGCAGACAATAACAGTTCATTAGTAATATCTGGTGGGGAAGATGTATGATGCTGTAAATATTTAAAATCAAATTTGAAAAAGAAGACAGAGATGAATGCATGGGGTGGGGGCGGGGGATGGGCATGGTGCTCATAGCTGTGGTTCTCCCAGCAACTTGCACTTGGGCCCCGCCATTGTTTACCCTTCCACGTCCTGCAAAAAGGGGCTTAGCCGTGGGGCTGTGCCCAGCAGGTCCAAAATGGTAGGCATTGAATTCAGCGGGTGTCTTAGCCTGGGGTCCTTCCAACAGTGTTCCCCCGTGACAAAGATTCGGGTACAAGCAATTAGTTTAGAGGATGGTTCAGGAAGCACTGGGAGAGGATGAGGACATGTGACCCGGAAGGGAAACGTGCTGAGCAAGGGCATGTTAATGGGGGGGGGGGGGGGGCACTGCTGTGGAAGAATTGGCTCAGTCCCACTGGGAGTCGCCTGAGAGCGCTCCCGGAGGGTCCCTCAGGGGCCAGGAAAGCGAGGTCCCCCCTCCACCAGCTCTGCCTCCTTGTTGATGAGTGTGTTTTCTAAGAAGGTCCGTAGGGACCTTAGGGGCTGGTTGGTTTGGAAGCCGCCTGCCTGTCGGCTCCCAGGACGCCCCTCACGGCCCAGCTGCAGTGGGTGGGAGGGGACAGCTCATCAAGGGAGTCCAGCTTGGGAAGCTGAATCGGGAGTGAACACCGCACACGGTGGCACCAGAGGAGAGATGGCCATCAGGGAAGGCTGCCGTGCCTGGAGGGAGGCGGCCCAGAAAAGGCCTGCCCGTGTCCCTTTGCCGCCTACTTCCTCTCAGGCATGTGTGGAGGGTCGGACCCTCACTGGGACCGACTGGCGAGTGTCCGCTCTGTGAGCCCCCCGGCCTCCGTGTCCCCCGTTTCTCACAGAGTCCCGTCCTGCTCGGAGGTCCGCAGACCTGTCTCCCAGTCTTCCTTTCTAAATCTCACCTGAACGTATTTTATTTTTTTGAAGCCGTTTTTCACCAAAAACCCTAACCTGTGTTCTGATGTTAATAACTGAGACTGGATGAAAAATGTGTGTTTTTCCGTGAAGGATTCCTTGAGTTGAAGTGTCTGAGCTAAAGTATTTTTAAGCTGTTCTCCAGCTCTGATTCATATGTGTCAATGAAGTCACGGAACTTGCAATCAGGGGGACCTTGGGCCCATCTAATTTGGTGTCCTCTATTCCCAGAGTCGCAAACCAGGGCTCTGAGATGGCGAGGCACTTTCTGGAGGTCGTAAGTGTGACAGCCTGGTACAGCGGTACATCATGTGTTCGTCGAAGGGTCTCAGAGCGGGGACGGGCCTGTGGGAGGCGCTGGGATTCAGGGGACACAGGGCGCGGGGGAGCAGGTGCAGATTCCCCGCCCGCACAGAACAGGCCCCAAGTGCACGTTTTTTGCACACCTGCCCTAGCCAGAGGTCCTGTAAAAAGTTTTATATCGGATCTTAAACGTATTCCTGGTGCCCTTGGTTCTCTCTTTACCCCATTCTTGAATTTGCTTTAAAAGGAGGTAAGGGGAGAAGTCGCGTCGCCATCTAAATGTCCTTCATGGTGAGACGTTTACGAGCGCAAGAGGCAGTTAATTCTATTTCCTGATGGCTCTCACTGTGAAAACCTTCTCCTTCACAAAGAACTCGAACTGCATCTGGTAAGACCGCTTTATACAGACCATTTCTCCCTCTGTCTCAGTTTTCTCATCTGAAGTTTGCCAGCATCTACGTTTGCGGTTCACAAACGGCTCTACTTAGAGTCCGTATCTGAGCTCACAAATATTTACTAACCTAGCCCATTTCAAGTCATGGTTTGCAAGAACTGAGACAAACCCAGCCAGAGACCAAATAAAAGATATCCTGTCTTGAAATTCTATGACCTGATTTAAGATTCCTATGTCAAAACAAAGCATTTGCTCAAGGATTTCTTTATTGGGGGGAAAAATGAGGTGGACATTGTCTTTCTTCTTCCAAGTGGGGATTTTTTCTCTTCTTATTGACTCTGGATGAAGAGTCTGCAAGTGTTTACTGAGTCCAGCCTGTGTACTCAGGATGACTCCAGCACATGTAATGGATATAGAGGGAAAATGATAAATGGTTATTATTCCCAAGGCACTTACAGTCTAACAAAACAATACCAGTGAGAAAAAGGGTAAATTCCCCAAACACTGTTGCCCAGAATTAATCAAAAGAAGAAACTGACGGTTTGGGGTCGATGGGGAAGATCTCATGGCATTAGTGGGAGTGACATAGGACTGGGAAGACTGGGAAGAGTTTTTAAAACATAAGAGGATAAATGGAATTCCAGGCAATAAAAAAGTCAACTCATGACAAGAGGCCTCTGGGAAAATTCCGCTTCTTAGGGCCTGGGCTACTCCAGAAAAATGTCACTGTGTCATGAGAGTATCTTTGTTCATCAGATTTTCATTAAAAATAGTTGAAGCCTGTAAACCTTAAATATAAAGCTGGCTCATGCGACTGGATGGTATGTCTGGAGTTGGAATATAGATGCCAATATGTAAGTTCAGTACCTCTTGTGTGAAAAGGAGGAGGCTCATTGACTTGTACTTCCCTCTCTTTTTTAAATGGACCAGTGAATTACTCGAGTGGGGGCCGCTCAGTCCTGGCATGTGAAGCTGTTCTTAACTAGAGGTGGGACAATGCCCAGCGACTTAACGGCATGCTGCCTGCCATCTGGGGCAGGGGGACAGCAGGGCACAGACTCCGTCCTGGGTGCGAGGGTGCCACAGGCGATGGGCTCTTCCTCTCGCTGACCAGACCAGGAAGGAGTCCCCAGACCCCTTGAGGCCCTGTGGGCTGTGAGACTGTCCCTGCTCCCATTTCTTTATATTGGCCACAAATGGCTTGTTGCTTAGTGCTGGGCAACTATACCCCACCCTTTCCTTTGAGCAGAGACCCTCCCCTTCTCCCACACTAGACTTTGGGAAGACAGCAGATGGCTTTGAAGCTTTGAAGTGCATTTGCTTTTAATCCATACTTCTGGTTGGTGGTGGTTGTGGGTTCTTTGCCTCTCGGTGAAATCCTACACATTTAAAAACCAAAGACCCCGCTTCTCAGCTTCACCCCTGCATCTCAAAGGTTCAGTTGGAGTTACAGAAAGAAATGGATTACCCCCCAGTCCCCATTCACTAGTTATCTTCCCACTACTCTCTCTTCTCTACTTCTCGGACCAAAATTAGAGGCGAGAAAATGAACGGACCAAGGCTGGTGGGTCCCACGGGGGACCGGTCCGCGGCCCAGGGAGTCGTCGTTGGATGGGGAGTTCTTCAGATGCCCACGCCACCTGCCAGGTGTCGGCTCCCTGCACGCAGACAGGGCCGCCCGCCCGCCCACCCCCGGGATCGCCCCCAGCAGAGGCAGAGCAGCGTGTTCCGGCACAGTGCCGGGAACGCAGCAGTCGGAGTTCACTCAGTGGCGCGTCTTCTCCTCGTTGTCATTGTTACTGGAATCCTGGACGGTGTCGGCCTCCCTGGGAGCAGGGCTGGCTCCAGAATGGCCAGCTCCATGAACTTCAGCATAAAAATGAGAATGTCAGAGGGACGTGGTTTGGGAACAAACTGCAGTCCTGGAATAGCGTGCCACTGTTAGAAAAGGACACGGTACAGATGCGTGCGCCAGTGAGGAAGGAGTTTTAAAAAACATGGCGTAGAACAATGTGACTACTGTGGTCGCATTTTTTGCTTTTAAAAACCAAAGCCCATATAGCACATAGCTACCATTTGTTGAGTTATTACTGTTTATTCAGTGCTGGGCTCAGTGCTTTCAAAACCCTTATCTCCTTTCGTGCTTATGACCACAGTGTTGTTATCAATGCCATTGTATAAATGCAGAAACTGGGGCTTTGGGAGGCGAAACACCTTTCCCAACATCACACAGCCAAGGGGTCTGTGTGATGTTTCCACATCACTGGAAACGATTCCAGAAACGTTTTTAGAAGTCATCACGAAATTGAGACGCTCACACCTGGGAAAGCTCAGGGAGGGCACACGCTAGACAGGCGTCCGCGGTTACCTCTAGAGAGCGCAAGTGTGGAGGGGGGCGTGGGGCAAGGCCAGCCTGGGACACTCACTGTTTGTTATAAATTCGTATATTGATTTGTATATTTGCAGCAAGTCTATATCACTTTGATAGGTTAGAAAAACTGTCTGTTATACAAAAGGACAAATGTTACATGATTCCGCTCACATGAAGTGTCTACAGTAGGTAGTTTCATAGAGCCAGCAAGTACAGTAGAGGTTGCCGGGGGCTGGAGGCAGGGGGAAATGGAGAGTAATTGCTTAATAGGTACAAAGTTTCTGTTCGGAGTGATGAAAAATTTTGGGAATAGATAGTGGTGAAGGTTGTACCACATTAAAATTAAAGTTAATGCCATTGAATTGTACACTCACAAATGGTTCAAAGGGTAAATTGTGTGTGTATTTTACAATTTGATAAAAGAAGATATCCTTTGAATTGCAGTTGTTTGTTCTTTCGGAATGCCCACCCCATTTCACAGGGCCATCGAGGCGAACCACAGCCTTGCCGATTTGGACGGGTTTGTGTGCCACTGTCCACGGGTCGTGGGCGGTGCCCCAAGCTGCAGCTCCTCTGCTTCCCTGTGTTGCCTGAAGACACATGACCGTGACTGCTCAGTGCTGGACAAAGGGACCCCCTTATCTCGTTAGGTACCTGGGTGTGCCCTGTAAGAGCTGAGATGCTGACACCGTGATGGGAAGCATCTTACAGTCCATGTTTGCAAAAGGCTAGAATGAGTTGGCCTCCTGAGGTTTTATTGGCATGAACCAGGCTCCCAAATGAAGGGTGAGAGGACTCGGAAACTACGTATCTCTCTCTCCATCCACGCGCCCATCCAGCCACTCATGCATGCGTGTGTCCATCGTACAGCCATTCCGCTAACAGAACTTCAGGGAATGCCCGCTGTCAGCCAGACTCCTGGCCAAATACTGAGTCTTAAGAATCGTATTTCTCGTATGACACTGGCAGTCAGCGCAGTGTGACAGCGAAGAAATTAGAACAGGCATCGAGGACCACGGCTTCCTCTCCCATGGCTTCGGCTCACTGTGTGACTTGGGGCACGTTTCTTCTCTCTCCTCACCCTGTGAAGTGAGTTAGAAGTTGCCCTCCAGCTCTCAAATTCGCTGATTCTGCCCACATAGTTAGTATCAGGCTGTCCACAAACCACTTCTGATGTGTTTGCAAGTGTGTGATCATGAGCAAGACATGCATGATTGAGAGGACGCGTCTCTGTGCTTGCCCCGGTGGAAACTGATAGAGGTGTCGCTGTCCCAGCCAGCGTCGGAATGCTTAATGTTAGTGACGGCGATACTATCAGGGGAAATGTAAAAACCTGCACATAGGAAAGGAATATGTGATGATGATTTATAGAGCGGAGCTCAGGATGAGTTGTTCATCTGTGAAAAGATTTTATAAACACCAAATGGAGAAGCATGTTCCACTTCCCTGTAGATGGCATGAGAGAGTGCCCGGCGACAGGTAAATGCGTTTTTCTGTGGCATGTGTGTCTTTCACAAACATTGACCTGTCCTTTACAGTTATATTTCAGTCATGAGTAAATCAAAATAAGGTGTGTTTTATGGGACTCTCTTGTTTTATTATCTGTCATTTAATTTTTAATACCTAAGTGACACCTGATATATTACCTAATCAAAAGGAGAGAATTATACATCGCACATAATCAGTTATTTTTGCCATATCACTGAAATTAGACTAACAGATGAGCAAAATAAATAAGATGAACTTTAAAAATGAAAATGCTTAGCCTTTGGAATTTTAGTTGACAGCTTTTGAAAATTAAATTATAAGTCAAGTCCTGATAGGTTTGATATCTTCTTTGCGGCTTTGCGGATGATGTATTGCAGCTTTAATGGAATATCATTTATCATCTGATAATAACAAATGTAGTATTTCTGAGCTTGTCATCTCTTCTGTGATGACAAATAGTCCAACTTGTAGTGGTGATAATGGAATTTTATAATGATCTGTCCTCAACTGGCTCGACTGCGGGCTGAGCTATTTTTCTTCGATCTTACGATGCCTATTACACGGAGATGACAACAGTTGGCACCTCCCATCTAAGCACAAGGCCCGTCGATGGATCCAGATTTTAGGCAAGCGGCCCAAAACTGTTGGGTAATATGTACTTGTTTATCAAAATTACCCTTCTCAGGCTAATCGGAGAACTTGTTGCTGTCAAAAATGGCAAACTATAAAACTTAGAGGGTAAAAACGGAGATGAACACTCCTGTTTCTCTCTTACAGAGTAGGCAGCCTATTCAGTTTGCAGCTCCTCTCAACCAATCCATCATCTCGCAGAGATTTATTCTGTGGGAGCCTAGAGCTGAGAACGTGCATCGGGCAGCCTGGCTGCCCTTCTGCTTTATCTCGGAGCAGGGTTTATTTTATGTCTTCACTCTTGGCTTGTCTGATAGCATCGCCTTGTTGCTCCTGTACATTGTATAATCCGAATCACTTGTCCTTTCGACTCTTCTCTGGAACTTTCAATCTGCCCGGGGCGTCCCAGGGGCCTCAGTGTGGAGGATGCAGGCCCCCTGAGCGATTCTGTCACTGCGCAGATGGAGCCGCAGGCCGCCTCGCAGAAAGGGACAGTGTCAGTGTAGCCAGGGGGGTGTCCCGCATGGACAGTGGAGGTGCGCTGTTTTGCGTGGCTGATCTGATTTTCACCCTCGCCTGAGCAGATCTGATTTTCTGTCTGTGGTCACAGCAGGCCAGCATATGCCAAAGGGACAGGCCCACGTGAAAGTCTTTGAAACCGAGGGAGCTGAATGGAATAAAGGACAGTGAGCACATTCATGTCAAGGACTCATACGCAGATTGATGGCTGGCAGGCGGGAATTCTTCACCCGCGGGGGTCAGACAAAGGGCGTGGGAGGTGTGTATTTCAGATGCGCCCGGTTGCAGGGCCAGGGGACAGCTCCTGGCTGCCCAGTCTTTGACCGTGTGCTGTGGTGTCACCGTGGGGGCGATCTTTCTTTTTCTTCTTCAGTGCGGTGTCACTCCAGCCCCAACTGAAGGGGCTGATTCCTCCTTTCCTGTTCCGGACGTTCTGCGGGATTTCTTCCAGGCGTGAGAGGGACCGCGATGGGGACCGTGGTGGCGCCGCCGCGGCGGGGCCGGCCCTCGGCTGCAGGAGAGCCGGTGCCCCCACCGTCCTTGGGCGTCCTCTCTGCTTCCTCCTGCTCGTCTCCTTTCCCGTTCTCTCCTTTCTTCTCTCCTCCCTCCTCTTCTTTCTCTTCTCTTCCTGCCATTTCCTTTATGGAGAGAGTCACAAGTTAAGAAGCCTATAGGGCCAAGTGCATACAGTAACAGGGTAAAGGGGGAGTGCCTGCCTCATTGAAAGAACACCCCGGCTCCGGCTGACTGCCGGGTGGGAAGACCCAAAACCTCTCCAAGAGAAGCTGGAAGCCTGGTTTTTATAGTGAGGCCATCCCCTGAAATGTGGAAAACCACCCTGGCCCTCGGTGGCCTTGAGCCCTTCATTGCCAATGCCGAGCTACGATGCAGGAGCGGCCCGCAATGGGCTTCTGACCTCCCTGATCAGCTCCCACCATTGCAGAGCCCTATGCTTTTAGAGATGGGCTAGCAGGCCTCTGTCCTGGCCTTCCCTTCAGGGGTCCCCTTGTTTTGTGACACTTCGGTGGAAGTTTTCTAAGTACCTCGACCGAGTGCCTGAGCGGGTTGTGATGTACGTGGGCCTTGTCCAGGTGTCTCACCTTCCGGGCATGCTCTGGCCTCTGCTTGCTGAGTTCCCCACGTGGGGTCCATGGACGGCCTTGCTTGTAGGAAGGCGGCCCGGAGGCTGACGGTCCCTGCTGCTGGCGCAGTGTGTGTTTCTGTAGGGTCACGTGAGATCCTGCAGCCAAAGGAGGGCAACCGAGCTCACCTGCCTGGGAAAACCATTTTTAAGAACGAGTAATACTCATCTCATTAGACTTTTACCATCTCTTCAGGGGTTAACACTGCTTACACACGCACGCGCACACGCGCGCAGCCGTGCGTGAGCAGGATGCCGCAGCCTTCTTGCTCCGTGGCTCAAAGCCAACCTCGTCATATACCCAGCCTACGAGCACGAAGGGGGCCTGCGGTAAAAAGTGTGTTAAATGAGCAAATCCGTGTTGCATGCTCACCAGTGCATCCTTTAATTATTAATTAATTGGTTAGTTAATTATACCAACCTGTTCTTAGGGGTCTAGGGGCGTCGTTCCCGTATAACTTTAAATCCTTCATTGTTGCCTTGAGCTTCCACCAAATACTCATATTCTCACTCTTCTCTTCGTCTGGAGGCCTCCGCAGAGAAGCGTTAGACTCCCAAAGCCGCCTCTCTCAGGGGCCACCCGCCTGACCGAAAGAGAATCCCCCGAGACTCTGCCGCGGGCCTGCGGCGGCCGGCCTGGCAGGGGAGCGGGGCGCACCTCTTCCCGCCCTCCATGGATGCCTGGGATTTTCGCCACCAGTGCCTCGTTTCGTTGACTTGACCTGGCAGGCCCTGACCGCCCCGCAGGCGTGCCACCGTCTCAGGGACAGTGAGCGCCTGGAGCCTGAGCCATGCGACGGCTGTGGTTTGCATTTCCTACGAGTAACACGTCGCGGGGAATGAGGGAGATGGTGCCGCCCCCGGGGCCGCAGGTGGGGGCTTCAGGCAGAGTCTGAGGCATTGAAGCCAAACGTGGGCCATTCTAACAGTTTTGATTCCTTTTTTTTTTTTTAATACCTCACCTGAGGACATACTTATTGATTTTAGAGAGAGGGGAAAGGAGGGAGAGAAGCATCGATGTGAGAGGGAAATGTCAGTTGGTTGCTGCTTGCACACACCTTGACCGGGGACCTGACTGGGAATGGAGCCCACAACCTTTCCTTCCACAAGACGATGCTCCAAGCAATCAAGGCAACAATTTATGTTCTAAACCTTCCTGGTTTTGTGTGTAGGATACATGGCTTAGGTGTTAGAGTATATTATAATGTAATTATAACTGTTTCATTATGCATTTTTATTGATTACTAAAATGTATTAATTAGACCTAATTATTATATCACAGGGTTCCTCCCCTCAGTGCTGGGCCTTCAAATACCACCTTCATTATTCTTGCCATCTGTAAACTCTTGTGCTATCGCGAGCTGTGTGTTTTAATTTTGGTTTCTGAGTGCTAATTTCCATCTTTGACCACAGTTGACTATGAAAAATAATAAAAAAAGATAAACATGTATGTAATTGTAAGCATGAATGGTGTAATAACTATATTTAAAGGAATTTTTAAATCAAATTCCTATTTAGAACTTAGCTTTGCCCTAAGCAATAATACCTACAAATTCAAGGGTTTACTGCACAACCCTCCCCCCCATTGTAACTTGGATGTAGTTTGTAATGCATTCCAATAAACATAACATTTCACTTTACAAGTTAATATGGCCTCTTAAATCACTTTGAGTAGCGTTAGCCATAGACGTTCCATACTCGGAAAGTACTGACTCAGTTGTCCCTGTGGGTGGCTCTGCTGTTCAAAGAGAGAACACCAGGGAGGTGGGAAAACTTCTCAAGTTGGCACACACAGGAGGTTGCCCCTCTGAGGGCTGGAGAAACGCACGCTGTATTTTTGGCTCTGCCACAGAAGTTCTGTGTGACCTTGCCCAAGTCCCTTCCCCGCCCCGGGCCTCAGTTTCTCCACCTGCCCAGTGAGGCAGTGAGGTGGCGAGCGGGCCCTCCAAGCCTCTCCACCCGTGACCCTGGAGATCGCGTGATTCCCTGCAGTTAAGTCAAGTGTGTTTAAGTAAGCAAGCCACCTCCTGCTCGCCTCATCCGGCCTCTTATCTTAATAAGTAATGAGTGTGCCAAGGGCTGACAATGACATATTTTGAAAATAGTTTTAATGCATAGCTGGCAGAGGACCTGTTGGGCGTTGACAAATTACACAAACAGAGATGATGAGGAGTGCATCAAATATTAAAGGCCCAGGGCCCAGACGGTAATGGAGAACTTACCTGGATCTTACATAAGCCTGCGCGTGTTCTGCCGAAGGGAACGTTTCTCGTCAGCCTCTCCAGGTAAGTGTAGGGCTGGCTCCAGCAAAGTGCGGAAGGAGCCAAAGTGAGTTTTGCAGACCCTTGACTTTGGTTTAATTTGTTCCTGGAGGATATTTGAGAGTCAAGTTCTTTTCAGTGGACTCCGTCACTCCCTATGTAAATGTTACAAATCAGGTTTTTGTTCCTGGATACTGATTTCTATTGTAAAAGTACAAAATTGACCATAAAAAGTATTGAAAGCCAATAACAAGGTATAAGCCTATATACTCGGAAACATGTACCAAGACTATATTCCTAAATATCTTAATATAAAAGCAAGAATGCTTCTTATGGGGGATTTTTTAACATAGACCTGATTGATTGCATCTTTTAAAACATTTATACAATAAAATTTAAACCATTTTCTAGCAACTATTGAAGCACTCTTTGTCCCTCTAAGTGCCTTTGAATGGAGTTCAGAATCAGAGAGATGGTGTTTGGAGTGTTCACGGCTGACTTGAAGAGGCTGGGAGTCCCCGCGAGGGATTTGTCCATCCGTGTCTCTTGCTCTTCTCCGTCAGTGAGACCTTGGTAGGCCTTTGCCCAAGGATGGTCACCAGATATGCAAATAAAAATACAGGATGATGAGTTCACTTTGAATTTTAGATGAACAAAAATATATTGTTAGTATAGCTATGTTCCATGCAATATTTGAGACATACTAAAAATTATTCTTTCTCTCTTGTAAAAAATTTACAAGATTATTATTTTTTTTTTCTGGCAACCCTAAACGCAAGGATTGGCAAATTTTTTCTGAGAAGGGCCTGGGAGTAACTATTTTAGGCTTTCTGGGTCATAGGTCACTGCTTAGTTCTGCCGCAGCCACAGAAAACACATTCATAAATGGGCACGGCCATGTTCCAATAAAACTTTAGTTATGGACATTAAAATCTGAATTTTTAAAATTTTCATGTGCCATGATATAGTATTCTTCTTTTGATTTTTTCCCCCAATCATTGAAAAATATAAAATCCACGGCAACCTGCAGGCCACGCCGTGTGGCAACACCTGGTCGGTGGGATCTGGCCTTTCAGCCAGACGGGCCGGCCCCTGCAAAGCTGTCAGAGAGACACCAGGGCAGTGCTCAGCTGGGCTGCTGTAGCAAAGCGCCGTAGGCTGGTGGCTCCTCAGTAGCAGATGCTGAACTCCCCCAGTTTTGGAAGTGAGGAGTCTGAGGTCAGGGTGCCAACGGGGTCGGGTCTGGTGAGAGCCCTCTTCCCAGTTTGCGGGTGGTTATATTTTTGCTGTGTCCTTGCATAAAGGAAAGAGGGCCAACTGCTCTGTGGCTTCTTTTTATACGTAGTCTAATCTCATTCACAAGGGCTCTGCCTTTCTGACCTGATTACCTCCCAGAGGCCCACCGCAGAATACCATCATGTTTGGGATTAGAGTTTCTATATATGGAAATTGTGGGTGGGCACAAACATTCAGTCCACTGCTTCTGCCATCTAAGTTTTTGGAGACCCCACTGAACTCATGGTAGAGTAGCTCGTCAGTTTAAAGTTCTTCCATGCCCTGCGGTAGCCGCCAGCCACTTGTGGCCGCTGAGCATTTGAAATGTAGTCAGTCAAAATTGAGAGGTGCTAATCAGCCTCTAATAGACACCAGATTTCAAAGCCTTAGGATGAAAACAAAGAATTTAAATAGAAAGTAGGAAACATGAGCAGACCAATGACTAGTAAGGAGATTGAATCAGTAATCAGAACTCTCCCAAACAAAGAAAAATGCACAACCAGATGGCTTTCCTGGAGATTTCTGCCAAATATTTAAAGAATTCATACCAATTCTTCTCAACCTCCTCCCCAACAACAACAACAACAACAACAATAACAATAACAAAAATAGAAGAGGAAGAAACAGTTCCAACCTCATTTTATAAGGCCAGCATTACTCTGACAGCAAAGCCAGACAAGGACAAAGAAAGAAAATTACAGGCCAATATCCCTGATGTAAAAATGCTTAACAAAGTGTAAGCAAACTTAATTCAACAATCCATTAAAAGGATAATGCACCTTGATCAAGTGGGATTTATCTGAGAGATGCAAGGATGGCTCAATATCCACAAATCAATACATGTGATACACCTCACAATAAATTCAAAAACAGCAGTTGACAGAATTCAACATCCATTATGAAAGACACTCTCAACAAACTGGATACAGGGAATGTACCTCGATATAATAAAGGCCACCATATATGACAAGCCCACACAGCTCACTCCATATTTAATGGTAAAAAGCTGATAGCTTTTCCTCTAAGATCAGGAACAAGACCAGGATGCTCAGTCCTACCACTTTTATTCAACATAGTACTGTAAATCCTAGCCAGAGTAAGTAGGCAAGAAAAATAAATAAAAGCCATCTAAATTGGGAAAAAAGAAAAAAACATGTTATATTATATATGAAACCTTAAAAACTCCATGAAAGAAACCATTAGAGCTAATAAGCAATTTCAGTAAAGATGTAGGATACAAATAAATATGCAAAAATTTGTTGCATTTTTATACACTAACAATGAATGAACAGAAGGAGAAATTAAGGAAAAAATCCCACTTACAATTGCATAAAAAAGAATAAAATACCTAAAATTACAAGACATTGGTGAAATTGAAAAAGGCACAAGTAAATGGAAAGATATTCCATGTTCATGGGTTGGAAGAACTAATACTGTTAAAATTTCCATGCCACCCAAAGTGATCTACAAATCTAATGAAATCTCTATCAAAATTTCAATGGCATTTTTCACAGAAATAGAAAAAAAAAATCCTAACATGGTATGGAACCACAAAAGACCCCCAAAAGCCAAAGCAGCGATGGGAAAGATGAACAAAGCTGGAGGCGTTCCTCTTCCTGATTTCAGATTGTATTACGAAGCTCTAATAATCAAAACAGCATGATTTTAGCATAAAAACGGACACACAATCAGTGGAACAGAAGAGAGAGCTGAAAAATAAGCCCATCCACAGACGAGCAATTCATTCTGACAAAGGAGCCAAGAAGATACAGCGGGGAGGGGACAGTCTCTCCAATGAATGTGGCCCTGGGGAAACTGGGTAAGTACGTGCCCAAAGGTGAAACTGTGTCCTCTCTTGCAACACCCACCAAAATCAACTCAAAGTGGACGAAACAAATTTAAGGTCTGAAACCACTGAACTCCTACAAGAAAACGGAGGGAATAAGCTCCTTAACATCTGTTTGGTAATGACATTTTGGATTTGGCACCAAGAGCAAAGACAATAAAAGCAAAACACAAAAGCTAAACAAACAGCAACAAAAACAAGTGAGGCTGCATCGACCTAAAAAGCTCCTGTGCGGACAAGGAGCCCATCACAACGAAAAGGCAGCCTTGGTAGTGGGAGAAGGATTTGCAAATCAGAAATCTGAAGAGGGCTCAACATCTAAATTATATAAGGAACTCATACAACTCAACAGTGAAAGCAAGCAATTGGATTCAATGTGGACAGAGGAACGGAACAGACATTTTTCCAAAGACGACGAACCGATGGCCAGCGGTTATTGAAAAGGCGCTGAACGTTGCTGTTCCTCAGGGACATGCAAATCCAAGCCACAGGGAGAGATCACCTCACGCCGGCCAGGATGGGCTACTATCAGGCCGGGAGGAGATACGGGGGGTGTGGGAGGGGATGTAGAGGAAAGGGACCCTTCTGCACTGGTGCAGGGAGTGTGAACTGGTGCAGCCGCTGTGGAGAATGCTACAGCGGTTTCTCAAAAAATTAAAAATGGAATCGCCGTACGATCCAGCAGTCCCGCATCTGGTATATATCCAAAGGAAATGAAAACAGGATCCTGAAGAGATACCTGCACTCCCGTGTTTGTTGCAGCATTATCTACAAATAGTCAAGATAATGGAACAACCTAAATATTCGTCAGAGTGTGTAAAGCAGCAGTACACACACACACCCCGCCTTTTGCCCCACCCTTTACTATTAGAGATTCATATTATTTCATGATTGAGCTCCAACATTCCATGCGTTCTTTGCTTTGCATTTCTATTGTGATACAGTTAGCAGTGTTTACATGGTCACAGAACAAATAGCCTTGTGTCTTATGTTTCATAATTTATGTAGCGGATTTCCTGTGAGATTGTGTTTCCTATGATGTTGTGTTTGCCTAATATCCCTCCCACCCCTCCGCCCCGTGCTGAGCTGCGGGAACACTCGCTCTGACGCCTGGTGGAAGGCAGGGCTCTGGCACCTCCGCAGGACACAGGGCACACGGGAAGGTGTGTACGGGGAGGGGGTTTCATAGGCTATTTCCAGCTCATGTCCTCCAGCAAAGAAGTGACCCACACACACATCGCTTCTCAGGCCCCTTAGCAGGGGCCGGCTCCCTCCCTCAGCACATCCGGGAGCCAGCCTGGACTATGCAAAGCAAGGATGCTGAGATGTAAAATCCTTTTGTAACCTGGATGATCTGCTAGCTAGTTGTGTGACTTAGAACATGATAGAGATGTTTGGGGGGCATGGGGGGGTGGCCCAGGAGCCTGTGGCCCTTCACTCCTGCAGGAAGGAGCTTTCTGTCCATGTAGCCCCTGCTTGGAGATCCGGGGATGGGCCTTTCTCACAGGCACCCCCCACAGGCACCTTGGACTCCCTCCGGTTGCCCTGAGCTAGTTCACCCCAGGGCGCTTGTCCCCAGCAGGATGGGGGACGGAGGGAGGACATCTGGCAGGAGTGCCCCTGCAGAGCTGCCGAAACCCTGGTCTCCAGACGCCCACCCACTCCCTGTGCTGCGGGGTGTCCTCTGGCTCCAGCCCTGGACCCCGGGGGGAGCAGGGACGGGGCTCGGTCAGCTTTGCTGTCCCCCTCTTGGGAAGGCTCTGAATTGTCCTGGCTTAGGTCTGAGCAGCGTCCTTTGTTCCATTGGCCTTGCACTATGACCAAAGCTGACTGGGCGGGGTGGCGCACAGGCGTCAGCCGAGCCGGTCTCTCTCAAAAACGCGAATGGCGTGAACAATTCATGCAGGCCCTTTGGTCCGGGAACCATAAGGCTGCGCAGAGTTAAGGTCACAAGGAGCAACATCTAGGCAAACCTTGCAAAGATCAGAAGGAGCAGAAAAAAAGAGTCTCCAAAAAGAGGAGTCGACAGAGAGAACATAACTGGCTTGCAGAGAGAAGCAGAAATAAGGGTCCAGCTGTCCCCAAAACAAGGAGGCCAGAAGAAGAGCTGGCCGGCGACTTTCCAGTCCCCGCAATGACCAGCTGTATTTCCTCAACTGGCTTTCACAACATTTTCCTACATCCTTCCCATAAATTCCTTATTGCCAAAGCCAGCTTGAGTGAGTATCTGTTTCTTGAAATAAAGTGATTCCTCAGGCTGCATTGTAAAATCTGATCTCACAGGGAGAAGATAGCCTCAGTGGTCAATCCCCTTGCCTCCTGGCCGGCCCCCGGCGTGTGGTGCAGGGCATGGGGCTCCCAGGTGCGGACCCTCTCCCTGCCGCCTGCCACCTGCCACCTGCCACCCTGCAGTAAATCACAACGTCATGGAACCATTTCTTTGGGTTCCGGATGGGTCTCCTTTGGAACTTGGCTCAATGCACGCAAACCAACCAACATGAGCCCCTCAGGGATCATTAGCTTAGAGGGTCTTTGAGAAGGGACGCCCCAGTGAGCGCAGGGCCCCACGTGAGTGGGGCTCCAGGTCGGCCGTGTCTGAGGCCCTTGGTTCCCCCCTCCCTTCAGGCGGACCACCTGCCCCTCTTTCACTGGAATCACTTCAACAAGAGGATTTGCCCTCTGTCTCTGTCTCTCTATCTACATATCTATGTCTATATCAGTATCTAACGTAATCTAAACTTAGAGCATCTCCTTTACAGACCAGGGGGACTTAGGGTCTCCTTTTCAAGATGGCAAAGTAAGGACTGGCTGCCACGGGTGAGCAGAGATTCCCAGGGACATGCTTTGTGATTCTTTTTCTTTTTCCCAAGTCGGACTTCCTCACTTGTGGAAGGAAGATGGCAGGGGAAGGTCCCGGTGGCCCTCTCGGAGGCTCTGGGTGAGGAACAGAAAGGGCAGGTGGCCAGGTGAGAACCAGGGCCAACAGGGGGAGGCAAGAAGCCTAAAGAGCTTCAAGTTATTTTATGGAGAAAAGAAAGAGGAAGGATGAAAGTACAGCCCAAGCAAACCACCTCTGAAGGGCCAAATTTGCCTTGGCGGGTGCCAGCTTTTAACCGTTGTCCCGTGGTTTCTTCTGGTGCTGAATTAATGCTTCTCCGATTGGGGGTGCGGAGAGCTAAGAAGGAACTGTGAGTAAAGACTGATAATTCTTACAGATAGTAGGGAATTATCTGGAACGCCTCCTGGGCTTTGATAATGCTGCAGATCATGGGGGAGAAGACGAGGTGCAGAGGGAACCCTTCCCTCTCCCTTTCCAGCTCCCCTCCCATGCGCGCCTCTCTTTCCCTCCTCTGCCTGCTCCGCGGGGCCGCCTCTGATACTCGTGGACACGGCCAACAGTTTGTCTGCAGTGACTCCTGCATCATGTGGGAACTTGGCAGGAGCCCAGAGAAATGGCATGCAAATAATGCCATGGCTTTGTGCCAAGTGCAGTCGAATTTGTCACTGAGGATTTCCCATGGCTTGGGCCACATGTCCCTGTGGAGCCCAGAGATGCTCAGTGATGAGCTCATGGGCGCGGCCTGCGGGTGGACTGGGATCGTGTGTTCCCAGACTCCAGCGCGGGGGGCCTTGTTCGGGTCCTCCTCGTTTGCTCAACGTGTGGCATCTCTCCAAACGGAGCCCTGGGCCAGGCCACCTCCTAGAGCCGCAGGGAGGAGCCCGAGCCTGCGGTGGCCCAGGGCCCCAGAGGCACCCGCTTCTCATCGGCCTTGCTCCGCTCTCCCCAGTGTCAGTAAAAATACTGTCCCGCGGCCATAGTATTAGAGGTTTAAGTAAGGCCTTGGTTTTCTATTACTTTTAAAATAACGAGGGTGGTCAACACATTGAGAAAATTCTAGCCCCCACTGAGTTTAAATTTTTCCTCTACATTATGCCCCAAAAGAAAGTGTTAAGTTATGCCGTTCATGCCCTGCTTCACCTCCTGGACCTTCCTGCTGTCCAGCAGGGCAGCCCAGGCCGCAGACGCTCGCAGCCGATTTCCGTCTGACTCTGATTGAAACTTCCTTCCAGCAAACCCGAGAAGCAGCTGTTTCTCAGCGCTGGGTCCCCCTCCCCATCACCCCCCCGTCACCCCTGTCACCCCCGTCACCCCTTGTCACCCCTGGAGGCCGTTCTTCAGAAGCCAGCTGTTGGGAGCGGCAAGACGAAAGGTGTCATTCCCAGTTGCGATGCTTGTAACTCAGGGGCGGAACAGGGTTCTTTGTTTCCTCCTTTCGAGTTGAGCGCCTAGTCTTTCCGGCGGGGGCAGAGCAGTCGCGTCCGCGCCTGCTGCGTGGGGAGAAGGCGCGCGTCCGCCTCCTTGGTTAGAGGAGAACATCTGTGCTGCCGATGGGGGAGGTCGATCTGCTTCGGGGACCAGCTTGTTTGTTCCAGGCTGTTCTCGTTGCTGTGACATTGCGCTGCCATTTAACGAGTTAAATTTGGGGGTGGGGGGCAGGAGTTTCGGGTGTCCTTCTGAGGTTCTGGGTTTTACAGAGCCTCCCGACGGAAGCTGGCACATTAACGGAGGAGACAAGCAGGTTCCTGTTAGTGCGGGTACAGGGGCGAGGCTGGCTTGGGTTTGTAAATGGGAGTCTGGGCGCCTTCATCACCTCACCCTCTGACCTGCCTCTCAGGGCACCTGCTTTTTGGGCAGTTCATCCTCGTGGGTGTCATGTAAGGAGAAGGCGTCAGACTATTTTGTGCTGTACTTTTTGTGCATCCAAATTCTGAATCCATTCTCCTCCTCCTTAATGATAACTCATCTGCATGGCTTGAAGTGCCATTTAAAAAGCATCTGTGATCTCATTTTGAGAAATTGGGGGCTCAGGGAGTTTGACGTGGCCAGTGTGTCCCATCGATAGGTGGCGGAGGCAGACCCGGGCGCCACAGCGGCCTTCCACACGGCACAGCAAGTCCAGAGCCTAACACCGCCTTGGGGGACATTCTCAGGAACACATCATTTCAGGAGAGCATAAGTTTTAAGAATGGAGGGGAGATTTACATAAATAGCACATACGCGTATACACAAACACGTGTGAATATATGCATGCATGTATATAGTGAGGGAAGCAAAGTCCTGAACTAATTAATTTAAAGTATAAATGATTTGGCACACTATTCCTCCTAACTTTTTAAAAACCTATTTGACCACAAGGGCAGTGTTTAGCCTGGGGGAATGCATAGTAAATTCTTTAATTTCTTAATATAATATACAGTATTCATACACTGGACACTATAGCACAGTGTCAGGTTATGGAGAAAAAGCTCTTATCTCAGGCAAAATGTTGTTACCTTTCCTGTATAACATCTTCAAACCATGAGAGTTAAACATTTTATGACCACGTCTGGCAGCAAATTCTTCCTTGTTTTTATATTATGATTAATATGAAGACATTGCATTTATTCTTTCACTTAATAAGCACATTTTGAGTACTGTTGCTAATCCAGTGATGTTCTAGAAACTGAGTGTATGAAGATCACTAAACCAACTGCTGATTCCAAGGGAATGTGGAATGAAAGGGCCTAGAGAAATGTCTGGGTTATTGGCAACCAAGATGGGACACACTTATTCTGGCACAAGAATGAAGCTTCATAGGGAAGGTGACACCTGAACTGGGCTCTGAAGTGTGGAGGCCACCAGGTGGGGGGAAGGGAAGGGTATGTGAGGCAGAGGGAATGGGAATGGCCTGTGGGCAGGGGCACACATTAGAACACTTCAGGCACAAAAGGCTGTCAGAAGAATTTGTTGCACGTTCAACAGCTGAGCACGTACTGGGTACCTGGCATACGGCCAGGTCCCGGGTGTATAAAAACACTTGGATAGAGGCCCTGCCCTCTGGGGACTTAGAATAGTGGGATGCTGGCACTTTCTGGGACCTCAGCAATGATTTATTTCCAGTGTGTTTCCAGATTCTGTGTTGCTGACTTCTAGGAGATTTATTTGTAGACCCCCAGTGAGGCAACAGGGCCCTGGAGGTATGAGTGTATTTGTCAGCGAGGCCAGGTTGTGCTGCAGTAACAAATGACCCCCAGTCTTACTCACTTAACAGCGGTGCAGGCGCACTTCTCACTCGTGTAGCCTGACCATCAGGGATCAGCTCTGGCTTTGCTTTGTATTTTCTTTGGCCTAGAACCTGCTGTGGGAGAAGCGCTTATTTGGAAGAGACTAGTTGCCCATTTCCATCCCCCTTCCCTTTCTCCACTCATCTCTGAGATCATTTTGTGTACATTTTCCTAGTGTGATGGTGCCGTTGTCTCCAGGTTGTGAGCACCAGGACCTGGCCCACCCTGTTTGCTGGGCACCGTCAGTACGCAGAGTAGGCCTGGCAGAGAGGAACTGCTCAACAGACACTGATTAAGTTAACAGAGCGGGGATGAGTTTGGTGCTGGTGGGTCTTTGATCAAAGGCCATGCTTTCTGCCACATAAACCAGGTCCTGGGGTGGGTGGGGTGGGATGGGGGGGCGAGTGTGGCTGCAATGAAAACCTCACATAGATTAGAAACCTGAAAGCAGAGGAGAACCATGCCCCTCCCTGGGTAGAGGCTGAAGAGGCTGAAGTTTCCAGAGTGGGCAGGACTGTGTGAAATCTGGGCGGACACACCAGACTGTGGTCGAGGCAGTGGAACGCTCCCCTGGGGCTCTCGGGCCCTGGGGTTTGCTCAGATGGCTGACTGACGGCAGGCCTGGGGGCTGGGCACAGAGCGCCGGACAGGCACTGGGAGCTCTCGGCGGGCACCGGCGTGGGTAGAAGGCGCACTGAGGATGGGCGCTGCGTCCCGCGCCTTCCCGCCCCTTCCCGCCCCTTCCCTCCACAGAGGTCCAATCCCCCCCGCCCCCCCACCCCCAAGTATGTTGGGAGGACAGAGCAGCTCTGACTCAACCGAAAGATGTACACCATTTGGTGAAATTAGGGTCTGTGTAGAAATCATAAAAAAAAAAAAAACAAGACACCCAAAAAGTAAACATACATTTCTCGCCGGTCTGTTTACGGACTGAAATTTGTATTCCTGATGGGGACAGCCCCCCACAGCTGGATGTCCACCATGGCCTCCCCTGCCCACGGACTGCAAGTAGGAGCGATTTCGTTACAGGGATGGACGTGGGTCCACTCTAATTTGTTTCTAAAAGATACTTAATTCACACATTTCCATAAATTGGCTCTCGTTATACCCACGACCAGTGATTATGAAAATATGTTCAAGACCTTCTGCTATGGTAGCGGGGGAAAAAAAAGCGCGCTGTGGTGGGGAGCCCAGGGCATGAACCACAGGACCTGGGTCCTGGTCCCGGCGTGGCCGGCTGTGTGCGGCGGGCTCCTGGCAAGGTCCTCCCGTCTCTGGGCTGCAGACGATTACGAGAATGAAAAGGGTTGTCAATTATATGGGATTGTCATAACTGCACACCAGCTGTGCTGTGACTTATGTAACGATTTTTCTTTAAGAATTTGAACATTTCTGCTGTGCCGCTTGAGATCATCCCGTGTGAGACGCAGTAGCACGGGTGAACTTCCAGTGTCCTTTCTGTCTCTGGCATCCTCGTCCGGCCCTGTGACTCCAGCAGGGAGGAGCTGAGCTGCCTTTAAACTTCCCACGGACAGAGAGTCTACTCAAACCCCCGCTTGAACTCTGGGGGAGCTGCCGTCTTTTATTCCCAAGGCGTGGCTGTGGCCACAGGCGACTATTTTTAAACGGATAAGTTCTTAGAAAATATTTGACAGCCTCACCTTTGGTAAGTCTTCCCCCAAGGCATTTCAGGCGGGTCCCTATTTTCTTGTTGCTTCTCACTTACCTTCCTGGTGTGCTGGAATAAATTGAAACGAAGGCAGGTGTGCGTCAGATGCCCACTAGAGGGCAGCAGAGTAGTGAGAATCGGGCTTCTCCGAGGCTTTGTACATTGAAGTGTTGACATGTGACTTGGCAATTGAATAATTTTTGATACTGTCCTGACACATAAACACCTAGAAGCAGGTTTTCAAAGGTTATTTGTGCACTAAAAGAGGAATTAACAAAACGAACTTGCATGCCAAAAGTAATTTTCAATATTCTACAAAGAACCGTGGCCTCATTATGAGATTGCTTTTAGAGAATATTCGGCTATCGTTAACGGGGTCTGTTAAACACGACTGGCAAACATGCACTCAAAATAAATCAGGTTGAGTGGACCTCAGAAAGTCGAGCCAGTGACTAATAAAAATTTCTGCTGGGGTTTGGGGGCTGGCCAACTCACCCGAAAGCAGAAATATGGTTTTAAGTGATTTTTCTATGCCTCCCAGCCCTCTCTGTAGGTACTTCCTGGTTTGTGGTCCTAACATGGTTAAACAACTGTACATAACCTACATGGCTGTGTGTGTTACTGTGGTAATTTATTTTTAAGCTATTGCTCTACCTTCAGCATAAAAAGTCAGCAAATTAGCAGAGTTTATTCCATTGACATTCTCACACCTTGAGAAATAGCCCATTTATATTATCACAGTTTGATATATTTCCCATTTACTGAGCTTCTTTGGCAAGGTGGCATTTTAATTTAATTATACTTTTTGCTAATGGTCTTTATTTTTCAGTGTCTGTGTGTGAAACGCCTGTAGGTCGGATTACCCCCACCCCCTTCTTCCCAGTGCCAAGCCGCAGTGCAAATTTATAAACTGACAAAATTCAGCGTAAAATTCAGGGAGGCGAAGGAAGGAATTTGTAAAGAAATCCTGCTTGAACCAGGAGGAATTTTCCTCACTTGCGGTCCCATCCTGCACAGGGTTAGTTCCTGGCCTTCGCGTCCTGTCCCTACCAGGACCTGAGGCACAAAAGTCGGTGGGGCAGGTGCCCCCAGGCCAGAGAGGGACAGGGACTACCCAGGGCCGAGGCTCCTCGCAGGACCTCTTCTGGGCATTGAGCAGCTGCTTGACTCCCTGGCAATGCTTGGGGCTGTCATGGCTTCTCCCTCCACAACAGTCACGGTCGGTGGGGACACGTGGCCCCCTTGAGGACTGCCTGCCAGCCAGCCAGCCAGCAGGGCCGGCCGAGGTTTCGCCCAGGACGTCAGTGCCGCGCCGTGTGCATCCGACAGCAAAGAGGAGCACGGAGCCCATGGGCCCCGAGGGGCCCAGTAGACGCGGCCGTCGCGTGTTCACGCGCGGGTGCGCCCCTCTGGCTTTGATGCGAAGGTGCCGTGAACCGCGAGACACCCCGCAGAGCCCATCTTAGCCTTTAAAGCAACAAAAAAGCGAAGAAACACTGACGCACGTGCCGACGGTGTGCGGTTCTGGTGGGAAAAAAGGCTGGGAGTAGAGTCTTGGAAATTTAGTGCGCTCATAATTTTGACAGATATTTTTTAGGCAAAGCCAGCGTTCAGGCTGTGTCCCAGAGCACGCTGGAGCCCCTGCAGAGCTGTGCGAGCATCCCCGTGGCCCTGCGTGGCCGGGAACGGTCCGCCCCGGTCCCGGGCGTGGGCCTGAGAGCCACGTGCGTCCGAGGAAGTGCTCCGTGGACGGGCAGGGCTGGGCGCGCCTTCCCTGGTCTTGTGTTCTCTGTTCCTGCAGATCACTGTTTTGACTCAGCCTAATCTTCACACAGGAGCCCCCTTCCCCTGTTCGCATCCCCCCTCACACCTTCACCATCCCCTCGACTTAGATGACTTCCTTATGGCAGTGCGCGGACAGGAACCCGCTTTATTTAATCAGGTTAGCAAAGCCCGGGACGATTTATTCGCTTGGTCTTGAAAAGACATCCATCCGCTCCTGCTGGCATTGCTGGGAAACACAGGAGAGGTCGCAGGGTGGAGGGTTTTCCATGAAAGCAGGCGTGCGACAGGCAAAATCATGGTGACGCCAGCCATGGGCCCCCCATTCCGGACTTCAGAGAGAGTCGGGCAGAGCCACCGCCCTGGGAAAGGCTGCGTGATCACAAGTGACAGGGACACATGGCAGAGGAAGCACAGAGCATGTTAATTACCTTCCTCAGGGGATCTTATAAAACACGATGTACATGTAAATTGGCGCAATGACCATGGTTACTGCAGGGTTTGATGTTCACACAGAGGAACGAGGGGAAGGAGGCAGGGACTTGATGCCGTGTTCCCCGATCACTGCTCTGCCTCCTGCAAACGGAAGTCCTGCTCTTGTCCAGCTGGAGCCTTCCCCGGGCCAGCCACCTGGGGGCGGGGGAAATGCAGCCTCTCCCTTATCTCTCCAGGTGCTACCAAACTGCTGGCTTGAACGAACGAAACCCTTTCGCCACGTGAGAGGCAGGATGTGGAGTCAGTGGGGTGGTGGGAGACCGATCATCTGGAAGGTCTGAGATCTTCAGGGGGACTTCGCGCCTCCCGGGCGGCCCCCGGCACGGAGAGCTGCGTGTGTGGGTCGTGGGCCCACAGGGGAGCGGGGAGCCCCGATAGCCAGAGGTGGGCGGGGTGGAGGGGCGGGGGTGGGGAGGGAAGAA
Source organism: Pteronotus mesoamericanus (assembly GCF_021234165.1). Lineage (NCBI taxonomy): Eukaryota > Metazoa > Chordata > Mammalia > Chiroptera > Mormoopidae > Pteronotus > Pteronotus mesoamericanus. Next base: position 4,746,686 of record NW_026555086.1, on the reverse strand, counting down.
GTCCGCGGATCCTGAGGTCGTTCTGAAGCTGGGAGTTGTTGTGGGAGTGACGGAAATGCCGAGGGGAGGCCGAGAGGGCGCCAGGGCTTTGCCGGAGCAAAGGGAGGAGGAGTTGTTGTTCGATAGGGGGAAAATACTTGTTTTGAAAAATGCAAAGTGTAAGGTTTGTACCCGTTGAAAGGGGAAACGAGGGCTACCGGGGATAGACGGAGGCCGCTGGCCGAGCACAGAGGAGGGTGCAAAAAGGGCGCCGGAGGGGAGAGGAGAGGAGAGGAGACACGTGGGGACAGGTTCCAGCCGCTTGGTGCTGCGCGGCCGCCCGGGGGCCGGACGCTGCTGGGCCTGGGAGGCCGTCGGCACTGAGTCGCCATCCCCTTGTTTTCACCGGTCGTCCCCTCGCTCCTGCCGTCGTGAGGGTTTGACAAAAGGACCCCCGTCTGATGCCTCGGCACCGGGCGGCCGTTCGGCGAACGCCTCCTGCCCGTCTGGCTGGGGCGGCCACAAGGGCCCAGGAGGGCCACCCCCTGACTCCGCCGACTCACCGCATCGGAAGGGCGAGCCGGCGAGAAGCAGCTGCGTTCACCAGCCGGGCCCCTCAGGCCTCCCTGTTCGCCCTCGTGCCCTCTCCCCGCAGCGCAGCACGTCGCTCCCGCGCTCGCCCTCTGAAGGTGCGGTGCGGGAGGCCACGGGTCCTTGGCACCCTCTTGGTCTGCTCGAGGGCCTTCGAGAGGGACTTCGGGGGCATAGCTTTCCCAGTGAAGAGTGTGGCCTCAGGGGGCTGGGATCCTGAAGACAAGAAGCCATAGGCTGCCCCGAAGTGCCCTTGGCCTTTCTGCTCTGCGTAGTTGGGGGGCCCATAGTCAGTGCGCGGTGGGCGGCGGTTGGGATGGTCGCGAGCCGGGAGGCACGGGAGACGGCGGGCCGTTTGCAGACTACAGGAGTCCACGTCGGCCCCCCTGTTCACACTCATCAGGAGGAAGGTGTGGCAGCTGAACAGATACAGTGATCAGAACTGGTGGTACCTGCTAGGGGAAAAGATTCAAATCGCTTTGTAGGTCCTGACTTTATGGTTCAGTCGTGGCTTAAACAGATGCGTCCTCGGCCCTGGCCTGCTTCTCTCGCTTGAAGGGCTCAGTGGGGAAAACAAGCAAGCAGGCTCTCCCCACGTCCTGCCGCCTCATGTGTCAGGAGCCTGTGGTACCCACCCTCGGGCCTGTGTCATGTTCTGTGCGTGACAGCAAGAGCAGCCTAACGGCCGCGGGAGGCACAGTGGCATCAGGGCCCCCGGCGTGAGCTCTGGGAGACCCAGCAGGAGGCTGCTGGGAGGGCGGGCCTGTCTGCTCCGCCCGCCCGAGCTTTGCTGTTTGAGCCTGGTGGGCGTCGGCCGCCAGAGGCCGACCCGAGAAGCCAGCCCTGGTCCCGGCTGGAGACACCAACCTGCCTCTGGCATCGCAACGCAGGGGTACCCAGTGCCCCCTTTGGTGGCGCAGAGATGCGGGGTCAAGCAGAAGAGACAAAGTCTGTTTCCTGGGCACCCTCAGCCTCCGTACCGTTGCACCTGGAAGGCGTTCAGCACACAGGTGTCTTTACAGTCACCTGTGGTTGCTGTTAGGGGCTGAATTACCTCCTTCCAAGATGACACGTGGGAGGCCTGAGCCCCAGGACCTTGAGCATGAGCATTTTGGACGCTGGGCCTTCACCAAGACATTCGAGTTAATGAGGCTGTGAGGGCTGGCCCTGACCCAACGTGACTGGCAATTTGGACACAGGCACAGGCATGCACAGAAGAAAGAGTGTAAGGAGACGGAGAGAAGACAGCCATCTCCAACCAGAGAGAGAGACCGAGAACAGACACTTTCTTCAAGGACCTCAGACGGCGCCAACCCTGCTGACACCTGCATGTTGGACGTCCAGCCCCCAGGGCTGGGAGGGGACGCATTTGTGTTGGTTAAGCCACCCAGTCTGAGGTGCTTGCCTGTGGTGGCCCCGGAAAACCCATGTAGTTACCGAAGGCATTTACTGCATCTTGGGTTGTCACACTGCCGCCTTCCAATATAGGTCCGTGGGTCGATATGATCTTTAACTTCACAGGCAACAGAGCCTGGGTGTGAACGTGACCTACCAAGACGAATAAGGGAGACTATTTGGACGGTCGGCAGTTGTGATTCTGTGGGTCAGCAGTTGGGGCTGGGCCCCGCTGAGTGCTCTTCTGCGCATCCTGTCGAGGGCCCCTCATCCCTAAGCCCGGTGGCTGGCTCGGGCGGGGGCCGCTAGCGCGACCATGACCTCCCCCCGCGCCCAGGGACGTTGCCCTGCGCTTCTTTGCATGGCGTTACGGGGTTCCAAGAGCTTTCCCCACATTGTAATGAGTTCCTCGTACGGCTTTCCAAAAGTGAAAATGCTAGGTTAAGGGGCCTGGATTTCATGAAAAATGTATCTTTAAACAGATAAACAATGACCAGGAATGGTCTATATAGTAATTTTCCCTTTGTCGATGGTTTTTATAACTCACATTCATATGCGGGGCGGGCGGGGGCGCGGGAGCCACGGCCCCTACCTGACCTCATTCAGTCACTTCCTGAATGAAGCGGCGCAAGTGGAAATGCGGTTCGGTGCGTGCGTCCCCGAGGCGCAGGTGGACTGCAGGTCCGTGACGCGGGCTTCGCCCCCGTTATTAAACACGTCCCGATGTTTCTATCTGGAGGAGGGAAAGGGGCAAGCATTTTCACTTTAATTAAATTACTGTAGAATGAAAACCAGGCAACTTGTCTGTAGTTTCCTTTGTTCAGGAAAACCAGGCATCTCTGTCATTTCTCCATGTGTCTCAAATGTAATTGGAGCCCCTTTTCATTCAGATGCCAGGGAGCCTGCTCACTGGAAACCTGGCTGCCATTTTGCTTCAAGAGTTTTAACAGGACATTACTGACCCCTAACCTCTGTCCAGGTACTTTCCACGGGTGTGCCAGGTTGGGGCCACGTCAGCCTGGCAACAGGGCCGTGAGCTTCCGCGACCACGCGTTTTCATGTCTGAGAGCCGCGTGAGTAACGGCGCCTGTCTGCTGTCGCACCCACCCTGACCGGGGAAGGACGGACACCAAGACCACAGAGGGGCTCCTGGGGACTCCCTGGCAATTTCCCCAGGTAGTCACTTCTCCCCAGATTACCTTCCAACAGAGACAGACATAGGCTGCGTATTAAGTAGTTATGTTTCAGTGTCATTTATGGGTCAAGTAAGAAGGGGAATAAAAAACAGCGAACCTCGAAAAGGGATTGTGAAACACAAACCTTTTGATTGAAGTTCTGAGAACAGTTCTTGGCCGTCTTTTCGCCCTCCTGGCAGGGGTCGGGGGAAGGTAGGAAGACGGGGAGGGGTCGTTTCTCCGGTGTCCTGATGGTGGCTTCCCAAGGGCCGATAGTCCCGGCTCTCTTTTGAGGCAGACCGTCTGTCTGTCTCTCTGCTTCTCTGAGACTTTAAGGCACTCATTTCCTCGCCCGTAGGCAAAGGTTCCAGTAAACAAATGGAGAGAGGCTGCTGCACTTCACCCCGAAGCCTCTCTTAAGTTCCTCTTTGAAGTTACTCTGGCGCCTGTCATCCGTGAGGTTTTGAAACAGCCTAGGTGTTGTGGTCGCAGAGCTGGAAGTCCAAGCCAAGGCACATACCAGCCACGTGGCAGGCAGGTCACCAGGCCTCAGGTGTGCTCATCTGCAGGAATGAGGAGCTCATCCCCTGTTTTAACTGTAATTGTATGTAAAGCATGTGGCACCGCGTCAGGCATAGGGTGGGGTGGAATGAATCGTTACGCTTCCTACTACATTATTTTGTGAGACTATGCCTTTTATATACCAGCTCAGGCACCATCATTCCTGTTTAAGGGACAGTAAACATAAAGAGGAGGAGAACCCACCCAGGGCCGCGCTGCCCGTTCCAGAAGGTCGCTCAGGGCCCAGCCGCACACAGCAGCACCGGCCGCGAGCCCGATGGCTGACGAGGCCACGGAGGCCGACGCGGCCGGGACTCCCTGGGCCGGGACCCAGCGCTGTGCTTTCTGTTTTTCAGACTCACCATGGGGATTAGCAGGACTGGGTATCATAGCGCATCCCATGTGGCCATGACTATGGATACTGGCTGCAGGATTCAAAGTCAATGTCGGCCCCGCCACACCACGAGGCCGCTGTCGTCTGCTTCGGTTGGTTGGACCAGTCGCCGTAATGGGCAGCCCCCAGCAGTCTGGAGGCGACGTATTCGTCCATCCTGTGCCTGCAGCCCGATGCAGGCTGTTCGTCTCAGGCAGAGGGACGCGTGGCAGAACCGCTCACAAGAGGATGGCGGTTAAGGTGTCAGATCCTCGGTGGAAGGGGGGTATGCCAGGCTAGGTCGGTGACTGTCCTTAGGGATGTGTGTGCCTAGTTCAAACACAGGCCCTTTTCTTTGGAAAAGTCAGAGCAAACAATCTGCAAAACCAGACTCCTGGCTCCATCCCCGAGTGCGCCGCCCACCGAGCTGGCGGTGTGTTCCACCGTCGTACTGCCAGGTGGGTCTTCAACGTGGCAGGAATTTTCCTTTTAGATACCCTAAAATAGAGTAGCTGAAGAGCATTTAGAGCATCTAAGAGGAAAATCCCGGGCCCGCCATCCCGAGCCACTCCGCGGCCCCCGGTGCTGCTGCCCACGCACGCCTGGCTGTGAGGAGCGGCGCTTTGTCGTTTGAGCTCACTGCCTCCCTGACTGAGACAGCTGATGAGGCCACGCCGCAACTGCGTTCGTTAGGGCCAGAGCAGCTGCGATCAACAACGTCCCAACGTCCGTGTGTTTTATAGTAAGAGTTTATTTGTCCCTCCTGTAAAGTCCAAAACTGATATTCTCAATCAGCAGAGAACTCTTCTCTATAAACCGCGATTTGGGGTCCTGTCTCCTCCTCTCTGGTGACTGTGCCATCTTCAGCACGTGGTTTTCACAGCCACCCTGTGTGTGGGCCTCCAGCTGGCAGAGTGGCGGGCGAGAGCGCGTTGTGGGATGAGGCAGGGCACCGAGAGGTGAGTGCGCGTCCTAGAAGCGGCTCCCGTCCCTTCTCCTCTCTTTCCATTGACCAGAGCCCTGTCTCAAGGCACGGGCACCACGCGTGGGCCTGGCAATGCAAGCCTGTGGGCCGAGGAAAGGAGGGGACGGGTCTGGTGGAAAACGGACTGGCTCCTGTGGCGGCCACAGGGTGCCCTTGGGGCGCCCTTGCGTTGCCCGCGGGATCATGCGCTGGGGTCTGAGGGGTGAGCCGGCACTGCGTTTTCCGTGATGGTGACTTGCAGCCATGCCAGTCTGTCTGTGGCATTTGAAGTGGGTGGGATGTGACCGTGGACAAGCCGGCAGGCCTGTGGCTTTTCTTCATCAGAAGAGGAGGAAGGGAAGGAGGGGAGGGGGGCAGGGTCTGGATGTAGAAATTAATTTCCCTGTTAGACTTGGAATAACAGGGAAGAGAGGACTAAAATCTATTTAAATTTCTTAACCTTTAAAACCACAAACTGTATCTCATAAAATTATAAATAGGATATAAAAGCAGCAGCTATTTGTTTAGCTAATGTTCTTCGTCAGAAAGGAGATGGAACGCGTGTGGTTAGAAACTCAGACGTGGGTTTTGCATCTGGCTCCACCGCACAGTGGTGGTTTGACTGGGAAAATTCCTTAGTCGCTCTGCGTCTCAGCTTCCTAACCTGTGAACAGGAGTCAATAAAAGTGATTGGTTTACAGGGATGTTGAGAACCTTGAATGACAAGAAAGATATAAAGCTCTCAGTATAGAGTCTGCCCTTTGGTGAGGTTCAATAGATGTTATACGATGATGGTGATGATGGTGATGATGATGATGGTTTTGAGTTTATAAAACCCTTTCTTTAATTCAGGAAGTGCCTAACTGCCAAAAGTCAACGTAGCCTTTTTTCTTTTTAAATTTTATTTTGATTGTAGGTACAATGTTGTACGGCAGATCTCTACGGCTTTGTCATTCTCCTCGACTGAAACTGTCTGTCTCGATTAGCACCTTCCCGTTTCTCCCCCGCCCCCACCCCCAGCCCCTGGCAACCCTCATTCCACTCTTTGGGGCTATGAATTTGACTACTTTAGATACCTCATGTAAGTGGAATTATGCAATATTTGGTTTTCTGTGACAGGCTTCTTTCTCGTAGCATAATATCCTGAAGGTTCATTCATGTTGTTGCCGAATTCCCTTCTTTTAAAAGACTGCATAGTATTCCATTACATGCATGTGCGTGCCTGTGTGTGTGTGTGTGTGTGTATCCTTTCCTTTATGCGTCCATCTGTTGATGGACATTTAAGTTGTGTCCACATGTTGGCTATGGTGAATAATGTTACAGCAGACGGACTGCTAGTATCTCTTTGAGATTCTTATTTCCATCCTTTTGGATAAAGACCCAGAAGTAGGGTTGTAATTAAAAAAACTTCTGCACAGCAACGGAAACTGTCAACAGAATGGGAGAAAATATTGGCAAACCTCATATCGGATGATAGGTTAATCTCCAAAAAAATGTAAGGAACTTCTACAACTCAGTAGCAAAAAGCAAAACAAAAACAAAAACAAACTGCCTAATAGCTAGATTTAAAACATGGAGCAAGGATTTGAAAAAACATTTCTCCAAAGAAGTCATATAAATGACCAACAAGGGTATGAAAAAATCCTCGCTATCACTAATCATCAGGGGAATGTGAGTTAAAACCACAGTGAAATATCATTTCTTACCTGTCAGGGTAGCTAATATCAAAAAATAAAAGACAACTATTGGTGAATGTGGAGAAATTAGCATCCTTGTATACTGTTAGTGGGAATGTAAAATGACGCAGTCACTATGGAAAGCAGTATGGAGTTTCCTCCAAAAATTAAAAATAGAACTACCCTGTGATCCAACAGTGCCACCACGCATGGGTATTTATCCAAAAGAATGGTTATTAAAGATTAACGATTCATCGGCTTGGAGTGCCCAAAGATAGCCTCTAGATGGCGCTGAAGCAGAGACTCGGTTCGGCACCCAGTCTGAGAAGCTCAAACATAGCTGCTTATCATTTTTCCCAAGGCAGGAACCTCCCAAGTCAACACTGCAGCTGTGCTGGATGAAGCGATCTGGAAAACGTTCCTCCTTCCCTTTACCTCTGTAAGTTCATGTGTCTTTGGAGGGGGAAGTGTGGGCCATTCTTTGGTTGTTTCCTAAAACTGTATCAACCTCCACTCTAATTTAAGTCCAGGGAGCCAGCATATGTTAAACACACACAGCACCGCTTACTGTGCATTAAATGCTCAGTAAGTGCCATTTCCCTTTTTGCTCTTCCTCTCACTGGCAAAGAATGCCTCCCTCTCTTTCCCTTCTCATCAGCACGGTCAGTGGCAGTAAACTTCCATAATCCACGTATTTGCTTAGTGCAAGTTTAAAGTCGGCAAAGTTCCCCTGCTTGGTCGCTCTTCCTGAACGGCTGTTGGATGCAGAGGTCTCACGTCTGGGCTCTGGCCTCGGACCGGCTTGGGTTTAAACCCAGCTCAGCCAGGAGATGTGCGCCCTCGAACGTGCTATCAGCCGTCTGTGAAACAGGAAGGATGACACCTCACTTATTTGAGGGAATGACTGCCAAGTGCCCAGCCCACGTAGGCACTCAGTCCATGCCACTGCCCTTCCTCTTGATCAAAATGCGTTGATTTGCCCCCCAGTTCACCCCTCCATTGCATTTTCCAGAATGACTCTTCCCTAAAGCCCTAGCTATGGATGGGACAGGGACATTCCCAGGGCACTTTGCCTTCCATCAAAACCAGCCTTCCTTGCTCCCTTTTTCTCAAAACCCTGCCTTCTATGCCCTTGTGATGAGTTCGTTGGAGTGAGCTAGCCAACCAGACTTCCCGCGGCTGCAGCGGTGAGAGCCCAGGGCGAGTCCTCCCTGACCAGCCCGGCTGTGCGGGGGACAAGCCACGCCAGGTCTCAGCTCCAGCGCCGCCACCTCGTCCACCGTGTAAACGGGGACTAAATCATCTCCACTCGTCTTTCTCGCCCTCAGTCTGCGTCCCTAGTGCGCTAGAGGGTGGCCCGGGGGCGGCAAGAGAGGCCGTGAGACCACGTGCCTTTCCTGGGGGCGGGGCCGAGCCTGCCCACCTGCGTGTTTGACTATTTTCTCAGCCTCCATGGAGAGCGGTCCTGTTCCAAGGCCAAAGTCAGCCCTGAAGTGGGGTGGGACTAGGAGACAGGGGCGCCTTGGGGAACCTGGTAACGTGGTGTCTCTCTAAACGTGTTCCCGACATGCTCGTGTGTGCAGTGCATTCGTGAAAACTTGATTTCTCTAAGGATAAACAATAAGTACAAGTGTAAAATTCATGCGGGTGGGCAAAAGCAGGGTTTCAGCTGTTCGTATGGAAAATAATGCCGCAAATAATTAATGATAATACGAGAACAAACTACTTCATGGGCTCATAACTGTCAGCCTGAATCACCCACCCCGTGTCCCTCCGCCTCCATGTTCAGATGAGGAACTTATTAAGGCCCTGAAAATGAGGTTGCTTTAAAATATTTATTTATCAAAAACACAGATAAGTATAAAGAAAAACACAAAAGCGATTTACAATTTCACCACCCACGTGAACGGTGGAGCGCGTCCCGTTGGAATACGTGCGCGGGCCGAAGGGAGCGTGACGGCCGGAGGAAGCCTGGCCCCGGCCCTTGCCCCACCGCTGGCAGTTTCCTGTGGCTCCTCCAGGAAAGGCGGGTGCGTGTGTCCGGCGGCACACGCGTGTGCCCAGGCTTGCACGCACAGAGACTTGCTCACGGTGGAATGCCATTGGTTTTTTACTTCCACTAAATATAATCCTGTATTTCAACTTCTCATTTCACAGTGTTCCTGTTACTCAGAACTGTGCAGTGCTGGACCCTTCCAGGCACCAGCATGAAGGTAGTTTATGTGGATACACTCGCTACGTTTTGTGTAAGCTCTGTCTAAAGTTTCGGGTTTGTTTTTTTTTTTTCAATCTGGCCTTTATGGTGGTGAAATTTTTTTAATATCCCTTGTCCTCTCCTAAGTTCTTTTTTGCAATTTTCTAAATCAGACGTCTTCTTGGGAGGCATATTAAAAGGGTTTAAAATTTGGATAATAAAATAAATTGCTCATTTCCTGTAAACAGCATTCCAGCATGCATTATTCAGTCTCAGAATTATCCTGATTGCAACTGCTGACTTCAGGCAGCCCTGGGCTCTCTGTTCTTGGGATTGGTGACACACTAGTTGTATTTTGGAAAAAAAACAACAAAACACAACAAAAATCAGTGGAACTTTCAGAGAGGATTTTTGTTTGTTCTGTTTATTTTGTTTTAATCTCCAGTTATGGGAACTGTCTCCTTCTGCGGGACCAATTTATGTTGTGCCCGCTCTGCGAGGAGCCGGGTGTGGGGCCCCGCGCGGACTGGAAGGGCGCCGGCGGTCAGCACCGATGGTGCCCTCCGGCCCTTCCCGGGAAGCCGCTGTGGCCACCGCATCGTGGACCTGGCCTTTTCAGAGTCTCCTTAGAAGCTGGGTGACCGAAGCCACCTTCCTCGAGTCTGCGCCGGGAGGCATCCGATTGCTCTGGGGAGTGAGGGCGGAAGAGGACAGGAGAAGGGACACATCCGTCCCTCACTGCGGGGGGCAGGGGGGGGGGGGGGGGGGGCGGCTACGCCAGCAGGGCCCACACGGATCCTGCCACCGAGCAACGCCACGTGGAGACTCCTCTCTCACAGTCAGGCCTGGGATGTGCCGCGGACGCTTCTCACACTCAACACCTTTGGGCCGCCTCTGTGATAACGCAGAGGTGCGTCCTCTGAAGAGGGGGACCAGGGACGCAAGCAGTCACTTTAACTTTGAGGAACACTAAAAACACAAACCGTGTCACGTAAAACTCCAAATCAGTTCATAAAATGGTAATAACTGACCTGCACAATGTGCATTTCCTGAAATGGGCGCGCAGATTGGGCGCAAGTAACAGGTAATGAAGGGACTTTACAGAGATGATTAACAAGGGCCTCCACTTTTTATTAGACTCATTTTGTTAATCCCTAAAATTAAGGAATTCCAGGTGTATGGAGCCAAGTATGCAAATGACTTCCTTCCGCCGAGCTGCTGATTTCATAAAAGGTCCTCAAACAGAGAAATAAAACACACAGAATGGGAAAGCTTTATGGCACAGTCGAGAATATTGTGCCTTTAAATAGTTCAGACAAGCAGTGCGTGCTGTAAATTTGCCACAGAGACAAATTTGTGCAAAGCTATAAAAAGAGCAAAAGTGAAGCTGAAAGGGGAAGGCTGGGGGGAGGGGCGGGGAGCGCTCTCAGGACCTCGGTGGCCGAGGCGTGTTGACTCAGCTGAGGCGGCCGCTGGGGGGGAGCCGGTGGGGAGCGCGTGGTTGCAGGGAGCGGGCCCTTCGGCGCGGAAACAGATGGAGAAAGAAAAATGGAGACGTTTTTATGCCACCGGGGGCGGAGGGCGCTGCGCGTCCCCGGTGGCCCACCGGTGGTGGGGTTGGCAGGCTGTAGCCAGAGGGAGGGCGGCCGGCAGGCCGCGTCCACCCAGCAGCCTGCCTTCCTGTGGCCAGGCCACTCAGAAGGGATTCTGCGTTTTCAAGTAGTGGGAAAAACACCAAAAGAAGCATAATATTTCGTGACGTGTAAAAATTATATAAAATGCAAACTTCAGTGTCCATGAAGACCGTTTCATTGGAATGTAGTCTGTGTGATCTGTGGCCTGCCATATCTACGGAAGAGCCTGCTATAGAGGAAGTTTGAAGCCCCTCTTCCTGGGCAGTGGTTCTCAAAATGTGGTCCCCAGACCAGCAGCATTAACATCATCTGCGAACTTGCTTTCAATGCACAGTTGCAGATCTACAGAGGCCGACGTGCTGACTCAGGGACTCGAGGAGTGAGGTCCAGAAATGTAGTTGGAACGGACACCTGGCCCTTCCCCAGGTAACTCTGGGGCACACTCAAGTTTGAGAACCCCTTCTGTAGAGCGACTCCACAGTTAGAGCCTAACACGACTCTGAATGTTAAATCCTCGTGAGTGTGGACGTAGGGTCTTCCCGAACATGGGGCATCCTTGGCAGGGATAGTTCCAGCCACACTGGGTGCCTGGGCTGTCCCCTGGCTGGCCTTTCCCTTAGCAAGCTCTGCGACAGCAACGCAGGGCCAGATATTGTTGGAGGGCCAGCCACTCCACATGCATGAGCAGCAGGTGCTATTGTTTCCCATTTTACAGACGGGGCAATAAATTACTTTCCTAGCATCACACAAGTGGAAGACCCAGGCTCCGTGCATGAGGTCCATGTGGCCTCACCCGAGGAGTCTTCCCCCTCCTCCCACGGAGCCCTCGAAGGAAGCGAACTTGCAGATTCCTAGGGACTTGCTTCTTTTCAGGCTCCCAGGAGCTTCTGGGAGGCATGAAGTGGATTCCCGAGTTCACACTCTGCGGAGCGTGGCGTCCGCGCTCGGGGCCGGCAGCATGGAGTCATTGCACAGAGCACAGAGAAATCAGCGGTCTCTTCGGGAAAATGTCTGGTTATTTACAGTATTTATACGTATCAAGCACAGAATATTCTATTGCGAAAATATCGAGATAACAACTGCTTGGGGAGCATTTTCAGTGAAATATCTACTTGGGAGAACAGGAAGCATGTCTAACGATAAAAAAAATCGTAGGCGCATCTGGGTGAACATTATTTAACTGCAAGTGTTTGCTTAGATATTTTTAATATACATTTATGCACTTTAGATTTATTTTATTGGGTGAAATAAGGACTTTGGGGAGAAGAGCCGGGCATAGATTTTTAAATGTTCTGAGCAGATGAATACCGCGGCCTCTGGTCTACGACAGTGCTCCCAGCTGCTTCTGTGTGACGGATTACCCTGGCGGCCTTCGTTTTATTGTAGTGCTAAAGTGATGGGTCTGCCCGGAACAGTTTGCTGACAGATGAGAGCCTTGGCCTGCCGCTGAAATCCCAAGAAGTCAGAGGAAAATACAGAGCAGCTCACCTGGGCCCCTGCTTATTACCCGCAGTAGCTGCGCGGGCGTGGGGATTGACTGGCTTTTATGTTAACTTACAAAGAAGAGAGAGCGCCTGCGTTCCTGCGGGGAACGCAGGTGCGGACAGGCAGGCGGGTATCTGCAGTCGGCTCCCAGGCACGTTAGTCAGATGTCCTGCTTTTCCAGCAAATGATCGCTTTACTCAGACAAGGCCTCTTGCATTTTTACAGAAGATGTGAGGCAAAGATTCTGGATGGAGAACCTTCTCCTGCTATGATTTTTTTAAAAGTTTTTTTTATTTTTAAATGATTATAGACCTACAAGGAGTTGCAAATATACTGCAGAAAAATTTCATGTACCATTCACCCAGCTTCTCCCAATGTTAACATCTTATTAACTATACTACATTATCAACACCTGGAAATTGGTTTTGTTATAAAATGAATAACTAGATTTATGATCACTAATTTTTACATGCGCTCACGTATGTGTTGTTTTTCTGCAAAATGTTATTGCATATGCAGACTGCCGGCTGTGTTTTCAATCGTGAAATAATAGCAACAATCATAATATTATTGGTTGCTTTGGATCACCAAAATAATAACATACAAAATGTTTTGCATCTTCTATCCCGTCTTTGTAACTGGTCATTGGGGAGGGTATGCACTCTGATACCATGAGTGCTTGAGGCTTCTAGCCTCCTCTTCATCCTCCAGGCGAGGATAAGAGGTGACCAGAAGAAACATAAAGTTGAGTCACTGTGGTAGGCATTGTTCGTGTTCGCCAAGGAATCTTGTTCTTTTCCATGGTTGGGTGCATGGAAGGTTGCGCCCGTCCTCCCTCTTGAAGTTGGGCCTGGCCATGTGACTTTCTTTGGCTAGTGATACAAGAGCAGGAACCTTCATTAACTGTCCTCTTCCCCTACCATGGAGATCGTGGAGGTGACACATGGACATGCCACGGGACCAGAGCCGCCTGGACGGCCGAGCCGTTATATGGGGGCTAACTCGGTCCAGCAGGACTCAACCCTCAGCAGACGTGCCTCGAGGGAAGCTGAGGTTGGGTGCCCCGGTTGCCTCACCCTAGCCTCTCCTGACTCACGCAGTGCTACCACACGGTGCTGTCGTGGGAGCCAAAGAGAGGTCGATGGCTGTTCTCCCCCATGGCATGATCTTTCTAGAATCATTTGTTCTGCTCTGGGAAAAAACTGCCCTTTGACAGCTGATGGAGTAGCTTGAGCGTGGAGCACCTTCCTGCTTAGAATGTGTCCCCTTCCGTCTCGGTTTGCCTCACCATAGGAGGCCGCGCAGGACCAAGGGGAGGCTCCACCTCCTCCTCCCGAATCAGAAGCTCTGGGAGTTGAGCGTAGAAATCGGCATTGAGCACTGCCCCGGTGACTCGGATGCACGTGCAGGTTTGAGGCCACCAGTCTAGATGCTTCTTCATTTCCCTGGCTGTGGCCTGTGCGCTGCTTTGTGAATCCTCAGATGTCGAATGGCTGCGGTCTGACTCGCCAGGGATGTGCCTGAACCTAGGAACGTCAGTCCACGAAAAGACAAGGCATGCTTTGCTCTGCACGGCGTAAGGGGTGGGATTTCTGGAACCCTCCTTGATTCTAGGCAAAAGAAGAGACACCTTCTAGGCCGATCGGGGCCCGGAAGCCTCGCTGCCGTTGCTCAGAAGTTCTCCTGGGGCCATTTCCTCCCTCGGACCATCCATCACACGCTGCAGCTCGGATGGCTGTGCTGCTGAGGTTTTCCCGCTTAACTCTTCGCGACTCACTGATATGCTGCTGTGTTTGTATTTTGAAAGAGAGCGAGGGTGCTGCTCCCAATGAGAAGAAATGCTAACGGTGTGGAAATCAGGGAGAGAGGATCATGTTTTACGTGAGACCCTCACGTCTCCCGGGGAACACCCTTCTGGCCCGCGCACGGCCAGCTGGGGCTGTGGCCTGGCACTGCATTCACGACACGGCGGCCTGTGCACGTGTTGCTCCACTCGGATAGCTAAGCTGCACGAAAGCGGCCCTGCGTGCAGAGCGGGCCGCTGCCAGTGCCGTCACGCGCTCATCCACAGGCAGCCACAGAAGCCGTCCTGAGCGGACGGGCCACGCCGGGCACCGCCTTGGCCAACGTGAGAGTCCACATGCGCAGCTTTGCATCTCGTTATCTGGCTGAGTGCGTCGGCCAAGGCTCCTCTCCAGGGAAAATTGAGAAGCCGACTTCTGGGCTCCAGACAGGAGGCCTCACGGGGCTGCCCTGTGCAGAGGTCGGGGAGAGAGCAGGGGGCAGGGAGCGTGGTGGACCTAGAGTGACCGAGACTCGCCTTAGTGCGGCAACGGTGAGGCTAAATGCCGGGAGCTAAGTTACAAGCTGGGCAGTGTCGCGCTGAACCTCTGTGAGGAAGGACAGGTGGCACTGTGCCCCAGCTCAGGCGCTGGCCTCTCCTCGCTGCCTGGCCCGCGCTCTGGAGACTATTGCACGTCCAGGGCCTCATACTGACCGGTCTTGTGGGCTTGTGACTGGGAGGCAGCTGAGCGCCGTGGGGTCCAAGGAGAACAAAGTGCTGTGTCTTATGTTTTATGTTTTACTTGTTATAAAAATAAATAAGTGCACAGCACATAAAAATTAAGAGATAAAAACAAATATAAAAAGAAAGTAAAAATTGCCTACAATGGCAAAGAGAGACTTTTATTAACATGTCGGTGTCTATGCTATCAAAGTTATATATAAGACATAATAAAAGTGGGATCATCCTGAATATACATTGTGGTGGTATATTTTTTCACAAAACAGTGCAGTGTAAGCTACGGACCAATATCACTACATAATCTCCAAGATTATTTACATACTTACATAGTATTTCATTTGTTTGCTTTTTAAAAAATTCACTCACTCATCTGTTGGACAAAATTTCCTGGGATCTGGCCGGGCCCTGGGAACATGGCGGTGAGGAGACAGGTCCGTGTGTGGGAGTTTCCAGCACCCGACTTGCTGCAGACAAACTGGAAACTGCTGCTTCGGCTTCCCGCGGGCCAGGCCTGATGCCTGCGTGGCTCCGCTCGATGACAAGATGCGTGTAGTCAGCAGGCCGCCTCGCCTCCCGAGGGGACGCTCTGATTCGCGGAGCCGCAGCCCGGGCTCCCCTCCAGCCTGGCGCTGCTCGCTGGGCCTGGCCATTTATCTTTGACAAAATCTCCACCTGAAGTTTTCCCCAAACCCCGGAGCAGCCACGGGTCCCAGGCACGTGACCAAGGCAGGCCCACGTTTAGAAAGGGCCAGCATTGGCAGGGTGGAAACTGGACACGCCGTGGGGCATGTTCGGTGCCTGACAAAGAATTTGTTGAAACCTGCATCCGTGAAATAAGCATAACCCGGTTTTTCAGTAAATTTTGCTATTGCTCTGTATTCTCTTTGAGCCTGGGCACTTCCTCTGCCTTTTGGCCAGCACAATGGCTGAGTACCTTGCACTTGCAAGTAAGTTATTCTAGAAGCTCATGTATTGTTTGATTCTTGGGAATTCAGAATACATTGTTTTTGTTGTTGTTGTTTCTGTTCTGTAAGTATCATGCAAGAAACAGCGAGTAGGTTTTCACGGAGCCCCCTTAGTGCCTGTTTGCCATGTGATGCAGCGAACGGCGGCAGCAGGCGCACCAGGGCGGGTTCCCACCCCAGGAGCGGAGGGGTCCTCGCTCCCCGTCCATTGGAGGGCTGAGTGGAGAGTCGCAGGAGCGCGCGAGGGCCCTGACCTGGCAGCCATCGTGTGCGTGGGAGGAACAGAAAGAGGGCGGGGGGCACAGCACGGGTTAGGTGGGAGCAGGAGAAGCTGGAGGTCGGTCGGGCCGGAGCACGCAGGGCCTTGGAGGCCGAAGTCAAGGTGTGGATTGTACTCTCAGGAGAGCACAGCAGGGGAGAGGGGTCCTCTGACTAAAATCAGGGGCGTACGGCTGCTCACTTGACGTCTGTCACAGCACACAGCGCGCTTCCAAGGCCATGGCTGCTTTCAGTGATTTTAGTGGGTGAACACCGTGATCCCCTGACTTGTGGCGAGGACAGAGACGGGTCGTAAGTTCCAGAAAACACGGAATGCCGTGGACTGTGCAGCAAGCGGTGGAGTCGAATCTGCACAGATCTTGAGACAGGTCTTAGAAACTACTTTCAAAAAATATGCACACTGCTAGAATTATAAAACATTTTTTATAAAACTTTAATTTTACATAGTCATATACACTTACAAAATTACTTTAAAACTTACTTCCTGACGTGACTTTCTTGCCTTTATCAGTTAGGCCCGTTCTTGTAAAAGTGCTGGAACAAGTTCTCGTAAACCGAGCGCTCCTAAGTGTTTGCATGCTGGTGACCGAGAATTCACTGTGTTGTAATTAGAGATTTGGCCACCTTGATTGGCTACGGAGAATTATAGGAACACCAAGTAACGTTGCAACAATTATGCCCTGGCAATTAGCAACCAATAAAGCAGCAGACCTCATTGATACAGCTGTCCTACTTAGTAAAAATATTGGAAAGCAAATACCCTACAAAACAAATAACATGTAACTAGCTCTGGCAGAAGAGTGAAAGTGAACTTGGCTACAGCAGGAAACCCGAGACCAGCCGGGCTGGGCTGAGAGGGAGCGTGCGCTGAGCGGAGCTTGGCTGTCTCATCAACCAGGACGGCTGGGGCAGCGCCTATTCCTATTCCGGGGCTGAGGACTCAGCAAGGGTCCATTGCTATGCGTTTAACAGACGTGGGAATACTTAACCCTCTCGACGCCCACGAGGAGGAAGCAGCCTGGTCAGCCCCATTTTACAGATGAGGAAGCTGAGGCCCAGAGAGATCACAGCGCCCTGTGCGGTGGAGCCTTGACTGGAACCAGAACGGAAATTAAACCTGAGGCCTGAGTGCCAGAAACCAGGCTGGAGCCCTATGATGCTCCCCACGGGATCCCCGCCCTGCCTCCCCGCCCTGCCTCCCCACAGCCTCGCTGCGCTGGTTGCTATGCTGACTGGGTGGCAGAGCCCTGTGGTGAGGTGACGCCCCCTTCGACAGGCATAAACTTATTTAAGTGTTTTGCTTGTTAATTTTCAGCAACTGGTGATAAAACCTCAGGGAACAGGTGCAGGGATGGAGGCACGCCCAGAGCCGGGACGTGGCCAGGGTGTCTGTGAATTGGGAAGGCCCCCTCCGCTCTACTCTGGACTCGTCAAGTAGACTCACGGCCCACGCATCATGGGTGGCTTCCACGTGGCTGCCCCTGCTCCCGAATTCACCAGAGCCCTCTCTATCCGCCCCATTTGTTGCGCTCCCCCTCCTTTGCCCCGGCCTCTGGGTACCCTGCCCTCGCTCCTTGCCCGTGGGGTTGTATCGGCCCCCTGAAGGCCTCCAGTTTGGAGGAGTGGCTCCGTTCCCCTTGTCCTGGCCCGGCCTCAGAATTCCCTTACCGCACACACCTCCCCCCCCCCTCCATTTATGCAGGGAGCAAAGCGGCGTGGAGCTTAAAGGCTCGGGCTGGCCCGCCCTGGTGACCCTGGGTGACATATGTAACCACTCCAAGCCTCAGATCCCTCATCTGCAAACTATGAATACCAACAGCGTCACCTGTGGCTGACGAGAACCTGTGATGGGGTCGTGTTCAGCACTGTGCTTCCCTGGCAGGCCCCCGCGTCCGAAGTGCATGGCTCAGTGGGGGTGCTCGGTGTGTAATAGCTGTTCCCATGAAGAGGAGTCTCGGTCCTCCCCGCCCTGACCAGCGATGCAGGGCCGCCCCTCACACAGAGGTGGGATGGGAAGGGGTCCGCTGTGAGAGCCCAGGCGGCATGCCCGTGCTGTGCCGCGCGTGCTCCCCGCGTCTAGCCGAGCTCTTGGAAAATGACGACAGTGAGAAGAGAAATCGTGCGTCTTTGTTGGGCACATACTAATTGCCAGGTGCCACGTTAGGCAAGTCATCTCTGATTCTTAATCCTCACAAGGATTCTCGGGGCGGGGGAGTCCTTTTCTTTGCCGCATTTTATGGAATAAGAAAGCTGCACTTCAGCGAGGTCGGATGATTTGCCTGGAATCACGCCGCTAGTGGCAGCCAAGTCAGAATTCAGAGTGGGGACGGCCTGACCGGCAAGCCTGCGCTCCAGCCGCCGGACGTGCTGCTCCAGTAGCTCGTGAAGGACAGGGAGGGACGCCGGGGGGCGGGGGGGGGGGGGGGAGGAGAGCAAGGACACCCTCTGGAGCCCCAGCCTGGCGTGGCAGCTAGTTCTTAAGCTTGGCTGTATGCGGGAATCATTTGGCTGACTAAAAAATTTTTAAAAAGAAAAGAAAAGAAACACTGGTCTCCCCCCCAGAGATTCTATTTTAACGCGGCTGGTCCGCAGCCTGGCCATCAGCAGCGAGTGCGGCAAGGGGGAGACCCTCGGCCTCCTGGGGGAGACCCTCGGCCTCCTCCGCTGCAGCAGGGCCCCGGCCTCCGAGACGGCCCCAGAGCACTTTTCATTAGCGCACGTGAGCCGCACCTGAGAGCGAGGGCTGCAGGTGCACGGGGCTCCGACGGGCCGGGGCGCAGGCGGGGACAGACGGCGTGGGCCATGGAGCGCCCAGAAGGGCATGGGGTTCAGGCAGTGGGGTTTATTACCATCCAAATGGCAAAACCTCCTGCGCCAACCTGCACGCACGCGGCGCGCAGGCTGGGAGGGAGTGGATGCAGTCCCTTCTGGTGAGTGTCCCCCTCACTGCAGTGACAGGGCACCTTGTGTCTGGGATTTCCTCCACGATGGCTTTTCCAGATCGCCCCAGGCTGGTTCCCTGATCGCCTGGAGTTCGCTCTTCGGGCTGAGCAGCTTTTCGGGGCAGGGGCTGGCAATTCCGGGGCAGGCGGGGCAAACCTGGGGCGGGGCAGGGGCAGGGGGTGGCGGGCCGGGGAGGAAGGGCTGCCCGTTCGGCAGGGTGTCTGAACCACCGTGGGAGCTGCTGAAGTTATTTGGGCTGCAACATCAAGGGCAATAGAATTTCCTTTGATTCGGGAAGGAAATAGACTTTTTTTTTTTTTTTTTAATGCGAGTTGGTAAGTAATTTCTCAGGTTCATTGCCAAGCCTGGAGCTGGAGGCTGTCTGACGACCCCCCAGGGGCACGCTGTGTGGAGAATCGGGCGGATGGTCTGCTCTCCGTCTCTTGGCTGCCACGGGAGTCACCAGCATGTGGGAGCTCTGCCCTTTGCAAAGAGAAACAAAAAATCCTCAAACAAAAATAGCCATTCTTCACACTTGGCCCGGCCACCAACTCAAAATGTTCTTGAAGCGCATGATAAAAGCGGCTATTTATGGTGCTCCCGTCCCAGATCTTGTGCCAAGCGCCTTACATGATTAGCCCGTTGAATGCTCCCTCGTGCAGTAACCAGTAGATGGTATTATCCCCATTTCATAGAAAAGTAACTCGAGGTTCGGAGGGCTTAAAATGAACTGCTCACGGTCAGGCTGCTTTTGAGCAGCTGAGGCGGGAGCTGGACTTCGTTCGGCCGATACTCGTGGGCTCAGCGACGCCACTGCACTGCCCTGTCAGAGCACGGTCTCTGCTCTATGTGCCTCTGAATTCCCGGCCCCGCGTACAGAATCCAATGCCGAGAGACCAACAGCGGGGCTTGCCAAGTGGGATGGATGGATGGATGGATGGACGGACGCGCAAGTGAATCCATTACACCCTTCTAACCTCAGTTCTTCATTTTCCAAATGGAGGTTGTAAGGACAAGAGAAATGATGCGTGCGTCAAAGCTTTAAAGAGCACGGAAAACCTAGTCAGACTTGCTAATATTAATCAAAACACTCAGAAAAGTATGTTGAAAGGATAAAATTTCCCATGATTAGCTATTCAGTATCTGTCTATTTATTCCTTCATTTACTAATTAACCCCCCCAAAAATAACAATGATGAGCCATCAGGCATGAAGACCCTAGGAAGTTTTTCAGATGATAGAGGTATGATGTGAGAGGATATTCCATTCCAGAACATTCTTCTTGCTCATGTAAATCAGTGCCAGTGGGGACTGGAGAATTTGGAGCTGGAAAGGAGTTCCAAGACTGTGTGGGCAGTGCCTTGTGCTTGAGGTTCGGCGGCTCGGGGGTTCCGCCACTTAATCAAAGCCACAGAGGAAGCGAGCAGCAGGGCTGCAGGGCAGACCCGGGGGTCTGGGTTGCCCTGCGCTCCCGCCTCTGCCTCGGGCCCTCAGCGGCTGCGTCTGGCCTCGGGGAGCCGAAGGCTGGCTGGCACGCTGCATGCCCGCGGCCCGGCCTGGCAGGCCAACCGCCGCATGATTGATGGGTCCTCTGCTTTTGTCATTTATTTGCCTTGTTTTTTTCCTTCCCCCAACAGAGCTGATAAGGAAGGTTTTGCTAGAGAACCATGTACCTCTTCTCTCTCTTTTTTTCCCTCTGACTAGAGAGATGTAGTTCTCCTGTCTCCAGCTGCTTTTCAAGGGTAAGCGGAGCTGCATTATTTAGCACCTACACTAGGCCTTGAAAGAGGCTCAGCAGAGGCCGCTTGCAGTTGGGGTGCTGTCCTCTCTTCTCTTGGTTCCAGTGAACAAGTCGTCTGTGCAACAGGCCGGCATTTCCATCCGACCTGATCGTTTTTTTGCTCATGATACTGAGCACGGGGGCGGGGAGACCTTGATAGTTCATTTCCAAACTGTGTTTCAGGCCGTGAGGCGCAGTGGACTGACTGTCTGCAGCGGACAGATGGATCGTGAACCCAGGTTCTGCGCGCGCTGTGCTGGGTGGTGCCCAGTGAGTGGCTTCGTTTCCACCCCTGTGAATCTGAGATCCGGGCAGGGACTAGGGTGAGACAGGAGGGGCGTCCAGGGAGGGACGCTTAGGCGCCACCCTGAAAGCGGGTGCTCCTTACACATGGTGCCCGAGAAGACCTCGCCGCCTTGGCAAGGCGGGCCCTGCTCGGGACAGGCACCTGACTAACCACTAACACTCATTAGCATTTAGCGCGCCTGCCCCCTCTCAAGAGTCCGTGGGCATCGCCACCCTATAAGGTACATGTAACTATTATTTTCGGTTTTATGAGATAAGGAAGCTGAGCAAGAGGTCGCTCCCCACCCATGACCACAGAGTTTCTAAGTGGTTAGAGCCAACAATTCGACTCAGCACTCTGACACCTGGGGGAAACCTAAACGCTCGGCGGTTATTCATGCCGTGGTGGTTACGCAGGTGTGAATTCAGCAGCCACCCTCACTCGTCCCCGGCAGCAGCCAGAATTTTGCTCGGGACCTCAAGTGGCGCCTAACCACCCCGACCAGCCTCGGGGAGGGCAGACCCGTGCACAGCGCTGCCGAATGCAGTCATATTAAGTTATCCGTCTCTGCCAAGTGCTACTCATTGTGAGATCCGCCCCAGAATGAGGGATGATGGATTGCTGCTTTTGGCCAGAGAATAACTTAACCCCTGACTCGAGGTGGAGGTATGTTTTCCATGAAAAGGTGGTTGACGGCCTCTCCCACTCATCAGCAGTACCGGCCAAGGCTGTGCGGAGTGCCAAAAGCCATACTACGTCCTCAAGGTCTGTGAAAATAAATTCCTCTCGATATATTAATGTATTTAGTTCCCCGTCTGGGTTTCCAGGAATTAGGGCTGTTATTGTACAGTCTAATTTTAAATCTGGAGCTTTATTATTCAAAAGAAATGGCTCCCCCCCAACCCTTGTTCCCTTTCCTTCTCGTTGAACGTGCGTTCTGTGGCGGGTTTAATTGAGTTTTCCCCACAAGGATTCCATTGCAACTCCAGGCTTGAATATCCTGATAGTCAGTGGAGCTTAAAAAAAGAGCTTTTGCAGCCGTGACCGTATTCAAACAAAATCCCTTCATTTCCGTGGAGAAGCACAACATGTCCACGTGAGGTGGTTTGACGCTCACTTTGGGGGGGCTGGGACGGGGAGTCAGACGATGTGAGACTGTGCTGTCTGTGGCTGTCCCTGCAGGGAGCTTGGTGGCTGAGAGGTGCCGGTGAGGTGCTGAGCCTGGGCAGAGAATCTGGGTCCAGGGGCGCCAGCCCCGGACCCTCCTCCTCCTCCCCTTCCTCCCCCTCCTCCCCCGTCCCCTGTCCCCTCAGAAGCTTAGGGGTGACGTCATTCCACATCAGGTGGACAGCCACCTGAAGGAACCGAGGCCGTGGCACCCTTCCACACTAGCCCACTCTCTCCTGCCTGTCTCGGTGGGTGGGCTTGGAGGTCTCGGAGCCGATTCACGTGGTCCTCGCTCTGGCTCCTCGTCCTCTGGAATGGACAGGCCTGAGCCGCCTTTATTTTTCACTGTTTGACATGGACTGCAAATATCTGAAAGTGATGTCTAACCTACGTGGCACATGCAGAATAAAACTCAGATTAAGTTAAAAATATTTAAAAACCTTTAATAAGTCGATGGCAGTGCTTTGGGACCACCTCACTTCAAGCCCAGCCCTTTCCCCTTTCAGCTGCGTGATCTGAGGCCAGGATCCCCTTGGATTCTCCCTTTCCTCATCTCTGAAAGAAGAGTAAGTGCCATGTTGATCTCAAAGATAGTTGTGAATATTTAACGAGGTGTAATCGACCATTAACCCTCAATACTTGTCGGCAATGCTGACGGGGCGGAGGGGTCTCACAATGAATAGCCGCTGCCATCGTCCCTCTCGAAGCGGAGACGTGCCGCTTCTGCAGCAGGAGGTCACTCCTGTGACTCCTGCTGCCTTCCAGCAGCGGCGGCGCTGGGTCCTTGGAGGGTGGACGGAAGCTCATGCGGTCGGGAGTGAAAGCCGCACAAGGAGCGAGGGTGGAAAATTCCAGGTCTGCCTGCTGCTTGGGTGGCTGACCCTATTAACTATTAACAGTTTATCTTGAATCTGATCCTGATTTCATCCAGTTTGTTCCCTTCCCCCAACCCCCTTCCCTGGTTCCCTTCTAGAATTTACTTTAGAAAATGAGCAGCCAGCCTGTCTCATTTCTTCGTGTTGGAGCCACGGGCCGTTTCCGCGTGTTGGCTCTCCAAGGCCCTCTCTCGGTTTCTCTCTCTCACTCCGTCAGCGTGGATGGAGGCGGGGGTTGGGGGGGTGACTTCTCTCTGAGCTCGTCTCTCCATCTGAGGAATAAGATGACTGTCCTTCAGCCACCCCGCATCGTTGCAGGTCCCGCCGGACACAGGGGGCCAATGGCTTTTCAGCCCCTAAGCAGACAGGCACTTCAGAAGCAGTGGGACATAGCAGTGTGGCACCTAGCGTGGAGGTTGGCTGGGGGCAAACTACGTGAACGTTGTGAATGGGCAGAATTGCCCTTGGAACCGTTGTCAGCTGCTCCGTGATGAAGCACAGGCATCAGGGCGGCGAGCTGCGCCTCGGCGGTGATGTGGGTGTGTCCTTGTAAAAGGTACACGGACTATACAAAACCCAGGACCATGACGGAGCACTGTGCCAAATGCGACTGTATACTGTTTTTGAATAATATAAAGGGTACACGAAGTTGGATAGAGATATTAAATGTAGGCTTGACTCTGCTTCTCTCTCTCTCTCTCTCAGAACTGAATTATTTTGCTTTCTGTGACTAAAATTCTCTGAAAAAAAAATGTGTTTAGGGTTCAGAGAGCTTAGCTTCTCAGCTGTCACCTCAGACTATATTGCAAGGGGAGCTCCCCTAGAAGGTTGTTGCCCAGGAATAATGGAGAAGCCACCACCAAGCAAAACTCTCACCTTGTTTCACCATCAATGAAATAAGAACAACAATGTTCTTCACTGTCTCATAGCAACAGAGCCTCAGACAAGTGACGACCCCCTCCGGATTCATGGAGGGTCTCAGGTCTACGCTCACATCTATTTAGGGCCCGTGACCCCGGGAGAGCAGCGCTGGCCTCAGCAGCGATGAAGGCCCACGCAGATGGTCCGCTCTCTGTGTTTCGGGTCCTGTGGGCAGCGCTTTATATAGGGTGCTGTTTGAACGGGATACTGTTGCTCTTCCCATTTCACGGACGAGCGCACTGAGGCAGGGAGTGGCTGGGCACCAGTGACCGGCCCGAGGTCACACAGCTCGGACGCATGGCACCAGGGTGATCACGCTAGCAGTCTGATTGCAGCGCGTACGCTTTCTGTTCTGGTCTGAATGTGTGCGTCTCCTCCCCTCCTCCGCCCCCGAATTCACACATGGAAACCCTAACCCCAAAGATGATGGTCTTAGTAGGTGGAGCCTTGGGGACGTGATGAGTGAGTGGGTTGGAGCCCTCACGAATGGGATTAGTGCCCTCACAGAGGAGACCCCACAGCACCCCCTAGCACCTGCACCGGGCGGGGACACAATGAGAAGGTGCCGGTCATGAACCAGAAAGAGGGCTCTCAGTAGACCTCGGCCACCCTGGATCACGCTGGCACCTCTGTCCAGGACTTCCAGCCTTCCGAGCGATGAGGGATGCATTGTTCAGGAGCAACTCAGTTGGTGGCGTTTTATATAGCAGCCCAAACTGCCTCAACCTCTCTCAGAAGGACAGGCAGAGCCAAGGCTTTCAGGGCGGGGCCTGCCCTTTCACGTCGCCGCGTCTCAGTCTGTCCACCTGTGGACGGAAGACAGCCACCTCTGAATAGGAGCATGGAGTGAGGCCGGTGAATCGATGCACCGGCAGTTGCTTTACAGCTCTTCAGCGATGGAAGTTTTTAGGTCGGTGCTGATATAAAAACCAAGGTGGGGGTTGGGGGGGGTCGCTGGATGGCAGCCTTCCAGTGCCGCCCCGTCCCTGGTCAAGGCTCAGTGGGTCCCTTCGTGGTCCTGGATGCCCTGGCGCTGCTCCTTCATCAGAGGCTGGGGGGCCAGGGGCGGGGGAGGGTGGACATAACCCTCTCACTCTAGAATGTGGTTTTCATTCAGGGGTGGTTCTGACTTGTCTTCTAATCTGTGGAGTCTTCAAAGAGTGCCCCGACCTACTATTCAAAAAGGGCTGAATCAGTGCCCATTAAGGAAATGGCTACTGAATCTGTTGACTTTAAAAAAAAGAAAGAAAGAAAGAAAAAAAAAAAAAGAGAGTCCCTGCCTGTTAGGCTCGTTGCTTCGACACCTATTCATCCGTGATAAATTGCCTTAATAAATCCCACCGAGCCCGGGAACTGTGAGCATGAGGCTGAGTTAAGGATGGGGGGCATTCTTCTCCTGGGAGACAAGACCGCGTGATACGCGGCGGCCCAGGACTGCTCCGTGGCACTCGCTGCAGCGGGGCTGGTGCCACCGAGCCTGTGAAAGAAGGCAGAGCCCTTCGTAGGCGGCAGCGGCGGCCCGCTCAGCCGGTCCAGAGCTCAGAGGTGCATCTCGGCGCGCTGCAGGGGAGAGGGCGTCTCGGGTCTCACCGGGGCTGGCACCTGTCCGCCGCGCTGTCTGGGGGAGGGGTGCTGAAGTAGCAGGAGTCAGCCATGGTGGCCTCCCACGGCAATACGGGGGAGAAGCCACCAGCCTTGGGGGGCCCACAGCTCCATGCTGGGGTCCAGGCTCTACACATGTCCCTGGAGTGCTGTGGGGATCAGGTCAGGTGTGCGACAGGACCGCGTGAGCTGTTAGGGACACCTTATCAGTGAAGAATCATCCCACAGTTGATCAATGTTTGTTAAGCAACTATCCTGTGCTAGACACTACCTTTGACCTTTGGGGCACACACGGGGCAAAGCCATGGGGTCCTTACTCTGATAGAACTCGCATCCTGGTGGCAGAGACAGACAAGAGCAAATGGATGTGCAATACAGGAAGGGGGAGATTTGAGCAGGAAGTGGCAGCGTCTGATCTGAGTTTCCAGAGAATGGTCCATGAGGGAGGAAATGGGAGAATAAAGAAATACTTGCTTCCTAGTGTTTCCCAAAGGGGTGCCACAGAATTCCTTAGGAACCCCGTCGTTTTCACTGTGTCGTAACGTGTACATATGGCATGTTAGAAAAGAATGTAATCCCTAAAATCCCACACAAACGTCAATTTCATAGCAAATTATAGAGGCAATTTTATATTCAGTTTACAGCATTTCTTACGTGTATAGTCTGTATAATTCTATTATGCAGCTATTTTCAAAGTTTATCTTAAACATTGACTTTGTTAGGCCCAGAGGACTAGTTAACAGCACGTTCGTGACCAGCTCTCCACCCGCCCACCCATCCGCGTATTCCTGAACAGGCTTTCGCGGGGCGCCGTGGGGTAGCGTGCCAAGCCTGCGGTGGCCGGGACGTGGCCCCGCTCTCACGGTGGCCCCGGACATCAGCGGCTCCTCCAGGGCTATGCTGGCCGCAGAGTGCAGCGCCGTTTGCTGTGGCGAGAACGGCGTCGGTGCCGCTCTGGGATGGTGGGGCAGGGGGCGGCGCTGGCTTACGGGCTGTGAAGCTGAGCCCGGACCGAGCCGCACGAGGAGAGGACGCCTGACGGGCGGACGAGAGCGCCCCCTCGCGGGGCCCTGCAGGCCCGCGAGCCGGGACCGTCCCTGCTCCCGCCGGTGCAAGGCCTGTGGGCCGCGGACCCAGGAACTCCCGGGTCCCTGTCTCTTCTCCTTCTAGAGAGAGAAAGACCTCTTCTTTTTTTTTTCTCAGTATTTGTTTAAATTTCCTTTGTGTCCTGGACATTTTCTTTTTATCTTTTTTTTAGGTGGGCTAAGTTTAGATTTACAAAGAAGTTGCCAAAAATGGGAGGTTCTTTACACTTCTCACCTAGCTTCCCATGATGCTTACATCTTACATAATTACAGTGAAATCATCAAAACCAGGATGTTAACGTTGGTACATTATTAATGAAATGACAGGCCTTACCCGAATCTTACCGGTCTTTTCCCAGTGTTACTTTTCCAGGATTCAGTCCAGGATCCAAAATTTCATTTAGTAGTTATTTCTATTATGATTATTAGTCTCTTCCAATCTGTGACTATTTTTCATTCTTAACTTGTTCCTGGCCACCCCTAAGGACACAAAACCCCTAGAGTCATGTAAGATTTTATTTATTTTTAGAGAAAGGGAGGAAGAAAGGAAGAGAAACCTCAGTGTGTGGTTGCCTCTCATGTGACCCCAACTCATGGGACCTGACCTGCCACCCAGGCCTGCGCCCTGACGGGGAATCGAACCAGTGACCCTTTGGTTCGCAGGCTGGCACTCAGTCCACTGAGCCACACCAGCCAGGGCCCCCTATAGCCATTTGAAGAATGTCAGGGCTATGGAGTTTGGCTGCCCAGAGAAGGTCTCAGATATCGAGGTTCCCATCATCGGGGCCATCCGGGCACAGGGGGAATGAAGTGGCCCCTCTGTAGATGCTGCGAGGGGAACGTGCGTAGGCACCGGGGGCGGGCCCATGTCCCAGGGGCGGTGCCCCGGCTCTGGTGGCAGTGAGAACCGAGGGCTCTCCCTGCAGCATCTCGCTCCTGAGCTCGGCGCTGTGATCAGCTCACCCGGTTTGAATCTGGGCAAAGTATTTCCCCCTTCTAAGCTTCAGTGTTCAACTTTGTAAAGTGTGGATAATAATAGCACACATCTCAGAGCAGCTGTGAGGAGTCAGTGGGATAAAGCATGCAAAGTATTTGATGCCATACTTGAAACGTGGAAAACATTCCCTGTTTGTTCATTACTGTTACTGTTCTATTGTTATTATTGCTATTATTACTTACCGTGCGTGTACGATTTGCCAGGCATGATGTTAAGCCCTTTGCCATTATATCTTGCTCTGTCCTCACGGCTCCTCTATAAGAAAGTTCTTATCCACATTTTCCAGGTAAAGAGCCTGAGGGGCACAAGTGGCTTTGGACCCGCCTCTCTCCGCGCTGCACACGCTGCCCGAAACGCTGCCCTGTGGCCTTGCCCACGATAACGGAGCTATTTCCTGCGTGTGGTGGTTTAGGACTCTGTCTCGTCCATGGGTTTCATTTCATCTTCCACACGCCCATGGGGGCTGCAGTGCCCCTCCCCCCCGTTTGGTGGGTAAGGAAAGCGAAGGGCAGTTTTAGAAGGAAGTGAGATACTCCCTCTCCCTATGTACATATTCTTTCCAGATGCCGGCAGTGTTGCTCCATGCCCTTAATTTACATGCACTGACTTTCGCAGAGCATCTTGGGCTGTCCGAGTGCATCGGTGTGAGCCCCCCACCCCACCCTGCACAGGCGCTGCCTCCAGGGGGTGGGCTGCCAAGGCTGCAGGACCAGCTCAAGGGACAGACCTCTAGCTTCTTCCTCACCCGCAGGAGACCTTGGACTAAGGCTGCCTGGAATTTCCCCCCATGTGCCAAAGGATGCTATGGTTTAGGGTTTGTCTTTTCCCCCAGAGAAGTTACAACCCTAGACTGCACACTGGGGACCCTTCCCATCTCCCACCCAGCCACAAGGCCTGGATCCCTTGTGCCTTTGTTTGGAAATACACGATGGTGGATGAAGTCATTACCCATTTGTTCAAACCCACAGAATGCACAGCACCAAGAGTGAACCCGAGTGCAAACTGTGGGTGACGATGACGCATCAGTGCAGTTTCGTCTGTTGTGACAAGTGCACCCCTCTGGTGGGGGGTGGGTACTGGCGGAGGCCGTGGATGTGGGGGCAGGGCGTACACAGGAAATCTCCGTACCTCCCCCTCAATTTTGCTGTCAGCCCAAAAAACTTCTTTAACAACAATAAGAAAAAAAAAGCCTTAAAACATGGAGACAAAAGCTAAAGCTAGTTTTCGGTGGCACGCTCCCTGGCCATGAGCTGCTGGAGGCAGCGGTGGTTTGTGTTTTCCTTGGGCCCCTCTGGACCCAGGATATTGTTGGGCACACAGTAGGGAGTCAAAATGTTTGCCCATCATGAGACAACAAGGAATGACTTCAGAGTGGCTGTGTGTGTCCCATTGGACACCTGTCTGACTTTGCCATGACCCTTCCCGGGGAACACAAGGGGCGCGGCGGGGGTGGGAGCCATGGGGGAGGGGCGCTCTGAGTTCACTGCGCCCCTGGTCTTTTTTTCTTATTGGACAAGCAGGAGGGTGGAGGCAAGCGAGGGGGTGGCAAGGCCAGGTCTGAGACTTTCGCCCTTCACATCACCCAGGCCAGGCATGGGGAGTGAAGCCCAGCCTCCGCAGCGGCGTGCTCAGCAAGGCTGTGACTGCTGGAATCCATGCCTTCCATTAAATATCAGCCTGGCGGATCTGGATCTGGATATTGTGCTCCCGTCGCTGCTGACCAGGGCTGGGAGGCCGGCTGGGGCTGGGGGAGGGCCAGGAGCAAGCCCGCGTGGGGGAGGGGTGGAGGCTGGGCGGGGGGCGGGGGGGGAGGCTCTCCTTGTGAACTCCCCCCTCCCCCGCCCCTTGCCAAATCGTAAATTAACAATAGTGGACCTTGTTAAGTGCAGCTCCACAAATTAATATGAAATATAGCGCTTTTTCATAAGCTTGAGAACCAGATTTAAAAGCATATTGGTGTTTGTACACAGCAGGCCGTAATGATCCATTATCCTGCAGACAGCGGAGCTTGCAGCAACACATAAAGCAGAGGCAGTTGGGCCATCTGCTTTGATTTCTGCAGCGTCCCCAGAGGCCCCGGGGAGGGGCTGACGGTCTCTCCATCTGCCCTTACATTATCAATTACAGTTGAATTATGCCGGGTGCTGCAGGGGCCGGCAGATACGGAGGGGAGAGGGTGGCACCTGAAAAATATCGATGAAAATCCATATGTTGGGAGCCAGCTGTTTATTTACAAGTCCTTGACATATCTCTCCTCACTTTCTCTGCTGCTGCCTTTTTTAAGGTTCCTAGAGACATTTCAGTTGAGTGTGAACTTGAGAAGAAATTAGGTGTAACAGCATAGCACCCCATGAATAATATTTCAGTTTCCTTTTTATACAGTGGAAATGCGCATGGAGCAAAAAACATCAGGTCGAACAGATTTTAAATTATGAAAAAAAAAATAAGTTGTGAAAACATCTGGGGTGGCAGCTACAGCTTGTTATGTTTATAAAACATGTCGGAACAGGCGGGGCCGCGCACACTGTAAAATTTTGGCAGCTTAGAAATCATGTGTAAAACTGTAACTTTTATGAAATGGTAAGTGTTTATGAAAGCTCGGGGAATGGGGAGGGAGACAGCCGAGTGGCCGGTGCTTTCAAGAAGCCCCTGACCACAGCTTCTAGGAATGCGGCTCTGCTGAGAAAGCAATGTTTGCCTTTGTTCTGACTTGTGTATTTTTTTTCTTTTCCGACAAGGAGCTTATCTTGTTCCTGGTCCAGTCGGTTCTAGACTGGAGAGGTGATGAGCCGCCACACCAGTTGGGCCGGGCGGGGCGTTACGGCGCGAGAGCCCTTCCAGTTGGGTGGGGGTTTTCACTCTGTTCTCCTCGCACCCCACGTCCTCCCTCTGCAGCTACTCAGCCAGAGAGTCTGTGGGTGTGTTTGCTCAGCTGAGAGTTCCCGCTCAAGGGTTGCCACAGGTCAGCAGGTGGCCGGGACAGCAGGACTCATACCGGCCTCACTTTATGAGACGCGCCAGAGGCAGAGCTGCTTGCAGGGTGAACGATGGGAGGGAGATGCGGTCAGGCTCCAGTTTTCCACCATTCGCTTGCCCCAGGGTAGCAGGCGGGGTGGGGGCAGCTCTGGGGGCCTGTTGGCCTTCAGGCCAACTCGAAGATCCCAGCACTTACCGTCGCCTTCCTTGTGCTATGCTGTGGACATATGTTATACTTTTGAGGTCATTCACTAAGAGCTTCCTGAAGGGAGCGATGGAACTTCCTTTTGCGGCTTCTTAAGGCCGCATGGCTCCTGGCTTCCCCTAAGAGTTCACAAAGTGCTGGATGAGTGAGCGAGCTGGTGAATGGGTGGGTGGCTTAAGGACGTTCTGTGCATGAACAGGCTTGGCAGCAGCAAGTGCGAAGTCCAAGAACACAGCGTCTGCGTTCCGCAGTACGGGCGCATGGCCGGGCTGCCAGCTCTGCTCCCGTGGCTGGCTGGCTGGCTGGCTGGCTGGCTGGCTGGCTGGCTGTCCGGCTGTCCTACCGGTCCGCGTCATGCAGGCGGCGCAGAGCTTTCCCTGAGACCGCCGGGCAGCTCCCCGAGCGGAGGTGGGGGGCGGGCGGGAAGGAAGGCTGTGAGGGCTGTGCGCGGGCTCTGCCGGTTCCTCCTGTTTTGTCCACAGCCTCTCAGCCCCTGGAGTCCTCTGGGTGTCCCCCATCCCTCCTGGTGCCCTCCTGGCTGTGCTCTCGGGCTCGAGCCCATCCCCAATCTCCCGGGAGCGAGGTCACGTGTGCGCTGACCTCGCGGTGCGCCGCTGGGAACGCACAATGCGCGAGAGCCTTCGCACTGTGGCACTGGGACCCTGTATGACATTTTGGGGGACCCAGTGCAGGCGAAAAAGGTGGGGCTCCTTGATCAAAAGTTAAGAATTTCAAGATGGTGGCAGCAGAGCATTCACCAAGCACAAATTAAAAATTGCATATGTGGCTCGCCTGTGTACTTACCTCCCGCTTGTTATTTATGGGGAACCAGAGCTGGTCACATGACCAAGCCAGAGTTTTCCTGGGAAGGGCTGCACAGAAGTGTGAATATGGGAGGCGGGGTTCATCGGGGACCCCAAGCAACGATCTACCATGGCTTTCGAGGTTTCCAATTTGTTCAATTTAGAAAAACTGTACATTGCAATTTTATAAAATGACCTGATACCAAAAACTGTATCAAAAGCGAGATAAGAGTTCAGAGGACACCAAGAATTTCACAGTGTTGTGTAAAATCAGCAGGCAGAGCCTTGGAAATGGCTTCACCCTCACGCATCTTGGGGCACCGGCTTTCCAGTTTCTGGTCTCGGACAGAGAGGCTTGGGGTGCATGTCCACACCGAGGGGGTGTGGCTGCAGCCATTTGCCGGGGATGCGGTAACAAAGCGCCCCCAGAGCTGAGACGACACCGGTGCATCTCCTCAGGGTTCTGGCGGCTGGACGTCCAAGATCAAGGTGCCGGCAGGGTCGGTGTCCCCCAGGGCCTCTCTCCCCGGCTCGTGGATGCCTTTTCTCCCTGTGTCTCTACACCATTTTCCCGCCGTTGTAGCGTGTGCTCCTCTGTACTTCCCAGGACACCAGCCCCGTTGGGTTAGGGCCTCCCCCGAACATCCTTGTTTTAACTAAACACCTCGGTAAAGACCTCCTCTCTGAATACACTCCCGCCCTGAGGGGCTGGGACTCGGGGCTCCACTATGGCCGTTTCTGAGGAATACAATTCAGCCTGTGACAAAACAATCTCCAGGATGAGTCCTCTTTCTGACAGAGCAATTTCTGTGTTTAAACGCATAGGAGTTTGTTTGAAGAGTAGAAATAGATATAACATTCCAAATGCATTACAAAGTCTCCTGTTTCCTCCTTCCCAAGGCCACGTTTCTGTGGTGAAATGGGACTGAAAGGCATAGTTGCAACACTGAAAAGGAAGCGAAGAGCGTCAGGTGCCTGTCGCTAGTGTATGTGCACATACGCACACATTTGGGGGGCCCTTTCTGAGGCATCCCTTTCCCTCTGCTTATGTCTGAAGTAGGGCCTTACTTAAAACAAAAACGCAGCCCTGGGCGTTGGGCAGAACAGGCTCCTCAGAGCCCGGCGGGCCCTGGGCTGCAGGCCCGAGTGTGTCTCACAGCCAGCGAGGTCCGGGCTCCGGTCACGGCCCCGGGAGGACTCTGCCCCCTGCTTCAGCGCCGGGGCCTGGGCATACAGCCGGGGCTTATTACTTGTTGTGCAGTCACTGCTGAGACACCTAAGATACTATATCCTGTTATTGTCCTGGCACTGGAGGTGTTTTTCCACTGACTTTTTGTAAAGCTTTTTGTATCTGATCATTTTACAGAATTGTGTTATATCGTTTTTCAAAATGGAAAAACATGGAAACATTGGAAGATGGGATGTGATATTTAGGATGTGTTAATTTGGTTAAGACAGAGGGAAATGTATCCCAGAAAGAAGGAACGGCATGTGCAAGAGTAGGAGGGTGCAGGGTGAATCCAAAGGCTCAGAAGGTGCCCAGCGGGGCCTCAGTGGGCAGCAGGGGTGTGTCACAGGAGGAGGGGGTATTTAGGGGTGTGTCATTTACGGGTGAAGAGGATCGCGGGAGCTTCCGTCTCCGCTTTGGAGAGTGTTTTCATTCATTGCGTTGTTCTTCATGCCCGCTGGCCTGTGTCAGAACTTTTTGGGAAGGCTTAGTGAGTGGCTCCTCCATATCTCAGAAGTCGTCAAGGGCCAAGTCTTCTCTCCTTAACCCCAACCCTCCAAGGCCCTGGCATTTCCTAGTAGGTGGCTACAGAAGGGATCGGTTCCTCAAGGACCTGGCTCTCCCCAACCCTGTCCTTGCACATTTCCTGGGGCCTCGCCCAGCTCTCCCCTGCGGGGGCCTCTGCTGTCCCCCGATAACGCCCAGGCGGAGCGCAGCAGTGCCACGCCACATCGGCCGTTTTCCCTCCCTCCGGCTCCTTTTCCTAGAAGCCTTACTGAGAGGATGCTTCAGGTGGCCCTAGGGTGGCTCCAGCCGACACCCCCCAGGGAGTCCGCTGCCTGTCTGCGCTGAGGGCCGTAACCCTGGGGAATAACGATTCCATGTCCTCAGGCCAAAAAAGGGTGGGGGACTCCACTGTGACTCACTCGTGAATCCTGACGATCCTTTGTCATTGTTGTGCTTGCCCTTTCTTCTGCCTGGGATGCTTCTTCCCTCACTTCCTTCTGGTCGCAGATGTTATGAGAAAGGGCTTCCCTGGAATAAATGGCCTAGAATAAAATGAGCCGTCACTGTTGATCTTCCTCACCCTAACTTTCTGCTCTTCTCTAGCCCTCCTTGGCACGTTTCCCTGATACTGCTGAAGCCATAACTCATTTACCAACCATTCATTCATCACCATTCATTCATCACACAAATGCTTTTTGAGCACCTACCGTGTGGCAAGGATCATGCTTTGTTATAGAGCTAAAGAGAGAAACAAAGGAGTCCCGGCCAATGTGGCTCAGTTGGTGGGGCGTCGTCCCACAGACCAGAAGGTTACCAGTTCAGTTCCCAGTCAGGACTTATGCCTGGGTTGTGGGTTCGGTCCCCGACTGGGGCTGGTACAGCAGGCAGCCAATCGACGTTGCTCTCTCATGTTGGTATTTCATTCCCTCTCCTTCTCCCTCTCTTCTCCTCTCTCACAATAAATAGATATATATCTGTATGTATGTAAAAAAGAGAGGAACAAAGGGAAGACCTCTGCCCTCATTCTTGAAAGATACGACTAGCAAAGAAGTGGCCAAATACATCCGGCCTGTTCACAGTGGAAGCAGGGGGCCCGCGGAGCCCTCCCCAGTGTGAGCGGTCAAGGACGCCGCGTGTGAGGGAAGGGCAGGAAGGGCAGGCTGCCCCGGCCTCTCCTCTGTCACCTTCTAGCTCTCACCACTTGTATGACACAGTCTCTAACCCCAAGCCGGGGGCGGGGCAGATGCTGCCGTCACCCCTCCATCCTTCTGCATCCCTTTGCCTCCCTCTGCTCCGTCCACCTTATGCCAGTTTCAAGACAAACGCTTCGGTGCGGGAACATCGACGGGCGCAGACCGACAGCCGGGGCTGGGGGCGGGGCGTTCGTCCCCACCGGCAGCGCTGAAGCCCCGGTTGCGCCTTGGCCACGACATTTCGTAGGGTCTCACCCCGCCCGCGGCCTATTCACCTAAACCTGATTTTGCAGCCCTTTTAATCTCAGGAAACTCAAAGCCCTTCCACAGTCTACAACGGTGACCTTTTCAAAATGCACACCTGCTCGCGCCACCCCCTGCCCGGGCTGAGACCTGTGCAGCGGCTTCTCGCTGCTCTGGTGATAAAAGCTGCCTCCGGGTCGTGGCTTGAAACCTGGGGTGGTCTCGCTCCAGGCGCTCCATCCCCACCGCCCACTACCACCCTGCTCACCCCTCCCTGTCCTGTGTGGTCCCACCGGGCCCTTTCCCAGCCTCTGGCTTCCGTCGGCTGCCTCCCAGCATTTGCACACGCTGTTCCTTCGTCCTGGAATGTTTTTCCCTCTCTCTGAACGAAGTTCGCTCACCTTTAATACTGAACACAGATTTACCATTCCCGGAAGGACTCCTCTCACGAGCCCTTGTCTTCTCCTTTACGGAGACTGGCGTGGTCGCAATTCCATATCCGATTCATGACACCTCCCCTAGCAGCGCGCAAGCTCTGTGAGGTCTGGGGCTGGGACCGTTGCTTCTGATGGCCATATATGCCCAGCCTATCGCCGGGCCTGCGATGGAGTGGGTACTTGTCAATGTCTGTCGAATGAGCAAACAGCTGAATGAACGGATGCAAGTATTTTTCTTAGCGCTGCCCTTTGGGCACAAGTGGGATCAATAGGAGTTGTCGGAGGAAAAGCAGCCCCTTTCCAAGCACACAGGGCCCTGCCTGGAAAATACGCAGTTGCTGTTCCTAAGTCACCCCCCTTCCTCTTGCAAGTTGCTAGGGACAGTCCGGCCTTGGAGACAGTGACGCCTGTGTTGGGGGTGGGGGAGGGTGTGTCTGAGGGAGCACCCCGGAAGTGGGCTGACTGCACTCTTGCCTCTCCGTGTTGCATTTGAGCGTTCAGAGATCTACGTTTATTTTCCCACATGTCTTTTCTACTTCCTTCTCAACACAAGTTACAGTCTTTCTCCCTCAAAGGTTGTTGGTGTAAATGGAATAGAATTGGCTAGGATCATAAATAAGATTCAGGAGGAGGAGCTGACATAGGTTTGGCGGATGAGCGCCTCGCCCTCCTCCTCTGTAATTTATTGTTTTTCTGCTGTAGGAAGCCAAATGATATTTCTCTAATTAACAGCCACAGGCAACTATAGAATAAATCACCATCACAGCCTTTTTAGTGATGCAATCACTTTATGATCAGGGGATATAAATTAAACATCATAAATGCATCTCACGCAGCAGAACATAATGGAAGAAGAGAGAGGGGCTGCCTGGCCCAGGGGACTGGGCCCGAGCGGGATCTCCGCTCTGGGAGCTGCTGATTGCGCCCCAGCATCACCTGGGACTGCATCCAGCCCCCGGACAGGGGCGCCGGACACTCGTGTACTTTCCTTTGTGTGTGGCCCATAGGTGTGACGGGGTGTGTGTGCTCCGGAGAGCCTAGGATCTGGGTGGGAACTTCAGCCTTGGTGCTGATTTCTATGTGACCTCTGGGAAGCCACTTGCTTCCACGAGCTCTATTTTTCCACCTGTAAACCGGAGATCATCATAGTACTTACCTCATGGCGTGGTTGTGGGCGTTAATGCATCCGTGTGTGCAAGGTGCGCAGCCCGGGCCTCACGTGTCAGGAGGAACT
This sequence comes from Pteronotus mesoamericanus, assembly GCF_021234165.1. NCBI lineage: Eukaryota > Metazoa > Chordata > Mammalia > Chiroptera > Mormoopidae > Pteronotus > Pteronotus mesoamericanus. The sequence goes on along the minus strand of NW_026555086.1, from coordinate 4,710,410 downwards.
GAGCTCAGTTGAGCTCCGACAATCATTGTTCTCCTCATCCCGAGCCTCACATTCTGCATCTCTTCATCTCAGTACATAATCCTTAAAATGCCGACCTCTGGGCCACGGATCCCCCACCCTCAACAATCTGCTTCCACAACCTGGCGTAGACCCTAGGATTCTGCCTCCAATAGTGCTGGTACTTCTGGTGTTGGTCTGGGAGCTCACGCGGAAAGCCCTGCTCCATGGCATGCTTGGAATATTCAGACATTTGCTGAGCACCCAGCTCGGCCTGAACTCCACCTGCGAGGAAGACCACTGTGCCAAACAGAGCCAGGCAGCAGGTGTAAACTTGTTTTTATATTTCCTTCCAGGAAGTAAACCGGGTGGGTTTTGCTGGAGGCCCCACCTGTCCCCACTCCCCCAACTCAGAGCTCAATCCCTGTAAGTGTGAAGTGGCTGGGAGACCAGGCCCCCCTCCCCGGGGTCAGGGTGGGGCAGCTGAGCGACAAGGAATCCTTTCTACGCTTGGACCTGCTCCCTTCCACTCTGCATCCTCTTTCTGCAAATTTATACTTTTTTTATAGTCCCTCCAAACAGAGTCTTGGGAAGGGGGTTCTGCCTTACAGTTTATAAATCATTTATCTGTCTGTGATCTCTTATAAAATCCCTAGTCTTGTGAGACTAGCAGGAAAGAAAGATTATCTTCATTTACCAGATGAGAACACTGAGGTTTGGAAATTAAAAAAAAGGATTTTCTTGAGGTCAGACAGTTCTTTAAGGGATAAATGAGTCTTGATTCTAGGATCTTCAGCCCTGGATCTACTACTGTTTTTCGCACCGTGACATAGAAGCTTTGGTCTTTCTCCAAGCTGAGAAACAGGTGGTTGTGAGTATTTAAAGTCATGTAGAGACAATCATCATATTCTGAGATGAAGAGCACATGCATCTATCTCTGCGGGGGCCGAGGTGATGCAGGACCACTTGTCATAGCTCTTGTCCCTTTGCCCCTCCGTCCTCTCTGTCCCTTCGTACTGGATACATGGGCCATTTCCTTCTCCCCTTTGTCCCTTCTGATCAGTCCTCTGATCAGTCCTCTAGGCACTTCCATGTTCCCTGCTCAAGGAGAGGCTGGACCAACCAGAGGGAAGAGAGAGGAGGCTCCCTGGAGGGTTCTGGTGTCTCCAAGCCTGGGCTGCAGGAGGGGGCGGGGCGGGGGGTGCCCCTGAGCATCAGTTGAGCACAGATCTGGGGAAAGCCTAATAAGCAAGGAAAGAAGCGAGCGCTGGGCCCTGCGAAGGGAACGCGTGGCAGGGACGTGACCAGGGCGGTTGCCTTGTGAGGCCGAGCAGAACCACGTCCCCAGCGGCCCCTCGGCCTCTGCTGGAGCTCCTCTGAGAAGGTGGCGTCTGGTTCGCACTTGGAGGACAGACGGGCACTTCCTCTGTATCTGCCGAGGGCCCAGCCTCTCCGCTGAGCACAGTGCAGAGCAGCCTCCCTTCCCCTTGCACGAGCCCCGGACCGCTGGGTGGGGGTGGCCCCCACACGGAGCTCGGGTCTCACCAGCCCTTCTCGTGGGGCCGCGCCCTGCTCACCAGCACAGGGCGCTGCGTGCACCTGAGGTGGCGGGCAGGAACCCTGGGCACCCAGAGGGCGTGGGGATGTGTGTGTGTGTTGAATAACATACTTTATATTTTTAAAGCAGTTTTAGGTTCATAGCAACATTAAGGAAAAAAGCGCAGAGGTTTCCCACTTACCCCTTCCCCCCACACATGCACAACCTCCCCCGTTATCAACATGGCCACCAGCGTGGAACATTTGTTCCCACTGATGGGCCTACACCAATGTGTCACTGGCACCAGAGCCCACAGGGAACATTAGGGCTCACTCTTGCTGTTGTACATTCTAGGGTTTGGACAGACGTTTATTGACAAATATCCATTATTATAGTGTCACACAGAGTATTTTCTGTGCCATAAAAATCCCCTAGATTCGGCCTGTTCATCCCCCACCCCCAGCACACACCCCTCCCGCCCACCGCCCTTGGCAGCGATTGATTGTTTTTAGCTGTCTCCGCAGTTTCGCCTTTTCCAGAAAGTCCTGTAATTGGAACCACACAGTATGTAGACTTTTCAGATTGGCCTCTTTCACTTACTGATATATATACTTAAGGTTCTTCCATATCTTTTTATAACTTGATAGCCCGTTTATTTTTAACACTGAATACTATCTCATTGTCTGCACGTCCTGTGGTTTAGCCATTTACCCACTGAAGGACATCTCGGTTGCTTCCAAGTGTTGGCAGCTATGAATAAAGCTCCTGTAAACAGCTTCATGCAGGTGTTTGCGTGGGTATGAGTGTTCGTCTCCTTTGGGTAAATACCGAGGAACGCGATTGCTGGATCGTGTGGTAAAAATATATTTAGTTTTGTAAGAAACCACCCAACTGTCTTCCAGAGAGGCTGAAAGGCTTCATAGCGCCCCCAGCAATGAATGAGGGTGTCTGTTGCTCCCCAGCAGCCTTTGGAGAAGTCCACATCGTGGATGTGGGCTGTTCTCACCGGTGTGTGGTGGCATCTCTTCGGGGCGGCAGGCAGACAGCCCTCAGCAGCAGGACGTGCACGGGAGCCGTCAGACCGTCTCCAAGATCTCCGCCCTCCTCAGTGCCTAGGCTGCGGTCCATAAACCCGTGCCGTGCGTATGTGCGTGGGAAATACGGCCATGTAGCTTTGTGCCATGTCAGATATAACTTGTACACTATGTTCGAATATAAACATGTGACTAGAAGCGTTGATGGTTAAAATAAATTACAGGAGGAGACACTTGAAATGGGAAAAGCCTATCGATTCTTTCTCATGTGCATGTATGAAGAGCTTGACATGGCTGATATGCCCTGGCTGCGCACCGGAAGAGCGGGGCCGGTGTCGGACTTCGGCGGCGAGATCCCTGGCCCGGCGTGTGGGGAGCCTGTCTCCAGGCCGTTGGAATCTGAGGACCCCTGCCCCTCTCTCCTGCAGTAACATCCTGTTTGCTCCTAGACACCCCGCCCCCCACAACCCCACTCCCCAGGGCTCCGGGGGGCGGGGGGGTGCGACAGGAGGAAGCCAGTGTGGGCCACAGCAGGGTCTTCCCCACAGTGGCGACCGTGGCACTTTTGAGGCCAGAGGAGCAGTATCACGTCCTAACCACCTTGTTGTTCTTCAGCCCAGCCCGCAGTCCGTGAGGCCGCCCGTCCGTTCCGCTGCCCTCATCTGGTTTAGCCGGGGTCCCAAGCTATTAACGTTTCTCGAGGAGTCTGGCGAGACAGTCACGTCTTTTGCACCCCCTGCTATTCCGGCTTCCGAACCCCATCCCGTGTCAGCAGTCTCGCTGTGAAGGCTCTATCGACCCAGGGACGGAGGGACTTATCCTTCTTTTCAAGGTACGAGAGTGCACGTGGTCCTGGCACTTAACTCGCTGGCGGGGGGAGGTCGGCGCCGGCCCCCTTTGTCCACCATGTCTAATTAACACGGAGGCTGCCTTCTTTGATGAGTTCATAAGTGCTTCGCAGACACGCGGGATGTAGCAACTTTGCAAGACACTGTTTAAAGATCTTCGACATCTGAGAAAGCCACAAAATCCAATAATCCTACTTTCAGAACTCCAGGGTGTCCACTGAGATCAATCTCATATCTAAACATCACATAAAGAGAGTGCATCGCATTATAGACTGCTTTTTATTGAGCACCACCTAAGAAACAGCATTAGACAGTTTAAAAAAAAAAATGGAGTCTAGACCAGAGGGAATGGCAAAGATTGTCAAATTCTGGAAAATTTTCCCCTTGATTAAAGCTGCACTTTCAAAATTGCTGCGTTATTAACAAAAGTCAGCTTAGCTCCAATTTATCTTTTGGACAGTTTCTTGATGGATTAGATGTTGAGAATAAACTGGAGGAGCTTTTATTTTCTTCTTTGGGCACAGACAAAGCTGCTATTGATGCTTCCCTTGGCATCTGCTGTTGTAATACCTGTGCAAGGCCCATCTGAGTGGGTCAATGAGTGTTGAAGGTTGCTTTTGTTTTGGGAGGGGGACCCTTAGACCTCTGTTCTGGAATGTACCCCGCAATGTGAAGTGTATCCGGCATTTGTTAGGAGACAGGGCCCAAGCGCCGGGAAAGAGAGCAGCGGATTCACGCGTCGGAAGAGCCTCCGCCTCCTGAGGCTGAAGGAAGCAATGAGGTTCCAGGGATGGTGCTACTTCTTTCTTGAAACATAATAGCATCGAAAAGGCTTCCCATTGTCCTTTAGGATGAACAATAAATTTCCTTGGCTTGGCATGTTTAATTTAATTTTTTTCAGTATTTTTATTGTTTTCACTATCTCCAAACCTGTGCTCCATGGAACACAAAGTCCATGTGTACGCAGAGGAGATATCCCTGTGCTTATTTAAGCGTGGGAGGGCTGGCGGGACAGAATTTTAAACGATTTCCTTTTTTAGGATGGCAGGACTGTCCAGAGCCTTCAGTATAGTGAGGTGCCTTGTGAATTTCTAAGGGGTGAGGGAGAGGAGCTAGTGTCGAAGTTCCTAAACACATTTGATCATGACATTCTTTATCAACAAACCTCTCCTGATTGACATTTTGGGAATATACTTTGGCACATGCTGCTCTGGGTACATGTTGCATTTCATTAGCCCCTCGCAGTTTAATCTGAAGAGAAATCCAACAGAAAGGGAAAGTCACGTGGGCTAGGCTTTCCCTTAAAATACTCTTCCACCTCTCCCTTGGGCTCTCCCAGGACTGGTTTTTCAAAACGGTGACACTTGTCTAAGTCGCTCATTCAAAGGCAGTTACTGGTCACTCGGTGGGGTCTGAGCTGTCACAGACACGAACAGTAGGTTGGAATTCACGATTCTTCAGGCAGCTCCCTTTCCCTCAGGTTGGTGCTGTTCCTGCGCGCCCGAGAGGCTCCGAGACAAGGAGCCTTGCCTCCCTCCTGTGCAATATCCAGACGTGACGCAGGAAAAACATCATTTCAGAGATGCACCTATTTTTTATATCAAATAATTCAAATCCACTCACTCTCTAGCAATTATAAAAATGCTTCTAATCTTTCTCTGAGCATCCTCTGTCCTTCCCTCTCAGCCAATGAGAGTCCATCGCGGACACCTGGAACGCAGTCCCCGCTCTCTCAGCCTGTGTCCTGGCACTCAGGTGACTTCACAGGCCCTAACGCCCAGCGGCCCTTGCCTCCCCCTCCCTCTCCCCTCGCCTCCCCCTCTCTTCTTGCTCACCCTCTCTGGCTCCTCCTCCCTCTCTCTTCCTCTATCCCCTCTCTTTCTTTCATAAATGTTCTAAGTTTGGCCTTTTGGTTACTAAGAGACAGGCCCGTGCCCTTGGGGCTTGCACAGACTCAGGGTTTGGGACAACAGATTAGAGCAGAGCGAAAATCAGAAACGCCACCACGACCCTCACATGAGTCTGCACTGTGCTCTGCGGTCTCCCCTTATTCTGTGTTGGTTCCCACTTAGGAAATTCCATGGCGTTGAGTTGGTAAGACGCTGACTCTTTTTATGGCAAGATGAATTAGTGTGTTACTTATATATTTTAAACTTAGTTAGACACTCCCTTAAGGCTCACAGCCAAGTCAATAAAGTTATGTTTGAAGATGGAGTTTGAAATTCTATTTTCATTCATTTTAATGGTTTACAAGTAGATTGCATTTCCTTCTTCATTCGGTGACATAAGTCAATAGGCATCCAATGTAAATGTAGTTCATTTATATCTGAATTGATGTTCTGTCCGCCATTACCTTATGTTTCTAATGCATTCTGATACATTAGTAAATAGGCTTGTCTGATTAATCATTAGCACATGAAAAGAATTAGCTGCTGCCTGCCAAATGGAATTATTGACAGTGATAAGGAGACCAAAGATGGTATCACCTGGAAATGGAGTCTGCAAGTAGTTTAAGAAAAAAATGCCTCTCTAATATGGAGAGCCTGAAAATAACGTCATTAATTCTCTAGGTGATAGGCGTTCTATACTTTTATTAAAATGATAAAAACAATCTTCTAACACTCAAATTTGATAAAAGAAACTCTTGATTGGCTTTACAAACTCCGTTGCCTAAAATCTAAATCAGTTTCCGGCCCAGGAAATAAACCTCTTGATAGAAATGCAGAGCGAGTGAGGCTTTAGAACCTTTAAGGAGAGAGCGGAGCCCCAAGGAAGGCCCTGCGAGCCCCTTCCTGCTGGATTCACAGCCTGAACTTCAGTCCTGTTTAGCGTGAGTTCCTGCGTTGCAGGTGGCCCCATTTTGGCCAGGGAAATCTGTGCATACACACTCCCTCACGTACTCGCTCACATGCACACACGCACGCCCGTGCAGGAGTGTCTGTACGTGTTGCCTTGGCGACCCCGTGCTGCGCACGCCCTGCACCCCACCCCGCTCCCGCCAGCGGTACCGCAGTGAAGGGGAACAGACCCAAGTCCGTGCGCAGCCACCCCAGCCTGTCCCCGGGTCTGGCAGCATGACGTACCTAACAGGGTCACAGCCCCGTCATTCTGAAAAGGCTCATGTAATTCTGCTGTGTTCTTGTCTGTGCCATTAGATTTAAAAGCCCTTCTGTGTGATGGCCAAGTATGTTAATGTGAACAAATGATCCAAGTCTGGCTGCCCGAGCTGCCAAAAACATGCGCCGTGTTCTCGGGCGTCCTCGGGCGCCTGCGGTGTGGCTGCAGGCCGCGGCCACTGTTGCTGGGGTGCGTGATATTCCGGGCTTTACAGCTGCGCTGGGCAAAGCGCAGAAGAAGCGCCACGGCAGGCCTCGGGGCCCCAGCGGGGCCGGAAGCCCAGGCGCTGGGCCTTTGGAAGCATGGCTGGAGCAGGGCCTGTCCCTTAGGAGACTTCGCCCGGAGCAAGGGCCCTGAAGAGCGCGCCTCAGGAGCCTAACTTCCCGTGTGCCTTCAGTGCTTCACCGTCTGTCTCTCCGTCCTCTGTTTCCCCGTCTGTCTCTCCTTCCTCTCTTTCCCCCGTGTATCCAGTGGTGACGATTATTGCTACCCCGCCAACCTCCCAGGGCATTTGAATTTGAAACAAAATGATGATTTTGAAACCGTTAGAAATGTTTTATCAAATGCAAGATGGCAGAGGTCCTGTTTTCATTGTAGTATGTCTTCTCTCTTTAAAATTAAACTCTCCTTGGCCTGTACTGTGGGTTCCCAGGCAACATGAACTGAACAAATATTGATTGACGTTAGCTCAGCTGGGAAGCTGCACGTTTCCTTTTGTCATTTCAAGTTTGGGGCAGAACCTTCTCTCACCCTTAAGGCCGGCTTCAGAGCCAGGTTATGCTCATCCTCACACGGCACACTGGAACGTGTGTGGATTCCGTCTGAAGGACAAGGCTGGTGGCCAGGGGACCCGTGGGTGTCCTCGGTTCCGCGTGCGCGTTTTGATCCTGGCCCTAGTAGGGAGCTGCCCCTATCGTCCTGACAGGCAGTGTTCCCCGGGGCTTGGCGAAGGATCGGCATGGGCCCCCGGGCAGAGACACGGACACACGGGAGTCACTGGAAATTCGTGGGCCTCGAGCACTGGGGAGATAGAACGAGACCAGCAGTAGCTTTGGCACAAACACAGAGGCCCAGGTACCTGCGTCCTCATCCTGCGCTTCTCACGGTTACGTTGTGTGACTTTGGGCAGAGTTGCTATGGACATATCTCTGCCTCAGTCAGCGTCCTCATTTGCAAAGTGGAGATAATGTCCCCAAACTCATGGGGCCGTGGGGAAGAGCGAAGGCGTACAGTGCACAGAGCCCTGAGTGCACCATCTGGCCGGGGTGAGGATTCGGAGAAACTGCGCTCCTTTGTTTGTTGCTGGAGATGATGGCGGGGACAGGGACGGGGACGGGGACGGGGACGGGGACGGGAGGCAGGCTGTGGAAGCTTGGAGCTGGCTCTTAGCTTTGCCTGGGTGTTAGCGACGTGATCGGGTCCTTGGAGTGACTTGTACCTGGACGATAGAGCTCTCTCCCCGAAGGGCTTTGGCGCCCTGTCACTCCTTGGCGGGCGTGCCTGTCTGGTTCACAGCCGTGTCACCAGGGCTGAGAGTAGGGCCCGGGACCCGGTAGGCACTCCTTACGTGTCTGCTCCCCAACGTGAATCCTTTGCTGCTTCTGTTGCGTTGGAGACACATTTGCCAGATTCATTGCAACCGAGTGAGTTCCTTTTCCTTCCATCTAAGAGAAAAGTAACAGGGGGACTATTTGTCTCCTGATACAAAGGACACGCTCTGTTTGCCTGTGTGGGCACCAGGCCCTGTAGAGGCGAACCTCCGTCTCTGCCGCCCAGCGCATGCGGGGACCCGCGGCAGCCCCCTGTGTTGAACCTGCCACGGAGGAAGCATCGGTGGGACCACGAGGACTGCCTCACGCTCTCCCTTCCCAGCTGGGCCCTCACGGCGCATTGCTTCATTTCCCGCCCCAGCTCCCCGCACGGTGGGCGCACGCTGTTCTCTGGGCGGGGGCGGGGAAGCCAGGAAGTGTGATGCTCTATTAATTATTACAGAAATAAACTGCGGGCTGAGACTTGCCACCCCAAAGCACACGTGTGAAAATCCCACTTTGCTGGTGACGAAAAACCTCCTCGCGAACTGCAGCTCTTCCCTCCGCAGCACGGAGGCAGGAGGGAAGCAGGGAGGGCAGGCATTAGGGGTGTTGTGAACAAATGAAAAAGTGTCCCTCGGAAAGGTGACGTTGTGAATCCTTCCCTTCCCTGGCGCAGTGTCTTCTGTAGTCTTGTGCACGTTCCTTTCAAGTATTAGTATTCCTGAAAAGAACCTAGGAAACAGGTTGTCTGTTGATTCATGGCGTGCAGTATGTTAGCTATTCATAACATTCCCATTTCATAATTTCTGCCTCTTTTGAATGCGTTCCAGATGTTCACCTGGCAAATGTGAATTTTAAATGCTCACTGTTTCAATTATTTTGTGTCCCAGGAACTTGAAACAAATTTGTAGTCTTCTTTGCAGAACCTTAAGGAGACCAAGAAATGGAGGGGGCGGGAGCCGGGGGCAGAGAATAAAGGCCTGTTTTAAAACAGAGATACTGACATGGATATGAAAATAGATAGAGCGTTTTGGTCTCTTGGCATTTTACGACAATATATCTTTATATATTTTTTAAGAGGCTGGTTCTATTTTTAATATGTGTTTTAAAGAAATTGACAAAACAGATGTATCATAGACTGACAGTAAGTTACATAAACCTTAAGTTAGTGTGAGGTTCAGACTAATATTTTGAGGGAAAAACGGCAACCGATGAAGTTCTGAAGTGAGCCCGCCCTCTGTGTTACTTAAGGGTCTCCCGTGCCGTGTGGCGTGAAAGCGGCGGCAGCGCAGATTGTGGGAGCAAAATGTGCTGCTTCAGCTAAACGGGCCTGGCACCCCCCTGCACGTCCGTTAGGTCCGAAGCAGGGTAGGGTTTTTGGTGAAGAAGTGACCTTAGGTTCTCGTGATTTGATTCATGAGAGTTACTTTCTCTCAATGAAGTCTGTGGTTTACAGTATTGTTTATAAATATCGAGTCCGTGTGGGGAGGGACGTGGATGCTTAAGATGAGCAAAGCTTTGAGTGCCCTCCATCAACTGCGCTGTATCAATTAGGGTAAGGTTCTGCCACTGTAAGAAAGAGACTCAACAATACAAGAGGCTTTAAGGAGAAAGGAATGTCTTTCTCCCTCGTGCCCAGGCCCCATGTGAGCAGTCCGGTCGGCGGGGCAGCCCCGCTCCGCATGTTTGGTGGGGACCTGGGTTCCTGCCCATCATTGTTCCTTCACGCCCGGGACAGTGCCACCGTCTCATGGTTGAAGTGGCCGCCATGATATCGAGTGGGAAGAAGCAAGTGTAGAGGAAGCGTCCCGCGTACCAGTGTTCCAGGGACCAGAGGCAAAACTGCCTGTCACGTCGGCAGGTGAGACCTAACTTGGTCACCCGGCCCACCAGCTGCAAGGGGGCCTGCCGAGGTGGCCTGGCTGAGCCCGCGGAAGCCCTGCAACGGTCCTGCTCCCGTGAGGGGGGGAGAAGACAGGTAGATGGACTCCAGCGGTCTCCATGGCAGCGCCCCCAACACACACACCCCTTCAGGCCCGTGCGCCCCTGAGCCGCCACCGCCCCCACCCCAGCGCACGGGGTTGTGGGTTATGCCGAACGCCAGGCCTCGGTCTTGCCGCCCTTTCCCCTCCTCGCTTGGACCCTTTCCCCTCCCCCTCCCATCTCGGCTTGCTGGGTTTTCACCCCAGTTTATGTATAATTTAATTGGCTTTTTATTGTGGCAACATTGGTTTGTAGCACTATCCACGCTTCAGGTGAACGGCATTATAACTCCGTGTCTGCGTACGCGCCGGAGTGTGCCAGGCACCAGCAGCCCGCTCTCCGTCGGCCATCGCGCGTGTGCCCCCCACCCGTGCGGCTCTCCCCAGCCCCCTCCCCTCTGGGAACCCGCAGTCCGTTGTCCACGTCTGAGAGTGTTTTGTTTCTCTGTTTGTTTCATGTGCCACTGTGAGTGAAATCATACGCCTTTTGCCTTTTCTCATTTGACTTATATCACTTAGCATAATGCCCTCAAGGTCTCCCGTGTTGTCACAAATGGCAATATTTCATCTTTCTTTTTTTTAAATCACATCAGCTTTCTTTATATTTTCCAGGCCTGGAGGGCAAAAACAACCCAACAAACACCATGCCGTATTTATCACATCCATTTGCCCTTTTTCCCTCCAAATTAACCCAAAGTTTCTCTCTCCTAGCCCTTTATATTACACAAAACAGGAGTTTTCATTGAAATATACAAATTAAATAAACCTAAGCAAAATAATTGCCAGCTAAGTAGAAATCCTGTGCCTTCTATTCTTTTCTGTTACCTTAATAGGCGACACTTGTTTTTTGGGTCCTCGTAGTTTAACTTGTGGGACCACCAGGGACTGTGAGAGGCGCCTGTGGCTCATCTTCGCCACGTCAGCTTCCACAATCAACGCACGCATGTTCCCCCGTGGGGGCCTGCGTGGCGCGAACAACGCGGGCTTCAAAGTTCGGTGGGTCTGGTCTTGAGAATCACTTGCCAGGTGTCTGAGGCTGCGTTTCTCCGCCCAGTCAGCCCAGCCTCAGTGTGCGCATGTCTGCGTCGAGAAGAATAGAACGCCTCTCCCGTGGTTCCCATGGGTATGGAGGGAGCGAGCAGAGGGGAAGTGTCTGGCGATACAGCGGCCCAGTGTGAGTAGCTGAGATCATCATAACAGCAGTGGGATCAGTAACGTTAGTGCCTCGGTCTCCTTTGTTGTGACTTGTTACTCTCATTTAGATGCACCATTAAATCCCTTTGGGCCCAGGCTCCTCCCCTGTAAGTCGCAAATTATACCCGCCTTACTTACGAAATCGTGCCGACGCTTGGACGAGTAAAAGAATGGGTGCTGGTGTGTTTAAGGGGGAAAACAACAGACCATACGAACTGCTGTATAAATATTAGTCACGTTTCATCCATGTCCTGAGACCGAGGTGCTGGATCTGTGGGTTTCAGACTATGGAATGGTGTTCTTCCGGACACACGGCTGGGTCCGGCATGTGATCCAGAATTCACAGGCAATGAAAGACCCTCCAGGCAACTGTTATTGCATCAGTTCAATCCCAAGCCCTGGCGCCTGAAGAAATACATAAAAATAATTTGTTCTATAGTTGGTCTAATATTTTCAGCCTTTAATATTCCCCAGTATATTAACACCTTCCATTAAATGGATGTGCTGGAGAGGAGTTGGTGGAGGCAAATTGACAGAATATTGACCGTAACTCAGCACCGTTAAGAAATACCGTGAACTCGTCCACTGGCTTTCTGTTGGTGACATGTTCTTATGGTCAGTTGGGGGTGTTACCAGCAAGAGTTTTGCTCTTCCTCATTATGACGTGGCTCTTGTTGTTGCTGTAGCTGATTTTCTACCCTAAGATGGCCTTGGCCGCTGAATATTGACAAATCAGCTTACATATATTTTTAAGTGGGTGATGTTTGTCTGGTTTTGGTTTGGATTATGAAAGTGTTCATTACAGAAGATGGAAAGTGTGGAAAGTGTAGAAAGTTGCCAATAAGAGATGTTTCTAAACACCCGTCACTCCTAATAAAGTTGTTTCCTTCTTTCAAAAATCTGCGCATTTCATAACTAAGGACGTGAGATGGAGGGAGAAGCAGGAAGGAGGGCATTAGGGGTTCGAGGCTGGCGAGGTGTTTTCAGATTCTCACTATGTGGAGACAGGGTGGGTATTTGTAAGATTGCTGTGGCCAGTGTAAAGGAAATAGAGGGATAGCAGCAAACTAGGAAGCGTGTGTATGCGCGCACCTGTGCGCAGGTGTGGGGTACCGTGCGTGGTTCGGTGGTTCTTGTATTTCATCAAGGAAGGAGGGGGGCGCTCTGGAGTCTGGGAGAGGCCAGGGCCGGGTTGGGCGGACCGCGAGAGAACAACAGGATTGGTGTGCGAGCCCTGGGAGGCCTGGCGAAAGGTCAGCACCTTCATCGGAAGGGCAGGCCAACCAGGCCTGCACCTCAGAGAGGGCTCCGGAGGCGGCGGAGGAAGCAGGGAGTCGCAGGCCCGTGGGTGCGCTGGCCACGTGAGGCGTGAGCTTGGGCTGGGCTGCGGGGCGAGGGGCTGGGGGAGGCCTCCAGCAGACAGCGCCCCAGCCTGGCCCCGCGTCTTCCGCAGGTGCTGGGAGCGGCAGATGGCAGGTGGCTCCGGCCCGGCTCCGTGTCCCGGGAACGAGGCCGCCGTGCCGCTGGGGGAGCCGGCAGTTGTCACACGACCGGGGCTCAAGCGTGCTGTGGGTACAGAAGCGCCAAGTGTCCAGGTAGTAGGGAAGGTGGCTTTTCTTCCTCCCTGTACGCACCTGGAGGGGTCAGGGTGGGAACTGAGTAAACACCGCGCTTTGGACCTTGCAGCGTTTCTCTGACAAGGGAGAATCCATTTCACTGCTTCTGCAGCTGCTGGGAGCCCTTTCAGAGAAGAGTCAGGAGAGCCCCTTCCCTGGACCCGGTACCTGGGTTAGTGGAGGAGTCGTCAGTGCTCGTCACGATACAGAACGAGGTCCTAGTCTTGAACTTGGGGCCTTGCTCTTAAAGCAGACCCTATGCTTAAAGTAAAAATTAAAATTTATGCCTGATTTATGACAGAGGGTTGAAGATGTAGCCGGTGGTTGACCGGATGTTAATTCTTCACTGATCCCCTCCCTAAAAGGGGAAAAAAAAAGCTCCCAAGCAAGTCTAGCCCTGTGTATATTTTCTTTACTTCCATAGTTCATCATGCACACTGTAGTAATTTGTTGACAGTACAAGACAAATCCATGATAAAACCAGAAAACTTCTCCAAAGTAAATATTTGGTGGTACAGAATAGGGGCTTTTTGCACATTAATCCAATAATAAAATATAGTCCGCGGGAGGAACAAGAGGCATTTGCTAATTTCCTAAAGTGCTGTGGGTCACAGAAGCTCCTAATTGATTTGGAAAATATTTTCTTTATGGAGAAGGCCTATTTCTAGTCAGGAGGTCCAGCTCCTGCCCGCTGCGGGCAGCTGTGGAGGTCCCTGGACCCCACGCACCCGTGGGGCGGGGACGGGAACGCGATCCCGTCTGCTCGGATCACATCCTGGTTTTCGGAGGCGACGCAGGAGTGATGGCTAAGAGGACAGATGGGACTGGGCGGTGTGACGCTCACCCTGGGCCCAGGGTGTGAGCTGCGGGAGCCGCAAGGGGCCTTTCTTCTTTGGTGGGGGCTTACCGTCCCCCTCGACACCTGCGTCACAGCAGCGCCAGGCCTTGATGGCACCCTGGAAGTGGCTCAGGAAGCAGGGTGTTCGATAGCAAGGGACGGATGGATGGATGAGCTCGATGTGCACACGCACTAATAACTGCAAGACCGGGGCAAGCGCCGCCGGCAGAGTGTTGGGCTCGAGGAGCATGCGTGTGCGGCGTGCCTGCCCTGTGTGAGCCGGAGGACGGTGATGGACGCAGGGGGGCGGGGGGATTCAGGGCGAGCTGCTCTGACAGGGCGACGCTTCGAGTTAGGGAGCAGCACAGGGGTTTGGTAAGAGAAAAATTTTATTCATAAAAACGTGAACTTGACAAATAAGGTCTATAAGCACGCTTGCAGCTAAACTCTGTCGTAGCTGATGCATACAAGGAAAATAGGATTAAAAATAGGAGGCATTTTGTAAAACTTACTATGTCCCAGGCCGTATGCCAAGGGCTTCCTTCTTAGGCATCATTCCAATGAGATTAGTAGTAGTTGTAGTAGTATTCCCTGGAGTTGATGAAAAACCTGAGCTTCAGAGAGGTTAAACGATCTTCCTAACACAGCTTGGTAGAAAGCTGGGACCAGAGCCACCGAAACGGAGAGCCTCATCCTTGACCCCGACTTCTTCGCTGCTGCTCGAGCTGATTGCCGAACCCTGGCGTGAGCCCGCAGCTAAAGGAAGCTGCGTGCGTTTCCCTCTGAAAATGCTTTAAAAACTAGGCACCATAAAGACAAAGTCGACACAGCACAACAGGAAGCCGTGACCCTTGGCGACTGTCCCCACGAGGCCTCCATGTTGGCGCAGAAGCCCCGGCCTCTCCGATGTGGGGTCAGGAACCCCGGTTCACAGCGGCGGCCCGGACACGACCGGTCGAGGAGGGCCCGCCCCAAGAGGCTCACTGAGCGGGCGTTGAGGGGATGCTTAGGTCCCGTCCCCCTCCTGTTGGTGGCCTGCGTTTTCCTGCATCTCGTGACTTCCTGCTTAGTTCCATATAGCACCACCTCAGCGGGCCCCTCCGTGGGGGGACATCCATTCGCCCGCCTGCCCAGCACCATGTTGACACAGGCAGAGCAGCCCTCGGCTTTCTCGGTAGCTCCGGGAGACTCACAAAGCGCGGATTTGAAATGTAGGCCAATTAAATTCAGGCCACATAGCTCCGATGGGCACCCCGGGTCACCCTGCTTCTGATTCCCGGGCTCTCTTTCTCAGGGAGGGTTTTTAGTCAGGTCTCTCAGCAGCATTGCCAAAGCCCCTTTGTATCGGGAGAAAATTAGCAGCAAGTAAAACTGAGGTTTGACAATAGAAGGCCAGATGCCACACCTTGTAAATTAAAAAAAAAAAAAAAGGATTAAAAAAGAATGCAATGCTGCCAGCTGCACCATATAAACTCAGGTTTTTATACCACACTGTTGTGTTTTGTGCGTCTTCATTTGGTTCCAACATCTGTTCATCCCTGTCTGACCCCCCATATATTAGTTATAATCACATCCACAGGAGCTTGTTTATGAAGCTGAGAAGCCGACCCGATAGCAGGGCTTGGGCGGTTTACTCGCTCGCTCTGGTAGAGACTCGGGTGCTCCCTTTCAGGGGCCAGGCCTTGGCTGCCTCACCCCGGGGGGCGAGGCCACACCCCGATCCGTTTGCCACCTGCCCGCGGTGGAGGGGGCTGCCGTCCTCTCCTTCCTCCCTCGCTCCCCAAAGCGGCCTCCTCCCTCCTGGCCCTGCCCCTTCGGCCAGTGCAGTCCTCTTCGATGTTCAGTCAATGTGGCCTGCAGCGCCGCCGTCGCCACAGCGCAGCGGCCGGAAGAGGTCTTCCTGTCTGCCCTCCGGGCTTCCGTTGCACGCCCTACCTGTGATGCATGCAGAGCGCTCAGCAATTTTTTTTTACAGTTATATTTATTCATCATAACTTATTGGTGAATTTTGAGGGGTAAAACACTGCAAATCATAAGTCTCTTATTATACCTAGCACAGGTTTTTATAAATAGTGTTTAAAAATAGTCTTTGAATGAATTAAAATGGAGATGTGGTCTAGTAAATAACAGGTTTACAAAAATTAAAATTAACAAACATTAAAGGAGATTGTCAGCTATCCATGTGTGGGTGCATGTAGCCTGGAGATAAATTTCCAGGCCCAGGTTGAATACAGATTTTTAAGTTGACAATATCTAAAGCCCATAAAAAGATACATAGATCTCTACATTTTGGTTTCTAGTAGTTAAGTCCAAAAAGTGTAAGCACCCTGCGCGTCCTTATTTACACAGGGTCTGCGGTTTGTACTTGGGTAGTAGTCCTTACCCAGCACACATTCCAAATTCCCTTTCCTATCTGATCTCTGTAGTAATTTGAGTTTGTAATACTTTGCAATACAATTACAGATTTTTATGATATGGGATGATCCTTATAACCAACTTCCTCTTGAGGTTACTTTGTATCACACTAACCTGGGCACTGAGAGCAGTTAAAAGAGGGGGGCGAATGTCCTGGAAGTCTGTCTGAAGGCACTGCAGGGCCGATGCGGCGCCCAGGGCTCAGAGAGTTGCCGCCCCAGAGAGAAGGCGAGTCCTGCAGGCGACCCTGAAAGTCCGCTGTGCCTTCTGATCGAGGTGCTCGCCGCTCCACGTGCAGCAAGGGGTAGAAAATGGCCGCTACAAGAAGAATCTGAGTGAACGTTTTTGCTTTGGGAGGTAAAAATTGGCATTTAGAATTTGCAAGGTAGCCAGGCGATGAGAGAGCAACATCCCGGAGAGGAAAGCACAGAAGATCAATCAGTGTTCCACGTGACCTTTCAGCGGAGACATTCGGCAATCTGTAGGCAGCAACCCAGAGGCACAGACGCTGGGCAGAGCTGTTGATAGTCTCCTGGCGCCAGGGAGGCGAAACTGGTGTTTGGAGCTTCCGGGGAGAGAGGGGCTTCTGGCACAGGCCCTTGGTTTTAAAAAACCTAAAAATACAAAATGTTGATAAAAATGGGGAGTGATACGTATTTTCCTACTTTGGGATACGTGTCTATTGGTGCAACTGCTTTTAAAAACTGGTAGTCTTTACTAAAGCCGAATGTATACGCATGATTTAGAAGTTTCGGTGCTGGGTGTATACCCAGCAGAAGCACGTACGCCTGTGCACAAGGCGTGTGTGAGGATGCCCGTAGACATGATTGAGACATGATTGATCATTAATTCTATGCCAGCCCTTCTCCCCTCTCAAAAGAACGGGGGGCCGTGGTGACAGTCCCAAGCTTCCAATCCTGGCTCATGTTTTCCAGGGACCAGCCTCATCCAGGGGAGCGCACGGCATCGTCTCCTTAGAACACAGGACGCTCCTACTACGCAGGAAATGATAAGCGTTTTAGGAGCTCTGGGTCAGGAACTGGGATCCCAGGCCGATATATATATTTGCTATTATCTTACACCCTTCATACACGTTGAGAACATGCGAAGTTAACCTGTGTTGTAAGAAGTCAAGAAAATGGTTGCCTCTGGGGAGAGGGGGGTTTTGACTTCGAGGAAATATACTGGGGGCCTCTCAGTTTCTGGTCACGTCCGATTTATTGATCTGAGTAGCTGTCACTCGGGTGCACTCACTTTGTGCAGTTGTATTGAGTTGTGTGTATATTATTTACATACTTTTCTCTATGTTGTACTTCAATGAAAAAAGTTTATCAAAAAGGAAAAATCATGTTACGTGTGGGTTAAGGTCAACACCTGAAGTCCCTGTGGTGATGAGCTTCCACAGAGCTTCATGGAAAGTGGCGTTTGTTCCCTATGGGGACACTGCTCTCTGAAGAGTGGACAGAGCCGCACGGAGCTCGGGACTGCCTTCCACTATCGAGGCGAAGTAAGGCTGAACTCCCAGAATGTCTCTTTGTTCCTTTCTTAATGGTTTGGCCAGGGTGATACAGGTTGCAGTTAAAAATAAAAATAAAAAAAAAAAAAAAGAACTTTGCCAGTGTTTTCTCTTGAGATGGGAGTAAGATAATTCAAGGATGAAACTATTCATATTTCCTTTGCGGTCATCGAGAAACCCAGCTGTGATCGCCAGAAGACGATGTTGAAGGCATTAGATTGTACATCTGCAGATGAGTCAGTAGTAACTGACATTGCATGAACTAACCACTAAGAAAGAAGGAGAAGGAAGGAAGTAAAGGAACAGAAGGGAGGAATGGAGGGAGGGAGGGAAGGAGTTCTATTTGAGGGAATGCCTGGAAGAGACAATTCACTAAATTTTGCTACTCAGATCCCTGCGGGGGTCACTGTAACCTTTACCCCAGGACCTCAGCTTTTCCACGGTTTGTGGGAACTACCTCATAGTCTACCAACTAGGTCCCTTTTTGCTTTGTGTTGGCTGGAATCCATTTCTGATGCTTGTGATCAAATGACCCCAGCTGTTGCACGGTGGTACCAGCTTGCACAGCACGGAGACCCCTGGATCTCACCCAGTGAGCGTCCAGCTGGCAAGCACGACCTCGAAGAAAAAGACGGTGGTAGCTGAACCAAACGGGGCTTCCGCGGAGCTCCGCGGTCCTGGCTGCCAACGAGGAGGGCTCTCACCGTTGAGTTAATGGCATCCTTCCCCTCCCTTTCTATACACCTCATGCTGCGCTGTCCCTCCTGCACACAGCACAGCAAAACCCGGGGCGCGCTCTTGGGGAAAGACTTGTTGACTCCCAGGCCCTCTGAACACGGCATCCTCCACGAGCGTCACGCTTGTGTCATCCCTATAGCTGACACTCCCACTTCCAGCAGAGGCCCAGGCATTCAGTCTCACGGGCCTGGCTTGAGTAGTGTGGCCGTCCCTGAACCAAGACCATGGCTAGACAGGTACATACAGGTACCTGCTGTAGGAACATAGCCTTCTAAAAAGTGTATCGGACATCACAGGCCACGCAGAGGTTTGTAAACCCGTTTCGGATTATTGCATTTCACCGCTGGAAACAACATATTTTGCTGGATAACACAAGACCCTTCTTGGTCACAGCCTCTGATCACTTTGCCAGTCTAGGCCGGTGTCGTTCCTCCCACAGGTACAGGTGTGGCTTCTACACTGTGCCGGTTCCCCTCTTCTGGAGATGCGTGGGGGCGGTTGTGGAGTCCCGGTCACACAGTTGACAGTTTAAGATGAGAGAGAGAAGACACGTGGCTGGAAGGTGAGGACTCTGTACCTGGAGTCCCCAGGTGGCATAGCATTGCTTATCTACCCAAAGAGCCACGCCTAGATCATGACCACCGTGGCGCTCTGTCACCCTGCCCACCGCACACGCAGGTTGGTGACCAGGCATTGCCCCAACTTTTGTGGCGAGTTACAGGATTCTCAGAATGATGAGCCCCCCTCCCCGCCCCCGCCCCAAGTCCTGGGTTTCAGTCTCCTAGTACGTCTCACTCCTCCCGTACAGTAACTTCTCAGACCACCCTGAGTTCAAGTCCTTCCTCTTCTACTTCTAGGTGGGTGACACTGACCAAGATGAACGCTCTGAAACTGCACCCTCCTCACCTCTAAAAGGATCTTGTTTATACTCTTCTCACAAGGATGTAGTAAAGTTTAAATTAGATAATGTATGTAAGATATCTAGAACATTGTACATGCCAAATAATTTTACTTACTGATTACTCGCATGCTATATGCCGGCTCTTGTTTCAAGCACTTTGTAAGATTTGATTCATGTAATTATTTGGAGTAACCCTACCATTGCCATCCCATTACAGACAAGGAAGGGAGTGACGAGAGATTCAGCGGGTTGCCTGAGGTTACAGTGCCGGTTCATGTTGGGGCGAGGTTTGGACCCAGGCATTTGGACCAGGTTGCGTTACCTTTACCACCAGCCTCTTAGCAGGAAAATAAGGAAAAATCATTAAAATCGAATGAGAGGATAAAATGCCATCCCTGATGGGACTTGAGCCTATCCTGCTACTCATTAGTGCATTTGCCGAAGGAGGTATTTAGTTATGGACAATGGCAGTAGTTCATTGGGCATGTCATTTCCTTTTATGCCTGGTTCCAAGTAGTAAAAACACTGATTCCTTTTCTGGGAGGTGGCAGTGCTCACCCAGGGCCGGTACCATGTTGTAGATGGTCACATATCGGAGAAGCCTTACAACTGCCCGGTGAGGCGGCATCAAAGCCCCAAGGTCGCTTAGCCAGCACACAGCAGGTCTGTGATCTGAACTGAACCCCGGACTCTCAGTCCTCAAAGGGCTTGCTACTCATGGACACACCACGCCACCACTGGTGTGGCACCGAACACTGAAAAGGGAGAGTGAATGTTCTCCATGCCTCCACAGTGGTCTCCTGCTTTTAGAATCATTCTTAAATGAATACTTTTACTCATTTTTTTTTTCCAGTCCACATTTATTGAACATTTTCCGTGCTCCAAGGAACCTTGAACAAGACACACATTCGACCTCTCACGCACAACCTTGAGACGTTACCCAGGTCCCCATCAGCTTGTTGTTTTCCTGCCAGCCTTGCCCTGCTGGGACGCACTGGTTTGACTCTAGGTCATGCCACCCATCAGCCCAGTTACAAAATGTAAAACAGGTCCACACTTCAAGGTCCTAAAACAAAGACTGAAACAGTAAAATGAAGTAAAAGAACTTCAGATTTACTCTTAGCGTTGCTCACTTCACTATACTCAGAAGCCTATGGCAAGATGGGCAGGGAAGGTGATGGCTCAGGCTACAAATCCTGGACCACACGTGGTCCCCATGCCGTGCACTTGAGAGGACATCCAAGGCTTGAGGAAATCGGAGCTCTCATGGATGCGAGAATGAACGTAGCGAACGCTAGAGTCAGGCCTCTTAACTGAGACCCAGGGGTGGGAGGTAAGTCCTGTCCTGGTTGAATTTGGCCCACATTAGTGAGCCCTGCCTGCCAATGCAGCAGAAGGAAAACGCCCTTTTCCTTAACTATCTCCTAACTTTTATTTGTTTCTTAGCCCGTTGGGACAGCAGCATGTGAGTTTGGGAGGAGAATCAATAAAAACTTGCCAGAAAAAAAATAGTTGGAGTTGACTAGAATTTCCCCTGTGATCCTATGTAACATTATTCTAAAGTTTCTCCCTGTTGAAATCTGGGCTCTGCTGTCTTGGAAGTGACCCCCTGGCTGGGAAGACCATCAAGAATATTCGGCATCTCAACCATCTCCGCCCACAGACTGGCCTGATTAATCCCCATTGAGTCTGAGGAAAGCACGCAAATATAAACTATTCATTTATTTCAAATCGCCGGGCGCCGTGGGGAAGTTATCACATATAATCTAGTGTTAGTCTATCCACTGCATCATAAAAATTAATTTGTCTAATTAATGACATTAGTACTTTTATACATGCATAATTCATATTAATTGATAGGTCTGCCTAAAAAGAATACCTTTTGGAAGAAAAATGATCCCATTAGTGCAAGTTTAATCCAAATCAGCGCTGACAAAGCACGGGGGCCTCAAGGCATATCTTCAGCTTTGTTAATTGTCATAAGCATTCTAAATTGATTATTCTTACATTAGCATGAGACATTTCATTCATCAATGCTTTGCTGGAAAGGAAGTTTGTCTAATGGATTTGGGTAGCCAACTAAATAAGTAGTATTTTTTTCCCAGGGTAGCTAGAGGGGCATTTAAAGCATATTAATTCACTAATACTGGAGGGAAGAAAAATTAGTGCTGAAAATATATAGAAATATCATACAAAATTAGATTTCTGACACTGAATAATTTTTGTGATATCTATTTCAATGGTAATTGAGTGAGCATGCCTACGATTTTATTGCTTTTCTGTTTTGCAAGCTCCGTGATAAACAGCTAATGTTAATATTTCTTATGAGTTACATTCCTGCACCTGGTAGGGCCACAGGGGTGTGGAGTGGAGGGTGAACGAGATGAATATGCTTTTTTCGGGGGGCTGCTGGGAGGCTCAGGGATTACACGAGGATTGGCCGTAGCGCCAGGTGCCTTGGGCTCCTGGGAAAACCATTTCCCCACACACGCGTGGCCGAATAAGCCACAAGAACACAATAAACAGAGATTTGCTTGTTCAGACAGAGACCTAGGAAGCCATTCAACTTGAGGGCTGCCTCTTTGTTTTTTAGGAATCGCTGAAGAATTATTTTTAATGGCCTAAAGCAAAAGGACTGGTTGATGGCCAATAAAGCTTGGTTGGGATCCTCTGTTCGGGGAGCACTCAGTTACGGATGAGCCAACCGGATAACGGAACAGTTGCTTCCGTTCTCTTTTTTGGCTGTGAGGAGAGCTCGGGCACTGCGGGTCTGGCGCGCCGCTGGGAAGTGTGGCCTGGAACGCAGCGGTGCTCAGGCCAACAGGGCCACGCTCAGCCTGGAACATTGTCCACAGCGGTCTTCGTCTTGGGGTACCTGCCCTTGCTACTCCTCTTTCTTCTCCTGTCCTCCCCGAACGGATGTGCGATATTTTCAGTACTTCAGACCATAGTCACTGGAGACAGCACACCTGTACGGGAGTCTCCGCACGCTACTCAGAAACCGTGGGGCCTTGGGCCGATTGCTTCGTGTCCGTGAGCGTCAGTTTCTGAGAGGGGCAGTTTGCATGTGTTGTGATAGTCTTGTGAACGACAGGACGCTCACGCAAAGGTCTTAGCGTTGTGTCTGGCACATAACAATTACCCAATAAATTGAAACAAATGTCATTAGCAGTTATTTGGCTGAACTGAATGGAGACAAAATTAGGCTCTTCTTATTTTGCTTTTAATTTTTCCCTGGAGGGATGATTTCTATTTGTTTGTTTGTTTGTTTGTTTTTAGTGGCATTTTTTCCTAAGTCCCACTTTCCCTTGATTTTCAGAGCAGACTCCTGGTCACTTGGTACTCACAGAATCCTGGGCAAGGAAAAAGCACTAACAATCCCCAGCCACCTGCCAGAGTGCTCTCACAATGATTATTCAAGGACATAACTTGTATCAAGGCCTCCGAACTTTGTGCAGGGAGCCTGCCTGAGGAGATTAAGCTCAGGTTTCAGATTTAGAGAACTGAGCTGGAAACCTCATTCATTCCTTCCCCCGTTTACTGAATAAATAATGAGGGAGTCCCCAGGGTACGCCAGGCACTTTGTCAGGTCTTGGGGACCCTGATGTGGATCCTCGTCAGGCTGAGCCGTACTCCACCAGCGAGCGCAGACCTGAAGAAGGGACCTCAGAGAGAAGCGCTGAGAAGGGGTTGGCCGGGGTGCGGTGCGCAGTGGCCGGCTGGGGGCAGAAGGCCGGGGCAGCAGGAGAGCGAGGCTGGGCAGAGGAGGGCGCTGACGTGGAGCCACACCCGTGAACGGGGCCCATCCTCTCAGGCAGAGGGAACGCTGGGCGAGAAGATCCTGCCGAAGGAAGGGCCATGGCACAGGCGAGCACAGACAGGAGCGTGTGGCAGCAGCATCGTCACCATGCAGCCAACTGGCAGGAAACGAGTCTCAGCGTGGGCAGGGGCCTGTCTCAAAAATCCCTCCCTGCTGCTCACTAACTGTATTTTCGTGCGCGGATTTTATAGACTTTTGGAAGCCTGGATTCCCTCATCTACAGGATGGGAGCAACGGTTGTTGCTTCCACACAAGGTTCCTTTATGACTAAACAAGATTTCTTAAGATCATAGTTAAATCTGGACTCTTAATATTGCTCCCTGTCTCCTTCAAGTACCATTTGATGGCAAGTCGGGAGCTCTCTCAGTTCGGTTGAATGGTCATTGCCTAATTGATTTTGGGGTTTTCACACAATCCAGTGGGCAACCAAGGAGATCCTCCCTCTGCTTGGTGACTGTATGTCCCAGGGCAAAGGCTGTAGGGGGAAGCCTGCTCCCTTCCCACTTCGGAAGCGAAGCTGCTGCAGCCTGTGCTCTGGCCGCAGCTTCCCGTTGGTGCATCTTCCTCCCCGCTGCGCTTACCGCTGGCTGCTCCCCTGGGCTGTGTTCAGTAAGCGCCCCCCAGGCCCCGGCACCCCAGGATGTGTCCCCATACCCTCCAGATACAGGGCCACTTCTTCCCTAGGCTCTCATTTCCAATCTCCTTGTTCCAATAGCTATTGATTTTTCGCATCCATTTTTAATTCATTCACGAAGCTCTCTGTTTAGGCCTCAAGTTGCAACAGCAAGGAAACACTTCCTAAAGTTGTTCATCTGGGTGCCCAGTAGACAGAATTTGGGAAGGAGGGAGATATTACATATCCCACAACTAAAATATACCAGCTGTGTAGCTTTATTCTGATTTTTAACATATAATATTCCTGTTTTCTAAATGTAACTTAATATTGCTTTCAACATGGAATGTGATACCCTAATTAGACAAAACATAAGCCATACTGCTCCCTGAATATATATTTATACACAGACTAATGGAAAGGCTAGGACAAATGATGTGTGTTAGTTATTCCAAATGTGAATAAATGAGGTTTGTAGAGAGAGATTTAATAGCTATTGGGGGAGTGCTTACAATAATTGGTTATTGTTGAAACGAAATGTCAGATATCATTATTGGCATTTACAATTTTAATTAGTTTGATCCCTTCATCCAATACATTATGTTTTCCTCTTTTTATTTTATTTTTTTCTGGAGGAAATAAAACCAATAGGCTTTCACAGTTATTTAAGGAAATGTTATTAAGACCCACAATGCTGGGATGTACTAATAGTTTAATGGATAAAGAGTACAGGCCATTTTTCACGTTGAAACACAGCCCTGAAATGAAATACTTCTCCCATTTCCTCCAGAGCCGAGGCAGCAGCGTGTGCACTGTCTCCTCCAAGCCCTTCGTTTGTTCGAGGTTTCCCGCATCGTTTTTATTGTCGCGCCGTTCATTCTTTGTGTCCCCCTGCCCCTTTTTGCTTGAGGAAGAGCATGAGTAAGGAAGGTTCCAGGAGGTCCGCGTGGAGGGACAGAACTTTATGTGAGGCGTGGTGTCTTTGATTCGAGGCGCCTCCGCACGTAGAAGTCTCTTGGTTATTTGCGAGTGGCTCTGGACATTTTCGGTGGCATTTTATACATGCCCACTGAATTCTAGAAGGTGTTTTATAAAAGCAACATACCCGCAATTATGGGAGCCGTCTCTGACTATCCCCACATGGAGCGTTTTGCTGGTGCCGAGTGAGAGCTGCTTCTCTGATCGCTAACACCCCTAACTCACGTACCTCAAGCGGTCATAAGGGAATCTCCTCCCTGCAGCAAACGTAATTGGGAAGGTAGGTGGGTTTTCAGAGACCGTTCCGTCGTTCACCTGTCGCGATGTAAGGTGTACATTCTAATATGCGGTGTCTGGCCTCAGTTCCTGACCCAGAGCTCCTAGATCCCTTGGGAGTTCCTGAGTGAAAGGACTGACTCTCGGGATGAGACGGCTTTCGGTGGCCCCTGGGCGGCTTTGGGAGAGAGGCTGGTCCCTGGAAAGACCAGTCGGAGATTAGAAGCTTGGAGCGTTCAGCCCCATCGCCTGCCCTCTGGGGAGGGGGAGGGACTGGGGACCAAGGGACCAAGGGATCGTGCCTGTGCGATGAAGCCGCTGTGGACATTTGTGACTGCGGACTTTGGAGACGTCCTCAACGCACGGGGGCCAGCGGTCGGGGCGGAATTGCAAGTCTCTTTGCGTGGTTACACCGGCTATCTTGGTATTTCAGCCTGAAAAGCTCCCCCAAAATGGATGATACTAAAATTTAGAGATGAGTTTAACTTTTATCATATTAGCCAGTAAGCAAGTTATTTCTTCACTGCCCTTTCTTCAGATAGACGCAGCCAGTATAATTGTCATTCTTTCCCTCTCTCCTTCTCTCCCTCCCTTTCTCCCTCCCTCCCTTTCTCCCTCTTTCTTTTCTTTTCTTTTCTTTCTCTCTCTCTCTCCCTTTCTTTCTCTCTCTCTTTCTTTCTTTCTTTCTTTCTTTCTTTCTTTCTTTCTTTCTTTCTTTCTTTCTTTCTTTCTTTCTTTCTTTCTTTCTTTCTTTCTCCCTCTCTCCCTCCCTCCCTCCCTCCTTCTTTCCTTCCTGCCTTCCTTCCTTCCTTTCTCTTTCTCTTTCTTAATGGGAGAATATGAGATCTCCCTGCATCTCACAAGTCTTCGGAAAAGCCAGTCTGAATTTTAACTCTTGTCACAGATCCTGTCCTGATGCCCCAGCCCAAGGACCTTCACTGCGTGCCCTTTGATGGGATTCCGCCACCCTCTCCGTGGGGCTCTGGGAAGTCACACTTTGAGTGATTGTGCTTTGTGTCAGTGTCTCGTTCTGCAAGCCCAGTGCTGGGAGAGTTCCTTTTACTTTTCCCAGGTGCGATGAATACCATATAAGCCTCTTCCCTCAGTCATTGACATCTGCTTTCTTGGTGATCTGAAGGAAGATTTAGCCCCTTCGTTGGCTCAGCATCAGCATTTATTTCTCAGCGTCTTCTCTCTCCACGTGGGATTCATGAAGAAAACTATTGGTAAAATTTTTGGATTAGCCTCAGGTCTGCTAGTCTATAGAGAGGCTGGCTCTGGGTGGTTGAACATTGATTGCTTTGAAGCAGGAAAACTTCAGAAACCCTCTTGATAGTATATCTGGGCTATATCTTCTCTTACTGTGGCCTGGAAGTAGTAGGACATTATTCATCCCCACCTTGCCTCTGATTTTCTGGTTTTGTGTATTTGAACGAGATAGAAAGCTCAGGGGAGTCCTTGCCCAACCTTTCCGTTGACAGAAAAGAGACCTGTGGGCGTGGCAGGTCTCCAGGGTCCTGTGTGATCTAGACCCGCCTTCCTCAGCAACCGCGTCTTATACAGCTTCCCCTCGTTTGCCCTCCTAGGCCTGCGAGCCTGCCTTGTGTCTCCCGCCCCTCTGCACCCATGCGTTTCTCTGGGACGCTCTCTCTAGGCAGTGCTGGCCTCCCCCCGCACTTCACCGTTGCCTTCCAGCTCCCTCCCATCCCTCAGGTCTAAATTTAGGAGCGACTTCCTCAGGGATGCTTTTGCTTATCCCCTGTTACAGGTCCTCTATGCTGTGCTCCTTGCACAGTGCTCTCGAGCATGGACTTTGTAGTGTGAGGTGCACTTGTTGCATCTCTGTCGCCTTCCAGACCATGAGAACGACGTGGTAAGAACAACGTGGGAACGCTGTCCACTGCTTCACCACCAGTGCCTGGCGTGGGCCAGACGTGCTGTAGATATGAGATGACTCCAGGGCTGACAGCCACGTGGAGGATCACCTCTTTGGGCGGAGGTGGAAGGGGCATTGGTCTGGAAGTCAAAAATCCTAGGTCCTAGGGTTTAGGTGTTTTGTTTTGTTTTGTTTTGTTTTTTTGCAGCGGGGGGTGACTTTGAAAAGGTTATTAGAATAGATACTCAAAATTCCTAATATTATGGCAAAGGGACATAAGAAAAGAGAGGAGTTATTTGGTTTAAATATTAAATCACTGATATTTGACTTTTTAAAAACCCACTCAAGTGGCAATTTCATGTGGTTTCCACTAATTGAATAAAAGATCTCTACATAAGTCCCTCTCGCCTCTTCACGGGGTCACCGAGTTCCCTCTGCAAAGCCCGTGGTCCCACTCTCCGTGGGTTTCCTCCCGGGGAGCTTGGGTCAGGCAGCAGAGGAGAACACGTACTCGGTGCGGGACGCAGAGACCCAGCCCCAGCGCATCCTTTCGGGGACAGAGGGCTGGCGGCGGGGGGGGGGGGGCCCGTCGCGCCTCCTCGCCCCCGTCACAAGCCCCTCGTCCTCACTCCTCACATGCTTTGAAAAGATTATCTCCTTCCGTGTTCTCCTGCTTGCCCTTCGGCCTTTGTGAAGCAATTTCCACAGAAACGACGGTCTGCCACAAAATAAGAGTTTACTAGGAATAAAAATTGAATTTCGTCTGCCTGTTGACAAGCTGATTGATCGGAGGGCTCTCATGACGGAACCCTCTCCTCAGCACATCCCCATTTATCACGGGCAAGATTGCTTCAGAATCGATAGCCGCCCCGCGCGGGGGCCTCGCCGCCCGGTCCTCCAGCGCCCACAGCCCTCCCTGCAGCGCCGCTAATTTTTTTGACAGAATTATTTCAACAGTTAAATCGTTTTGTGTCTCTTGTCACCATACTTTCACTAGAATTGTGGGTGGAGGTCATAATTTTTAATATACTTCTTGTAAATGCTGACCCTTAAGGACTCTGCCCTTTTTCTCAGGCGGTTCATTTCTTGTTCCTGCTATTCATCCTCAAAAATCTGTGCGTGAGAGTTAGGCTCTAGTCCAGGATGTCAGGCCAGTGCAACTCTCTGCGTACAGCCCGCAAAGGCCGTCCCACGCGGGAAAGGGAGCAGGGTGCCTGGGCCTCGGCGGCGCTGGCGCTGCGTGGACCAGCTGTGTGGCTTTGGCAGCAGGCTGTCCCTCTCTGGGCCTCATTTTAAGAAATTAGGTCAAGTGAAGTCTTGAGGGCATTCTCTCTTGAACAGACCATCGGTCCAAACCAGGAGCTGAGAACTGGAGGTTCATGGGTAGGATTCCGTCTGCAGACGGGTTTCATTTGGCCTTCTCAGTATCACTTTTGTTTAATTCAATGCAACTTTTTTCCCACTTCATTTTAAAAATAATTTGTTGCCAGCCTTGTGGGCGGGGGGGGGGCGGTTTAGGGGGTGGAGGGATTGAGCAAAACAGAAAAAGGACTCGTGCACATGAACAACAGCGTGGTGGTTGCAGGGGGGAGGGGTGGTTAGAGGTGAAAGAGGGTGTAAGGGGGATAAATGATAATGGAAAAGATACAATAAAAAACGAATTAAAAAATTTGTTAGTATTTTAAATGTACATCCAGTACATTTCGCTCTTTTTCTATGAGTTTTGACACATGCATAAATTCTCGTACCCCTGCACGTGATGCAGAATAAGCCCATTACCTGAAAGAATTCCATCCTGCCTCTCGCTTGTACTGAGTTCTGCCCCTACTCCTCAGCCCCGGGAGCGCTGAGATGCCCCGTGTCCCTACAGTTTTGCCTTTTCCAGGGTGCCATGTGAATGAAATTACATAGTTATAGAATCTCTGACATACTTCTTTTATATAACAAAATGCATCTGAGATCCACCCGTGCTGCATGGGTCCACAGTGGGCTCCCTTTCATTTCGGAATAAAAGGGAACCATCGGTTCATCCATTCTCCCACTGATGGGCGTTGGTGCGTTTTTAAGTTTTTGGCATTTATGAATAATGCTGCTATCACCATGTATGTACACTTTTTTGTATGCATGTAAGTTTTCATTTCTCCAGTATAAACATCTAGACAAAGTTCAACACCATTCCTGATCAGGTTTTTTCAGAAAACCAGGAATAGAAGGGAACTCAATCAAAGGAGGGCTACGAAGACCTTCCAGCCAACATCATATTGGATGTTTTCCCCGTAAGGGGTCAGGAGCCAGTCAAGGATGTCTGCTCTCACATTCCTATTCAACATGGTGCTGGGAGTCCTAGCAAATTTAGTAAATCTAGAAAAGGAAATAAAAGGCATTCAGACTGGAAAGAAAAATAAAACTTTCCCTATCCACAGACAATATGATTTTCTATGTTAAAAAAAAATCATACAGAGTATACAAAAAAAATCCCCCTTTCTAGAACTAATAAGTGAGTTTAACAAAATTGCAGAATAGAGGATCAATAGGCAGAATCAATCGTACCTCTGTATGCTAGCAATGAACAAACAATCGTTAAGTAAAATGTTTTAAGACAGTACTATTTACAGTAACTCTCCAAAATGAAATCATAGATATATACGTCTTACAAAATAAGTGCAGGATCTGAATAGCACAAGCGCATAATGCCGGCGAACGATATCAAAGCAGACCTAAACAAGCAGAGACATACTGTTCCCCTGGGCCAAAGAGTCAATGTTGTTAACATGCCGTTTCTCCCAGGATTGATGTATAGATTTCATGCAATCCCAGTCCAAATCTCAGCAAGATTCTGTGTAAATATATACTAGCTCATTCTAAAATTGATAAGGAAAGATTAAAGGAGCTGGAATAGTCAAAGTGGGGAAGACCCACGTGGCCAGATTTTACAATACACTAAAGCTATGGCAGCCAAGACAGGGAGGTGTCGGTCATAAGCAAGTGGCATTCGTTGCAGGATTGCAAGGCTGACTCAAGCCTCAGGATTCAACCCATGCAACTTATCCCATTATATGATCATATTAATACATGCACACATCTCTGGAGTCTAGCAGACATGGCTGAGCTCATTTCGGGAACCGACTCGGGATAGTAATTTTAAGATCTCTCTCGTTAAGCAATGACTATTACATTTTCTCGTCTGCCTAGAATGGACATTATGTCCTCCGGGCGCTAAGCCTTGAAGGCACACCACAAAGGACAAAAAGAATTCGCTCCACGTACTTAAGCACTCTCAAATATACATGTGTACCCAAAGGAGCTTCCACGTGCCCAAGGTCAAGGTGACCGCGAAGGCTGGCACGCTCCAAGGACTGTTGAGCATTCAAAGTTAAAATCAGTCTAGTTGAGGAAAAAAACAAAATACAAGAAGCAAAAACTCTTCCAGAGGAGACATGATGGATATGTAGCAACTTAGGGCCTGATAATATTTTCAGAGGATGTGAGCGCATTGACAATTATTCAGTGCTCAAGACTCACTTGCTCTCAGGCATTATCTTTGTTGGTCATAAAGGGAAGTATCCTTGAAGCGGGTAGGGATAGGTCATCCCGTAAATATAACAAGCAAGCTCTTTGCTCTGAGTTTGGTTAGAGGAGGTAAGAGTAAATATACAAATAAGGAAGTCAACTATAAGCAGCCGCACGGCACGCCTGAATTCATAGGGCGGGCGATTTTTGCTGTTGCCTGAGCCTGTTATTCACGAAGTAGAACAACAAGAAGCGATTTCTATTAAACCCTCATATCTTATTATTTTTATAACATAAATTGCCGTTAGGCCTTCCTGTGGAGTAGACGATGATGATAATTTACACGTGCTGCACAGATAAATGATTCAATTCTTAGTTACAAGAGACTGTTGACAGTGATTACTGATGCTCATTTCTTCGACGCACATTATGTGGGGCAGGACACTCCGGGTTTAGAGGCCGTTCGTGGTTTTTCAAAGCAAATCAGTCACTCACATAATAATTGTTCATTATTCCACATGGCAGACAGTTGGATGCATTTATGACAGTTAAGAGCTTTAGACAAAGTGCTGCAAAGTGCACAGCAGAGAGACGCTGCTGCAGCCCGGGAGGCGGCCGCCATAAGGAGCGGGCGCCGGCTCCCCGGGACAGAACCGGCGGCGGTCAGCCTCCTAGGGGCCCCCGGCCAGCTCTCAGCTCCGCCTTTGCCCATTGGGACTGCAGTGCCGGCCTTCACGGGAGGTTTGCTTTCAGACCACCAGGGTCTTTGTAAGGAGCCTTGTCCCTAAATATCGCCCACGCCCACGCCCACGATCTGTTCACATATTCCATTTCCACTCATGCATTTAACTTTTATTACGTATTCTCCAGGCGCCAAGCGCCCTGCAGAGTCCTCTGTCAGCCTTCTGCCACACGTAGGGCCCTTGATGGAGAGCCTCGGGAGTGCTGCTTTTCATCGTAAATGGTGCCTCTCCCAGTTCCCTGCCCCATGGTAGCGGTCCCAGAGGTTCCTCGGATTAGGGTTCCACAAAAACCGAAAGTTTCAAATCTGGGGTCTTTGGTTACAGTGCTTGGTTAATGTTACTTTATTTCACAAATCTTTCCCTGTTTTTGAAAACACATTACAAAAGAAAATACGTGAAAAGTGAGTCCCCCCCACCCCCACCATTGCTGACTTGCGGGCATCTCTCCATGGTCACATATGAGTGGTCAGACCTGCGCTGACCGGTCAGCTGCGCACTCACCACAGGCCTGATGGGGGAGTCAGGGCAGGGGTACAGTGCTCGGAAGCGTCAATAACGTGCTTTCAGGAACGTAAAAACCATAGGAAGCTAATAAAAATAGTGGCACAGTGTTACACATCCTAGTGGTTAAGGAATGCGTGAATACTGCAGTAAGTGTGGCGCTTGACCTTGAAGAAGACCTGGAGTTGCTCGTAGACGTGGCTGTTGCAGGGACTGCAGCTCCTGAGTTTCTGGGAATTTGTCGACGGAGGGTCACCCGACACCTGACGGACAGTCCGAAAGCCATGTGGACGGCCGTGGCTCGTGACACGAGGTGCACTGGGCAGCTGGTGGATGTCTGAGGCGCGCGCGTGTGTGTGTATTTCTACACGGCCCCCATCTGCAGGGGACAGGTGTCAGTGTTCACTACTGTTTCTTGCAAAAGAAATAGACAAGCATAATTCATGTGACGGTCAAATTGTTCCCTAGCAGATCAGTCACATTGGAAAACACTTGTGTTTTGAAAAATGTATTAGAGGAGGACTGACTGTATATATGAGGTGTTTTACTCTTAACATATACTTTAATGTAGTATGCGTCCATGTTAAAAACATAAAAATAGAAAATATATGATACTTTGAATCCCAAGACAGAGTGACCTTCTGTGCTTTCTTTATTTTTAAGAATTATATAAAGGTATGTGTATGTGTGTATATGTATACATGTGTGTGTATACACACATGTATACACATACACATATACATACATACATACATATGTATAAAGGTATATGTGTATATACATATACACACATACATATATATGTATAAAGGTGTATGTGTGTGTGTGTGTGTATAAAGGGGTGTGCATGTGTGTGTATAATTACCCTTGCCTGAAAGTGTTTGCTAAAGGGACTAATTGAGTATAGTTGTTTCCATGATAACTGGTAATAATCCTTCAAGAATTAGTATCATTTTAGGTAGAAACAACTGAAATGCTCACCAGCTGATGAGTGGATAAACAAATATGGTATATCCATACAACGGAATATTATTCAGCCATGAAAAAGAGTGAACTGTTGATACATGTTAAAACATGGGTGAACCTTGAAAACATTACACTGAGTGAAAGAAGCCAAGGACCAAAGGCAATGCAGCTGCATGACTGCGTTCATATGAAAGCCCAGAAGAGAGGAATTGTCTGTACTTTCTGCAGACAGAAAGTACATTAGTGGCTGCTTGGGATGGAGGGTGCAGAGAGGGAATACGGGACTGGGAACTGAAGGGTGCAGGCTGCTTCTGGGAGGTAAAAGCATTCGGAAGCTGACTGCCGTGCTGGGCGCACCTGTCTGGGAATGTCTTGAAAACCACTACGCTGTACACTTCAAATGGGCGAATAGTATGTGAATGATGTCTCAAGAAAGCTGTTTAAAAAGGAATGAATTTTCTTTTTGGTTTTAGCCATGTGACATTATGAGAGGAGGCAGCAGGACCATCAGGTCCTGGGGAGTTGGCTAGAGCGGTAAGTTCACCGCGCGTGGCATGTGACGGTGGTCGCTGTCCGGAGACAGCAGGCTGTGTGTGCGTTATGCACGTTGCTGTCCCACGGAAACGTCTGCTGTCAGCTGTCTCCTGACGTCTCGTTTGTCTTTTCTTTCACGTGCTCCGACGCTGCCTGCGGCACGTCCCCAAAGAGCCTTTTCCAAAGCAGCATGTGGGTGGCTTGTTTTCCGAACCCTTCCATACCTGAGAAGATCTTCCTGTTGTTTTCCGCTGTGCGGAAAAACTTCGGCGGGTAGAAAAATATTATGTTATTACCCCTTTCACTCTCCAGAGTCTGTAGAATCGGTAGTGTTGCCTTCACACTTGAAAAGTTTCAAAGGAGTTCAAGAGAAGCCTGATTTTGTTCCTCCGAAGAAATTGTGAGTTTTCTGCGTGGACACGTGCAGTACGTTCTTTTGTACTTAGGATTTTAAAGGGTCGCCAGGGTGAGATGTCGTCCTGATCTTTTCCATTGATTTCTGCTGGGAATGTGGTCAGCCATTATTACAGGCACATGTTTCATCAGCTTGGGGGAGCTCGATGTCTGTGAGCATTGCTGCAGTCCCAGTATTGATTTCTCCCTTTAGGAGGGCCATCTTTACAATATATAAAAATTTGCATCTCTCTTCTTTATCCTCCGCGTCTGTTGGCTTAAACGCTCTTTCTATCTCTGTGTTTTTCCCTCCTGCATTTTTAGGACAGCTCCTCAGTCTCCCCCTTCACTCGCTGACATGTCTCGCGCCGTCCAGTGCTCATGTCCCTACCCCCCGTGAGAACTAGCAGTGGTCTATGTGCCATTTTTCCTGTCATCCTCATTCATTCCGGTCATTAAGACTTTGTACTTCAGCTTCAAAGAAGCTATGTCTTACAGTCTCCTTCTAAATGGAAAATAGTCTTAAAAGGCTGAAGAATTTTTATCGTAAGTAATTTTCAAAATTCTGTTTTCCCTGTAGGTCCTCAGAAGAACAGGGTTTTATTTTCCTTCTTATTTTGCAGGTTTTATTTTTCCCATGGACTCAATCACAAATGAGGCCGTAGAGGAGAGCTCTTAAGAACAGCGTCTCAGATACTTGGCAGCCTGCATTTCCTTTCTTGCGCTCCCAGTTATTCTCTATGTATCTTTGGGCTAGTTAATTGCACCCTTTTATTTAAGTGTCAGCATTTGTGTAACAGGAATATTTACACAAATCATGGAGTTGTTTTCAGTATTTTATTTATTTGTTTTTTTGGGAGGGGAGAAGGAGGGAGAAAGAGAGGGAGGAAAACATTGATATGAGAGAGAAACATCAGTCGGTTGCCTCTCATACGCGCCCCGACTGGGCGCCAAACCCGCAACCCAGGCGTGTGCCCTGACCGGGAGTTGAACCAGCCACCTTTCACTTTGCAGGACGACGCCCAACCCCTGAGCCGCACTGGTCAGGGCTGTTTTCAGTATGAAATGAGGCAATGCACGGCAAGCACGGAGCGTGGTGCCCGACATATATCATGAACGCAAAAAGAGAGTTTTGTTTCAACTGAGAAGAGAGCCACTTGGGTCCAGAGGAGAGCACGGTCCGTGTGTGGACTTTGCCCTGACTCAGCCTTCTTCCCACATGAGCATTTGTAGGGCTGTCTTCTGGGTCTAGGGCGGGACGCGGGATGCTGTGCCCGCCACCGAGCGCAGGTGGACTGGACGCGGCTGTGCCTGCCTGGGCTCTTCTCCCCCGCTCCGTGCCTAGCACGCTGGTCCTCTGAGCAGATGGGGTGCGTGAGCTGTTGCTACTCACGTCCCAGACCCTCCTGTCCTCCCATTCCCTATGGCTGTGGTCTGGGGCTCGTATACGGTTTCAAGTCTCCTTTTATAGTCAGATATTCTCCAGAAGTTACAGTCTAGGAGTGGCGGTCAGATGAGAGTCATTCAGAAGAGCTGGTGAGAGAGATTCACATGTCTAGTGGTCCCGCTCTCCCAGAGCCTGCTTCCACGGGGAATCAGTTGTCCCCAAATCAGAGACTCTCAAGAGGTGGACAAGCCACTGCCCGGCACTGCAGCTCTCTCCACGACATCCCCTTCGTATGGCTCGGCCAGTCTGCTCTCGGGCCACCGTCTGTGACAGCAAGCTGCCCAGCCAAAAGTATGGTTTATTTCATTGTCGTACATCTTTCTTAACCAGACTGAGACCTGTCCCCTATGGATGGTCTCAGAAACGAAGGAGAAAGTTGCCGTGCTGGCGAGGGACCTGTGCGGGAAACAGGAAGCACCCTCATTAGTACCACTGGAGAGGCTTTGAGCAAATGGAATCAAGTGCTTCAAAATTATTTTAAAAACGTAGTGGATTGAAAGTCACGGTATTGATTGCCGGCTTTTCCATCCTAATTTTAACTTTTATGCCAGTGATTTTTTTTTTTGTTTTTGTTTTTACTTCAAGGTCCCCTAACAAGGAGCTGTTTGTCCCCTACCACATCTGCACAGCGTCTCACACCCCAGACCTGGCTCCCCCACGATGGGACACGTAACCAGGCAACCACAAATGCAGATGCCCAGTGCAGGTTCCTTCTCAGCCAGCCTTGCCAAAGAAGGGTGCCGCTCCCTGCTTTCTACCATCCAGGCCTCACGACGCCTCCCGTTCCCAGAGCTCACATCATGCCGAGGGCCCTGGCCCCAAGCTGGCCTTGGAAAAGCAGCTTTTGTTTTTACCGGCCTCCGTGTAGAAGGGCATGAGAGTGCATGCTGCAGGGTAGCAGGCAATATTCAGAAGGTTACCTGAGTGCTAGATGGACCCATGCCTGTTACCAAAAGTGTTCTAATAGCATATAAAAGCTGCAGCAGTGAGATTTAAGACAAAAAGGACTTTGATAAGTTATCAGTGCCTTCTGGGTAGGAGAAATGCTTAGCCATTATAAGACACTAACCCCCAACTTCAAAATACTTCTACCGATTTGCGTTAATCGATTATCAGGATCTGATGAGTAAGGTATTACTGTAAGGAACTAGGAAACCAGGGGAAAGGAGAATTAGATGGTAATGAATATAAATGAAGCCTTATTCCTCAAGAAGGAGTGATTCCTATGCTTTACTTGCGGAGCCTGCAGGAACAGAAAAGCAAAGGACCCCAAAGATGGGGCTGTCACATAGCACACACAGAGCCTACAGGTTCACACCCGCAGGTGGCGAGAAGCCACCAGGAGCGACACCCCGTAACAAGACCACACCTGACCAGTGGAAAGCGGGGTGAAATGTATGGGACACCAAGGACCTTTGCTCGGCCCCTTCCCTCTCCCCGGAGAGCCGCAGCACGCTCAGGAAGTTTATTCACTTGTAAACACACCTTATTTTTAACATCTTAGTCATATTCAACCGAGTTATCATTGCTTACATTATTCCAATGACTCATTTCCTCTCGCAGCCTGCAAATATTAGACATCATCATATCCCATATTTGCTGTCCTCCCTGTGTCCCCAAGGGCTGTCATTCCATGTATCCACAAGGAGAGTTTTAGAGGAACACCATCCCCAAGGCCAACCAGATGCAAGAAAGGAAAGAGCACATTGCACATGCAGCTTTTTATTGAAGCTGCCACGCACCAAACAGGCTCTGTGAGTGTTTGTTGCAGAGTGTAGATGGATGGCAGCAATAAAATCAGATACGGGGAAAGGCAATCAAATCACTGAATAGGTCACATTCAAAATATATTGTATCAGGATGGCTGTGGGCGCGAGGGCTCTACCTTGGGGCAGATGTTCGACTCCAACAAAAGGCTTCTGAAAAGTGTCCGTGCATCCCTCCTTTCGATCTGTACAGGCCTGATTCGGTACGACATCTGAAACCTTTTCCTGTACTCAGACTGTCTTCTTTCTGTTCCATGAAAGTCTTGTGCCACTTCCACATTTTTGCCTGTGCTGTGTGTGACAGATGCTGGTGTGTCCCCACCCTGACCCCAGAGCCCCTTTGCCTGGCCAGCACGCCCGTCCTCAGCGGCTGAACTGCCTTGTCTGCGAAGCTAACCCCTTGCTTCAAGGAGCAGCCCACACCCGGGGGCAGACTGACGTGGGGTTCAGGAGGCTGGGCCGTTGCCCCGAAGCAGAGAGATACAACGGGTGCGTCCAAATCTGTACCCCATATTCTCCCTCCAGGGCACCTACCCTACTCTTGCTTTTCATGTTTCCCTTTTTCTGTTTGTAACTATGATCCCTGATTTTCCCGGCTTCCCTGAGGTAGTCAGGGTCCCCCTTAGTTTCCACCTCCTTCCAGAAGCCTCTCCTAGTATCCCCAGGGCTACCTCGCCCTTCCCTCCTCTGAGCGGCTGCGTCCCTCTGAAGCAGTGCACTGAGCTGAACGCTGTCATAGATGGAGTTGGCTGCCAGCTGGTCATGAATATAAATTGCAAGTGCTTCAGGGTGGGCCGTGTTCAGGGACCCAGCGTGTGGTCAGTAGATGGTGTCCACCTACGTTTTCCTGCAGCAGACTCCCCGGAGCTGCTAAACTTGAAAACTGAATATCCATCAATTGAGACATCAGTCCTGAGAACCTGGATCTGGGATTAAAGGCAGGTGGTGCCCGGGGGACCCTTCTCCACGTGTGTGGGTGGGGCCCTTTTATTGTATTTATTATTTCAGTTATTTGCATTTTAAAAGGGTGCATTTTAACTCCGAAGTTAAAAATATGGTCAAAGAGCTTTTGAGTGTGTATTTCCGTACTCTCTCAGATTTAGCTGTAAGAAATTAGAATTGTAGTTCCTGATAACACTGTTGAAGGTGGGAGGAATGAAAACTGTGACAAATAACTCCATAGTTAACAGCCTGCCTTTGGGTCTTCCCAAGGGCTGGTCCTTTTTAAAGCCAGGTAGGGCAGCACTTGCAAGATGGAAGTAATTTTGCCCAGAGTTTTCCAAGCTATTTTCTGAAAAATAACTTTCTCTAGGTAACAAGATGTTCCGTCTTCAGATGACTTTGGAGATGCACGCACCACGGCCAGGAAACCTTCCTCAAGCCCCAGCCCTTGGCCCGGGTCCCACGCTCGTGCGTCCGCTCGTGTTCGCTGAGCTCCGCGCGGCGGGCGAGCACGCAGCTCCCGGCGGGCGGGGGGGCCGTGCTGCGGCAGCAAGATGGTGTTTACCCCACAGGGGCAGGTGCAGGCCCTGCCCTGGGCAGGCCCCGGGTGCAGGCTTTTCCTTTGAGGGAACTTTGAAGAGCTATAAAGTCTAGAAAACAGATTTTTGGAATTCTAACCTGCTTGACCTCCGGGGTTGTTTTTAGTACAAATATTAAGTCTCAGAAAGTTCTATACTGTTCGCCCCTCACCCTGCTTGGTGGCATGGGGGCACAATTGCCTCCAGGTGAGAAGCGTTGATCTGACGCACGCTGAGTATACTGTGCGGTCTTTTATTCCAGGACCGTCAGCTGGGACGACACGTGAGGCAGGCGAGCCAGGTGTGGTAAGTTGTCAAGACCTGGCTGAAGGGCCCGCTTAGACTTAGCTACACAGTACAGGCTGGAACCTGCGACTTCTGACTCCACCTGGTGCCAGGCTATTTGCTGCACAGTGACAGTGACCCTCAGATAGGCAGCTTCTGCCGCAGCCGGTGCCCTTTGCGGCCAGAGGTGAGAGGATAGGTGGAGGAACAAATCTGTGCTCCTCGGTGGGAGGACCACGGGAAGCAGAGCCCGGCGGTGGGGAGCCTGGGATGTGTGCTTTCTGCTTCTGTCCTGCATCAGGACTGAGCGAGCGGGAGCGGCCAGAGTCATCGCGTCCCTCCCGGGGGCCTGCCTTAGCCCCCTGAACCCGCCGTGGGGTTCAACGGTCACGGGAGCTGGGCTGAGGGTGATCCAACCGTCCCTTTTCCAGACCTCAGGTCCAAGACGGCCCCCCCCCCAACTCGCTCACGGGCAGCCACTATTAACCGCTTCTCCCCTCTCGCTCTTCATATCTGTGTACGTCCTGCCTTGAGTTAAAAAAAAAAAAAAAATGCGCTGGGCAGGACTTGGGGTTGGTACGGAGCCATGGGACCTAAGCCTCTGTTTATGACATGTCATATTTCATGGAGCACGTCTGGACCCCACCTGCCTCCCTAATCCCCTCGGAATGCCGGGGCGCCCTGCGTGAGCTCTGTGTTGTTCCGATGACTTCAGTGGGTATTGCAGTTTCCAATTTCCTAACCTTTCTATTAAAATTAATATTTAGATTTTATAACTTTAAAACTGGAAGGATGATGGCAGCAGTATTTGATGTTTATGTCTCTCGGTCACGAAAATGCTCCCCATCTCACTCAGGCCGGGCCACACACACGTAGTCACAATAAATAGCCTCTCGCATGTTTACAGAACAGGGAGGACGAGGGGGACTTCTGTTTTTATATTGATGGGCTCAGCTGGGCCGGGGATACTATTGTTTACAATGAGCTACATTTTTTGTTGTTCTGATTTACCCTCAAATTAAATCTTTATTTCAGAAACCAACCCCAGGGAGCCCGGGTAACGAGGGAATGTAATAAACAGCATTAGGAGAGGCCCGTAGTCGCTGCTCCCTGGTAATTAGTCCAAACGTCTCAATCAGAGTGGTTTTCAAAGTTTTACAGCCGCAGTTTGGCCACAGGTTTATTTATAAAAAGCCGGTTTGGCATTTGGCTCAGGGCGGCCTTTGCCCTTCGGGGAGGGGCGTGGGGGCTCCGGCGACGGGGGACACGGGACGGCAGGCCTGCAGGTCGGACAGGCGGCAGGGCCCACGCTCCCCTCGCCGTCGGGGCCCCAACGAGACATGGTCCGCGGTTAAAGAAACTGGGAAGGGGAAGGAGCGTTCTGGCCCTGGTTCTGCGGACACACAAAGGAAGGGAAGGGGCCGAGGCGGGGACTGAGGGTGTGGGGACCTTCCCCCCCGGGCAGGGTGACTGTCCCATAAACCCTGGCAAGAGGGAAAGGTCATGAAAAGCCCCGGGCGCCTGGGGTGAGGCCCGTAGCCGCCCAGGGCTCTCCCCCTCCTGTGGCTCAGTGGGAAGGAGGAGGCCAGGGCCTTGGCCGCCCTCCCGCCCCCCGCCACCCAGAAGCTCCCTGGGGGCCGTGCGCTGTGAGGCCTCCAGTCTTCCCAGAGCAGTGACCGGAACGCAGGCAGCAGCAGGGCCACGCTGTTCAGGCTCCATGCCCCCCTCGCGGGCGAGGCCGGGCAGGAAGCGCAGGCCCCAGCTGGAGCCTCGCGTCACGCTCCTGCCGGCCTGGCTGTCCCCCGGTACCCGCTCGCTCGCTCAGTAGTCGCTAAGCAGCATGGCGAGCCCAGTGACCTTTAGCTACCTTCCTTTCCGAGCAGAGTGTTGAGACGGGTGCAAAGAGGCGGGAGGCTCCCGAGGGTGCGAAGGATGAGCGCGTGCAACCAGAAACCCGGGCGGCACGGGGCCTGTGTTGCTGGGCTGCCTGCCTGCCTCCAGGCACTTGGCCGGGGCGGGGGCGCCAGGCAGCCGTGTCCTCCCGCCGGGGCGAAGGACAGGGTGTGCTTGGAGGGTGGCTAGAGTGCATCGGGACCGGGGGCCGGTTTCCATCACATTGGCACCCTCCTCACGCGCGCTGCCGTGTTCCGGTGGAACCGCGGTTCTTAATTCGTTCTGGAAAACTCTTAGAGAAGCGATTTGTTCAAAAACCAAGTCTCTTTTGTCACCACAGAGATGCGTGGCTCAGAGACCATACAGGAGTCAGCACGAAAGGGTTGTCAGGTAGAAAATGGGGACCCGAAGTTTTGTTAGACAACCAGGACACCTTCTCCATGAACGACTTGGTGGAGAACCGAATTGTTCGGGAACCGAGGCTTGACTGTATTTCCTTACTTTTAACTAGTGTTTTGTAAGACCTGTCTCCCCAGGAACTGCAAGAATCATCCATCACTGAGTCCAAGCGTCAGCAAACTTTCTCTGTAAAGGGACAGATAGTAAATGCTTCAGGTTTTCTGGGCCACACGGTCTCTGTCACGGCTACTCGCCCTGCCGCTGGGGGCCACTGGCCAGAGGCGACACCTAAGCCAGTGGGCTTGGCTGTGTTGTTATGACATTTTATTTACCAAACCAGGTGTCGTGCAGGTTGTGGCATATAGTCCACTCTCTGTGCAGGTTTCGCATCCTCCAGTGCAACCAGCCAGCCTTAGAGGGAAGGTATTTCACGAAAAGGAAACGTTACGTTGCAGCTGACAAGCCGAACGCAGTGAAGCGCATGGGGGCGAGTGTCTGCAGTGGATACATACCAGCGTTTTCTTGGCATTATTCCCTGAACAACGCAACAACTATTCCCACGGCATTTCCATTTTACTAGCTACGACGTTACCTAGAGATGTTTTGAAGTGTGTAGGAGGGCGGGCGTAGGTCCTGCGCAGAGACTGTGCCATTTTATGGAGGGGACTTGAGCAGCCACGCGGATGTTGGTGCCCGCAGGGCTCCTGGGACCAGCGTCCCCGAGGACAGCCCCGGGCCCCTGCAGCGTGTTCACTGAGCCTAATCGTTCATTTTCCCTGTTGCGGCTACCCTTGACTCTTTCCTTCCTAACTTCCTTCCTCTCCTCCTTCCTGTCTCCCTCACTCCTCCTCTCTCTCTCTTCCTCCCTTCCTTCCTTTCTCCTTTTGTCCCTGTTTCAATACATGTTATGCCACACATAGCAGAGGGCACAGGGAACACAATGATGAATAAGCCAGGCATGGTCCTATTACTTACGGAGCTTTTATAGGGACTGTTAATGACTAAAGAAGCCATCAGAATAAAATATCGTCGCTGACGCGAGCTCCTCCATAGCCATCCCCACTTCTTTGGCACTGTTAGATCTTTTCTTGTTCAGAGTGGCCATGGCCCATATTTTAAAAACAAACAAACAAAAAGCCGCTCTTCCTTTGTAGCTGGAGGTGGCCATGTGACAAAATCTGGCCAATCAGGCACGGGTGGAAATCCTTGACGTTAGCCCCCTTTCCCAGGTGAAAAGGCAAAGCCCCTTTGCCCCTTGAACCCTGGGCCTTTCCACCTTCCTCCCGCCTGGAACGCCGCTGCGATACCTGGAGGTGCACCTGGAGGTGCATCGGTGCTGCTGCGGGCCTGGGGGGCACAGGCGCGCCCCAGACAGGGACGAGGAGGTGCGCAGAGCTGGGCTGGGTCCCTGACGGCCCCATCGTGGTACCAGCTCCAGACCTCCCACCTCTGAAATTCTTGTTGTATAAACAGCTAAACGTCTTATTGTTTATGCTAATACAATAGACTTTTTGTTACATGCAGCCCAAGGAAATAGTAATGGACTAAATGATAAATAGTATCATGATAACAGAGCCATGGGTGAAAACTCAGAGCTCAATAATTATTTGCAAAGTCTTAAAAGGGAAAATAAACATAGCCACTCTCAAGTGCTGGAGATAGCACCCCGCTCTGCATGGCTCCACCCTCAGCCAGGCCCCCACCGCGGAGTGGGGAGTGTGGCGCTGGCTGGCCACCCAGCCCCGGCCTCGTGTTGGAAATGCTTCGTGAAGGCGGAGTTGCTTACTGACTCCGGGAAACCAGTGCAGTAAATTTAGACGGGAGGCTGGGGGGCAGGTCTCGACTCAGTTCTAGAAACTTCTCCTACGAAGTTTTCTTTTCTGATGCAGGTAAAGACTTAGTCCTGGACTCAATCCGAGCTATGGACAGAGCCCCCGTGCTGACTGTATTTTTTGACTATCAACATGCTACCCATTAGGGGACATGAGTACATTGAAAGCGGGGGGTGTGTGTGTGTGTGTGTGTGTGTTTGCGTGTGCATGCGTGTGTGGGGGCGGGGTGACAAAGGTGGCTGCGACCGCAGCGGCAGTTTCTCTTTCACCAGTTTCAGAAGCAGCACTTAACAAGTCTCCACAAAGACCTCAACTGTGTCTGAGAGCCTTTGATTCTGGCTGAGCAGCAGGGGAAGTCCACTGGCCTCTGGGCTGCCGGGGGCATCGCCGGCTGCTAAGCTGTTGGCGTGACACTTAATTCTCAGAGCTCAAGCACACAGCTCAGACCCACGCCCGGCGAGGGGGGAGGGGCAACTGGGTGCGGGTGAAGCAGGCAACTAGGTTCAAGGTCCCTTGAAGGACTTCAGTCCAAAGGAAGATTCTTAGGAAAGGAGAGTGTCACTCTGCTGGCTTTATTTTTTTTTTCAGTGATTAAATTTGGCACTTTATGTTTGTACTTTGTTTCACTTCTTACTGAGGACATAAGGGAAAACAATGAGCATTAATTCTGGGGAAAACTAACACGTGCTTTACCTGCTGCTGATATAGGCTAAGAAGCTCTCTGTCCCCCGCAGCCGTGACCCGTCCCTGTGACAGCTTGTCCGTTAATGGGCAGGAATAGTCTTCCTGTTTGACTTGTGCTTATTTCCAGGAAGGTCAGGTATTTCCTATTTCTGATTTTTGGGGGGAAAATATCGTAAGAGACTGGTGATAAGTGATATAAAGAGAA
Source organism: Pteronotus mesoamericanus (assembly GCF_021234165.1). NCBI lineage: Eukaryota > Metazoa > Chordata > Mammalia > Chiroptera > Mormoopidae > Pteronotus > Pteronotus mesoamericanus. Next base: position 4,666,904 of record NW_026555086.1, on the reverse strand, counting down.
ACAACCCTTTGGAACGAAGCTAACTCACACTGATAACGTCCTCGAGACGCACTTTGGTTCCCTGCTGACGCTGGTTACATCAGCAACTAGACATTGGAGCCTTGGCTCAAGGGTTGACACCGTCTGTGGGTCGGCCTGGGGGGACCACGGCCCTCGGGTGTCCCCCGCTCTCTGCGGCCTGCGCGATGCCTCCTCCTGCCTCCTGCCTTCGCTGGTCCGTGTCCAGAGCACACCTTGGCCGCTCAGCATTACCAGCATGGTGCTTCTCTTTTCTCTCTTTCTCTCGTTGGGCGTTGTCACGCGGCCCACCCCTGGGCTGCATTCCGAGCTTTCCAGGAACCTTCCCCTCTCTTGGCAGAAGCCTGCAGCTTCTGGGTCGGCTTTTTAGAAGGGAGGATAATTGATTGTTTCAGCCTTGCGGATACGATTCTTTTTGAGATGTATCAAGTGTGTTTTGACACAACCCCCTGAGTCACTGTGGTTTTCAATATTCCTGGGCCTATAATGAAAGTCAAAGAGAAGGGAACCTTTTCACTAAGTGTTGATTTTTAATGCTGATGGCGCATTACCCCATTTATTTTCAGGAATCTCGAGGGACCGAATGACCCCCTGGGTCTCAGATTACACACATCTCTTGTGGGAGTTGGTTGTCGAAAGCCAGGACTGATGCTGGAGACAAAAAAGACTTTGAGGAGCACATGCCATTCTTATGCAGGTAACATCTTTTTTTTAATCATTATCAATTGTATGGTAAATACAACAGCTGCAGAAGAATTTGTGGGCTTTTTTTTTTTTTTTTTTTTTTGGCTGTAAGGCATCTTAGAGAGTGTTTGCCAATTTTCTGTCTCAGAAAAGGTGTCTTCGCATCTTGATTTAGCCCTGAATAATTCAACAGAATCTCTAATAACAGACTTGCATGTTGCAAAGCCCCAAAACATGCTGTAAGCTTAAAGAGGCAGCAAGAAATGTAGCATCGCAAACAGAAATCAAAGACTAACGCTGGGAGGCCTTTAAGGGTGGGAGTCAGGCCTTCACACATGTGCTGAGTGCTTCTTTTTGCCAACAGTTTCCTTCCTTTTCATAGAGTAGTGGCTGCTAGAGGGACAAAGAATGTTCCTGGAGGTTGGCTGTTGCTCTCAACTCCATTTTTCTGAAAATTCTCTTCTTCTATGTTTTTTCCTTTCCTTCTGCCCTCCCTCCTTCCCTTCCTTCCTCCTTTCTTTTCTTCCAACACACGATGACTGAGCACCTGCAACTTTCCAGCCACTGTGTTAGCCCTGGAGGCTCCAGCGGTCAGTAAGGCAGACGTGGCCTCTCAGCCCGGTTAGGCCCTAACTCTGTTCTCCCTCCCGGAGGCCGGGAAGCACGGTGTCCCTCGGCTCCCGAGACACACCAACGCCTTTCCGACGCAGGGCCTGCCCTCCTGCTGCCCCCATTCCTGACTCTGCCCCTAAACTTCTTAAGTGGCTTCTGTCATTTGTCTACCAAAGCCGTGGTGAGTGCAATGGAAACCTTGGCACGTTAGGGGAGCGTGGAAAGAAGCCAGGGCTACGTGGTTGGGGGCGGTTGTGACTTTGGGAGATGGTGTCTGATGTTTGAAGGGTGTCATCAGAGGAGGTGTCAAGCCTGATCTCTGTCTTTCAAAGGGACAGATCTCTGACTAAATGGCAAACAGATTTTGGCTCAAGGGAGCTATGTATTTTCTAACAATTATGGTAGAGAGAACCGTGCCCGATGCTGTGCGTAGCATGTGTGTTTGTGTTCACGTGTTTTTCACTGTAGGCATACAGATCATGGTTCCTCAAACTCAGCGCTACAGCATGTTGGGTTAAATGGTGGGGACTTGGTGGGATGCTGTCCTGTGCATGGTGGGTGTTTGGCAGCATCCCTGCTGCCCAGCGTAACATCCAAACATCTCTAGTCGTTACCAAATGTCCCCTGGAGGGCAGAATTGCCCATGGCTGAGAAAAAAATACATCTCTATCTACATCTGTCTGCTTTTCAAAAGTATGTGGCGCATCCCTTTGCCTTTACGAAAGATCTGCATTAGTGCCTGTTTTTGGCAACGGAAAGAAAGCTGTGGAGTATTTCCACTGTTATATCAGCTCCTTGAATAACATCATTTTGTTATAATGCTGATGTTAAAAAAATAAATGATTTCCGGCCGGGCCCTGTCCGTGGGGAGCTGGCCCGCTCTCCCTGTGACCACATCGGTTTTCTCCAGGGACCCGGCCCCCTCCCACACCCAAAGGTGTGCATGGGAGGTGAACTGGCGTGTCTGCGCTGTCCCCGCCTGAGGGCACGTGGGTGGCCCTGGGAGGCAGGGGCGCCCTGGCCTGCCTGGGCCCCGCCCTGTGCTCCGAGCTGCCTGGGGAGGCCCCGGCCGCCTGCCGCCCTGGCCTGGAACAAGCAGGTGAGATGAGAACGCGCTCACTAGCTTTTATTCGTCTTCCTTAAATGTGCGTGTAGCTCGCATTGATTTCAGTCTTTGGTATTGGACGCGTCCTGGGCCTCCGTTGGGAGGGCTGGTGGTATTTAGTGAACTGTGCTATAGGGACTTAACTCGTGTTTCTATCAATTAGCCTGCAGTAAAATTGGTTTCGTTATACATCGTTTTGCTCAAAGTTGCAGTTTCCAAGAACCTTTCCACAAGGTAAGTGAGGACGTACTGGGCAAAACTGGGCGCAACGTGGAAATCGTGTCCCACGCTGGCTCTGTGGCAGCCGGTGCAGGGCGGCACCCCGGGTGGCGAGGCGGCCCAGCCCGGCGCTCCCTGCTTTGCACCGGACGTGCGTTTATCAGACTGTTTCTGCTTTTACTCTGTTACTGTGCGTTTGGGTTTTATGTGCTATTTAGTAGGATTTGGTACGTTATTTCTGGGGTCTGGGAAGGCTAAAAATGTTTGTCCAATGAATTCATGGTAATTACTGCTTTCAGTTACGCCTTTTCTGCTTATGACAGTTTCACAGAGACGCCCTACTCTCCCTGAGCAGGGGAACACTGTGTGCGCGGGGTCGCAGAGTGGGTGGGGGCAGGGCGTGGAGGCATGGCTGGATTGGGTGACAGATTTGTCTGGGATACCGCAAGGACTCTGACTGAAAAACCGCCGATTGCCCGGCAAACCCCATGGCTGCCGTGCAGCAGCCGGCTTCTCCAAACCAGAGCTGCCGAAGTGGACAGTCACTTGTGGGGCGGAGGAGAATGTGGCTTCAGGTAGGGGTCGGATGCTGCGGTCTGTAAACCTGACCCCTTCCCGGTAACAGATTTTGTAACTCCTTAAGACTAGGGTTGAGTTCAAATTGGCATCAGTTTCTAAGAGAACATCCCGAGCTGAGGTTAGGGCAGGTCCCAGGGCGCTGTTGGAAACAGGGTGCAAATCTGCAGGCCGGGGAGGCTGGGAAGGGGCTGAGCCTGCGCGGGGTTTAATTGGCAATTGCAGGCTCGCCTCCTAGATGCGGGCATATCACTGCAAATGCACACCCAGGACCTTACTTTCTCTGGCTGAAGTTATTAATGTGTGTTGATTGATGTCAAAATGGGAATTAAATCATAAATGTGCTCCGGGCCTCGGGCTGGTGGCTTGGCAGCTTCTTTAGCCTTGTCACTTTGGAAAGACAGCTCACATGGCCTTGCCTCATTTTTTTGATGATTTCTTAAAGATTTCACTTTATCATCGTTTGTCTATGAGCAGGCTTGGCTCTCCATCCCGTTAGTGTTGCCCCTGCCCTGGCCTTGTCAGGACGGAGTGGTTACCTCCAGAGGGTCCCGGATGGAGTCCATACTCCAGTGAGACAACGGGGTTGGACACTCTATAAAGGAAACAAAACAAAATAAAATGTTTCCAATTAGTGCTCTTTACAGTCGTGTAACACCATGGCTGCCGATCGGGGGGCGGGGGTGCATATGTTCCTTTCCCACGGGAGTCCCAAATTTCCTAGCACCCGCTCACAAGCATAAAAAAGCATGGTCTTTCTCATTTCCAAGCTAATCCAATTTGAGTGTGCACTGAGAGGGACCAGAGCTTCCCGAAGGGCCTGGCAGAGCCGGGCAGCCCCGCACCGTTCCCAGACCACACACGTTATGTTTAATAGCCAGACCTTCTGCCCTGGACCAGAGGGGAGAAAAACCAATGAGTTAAAATTTCCTCTGGGACAGCCACCCTCCGTACTGCGGCAGCTTTCGTTCCACGTTGATTGTCTCTCACCTGAAGTTCGGCGGCCCCTGAAAGGGTGTCGGTGAGTCCCGGCGCGCCTCGTTCCAGCCTGTTCCCCTCGGTGCTGGCGGAGCGACCTCCTGAAGCTCCACTGTGGTCACGACATTTTCCCCACTCAGAAACGGCTGTGGTTCTTCTGTGTGTAAATGGTAAAATTTAAAGTCCAAGCGATTGGGATAAATGTCTCTTGATGCCGTCACGTCGCCCCAGGCTCAGGCTCTGCTTTGTTGTCCTCGGGGGAGAGTAAATGATGTGGAGATCTTGTCCCATGTCACGCTTTCTAATGACGACCCCATTTCCTCTGTGGCCCATCTCAAACGTCCCTTTTGCTGCGAAGACTCCGAGCTCCCGGTTGGAGCATGCCTTTCACTCTCCCGTGATCCCTCAGCATAGGTTAGCCAGCTCGTCATGCGGTGTTTCAGTTTTATCTATTTACATATTTTTTATAAGTCTGTCTTTTCCCTCCAGCCTCGATAAGTAGAGTATAGTGTCCTTGACCCCCTAGAAGAAAAATGTTGCTCATTAAAATGCTTTGGAATGAATGCACGAATACATAATCAAATGTTTAAGTGTGAATAAACAAGCAGGCTGTCTCATTTTGAAAATATTTCTTAGAATAAATACACAAAACTCACTAGTACAGCATAGAGTCATGCTGGAGAGAGCTTCTGGGTGGGTCCAGGCCTAGTTTCATGACTTGCTGCCCTTGGTAAGTCCCTCATGCACTCAGGTGGGGACCGTAATAGCACCTGCTTCTCCGAGTGGCTATGAGGATGGACTAGATCAATATATTTCAAGGTCTGAGAGCTTGGCTCCTCGTAAATACCATACGAGTACTAATTATTTTAGAGACACCAACATATCCCAGAATCTGCCTAAGGTAGGGGTTCCCCACCTTATGAAATGAAATCAGGAGTGATTTAAAAAAAAAATTGAAGATGCTGGGGCCTCACCCCAGGCCAACTGAGTTAGCCTCTCTCAGGGAAGGCCCTGATGTGAACTCACTATTGGATATTTAATGGAGAAACTTCACAAAAGTTTTTTCAACAGAAGAGAGTTGGATTAAGGGACCAGACAAGGACAGTGAGGCGCCCAGAGGCTGGCAGCAGTGAGCAGCCACCAGCACCGCTGAGCCGACGCGAGGAGGGAAGCAGTGTCACCAGAGCCCACGGGGCCTGTGGTCGCTTCTGGGGGACTCCGTACGAGGGGAGACCCCAGGGGGCTGCAGGGGAGACGCGGGGAAGCACCACGGGCCCCTCCCCCAGCTGCCGTTCTCTCCCCAGCGGGCGCCGCCCTTGCAGATGCAGCCGAGGCCCCGCGGGCCAGGGTGCCGAGAGACCCAGCCGTCAGGGATCAGCGTCCCCACCCGGACCGGGAAGGCGAGGGCTGAGGGGGAGTTTGAGGGGACCCAGGGGGAAAAGCTGCCACATGAACAGGGGCTTCTCAAGCACAGTGAGGAGTGAGCCCCACTCTCATGATGGGGTGTCCTCGGTGGCCCTGTCCCTAAAGCCTCCACCTGCCATTGAAGAGGGCCACCTAGGGCCTGAAAGCACACAGACAGCTTTTCTACACTACAGTCCTCAGGAGGTGTCTCGGGGACACCAGGGAGTGTGGGAAATGGCTTCTGTGGAGAACCCCGGTCACGTGAACCAGGCGGTTTTAAGTCCAAGGTGACGGCCGCCGTTCTTTCTGGGAGCTTGGGTGCCAGAAGCAGGGGAGGGTCCGGTGGCGGCAGTTTGTAACGGGCCCCCTTCGATTTGGGAAGGAGGCTCACAGCTCTTGCCTTTTTGTTTTTATTTAAGCAAATATGCCAGAAGGGGCCCCTGAGATTTCTACCATATGTCAGATCATATGACTCAGTCTAATTTGCATAACGCCATGGTGGAATTTGCAAGTGGAAGGGCGCGCAGTGCCCCAGACAAGTCCTTCCGTTTGCGTGGGGCCCGCCAGCTTGCTTTGCCGTGGACTGCGTCGGCACGTTTCAGAAGACTTCATTTCTGCCGCTTCCTCTCCGAAAGGAGGAAGATATAAATCACAGGCGCAGAAGTAACTAGCAGTTGTGACATTTTGTTACAGAGTTTAATTACATGAATCATAAAATATTGCTACAATTTTCCAAACTGTTAAACCTTAATTAATATGAACCCACAGGGACCACCTTGATCGTGCTAAATATTCTGAATCACAGCTCCTACGGCAGTGCTTCCATCCGCCTGAAGTGCTTTGTAATTTGCAAAAAGTGATTAATTATTAGAAATGAAACCAGACAAATTAATTTAATATAAATGAGCCTGTACATGATTTGATTAATTCTTTTTAATTACCTATATGTTATTTTTTCAATAGTTGAACAAAGGACTCCATTCTTCTTCGGCATGTTCATATTCATTAATCTCATTAGCACAGAGTATTAATATAATTTTATCGCACATTCCAGAAGTAGGGCACATTGACAAACCATAATGAATCGTGGCATTAGTGTCCTATCACTACATTAATTTCAAGACATGCCTGGCTCATCTGCAATTTACTTTGAGACTTACTTTAAAATGAGCTGAATAAGCGTGTAATTATGACATCTGCTTCTTTTCAGGTACCTCCTTTGTAAATCAGTGACAAAGGAATAGCAGGTTTAACTATGCGTTAACACTTGGATAGCATGTATAATTGCAATATGGCGATGTGTAATGAAGATTAAATTAAACCGTACTATACCTGACACATGCAGGAGCATAATTGAACTATTGTCATTGTTACGGTAGAAGCAGCTGCCAAATCCCAATATTTGAGTTGAGGAACGTGAAATGGAGTTAGAAAAGGAGGTGAGGAAAGACAGTCTCGGTGAGCCACTGAGAAAAGAACGTAGCAACACGCGGTGCTGCAAACTCTAGGACCGTAGGCTCCCCTCCCTTTGTGGCTGATGACAGTTGGTCATGAATTTCATGAAAATTTCCAAAAGGGTCCATTTCGGATGTCGCTGGGGCATGACCTCGCGCTGCATATCTTGTACGCTCAGCACTTCCGCTCTGGGCCGTGGGGCGGGCACCATGCCCAATGCTCCCATCTTGAGCCTCAGGGAGGAAACTGGAATTCTGGGATCGAAACCCAGACCCTGCGCGTGGTTAACCCTAGATTTCCCTGAACAGGACACGGAGGACCACAAAGTGATTTGAGGTCACCTGGGGAGCCGGGGGCGAGGGGGGGGCCGGAGCTGGCCCCTCGGGGGACTGAGGAGACAAGGGTGTGGGGGTTTGCTGTCAGAGCCCCAGGCAGAGCTGGGATAGAGAACAAAACCGTGTCTTCTCTCCCAGACCCTCCCCCATCTTTCCTGAAAACAAACTCCCTCCAAGGCAACCTTTAGGACTTGCTTAATTTTTGGAAAGGATTTGTCACTTGCCAAAGCTACTGTGTCCCTTGGGTGTTCCTGGGCCACAAGCGGGGCCCACTTAACAGCGTCTGTGGCTTTTCTCTCTGGGAAGCCAGTACGTGCTTGAGGCAGAGCCTGCCAGGAGCCAGAAAACATTGTCTTTGAGTTTGACACATGCTCCAAAGGAAATTGTCATATCTCAAAACAACTTGAAGGAATTGGCTTACTCACCAAAATCCCCGCAGCAGCCTTTTTGAGTTGAGGGTGAGGAAACATGAATAGGAACTGGGAGATGGAAGGGAGATGCTTTATCTGAAGACGCTCGCAGGGAAGGGCTGGCCCAGGGCTTCCGGGCACAGCTGACGGAAGGAAGCAGGGGCACTCCGTGCGGGGGTCAGCTGCTCGAAGCCGGCCCATACCGGCAGGGATGGAGCGGCTTGGCACCTAAAAATACCTTCTGGGAGGGAGAGCGGTGTTTACAGAGTTATTGTGAGAGAGTCATTCAATGTTGGACTTGCAGAGCAACTTAGAGATTTTCCCTTTCCAAGTGTGGTTTGAGAAGTCAACCCCTGTGCATCCACCTGGGAGGCTTTTTAACACATAGGTCCCCAGACCGCACCCCAGTGCTGGGGGACCCAGAACTCTGGGCATGCTGTTTGGGAATTCACACATTTAAAAAACCCTTGGCGATTCCAATACACAGTTCCTGTCCTAAACTAGCCACCTAATTTTGCAGAAGAGGAAATAAAGACCCTAAGAAAGGAAAAGCACAGCAACAGAGTCGGGCCTAGGGCCCTGGCAGCCGGACTCTGGGCCCGCACGCTCGGCTCTGACGTCGAGTGTGCCCAGGGAGGGCCAGGCAGCAGCGGGCTCTCGGCAGGCCCTGGGCGCCAGCACCAGCCTCCTGAGCGTGTGCTTCACCAAGCCGGGCAAACAGACGTTGCAGCATTGCCTGACTACCCGCGGAGAGGGGTAGGCCCCTCGCAGACTCGGGGACTCAGAGGGGCTGCGCCGTTCAGAGCTGGTGGTTGGGGAGAATGACCGTTGGGGAATTTTCTACCAAGTTTGGGAACGAGAAGGAAGAAGCATGACATTTAATTCGCAACGAGGGGCATTTTGATATCCACCGTCTTTCTCACTTGTTCATTTATTCCTTAATGTATCCATTCATGTGACAGCCTTATCAGGCTCATCCTCTATGCCAGGCATGACATTAAGTATGAAAATTTTAGCAGTGAGCAAGAGAGAAGCAGTTCCTACCCTCAGCAGGAATCGCTTAGATCTGGCTTGTTTGCCTCTCAAAGGTGATTTGAAATAAAATAACCTGTACATGGGCTGTTTCTCCTCTTTTCTGTGCTCACAACGGTACTAGCCTTCCCGGTACACAAAGCCTCATTTGATGTTACTCAGCCTTTCCTCCTCTTCATCCCCCATTTCCCCCTTCACATGAGCACGTGAGCGAGAAATCGCGTCAGGACCAGGCCGGGCAACTGGTCCCGCACGCCCTGAAGGCCCCCACCCCTGCCTGTCAGCCCTCCCCTGCGGGCCTCTCCCCCTGAAGCACCTTCCCGCCCCCTCCCGGTGTCTCTTCCCATCATCCCCTACCAGGTCCAGGCGCGATTGCTTGTGTAATCTATTTATTGTTTAGATGTTCGATAATTGATGGCAAACTAAGCGCAACATTCAGAATGACATCGTTTTTATTCCACAGCAGACCTCCTCCTTTTGAAAAAAAGAAACTGTGTTTTAGAGTCTCTAGCTCTTTACTGGGGTTGAAGGAAGCAAGCCAGCACACACGGTAAGAAGGGTGTAAGCTGAATGAGAGGGAGCATGCAGCAACCAGGCTAGTCCAGCTTATGGCGCAGTGACCGGTAACACAGACGTCCCAATGGCAGTGACCACAGGCTCTGTCCCGTGTGGCCAAAGCAGCCTCTGTCTTCAGAGCAGCTACCCGCTTCCAACCACTCCCTCCCCCAAGGCTGGCAGCGAGCTCTGCAGGGTCGGAGACCACCCGTGCGTGGCCCAAGACAGGGTACTCACAACTCATGGGCCGAACTTAGTGCCATGGCTCCACCTGAACACGAGGGGCCAGGAGGCGCCACCCGACCCCGTGCCCAGGAAGGCGAGGACAGACAGATCTGGTAGGCAGCCCGGCTGACCAGCCCAGTGGGGAAGCGGATGTTGTCAAGCCTGCTGGCTAGGACGAGACTCCAAATTAGGCAAAACGTGCGGCCCCCACCTGAATTATGTTGTGGAAAATTGGACACTGCTCCTGCCCCAGGAAAGTTACCTGGCTGACCTCTTTTCTGTTCACGAGTGAACGTGGGGTTTCTTAGAAAATTGCACGGAAAAGGCAGGTCTGCCAGATTCCCAGCTGTGACTGACCGCGAGGTGCGAGGCAGGGGCTCCTGGGTGGCCTTCAGTGGCGTCCTCGTGTGGATGGAAAACAGAGGCAGGGAGAGGCCCGCCTTTGACATGGGGCACTACTTGCATAAGGACCGGTCTTGTCTTAAGCATTTAGGTGCCAAATCAGCAAGTAAAATAATATAAAAACGATTCTAACGGGCAGAGGGATAGCTTTGGTTTTGTTATTTTTTTTTTGCTCTTTGGGGCTTTAGAAGTTCTCTTGAAACCTCAGGTTCCTCCGCACGAGGCCTTCCCTGCCAGCACAGGCCATTCCTACCCGGAAGAGGAGGGGTTAACGTCCTCCATAATAATGGGCTTCTCCCCGTGACACAGATGAGGCCTGCAATTACCTCCATCTCCTGGACCCGCCCGCCCCTCTCCAAAGGCACAGAGGTGGGAGGGAGCCAGTGGGGGTCACCGCCGGGCTCCGGGCTGCAGCCCTCGGCTTCTGTGGGCGCCACTCGAAAGGTCTGTGTGTTTGCTGTGTGACTAACCGTACACAAGCTAGTCCTGGTGTTTAAACCCTCTGAACCGCCTCCATAGTTAGGATGCAGACAGATGCTAGAGTCTCATATACTGCTGGCCAGGACCAGGATTCTGTGCAAGGACTTTGGAAAACCGTAGCAACGTGTACTGCAGCCAAACATACGCTCTCCCTTTGACTCACCAGTTCCGCTTCTAGGTATGTTCTCAATGGAAAGGGGTGTATGGTCTCGCGGATCGATGTGCGTAAGCCGTTCATAGCAGCCGCAGTCATAAAGGCCCCAAACTGGGGACAAGGCCTATTCTGTCAGCAGCTGGGTGGATAAAATGCGGTCTGTTCCTGTAATGGAATGCAGCATAGAGACGCAGAGAGCGAGCGACCCCTGGGAGGACCTTCCGATATGATGCGGAATGAGGTAAGCCAAACAGGAAGAAAGGGACCTGTCGCAGGGTACCACTCATAGGGAAACAGGCCAGGCTGGTCTGCGGCGACAGAGGTCAGGAGAGTAGTCGCCTTTGGGGAGGAGGCAAGGGGCAGGCGGGGTGCAGAGGTGGGCTCGGCCCCCGCCTGGCTGGGGACGGCGTGCTTGTGAGCGCGCCGGGGTATGCGCGTTTGCTGTACATCCCTGATGCTTCAATTACAAATACAAAGTAAAACCAAAAGGCATGCTGCTTTCCTTAAGCAATTTTTAGGTTGACCTTTGCAAAGCAGGTAGACACACAGGAGAGGAGTATGCCCCGTAATGTGCTGTGTGAACTGAAGGTTTAGGAACTTAACCAGTCAGCTGTTTCTTGAACTGTAAAGCGATAACAATCATAATACCTGCTCATAGGGTTGCTGAGATGGTCAGAACAAGAGAGACGTGCGCCTGGAAGAACAAGGCACAGTGGTGCCTTGTCATTTGTCCTCCCTGGTTCTGGGACACGCGATGAGTGCCAAAGCCATGGGCACCGAGCCGTGAAGCGTTTTCTCTTATTTGGGGGCGGGGGGGGGCGTGTCGTGACTCACACAAGTTCTAGCAAGTGCGATGAGTCCCGAGCAAGTGCCGAGTCCGGAAACAGGTTTTTCTCGTCCAAAGGTGACGAGTACGGAGTTGGACGAGCTCTGAGGCTGACGGGTACCGAGTGAGGGGTGACTGTACCTATGTGTGTGCGTGCACATGGGTGTTTATTTAGTGTGTGAACATTTGTGCACACGCCCCCCCCACACACACACGCACTTCCTGTATGAAAGTAGGAAAGAGCATTTACTAGCTGCCCATTCATCCCATCCGCGCTCTCACATCTTAACACACACGACCGTGTCGCTCTGCAAGGGCGTGTTTCATCGGCTGGGTCTGGAGGGGCAAACGAGACGACGGGGCCCTGCCCTCAGGGTGTTTACGTTCTGCTGGGGGAAGACACGTGACACAGTCAGCAGACAAATAGATAAACGATGTACCTGTCGTTCATGAAGAACAGGTGACAGGTGATGGGGGGGGGCGCGTCTGAGTGACAGGGTCAGAGGCGTCCTCTCTGAGGAGGGGCTGGAGCGAGGGCCGGAGGGATGCGGGGCTCGTCCTGGGGAGAGCGTGGGCAGGGCGGTTGGCGTAGGTGGCGGGGAGCCAGGGCAGAGCTCTTAGGCCCCGGGGGCCGTGGGGGTCAGAGCCGGGGCCAGAGCGGGAGGGAGTGGGGTCCCAGGAGGGGGCACCGGGCGCAGGGGAGCTCATGCACAGCCTGGAAAGTCAGGGGAGGGAGCCGAACTCTATTCGAAATCCACCCACAAACAGCTTACGGATCTTTCTTAAAGACCTTGTTTAGTGTTTTCAATATATAGTCCTGCCTTTGTACATTGCTTTACATATATTATCCTTATAACAAGTTTGACTGTTATGCCCCTAAATCAGTTGGAGGAGAGACCTGAATCTATTTGTCAAAAAAGAAACACCCCTGGTCACTGGAACAGAGTACAAAGGGTCATGGGTATGTTACCAGAAGGGCAGCCTGCTCTTGTATTGTACGTGGGAGGAGGGCCCTTCTTCTGCTCCCGAGAAGGGAGCAGAAAGGCTTGGACGCTGGTGAGACGGGGCGACGTGACCGGCAACAGACACAGGGGTGGGCAAAAGTAGGTTTACAGTTGTGGGTGCACGAAACACAGAGTTAATAAAACTACTGTAATAATCATAACCTGCCTGTCTTTGTCCATACGAACAACCGCTCATATGAAAATGTCTAACGTTTAATATAAATGGTGGTTTATTGTGGTATAAACACTTCCTCTCCCATCCCCCTGAAATCAGGCAAGCCTACTATACCCATGAACTGCGCGGGCCTTGGACGTCTGCGGGATTGAAGAGGAGGCTGGTATTCATAGCAAGATGACGTGGTTTGAAGAGAGTTAAGGCTCAGGCACTGAGAGTGGCCGTTAGACTGAAGCCCAGCCCTCCCAGGGGGCGTCGGCACTTGTGTTGAAGGCCCCAGGCTGGGACAGAGCACAGGACAGAAGACCGAGCATCTTCTCTCAACCTCAAGGGTCAAAAGCCCACGTCACATTTGCGTTGCATCTCATGTTAGTCAAACTATTGGGTGCTATGTTTCTACTGACCTGCTGGGCCATTTCTTAGCACGTAGTGGAGGGTCTCTTATCCTAGGGACCAAAACTGTCAGATGCCGTTTCTGGAGCTCTCGTCCTAGTACCGGAATTCCTAGGAAGTGTGACAAGTGGCCACTGTGGGTAAAGCCAGGAGCACGGGGCCCCGTCCGTGCTGGCGCAGCGAGAGCGGAGGCTGCCTGCTGGTGGCCTGGGGCAGCGCCGCTCCTGGGCGCCCGGAGGCCTGCGGGCAGCGTCCGGCTTTCTGCGCGTCCTTGTTCCTCTCTCCTAAGTGGCTGCCTCCCTCTGTTTATCCAGGTTTTCTCCAGGTAGGACACAGTGTGTTCACCTGGGCTGGCATTTACACAAGGATGATGTATCTTCCTGCTCAGAGATGGTGTGTCGCTTAGACCAATTAGAGAGCCCCCAGACACCCACGCTTTGCATTCGCGTTAGCGGCGACTTGGGGCCCAGGCCCCGCTCTGGGGAGTCGTGGAGCCTGCTCTCTGCCTCGGTTTTCTCACCTGAAACACAGGGCTGATTAGACAAGCGACCACATAGAGTTTTTGGAAAGATTAGGTCAAAATATATATTTATTTAAATATAAATATCTTCAGAGTTACTTTATGTATAATATATGTCTGTATTACAACATATATATTAAATAACTTACTGTGTATTTATAGAATTAAAAGAGCTACTTTGTAGGATTGTTATAAAGAGTAAATGAAAAAAAATCTATATTCATTCATATATTTATTTTCTAAATGATTATATACAAAACATGTATAATCACTTAGTTTATATATACATAATACATATACAGGGTCTGGCACAAATAACATCCCTCTTTTATTACAAAATCTTTTAATACAAAATCATAAGCATGTCATTCTGTAACATAACATCACACTCAAGCACACTATTTGACATTTTAGGTGAAATGTTCAAATTACAACTATAAATTATTACACCCATATTATTACCCTTCCAACCACTCTCCAGCAGGCATGACTTGTGCCGGACCCTGCATATCATACATGTACAAATATATATACACAAACATATATCACTTAGAAGTTTTTCCAGGATAAATATTGTACTGGGTAAGTTTATACATTCAATTATTGTTATTTATAGACCCTACATATTGGTGACTGCAACAGAATGCTAAACATACACACTTTTTTGTAGCTAGAATTCCGGGAAGAGCCCCGTTTTCCCCCATTTTGGCTTCTGGAGGTCGCGGGGAGGGTGTGTGAAGCGGAGTCGAAGCTCAGGCTCGTGTCTCCAGCACGCGCAGCAGAGGCCCTTTCCAGAGCGAGGGAAGGACAGATAGCAAAGGAGGGCTGTCTTTTTCCACGGCTGAATGTGAAACATAAAACACTTCAAGTCACTGAACAAGTAAAAGAAAATAAAACGGAAGGCTGTACCCCAATAAATGCAATAAAAAAAGAGAAGTCCGCCGAGCGCAGCCGCGCTCTACAACGAGAGCGGAGCGGGGAGAGGTGCGGCGTGAACGCAGCGGGGCAGCCGCAGGGGGCCCGGGGCCGAGCGCGAACACTGCGTCTTATTGAGCGAGTTTAATAGGCCCTGGGGGCCCCCGAACTGGGGTGAGAACTTGGTTTAAAAAGGGAGAGAAAATGAAACCCCGATTGACTGTGTAGAGGGGATTATTCTTTGCCTTGAATTTTATTTGAAGGGACTGAAAGACAGGGTCCAGAAACCCTGGGCTTTGGCTGATGAAAAAACAATCAAATGAAACATTTATTTTCACTCATTTAACGGGACGTCTATGACGCTGAGGCTGAGAAAGAGGCAAGCCACCGCGGCCTGCCCGAGAGAAGAGGCCCCTGCCACTTTGCTGAGTGCCCTTGAAGGACAGTTAGCTGGTGCCTGTGGGCAGAGAGATGATTCTCTGGCCACTGCCTGCTGGGTAAGGCCACCCCCTGAGAGGGATGGGCTTGGCCGCTGGCGGTCACCTGGTGTGCGAAGGTCAGGATCCTGGGAGTCAAAACCCAAGTGCCTCGGAATGAGAGGCCTGAGGGTGCCCCTTGGTCCTGGGCGTCCGCGCTGAGGGGCGCCTTCAGAGCAAGCCTTCCCCGCAAGAGCTGTGGGGCTGACCAAAAAGTCTGTTTCGTTTTTATCCGTACAATAAAAGATGCGTTTTTCATTTTCACCAGTTCCTTTGTTGATTTGGATGCTTTGAGTAGGTCGGCTGTCTCGCACGTGGTAGAATGTCAGCTGTTCTCCATGTCTCGATATGATCGCCGTCAACCTCAGCGGGTCCACCTGACCGAGGAGCGTCGTCCAGCGAGGAATCCTCAGCACGAAACTTCACAAACCGCTCTTGACACGTTCGATCGGCCAGAGCACCTTCCCCACACACGGCACAAATCTTTGTGTTTCAGTTGCCTTTTCACCTTTCTTGAAATAACAAAGCATGATGTGCCAAAAAATGTTGCATACTTTCTCCCATCTTCACTACTAAAATGGCTGTACAAAAATGCACCAATATTGATCGTTTTTTTAACATGCCAGCTGATATGACATCTGTCACAATACAATCAAACGAAACTGTTTTGAAGTGAAAGACAACTCAGTGCTTCTAGAGCCTCTTACAGAAAAAACAAAACCAACTTTTTGTCCAGCATGTTGGAGTCACCCTGTAAGCGACCCCAAACTGAAGAGGGGCCACATCCCGTACGCCAGTTAGCCAGCCTGAGGTTTCTCTGTGCTTCCTTCCTTCCCACAACGCCCGTGGACACCGCGCTGCTCTGCCAAAATCCCCTCCAAGGCCCGCGCCGTGGGCACGCAGCCTGTGCGGCTGCACAGCGCCCACCATGGGGGGGTGCCTCTGTTCTGCCCTCCAGGCGTTCTCAATAATCCTGTTAGGCAAGGGGCTCCTCACGTCACGTCGCCGGGACCCTCAGCCCCAGCCGCCACGGGTGCTGACTGCTTGCAGCCGAGCCACTGACCTTGTCTGAAGAGAGCTGGTTGACGCTCTTCTCAGGGACAGTGCAATGCAGGGTAGGCTTGGCAGGACCAAGGCCCGGCCCCTGTGCTCCAGCAGGGGCCCCAGACGGGAGCCGCGCTGTCTCTAGAGCTCCCCACAGGCGGGCTGAACCCCGGTGGTAGCTGCCCAGCCAGTCCTGCGCTGCCCTGCACCCGTCCGCCACGCTCGCTGCGGTGTGGGGGTGTCCGGAGAGGCCTGGTGGTGAGTCTGCCGCACGCAAAGCTCCATCCCAGACCCTCGCTCTGCGAGCTGGGAGCCAAGACCCCGGGCTGTGGGGAATGGCCCGAGCCCCTTCCTCGTCTCAGGTAGGCTACAGAGAGAGGACCCTGGTCCACATATGGACCAGGAAGCTAGCGTGGTGGCAGCAGCAATAACCAGGGCGAAGTCCCCCAGGGCGAGGAAGAGAAAATGGGGTCAGGGAGGTTAATGAGTTGCCCCCAAGGCCACACAGATGGTAAGAGTCTGAGCCAGGATTCAAACCTGGGCTTCCTGACCCCTCATTAGGTTCTCTTACAATAAGTTGTCACACTTCCTAATCCCACAGCGAGGGAGCCTGGCAATGCCAATTTAGCGCTACGTGTAAGGGACAGCGGTGCATTTTTCCCCCTTCTTTGAACTTCCAAAGTCCTTTGCTGGTAACTTGCTGGTGGCTTTTTGTGCCTTGCTCCTCTCTAACCTGGAAATCATCCTTCCCTTTGAGAGTCAGACGGCACTGGGTAATGTCATCCGCCACCGTTAGCGAGACACTCTCTAGGGGACGTCTGTTTTAACCCAGGCTGTCAGGGGGCCCTCGCGGGCTCCTGGGCGCCTTCGGGGCTTGGGGATCGGGGGCTTACCCTTTACTGAAGCGTTTTCTTTGGGAGGCAGCGCCGCACCCAGATGAAGTCTTGGGGCTCAAACTCCCGCTGCCGGAAGCTGAGCCCGGGCTGTGCCCCTGCTGGCGGTGCACACTTACGGTGGATAAATCCCGAATCTCTCCGCCACTCAGTGTCGTCCCCTTTGATATGCATGGTCACGATATGTGATTATAGCAGTGGCTCGTACAAACACCTGAGGACTCAGTGAAGATGGGCTTTCGGGTGGCCACGAGCACAGAGGGCCCTGCTGCTCAAGGTTGACGTGCTGCCGTGACAGGAAGACCCCAGGAGATGTCTCTGAAGGGAGCTGCCCCTCGCTGTCTGAAAGGAGAGCCTTCCCATGAAACCGTTCATAAAGCAGAATGCCATAAAGCAAAGAACCGGGTACCAATCATTTACATGGAAAAAATACCCCTGAATGCTGCGGAGCCCAGCCCCACGCCCCACAGATGAAAACGCAGGGCCGGAAGCAGCGAAGGGAGTGGATTCCACACGGGTATCCACCCTCCGCCTGCTGCTGGGCCGGATGGCGGGGCCTAGAAGCCGTCATCTCACGGCAGTACGGCTCCCACTTACTTGGCTGGAATCGCGTGCCAGGCGCCGTGCTAGCGCCGGCACGGGCAGCTGCTGGAATTCTAGCCCTTGTCTTATGAGGCGTGTGATGTCGCTACCATTTTTTTTTTTACTGCTGGGGAGATCACTCTGTGAAGTGAATTCACTTGCCCAATGTCCTGCACTTCCTGGGGGAGCTGGCACTTGAGCCTGACTCCAACGTCATGCTTTTGACCACGGCGGCGGCTGGCCGCCTGAAGGCCAGGCGCTGGGACCCGGGTTACTCAAGGGCTACCTCTGTCTTGGAGTCCAACTTACTATCTTAAGAGGAGTCAGTGATTTTCTCCGTCATACTCCATTACATGTTTTTTATTGCAGTTCTTTAGAACCATGCTGTACTGTAATTACTTGGTTATGTTCTTGGCCGTTCACTGCGGCTTGAACTGCCTAAGAGCAGGGGCCAGGTGGCTTTAACACGCTTCCCAAGCCGGCTGCGCTCAACCGACAGGAATGAAGGAATGAATGGACGAGCGATGAGCACAGGAACGTGAGACCTCCCGACTGCCGGTCTAGTGGTCCTTTCGCCATCTTCTACCGGCCAGCTTCCTTTTGTAACCCTCCCGTGGTTTTTCACTTGGGATTTTCAACAAATTGAACTAGAATTACCATTTCCTTACAACGTTTAGGCCTAACAAAAACTGAGATCTCACAAGACACCGACCAAGTTTACGAAACCAACAAAAAGGATCTCATTATTGTTGATCTTCTGAGATACGTGCAGCTCTCTCTTGAGAATTGGCGGAAAGAAGAAAGAATGGCGGCGATGCTGTCAGGCTACTTCAAAATAGTGGCCAACGCGCCATCCTCTGCAATGGCTTCAAGCCGATGAGTGACTCTAGGGCTGACGGCCCCGGTGGTTCACGCAAGTGAGGCGGCTTCCCCAGAGCAGCCGCTGAATCCCTGTGATGGCCTGCGTGTAGGTGCGGGGGGCGGCGGGGGCGGCGGCCGCGGCGGCGGCGGCTGCTCCCAGGTAGCCTCCTGAGCCACTTCACTGTGTCGGGTGTGTCTCTTTATATCCTGTCTTTTTCTGATGATTTTCATATAATTGTACTCAAGGACTGCAGTTAATTCTGTGTACTGTGCTTTTCGCTGAAGCACTTTCCAGGGTATTATATAGCGTTGGATGCCTCAGATTTAGTGGTTCCTAATATTGCCAAGTGAATGTATCATCATTGACTTAGCTCTTCCCCTGTTGTAGGGCATTTATGGTGTAACCAGTATTACAGTCTTAGGAAATAGCAATGTGATGAATAGCCCCACGGGGAGAGCTCTCCCTGAGCTCCCTCCTCGGAGGTTACCTTGGGGTTGATTCCCAGCAGCCTGCCACTTGTTCTCAATAACTGGATTTGTGAACAAGAGATGAGCTCGCCAGGAACGCGGAGCAGGAAAGCTAGCTCACCAGTCACTGGGCAGTCTGAACGTCGTTATTCAGGTGGGATATATTCCATATTCCAGGGGAAATATTGCACTTAATTTTAATCTTTATTTTCTAATATATTTTTATTCAAAAGAGGTACTCCTTGGGAAGAGGGAAGCAATATAAATGTGCATAAAGAAAAAGCAATGACTGCCTTCTACCGCGACCCTTTTGTTTGACGACACCTTTTAGCAGCCTGACGTGCGTCCTTCCACACCTTTGTTCATGCCCATACAGGTAAACACGTGCTCATGAGCACATTTTTAAAAACACAAATAGGCTCATATATAACACACTGTGTTCTAGATAAATTATTATTGTTATTTGCATGTAGCAATATGCCATGGAAATCCTTTTAGGTCAATAAGTAAAGAGCTATCTTATTCTACATAAGAAATGGAGAATGTACCATTGTAGGGACTGGCCGCAGTTTTATTCTGCTGTTTTTTAGTTATTAGAAATTCATCTCTTAACACATGTTATTTATTGGTCATTTAACATTGGGAGAGATACCCTCTTTTCACAAAATTTCTACCCAGCTGTTAGGAAAAAGTCCAGGCAAGTTGCCTTGAGTTCTTGCACCGTTCCCTCTCGTGCCCGGTTCTCCCGGGCAACCCCGCTTCCGCCCTGGGCGGTCGGTGTCGTCTTCTGGGCGCAGCCGCGTCTGTGTCTGCAGACTGGCGTGGCGTGCCCAACTCAGCACCTACCTCCTCACGTGCCCGAGCTTTCTTCTAATTTATGTGGCAAAACAGGCCTTATTTTGGTCGCAGCAAATATTTATTGAGTATCCACTGTGACCCTATAGCAGATACAGGTGGAAAATCGGGAATGATCAAGAAACATAGAAAAGGGATGTTGGGACATTAAGAAAACCAGTCTCTCTAGATGAAAGGGATTCTGTAGTAAAGTCACTACTCAACAAAGGCTGACTAGTACTGATGGACCTCCAGCCAGCCCTGGGCTGGGCTCGTAGGAGAGGTAGACCTTCCACGAACGTCACAAGGGAGGCGACAAGCATGAGACAGACCTGCTGAGGGTGAGGGTTGAGTGGGGAAGACAGCCAGCCCCTGGCTGCCGCTCAGAACGCCAGCGGTAACGCCTGGGGCTCTTCGGAATCTGAAGGCGGACAGTGGTGCGCACTGAGCCACGTCCCGATGGGGGACCGGTTGAGTGAAGGCGCAGGTCAGAGGTAGAAACCACCTGTGAAGCCATGGCATTTCCTTCCTATGTCCCAGGCGCCAGCAGCTGGCTCCGTGCTCACCCCTAAGGACCAGCTCTCTGGGGCCCCAGATGCCTGGCTCCAAATCCGCGGCTCCAGGGCTCGCACTGGGCTCAGGCCGGGCACTGCATGGGTACCGCGCCCCACAGAGAACGAGGCGGGGCTCCCCCACCGCGGAGCACGCTGCCCCACCGCGGAGCACGCTGTGCGGTGCGGTGGGGGAGAAGGGGCCATAGGCAGGACCCCTCGGCCGCGATGAGAACACCACCGACTGCACAGGGGCGTGGGGGCGAGGGCCTGAGCATCGTCCAGAGGGGAGGGCGAGGAGGGCCCGCAGTGGCAGCGGGCCACCTGATACTTGAGTGAGTACAAGGAGCAGGTGACACACATCGCCACCCCCGACACACACACCTGCAGGAAGAGCCTTCAGAGCAGGGGGAACAAGAGCATGTGCAGGTGCAGAGAAAGCGCCTGCGTGGCCGGAATGTGGGGAGGAGGATGGTAGGCGGAGGTCAGAGGCAGGATCAGATACCAGAGCTGGGTTTTATTTTCACTGCAGTGATCCCCAACCGTGGGTGTGTAGACGGGTGGTCCTACGCAGGGGGTGATGCATTCCGATTTAAACCTTCAGAACCACACTCTGATGGCTCCGTGGGCAGTGGGTCACGGGGCGGCAAGCCGGAAGCAGAGTGTGTGGTTGGGAAGCTAATGCTGTGGACCAAGTAAGAGACACCGGGGGCTTCAGCCAGGTGGTAGCAGGGAGGGAGGGTCCCTGAACCTGCCCCTTAGAAGCGATGAGCCTCCGCCAGGCCAGTGACTTCAAGCCTCACAGGCCGAGTGTGTTCCTCTGTGACACAGGATGGTCACACAGGCTTCCTGGGTGGGGGCGCGGACAGTCTGCGAGTTCTGTGCCGACACTGGGGCACAGCGCCTGGCCCAGGTCCACGCCTTCCAAGCGCCGGCCGGCGTCCGTCCTAACGCTCGCTGCTCTTCCTCTCTCTGGCTAGACTGCAAACAACGAAGAGCCCAGGGTCATTGCCATAGGCGGGGAGAGTGCCGAACGTCCCGGCGCATGAAAATGAGATGGAACACAGGAGAAATAAAAGGAACAAATACAAGGAAATTCGTATCGACCTGTCAAGGAGCGACAGTGAGGCAAACACAAACGGAAGCTGGGACTCCTGCCCGCGCAGCCCTCACGTGCGGGGAGGGCCGGCTGCGGGGCCACCAGACTTGGAGAATCCTGTTCCGGGGGCCGGGAGATAGCTGACAGAGCGGGGCTTTGTGTTTTCATCCCCCACATGGTCTGCGAGCGGGAGAGGCCCTCTGTGTCCCTGGTAAATATGAGCCCTGCTGCAGGTGTTTGAGTTTATCACAGAGAGGAAATGACTTTTTTTACACCTAATTTAATCTGAAGCTATTCACAGTTTAAAATGTTTAGTAACGGTGACCTTTTTAATGACTAACACATTGCAGGTGGTCCTGTTGTCGCAGCGGTTAATGTTTGCCATCAGAAAGGCGGGGGGCGGGGGGCGGGGGGCGGGAATTAAATGACCACTCCGTGGCAATTGTCTTTGCATGGCAGGGTTCAAAGGACAGCTGGCTCGGAGTGGGGCCGCAGGCAGCTCGGGTCTGTGAAAGGGACGGGCCCTTTCTCCCCGAGGGCGGAGGGGCGGGCTGCCCTCCTCTTCTCAGTCTTTCTCGGAAGAGGGGTGCGGCAGAGCGCCTCATGAGGCGTCGCAAACCAGACACTGCGAGAGGCCCGGCCTGTCTGGGTGCGTGTTCTCTTTCAAAGGGCAGACGGGCTTGTGAGGATCCAGCGGTCCAGAGTGGATAGGGAATTGTTTTGGTCGCTGATTGCTGGCTGGATTCCTGGGCTCTGCACTCCATTTTGTAACGTGGCTCATGTGGCCACAGAACATCTCGGCAGAATCTTCCTTTCCAGATGAGGCCTAGAGAGGCCCAGGGTCAAAGCAGTTCTCATGCCGCCGGCCAGGCTTCTCGGCAGCGCCCACTGCACCCTGCGTGCCCGCCACGGGCTTTCACTCCGATTCGCCCTCAAGCTGGGTGGTGTGCCCGGCTGCCGGTGGACAAGAGGCTTGTGTGGGGCCCACACCTCTCTCGAGTCACCTGGCGGCTCTCCTGCGCGTGCTCCGGACCCCGATGGTCTCCCCTCTGGAGGCCACAGCGGGTCACACACCGGGGCAAACATACCCCGAGCGTGTGCCGGCTTTCAGGGCAGCGCCGCAGCACACAAACACCGTTTCAGATCTACCGCCAGGGGCGGGTACCTAATCCCCGGGCCTGATCTCCCAGCAGCCCCTCTCCAGGGCAGGCGGACTGAGAGAGTGAGCTTTTTAACAGCTCGAAGCAGCGTGTTTCATGGTTCCAGCCCCTCTCTCCCTCCTTGGGACTCCCCCTGCCCATAGTTGCTCCTGGGGGTCTTACGGGGTGCATACTCCCCCCCCACTCCCCATCTGGACGAGAAGCAGCAGCAACAGGACCCAGGAAAGGAGGGGACCTGAAGAAGCCACCACTTCTTCAGGGACAGCTGCTGCTCCATGTAGCCCACTGGGGCCTTGCTTCTGTCCGCGGCCAATTTCCGAGTGCTGGGTGACTCGGGGGCACCTGTTTTGTTCAGACTGCCCAGCGCTGCTGATTTCCTTTTGAAGTCATTAGCCTCTCCCCCACCCCACCCCCCGCCCCAGTCACTTGTATCGGGAGTCAGGTGTCTGCGGTCTGGTCTGTGCTCTCCAAACTGATTCCTTCTTGACTGCTGTCCGAGGTTGCTGGGATCACAACAGGCTCATCGCAGAGCCTTCTTCACTTACACAGGAGGGAAAGTACCGAGAATGCGGGGAGTCCGGGTCTGCTGCTGCGGGGGCGGGCGGGCTCAGGGTTTCCGCCGAGGTGCCGGTCGGTCCCCAGGAAACTGCACGGTCCTCAGTCCTTTCATGCAGATGCCAAGGACTGACCCTGCTTCAGAGGTTGGCCTGCCTTCCCTCCGGGCTCTCTCTCAACCACCGTTACTCGCACACCGTTAGGTTCTAGGGCTAGAGTGGGGCGCTGGCGGCCCAACTCAGAAAGTCTAGCAGTCGTTGGCTTCTCCACTTGAAATGCATACGGAAAAGTGAGTTTCAAAAAATTAGACAAGCTATATACAGCTAGGGTTGGTGCATTCTCCTGTGTGTTTGTTAAACTGCAGAAAAAGACTTTACAAAATGAATGTGTTCACCTCAAAATGAAAGGCGTTGGAAAACTCAAATCTTTATTTTCTTTCTAGATTTATAGAACATCTCTCCGAGAGCCTACTAGTTATACCAGCATCTTTAAGCTATTATTTAATATAACATACCAGCAGATTTAAAATAATATGACAGGATAAAACCATATATTTCAAAATATAAGGCATTAGCTGTGGTCGCCGAGTGCCATACGTAAGTGCTCCTGAAGCCCACGTCGCCAGCCTGTGTGCTTGGTGTCATTCATTCATGTTTAAAATGCAGCAGGGAGAGAAATGTACAAGGATCGGAATTCCCTCTCCTCCTTCCCAGCACATTTGCACCCTGAGACTCCTTTCTGAGCCCAGGCACAGTTAAAGTTGGTACCTATATTAATGTGAGTGCTTTATTGTCCTGAAATTACGGCTTTTGAAGTTTCTTCCTTTCTGAAACAAAAAAGAAAAGCCCTGGTTGACATCAAAGAGGAGGCGTTCTCCTCACTAGCAATTACAGTCCCTCAATGTTACTCAATATCCACCCAGTCGCAAACTGCCTTTGCTTTTTGTAACATGTACTTATTTTGATCAACACCTTTAGAAAAAGTACCTAAAAGGGCCCAACTACCTATAAAATTCTCACTGGCTTCTTCCTGGTGGTGGTTGTTGTGAATCAAAATACTCCTTTAATAATGCATTCTGCCATATATGATTGTGGGTGTTTTTTTCTTTTAAAGAAAACATTTAATTACTATTGGAGAGTTGTAACTGTTAGCTGTGAGTTACCAGATGTGAAACCAGACACAAGGGTGAGATTTTACAATTTCAGCACAGCTGCTTACGACCAAATCTGGTTTAGGACACCGTTGATGGATTTAAAAACATTACATTTATATTAAAAATAGCAGGGCCTCATATGCAGCCCAGCTGAAGGTCTTCTTGGCAAACTTGTTAAAATCAGAATGAGTCCCCCAGTCAAAGTCCAAAAGCAGCCTGTATGCACTGGCCAGTGACATGTGGTGTCACTCCCTGCCCGCCCCCCCCCCACCCCCACCCAAACATTCTCGTAGAGACACATGTGGCGGGGCCTTTTGTCCGAATTCTAAATCAAACCTCCAATTCTTTTCCTTTGTATATTATGCGCACCCGACACCAGGATGTAAAGGCTGAGAAGGCATCGAGAGTGTGCAAAAGCTTGGAAACCTCCACCGCTGTGCCGAAGATTTAAGACAAAGGTGTTGTTTTGTCTCCTTGCCCACTCCCCACCCCTGGCATTTGAGTTTTTACAGCGTAGGAAGAAAACAGCTCGGCAAAGCTTACTTTGTCTTCCTCCCCGCACACCGCCCCCACGAGTCCTTGAATCTGCAGCTATTATTCCCGGCCAAATTGTCGCCATGCTTAGCTGAGCGTGCAGCGCCAGGCGGGACAGCTGAAATAACTGGGAGATGCCGGGTACCTGGACCGCACACCCCGCATGGGCGAGAGCTGCCTTGGCCTTGCCTCCTATGTTTCTGCCATTATTTTAACAAGAGTTTTGAGAGTTTCCAAAAATGGACCGGTGAAAGAGCCTTGCTTTCTGCAGCCGGGGGGAGTGGGGAGAAGTGGAAGGCTGTACGTCCGCGTCTGTCAGTCCAAGGCACGTGAGGTGGTGGTGCTGTTGAAAGCTGGCCTCTCTAGTCAGTGATATATGGGCACGTCTGACTGTATTCCAACTGTACTGCGGGGCCAGCCCGTGTCTGCCTCGCCGGGCCCTCTACCGCCCCCAGCACCCACTCCCAGCAGCGGCCTATCACAGGCTCTTTTGAGCCTCCTGATTTTTTCCCTATTCATGTACAAGCAAACGCGTGTGTGTGTCACATCAGTTGAGGTGAACTGTACACGTTGTTCCTTGCCTCCCTTGCCACTTCCTACGAGATCTTAGAGACCTTTTTCTAGCAGACCAAACAGCTTCCTTGTTCTTTTTAAGGTGAGAAAAATATGGAATTAAATGGGCATATTCAGCTCTGTCTATTTGATTACAATAAGCAGGCGTATTTATTGTACATAAACGGACATAGATAAATGGCCGTATTTGGCACTGCAATAAGCACGCAGTTCTAAAACTGCCCTTTCTTACTCATACAGCCCATCCCTGTAAATATGTCTGAAGGCCGAGTTCCCAGAAATGGAATTGTTGCCTCAAATGGTTTATGTGTGCATCTTTAAAAAACACAGGACCCCACGCATGTGTGTGCCTGTTTCCTTACGGACTTTGGGTTGGCTTGGCTTTAAAATGGCGGGCCCGTGACGAGAAGCCCCCACTAGTCGCAAACCGCGCTCCCCTCTGGTTTGAAGCTCTCCTGTCCCCACGATGCTGTGTCCTGCACACCCCCATTCACGTGCTGTCTCACTCCCTCACGGTAACATTTCAGGGGTTCTTAATATAGCGTCTGTGGGACGTCTGCCTCACGGTGTCAGCCGAGGACGTCGGGACTGCATTTGTGCTGTTTAGGTGGAGGTCATCCTTAGGTTGCACATGTTTAGGCCCCCGCCGCTCCCCGCAGCTCCCGTGTGTTTTGAATGTGCTCCCTCACCTCCCTGCCTCCCCCCGTGGCCCCAGCGTGCCAGTGCCGCGGCTGGAGCCGGTGCCACCCGGGGCATCCATCTCTGCTGGAGGTCAGGTCCCACGGGTAACTGGTGGGAGAGCCTCACGTCTCTGGGGTGGGGGCAGTGTGGGCGGGCGTTTAGACTATGAACCTTCGGAGGAAATTCCTCTAGAGTCACCAGGCTCCGGGGCAGAAACCTCCCATGGGGGAAGGTTTACTTAGAAAGTCTCCAAATTGCAGATTAAAAATATATATATAAAAGTGAGCATCTAAAATATAAGGACTCAAGGAGCCTGGCAACTTTGCAGATGTCCGTGGAGGCGCGGCCGCTCCCAGTGCAGGCCCCTCCCAGTGCAGGCCCCTCCCAGTGCAGGCCCCTGGAGCGGAAGTGCCCGGATCGGCCGGAGCTGTCCCGCCCCCTCGCTCACCTTACCCCCAATCGCTGGCGTCCGCGCTCCAGCCTTCGCGGGGTGTCGGCGCCAGGCCCCCTCCCCACCCAGGCCTCGCGGTTTCACTGCACACCTGCACCTGGGGAAGGACAAGGCAGAGGGTCACGCACCTGCTAAGGGAAGACGGCGCCCGAGAGAGGCGGGCAGACGGGGAGAGACTGACAGAGGCGAGACGCAGGGCGAGACGGGAGACAGGAGGCCTGCTGAGCCAGGGGACCGTGGTCTGACGGAGCAGGAGGACGGAGCTTAGGGTGATTCACGGGGGGGAGGGCACACAATACGGTTCCCTGTATCGTCTTTTAAAGAGACTTTTGTGATTACTTAAATAGCTCTTTGATCGTCTTAATGTTCACCTGCTCTTTAAAGTGTCGCGATGAATCCATGATGGCCGCTGATGGCGGCGGGCAGCTGCTTTTCCCAGCGATGCGGCGTGGACAGGTCATCTGACTTCCTCGGAAATGTCCCCCAATTCCAAGCTAGCTGGTGTCCCTGACGGGGCCCCCACTACTCCAGCACTGCAACCTGGGCACAGCAGCTTCCGGATGGGGAGGCTGGAGGGTCCTGGGGCTGAGCTGGACTCTCTTTGCCCTCCGTCCGTCTCCCCCTTACCAGGGGGTCTCCTGTCCCTTCTCCAGTTCTCCCTCTTATTCTAGAGCCCCCTCCTCTCCCGAATCACCTTTATATTTTCCTCTATCGTTCTCCTCCCTTCCCCTTTCCTCCCTCTCTCTCTCCTTCTCTGACTCTCTAATTTCCCGTCCTTTTGCGCCTTCCTCCGCGTCTTGTCCCGCTCCCCCAATCTCCTCGAATTCCTCCTCCCTTCCTTCCCCTCCGCTTTTGTTCCTCTTCTCCACGTCTTCACTTCGGCCCACGGGCCCACGTGGGCAGTGCCTTTGCTCCCTTGTTGTATGAAGGCTAAAGTGGTTAAAAAACAAAAAATGGGTGAGTCATTAAGTGAGCATTTGCCATGACAAAATCCACCCCCGCCCCAATGAAGTCAAGAAGTTGAGAGACTTAATCACCTCTGTGTGTGACCGAAGCACATTCCTTCCATGACACTGTTGCCGGAGAAAAATGATTGATGGGCGAGGAAGCCGATACGAAGTAGAACGCAGTCTCCGCTTTACAAAACAAACATTTCGGAGCCCTCGGCTCACTCAGGATGGGCCAGACTGCGCTCGCTCGGGCCTTGCTTGAGCGACTGCGCCGGAGCTCCCGGAGGAGCCGGCGGGCGGAGCGCCTAGGAGGCGAGGCGGCGCTTTCGCCGCACAGAGCAGCAGGGCCCCGCCGTGGGAACGGGAGGCTCCCGTGCGAATCCCACATCTGCTTCCAGGCCTCGGGTCTTCAACTCCAAAGCAAAGCCTTGGGACTAGGTTACTCTGGGATTGCTTTCGGGGTCCTGGGGTCGTCCGATGGCTAATCGACAAGGTCCCTTCCTGCCTAAAATAATGAATGGGCAAGTGTGAAGGCGACCTTTCCTCGTTTGCCCAGCTGCGCCCTCTGGGTTCTCCAGAACACCCCCGCCCTCGTCCTTGGAAAGCTTGGGTAGTTGTGTGGGCGGGGGAGGTAGCATGTGGAAGGCTCAAAGATTAAGAAAAAATAAGTTTGAACTCACATTTTTAAAAAAAAAGCAGAAGACAACAGTAGTTAATTTTCAGCTGAATGGATTGGAGCCGCCAATTGCGTCCTAGTTAGAATAAGACAGGAGCTGGGGTCACTTTGGCTGGTTTGAGAGGAGGCTGGGGACACTCCAGGGTAGCCGAGTTGTCAGGAACAAAAGCAAGTAAAAAATGAAAATATAACAGGAAAAAAATGACAGTCCTTAGCGATGCCTAGGACCTTTAGGGACTTTTTTGCTAAACGTTCCCTGGAGCGACAGGAGCAGAGAGGGACATGCCCAGAAACCCCCATGGGGAGTGTTGAGATGGGTGGCCGGACCCACCCCCCGAGCGCCAGTTACAGCTGTGTTCACTCTTGAAGGTGAGAGTTTCCCCGCTGAGGTGTCCTGTTAAGCGAGGTGGCCAACAATAACTGGAGAAATTCCACTGCAGCTGCTGTAGGGGTCTCATGAAAGGGCCCGGAGACTGCCGGCCCCCTCGCTGGCCCCGGGCAAGCCTGGTGCGCTATCTTCACGGGAAAGGCAAGCAGCTGCCCAGAGGAAACCTCGCGGTCCAGCTTCCTTACAATTTTAAATTATTTATTGAGTTATTTTACTCCTGCATTTTGCGAGGGATTCGATTATAAGGAAGAGAAGGCCACTTTCTCCAGCAACACGGGATAAAATTGTCAGCAAGTCCGAGCTCTGCTGGTAGCTGTCCATCTCAAACAAGTTACTCCCTCTCTCCAAACATTCATTTTCTCTGTACCCACCTTCGACGATCGCTGGGAGGTTCGCCTGAGACGCACCATGTTCAGCATTTAGAACAGGGCCTGTTTCGTTGTATATCTGTTTTCTTCTGCTGTTGCAGCAAAGGACCCAAGTTGAGCAGCTTAAACAGCACAAATGTCATCTTCCCGTTCCGTTGGTTAGAAGTGTGACACTGGGCTGAAATGAAGGTGTCGTTAGCGCCGAGTCCCCCTCTGTCCGCTTGAGGAGGGGATGCTCCCTTGTATGATCCAGCTGCTAGGGCTTCCCTCCAGCCTCCGCTTAGAGTCCCTTTCCTCCCCTGCAGAGCAGTGACGTGGCGTCTCTCCGACCACCCTTGCATCGTTTTGTCCACCTCTGACCAAAGCTGGGAAAGGAAATCGGATTTTAAGGACCAGCTGTATGATGAAGGCGGGCCTGCCGGCGTAATCTAGGCTGCTCACCCCATCCCAGGGTCCTTGCTCGATCACATCTGCGAAGTCCTTTTGTCACTAGGGCATTAAGAACACATTCACAGGCTGCAGGGCTGGGGAAGTGGATCTTTCTGCCTTTAACTCACAGTCATGCTAATTCACTTACTAGTAGTATGGAGTGGCTCTCCGTATACCAAAGCAGAGGCAGTGTTTATCAGGGTGACAAAATAATCTGGAGAGGTAATCTTTCTGAAGGGAAGACTAAGAATATGTGTTTTATGGCATCGAAATTGAGAAGAGAAAGGATAGTGACTTTTGACCTTAATTAGAAAACCGCGTTGCCTATGAATATACTTCCAGAATTTAATTAAATAGTAACTAACATTTATGGGGTCTTTATTATATGTCGGGTGTTACTGTCGGGGATTTTGGCCTCATGTACAGTAATTTAACACAGCGACCTGTGACGTACATAAGATGATCTCCATGGGCACAATGACAAAGCGGGCTCAGAGAAGTAGCATAACCTTGTCCAGGCCCCAAGGGGAGGGACCGGCGTAGCTGGGATGTTTCTGGGCACTGAGGTTCATCTTCAAGCCACAGTCCGGGTCAGCAGTGGGAAGGAGGCCTTGATGAGTTAACTGGGCGGCCTCTGAGATGGGACTTGGACCTGCAGGACAATATTTTTCCTTCCAAAAGGCAGTGAGGGGACAGGATTAGGCGCAGCCCCTCCGAAATGCATTCTGGTCTGTGTGTGGGGGTCAGAGAGGAGGCACGAACTCCAAGGCCAGTACCCCTCAGGGCGGGGAAGGTGCCGTAATGCTCCCCAGCAGAACCCCCAAACCTGGCGTGCATGTCTCCCCTGGGAAATGACTGGGCACCATCAAAAAAAACCCAGGTAACCCTGTCCCCCCGAAGCAGGACCCCCTAAGTCAGCGTTCAGTTTACCTCCCGACTTTCCTCCACGAACAGAAGGCAGGCTTGTTTGTGGCTTGCTGCTTTTCTACAAGACCGTATAAAATTTCACACTTATGATGAGTGCCCTTGGACCAGAGTTTCATAAAACCATTTAGTGTATTAGAGTCTATTAACTAGCCTGAAATCATGGCCCTCATTCAGCAGTTATAGACTGTGGCAGCATTTAATCCATACTGGTTGATTTGTACAACATTTATGATCTGAACCAGATCCCTTAATGCCTAAATGTGTAGCTATTGGCTTGAAATATGAGCAGCTGGCGGAGCTCCGTGCGACGTTGGTAGCCGAGAGCATGTGTGACAAATTTCCCCACGAACAGACCCGTTGGGATGCGGAGGTACATGGCCAGTCACACTGTTCTGCGGGAGGCTCTCGGCTGCCAGCGCTCATGGCCTCTCTCTCCTCCCTGGCAGAACCCAGGTTTCATTCAGTTCCTCTGCACCCCCGTGACTCGGGAGCAGCCGGCCTTGCCAGGTTTAGGCAGCGAATGCTCACATCGTTCCCTCCCGGTGACTCTTCCATGCCAGGTGTGAGTTCATGCCCTACACTGGCCCAATTGGAATGACAGACTAGAGGGAGAGATTTCCTCTCCCTCCTACAGACCTTAAGCAAGAAAGCCTGAAGTAGTTACACATGTATTTCAGAGGCTCTGGTGCTTTACCCCATTTGCAAGCTAAAACATGGGGTTGCCCCATTTCATTCATGGGTGTGGGAAGAAGATACAAGACTCCCGGGTCAGAGACAAAGGACTTCATTACTCACGGCACAGCCAGCGGCAGCAGGATTGGCACAGGCGCATTTACTCCCTGAGCCAAGGTCCCATGCGTGCGGCAATGCAAAGAGCACCAAGTGAGGT
Organism: Pteronotus mesoamericanus; assembly: GCF_021234165.1. Classification (NCBI taxonomy): domain Eukaryota; kingdom Metazoa; phylum Chordata; class Mammalia; order Chiroptera; family Mormoopidae; genus Pteronotus; species Pteronotus mesoamericanus. Next base: position 4,635,885 of record NW_026555086.1, on the reverse strand, counting down.
GCGTGTGCAGTAGGAATCCTGAGCCGCGGGAGACCTGTGTCTCTCTCAGTGACAGCCAGCATGCCTGCCCTCTGCTCCCGAGGGAGATGCTGTCTCCATCTTCCAACGCTCTTCCCTGCACCGACGTCCCCAGAAGCACAGTCCGGAACAGAGGCAGTCAGAGCCTCTGCTTGCGAGACATGCGTGAGCGCCGGGGGCCCGTGCAGAGGAGCCCCCAACCAGAAGCCAGCACGCCTAGGAGGGCAGAGCTGGAGCCCCAGCTGACTGTGGTGGTAGCTGGCTTTACCTCTTGCCTTTCTGTTACAAGAGATTCCTTGACTCACAGCCAAAGTATAGTAACTAATAAAATAGCCAGTGGTCTGAATTATGTAGAGGTTACTGGGATTCTTGACTCTTCAAAGAGAATGGATGTCAGCCCCTGGGGTAGGGCGTTCTATTAAGTCGTACCTTCCTTGGAGAGGGACAATTGTCTCAGGTCCCCACGTGGGTTATTTGGTGCCTTGATCAACAACAGTGTGATTAAGTCCAAAGGGCAAGTTTTCTCAGAAGGCGAAGGCTGAAGGCCCTATGGCAATTTCTCACCTTACAACACAGCGACCAAGGCACACGTGACGCCATACCACCGCCCTCTGGAGGTGACACTCACCCTTAGGCCCTTCCCTTTGCCCGGGGCTGTGCCCCACCGAAGCCCTACTCAGCCGTTCACGTTCACCTCATACTGCCCCTCGGGAGAATGTGTCTCTTCCCACCGAAGCGAGGGGCCCCCTCTGCGCGAGGCCAGAGCACAAGGACGTCCCTGAACTGGGGCCTGTGAAGTTTAGCAGAGCAGGAAGCGCCTCCCGGTGCCGCCGGGGGGCCAGCCTACCGCAGAGAGACCACTGGGCTGCGCGTGGCCTCGCGCTCCGGCGGGTCCTGAACCTTACACCCGCGGTGCGGTCACGGTGAGCAGCTACTGAGACCTCGGGCCCCATCACCAAACCACATTGCCTGGACAGCCTTATGAAGGATTACTTTTAATATTCCGTAATTACCTTGTGAATAGCACAATCAGAAAGGACTGCATGGGTGTACGTGCATGCGTGTGTGTGTGTGTGTGTGTGTGTGTGTGTGTGTGTTAAATGCCCTAATTTGTTAAGTGTAAACAGTAACAATATGTTATCATTATATATTTTAGAGTCTTTACATTTTTAAACGTAGTTGGAACCTGCGGAGCCGGAAGGGGAGCAGCCCGTCGGCCTGCTGGAGAGGCCCCGCCTAGTAAGGACTATGTAAAAGTACTTTGTAAACTGTAACAACTCCTCCATGTGTTACCCATTACGCAGCTCATCTGTCATTCGGGCTGCCGGGGGGCCGTGGGTGAGCGCTCCTGGGCGGGCCTGCGGTGTCCCTGGAGGCCCAGGGCAGCTCGCTGTCTGAGAAGTCCACACTTGCCTCGCCCGTGACCCTGAACTTCAGAGACTCTTTTCAGGGGCACCTCACTTCTCTCCCTCCCCCGGAGCCTGTTCCCTGGCGACAGCAGGTCCAGGCACTTCCCTGGGGGCGGCAGGCGTTTCTCAGGAGCGGGCGCTGCTTCTCCACGAAGCGCCCGGGTGAGCCAGCCACCCCGCTCTCTCCCCTCTGCTTTCCATGCCCGTAATACGCTGCCCTCTTCAAATGGCATTAGCGGTGCGGAGCACCTGGAGGAGGTGGCACGGGAAGAACGTCCCTCCCCACTGTAATGAGATGCTCCAGCATAAAAGCCCTGTTTAAGGCCATTCTTCCTACACATAGCTCATCAGGTAATTTTTTAAATCAATTCTTAAGAATCGAGGTGGTTGAGTCAGACCGCTCTGACTTCATGCGCGACAATGTTGTCACTATTAGAACTGAGATGCGTCGCCTCAAAGAACCTGTCTCTACTTTTCCCCTCGAACCGAAAGCCCCCTTTCTCTGCCAAGCGTTGCCAGACAGGACGTCTTACACTGGCATTGTGTGAACTTCCACAATAGCAGGCGAGCGTGAAACGTCGAAAGGCTGTAACTCGCAGAGCTGTGGCTCAGTGGCTTCCCCATCACAGGGCGGAGAATTACCTCGTTTAGGAAAAATGCTTTATTTTGTCATCTAAGGCTCCTTTGTCATCTAAGAAGCGAGGAAAAGGAGGATGGTCAGGGCTCATCACAAATGGAGTGGCAGCCAGGGCTTAGCGAGGTATTTTAAATTAGATTTGGAAGGGGCTAAGAGTGTCGGAGGCCATGATTGTGGGGGCTTCGGGTTAGTAAGAATTCAGGGTACGGTTACGGGGGCGGGGTCTGGTCTGGGGGAATGTGAAACTGAGCTGGAATCAGCCACACAGGCAATGAGCATAGTCATGACCGGGCAAAGGGAGAGCGGGGGATCCCCGGCTTCGGGGCCTCGCCAGCCCTCGTGCTGCTCCCTTGGAGGTGCTCGGTGACCTCAGGCCAGCCGCGTACCCTCTCTGAACCTCGGCTTTCCCATCTAGATCATAACATCCCTCTTCTGGGATTATTAGAAAAGCATGAAAGAGAAGAAGTATGCGTTGCCTTGTTGAGATGTAGGAACCATACAGATGTTGGCCATTTGTTCTTTACGATTGGGCGGGAAAAGCGCAAGGAGGGCAAACGCCCGTCTGCCACCCCTACGGTCCCCTGAGGTCCTGGCCATGCAGGCTGCCTGAGAGGCCCGAAGTGCTGGCGCCGACTGTAGATAACAAGGGTCGTGTTGCTAAGCCTCCACCTCCTGCCAGGGAGGGGACTATGCAGAGTCGGGCACCAGCCTCAATGGCAAAGTCCAAATGTGAGCGTGTGGTGAGCTGGTGCATTTAGACCCCAAGCTTCCCTTCTTACAGGTTCCTGTGCATAGAGGTCCTCATGCGTCTTCAAACCTAGCAGTGTGGCCTGCGGCCAGAGAGAACCAGGGACCCCGCACAGTGATCTCAGAGGCATTGCGCCCCCGCTTTGGGAAGGGTGCGGTCCCGGAGGGGCTATCCACCCCCTGCACCGGCCCTGGGAGCGCGAAGGCAGACGGCTGCTCTGCGGCACCAACGTCCACTGGCCGAGGCTAGGGCTGGGCCGGTGGAGTCAGTGCTACGGAGGCTGGCCCTTGCATTCTCGCCGGCTCCCAATTAGGACTGGGAAGGAAGCACTTGAACAAAATTGTATTTTAGGAGACGGGCATTTACATTAAAGCAGTTAGAAGGCTGCAATTGGAATCGTAGTACATGTGGAATCAAAGACATACAGGTAAGACTGCATTAACAAGAATAGAACATTTCCATAACGTTGTTATTAATAATAAAACATTTTATGGCATTTTACAGTCTATAAAATTTCTTTACATATTATTTAATTTAATACACAGCACTTCCCTGCAAATCGAGGAGTTGTTGTCGGCTGAAGGGACATCGAGGCTCAGAGATTACGTGGTGCAGCCAAATCGCACAGTCACTCAGGAAGTGGAAGGGCGGGGCCCAGTCGGAACACACATTTAAAGCCCTTTTGCCATATCGGGGATGAAAATTTCACAAACACAAGGCCGAGAATATACATGTGTTTTATGGAAACATTTTCATGTATTTTAATTTTAGTATCATTTATGTGGTGCCAGGGAGTTTTAAAAAAAATTATCAATAAAGGCAAACATTCAAAAAAGCTTTCTCAGAGCCAGGATTACGAGAAAACCTAAACCTGTTAGGAAATTGGTTATGATATGGAATGTGGATATTAAAATGCCATAAATGTCATTAAAGACTCTAAATATGTAACTAGAGTTTTTACTAAGTTCATAAAAATTAATATTGGATACAGCATCTTTTGTAAATCCTCGTGGCTCGTGTGTCAATTACCTGGTTACTTAGTAACCAAGTAACCCAGTAACCAAGGAGTCGAGCCATAGATTAAATAGTCCCCATCCAGGCAATAAAAGGGTCCCTGAGTACAAATTTGCAGAATTATGGCTCATTGTGTTAATAATCTCTCCATGGCTGTGGCGAGCCGTCCAAGGATGGGGCTGGCGGCCGTGTGCGATGCCAGGGCTCAGCCATGGCTCTTGCTATTTCTCATACAGTATCTGCTTTTTTAAAAAAAATGGAAATTAAACTGCAGAGCAGTCCCTGGCTGAAAGGCACGGAGGGGGAGGAGGGGCTGAGCACCCCCCTACCTGGGTTTGGGGACTCTGGGGAAATCCAGACTTGAGCTATGAACTTGCACGAGAGCCGGTGATTTGGGGTTCCGTGCCCCCGCTTCCCTGGGAAGGTTGTCAGACTGGATTCGCCCGTTGAATCTCAGTGGCGCCCCCCACATAACTGACAGTCAGTCCTCTGCAGTGAGTCAAAGCGCCATTCGATAGGTGTGTGTTGGGCACGACCGCGTGGCAGGCCCCGTGCCAGGCCCGGGCAAAGCAGTTTTGGGTGAGGCGTGCCCAGCCCATTCCCCCAAAGAGTCACCGCATAGGGAGGAGAGAGATGGTAATCAAATAATCCCGTGAACAGTGATTATTTGACTAACTGCAAGAGAACTGTGATAAGCGTCCTGCAGTGAGAGGAGAGGGTGCTGAGAGTGTCTGAGACGGAGGTCAAACCCAGTGCATAGCTGGAGGGGGATGGTTATAGTGGGTTTTTCCCAAGCAACTGCGTGGCATTTGAACGAAGCTGGAAATCTGATACACGAGGGATCGGGCAGGGAAGCGAAGGGTGGGAGAGGGAATAAGCTAAAAGGAGAATTCCAGGAAGAGGAAGAATCATACGCAAAGGCCCTGGGGCAGGAGGGAGCATTGTGTTTTCAAACAGCTGGAAGAAAATACCAGTTTGGCTAAGGGGTCATCAAGCCGGCAGGAAGCCAGGGAAAGGACTGTGCTTCAAGCCAAGTAGTGCTTGTGTTTCGTGGGCAACAGAGAGTGTCGATTGATTATTCTGGTGGCGGGGTGGGGGCACTTCCCACGTAGAAACAAACCCGTTTGTCTTGGTTTGATTTTTGCTGCCCAAAGCATGCTGACTGAAGTTTTACCCTCTACTGTGCTATTCGTTCCTGTTAGTGCTCCGGTGTTCCCAAAACCTCCCCCTGAAATGAGCGGCACCCTGTGAACGGAGTGACCAACGCACCAACATTTCCGCAGACACATGCGTGACCTAAATCCCAGGCGTTTTGTTATCTCATAAGAGAGGGTACCCTCCTAACAAAACCGGGTTCCTTTCCCGCCAGGACCTGCGCCTGCCTTGGGCGCCTTCATCTGGGCTCTGAACCGCGGGCTCTTCCACTCAGGTGAGTCCCGCCTGCGGAGCGGCCCGAAGCTGGGCGCCCCTGCTTCGCGGAGCCCCCACGTGCGTCTGGCGGCAAGACTCGGCACAGACCTGGGGGTGGATACCGAAGAAGTGAGGCTGCCTTCGTGGCCCGCTCCCCAGATTTCAGTGACAAAATGACATGCAAAAAGAGCCGATAGAATGAAGAAGACGCTGATCAAATGCTGATAGGCTGTCCCAGGAGCATCTTAGCAGAGAGTCAGAGTTGAGGAGAAATAACCGAGAGAGCTCGAAGAACTTTTTTTCCTCAGTCCGTTTCTTAGCTCACCTGTTACGATTTGGGTATCCTTCCGGTAGCTTCTTTTAGCAACAGTGTGATTCCTGGACTGGCGATTGCAATGACTAGAATGAAATGCCTCTCCCAAAACACCCTTTTTGTCTTCCCATATTTTCTCATGAATTGTTTCAGTCACTGCTTGCAAGAGCTGCAAAGGTCTAGCAGCTACACCCTGCGTTATCAGGCAGGTGGCTGTACTCAGTTCACAGGTGGAGCTCCTGGGCCAAACCAGGTGGAAGGGGGGCCCCGGGGAGGCCACGAGGGATTCTCACTGGGGCAGCTGAGGACAGTCTGTGGTGCAGAGCACATGGACCTGTGCTTGGGGGACAGAGGTGCCCCTGAGGGTGGAGACCGAGTGAGCAAACAGAGACAGAAGCAAGGGGCGTGGGCTGTCCAGTGACCGTGCGGGGGCGGGGGGGCGGGTTGGGCGCGGGAAGGTGGAGGCACTTGGGCGGACTAGACAGCCAGCTGTGAAAACTGGCAGCTTCATTGCCCCACCTCCGTCGCCGCCACATCTCCCACAGGAAGGGGCAGCGACACACACATGCCCACCCTCTGCCTTCGCTCTGGGTGAACTCACTGGGCACTAACTAGTGTGAGACAACGTAAAGACCAAGAGCCTCGATTCCGGTTTCTAGTACGAGCTGGGTGACGTTGGAAAATCATGTTCCTCCCTGAACAGGAAACTGGACCTGCGGTGAGGACCTCTTCCGGCGCAACACATTCTGATTCTTAAAGAGAGATGGGGGCGGTGTAGGAGGGTGTTTACTTGGGGTTGGCGTGAAGGTAAGAAAAGGTGGGCCTCTTGGTTACAGCCTAGAAAAACATGAGGGAAGCATGTATATATTTGTAAGTTTTTCCTGCACTTCTTGCTTGCTCGTGAATATATATGTATACATTCATAATCCAGGAGAGATCTGGGCAGAGGCTGGGCGCATCCTAGCACAGGGCTTGACGGTTTCTTTGAGCGCTGCAGTAGAGGTAAAGGGGCTTTTAGACACCCCGGCTTCCAGTCCTCTCTCTGATATCGAGGAGCCGAACGACGGTTTCACTTCGCTGAGCCTCAGTGTCTGTCTCCATAAAGAGAGACAACCATTGCACCCACTGTACTGAACGAACAGATCCCTGCACCTACAAGCAGCAGTGGTTGGGCATAAAAGCAGCATTGGAGATAAAATGCTTATTTTATGAAGAATCATGTCGTCACACAGATACGGTCTCTGCTCTCGCAGAGCCCGCAGGGAGTGGAAGCTGGGGAGAGGACACGCGGTCACCGAGAGCGAGCTGAGTGTGCGGAGGGAAGCGCCGTGCTGGGAGCGTGCGGGCAGCTAAGGGGAAGGAGAGCGGGTGCATCTGGGAACCAAGGTCAGGGTGGGCACCCCAGGGGAGGGAGACCTGAGGAAGGGGACCCTGGGTGATCCCGGTAGGGGCAGGAAGTTCCTGGTGGAGGAAATAGACCCGTTTGGGAAGACGGGCTGGATGTGGTGTGTCAGGTGCCTAGCACCACGTCTGATACGGAAAGAACCTCAGTAAACAATAGCTGCCAAGGATGTTCTTGCTTTCATGGTTTGGGGGCAGGTTATTTCCCAACGATGACAGCTTCTCACAGTGAGCTTGTGTCCCCGCTGTGCATGCCGGCCTGCTTTGCGCACCAGCCGTGTGAAGCCAAGGAGGAAGGCGCCCTGTGTTTGTGGGGGAGGCACAAAACCAAACAGGCGTTTGTTTGACTCTGGCAGGAATGAACGAGATGCATGCGGGTTTGTCCTCGTCTTGATTTGCACTCCTGTGGGCATCTCAGGCCGCCTGGCCGCAACCTCACAAAGTTAGGAAAATGCCCTCCGTTTAACTGGAATACATACAAATTCAAACCCTGGCCTCATTAATGCGAGTCAACAGTTTAATGACTTGCTTTAACTAGAAAGTAATCAAATAGAAATGCAGGTATGCTACTCATTTGCATGGGTTTCCATGTGGGCGAGTAAAAATAGAAACGCCCTAGGTGTGATATTGGCTGCGCGAACCGGTCATAGGGGTTGGTGCCACACTCTGGGAGGCAGTGGGGATTTTCCACGCTGTGCGCACGGGCAGGCGCCCTCAGCAAGGCGGGGGGCCAGCGGAGATGGCGCTGTCACGGTGGGGGGCAGGGCGTGGTCCTCCGCCCCCTCCGCCCCCTCCGCCCCCTCCGCCCCCTGGGGGTGACCCCACTGACCCAACCGCCTTCCCGGCTCCTCTGTTCCTAGGGGTCCGAGCGGCTGCCTGCCACCCACTGGCACAGCCATTGGGGGTCCAGGAACTCACTGAAATAGTCATGGCTCTTGTTAGGGCGGGTCTGGTACGTGGGGACACTGAGTGAGCGGTCGCCCCTCTCCCCGCACAAAGCTGACCTTCCTGTTTTCATCTTCTTCAATTGGCTCAAGCTCACCTTGACTATGATCTGAAATGACATACACGCATGTACCTAAGAACACATATATTGGCATGTGTATCAGTCCCTATATCCATATTCAGTGTGCACAATAACACATATATCCATTTAAGAATGTTTATTGTTATGCACATTACTGTATATATACCTTCGTCTAAGGGTATGCATGATTGTATCTGTTAGTACACACACATTGTTCGATTCAAAATTAGATTCTGTATGTAAATCAGGGTGACGCTTCCTAAACACAGAGTGAAGAGGGTGGCCTGGGTGGTCTCCAAGGCTTCCGGTGGCTCTGAAATCCTCGGGGCAAACGTCAGGTGCCCTGCACGGGTTGTGTCACCTGTAGCCATAAGAAGGAGGAGACCGCCTTTTGTTCAGAGGCATCTGGCAGGAGAAGGCATTTCAGAAGCCGCTTGTCTGAGCCACACTGAGACCCATTTATACAGAACTGAGAAGTCAGTAGTGCTCAGGACGCTCCCTTGGGGGTTCTACACATTGTTTGTTCTCTAACGTCCTCCAAGGTGACATTTCCTGTGTGTCCTCGTCTCCCCCAAAGCCGAGTCTCCTGGAGGTGAGTGTTTGCTGTCAGCGAATGCCCACCTAACGTGCTCTTCCGGCGAGACTTCTCACCTGCGCTCTTAGCTGGTGTTGGTGTCACCGTTCTCTAATTCATTCTGTCATCCACCACCTGGACAACCTGTATCAGGCTCAGAAACTACCCCTGAGCAGGCTTAGGGGTAAATCCAATGAAAAGACCACCACACTAAGAACTATAAAATGTCGCTGAGAGGAAGTAAAGAAGGCCTAAGTAAATAGAGGAAGAGATTATATTCATCGGTAACTTCATAGATTATTTATTGATAGTTATTATAGATATAATTAATATTATTGATAGATAGCTTTTGATAAATTATTAAATCTATTACTAAGACGGCAGTTCTCCCTAAATTGGCCTCTAAGTTCAGCACAAACCCAATCAGAATTCCAACAGAACTTCTAAAAATAGAACTTGATAGGCAAGCTGATTCTAAAATTTATATTAAAAGGCAAAGAACCTTGAATAACTAAGAACAGTTTGAAGGACTTATCCTATCTGATTTCAAGACTTACTCTAAAGCTCCCACAATCAAGACAGTTTGCTATTTACAAATGTGTAGGTATAGAGATCAAAGAAACAGAGATTGCTAAAATAGATTCCTTGTTTCACATTCATACATAAAAATTAACTCAAAGTGGATCATAAACCTAATGCAAAGTCTAAAACTGTACAGTTTCTAGAAGGATATCTTGGAGACCTTTGGGATACACACAAGTTTCTTGGAGTACAGATCATAAGAGAAAAAGTTACTGAATTGGACTTTGTAACTTCATACCTTTGCTCTTCCAAAGACATTGTTTAAAGGATAAAGAGACAAGCCACCAACTGAGAGAAAATATTTGCAACGCATGTCTTATACAGTGGACTTGCACCCAGAGAATATGAAGAATTCATCCAACTCAATGATAAGAAGACAACAAATAATCCATTTTTTTAAATGAGGGAAACAGTCAAAGAGATGCTTCATGAAAGAAAATACAAGAGTGGCCAATAAACACGTGAAATGTGGCTCAGTGTCATTAGTTACTAGGGAGTTTCAAATTAAAACCACAATAGGAAACTACCACGCACCCCTTACAATGGCTAAAATTAAAGCGACCGGCCTTCCCAGGTGTTGGAGAGGGTATGAAGCAACCGGAACCTCTCCTGTATTCCTGGTGGGACTTTAAAAGGGCCCAACAACTTTCTCTGTGGCATTTTATCCCCCACACCCTTAACTACGTCCAAAGGACAGAGTTCAGGCCAGTGAAGTAAGAGTTGGTACAGCCTGGCTTTCCCGACACAGGTGCGCCAGCCTCCTGCTGGGGCGGTCCTTCCTCCGAAGGAAACGCGCCGCGATGCCTGGAGGTGCAGCAGCCACGTGCCCGGGGAGGCGGGGAGCGGGGGTCAGAGATGCCTGGGCTTCTGGGGGCACTGCTGAGTGGCGGTGGCCCCCCCAGACTCTCCTGTGATTGTCACCCACACGCCTTCCTGAGGCACGGGCTCCACAAGTCCGTCTCCGCTACGAACCTTCCACGTCCCTCAATCCTGGCATGTTCTCCCCGTGAGCATTAGTCGCGCTTGGTGGGCTCCAGTCTCGGGACCCGCGGCGCCGTGCCCACGCCGCGCCCACGCCGCCTGCCTTCCTCTCCCGACTGGGCTCTGAGGCCCCTGTCCTGGGCTCCTCCCTGTGGCCGCTCTCGGGCCCCCTCAGGCTTCGGTGTGTTCAGAAGAGCCTCAAAGGTGGCAGAGTGAGGCGGGCAAGGCCGTCAGCCTGCCGGCCTCGCCTCATTCCAGCTTTGGAAACAGTGGAGCCACCCACTGTGGCTCAGTTCCATCCCCCGTGAGAGGGCGTGACGTTAACGCTTCCTTGTGACAGCTGGTGTGAGGCGAGGACGGTGGGCGGTGGCCGCGAGGCGCGTTCAGAAGGGACCTCTTCCCCGCTTCCCGGTGCCCGGGCCCTGGGGGACTTGGGCCCCTCCTGGGGGCGGGGGCCGGTGAGAGACTCCTGCCCAGGCCAGTGCGCACTTCCCAGGCACGTCTGCACGCCCGTCATTTCGGAGGCCGGGCCAACGGGCAGGCAGTAATTTCAGGGACTCGCTTTGTCCACGAGGCAGCGGGAGCCCCTGAGCGTTCTGTGCTCATGCTCTTCCTAGTTATGACTCCTTTCCCCCCCAAATTATTTTCTCTCTAGCCAGCTCTCGACAGCTGAAGCCTAGTACTGTCACTGTCTAGCGGCCTATTTTGAGAGGAGCTATACCATGTTATCGTGCCTCAGTTTCCTTGTCTGTAAAGTGAAAATAAAAATACTACTACCCACACTGTCTCTCTGGATTCAAGTCTCAGTGGAACTGTTACTTCACTTTCATCGACCCCCCCCCCCATCTCACGCAGCGAGATGGGACGTGGTGTTTCGTGCTGAGGGGCCGTGGGCTCCGTGCCGGCTGGGCTGTGACTCTCTCGCCCCCTACCCCCTCCGGTGCGGAGCGTTGTCCTGGGCGCGCAGGGACGCTTGGCGAGTTGCTGTTGTGTCACGACAGAAGCCTTGTTGAGTAATCTGATTTGAAAGGAAAGGGAAAATCTAGACTCCAATACACTTCTGGTTCAGTTACCATTTAATCATTCACTCATTCAGTCAATGTTTACTGTGTGCTGACCGTATCCCCGGCAGTAGTTAACTGCTCGGTTTGTATTGGAAATATGATTTCTAATTCACTAACGCCTTAACCCTGCACGTACCTTAAAAAAAGTGAAGTCTGTGATTTTTCCAGAACTGGGCAGGTAAGAGCAGCGATTCCACCTCACAGCATTATCAAGACGTCCTTTCAGCCAGGTTCGGCCCAAATTTGCTTACACATGTTACCCACTCAACCAGACATGTAAAGCATGTTGTCCTCTGAGCTGTTCTATGTGATCCAGCCCTATATATTATATTACACTTATAAAATACCACGAAGCCCTTATGAATTAAAAGATAATTAGCGGTTCAACACGCACAAGACATTAGGCCTAAAGTGTCAAAAATGTCATGAAAGACCATAAATCATGGTCTGCTTGCATTGATCCCTTATAGAGTTAGTTTTTAAATCATCTCTTTAACACCTTGTAAATGTACAAACAACTGTAGACCCAGGGGAAACTTTAATATGTTTTTCATACATATTTTAATTTCATCTCAAAGTGCTAGCTGCATAAAAATTAAGTCAGACTCACAAAAACTCATTGATTTCCTCGGGATAAAACCCATCTGTCCAAACTAATTTAGAGCCTTTTTGAAGCCGTAAAGTTGGTCGCGCAACACTGAGGTCATTATGGGCATCCTGGGCTGGAAGAACTCTTGTGTAATTTTAAGAAGGCAATTTTGTTATATTTACTGTATTTAAATACAGTGCTACTTTTCAGGAACAAAAGCCTTACTGTGTAACTGTATTGAAAGTAAACCAGAAGCTGTGAAAAGCGAGATCTGTTCTTTTCCTGGTGATTAATGCACCTTTCTGCCAAAATTGAGACTTCTTAACTGAGCTCATTTAATACAAAGTAAACGAATTCTGCTCTTTGGATTTGATCCTCTGGCTCAACCCTATAGATAAGGCTCTAGCAGTGAATAGCTTTTCATTCTAAACAAAGGATGTTTTGATAGAAAGGTCACCGCTCAGGTCCTTTATATTGTGATAACAGGAAAGGGAAATGACATATTAATGGCAGCCCGTGCCATGGTGGTCCGGGCTGGGGGGACTCGCAGGAGTAGAGACCGTTCGGAAGCGGGAGAGGCGGAGGAGGAGACGAGCCGGCTGGAGAAGCCCCGACCTTCTCTTAAAAAGCCTGTTCCCAAGGACACTTTCCTGTGACAGCCCTGTGAAGCGGACCGAAGAGGCTCCCAGAGCACCTGGAAGGAGACCAGGGGGCTGTGCTTGCATTTTTCTCCTCCCTGCCCTTTGACACTGAGTCAGGCAGAATGTCCCCTCTGAGACCAGCGGCACGCGTAGATTTTTATGGCGACGGAGGTTAAATAGGCACCACCGCCCTCGGGTGCAGCAGAAACACAGGGATCCCCTCTGCACTGGGCCGCCTGAGCCAAGGGACCCCAGCAGTGACCGCGTCACCCTTACAAGCTAATAGGTCTAGTTCTCTGGCCGGGGAGGCCCTTGTCCAGCTCGGGGGCCAGGCGGGCTGTTCTGGTCACCCTGCTGTCTTCCCTCTCTCCTACTCCCGGGGGTTTTCTCCCCTACTTCACGAGGAAGGATTCATCACACTCCAGTTTGGGAGCTGGCAGGTGACACTGCCTCAGCCTGCAATGAAACTCCAGCATTCTTTAGGGAGGCTGTCGCCGTTCTCTTAAAAAGTCCTGGCCAGTATGGAAAAGAGCGGAACTGAAGGGGCAATGTGAGTTCTCGGACAGGTGGCACGGTGTGCTGGGCTCATTCTTTCCACTCCTTTCTCCAGCAAGTTTGAGCGGCCACTGGGTTCTAAGAGCTCATCTAGGTGTTAGAGCTGCAGATATGAGTAAGGTGGTCCTTGCTCCCAGGGCCAGAGGGAGCGAGTCACATAAAGAGAGAAATCGGCCGGTGTCTGGGCCAAGGGCTAAGCTTCCAGCGTCTCTTGCCCTGCAGGGGCAGTGGCTCCCAGCCATGGTACTGCCCCCGCAGGACTCCGGCCAACCAACCCATTCTGTCAGGGAGGAGCTCTTTTGCTTTTTATCCCAAGATTTGTACAGAATGCTTTCTCCATCGTGCCTTATAGGAAAAGGAGCAGAGAGAGTAGATCAAGTATTTCCAACAATTAACTTAGAAAATTGGAATTGTGTTTCCGAGAGGGACTGGCTGCTTCCGCGGCGCCCTTTCTGGCAGGCTGCCCTGAGTAACAACCAATAAAATGGGAGGCAGCCCCATTTTATGTGCGTCCTCGAACCCTCTCACTCGCTCTCCTGGGCAGAGTGGGTATCATCAGCATTTTACAGGTGAAATTCACTGACGTTCGGTGACTTAAGGAAGGTCATGTGTCCCGTATGTGCCAGGAGTCAGGAAACAGACCCACCATCTGCCTCGCTCACACGTGCTTAACTGCTCTGTGTTCCTCCTCTTACCGCTCGTCAGTGGGTCAGCTTTCCCTGCCCCTGCCAGCGCCGTGCTGGGCGCGGAGGCTCAGCCTTCCCCTTCCACAGCGTCTTGGGTTTCCACGGACTCGAGGATGCCGGTAGAAAAAGACCCGTCACAAGCTGAGGGGATCTCGCTCGGGCGAGAACGCTAACACAAAGCACGAAGCAATGTAAACCAACAGACACCCTTAAAGCGGAGCTGGGCTTGCTACAGACAGATGAGCGGAAGGCTTTCATTTTGCCTGAACTGCTCTGCCTGCCCAACGCCCCACAGCCCCACTAATGTGAGCAGCACGTACACTTACCAACATGCTCTCGCCATTTGCCGTTTTCTTATAGAAAAAGCAAATATTAGGTGGAGTTAGAACATAGGATCCTTTATTTTCCCCGATTGCACAAGGCAAACCGAAGCGTTTGCCTTTCTCTTTATTGATCTGATCTCATCAGACATAATTAATAAAGGACTTGCAGAAGAGAAGTTTGCTCGAATGTGGGGCAAGAAACTTCGCGACTCTCCTCCAGGGAGAGAAGAGGCTGCGCTGGGCATCCCCCCACCCCACCCCACCCCACCCCACCCCACCCCACCCCACTCCACCCCTACCCCGTTAACCCTGCCCGACCCTCAGCGCGGGGGCCGCCGGGGCGCTCCCCTCCTGCGCTGTTGCTCCCAGGCTGTTCTTGGCAGAGCCTTGTGCACAGCACAGCCCGAGCTCAAGGGCTCTGCGCCCGTCGGCTGACCCTCCGCACAATTCCTCAGGCCTCCGGGGGGCGGGGCGGGGGCCGGAGCGCGGGGAGAAGGCGCGCCCCGTGCGGGCGCTGAGCGCACCGACTTGCGTGGGGCCGGGCCGTCCGCGTGGCGCGCGGGCATTGTGCGGCTTTTCTCTCGGAGCCTTTCAGCTTCTCTCCTTGTAAAATGGGGGCAGCGGTACCTACTTCAGGGCATCGCTGGGAGGGCGAAGTGACATCATATATGGAAAATAAGCCTTCCGTGGCAAGAAGCATGTGACCTATGAATAGCTATAGAATTCTCATATATCTCAGGGATGATGACTTCTTGGAAACACTCCCAGGAAATACTTAAATCAAGTTTAACTCTCTGTGGAAGATCGCCCCCAAAGAACAGCAGCTTCATGCACTTAAGCTTAAGAAATAAACTTCCTCTAATGTAGTTTGTGCAGACTGTCCAGGGCGGGTGCAGCGGCTTCACACATCTTTGAGGATGGAAGCTGCTTTTAAGGATCCCTTCTGGATGTTTCTACCATACTTCCACTTCTGTCTCATTGGCCAGGACTTGATCACATGGCCACACTTAGCGACAAGTAAGGCTGGGGAAGTTGTGTTTGGGGTAAGTGAGAAATCCAGCTTCTGTTAAAAAGGACAAGGAAAAGAATGGATATTTGTTAGGCAACTAACTTTTTCTACCAGAAGCCTCTTTCCAATACCTGAGTCAGTGGGGAAATGATGAGAAATTAATGTTTCAAAACCCCAGAATCTTTTGAAACTAAAATGCTATATTAGGTTTGTTAAAAACAAAATTGAGCTAAGACTTGTGTTATTTCAAATAGCTAACATCAAATTTAGATATTTGAATTTGGGGAAGAACAGAAAAATGGAAACCTTTTAAGATATTTAGAGATTATATATTTATAATATGCATGCCATTCTGTACATGCATTTACTTCAATAAAAAGTTTTCAAAAAATCAGAACAAATAAACTTTTTGAAAAAAAAACTCTGAATATAAGGAAAAGACATTATTTAGATTTTGTCAGATCTTAGTGAGGGAGGCTAAGCTATGAATGAATGAAAAAAAGCAACATTGTCAGTCAAGTAACAATTTTTTGCATGTGACTCATACTATTTCCATTTTATGAGACTTTTTTTTCTGTTCTTTTGGGCCACATTCATCACATATACATAACTTATATCCTGTATTCTGTGGTCAGGAAGCAAATAATTCAGCTATTGATGTTATTTCATTTTATAGAAGAATATGAACCACTAGCAATTTCTATAATGCATATTATAATAACATAATAATGGTACATTATTATAGTAATAATGCATATCATTCCTCAGTAATGGTACCGGTTTCTCTGGGAAATGGTCTCTTCCCCTAGTTCCTCAAATTCGCAGATTCTAGTATTATCCTAGAATATAATTTCAACAGCTGTTCCATTTTTAGGAATGTCTTTTCACTGAAAGAGAAGTTACTGTTTTGGAGAAGGAAGATAGGCTCTGGAGAGAGGGGTGGAATGTAAACAGTCCGATCAGATAAGCTTCGCATGCATCATAGGCTTTTATTTTGTTTTAGGAACAACTTCTGTGAAAGCAGCAGGCCCTGAAATACGACCTGGTTATGAATGGTGGTTGAAGCAGGTTGCTAGGAGACGCCTGATTGGCTTTGGATGACGTCATGGCCACAGGCAGGATGCCCATAATACCTAGTGAATACATTGCATCTAACAGTTCTCCTAATTTTTATGTATACATTTCATTTTGTAACTGCAATAAAACACGCCAAGCAACGAATTTCTGGGTAATGACTGTACTTTTCAAGCCCCTGAGGATCAGAGGTGTACTATGTATAAATTAGGAAAGTCATAAAGAATTTCTTCTGTTGATAAATTTCTGTTGAGACCAGCGATTTGGGTGAACGAGGCGTAGGTTGGATCTAAAATCATCCGCGGTCCTCTCACGGGCACGCTGGGAAGAAAAGGGAAAGGGGGCAGCTCTGAAGATGCTCCCGAACTTCCCCTGAGCCTCAGCAACCCAGAGGAAGGAGTGGGTATTTGAAAGCTTGAAATGTACGCAAGCGTCCGTTTCATGCCTTTGTCGAAGGAAGTCGAATGTGGGTGCGCAGGGAGTGAATAGAGTCCCCTGTGGAGGGAGAAGCTCGTCTTCTTGCGACCAGTTCAGAGTGACTGGGTTCTGAGCTCGGGTCGGAATTCCGTCAGTGTCCTCTAAGCCTTCCTGGCCCAAACCAGAGAAAGTCACACTCTGCATTACTGCTTTTTTCTTCCCCCCAGAGGAAGGAAATGCTTCTTACCATTAACTCCTGTAACTCCCCTAGACAATCCCCTAGACCCTCGAATCGCGACCCTCATGCTGGCTGCCCCGCCTGTTCCTTCCTTTTGCCTTCTCGGCTTGACCCATCTACGTGTTAAGTTGTTCAGGAAGAAGCATTTAACATCTAAAGCCCAGTTCACTTCTTTTTCCTCAAAATATACTAAAACATCATTTGTTTTTCCTTCATTAGAATGAGGAAGTGGTGTTTTATCAAAGGTAAACAGACTCGAACGCCGATGGGCTGGAGCTCTGGGTACCCCTAAAAGCCCATGGAGTTTGACGAGGTACGAAACTTGGCACACAGTCTCCTCCATCCAGCCCGCCGGCCAAGCCCGCCCCCAGCCGCAGCTCGGGGGAAGTTAATTACTGGCACGTTGCTGGGGAAGCCTGTGGGCCACTGATTTATTTGATTATGGCTTAAGCAGGTAATGATCAACTCTTCGTCAAGTGCAGTCAAAAGCAACTCAGCCTCCAAACCCTCCCACTTCCATTTTAAGCCTGGATTTAAATAAGAAGGTGTTCAGTAGCTGTGTGATGAAATCTTATGGTAAGAAAGGAATAGTGACATATTTTATATTAGACACATATATTTGTATCAGTTAAATCATTAAATAGATGAGCTCTGTTTTAGTTTAATTTTGGGAATTCAACGGAAGAGAAGAATTCAAATGAAATGCGTAGCTTTACTGACTAAACATATTTCAGTATGTAGGTCACCATAGCAGAGATCCTACAGACATCATCTATATTATTCGTCTCCAAATTGTAAGCGGCTTACAAAAGCACCTATTGACTAATTTCTGGCTACTGCCTACACTCAGAGATCATGTGAAGCCGGCCGGCGCTTTCCTTCACACCTGAAAGCAGAGTAGCAACTACACTGTCCTGGGTCAATTCTGCCACCTGGTGCCTGGGGCAGGGAACTGTCTTCTATGTGGCCTTCCTGGTACCCTCCCCACCACCCTCCCAGCCAGGGAAACGCTGGCCACACCCTCAGGCCCCCTTTCCTCTCTGCATTTGTAGATCAATCAATTCCAGTTCCACAGCATCTGTTTTCTTAACATGTGCACACTTACATTTCTTCTCACTTCATTCCTTCCTCCCTGCTGCTTTCCCGCGTGCCCACGATCAGCTACCCTCTTCCATTTCCTGCCGCTCTTTCTGCCACGGCGCAATTGGTGCCGCCACTTCAGAAGACAATTTGGAGTCATCTGCGGGAGTTCATCTTGGACACGCCTATGATGCTGCCGTTCCCGTCCTGGAGAGACACTCTTGCCATGGCCAGGACATGTACAGAAAGAGCTGTTAGATCATGGTTCACAATAACAAACACCTGGGAAAATACACATGCTCACTTACAGCAGAACAAATAAAGTGCGATCTTGTCGTAGTGTAACACATGAAGTGAACATTAATAAACTGCAGCTACACACACATTCATATGGATGGTTCTCCAAGATACTATGTCAAATGAAAAAGCAAATATAAAATGATTCCATATTATATATTTATTGTGAAGTTCAAATATAGGCCAAACTAAACAGTGAAATGTTCTTGAATACATGCAGCTGTGAAAAAGGGAAAAACTATAACACACCTCATGGTCATTATTAACATGAAACTCAGCAGTATTACTACATCCAAGGAGGAAAGAGGGGAGAAGGCTGCCCAGGGACCCCCTGGGGCTTCCAAGGTGCAGTGGAATCTTAGCCAGCAGCTGGGCTCTGGATGTAGTGCGTTCATTCCATTTTAACTTACTGTTGTTTTAAAAGCATAGAGGCATTAGGGATGTACCCTTTCCTGTGAGTGTGATGCATCACACACAGGAAGTATTTCTCAAAATGTGACCAAGGGTGCTATTTGGGGACATTGGAAAAGGCCCCCCGAGGAGGGAACCCTGGACAGAGACCTGAGCAATGTGGGGAGACGTGTCCAAGGAAGGTCTGAAGAGAGGATGCCCCAAGGAACAGGGGAGAGAAAAGGTAAAGCCCTGGAGGCCAATGAGCTCGGTCGTTTCCAGGGTCGGGGAAGGTCTGTAAGCCTGGGAGGAGGGAAAGAGAGGGATATGAGATTTAGGTAAAAGGAAGGGGACAGAGCATGTGAAGTCGTACAGTTCAAGTGACATAGCGGCCCCCCAAAAAGAAAGGAATATTGGTAAGAGAAATTAGTAATATAAATAAACTCCCATATAACTTTCACAAAAATTCTGTGCTGTGCCTTAGTGTTAGAGATAATATATATATCTATGTATGTGAATTGTGATGTGTCTGGAAAAAATCCAGCCATTGTTAATATAATAACAATTTGCGCAACACTGATGTAACCTGGCAGCCAAGGAGAGTGGACTGGAATGTGCATCCGTGAGCCATGACGGCTCCGCTGTACTAGTCAGTGGGGGCGGTGGACGCCGTTGAGTGAGCCTGTGCGCTGTGTGGCCATTGCATTCAAAATGACTGAGGGAGTAGAGCAATGAATCTGCATCAAATTTTGGGTTAAGCTTGAACATTCCTCCACAGAAACTGTTTAGGTGATTCAGAAGGTCACAGCTGTGGGCAACTGATGACTGGCAGCTTCATCACGGCAATGTGGCTGCTCATGTGTCACATCTTGTGCAGAGCTTTTTGGTGAAGCATCAAATCACCCAGGGGACTCAGCCCCCCTACAGCCCAGATTTGGCGCCCTGTGACTTCTGGCTTTTCCCAAAATTAAAATCACTTTTGAAAGGGAAGAGATTTCAGACCATCGATGAGATTCAGGAAAATACAACGGGGCAGCTGATGGCGACTGGGAGAACTGTGTGAGGTCCCAAGGTGCCTGCTTTGAAAGGGACTGAGGCGTCATTGTCCTGTGTGCAATGTGTCTTGCATGTTGTATCTTCTTCAATAAATGTCTCTATTTTTCATACTATGTGTGTGGATACCTCCTGGGCAGACCTCGTCTATATGGGTGTAGTGTGCATGCGTGTACAGGAGTGGGCAAAAGTAGGTTTACAGTTCATATGGAAAAAACAATAATCGATAAATAATAATACAATAGTAAAGTCTCTGTTTCACACACTCAACTGTAACCCTACTTTTGCCCAACTGTGGACGTGCACGGAGCGACGGCAGTCCTACCCGCACCAGCGAGCAGTAACAGACCCGGCGCACAGGCAGGAGAAACAGTCCTCCACCCCTTCCCCATTCCACCCTCCAGCTACACTCCTCAAGCACAGAGCTTTCCATATTTCTGGTTTTATTGTCTTTTTACCTCTACAGCTGGGGACTATGCTGTACCCGCACCTTTTTGCTGAAGCAACTCTGAGTGTTATCCAGTGACCTAGTCTTAGCTGTGGAAGATGCAAATTTAGCTCATGTATAGATCACTCATTCTTTTACCCAGTGACTGAAAGTTACATCACTATTCTTAGTTCCACTGAATTATTAAGTAATATAGTTACTTATATTCCCGTTTCTTATTCCAGCATCTTTAAACGACCTCTCTCCCGTCTCAGTTACACTGCTAGGACCTTTTGTTAATCATGGCTGAGTCTTTCAACTTTTGTCTTTGACATGATTCTCAAGCTCTAAACACTATATTCAGTGATATAACTATGTAAGTATTACTTTCTGCAGAATAAGGAAGGATGTAGATTTTCTTCTCTAAGGGTTTATTATTGTGACTCGTTTGCCATCCAAAGAAGAATGGTCCTAGCATCAAAGGTAATTGGAGTTTTGTTGTTATCATTGTTGTCAACAATTGTACAATATTATGCCTTATTTAAAATTTCACATGTCTGATTTTGGTTCTGTTGTTTTCTTGTTTCTCTTGCTACTATTGTGTGTTTCTTTGTTATTTGGATTTTGAATGACTTTTACTTTGCGTGGTGGCCTTTAAAAGCATTTCCCCCACAATTCTATGTTAGGCATCATGTTTAAGCATGCACGTTAGACCTGAGAGACCTCTTTAACCAAATTATTTCATATCTAGAAAAGAATATTTGCCATTAACCATAGTAGAAAATGATGTTTTTAGAATATTTGAAATAAAACAAAACATTAGAACAATATGTCACTTCCAAAGTGGCACTCCCTTCTAGGACTCAGGTTTCTTGTTTGAAAAATATAGATTAAGCAATGTCTTAGATTCCTTTTAGTTTGAATGTAAGCAATATGTTTAATGTACATTTAACTCTTCATTGTGTAAAAATTTGTCTTAGCTTCCTACTCTTTCTATTACATGGGATCTATGTCATTCTTTCTTACTGATGTTTTCCATGGAGTCTAATGACTTGATTGAAACTACATACTTTCTAGGCCTTCGGCATAGCTAACTCCTTGGGATTCATTTCCACGAAACTCCTTACTTAGAATGGATGCATTTGTGATATATTTTCTGAGTGTTCCCTAAGTGCTTGAAAATATTATTTTGCCCATTATATTGAGGTGATAATTTGGCTAGCTATCAAATTCTTGGTTAAAGAAATAATTTATCTCTGAACTTTGAAGATACCGCTTCATTGTTTTCTTATATCTGTAGTCAGTGACAGAAAGTCAGATACCATCAAAATTGGGTGTTTTGTAGGTGATCTAGTATTTTTTCCTACATGTGTAAGTTTTTAGGACCTTTTACTTATCCCTGTTGATCTAAATGATGTTTGTGAGTGTGATCTTTTTTTACCTGTGCGGGTCTGTGTTGAAGACTCATCTTTCTTTTTAGCTTGTATAGTGTTTTTGATGATTTTCCTCTATCTCATTTCTTATTATTTCTGTTTTCTCTTTCTCAAATCCCTATTTATATGATGCTAAATTTACTTGATTGAAATCCTATCTCTTTTTTGTCTCTTTCTCTCATGTGTTCTGTGTTAAAATCTCACAGCTACCGGTGGTCTCTTTTCTATTCTCTATGTTATATTTTGTTAGTTGATTGCTTTACTATTATTTTATGGAATATTGGGGGAAAAGAAAAACATACTAATTATATCTTCTCAGGTTTTAGAATCATACAAAATATATTTATTAAATATTCTTACATTTAGTCAAGCTGAAAAGGACCTTTGATATTGCTTAATCCAATTTTTTTCAGATGGAAAAATTGAGGCCTAGATAGAAAAGACACTTTTCTGGGTTAACACATCGTTTTAATGTGACGTTTGATTTCATGTGTTCTAAAAGAGTTATTGCTACTGCAGTTCATGGTGGATAATCTATTTCCAGTGAAACAATTCAGTTAAAGAAGTCTCTCATGTCCAACATGTGAATTCACCTACCATTTCCCACACTGCCTTATGGGGTGAATACTTTCTAAGGTCTCTTCTACATTAACGTATGCAGGAACCTTTGAAATGTAGCCATTTTTAAAAAAAATTGAGATTATCTGTAGAAAAGGAGGCAATTTGGAAATAGGTGACTTGGTTAATAGATGATTTGGTTGTGTTTTGAGACAGAAATACAAAATTCAGTTCTATTAAAAAGCAGCTCTCCTGCGCCGCCAGCCTCAGGCCTGCAACTGAGAGCTCTTGCCCCTGGGAGCCCAGACCGCGTCTTTTATCCCCACGTACCAATCAGTGGATCACAGTGGCCCGGCTGCCGGTGTCGGGGGCTTTTCTTGATATTCAGCTTCTTTCTTTTAAGGCGCGCGCGCACACACACAGCCCATTAAGGGCAGCGTCCCAGAGCGCCAATCAATAGGAACAGATGAAACATCACTGGAAATGTCAGAGGATGGAGAAAATTGAGTTTGCCTAGACTCGCACGTAGGAAGCCGCACAGGGGCAAAAGAAAAATGTGGGAAAGCCCCTTGCAAGCAACGGAGTGGGGTATAGACCCCCAGGAGCCACGCCGGAGTCACTCGCACACCTCAGAGACGGGGTTGTTAACTGAAGGGCTTCTGTGTCCCTGGATGGGTGTCCCGGTTACCTTCTCGTCCCTCCATTGGTGAAGGAGGGAATGGCATCCCGTGAAGGCAGATGAGGCCGATGACACGTTATCAGCCGTATAGCCTCACAGCCTGGGTGAGGGGGATGCCACATGCCATGCAGGGCCACACGGCGGGTGCATGTGGGAGCAGAATGAAGCCGCGGGGGCTGTGGGAGACAGGCTTTGTTGTACAAGAGAATGGGGCACCCGACGGTCCCTGCAGGAAGACGGGATTGGCTTGCTGGAATAATTTCACAGGCTGGCAGGAAAGTGAACCCTGTGAGGCGGAGGATCAGGCGAAGTGAGGCTGGTGCCTGATGGGACAACCCGCTGGGGAGGAGCCCTTCCCCTGGGTGGAAAGCCTGTCTGGTGAGAGCAGGAAACTCATGGTTAGACCTTGGAGGCCCTGTGAGACTCAACGATATCAAGGCAGGAATTGAAATTTTAGGTCTCACAACGCAGGGGGGTATATAAGTTGGGACCAGAGCTTGGGACAGATTGGCCACAACCACAAGGGTCCTGATTTTCCAACCCTTTCACTCATTCCTGAGCCCCTCAAAATATGTGTTGGACTCATTGTTATGAACTAAATTATGTCCCCCAAACTGGAACCACCAGTGGGATTGCAAGTATTGGGTGTGTTTGGAGACAGGGCCTTTAGAGAGGCCGTTAAGGTTAGCTGAGGTCATCTGGGTGGGGCCCTAATCCAACAGGACTGGCGTTCTTGGAAGGAGAGCTGCTGGACACACACTTCCTGTGCGTGCCCATAGGAAAGGCCACGTGAGGGCACAGCTAGGAGGCACCATCTGCAAACGAGGAAGGGAGGCGCCACTGGACACCAGCCCTGATGGGATTCCACCCTCCACCTGTGAAAAGATGAAGGCGTGTTGTTTTAGCCGCCCTGCCTGGAATTTGTTACAGTAGCTCAAGCAGACTGATACACATATAAAAGTAAAAAGGGACTCCACGCAGCCTCTTAAGGTTTACCCTTCAAACTTCAGTCCTTTCTCCACTGTTCCAGAACGAAGAGCAGATTAAAGTTGAACCTGAGAGCGCTTTTTTAAAAACTAGAAAACAGCTACAGCAGGGAAAACGCCCACCTTCCGGTCCCCATCTCCCAAGCCTAAAACGGAGGCTCCCGCTGACTAACAGCACAGCCCCGGGGACTTGGGCTGCTCCACTCAGGCTCGGTGCCTCCCCTTGTGACGGAAGAAAGTGGCATCGACAGAGACGCCATAAATTCCCTTTCCGTTCTCACGTCCCAGGGCCCTCCGACAATAATTGTTTTGCTCCTGTGGGCCTTACATAATTCCATTGGCTAATAGTCTAATTTATAATTTTGAATAATATGGCACTAGCAATTAGCACAAATTTAAGTTCCTGGAGGCAGCTTCTCTACAAAGTGCCCCGCTGGCTATAATCTCCATATGCACATTTGCTGCAATTGCTTCTCTCTGTAATACTGATTTTAACAACCTTATTTAGCAGATCTTGCTTTTGAAATGCCAGGAGAGAACTAAATAAAGTCAAGGGTCAAAAGCACGACATGCTTCTGTATAAAATTAAAAGTTAATTACTAGCTGCATCTAGGGGCCAGGACTATTTTAATTTTGGAGTCATTAGCCTGACTATTTGGAATCTATGTTTTAACTATAGCACGAGAGAGTCAGCTGACTCCCTCTGGCTGCGGGGGGAGAAGGGGCAGTCACCCCCAAGCAGGAGCCCTGGAGGCCGTGGCTTAGGGACCCCCTCCCTCACTGCCTGCTGCTCCTATTGAAATCATGATCACTGACTTGTTTGTTAAAGTCACCATAAAATTTAATGTGTTGCTTTAAATGCCCTTTAGCAAAATGCATTTAGGAGGAAGTATATAGGAACAAGGTTTCCTTCGTCACATTAAAGGGCCTGACATTCGGCAACACATATTTATTTGGGGCAGTAATTTAGGATAACATTAGAAAGCCCAGCAGCCCAGGTAGCACGCGGGGCAGCGGTAAGGTGCCCCACGAAGCTCCTGGAAGTAAGGAAGCGGGGTTACTCTCTAGGAAGCCGTGTTCACAAATAATAATAAACATTTGCATATGATGAGAAAGGACGAAAATCACCTTGAAGAGACAGTGTGCCTCCCAGGCAAGAGTTGACTTTAATTCCTGAGTAAATGTTTCCTGAGGTGTGTTTCATAGGTTACTGATTCTGCGTCTAAGATTAGTTGTTTAGGAAAAGGAAGATTTCTCCACTCAAATACAGACAGTATATTAAAATTATTTTTTAAAAAATTATATAAAGATTTCTGCCAAGCAGGCTTTCCAGAACCTACGGTACCCAGACTGTGGATCCCCAAAAGAGAGGGCTGCCCTGCCACAACTTCTACCCTGAACGTGGCCAGGGGCCACTTTTTTTGTGAGTTCCTGGCAGGGCTCGTATTTTATTAAAAACCAATTAAGAAAAGAACAAAATAAAACTTTGCGTAATGCTCTATGCACATGACTAAAGGATGACTTTGTCCATCAAAAGAGTGGATGTGATGAAGGAGCATGAAAATCCATTACGGCTGTGCTTTCACCGATGGGCGGGGGGCGGTGGCCTGGCTCCAGTGCCGAGTGACCAGCTGCCTGCCGCCTCCTGCAGTGGTGACACAGGGAGGAGGTGTCACCTAACCTGCATGGAGAGCAGGTCCCCACCTTCCCTACCTACCAGGAAGTCCAGTCACACCTGGGATCCCCTCTATGAGTCCCGAATAGGTCACTGCCGAGCTCATTCTTGAGTCTTGCCCCAACCCTCCCCAGCTGCTTTCTGGAATCACCGTGCCTTGGCGCTGGCTTGGAGGGGCCCCCCTGCTCCCCAGTCACACGTGGGCTTGGTGAGACCCCACAAACCACAGAGCTCCAGAGACAAACGCCTCTGAGTGGAATGATGTGATTACACTTGTCGTGGTGAGGACAGCTGTCTTTGGAGGCTTAACGTCACCCGAGGGTGACCGGAACAGCAAAAAGAGACTACCCTTCCGAGGAAGGCGTTCACTTTGATCGAACTCACCCACACCGATGAATGAGTGCCAGACTGATGCTTTTTAAGAAATCATCGAGAAAAACGCTCCTGTTGAGCAACCTGGACCCCCACGGGGGAGCTTCTTAGCACGTCCCCTCCCTGCGAAAAATCTGCACTGAAAACAACGTCAGATGGACCTCTGTCAGATGGCGTGGAAGCCTAAGTCATGTTAGTCCATGTCTTCATCGGCACAAGGTTCCAGAGAAGACTGCGAACCACAGTATGTTGCCCTGGGGTGGGGAGCGAGGGACTCCCGGGCTCTGGCAGGTGAGCCTTCATCTAGAGAACAGAAGGCCTCCTGGGGACAGGCCCGCAGGAGCCAAGGTGAGAAGCCGTCACCGGTGCGATGGGAGAGAGCCCCTGCGGGCAGTGGCCAAGGCGGGAGGCCCCGGCTGCCTGGGCGCCTTCCGGGCCGTGCCCCCCCGCCCCCGTGCCTGGTCGGCCCCTGCTGAGAGGACCATCCAGGCTGCCGTGACCCATCGTGCGTCGCACTCTGAAGACTGCAGAGCGTGCCGAGGCTTGATGCCCGATCTTCAAAGCCCTAAATCCACGGCTTTTTGCCCCAGAAAACCTTCTAGTCTTTAGACCTACTATGTACCCAACCTTATTCCCACCTCTGAGGAAACAAACAGAAATGGATCGTGGGAACTGTTGAAGACCACACAGCCTTCAAAATGGTCAGTTATTCCATCGTGCAGATGCACCACAGCTTTTTTTACCCAGCCCTCTATCCATGGGCGCTGGGGCTGCTTCCGCTGCTTGGCTTTGGTAAATGACGCTGCATTGAATGTAGGGGTGCAGGTATTCTTTCAGATTGGTGTTTCCGGTTTTGGGGAGTATGTTTCCAGAGTAGTCTTGCTGGATCATAAGGTGGCAGTTCCATTTTTAAACTTTTTTGCAGTAACTTGGTTGTAAAAAAGAAGGAAATCATACGCTTCGCAACAGCATGGATGGACCTGGAGAGTATTATGCTAAATGCAATAAGCCAATCAGAGAAAGACAAGTACCGTATGATTTCACTTATATGTGGAATCTAATGCACAAAGTAAACTAGCAAAAAAAAAATAGGAATAGACTCATAGATACAGAGAACAGAGTGACAGGTCTCAGATGGGGCTAGTAAAAAGGTGAAGGGATTAAGCAAAACAAAACAAAACGTACAGGCAACCGTACGGTGCTTATCAGAGGGAGGCGGGTGGGGGAGGGAGAAGAGGGTATGGGGGATGGAGGGGGTTGGGAGGAGACTTGACTTGGGGTGGTGAGCACACAATACCATGTACAGATGATGGATTATGGAATCATACACCTGAAATTTTTATCATTTTTTTAACCAGTGTCACCCCAATACATTCAATTAAAAAAAAAAAAAAGAGAAAATGAAGGGTCCGGACACGCTATGGAGCGTTGCGATCCTGTTGCAGCTCAGGAGGGAGCCCAAGCTCAGCTTGAACATGACGTAAGGAAGCACGGAGGGCACTCACGGCCTTTCTCCCACTGAGGGACGGCCACCGGTGTCACTCACAGTGAGAGCGTTTGTCGCTTTCGTTCTGACTCTGTCCCCAGGGGACTTTGGCACGGCTCGCTCTTTATCTCCCTTTTTGTTCCCAACCCAGTTTAATGTCTGTGCAGCCAGATGATCAAAATCACACCCCCCAGGAGGGGCCACCCAGAGTCCCACAGTCCTGGAGAGGAGCTTCGAGAACTCACCTGTGTACCCCCAACCCCAGGTGAGACCAACCAGGGGAGACGCCGATTCACCCCGTTTCAACCGACGATGGCACGACTGAACAGACAGGGGGGCCCGTGAGTGCGTGTCTTCTAGACACAAGTTTTCAAAAAAGGGTGGGCGAAATGACCATGGAGCCCTCACGAGCTACCCCGTGTGTTCCAGACACAGATGCACACTGAGCCACTTTCAATCCATTCCTGAAGCATACATTTCCAAAGCACGCCCCAAAATGCGCCGCCCCCGCTGTCCTACCGTTTCACAGCCCCGATGCCTCTTGCCCGGGAGCCAGGTGGGTGCTGTGACGGCCCCCTTGCTCCGGCTCCCGGGGCGGGCGGGCGGCGGGCAGCTCGTTCACACTAGCGCGGAGGGCGCTGCGGGTCAGGCAGCACCCCACCGGCCAGCCCTCTCAGCCCCAGCCCCGCCGCCCCGGCAATGGGGATCGCTTCCGGGGTGTGCCGAGGAGCCATATAATCAAAAATCAATGATCCAAACGAAGGTCCGCTGTCGTACGGCTGAGCTGGTGTAATATTACCATGCCAATCCTAATGGAGTCGCATAGGATCCATCAAAATATCAGGAGGCAGGGGTCAATGAAAACGGCGATGCCTCACTTCCCGGCAATTACCACTTATTACCAGGGCAGCGCGCCCCCTGCTATTCAACTTACTTCAATAAATGATATCAGGCGCCTCGGCGGGGGCAGTCAATAGAGCATTGTTTTATTGTCACAGCTCCGTAGGCAGATCAATACCTCAGCCTCCTGAGACGTAGGTGAAAACCCCTTCGTACGGCACTAATGAAATCATGCGTTTTTATGATTTTGAAATTATATATTTCATTCTCACTTCATCTTTAGTGGCAGCAAGGCTGTTCACGGAGGTCCGTCCTCTTAAATTCCTGTGATATTTATACTCAGCGGGAATGGGAATCTGTCCCCTGAAAGGGAAAATGAAATGTCTCATGCAACTGAATTGCTTACGGTTTTTTCCTCAGTTGCCTGCATTCACGTCACTTATTTTTTTTGTGAGTTAATGATATGGACCTCCCTCCCCGCTTTGCATTTAAAGAGAAATAAAAGTAAATCTTTGAGATTTTATAATTGTATGAGATGGCAGCAAAAGGATGGGATGAAGTGGTAGGAACGATTCCACCATTAATTCTCTTCCCTTGGTTGGGCCTTTTTCTTTATTTTTTTTAATCATAATTATTGTGGGGATTGGATTTACAAAGCCGTTACAGACTGGTGGCTTGTGATCCACGCAGCCCACACATACATTGTAAGTGTCTAGAAGCCTTTATTACTATTCTCATGACCTGAACGCCTTCAGAGGGGGCACACATTCCCGGCTCTCCACGCCCCCCTCCGGCCCCCTCTGCTCCTCACAGGCCCGCTTCAGGCATTGATGTCCTACCCAGCTCCTGTGGTGTATTCATCTTCAACCTCTAGATGAGGTGGCTATGGTGAACAATGTAAAGTAGCAGTAATACCGTAATCATCATTTAATGAATTCTCGCTCTCAGTCGGGCGCAGTACAGTTTTGTACACACCACCTTCACCTAATTTCATACTTCCAACAGCCTTGCAGGGTGATAGCACTTTTCTTCCATTTGCAGACGCGGAGACGCTGGGAGTTGATAGGACTTGCAGTGTGTGGTGACCCCACCGCGCGCGTAGCTAGGAAGGGGCGCAGGCAGTCTGAACCCACGTTTCTGCCCCCGGCTCATGCTCGCTTTTAGTTCTCACTTTCTCGGTTTCTACACCTGATCCTACAGAACTGGATGCCATGGCCCTCTTACTTCTGAGGGATGAAATTTAGAGATATCCACGTGACGAAGAGGCAGGAGCCGTGTAGGAGAAAGCCCAGTTAATCTGGGGGCCGAAGTCTTGCATTGACTCCGCTAGGCACTGCCCGTGGCTGGAAACAGTTCTTTTCACCTGCCCTCACCTCCTTTCTTTCCTTCACCTCTGAAACGAGAGCCTTCCTCGAACCCTCCAGGGCTGTGGGCAGGGCACTGGGAGGAGGCCCCGGCCCAGGCTCAGCCGCAGCCAGTGCCGCAGGAGCTGCAGGCCCACCGAGTTCAGCTTCTATAAGGTGCTCATCTTCTTGCCATACTTTCTACTTTTGTTTGAATTTGCCTTGGAATCACCCTCAGGATGATCCAGCCTTCGTATCTGCATCACTGCGACCAGTTCAATGAATGTTACCAAAAACCCATCCTTAGATGGATACAACCTCCAGGGACTTACATGGGGGAAGAAGCTTCATGACTCCAGGAATCAGTGGTGGTGCAACTCTCTTGTCGCTTCCAGGAGCTTCTCTTAGGTCTGGGACAAAGCTGAGTGGGGTTGCATCAGCTTTTTCTTTTTCTCTTGATCGAGGCGCTTCATGCCTTTGGATGCCATAGCCCAGCCAGGGTAGCAGGTGCCCGTTCACAGGCAAAACCCTGGAGTGTCCCCTGCTCTTTCTCATTCTGCGCAGAGAAGTTCTGTTGCTAGGAAGGCAGGGCAAGGCCGCCAGTGAGCGTGCGGGCTGTCCGCCCGCGGAGCTGGTTTGGAATCAGCACTCGGGGTCCCCGTGCTGTGAGGCTCTCACTGCCGCCTCCCTGTCTCAGGCCCCTCATCGGTGAAACAGGACCCTCGGCAATGCTGCGGGGAGGGCCCCCTGCACAGAGCTCGCCCCAGACTCAATAGTGGCGGTGCTCGATGCATCTGAGCTTCTGTTATTTAAATTACAATGAAATACATGCATTAATTACTAGCTGATGATATGGATTAGATGAACAATCCATATACTAAAAAAATTTTAATACTTTTTCTTTGGAGTCTAAGCCCTCAGGAAATACTAACCGAATGTCCAATTCTCCATTAAAGCCGTTGTGTCCTGATCTCCGCACCCTCTGTCCCTGGAAGGTGGTCCTCAGAGCTCACCGGGGCCCCTCTGAACGTGACACACAGGGACCGCCTCAGATGCCCAGGTCACCCCAACCCCCCGGGGTGCCGTCTGCTCTGACGTCACCGTCCGTGTTGTGTTGCACCTCCCTTCCGACAGGCACAGTCCCCGGCACTGCATTCAACTGTGGGTTCATTCTTTGGAAATACTGCTCGTCGAGCTGGAGTCAGCTCCTCTCGCTCCCCAGGGGCAGGAGGGCAGGAGCATTCTCTGTCCCTGCCCGCGTCCAATGCAGGGCTTCTCAGCCTCGACGCTGTCGACGTTTGGGGCCAGACCATTCTTTGCTGGGGCAGTGACTGTCCTGTGCATTGGGGGACATTTAACAACACCGCTGACCTCTACCCACTGGATGCCGCGAGCGACCCCCCAGGGACCTTTGGAAACGTCCCCAGACGTTGCCAACTGTCCTTCAGGGGACAAGAGCCTGCCCTGGTTGAAAAGCACTGCCCCTGTGAAGCTCAGCTCCCAGGGGATCGCTGGACTCAGACAGAGCGAGAACGCTCCCTTGGCCAACAGCACTTTAGGGGGGAAAATCTCCAAATTTCCTTTAGGTTGAACTTGGTTTTTAGGCGTTTTCTAAAATGTTATTTTCTTCTTTAGTAAATGAACGGGGTGCCAAGGCTCTGAAGCTTTGAACCTTGGGTTGCAGAGGGGTTTGGCTATCGAACAGGCCTCTCCATGGGCAGAGTGAGTAAACGCGTTTGGTAGAATACGTCGACTATGGGGCCGGGAGGGAAACCCACACACAGCCAGAGCGGATGAAAGCCCGTAGCCTCATGAACCCCCGCGCCGCAGGGACCCTGGGGGTGAGGGCGGGGGCGGGGGCGGACTGGCCAGTGGGAACCTCGGAGAGAGCCTGCGTTCCTCAGCCCCATCTTTTCCCACCGGCTGTGAGCGAGCCCGGGCGGGAGAGGCGCAAAGCAGCAGAACCAGGAATCACGGGCTCCCCCCCACCCCATCTGTGCCCACCCCATGCCCCACAACCTCTCTCAAAGCAAAACGAGTTCTCTTCCCAGGCCAAGGTGCCCGGAGAGAGGGCAGGTGTGGAAACCGCTCCGGTCTCGCCTGCAGCCCCTCACCTCCTGAGGGGGAAGGGTTTACAGATGCAGATACATACTCATTGTTTAATTCCAGACCGAATAGGCGGCCAGATACGTAGATATAAATTACCCCGTTTTTCTCCTCTGAGGGTGTTGAGAGGCAAACAGATTGCCCTCTTCTGTTCTCATTTTAAATGGGTCAGAGCATCGGTGGAACTAGATAATTCACTCCAATCCACTAGATGTAAGCACCTCATAAATTTCATAATCAGCACTAGCATTTTCCTTTTCATAAGCAGTATGTCTTCCGCAGCGTTAATTACATGACTGGTAACGGTCTCCCGTTTTGAATCCCTGTTGTGGATGAAATATGGCCTGGCCCGGAGCAGCCCCCCCAGGCCGGACCCTCTGCGGCCACACATCAAAGGGTTTCCTGAAGCCAAAAGAGCAAATACAAGAAGAAACTCGAACGGGGGGAGGGCTACGTGTGAAATGTTATTTTTGACTTTTGAAACTAACCAGGAAAGAAAATACACATATTGAGGGCTTTTAGAACCCTTTTATTGGATTAGATTCAGCACAATCCTTTAAGTCTTACGTGAAGTAGCGCTCCTTCTGGCTGGCCGGGCCGACCTCCCCGCCAACGCCCGCCCCGCGCCCTGCACCTTCGCCACGTTCCCTGCCCTCCGTGCGCGCCACTAGCGTCTTTGTCGCCACTAGTCGCCATTTCCCGTCGCAAATTAGCACGGCGCGCTCTGATTATTTGTCGTCTGTTTTCCTCACACCTGTCTGCCTTCTCTGTATGGTGCACATAGAAGGTACTTTAAAACGATCTTACTTAAAAGCTGGTTGTCGAACGTTGAATGAGTGGGCAGCTAAGGCAAAGTGATGGAGTCGGTAGACTTGCCGCATCAGCTCGTCCACCTCCCCAGCTTTGGCGACACAGACAGAATGAATTCTGTCGTCGGAAAGACCAGAGCACAGACCCTGACCCCAAGGCCCTGAATGAGTCACCCCAAGTTCTCTGCCTCAGTTTCCGCACTGGTGACATAGAGAGGGCGCTGTCCGCCACGTAGGGTCGGCATAAGGGGCATAAAGAACGGGGCTGTGAGGACGGCTGGGAAGGCAGCAGCCAGGCGGCTGGGTAGCGGGAGAGACCCAGGCGGGGCCGGGAAGCAAGTGGTGGGGAGCAGAAACCGGCTTCCCTGCCGATCGGGGTGTGACTCGAAAGACTTGCTGCATTTCTCTGTGTCTCTCCAGTGGCAACAAGGTGGCCTCTTTCACGGGGTCGTCGTGAAAGGGTTTGGGGGGAAAATGCAAGTAGATATTAGTTGGTATAAGGTTTATTATAGTTGAGACAGCAGGGCCCGGAAAGACGAGTGGGTTGACCCGAGATCAGTGTCTGAAACTGGGACGAGAATCCAAGAAGGAGGGACAGGGGAGCTGGAGAGGGAGGCCGAGCATCTGCTGTGAAGGAGTCGACGCCGACGTCATTTTCCGGGAGCCTCCCTGGAAACACCCCCGGAATGTGGGGGGCTATGCGGCGTCTCCTCTAAATATGGCCCTTCTCGATGGAGTAACCCTAAAGGATGTGGAAGCAAGCTTTCTCCCCTCTTTTCCCAGCGAGGGGATGACAGGGCCTGATTAAACACACAAAAACAGGGTTTACTGGCCTGCAGAACCCAGAGGCCAGGAGTGAAGGCGAGGTCCAGCATGGCCGAATCCAGGTGCAGAACAGCCCTCGGCGCTGCGCCCCGCGGGCCGGGGTCTTTCTCACCCCCTTTCTCACCCCGGCCTGGGGGCGGCGGGGGTGGGGCTGGCATCGGCCCCTTCTTAGGGCGAGGGCTCTGGGAAGAGGGAGGACAGGAAGGCTGGGAAGAAATTCTAGGAAGGCGCAATCAGAAATGCACTTCTCAGGGACTCTGGATGGTTATGACCCACGTGACAATATCTTGCCTCCTCTTGACACACGAGAACTCTCGGAGGTAGTAGCTCAGTGACGCTACCTGAAGCTCTGTTTTCCTAGGAAGGGCTTTCCCACTGGGGGGTTTTAGTGATAAGGAACCAGACTTGCTAGACCATGATCTTCCCACTGTTTCTCCCAGCAGCTCTCTGGGCTTGGAGCTTTGCCAGGAACTGATGGCCTGGGGGCACCTCTTGACTGAGCCCCAGAAGCCGTATGACGCAGTCTGATTCAGGGGCTCACGGCTCCCCTGGTTCTGGAATTAATTCACATGCTGCTTATTTTACGCAGACTAACCGATTGTGCCCAGTGTCAAGAACTGGACTGAAAACTCTTAACACCTTTTAAAACCAGATTCACTTTTGATGCCATAAGAAAGATTGGGCCAATAAAGAAGAACTAGAATCCATTTGTGGTCCATTTTGCTAAAGTATATTAAATATCGCCTGCAATTTGAACTTGCCTTATAAAATGTTTACATGCCATTAAATAGTCCTAACATCCCTTGTGTAAATTAAGCAGGCTGCGATGTTCCTTATTCCAAAGAGCAGCGGTGCTTAAAGCCGTAAAATACTTAGATGCAATAAATCAAATACTTTGCTCCTAAAGGCAGGGTTATAAATATAAAACGCAACAATACTGACCTCAGTGTCTGCACTTGAATTGCTTTGGGGAAAGTGATACAGAAAGAAATATTCTCATTTGGACGTTTGGCGCATTTGTTCGCTGTGCTGTGGGCATGTGGGTTCCCAGAAAACGCTGTTGTCTACAGATACGCTTTCCAAAACACAGGGCTCCTCTTACGAAGCGAACAGGTTCACAGAAAGGCACTCGGGCAGGGCTAGCATCCGAGCGGGCAGCCGGGGCGCCCGGAAGGAGGTCTCCCGGCTGGAGGAACTCCTGCCAGAGCTTCCCGGTGGGGAAGCTCAGGAGCCCGGCTGCACCCCGCCACTGTTGCTTTTTATAAAGCCTCTTCCTTCTCCCTCAGCCGAGCCATCAATGGGCTGTTTTCTTGCAAGTGCTCGAAGTTTAATGGAGCTTAAGTGAGACACAGACCATTAACACAGTATCAATATTTATTTTTGGTTTCCATGGAAACAGATACCAGTCCGTGGATAACTTCTCCTCCAGTGTGAGCCAAAGGATCTTTTGCCGGGTCTAATATTCTGTTTCATGTCTTGAGGGGGTGGGGGGAGGGCAGTGATTATGAGGATAACAAACCATCATTTAATAATCATGATGACAATAACCAACCCACCCCGCTGAGGAGCCGCCGAGCAGGGCTGCGCCTCGCGTGTGCCTGCGCTGGGCAGCGCCTCGGTTGGGGCGCCGCACAGAGATCCCTCCGCCCGCCCTCCCGCGTGGTCACCTATAGCCTTTTGGTTGCCGGGCAGAGGCGTCCCCCTGTCATCTGTCTCGCTCCGCAGGCCCTAGTCTCAAACCTGTTAATCAGGTTTGAGTCGCTCTGGAAGAACATGCCCAGTGTACTAATCGCATTTGCTTTTGTGACAAAGTGTGGAACTCCGTGGATGGCTGGCGGCAGAAGCCATCCTGTCTGGTCTCGGTCTAATGCCGCAGGACCGGGGTGCGGCAGCCTGGCGGCCTTGGGCCGGCCGCGGGCCTCTCCTCCTGGCTGCCAAGCTCCCCGCCCCTCCGCCTGGGGGAGGGCCGGCTCCGGGGCGGCCACCGAGCTCTGCAGAACAGAAAGGGGCGCCAGGACATGTGAGTGCTGGTCTTAGCTCAGAAATTCATTAACGGTGTAATTTTGGTTAGTCTGTGCATCCTCCTTTAGTCTCTAAATCTTCATCTAAAAAATGGAGGATTAAATTACACGGTCTCCACAGTGCCTCTGACTTAGGAAATTCCGGGCAAACCTGCTTCTAAGTAACCGTCTTTTCACGCAGCCCCTCCAGGTCAGCAGGGGATCTCTTCAGGGCTTCCCGGCTCCCTCCATGGGCCGGTCGGTCCTCACGGTGGCTTTCAGCGACCCCCTTCGTGTCTCCCTCACTGTGCGTCGTCGGCAGCATCTCCTCCTCCTCCCGGCGTGCTTTCTCTTCTTCCCTGAGCTGAATCTTCCCCCTACGCCGTCTCTGCCTTCCCCGACAGGAACTGCCTCGCTCATGCGCATCCAAACACTTAGACCCGGGTGCCTCCAAATGCAGGCACCCCCTCCTCCAGCTGACGCGTTCCCTTCCCCATGGTTTCCTATCGCTGCATACAAATTATCACAAAGTCAGCAACGATCTAGTTTTATAGATCAGAAACCAGCGACGAGGTTCTCTATTCAGAACGTAACCCGGCTGAAATCAAGGTAATGGGCGAGCGGAGGCCTCAGTCGGCAGGCCCTGGAGAGAATCTTGCTCCGCAGCTCCTGGTGGCTGTTGGAAGGATCCACATGCTGGTGGCTGTGGGACTGAGGTTCCGCTTCCTCCCCGGCTGTTGGCCAGGGACTCTCGCAGCTTCCGAGGCCGCAGTCCTCCTCACGGGCCCCTTGCGTCGTCACAGTCAGCCGGGGCGCACGGAGGCCTTCTTAGGCTTCCCCGTCTGCCACCGACTAGAGAAAGCTCTATTTTCGAGGGGCTCACCCGATGGTATCAGGCCCACCCAGACACCTCGCCGCCCTAAGGTCAGCGGACTTGGGACTTCGATCGCGTCCACAGCATCCCTTCACCGCGCGCCCTAGGCTGGCTTGTGGCTAAATAACCAGGAGGCGGGAGCTCTGTCTGCCACACAAGTTATAACTGAGATAGAAATTGCAGATTGACCCTTCACGTTCTAGACAACCCTGAGTGTCACAGGCTACAACTATAGAAGGCTCTTCAAAAAAGAAAGGGACTCAGTGGCCCTGAACCCACACTCCCTCCTGGTCTAAATTCAGACAGATGGCACTTTCCTCTCCTTCAAGGCCTACAGAATAGGAGGTTCACAAGTGTCGTGAAAACAGTTACGCAGACACGCACAGGCGTAGACTCTTCTGGTGTCCCTTCCTATCGCGGCTCTCGGGCTTTGACTTGCATCGGAACCATCTAGAAGGCTCATTAGGACACACATTGCTGAGCCCCACGTCAGAGTTTCTGACTCAGCTGGTCTGGCTGAGGACCTAAGGGATGTTGGGTGATGCTGATGTCGCTGGTCCAGGGACAACAGCTGGGGAGACGCCACCTTCACACGTGACCCTGACTCATCGGCATCATCACCATGCGAACGCTGCACCTGGAGCTGCTGTATATCCATACCTACATCGATGCTATAGTCACTACACTTGGATATTGAGGAGATACTTTTTACATTTTTGAAATATTGTCTATGCCTACTTTACAGAGTCATTACAGTAAACACATGCAGTAGCTCTTTCCCAGACAATGTATATCCTGCTGTTGCTAAATGCCATTCTATTTTAAAGTGCTGTTGCTTTAGTAAACTCGACTGTAGTTATCTGCTGCCTCTTGTGCATTTGTAAACTCCAGCATTTCTGTTCTCCCGAAGGGCCTGTAATGCCATGGCCCGGCGCTGTTGTTTCTCATTTCACTTTCCTTTTAATAAGACTCTTAGACATTCTTTGTAGCTACAGCCTGCCAAACCTTTCCTTCCCATCTTCCCAGCTGACAGACTTCAAAAATTCTTCAGAAATTCCATATTTAGAGATAGCGGCATGGTCCAAATTACGGTTTAATGGATGCGGTACTGAGCCTCAGTGTTCTGCTCTGTAAACAGTAGGTACTAACTTCCGCCCTCCGGCTGCCTTAGCTAGCCCTCTTGCCGAGGACAGAAACCCAATTCAAACCGGCTCCAACGACTACATCCAGAGTGAGGCCTGCCTCACACAGAAACGAACCTGCAGGTTAAAACCACATGCTCGGGACTCCGTCTTGCTCTCCCTTTCTCCACCTTTCGCCTGGGGTTTCCTCAGAGTCGGCTTTATTCTCAGGGACGCTCTCACCAAGCAAAGGCCCAAGAAGCTGCCCACTTCATTCTCTGAGCTTAGCGGGCCTCCCCCCGCTACCGCCCCCAGAGAGAAGTTTTTCCCAATAGTCTTCACAAAAGTCCCAGGATTGTGTTTTATTGGACAGGCTTGGATCACGTGCTTGTCCCACGGCCAATCACTGTGGTTGGCGGATACAATACACTGATGGGCCCGGGCCAGCGGGTGTGCTCGCACTCGTGTCCAGGGTGCGGTCAGCCCCACTGGAAACATACAGGCTGAAATGGAAAGGGAGCTGTTTTTCCGGAGTAAATTAAGGCGGCCTTACCCGAGGAAGGAGGGGTGGATGATGGCCAGGCAAACGCACGGCAGGCCAGTGTGCTCTCCACGCGGGTAGTCACAGTGATTGAGTGTGTACCTGTGTGTGCAGGCGCCCTCAGAACCCCAGGGCCAGGGCCAACGTGGGCTTGATGGTGATGGGGATGATGATGGTGGCGATGCTGATGAAGGTGACGATGATTCGTGGACAACAAAGGCAGTTACGCCCGCGCTGCCTGCCTTGTCCTGGCCTCTTGAAATCGGGGGATTTTCCGTTGTTCTTCCCTGGTGCCTCTCAGCTCTTAGCAAATTTCCCCGCCCCTCCCTTGGCGACCCTCCCCTCACTTTAGTCCTTCCTATACCCATTTACGACGCCAGGGACCGTCCTCTAGATGCCGATGCCCAGGGAGTGAAAAATCAGTGAAGATCTGTTTCTTGCCCTCAGAATTCAGATGGGCGCTTACAAAGGCAGATGGGGAAGGGAGGCGCGTGCTTTCTGAGGAAGTGCACAGGGTAAAGGGACATAAATCCCAAACACAGCGGAGCTCCCATTGTTTCCCTGGTCATCAGGGAGAGGCCAAGAAATGCCACTTCCTCGCTGACCTCTCCATAAACAAGCAGGCCACCAAAGTTTCCTCCGTAGAATCTACCACCGCTGCAGCCTCTCCCATGGAATTCTCTGTGTGGGCTGCCTGGGCCTTGTGTGCGCCGGGAAGTTCAGAATGGCCTGTTAGTAAAAATTGCCTGGAAATTCCAGGACGCTGATTTTCTGGAGGCCGGGGCATGGAGACTAGGAATCATCTAGACAGAGCCGGGTCCGTTTCCGTTTTTCTGACAGGAGCAACTCGAAATGACTAGATCAGCACGTAGATTTTAGAAATCCACAAAGTCATTGGGTAAGAATGTGGGGGTTTCCTCTAAGTGAAGCTCAGGACACTAAGTTATGTGCTTTACTGCTGATAGTACATCTTTTATAAAATGTTTACTCATTTTACGGTGCTCTTATATTCATTATCTTAGAACACACTTGGAGGTAAACAGGACGGACCTTGCATTTTTCTTTCTCTGTTTGGCAGCAGAGGATACTGAGCAGCTCAGGGCTACTGAGCGCCTGAAGCAGTCAGTGCGCCTGAGGGACTGGGCGCCAATTGTGTTTAATTTAAATAACTTAAAGTTCAATTTTAAAAGGCCTGTGTGGCTAGTGGACACCATATGAGATGGCACAAAGTGACCTTGGAGGATGTGAAGCCAGGGCTGCCGACTGCACAGTTAGTGCTTGTAGGGCATGCCTGGTTCGCCCAGGACGCGCCCTGCCACGGCGCCCCCAAGTGGCTGGATTGCCTATTTTCCCATATATGGAGAACTCAGCTGTACATTTTCTTAGTAGTGCGTGAGTGACTCTTGATAAGAATCTAAAGTCTGAAACTCCACCGGCGAAGCAGAGCTAAGAGCCGAAGGCACGACCCGGACTGTTCACCATAAAAGTCCCCGCCACCTGTGAACCCCTCAGCCTCTCCCGTTTCCTCGGCCGGGCCTGACCAGCCCCTGTCCTGTCTCAGTAGCCCGTGTCCTGGCAATCGTTAACACAGAGTTCTCCAGGGCTGCCTCTTACTGCCTGCGCAAAGCAAACACTGTCCTGGGAGGTATTTTCCACAGGGTGAAGAAGGAATGCCCTGGATCCCTTTAGTGCAAGAGGCGAAGGCCGCTGCCTGTGCGCATCCATCCCTGGTGCTTATTTCAGGACCAGCCTCCAGCGGCTGATGCAAAGAAGAGAAGTGACTTGTTGTGAGTCTTGGCTGCAGCTGCCTCTCAGCAGCAGCCAGGAGGACGGCGGGGGAGAGGGTCCAGGAGTCAGGTGGGGGTGGACACCATGGGCCCTGCGTTTTACCTGAAGGATCAGGGCAGGGAGGAGGACAGGAGACCAGCCATCTCAGGGCGGTGCCCTCTCTCAGCACGTTCCTGGTGGTGGCATTACACACGGTGTCTGAGAAAAGGCAACCAAGTCAACGAAGGACTATGATTTACTGGGATCCCAGAGGATGAGGGGATGTTGACGAGGGATCGTGCGCACTCTGGGCAGCGGGGCGCGGCCTGAAGCCCTTTTTCAGCTTCCATCGGCACGCTCAAAAGCCCTCCTAAAAGGAATGGTGATGGGACAGCATCTTTCACACGGGTTATATTCTAAAGACAGATGCTAATAATAAAGTAATAGTTGCGTATGATCAAAATTGCCATAGAAAATCTCCCAAAGGACCCATACAGAACAATTTTCATGATTTTGTATGTATAGCACTGTATCAGGTATGTGTACAAACAATTATATATACAGGGCCCCGCACAAATAATGCCCTGTTTTGTTTTGTTTACAAAATCATGCACAAGTAATCCTGTAACATAGCAATATCACACTGAAGCACACCATATGACATTTTAGGTGAAATGTTCAAATTAAAACTGTAAATTATTACACTCTTTACCCTACGAACCACACTCAAGCAGGCCTTACTTCTGCCAGACTCTGTATATATATGCTGATGTTCATTATAAAACAAAGATTGCCCATGCAAAATACATTTTTACAAAATTTTAAATCACTCTGGTTTTGTCCCCCTATTTCTCTTTAGCGTCATTGACCAAGTACCTCAACTTGATTTTATAAAGGTTGCATGTGTGGGCGATGCGGCGCTCATCTGTTTCCCCGACTGTGAGTGGCGGGCGA
Organism: Pteronotus mesoamericanus; assembly: GCF_021234165.1. Taxonomy (NCBI): domain Eukaryota; kingdom Metazoa; phylum Chordata; class Mammalia; order Chiroptera; family Mormoopidae; genus Pteronotus; species Pteronotus mesoamericanus. Next base: position 4,595,559 of record NW_026555086.1, on the reverse strand, counting down.
TGTCTGTAACGGGGTGCTAATGATTACGAACAGCGGGCACCACGGCCATCCCCCTGAGCACCTGCCCTCAGCTTCTAGAACAGGAGACAAACACTGTCTCTAAGGGCATCCCTGCGCACACGTTCCCAGTGAGAGTGGAAGCTATTACCCTGAATAACAAAACACTGCAGACACAGGGTGTGGCGCTGAGCGTGTCGAGTGCTCACTCTGTGTCAGGCTCTGTTCTGCAGAGTTTGCATGCGTGTGTCATGTGATGAGGACCAGCGCAATCAGGCCAGTGATGGACCCTTACAACGCGTGGTTGGCCTTCGTTGGAACCGAGGCAGGATGAGGCCAGAAGGATAAGAGAGACAGCTGACAGGTGCTGACATTGCGGGGAATGAAGGGAGAGGACAGGTGTCAGAAAAAAGTTGGCACCAGGTTCTAAGATTACACCTGTGGGCGCGAGTCTTAGAGATTGGCACACATGCACCGAATGAGGAAAAGCAGAAGACGTGAACTTAAAATGGGAAATGGGGGCTATCAGTGGCAAAGAGTGGAATACAGTGGCATGCGGTGCGCGGGCCGATGAAGGGTGGCTCAACCGCCATCGGTGGGCGTATTGGAGAAGGAGGTGTCACGTGGGAAATTTAGACTTCAGTCCGTGCCAAGGGGTGTTTGGGGAAGGTTGATAATAAATTATATTTGCCGCGGACTTCTCTTACGTGGCCAAGATGTAGTTATCTCTGAGAAAGCCGGAGCCATGTTCGATGCCTAGCAACACTCCCTCCAAGACTTCTCTGCCCCTAGAAGGTGTCAGTAAATATGGGGGGAATGAATGAATGAGTCCATTAATTGAGTGTGGGCTATGTGGGACACATTAGAGGGAGAGTGGATTCAAATAGAAGCCAAGCCGTGGGACTCTGTGGAGGGACGGGCAGGGGCTAGTGATGAGGAGGGAAGGGTGTGTGGACGGGAGTGGGAGAAGGGATGCAGGACGATTTTCTTAGGGGAGGAGCCTTGTGGATTGGACCGACCCCCGCTGCCTCCCCAGGACCCTCTTTGGAAGTGGAGTGCAGACACAGCCTGTGTCCAGCTGGTTGCGTAGCCTCAGAGAATCAGGTTTACTAGCTGGGAGGGACTTCAGAGATTATCTAGTTAACTCTCCTTTTACCGTGAGAAAGCCTGAGGCCTAGGAGCCCAGCGACTGCTCCCAGTACTACTACCCTAACCATATACTGAGCACTTGCTAGGACCGAGCCCTGCGCGACCCTCATCTCCTCGTCCATGAGCTAAAGAATTTTGTTGTCGCCTTATTTTGCAAACAGGAAAGCTGAGGCTTAGAGTGGCAGGGGAACCACATGCTGGGGGACTGTCAGAAGCATGTGTGTCCAGACCTGCCTGTCGGCACAGCCCACAGTGGCTGTTCTGGAGCCGGAACCCAGTGTCCCGTTGAAGGCCTCTTCCTGTTCTGCAGCGACACCCCCTAATGCGCGAGGCCGGATGATCAGGGAGGGAGCAAATCCTCTCCGAGACAACACCGCCCTCAGGGCTGCAAAAGACGATGACCTGCGTTTTTTAGAGGGAGGCAAAAAATTAATGACAAACGCTCAGAAGTTAGGGGAATCCATCCAACACAGGCATTTGTGGGTAGATTTCTCGAACTCTTACAAACACTACTCGATTGAACAAGTAGTGCCCCAAGATTTCAAGGCCCACCCCAGAGGGATGCGCTTCCTTCTGTTCGGGGTGGAAGCACTGCAGCCATACCCATGGGTTCGGGCGGTGAGGGCCCTCTAGCTCCGCGGAAGGCTCTGACCGCGTCTCGGGCCGCCTGTAGGAACAGCCCCAGGGCAAGGGCCAGAGGTGGGGTGAGAACATTCGGCAAAGGCGCGGCACTCCCTCTGCACCCCCGCGTCCACGCCAGCCTATCGCAGTTGCTTGAGGGTCTGGTTAATTGTACTGGTGGAGACCACCCAAGGAGGCCGTGGCCGTGAGACAGCGGCATGACCCCCAGAAGTGTGGCGCGTGGCTCTCCTTTCCGAGATCCTGAATGGCAGCTTTTATTTAACAGAGAGGAAGGAGAGGGGAAGTAGGGGCCACGGCAGTGAGGTTATCAGAGCCCGAGCCGGGCATGGCGATGTGGCTGTGCCGTTCGTAGTTTTCCTGCAGCGCCAGAGAACGTGAAGGTCGCGTTCGTGTTGCTTCACGGAGTTCGTGGGTGCTCCCCAAAGAATGGGTGACATCCATTTTTTAATTCCATAACGTTATCTGTAATTGACATGTGATTATAATACTGCAGTTCTCTTTAATACAGTCTGTAAAAACACATTGATTTTATAGCTCCCCAAACCGATTACATTAATATCTGTGCATAATTAGTTTACACATTACTAAATTACTGACAGATTAAAAGTGAAATAGTGCAGTTCATACTCAGCCGCATAACTGCCAGAAAGGAAATTAATATGGATTCAAATGGTCCTCGGAGACCTACACTGAAATAGCAGAAATCTATAAAGACTGCTTGCATTAGGAAATTTCTATCAGCAACATATTTGTGGTTGATGCTTTCCTCAGTCTGCTAATATGAGCTGAGTGGCGCAGGAAATGATATGGGAGCGATGATTTGGCTCTTACCAACTCAAGACCGTGTTTATTAAAAAGCAAATGCTTAATTGTGGTATTTGATGTCAAGGGAAGGTAGGCTTTCGAGCCGTGAAGGAAAACTGTTGCCTCTCTCGCTTTCTGAGTGGCCGGAGTCCTAGCGCGGGAGCCGCGGGGCTATCGGCCGTTGGCGCCCGGGGCCGTGCGCGCTTTACGGCCCTCTCTTCCAGTCCCCACCAGGCGCACACATATTGAGTCTGTCTCCAGAGCGCCGTTTTGATTCTCTTTCTCCACAAAGGCCAACCACGTGTGTGTATGTAGCGGGAGGGGGCTGGGCAGCTGCGTATCCATATTTACAATAAGGCTGCTTCCTGGCGAACTGGTCGGCAGACCAAGCCTTTTGTTTTAAATCCTCACACTCATTCGCTTTTGCTGCCCTTTTGAACAGTACGAAAACATTTGCCCTCCTGCAGGGGTTCAAAGCGGAATTATTTTTGTCTTCCCCTGTCTGGTGAGAAGCCACACTTGAACTGAATTCCACGGGGAAGCTCCTTGCACTCTATCGAATTCTGAAGCATGCTGTCGCTGAAGAAGATGTTAGCTGTAAATAAAGTTTAAAAGTGTGGCAAGATAGTCACTAGCAGATATCAGGGACAAGACCCGACATTTACTCGGCACCCGCTGTGTCCTGAGAGCCATCTGCTGAGCATCACCGAGCCCAGGGATGGGCCGGCGGGGATGCAGGCTGTCAGGAGGGCGCTGAGGAAATAGTCGTGGAAAGGGTGTTCCGAGGGATCCTACCTGGCTGCGGTTGCCATGGAAACTCATTTCCCTTATTTATCGTTCTCTTCCCCCCTCCTCAAATCACTGATAGTAATAATTTGGACAGTTATTAGAAAAGACAAGGAATGGGCCATGTGAACTCAGGCAAGTAATGAAAAGTGAGAGTGAGCGAAGGGAGTGTTAAATAGGAAAATGATGCCTCACTGAAACAGAGTCAATTAGCTGGTGGGTTGCTCCCTCCTCTTGGATGTGTTTGGTGGTCCAGGCTTGCAAAGAAGAGGGGAAAGGCTTATGACTTGAGAAGAAAAGTCTGAGATTTCTACTCTTTATCTTTTTTAAGAGGAAGGCCTCAAAAGGAGCCCTGCCCTCCTCAGGGAAGGCGCAGACATCTGCTTGGATGAATACACGCCACTTCTGCCCTCAAATCACACACGTATCCTCATGGGTGAGCACTCCCTCCCTCGTCTCGTATCCACACACTACTACTAACAGTGTCTTTCCTGAGGTCAGAGTGTCTGTCTTGGATTTTAAGCTTCCAACCACTAAGCCTGAGGTGTTTGAGATCACAGACTCCATGGAGAATGTCATAAAATCAACCATCTCTGCAAAATGCTCACGGCACAGCCACGCAGAAGCTGGCGATGCCGTGAGACTGACGGGCCTCCCGAAACCCATTCGGGAACTTCAGGGGGAGACTTGGCGTCTTCCAGGAAGGGCGCCGTGCGGATGTGCAGTTGTCGGACCGGCGGCCGTTGGGAGCAGTGGTGTTTTTGTGTGAATTGCTTTCGCCTTGTCCTGAGACTATTTTCCTACATTAAACACAATGGCTTTCCTTAGGTGATGGGTTCAGACTCTGAAGGTACTACTGGGAACGTTAGGCAAAGCACTATTGTCTCCCTCCAAAGGACAGTCACTGATTTAGGCGCACGCACCTGCGCTGCAGATGAACCGAGCTGGGTGGACAGGACCTACCAAGTTGTGGGCATCAAATCTTTTGTCTCTCCCCTTCCCAGCACCCTAACCCCCCGCCACAATGTATCTTTTTCTTCTCTATGTACATTGCAAAGACAAACTGTGGATGATTGAGCTGCGTTATTTTCAGAGGTCTCTCGGGACGTGGGTGGGTAGAGTGACCTAACTGATGTGTAACCCAGTTTTATTGCGGGAAAGGGAGAGACACCGGGATTCACTGAGCCCCTCCCCCATGCTGGGCACAGGGAGCACCTCATGTCACCCCCACCCCAATCTGAGAAGTAGGTCACGTTGTCCCCATGTCATAGATAAAGAAACTGGACTTCCACAGAGGGCATTAGCTCATCCCAACTGACCTGCCTTGTGCCTGCCAGGTGTGGTATTTGCATCAAGATCCAAGTCCCATTCTTGTGCGGTTACACCGCACTTTCTCCAGAAGATAAGGTAGAGGTCAGCACGGATGAGCGCGTCCACGGGGGAGGAAGGTTCCTTGGCGTCCTTCTGGGAGGACCATGGGTTCCCTTTCAGAGAGAGATGGTCAGAGGGGGCCTCCGTGCTAGGAGCCCCTCCTACCGGCATGTGGTGGTCAAAGCACAAGCATGGAAGTGCAACAAACGGTAGTTCTTACTAATATATGAGTTATTTACCATCTACAAGCCCCAGTGTCCCCTACTGTAAAGTGGAGATCATGATGGTAGTACCTAGGGTAGGACTTTCAAAGGGAATACGTTCAGTAAGGTGTTGTAGAAAATAATGTTCCTAGCCCCTGCCTGGCTCATAGCAAGCTTCAAATACTGGTTATCAGTATTTTTGTTCCATACAGAAGTTTCCACTGCCAGATACTCATCAGCGTGCACCGTGATCTTGAGGTCAAAGGGATGCGACGAAGGTTGACCTCCGTCTTGCTGAGCTCTGTGTGTCCTAGGCAGTGTCCGGGGTCCATTGGCCACGTAGATCCAACTCATAAGTTCTTCCCAGCAAAACTCTTGTAACATTTTCCGTAACAGCTTAGAAGAAGTTTAGAGTTCTTTACTTTCAAGAGCTATAGCTTAATTTATTCAACATGTATTCTTAAAGTAATTTCTTCTCTTTATGGAAGTAACGTTTGCTCAGTTTTAAATGAGTCACCAGCACACACTTTTCCACAGTCTGCATCGGTCCCTGTAGTATCTCAGGTTCAGTCCCCACTTCATTTATATCGCCTGCTGGAAACTCTAAGAATGTGAGTTTACAACTCCTGACTCTTGACTTTATCTTTAAAAAAAGGAAGTAAACATGTCAAGTCTCTTCACAGGAAGAAGGGACATTCTGGGAAGTTCAGTTATATGTAGAACAAAAAAAGTATTTCATGCATTTCCCTCCCTCTCATTTAGCCCAGAAGAGAATAAAGAGCCACAGTATAAATCCTGCTCTTTGCACTCATAAAGTTAAAAGTAAGCAATTCCATTTCACTTTACAAGATATATACCAAAATAAATTACAATGCACTGAATGATTAAAATATTTCTAAAGGCACAGAGAAAAGACAAGAAAATTGACACGCACCCCCTTTCCGTGGGACCTCAGGCCACCCCCAAAGACGTCACCGGGGATGGAGAAAGGGGGAAGTGTCTGCCTGATGCAGTTGTGTAGCATCTGAGCTAGTTTCAGAGAACTACAGCAATGTCTTACAAGTCTCGGAAAGTTCCTAAAGGCTCCCTGTTAAGGAGGGCAGAGGAGAAGCACACGGTCCCCACATCATCCCTGCGATTATCCAAGAGCAATGGAAAGGAGAGACAGGAGCAGAGTCTCCACTTCCGTGAAGCAACAGCTCAGGAGGGAGCCCACGGCACTCGGAGGAGGAGGAGCAGGGTGGGGCGCCCTTCCGCAGAGCTGGGTTGGAATGAAGAGAGCCCACGTTCGCCAGAGGAGGGGACACCCCCCCCCACATACACACACACACACAGTAATGCCTGTTAAATAAAGAGGTTGTTGGAAAGATAAAAAGGAATGAATTAAAGATCCTAAAGTTACCATCCTTAAATAATGGTAATATTTCTACTGCATTTTTGTATTTCACATATATTTTATAAACTTTTTGAAGAAAATGGTGTCATTCCATGTATACTACTTTGAAATACTTTTTACAACTGGCAAAATATGAGAATTGTTGTTAGGCATTATTTCCTGTGGGAAAATTTTAAGTGATCACTCAATTTTCTATTCTCACATATGTAGGAGTATTTTTTGCTGTTATTAATATTCCAAACAACAGTTGATAATATTCCAAGCAACAGTTCAACAAACATCTTCATAGTAAATTTTATTTTACATTCATGATGATTCCCCTAGAGAAATTTCTAGAAGTGGCATTGCTGGACTAACTAGCATGCTCTTATCTAAGCTATTATCTGTAAAAAGTTGTGTCCACTTATATTCTAAAAAGTAATATGAGAGAATTCCCATTTCCCCACATCCTCACTAACACTGACTGTTGTGGTTTTTGGAATGTCTTTTGAGTAGGTAAATAATTAGGCACTGAATTTTTTTTTTCCTTTGTGAATTTTCTCTGTCTTCATCTTACTCTTACTGAACTGTTAACTCTTTATGTATTGAGCACATTAACCCTTTGTTATATGTGCATGCATGTCAGCCAGCTTGTCCTTTCCTCTTAACAATAATTTTTTTTATATTTTTAATGTATAGACTCTTTTAGCATTTATATAGTAGACATTATTGGTTTCTTTTGTGATTAATGCCTTAGGAGCCATGCATCCCAAACCAATATTACATAACTATCTAGCTTCATTGTTTGAAAACACGGTTTGCTTTTTTAATACTTATAAATCCATTTCATCTAAGATTTAGTCTTTCAATCATGTGAGCCAATAACTGCCTTTCCTCTGTTTCCCCCAAATGAATGGTCAGTTGCCATAACACTAAAGAATCGAATAGCGTATCACCACTTTTTCTAATTCAAATGCCACTCCTGTGTCATGCACTAAATTCTTATATGTACTCGAGGTTGTTTGGGGGAGGGGTTATTCTGTGTCATTGATGCAATACCAGCTCCAGACTGATGTTAAAAGCTTATAATATGTTCTAATTGGTGATAGGAGAAATTCTTTATTACTCTTCTTTTCCAGACATTTTTTATTATTCTTTTGCATTCTTTCTCATCATCTTTAAGGTGCTTTTATGAAGTAAAAAAAGTAGAAAATTTAATTCTGATTCATTTATAGTCTCATTTGGGGAGAATGTAGGTATTAGTATAATTAAGTTATCTTTGTACATTACTGGAAAAAAAGCACATTTTTCCCCCCCCCAGAATTACACAGGTTGGATGTTTCTTTAAATACAGAGAGCCTATAGATACAGACTTGTACTAGCTTTGGATTCCTCCTTTCTTACAAGTTTTCATGTAGCAAGTCATGCGGAGGAACTGACAGATTACCCACTGGAAAGACTAGCGAAAGAAAATGTAGTTTTATTTAGGAAAGAAAAACTTGAACTACAAAAAAGACCTGAAGAGAAACCCCATTTTAGCCGACAACTACCTGGACAAAACTTCGCCGTTGGGACGTGGCCGTCCGGCCCTCTTCCTTTCTTCTCGCTCTGCTCCGAAGAGCAAATGTTTGGTATTTAGGAGCCTTTTTCTCTTTTGACTTGAAAAGACGTACATCAATGATTTTGCCACTGCTTTGAAACTAATCCTCTAAGGCTAGAGAAAAAACAGTACTAAAAAGCAAATTAAATTGCACTTTCTTTTTAGATTTTCTTATTCCTGTTGTTACTTAAGAATGGTGAGAAAATTTTACGGTATTGTGGAAAAGAGACACAGCATTTCTGCCACAAACTATCAAAAGGAGTTCATCTTTTTAAATTGTTACATGACACATTCACAGTCACGTGGATGTGTGTGGAGGGCAGGGCAGGTGAGGCAGCTGAGTTGGGCGAAAACAGAGAGAGAGAGACGGGGCAGGCGTGATGTCTCTCTGACCTCTGGTTACAATCTGTCATTAGTACAGAACAGTATTTCATTGGGAATAAAACTATCGAGATTACAACTTACAGACATAAAATGCATTTTTCACAGTTACTTTAGACCAATCAACTTAGGTCACAAAATCCCTCAGCCAAAGGAATTAGTCTCTTTAATTTAGGATTAAATCAAATGCTAAAAGTTCTTAAAATGAATTTTGTTTGGCTTAAGAAATGTGCAGGAAGTTGCAGTCTTGTTCCTACTATGATAATTAAAGTCCAATACGCTTTTTCACAGAACTGTTTGGATACTGCGCGTGAGGACAGACAGCCTCCCGGTCCTCCCCCGGGACTCTCAGCGCCCCCACGGGTTTGGTGGCTCCCACTCTTCCCAGGGTGAGGGGTGTCTGAGTGCGCGAAGTCTTCGAGTGGCTTTTTTCAGTCTAATAATGATGTCTGATACAGTAATTATGGGTGTCCAGCCTTTTGGCGTCTCTGGGCCACACTGGAAGGGGAAGAGTTGTCTCGGGCCACACATTAAAGACACAAACAGTAAGAAAAAAACTGATGAGCAACAAAAAAGGTTTTAAGTAAATTTACGGTTTTGGGTTAGGCTGCTTTCATAGCCAACCTGGGCTGCATGCGGCCTGCAGGCCCCAGGTCAGATACCCTTGGGCCTAGACAGTCGTCTGTGGTTTTCGTAAACCTTGAGGTGGCCCTTGTAAGCGCCATTTGCGGGGTGGGAGGAAGGTTATGTTTAAAACACGTTGGCAACCATAGGGGTGCATTTCTAACCCAAGGGTCAGCCTGGGCCATTGGGAGCCCCCTGTAAGCCCTGGCTGTGTTAGCTCATGGGCTTTCCTGGAACGTGACCACATTAGAAAGAAACAACTTCTTACACAGACACTACGTTGGTGTTTTTTGATAAATATGTGGGAGAAAAGGATCCCTCCAGAATTTTTCTCTGGTATTTACTGCTACCCATGGTTCTGAGAGTGGAACAGCTTTGCACACAGGCGCTGTGGTCACTGAATCTGTTGTAGACATTCTCTGTTTATAGGAATACAGCATTCATTTGTTGTACCTGGTGGCTATTAACTGCTCTAATTGTGCTGTAGACTCGTTAACAAGTTTGTTGAAGTTGCACATTATAATTTTAAAGGAGTTAATTGAACACTAATCCAATGCACAGCACAAAAATTATCTGACCCATGCCAAGGAAAGCTGAAAATCCCACCAGCCGCCTTGGTCCTAGTAAATCCCTACCCCTGGTGAAACAGAAAATGAATATTCAATATTTTTTTCCATTTGGGTCTCTTGACATTCTATTGATTCACTTTATTTTCCCAACAATTTTCTGACAGGTTTCCCAATGTGGATTCTGTAAATTCTTTGATATTCATCTTGTGATTGCCTTTGAAAATGAAAGCCGTGGCCAACTTTGGGCACGGGCTTAGAAGTCAGGAGTCCCAAGCCCCGCGCACCCCAGGAGTCAGCATATCTGCTGAATTTTACTGAATTAGCATGTGATCCTCAGCTCTGGAGCAGGGTCAACATCAGAAGGGAAGCAGGGCTGCGAGTACATGAAGCCTACATTACATTGTGAACCAGGCCACTTACTGCTCTGGGTACTTGGGGGACAAAGAAGTGGGAGATGGGTGGACCTTAAGCTTGTGCTAGTAGGGGGACGTGACAGGAAGCAAACCGCGTCAGGTGAAAAGGCAGGACAAAGTAACAGGTGTGGCCGGAAGGCGCCCCCCATGGCACCAGCTTTTGGAAGCAGGACGGTCCATTAGGTGTAGAGGATGCGGCGGGAGCCGGTGAGTCTCCTGCCGTTGCCGAGTCTACGCCTCAGTCCGTCCGTGCCACCACTCCCGAGAGAGCTGGTAGCGCACAGGTGAGTGACACGGGCTCTATCTCCCGATTCTAGCACCGTCCTTGTTAGAGGAGGAGCCTCACGCCTGTGAAACGGGATCGGGACCAGCGTCCTCCCCAGCGATGAGCTGGCACACAGGTCCCCTGTCAGAGCGCCTTCCGATTAGTGGTCGTACCTTCCCTGTCACACTTTGTCTAAGGGTCCTGTAAGAGCTTAAGTTACACGATTCACTCCTTTTTAAATCGCCCAGGGCCTCGCTCCAAGCAGTGCATGCAGCAGATTCTCAGCACGCCTTGCGGAACACAGGAAGGAGCGAGCAAGCCTGTGGCCGAGAGGGCGGCTTGGCCTGCCGCCCACACCGGGCCCCTCTCAGATTAGGAGCCACTGCGTTAAGCGACTGCCTCTCCGTCTGGGTATGGTCAGCCAGAGAGGCCAGCTTGAGTGTATGACAAACATCCTTTGTCATTGCTCTCAAACCCGAAGTGTTCTCAGTGATGTCTTCGGAGTGGCACCTTGAAAGGAAAGCGATTCTACTCTTTGGCAGCCTTCTCTGCGCTGAGGGACCAGGTTAAATGATCTGACCTGTCCATTCAAGAAGCGGTCACGCCCGCTCTGCTGGCTGCTTGAGCATGGCCTCGGGCACATGGGTGGTGAAGGCCCACCAGGCCTCGCTGGCTGTGCTCCCCGCAGACTGTCCTGAGAGCAGCACGGGGCCCGTGGAGCGCGCGATGCAATGATGTCCGTGCACGTTTAATTTATCGTGCTTGAAAAAATCCTTAGTCTCTAAAGGTCACATCATTTCAAGGTAAAAGCAAAATATTCCTGATTTGTTTTCACGTGGTGGGAGCGGAGTTTTACAAAATAAAAATGAAAAGTCAGTGCTACGTGTTGCTCTGGGTTTCGTATAATGGCTTTTCATTTATGTGTCATCCTTCCTGGACACAGTTAATATTTGTGAATCGGTGCCTCCCTTTCACTAATGCCAATCATAACTTTTAAGGTGGACCATGTCTCCTTAATTCACTAGCAACACCTTGTATATGATAGCTGATCAACAAGGCATTGTTATATGTAGTAACAGCTGCCGCCATTTTTTCATTTTTTAACTTAATGATGATCAGCAAACTATGACCTAAGGGCCACATCTGGCCCACTACCTGTTCCTACAGATAAAGTTTTGTTGGAACACAGCCACATGCATTCAGTTACACGTGGCTTATGGCTGCTTCCAGGCTACAATAGCGGAGTTAAGTAATTGTGACAGAGAGAGACCACACAGTCCTCAGAGCCTAAAGGATCTTTCTGGAAAAATTTCACCAGCTCCTGATTTATAAGATGCCGTGCACTGCACAGGCATGTCACGGAGGATCCCTTTCCCTTTTCACAACAACTTTAAGGGACATGCACTGTGGTTGTCCCCATGTTACAGGTGAGGAAATGGAGGCCCAAAGAGGCTGAGTGAGGGGGCAGTGGAGCAAGAAGCAGAACCCAGTTTGGGTGGCTCCCAAGTCGGTGCGGTTCACCCCCACCCCGCCCGCCCGCCTTCTGCCCGCGAAGAGAGAGGATCCTCTTGTCTTCGGGGGTGGGAAGCGCTCCTTTAATAACTAGAGACGGATGTCATGCCTCCTCCGCTTCTCAGACGTGTCACAAGCGGCGCCCAGCTACCTGGCCTGAGCGGCATGGCAGGAAGTGACCGAAGGCGCTGTCCCTGGAAGGCTGGGTTGGGGGCGGGGGCCATGCCCCCGCAGGGCGGGCAGCTGACAGCTGGCGTCTGGGGGACAGGGAGCAGGAGCCCGGAGTGGAGCTATCAGTCTCCTGAGCGGGCGTCCACAGAGATTAGTTTTGTGTCAGAGTGTCAGCTCTCAGGCAAGATGGGAGCCCGGCAAGGCGCGTGAGCTGTCACCGGGCGGCTCTGCAAACACGGGAGGAAGGTGCGCGGTGGCCGCGGCCCCGGCCCCGTGCCGGACGGCAGTCTGTAGCAGACAAACCATCTACTCCTCTGAACCCGGGAGGGCACCCTTTCCCCTCCTAGCGAGGCTGGTGCCCCCCAGTCTGCGGACGCTCCAGTGGGGAGCAGCGCATTTCACCCTAAGTCACCAAGCGAGGGGACGGGGAGGTTAACAGACAAAAAGCTGTAATGCGAGGAGACCGCTTTCATTTAAAAAAATGTTTAAAACCCTCTGCTAATGACTTGGTGATTTTCACAATAGTAAATGTGCTGACTTTAAAAATCCGTGGGAGGTCAGCAATTTTCCCTCTGCCCGTCACTGTGCTGATTGTGGTTCCGATGCACCTTAATTACAGTACCTACAGGTGGAGCATTATACAGTGTTTACATTAATCAGAATAGATTTACTGAGGGAAGTGCAACCACCGCTTCCTCAGTCGGGGCTGCGCTCCCACCAGGCAGCGAGGGGGCCTGCGAGCCCCGGGGTCGCGTCAGGGGCCTGGAGCCCAGGCCCCACCTCGTGGCACCTGACCGTCCCCGGTTTCTCCCGGTTCCCATGGCTGGGCTGAACTAAGGAAGCGACGGGAAGCTCCAGAAATTAGATTTTTGGACCTAAGGGGGAAACTGTGTATGTGGGCGTGTGTGTGTGTGTGTGTGTGTGTGTGTGTGTGTGGCGGTGATGGAGGTTGTACACTTATTTAAAGAACACACTGCCCATTGTCTGTGGCCATGGGGATGAGGGGTCCCCCAGGAGCACTCCCTGTCCCCCAGCCTTACTTTTGTGCCGGGAAAGAGTTCAGAACCTCTGCTGGGACCTGGAGAAGGTACGACAGCTTCCTGGTTGGGACGAGGAGAGGAAGGTTAGGTTAGGTCACCATTGGTTTGCTGCTGTTGTTTTTCTCTTTTGTCTTTTGCAGTTTACGTGAGGCTGTACTGTAAATTTGATTAGAAGGGATGCCAATAGCCTCCACCGATCCAGAGGGGAAATACACACACACACACACACACACACACACTTGTATGTATAAATCAGTGGCCAGAGTTGCCAGCTCCTCACTCACGCTCCATGCTTCCCATTCCTCATCCAAAAACGTGACTAAGTAGCACGGCAGCACCTGCCTGCGGAGGCCGCGGGGGGTGGGGCCACAGCAGAGCCTGATGGAGCAGGGACAGCGCAGCCCCGCTGTCCATTGTCATCATCGGGAGGCGCTGCGGACATGGACTCCACGTCTCTAATAGTCCCATCCCTGCTAGTTAATGGCGGTGATGTTATACAAGTTACCAAATCTCTCTCGGCCTCCTTACTCATTCATAAAATGGAGATAACGGGACCTTTCAAGGAAGGCTGAATGCTAAATACTTTGTGCATAGTGAGCCCTCATAAGTATTATTATCCGCCGCAAACAGGGGCGTTTTCTAATCTTTAGGAAACAACACAGTCCTAAGTGCTGATCAAGGGGTGGAAGTCCCTCCTTCCGTCTGGAGTGGAACCGACTCCTTCCCATGGAACAGTGGCCTCTTTCCCAGCAGGCCACGCCCGGGTTCTTGGTTGTGTCCAGACTTGGGAGTCAGGAGAGCACATTGCTCCTCCCCGGAAGGAGCTTGCAAACCGCAGCGAGCGTGGGGAGGTTCCAAAGACAGCGAGAGCGATAGGGGAGTGGCTCAGGGGACATAACCCACACAGCGCTTCAGAGCAAGGCCCTCGACCGGGTGAAGAAATGAACAAAGTACTTGCGGGTGTTATATTTTTCAAATGGCTCCCGCGCCCGCCCCTGGGGGCTGCGGCCCTGCCCTTCCTGTGAAGGGAGGCGGGCCCCTTGCAGCAGAAGCAGGCCCTGCACACGGAAGGCGGGTCGCCTTGCTGGATGGCCCCTATGCAGGAACAATTTGAAGGTTAAAAATAAGTCCAAAGATCAAGGAACGAAGGAAGGAGGGGGGAGAGACGAAGGGAAATCTTCACTCTGTTGTCCCCACCGGCCTCAGTGACTCTCCGTCTTTGCTCCCGAGGGAAATGTGAGCCCCAGGCTTGAACTGAGCATTTCCCAGACAGACAGGATCTTGCCATCCTTGGCCAGATCTTCTTCCCTTTCTTTTGCTGTCACTTACTTTGGGCTTTCCTCTCTGATTGCGGCGAGCACAGAGATGCTCGTGGGGACCCTCTGGGAGGCTGGGGCGCTCAGGCCTCGGCGCAGGAGGTCCAGACCCTTCGGACCACTCCTTGTTGCTTCTGTGGCCCAACAAGAGGCCTGTGGGAGCAGAGGTGCCTCTGGGGACTTGGGCCTTGTAGGGAGGGCATGTGTGGGCACAGCCCCTGTCCCACCTGGAGCCCTTTCTGCCACCTGCAATCACAGTGTTTCGTTTCAAGCTTGTGGCTGAAGCTGACCTTTCTTTGCATGACAGCTAGTTCCACCGACACCTTGTTCGTTCCTCCCTCAGCGTGAGCTCCTGCCGTTTGGTTTTGGTGGCCGGATGGCGCAGGGGCGCACAGCCAGCCCCAGCACTACACGGGGCACGGCGAGGCCCTCACAGGGGACTTAGATGCGATTCGGCTGCTCCGTCTACTTGGAGCTTAAAAAACAGATACTGGTAATAGAGTCAATGGCTTACTGATTGGTAGAAACCTAGTATTCTAGAACCAAAACGGGTCTGAGGGATTATCAAGAATTAAGCCCTCAGTTTAAAAATAAGGGAAGTGAAGCTCAGATGCCATAAGGAGTGTGGCTGAGCTCCTGTCTTTCAGCCGAGCCCCAAAAGGAAGCCCTTCCAGCACCGCCCTGACATTTTCCGTGATAAAGAAGAACGCTTTGGCCATGAATCGGGGGAACAGCCTCAAGATGCGTAACTCATTTAAGCCCATGGTAAATACTACAATATTTTCAGATTATCTGTTTAGTCTTTTAATCCAGATAAACAGTGCCTGTCTACACAAGGCTTGAGGACTTCTGCTTTCATAGAGAGACAGGAACGATCGGCACACTGTTGGCTTGTATGTAAGTGGGGACTTTTGTGTGGGAAGTCACTCGGTAGAACAGAGTCCTTAAAGCCGTCGTGACCCATGGTCAGAGGGAAAAAAAAAAAAAATGCCGGGCTCTCCCACAAGAAAAGGTTTGCTTAGGCAGGAAACTTCACATGTGATCAATGCGTGGCATGTCCGTGCAGTAAAACGCCACATGAGCGGCGTTTTACTTCACGGTGCGGCCCGAGCGGGCATGGCCACCCTGCGCGGACTCTGGCAGGAACTGGTTTTATTGCAAGAGCCGCTCGGGACCTCAGCCCCGCTTGGGCCTGGGGGAAGTGAGGTAGTGTGTTTGAGTAAGAGGAACCATGCTGGATCTGTAGACCCGAGTTCTGGCTCTGGTCCTGCCTCTAGAGCTGTACATTGCTTTGCCTCTGTTGACCTTAGTTTCCTGTCTAAAGAGTCCCTAATAGGTTGCCAGATTCAGTAAAAACAGAAACAAAAGCAGGCATCTAGTTAAATTTGAATATCAGATGAACAATGGCTATTTTTTAGTGTAAGTATATCCCAGGCAGCATTTGACACATTCTTACACTAAAAAAATCAATTCATTGTTTTTCTGAGATTCAAATTCATCTAGGTATCCTGTATTTTATCTGGCAGCCCTAGGCTGTAAAACCTGGTAGACATTAAATTTGAATGCTGCAATGAATGAATCGGATTTTGTTTCTGCAAAAGAGTGTATATGCTAAGGAGGGGGGTGGCGGGGGGGGGGAGATAGCGCAATGCCCTAACAGCACCAGCTAATTTCCAGTCTGCAAAAGGACGGTTCACAGCAGCCAGAGGAACGCCGTGCAGGAAACCGTCACCAGGGCAGGAGGCAGTTCCAAGAAGAGAGCAGCCTTCCGGGATCCCTCAGGCCCCTCCCAAAGCCACCCTGAGGCCAGACCTCTTGAGGACCCACGTAGCTCTGAACCCCAAACTGTCTGACTCGTAGGCCTTGTGCCCGATGCCCCAGAGAGCGCCGGGCGAAGAAAGCTCGCCCGTGGTCATTTCCGCGGACAGAGGCAGTCACGGCCCGCCGTCGCTCCATGGCTCCGTGTGCGGGGAACCCGGGGGTCCTCGCCGGTCCACGCTCCAGTGAGAGGCAGCCATGGGCCTGGGCTCCCCAGGGGAAGTAGAGATCGCTGCCCCGCCTCACCCTGCCCGCAACCTGCATGTCTATGGGCTGGGTGGGGGGAGGGAAGAGTGCAAGGGAGGGGAAAGGGAGGGCGATGCCAGAAGTCGGCGGTGCAGGACCAAAACGGCAGCTAGCAGGGGCCGGCGGTGGGAGGTGGGGTAGAACACCGTCTCCACACAGCCTTCAACACAATTGCGGGTAACGCTTCGTCCTGTGTTGCCGTGAGGCCCCTCCCTTGGGAATAATGATCACCTCTTTGGTCCATTTAGCTCAGGTCTTTTGCAATTTATCAAAGATGAGCTTCCTGGATCCCGTTCAAGGCGGTGGGGAACCACGCAGAGGTGCGTTGATTGCATTTCCACAGGCCTCCCATTCTGCCCTTGACAGGGGCTGCTCCTCCCCTGGCTCCTGGAATCGATGGCCAGACAGAGCCCCAGTGTCTCCAAAAGCACTTCCGAATCCCCCAGTCCCTCCCCGCCCCCAAAACACAACAGCAAACACAGGGACACACAACCACGCAGCCCGGAAATGAATGAACCGGGACACCCCGGCGGTTTCCATGCCTGCTTCCTGGCCTCCCTAAAGAGGCACGCAGAGCCGGGTGTGAAGACAATATGGCTAGGATACAGTGTTTTATAGACAGAGAAAGGAGAAAAAAACAACTCTTTGCGTTCCGTGCAGATAAACTCGACTTCCCCTTAAATGCTGAAAACCTGGGCCCTCACACGGCTGGGGAGTGTTCCAGAGGCATTAATCTTCCTCCCTTTACATGTTAAATAGGTCTTTGGGAACTGTGTCTCTAGCACCGTTTTTTCTCTCCTAGGCAATCTCCCGCTCTCTCTCCTTCCCTGGCCAGCCAGGGCGCCTCAGCAACAGGAAGCCCCTGGGGACGCAGGCCGCCGGCTGCGGTGATCTCAGAGCCGCAGGCTCCCCAGGACTGGCCGGCGGCCGGGCCGGCCGGCAGATGGCGCTGTGCCGCGCGTTATGGCCCCGTGTGCGCCCGGCCCGCGGGAACCAGGAGACAGACTGACTGCTCAAAGTTTCTAGCGCCGATGCGGACCGAAACAAATATTTGTGGAATTAAGTAGTGATTTCCTTTAGTCTGCGAGACTCTTACTGGCTGTGTTTTCAGGCTCTAGATGTTAATATATGCCGTATATAGCTTTTTTGGGTGAAATCGGGGGTTTCCAAGCACACTTAAGCCCATCCTAACTGCCCATGTCCACTAGCAAAGATCTCTATTTCTGATAAAATAATGCGTAAAACTTACATATTCAGAGCTAGAATGGTTTGGAAGACAAAGAAGTGCTGAGAAATGTAAGTAAACAGAGCATCTACGATTTTTTTCTTTCTAAATAAACAAGAGGAGGAGGGGGTTGCTTTTTACCAGAATCAGACATTGAGCATGAAAGTGAGCAGGAAGGAACGCAGGGCTGGGGGGTGAGGGAGGCTGGGCGGGGGTGAGGCTCCGGGTACGGGCGTGGGAGGGGGGGTTGCGTTACCTCGTCGCTGGAAACACTTGTGTGCAGCGATCGTTAACATGCCGTGGTGGAGGAGGTTTAGCTGTGCTGGGGACCCAGGGCTGTCGGTCTTGAAGACACAACTAGCAAGCCTGGAGGTTAAACAACAGTGGATTAAGGGCGATGGGAACCGCCGGGGCAATTGCGCCGCCATGCCGAGTGGCCCCGTTAGTTAGGGCTCAGTATGTATTTAATGTCGCCATAAAACCCGTCTTCTCAGAGTAAACAAGGCAAGCCTGTGTGCATCTCCTCCAAGACATATGCAGCTTTGTTTGGGATAATGGATTTAACATGACTAAAAACAGTGGGGATTAGAGGGACCCAGCGTGGATAAATGTAACTAATTTTCATCCCCTGGCATCAGCATAAACCCGGTCAGTGCTGCAGACTAGGGAGGTGGTGGGTGGAGGGGGTTGAGGGTATTAGTCACTGCAGGATTGATTCATAATTGACTGATAAAGCAGGGTGGGCCCCCCGCCTCTGCAACGCTGAAAAGGTCTTGCCCTATGGACGGGAACATGGCTTTTCGGGACTGCCGAGCATGTTATTGCTTAAACCGGACTGCCCGGTGCAGCGCTGTGGACTGACCACACAGCGGTCTGTTGGATGCAGAGAAACTTTGGGCTTCTCTTTCTTAAATGCTGACTAAACTTCTGAAACTGGTAGAATGTCCTAAATATCCTTTACACAAAAGAGTAGGTTTTGAGATCTGGTTTTAGGCTTTAAAAAGGTTTTCAGCAAGTGACTCAATTATTTTTCTCTTTTTATAGACTCAGAGATAACGTTTCATTTTTCTAACCCATTTTACTGTTTTATTTCATAAACCAAGGACTCTGGCTATGTGGATTTGTCTTTCTAGTACTGAACTGCATCCTTTCAAAGTAAGGCGTATTCTCAGACTTTGAAACTTAATCATTTGAAACAGTAATTATACATAAGGTGATTAAATAATATGATGAGGTATATTCATTTACTAACATATGGTTTTTTAACATTTGATGCTGTTTTTATCACCTGTTTTCATTTTTAAGCTAAAGTTCAAAGACATTTTTCTAACCAAATGTTATTTATTATGTCACATGTGCTGTTCATACTGTGAATATTGTTAACATCATGAAATGAAACTTTAGTTCTGGGACTAATAGCAATATTGAATGCTTACCAAATATTATAAACACTGACGATTCTATCCATAATATCCAGAAGCTGATTTTGGATCAAATTTAGAGCTGTCTTTCAAACAGAGCCACATTAAATTTAAAATTAGTCAAGGATTACAGTTTGCTATGAAGAATGTCTCCACCTCCAATATGAGCAAATGTCATCAAAGTGAGAGGGAAAGAAAAGAAAAGAAAAGATGTGATTGTTTTGACACAACTGAGAGAAGCTTAGTGTCGCTTAATTTTTAACCTCATTTCAAATTATCTTTCAACCACCCTGATATTTCTGCAGAGAGATAATCACATCTCTTCAGCCTTCTCAAAACCTGGCAGATCCGTACCCAGAGCTAATGCCTCTTGTTAAACCATATTGCTAAACAAATTATTACGGTTCCCACTGCAGACGGATGGAAATCAGCTTCACTGGACAGCACCCCTCCGCCCCCAACATTCAATTTCATTTTCTTTCCCTGGGTAATTTTAATCTTACATAAGGTGTGTGAATGTTTTTCCTAGAAAGGCAGGACATGAGTTTAAAAAGTGTAAAAGCAAGCCTGCCCTGTACATGATGAAGACAGAGACCTGTTGAAACGCTCCTGGGAAAATGAACACCTGGATTCCCATGCTCTTTTAATAGGAAAAAAATCCTTCTCGGGGGAAGGCAGTGAAACGAGGGACTTGGGAGAAAAAGTGACCCTGATTTTAAATGTATGCAGCCAATTATTCCTAACATCCTCCAAGAACTCACATATCATTGAGGTTTAACAAACACATCAGGGAGGCTGGGCTTCTCTCTTTTAGCGGGTTCTAAGTCTGCAGATGTAAAATCCAAGACGCCTTGCCTAGCGTTTGAAAAAAAAAAAACTACTATGTAAATGACTGCCTTATCTTTACACAATTTGCCTTAACTTCACTTCCTCTCACTTTGTCATTTAATTTGTAGGGTTTCCAAATCAGAGTGACTATCATCTATTAGTGCCCCTGGTGACAGAGGGCAGGGCATTGTTGGATCCGAGTTAATAAAGCAGAAACACAAGCCTAATTACTGGGGAGATAAGCCTCGCTGGCAGGATCCGCTGCCTCGGGTCCGGACCTAGCGGCACCAACCGTCGTGGAGTGAGTCTGTGTGCACCCAAGACAGACGAGACCACGCAGGCTGGGCCGTGCGTGCTCAGGGAGCAGTGCGGACATATTTCAGGTGCCGCCTTCCCCAGAGGACGCTGCGCCAAGTTGTGCGTCTGGAGCAGCAAGCAACGTGATTCATTAATCACGTGAGATAGTGGGGGCAAAGGCACCTCCTAACTGCCGGGGCGGAACAAAAAGAAAATGGCAGTTTGGGGACCAGGGCACGTGTGTGTGTTTAAATACAGTCAACGTCCACATGCATTCAATAGCTCTGGGGGGTGGGGGGGGATGTGAGCGTGAGAGAGAGCGATGGAGAGAGTGAGAATGCCTCCCGGGCCTCTCTGATGCCCACGGGTCCCCTGGGGCGTGCACGCCTCTCTGGAGAAATGGCAATATACATATGTTAGTGCCATAGTATAAGGTATAGAGTCATACTGTGTGCAGCAACAAGTTTTATAGCATAGAACCCGATTGAAAATATGTGTTGATTACGCAGAGGCCCGCGTTGTGTTTGCGGAGGCCTGTGTCCTGTATACGTCGCTACACCACACTTCCGCAAAGGCCTGCTGGGGGGCTGCAGGGCTCTGCGCGCCGGTGCGCTCTTTCCTGTGTTACGCGAGGCACCCACGCTATAATCATTACTCCTGCCGCCCTCCCTCATTCCATCCCTCCAAAGTAAACAAACCCAAAGCCTACCTGTGTGGTTAGCATCATTAACATTTAAGAGCCATTCATAAAAACAGAAAAAGATAATACAGTTCCGGGCCTCTAACTTGGATGGTTACAATTATCAGGGTGGATACTGCAGTAAAAGCTGAGGGGCCGCGTTTGGAGCGCGCCTCCGCTAATGCAGCGCGGTCCACCAGATACTAAAATTGCAAAGTAATTTGCCCATCTGACTATGGCTAATGAACCTAAGTATAAGAACGGACTTTAATAATTGAGGAAATTGTGCAATTAAGTTGAAAGCAGCTGAAAATTACAAATAAAATTAACTCTCCAGTTTCACAAGAATGTTACCCCTGCTGCTATCGGCCAGTTTTGTGGGGATGGAGAAAGTCTGGGAAGTTTCAATGACTGTACATCTATTGTGGTGAGTTACCATAAAGATATTGATCTCATTTTTTTTGAAACAGAAATGAGCATTAATAATTCCTTTCGACAGTATGTTTTCCGAAATGCCATGCGGTGGGAATCACGCAAAAGGTCTCATTTGGCAGGATGTGTTTTCATTTTGATTTCAGGTTTATGATCCTATCTGTGTCTATTTTAAATTTAAGTGGATTACATTCAGCAAAAATCCTTTTACTGTGCTGTCTTGGCTGTCTCATACTATTAGGCGCTATACGTTCAGCTTCTACAAATCTGTTAATACATAAAACCATAAGAAGCCTCTTACGTTCGAACCAGGTTAGACTGAAGACATCAGATTAATATTTGATAATGTAGAAGGGGCCCTTAATCAGATCTGCTTATTTCATGACAGAATGTTTCTGCAATTATCATAATTGTTGTGCTAAATATGTTTGTCTTTGTGTCTGGCTTTGGGCATAATCTTCTCTCTCGAAAGCCACTCAATGTAGGACTTGAGATTCCTGCACAAAACCCAATTAATATTAAGATGACAAGCCCCGATGAGCTCCAAAGAGGCAACAGCTGAACAGACTCTAACATTCTTAAGTACAGATACTTGAGTGATCAAGTACATCTGAGGGAGACACACAATTCAATAATCCCTTTCTCAAGAACGTCAAGAGCCCTGTGAGATACGAGGGAAATCAAAGGAGCACATCAGAAAGAAAATGACGGGTCTGGCGCGGTAGCGTCTCTATTAAAATGCAAAAGTTATGGATTTTTTTCGGGGTGATGGGAACCTTTTCTGTTTTTATTGATTTCTTTTTATAGCTTGATGATTTCTCTAAGATTATCTTAAAAGCTTAAAGAAAAAAGGGGCCTCATCAAAAGGTGTCTTGCGTGACAGGAACATCTACAGTTTGGGTTGACACGATGCAGCGAAGGTGCTGTGCAGTCCCGGGGACGGGAGGTGCGTGGGGGGGGGGGGGTGCGGGGGGGGTCCTGCCCTTCCGTCAGCCTGGGGAGGAGCTGTCGCCTCCCCAGGAGAAGGGAAATTTCACTGCACCCTTGGTGTGTGCGGCAGACCCACCCTGCCCACCAGGGATGGGGAGGAGAGAGGAGCAACAGTCTGGAGCTGCCGGCCGGCCCGGCCCCGGGACAGCGGTGACAACGCTCCATTAGCAAGTGTGGTTCTATCGGCGCTGCACACCGCCATGGCCCTCACGTGCGGACCCCCAATTGCCCAGCATCGCGGGTGACTCCTTGGATTTACAGCTAAACTCACTGTCCAGAGCTGACATCCTCACCCATTGATTTGTAATCAGAAATCGGTTTCCTGTCACTTTAAAAATGAGGCACTAAGGGGCAGTAAAAACAAGGCTGAGGGAGCTAAATGGAGCTATCGTTCAGGCTCTGGGCCATTACACACCACCTTGCCAATGCATTTATTACGTTAAAAAAACCTCGGTGGTTTGCTTGAAATGGCTGGTGACGCCCTCGCAGGTGACTTACTGCTCTGTGAGATCAGTTTTGTAGAAACTCTCTCGCATGGGCCAAAACAAAACCAGAAATGCCCGTGCTTGAGCATAAGAATGTGCTAGCCCCAGCCGCTCCAGCCTCTGTGTGCTCCTGTGCCCAGGGCCGAGTGGCAAGATGTTCCCATGCCAGGCGTGGCGCGTCCCCTAGAGCGGATTTTCCTTGGGCACCAATGAAAATGCCACCAGCCAATGCGGCGGATCCTTGCTTGTGGCCTGACACATCTCGTACAGCCTTTGAGGCCACCAGCCCAACATCAGGGTCTGTCCCCAGCAGAAGGGGACCGGTGCGTGTGCTCACGGCCACCCCCACCTCACACACCTACACCCACACAGCTCCACGCCGCCCGCGGGTAACACCTCGGCAGGTCTTTCCAGGAAACAATAGGAACACGGATCATTATCATCAAAACTACTCAGTCAGAGGTAGAGAGACAGAGAGAGACACGTCGATCTCCCTGATTGAGGCTTCCATTTTCAAAGATGCAAGCATTGCTGAGAAAAGGTTTTAGAGGTTCCCCTTGTCAACCAGGCCGAGACCCCACACGGACTCAGCCCCTGGCTGGCCCGGAGCCCCCGTTTCCTTCCGCTGCCTGTCACCAGGCAGGGCTTCCCCCGAAAAAGGCCCCCGCGCCGGGGGTCACCTGGGCGCAGCGCGGCGCTGCCCGCGGTACGTACGCACTGAGCCGCACCGGCGTGGATGGTCCTACACAGAGAGCGACCTGCCCCACGCTGGGCGGCATTTGAAACAAAACGTGTCTCCGTTGTCCTCTGGGTTCCTGCTAATTAATATTCAGAAGCCTCAGAGAGGAAAAATGGATACCTAAATCATACATATGTATATGCCTTTTAAGCTTTATTATAAAGGCAAAATAACCCCTTACTTGGTTAAAATCCAACTGGAGTCAACATACAAAGGTGACTGCACTGTAATACTAGACATATCTGCATTATGTAGGCACGTCACTGTGCCACCAGAATCCCTCAATAGTAATTACTGTGCCAAGCGCCCTGTTGGCACAATTACACTAAAGCTCTAATTAGCAGCAGTAAGATTAGAACCCCTACATGTTAGATCTGTAGAGGCAACGCTGAGTGAAGGATTTAAAACAGTTTCAAAACATTGTATTGTCTTTATTACAGTCTTTATACTTCAGTAAAGAAGGGTTTTCTATAAAATGCACTTAAAATAATCTGGTCCTGTCACTAAAAATAGGAAAGAGAAGGTAATTGCAGTCAAACCTAGTGAGTCGTCTTGCTACCTAGGTGCATTAAATCGAAAATGACAAATCTAGTGAGCTTCAGCGGGAGAGGCAGGCTGCCTGCCTGCCGGACGCGTCGGGTGAGGCCGGCCCGCAGCCGGGGCACGCGCAGAGCCATGCTCGACGCGGGCCTGCCTTTCCCCGCACGGCTTTTCCGGGACCCCCCAGAGCCGGGAGGTAGGCGAGTCACGACGTCGGGAGCGATCCGCCTCGCCAGTCCAATCCGATCGTACCCCCAGAGACTTACCTTTCTCCTTAGAGACCGCCAAGTTCCCGTGCAACACGGCGCGGGACCCCTCCCCCTCCAACTGCGGTTCCCCCGGCGGCTTAGCGGCCTGCTGGCTTGGAAGCTGGACTTCTGGGTGCTGCAGGGGAGGCCCCTCTCTCAGGGGCCTCGGTCAGGCTGAGGGCAGGTTGTCCCGGCGCACATCTGAGCGTTCGGGGAAGGCCGCCGGCCACGGCGAGTGCCGGCCACGGCTGGAGGGAAGGAGGAAAGCAGGCAGATTGGCAAGTGCCAGGCGTGCGCGTTTGGACAGGGGACTCTTTGGACTGGATTTTCCCGTGAGGCTGAACAGTCGCGACCTGACCATGTAAACTTTTCAGGGGGGAAACCTAGAAACTCACTGGGACGGAAAAAACAAAGCCACTTCATCTGCCTGGTTGTTTCCCACTCTGCGCCCACCCAGCACCACCTCCCAGACACGAATGTGTCTTGATCCAGGGCAAACGCAGCTCGTTGAGGGATGTCAGACCAAGGCAGGTGGAGCAGAGTCCTTCCTGTGCCCTGCCCCGGTCGTCTGCCTGGTGCCATCGGGCCAGCAAATCCCCACGTGGAGAGACAGAGTTTCCTGGGCACATGAAGGTACTATGAAGGCTACAGGATCTGGCGGTCAACTGAATTTACGTTAAAATACACCTACTGTACCCCAGCTGCCCTGTGGACAGACAGAACTTGGTCTTCCACTTTGGGGATGCAACATTAAAAACACAGTTTTCTGAAGCACTCTGTCCATAAACAAGTAGAGAATACATAAACGCTAAAAAAAATTTGCCTGGGCTTTTCCATCAACGCAAATGCATTATTTATCTCGCTTCTGAAATGCTAAGCCAAACAGCTTGGGCCATCTTCAGGATGAAAAGAGGAGGCCGAAATCCCCAAACGTCACTGTAGTTCTACAGTAGTGTCACTTACTGGCAGTTTTTTCCCCTCTACCAACAAATTTCCCATCATTCCAGTGACTATAGGAGAGAGGATATTTGTGCCACACCCAGAGATAAACCTAGGGGCATGGAGCGTTTGAGCTGTAAAACTGTCTGCAAGAATGTACAGTGAGAATAGGGCAAAAGTCAGGGATGGCCTCTGAATCTTAATAATTGTATGTATCCCGCCATATGTTACAGCCAGAAGTGCTATTTACTGTAAAATTGAAGGCAGGGGGGAGGGCCGTGGGACTTTCTGGCTTCTATATTTTATGTCGGCTTCTCTTTCATAGCCCCAGACTGGAGGGAGGAAGTGAAAACATCCTTCGGCCTTATAGGTTATCTTATTGCCATCATAACTCCAGCATTTATATGCATGTATGTTTTATCTACAAAAGATATCCACATGAGAGCCGATCTTTCTGCAACTGTTAGAGAACTATTAAATGTATATTAGCATGGTCATTTTTATTTAATGGAAACAAATAACAGTTAATCTTATTGGAAGGGTTAAGTGGGCTTACTTGGTAAAGGGCAAATCCCTCTGGATGCTTTCTTTTTTAAAGAATGGCCGTGGTTGCTGACAGATGGTCTTTGTCTGAGTAGAGCTGAGGACAGATACAGTTTCTTTTTATGCATTTATGAAAGTTGTAGATATAGATGCTTGGTAATATGCAGTGGCTCAGGACAAAGAGCAAGCTGGGTGGACAGAGAGGATTAGATTTCAGCTCAGTGACAGATGGCTGGCTTAGCAGAGTCAGATAAAATTAAAAGGGAGGGGGGACAGACAAAAAGAAACCACTTTCCATGTAAAAGTTGCATCTCTTAAGACAATGGCCGCAGACAACATTCAGCCCGTTTTCCAACTTGGGGTCAAGTTCCTGGATTTAAATCCCTACTTCAAATGTGTATTTTATTTTCACTTTTTGCAAAAGAGGTGAGGTGATTTTTGGTTGAGCAAGTTTATCAAGGGGAAACTAAGAAGTAAAATAAAGTAACAATTTGTCTTTCCACTGGACCAGCAGAAAGTACTCTGATTTCCAAAGTTACGCTGGATATTTATTCACACGTGGACCCTCACCTGTACTGCTCCTGAGACGATTTTTACAAGCCTAGCGGTAAAATCCACATTTTTCTCTTACTCCATATACACCATTTAGACCCATAACATCACTATAACCTTTGTCAAATAACCATACAACATATTTAGTGTTAATTTGTCACACCAAAATTACTCATTGGTGTCTTGAGTAAATCCGATAGTATTTATGGGTTATGCCATTCTATGTTTTCTGGCAATGCAGTTTGCTGGATTTCATAGATTTACTGTGTCTGCTTTTTTATGACTGACATAGCAATAACCAGATTGCAAAGATATTTATGTTGTTTGTGGCTTAGCAAGATAATTAAAGGATATAAATTAATCAAGTGCAATTAATTAGAAACTTTATGTTCGCAGCAGTCCTTCTTTGCATGTATAATTTATATTTATTGATTTCCTGGCTTTCATTAGCCTATGAGATAACAGCAAAAATGCATTAGAGAAGAAAATGTACAATTAGCGTGAGAGTGAACCTTGGCATAATGGATAGATCAGCACATGTTTGGGGCAAATATAAAGCTTTGCTAACTGTCATAAGCAGTTACAATTGATGAGTGGTATTTCGCTACATATCTTTCAGCTGATTAACGGCGTTTTTAAAGAGTCCCCTTAATGGGAAGCTGATAGGTTGGCTAAATTTACATTTTAATCAGAGTATTTATGATGGAGGCAGCCCTAGAAATTCATTGGCAGAGGCTGAGGCGACGTCCCCTGAGGGACGGGGGTGGAGAGCCGGCTTTGGAATGTGCCTGCGCACCTACCTATTCCCCCGTCTCGTTGTTTGTCCTGACGTGTCCGTGGGCGGGAGGGGCCAGAACCCTGGTCGCCGCCTCCCCCTTCCCCCCCCCCATCTCACTGATGCATCTCCAGGAGGAAGTACCAGGCACCCTTGCACCCTTGGGTGCCGCCTGTGGCTGCGCGTCAGCACCAGCCCACGGGCAGAAGGGGCCCCCGAGCTTCCTTGCTGCGGACCCCACGTAGGGAGCAGAGATACCTTGGCCCAAGGAAGGACAATACCCGAGGCGAACCCACTTCTCCGTTCCCTAACTGGGTTGAGAGCCGACGCAACCAGCTCCAGGGGGCCACGCGAGGGCCATAGCCCCGGGTCCACAGGGGAGACACTCACTGCTCATCAGCTTCTGCTTAAACCTGGAGGCCGGGCCCACTCCTTAGTTGGTCCTTTCCAACAGGATCCAGAGTTACGACGTGGGGCAGTCAGAAAGCTTTTTGAAAGGAAGTAAAAAGTATCAAGTATCCCATACTGGTACCTTTCTCCTTCTTTGAAAAGGGAGACAGGAATTCCCATTCGAAGACGACGTTTCTAAGCGATGACGTGTCCGGAAGTGGAGAGGGGACAAAGGCTGTCTTCCCAGCTGATACTTTGTTTCCATGAGGGAGCCTGCGGGAGCGGGTTGGATCTTTTTGTTCATTAAAATAGGCTCCTCAAGATGGTGGCGTGGGCAGCCCACAACAAAATACCTCGGGGCTGGACAATTAGTAAGGCCACTGAGTGGGATTCATGCCCGGCCGGTGGAGTGGCCCTTAATGGGCATCTCTGCGGGAGAGGACCTATTTCTTGTCGTTCTCACATGGAGATGGGACAATAGGGCTGGACAGCCGTGTTATATGTTCAGTGGGCATTCCCAACATGGTCTTTATAGTAAAGAATGTGAGGAAGTCCTCTGGAAAAAAAAACAAAAGAGGGTCCCCCCAAGGGGGCTCATTCCTGATTCAGAGACAAACCAGAGAGACCTCCAGTTCGGCTCAGAAAATGACTTGAACAGAGGGAGACGGGGAGCCTGTCCTTTCCCAGCCAGGCCAGGCCCCTGCTCAGCCTTGCTAAATGCCGTTCCCTCTTCCTCTGGCGCCTGCTCCCGGCAGCAGGGGGCTCCGGACCCTCTCCCCAGCTTCCTGGTGGAACCCCAGGAGTGGGCATTGAACAGTGACTGAAGGGGCCATGCATCTCCTTGCCCCGGGGTGACTGGGGTTGCATTATGTACCCCAAAGCTAGGCTACAGACAAGAAATTTCTTTTTATTTATCTCTGCGAGAAGAAACCAGCAATGAGCAAATATGAGATTAATATACGTGAAGGAGTATACAGCTTCTGCTCTGTGTGGTGATAAACCCTTTTTTTCCTTTGCATACTAATTATTATTATCATTATTAGTATTATTTTACCCCTCAATTGCTTTAGGATGTTATCCAAGAGGAAGAGCTTTATCGGCTGCTGAAAGCTCCACGGTATTATTTATTTCATGTAATAAAATATATGTAATGATCATGATTAATGTTTGTTTATTGTTGTATCATTGTGTTTGCCTCCCAGTCTCAGTGTGAAACCGGTTTAATTAAACTCAGGAGCGGGTGGGAGCGGGGCTGGGTGGCGGCCCCAGAACTTTGCGCAGTAATGGAGTCGGCGTGTGGCGGCACGCGTGTCGATTTTCATGATGTCCCCGTAAACGACTGATTCTGTTTGTTCTTTTAAAGGAAAGTCCATTCCCCATCCTTTATTGTGTAATTTACAGATAAATGTGTTGTGCCTCAGACCAAATGCTTTTATGTACAGAAATTGCAATGACAGTAGAAATTATGGTAATTGAAGAGGGCTCTGTTTTAGGTTTTTCTCGGATCACATGAAATGATCATCAGCATCTTTCCTGGCCATAATTGAGCCCCAGATTCCAAATTATTTTTTATTAGTTTGTTATCCAGTTTAACTGTTTGTTCAGGGAAGAGAAGGGCTGAGAGGGAACAGCACAATGCCGTCTCTGCTGGCCGGCCGTCTCCCCTGGGCGAAATGCGGTCCACCCGGCCATGGCTGTTTTGGGGTGTTTTTTTTTTTCATTTCTTACACACCGCACATCAGTTTGCCAAGACTCCTGTCACAGAAATGCTTCATGTCCTTGGAAAAATCAAATACACATCTTAAATGGAAGCCATGGAGCTTTTTTTGGAACAACAATATAAAATGTACTTACCATTACTGAACAGAACATTGAAAAATGGTTAAGATGTAAAGTCTATATTGTGTGTATTTTACCACAGTTAAAAATAAGGGGGCGGGAAAAAGGAGACAGATGTATTTGAACAATAAAAAAAAAATAAGGCAGGCTCCAGTCTGGTAGGTCTGGGGCGGAACCCCCAGTCCTTGCAGGAGAACAGTCTTCTTTTTCAAAGGCCACCCTATGGAGCCACGGCTGTTTGATCTGGATTGGTTTTGTTTTCCTTTTTGTTTTTTGGACTTTGAAATAAACTAATTTTTTTTAAAGCGTTTAAAGCTGAATTCAGGCATGCTTTAGTATTTTAAGCACTTTACAGTGTATGAAGCACTTTAATAACTATTATCTTATTTTCTCATCAGAAACTTTGAAGGACGCCGGCCATGAAATTTCTTCACGTAGCGTATATCTCATGCTATTATATCCGTATGCTACTATGTGTATTTTCCTGCAATTTGCTTTTTGCCCTTTAATAGTATGTTATCTTTCGTGTCAACGTGTAAAAGTCTGGTTTAACTAAAGGCACTTAGGATGGCTTCAGATATTTCGTATTATATAAGTAATGCTGAACTAATATGGTGGACGGATGTGTATACGTATGTACATACATGAATACACATTCAAATACGCATGTGTGTATATGTTCATGTGTGCATATGTCTGTGCGAGCTCATATACACATTTTGACAAAATAGAGGATTCTGGATTGGAATATAAATAAATTAAATTTTGGATACCGTCTGCTGCCAAATAGCCCTCCAAGGAGACTGTTTCAAAGTAGACACTTCGCAGCACTGGGTGCATGTGTCACTTTCCCATTCTCCTCCCAACCCCAGATAGTATCCGTCTTTCAAATTTTTGCCACCTTTAAAGAAAAAAGGGTGTCGCGTTATTAATTTAGTTTGCATTTTCCCGATCAGCAGTGAGTAGTGGCGCATCTTGGTATGTTTATCAGTTACCCATATTTCTTCTTCACAGACTTGCTTGTCCTCATTCTTTGCCGATGCTCCCCTTCCTGGTTCCTCGTCTTCTTACTGACGCACAGAGGAGGTGCGCTGGCATCAACTCCCCGTCGACAACACATCGCATCTCAGGCCTCTCGGTCTCTCATTCGAGGTTTGGTTTTGTTTACAAGGCCCTACTCAAGGTTTTTTTTTTTTTTCCTTTTTAAAAAAATTTTATGTTTTCCCACATAAACAAGGGTCATATGCCTGAGCAAAGGAAGATCAGAGTGACTGGCTCGGAGCCGTTCTGCCTGTAAGTGGGGACGCCAGGCTTTTGAACCACGTTGGTCCGCCGGTCCCCACGGCTGCTGCGGGGGGCGCTACCCTGAGGCTGGTCTGTAAGGGTGCACCTGAAGGGCGAAGGGGAACGCAGCCTTTCCCTCTCGGCCCTGGCCCTGCCAGACCCCGCAGCCGTCCCCAGCTCCCCTCCCCACGCCCGGAAGGGGGCTTCCGCCGGCCCCCCAGGCCGTAGCTCCAGCCGCGCTGGGGCGCTGTCCCGCTGTCCCGGGCGCTCACAGCCTGCCCGCGTCGTCTGTTGGCTGTAGGAGCCCTGGGGCGGCCCCTGTCACAGTCTGCTTGGCACGACAGGTAGTTTTGTCACAGCTCCGCCTGCCCCGGAGAGAGACATTTCACAAGCCAGGGGCCTGCCGCGGACCGATGGCACTCATCAGCCCGCCTTCCTCTCCGGGGTCCGCGGCCGACAACCTGCGCCCCTGGAGCAGAGGGGGTCTGCCCCTCTGCCCTTGAGCCTGGGGCGGCCTTGCCCCTTGCCGTCGCGGGCCTCTCTGCTTCTGCTCACACTGCCGGCACCTCGTTCTTGGCGTCAGACCAGCAAGCCCAGAGCTGCCCTTTGAAGGATAGAGGCCGCGCGCGGAGGGGAATTGTCCCGGGGGAGGACCTGTCGGAGAAGCCAGCCCTGGCCTCACCCTCCCACGTGCTGCAGACACATGGGTGGCGGTATCTGCAGCCTGCTGCACCCCCCTCCCCACCCCGGAAGCTCCCAACGGGCCCGTAGGTCGGTCTGTGCACTAAGGAACGTTTAAACCGAGCTTGGGTGGTTTGTTACATGCCAATAGGTGGCCGATCGCAAGCCTTTCTGCGGCAAATTGTGGTTTTATTGAGCGCCACTGCCCGTGATTCCAGTGTCTTAGTGTCTCCAGTGGAAAGTCGCGCATTGTTCCGCAGACACCCACCTGCGTTATGTGATCTAGCCTTCCATGCCCCTGAGTTCCTTTATAGCTCTGGAAGTGGTCGCGGACCCATGGCAATACGGGGGACTGTCCTCACGAGCGTGCAAATGAATTCCAGCCAGTGGAGGAAAAACACCCATCGCCACCACGGAAAAGCCAGTTTTACACCTGTTTGCAAGTTAGTGTCAATATTCCTGATCAGAAATAGGATGGATCTTTGAATTCTTCTTCAGTAGGAAGCTAAAGAAAATTTTTGACACTCCTTCATGTTGTATCTGTGTGGGAGTGGTGGTTCTGCCTGCCCATTTCCAGTGTGGGGGAGGGGTTTCCCGCCCACCAAAAAGCGATGCTCAGCCGGACGCTTTCTACCCCAAAACAGCAAGGGATCCCACAAGGTAAAAATCCCGCAAGACTGACCGCCCCATGGGCCCCTCCTTCAGACCCCAGTCACAAGGCATTACTCACTGCTGATTGGGAAAACGTAGACTCAATAAATGCTTTACTACCATTTGTTCTTTAAAGTTGGCAAAAATATCAAAGATTGATATTATCTAGATCTGAAAACAGCCTAAGAAAATCAAACCTGTATACATTGTTGCATAGGATCTAAATTGAAATTGACTTAATTAAGGTAAAACTTTGGCAGATAAAATTAATTTGATAATTTTTGTTTAATAAAAACTACTATGTTTTCTCTTATTCATAAGTGTAAGTTATGATATATGCAAACATATTTTAAAGATTATACTTGAGTATGTTTTAATGATCAAATAAGGTTGTTTTTTTTTTACTTTTACTAGTATTTATTTTATTTATTATTTTATGCTGAATTTACTCCCGAGCCATAAGCTTTTGTTTCTTCAGTTTCTTCTGGGATATCTTTTTCTTCTGTGCAACTTCCTCTTCTGGTTTAGGAACAGTCTGTTGCTTTTCAGTGAGGACCATCTCAATGTGGCAGAGATGATCCACCCATGAGCTCTCTTAAGTTCTACGTCGCATCTTGGGAGCTTTGTTCACCTGGATGTGCTCAATGACTAGAGAATCCACATCTAAACCCTTAAGTTCAGCGTTACTCTCTGCGTTTTTAAGCACACGCAGCAAAAACTCAGCCCTCTTTTGGGCCACCGACCCTGTTTGGGCCAGCCCCACTGTTTGGCCCGGGCACACCTACCAACTCCACCATTGTATTGACAGAATGGGACACATTGCTTCTTTAAAGTGACATCTTTCAGATATTCGGTGGCTTTTCGAATATGCACACCCTTAGTGGCCTGGGCAGTTTCACAGGTGTTCTTGAAGGGAACCTGAAGATTTGAACCTTGCAATTTGCATGATTTTGTGAGGTTTCCTGGGTCAGCTGAATAGCGAACTATCTTCAGAGATGACCTCTGGTCACTTTGGGGAAGCACATAAGGTAACATTACTCCTAGGTAATATTTAAGGTTATGAAGAATGTGAAAGTAAAGTGGTTTAACAAACGGAATCGTTCTCACAAACTCTTCACTTCAACAGTAATTATATTTTGTAGTATTTCAGCTGGGAGATAATTTCCAAGATCTTTAGGTAACTTAAACCTGGGCCTGACATTCATTGAGTTAATTAATGGACAGTCATTTGATGTGTAGATCATTTCTACCTAAGGTACGATGCTGAAGCACCGATTACTAAGTGTAATTTCCAGTTTATATGTTTTTGCTTTTCCTCGTGTGTTTACATGTGGCTGCGGTGCGACATGTTCGGACTAAGTCAGTGAATGTGTTTCTTTTCGCCGCCTTGTGGAGTCACGGGAGGGTCTGACCGGCAGTTCGGTATCCGTGTGTGCCCGACGATTTTCAGTTATCCCTTCACTTCTTTCAGTGAAATGGAAGTTAGTTACTCTGAGTAAAGTTTTAATTAATACAAATACTGAGACTATATTAAGAGTAATAATAGTAGAGACATACAGCTGCGTACATGCTCCTGTTTTTCCAAGAGAAGAGTTTTCTCCTGCAGTTGTTCTCGCTGTTGTTTGTTTCTGTCTCCTGATCCCTTTGTATTCTTAAAACTTAGTTAGACCCCCAAACTTTGGTCTTACAGGTTACTGACACATATCAGAAACTAATACCTGATAGCACTTTAAAATGCTTACTTACTAATTCCCCTGAAGCCAGCCAAGATGGAGGCATTGCATGTTAACAACACCTCGATGTAAACTCTGAGATTAATTCGGACCTTGCAGGCCCTTCTGCAATCTCTCCTAAGGGGTCAACTTGCTCTCGAACTGAAAGAGCATCATGTACAACAAAACTTGGCAAGTCCATTTTATTTACTTGCTTTATAGACAATACCTGACTCTTAAAAAGCTACGAAATGTAGTAAAATATTAGCAAAGTTCTGCACAATTCTGAGGGCTGAGTTTCCTTGCTTACTCTTGTTACCTACAATAGAGAGTTACTCTTTCCGTGCGTGGTCTGTCCAGGTAACAAAGATTCTGTGTCCTACCAAGGTAACTACCAAGGACTGTGCTTCAGTCCGACTATTATGTTTTTGGCCATTTAAGAAAACACTGATTCCTCACTTTTGAAAAACTTGAGGGTTCTCCACAATCACGTTACCTCCTCTGTTTATGTGTTTGAGATTTTATCGACTCTGACTGAATGGATAACCAAGCACAGCATCTCAGGCATCTCTGGCGTTATCTCAACCGAGTGTCCAAATCACCTTTGACACCCCTTGTAAATTATTGCCTGCTCAAAATAATGTCCTAAACATAAAAACGCAACAAAAGCCTTCAAGTGATCTTTCGCATCTAAAACTATTTTGAGATTTCTCAGAAAACTCCTTGGAAAAGAGAATTAATAGAAGCAGTTTACCCTGGGTTTTATTCCAAAGCTAAATTCTAAATCAGAATCAAAGAGTATAAATATTTGATGTTAATGCAGGCCTTCCTTAATTGCACTGTAAAAATGTTTGGAAATTGTAAACAGGGCACAAGGGGAAGACAAAGTGGAAGGTACAGTAGGCAATCTGGATTACCCAGGAATGCATTCTGACCAGCAAAGGTGACTTCGGATGTTGAAAGAGGGACCCACCCTACCAAGGTGCTTTTGCTGAAGGAGAGAGCGAAATTGTATTGGACGAACCCCTTGCCCCGCCCCACGCACAGCTGATGTAAGACTTGGCGATATGGGTGTGGTTCCCTTCTATTGCTGGCATTTGGGAATTATTGATCAGTGTAGGGATAACTGTATTCAGTCAGTAAGTCAGTCAACAAACAAGTCTAGAGCTTTTGTGCTTAGGGACCATGAAGGGGTGTGTATGGGCGTGGGGGTAGGAGGTGTTAAAAAGCTTCAGTTAGAAGCTATTGTATCAGGTTTTAGGTTTTACCTATAAGAAGTTTGGTTTAAAGAAGCACATTTGACAGGGTATGTAGAATTCCAAGTGATACTAAAACCAGTAAAGGGATCCCACTGTACTTCTTTAAAAATCATATCCTGAAAATTAAAAGCACAGTTTAATAAAGGGTATGAAGCCCGTCACACATATATGCATGTTCCCCAGTCTTTCCAGAGCCCACAAAATCTTGATAAAGATTAATTAGTTACAATCTACATTACTTGATAGGGTGTAGGTGCATTCTGGGGTTTTGCACAAGTTCTTACAATCGGGAAATGTTGGGCCACACTGCCAATGTGCCTACCTATACAGCGATGGACGTACTTCCATCCTAACTGTGAGTGTGTGAGTGTATTGTGTATTGACGACTCCCATGGCTTTCTCCCCATAAGGTGAGGACGTCTTTGATGGCAGAAGCACATCACCCATCTGCTTGACTCTAGGGCTTACAAGTAGGGCTGGCACAGAGTCTGAGTACAAATATTTACAGACAAGGAATTCTCTTTAAATGTTGTATTGAGCTGTACCAGGAGAGGCAGGAGGCCCCTGAGAGCCATTTCGGAGTGTAATCGTGCTGGAGAGTGGCAGAAGCCCCAAGCCAGAAAAGCCAGGGGTGTGGAAACCCCACAGACGCCACTATTGGGGGACCAGGGGCAAGGTATATCATCTCGTCACCTGCCCAACAGCAGTAAGTCACAGAACCCAGCTCGTGCCATAGGCTTGTGATGAGCATTAAATCAGATGTGTAACCTCACATCACACCGAGTGTCCTCAGCAAACATTACTTTTCTTCTTTATCATTATCATCTTCATTGTCACCCTCATCAGCTATTTTTCATCCATCCTTTTCCTGAAAATAGGGCTCAGCATTAATGTATTTGTCAACTCATTAGCTGTGTTGAACACTTGTTACAGGCAAGCAGTTGAACTCCGCCTAATAGAGACTTCCGCAAAACATGCGGCGTGGTCCCTGCCGCAGAGGCTTCCGAGCGGGCTCTTCGTGGTGGAGCGGGCTTGGTAGAGTGTGTCTAGGCGGGAAGGTATCTTAAAGATCGGAGGCCTGAGCTCAGGCGCTGATGGCCAAGGCCCCATGCTGCCCTGCTGGGGGCGGGCCTCGAGACCACATAGGTCTGAGCAAACAATCCGTCAATATTCGGGCATTGTTGATGCCAAACATCAGGGTGGAGGAGGGTGCCTGGGGATGTCGACACCATTCCCTCTTCACCCACATATTTGGATTCAGCTGGCGCCGGTGGCAGATGAGGACCGAGCCTTCCCTCCGCCCATGGGGGTGGCCAACACCGTCTCCCAGGGTGGTGCTCACTTGTGAAAGCCTCGGGCCACAGGGGACAGAGTTGCAGGCCAGGGAGGCAGTATCCTCAGTGGGTGGACAGGAAAGCTGAGGCCCAGAGTGGGGGGGAGGGCTTCCCACAGGCGCGCAGGCAGGACCCCAGATCTCTTTTATAGTAAAGGGACCACTTAAATCTCAGACAGCTACTTTGAAAGGCCCGCCACCGTGCTTGCTCATGGTAGTAGAAGGGCTCCCATGCATTTGTAGTAGCTTCATCAGCCATGAATGCACATTAGAATCATCCAAAAAACTTTAAAAAGATGTGGTTCTGCCCCAAACCAATTAAATGTGCGCACCAGGGAGAGGGGTATCGGGCTCATTTTCAAATGCACCCCATGTGGTTCTGCTGCAGTGAGGGCGAGACCCAAGGCTGCGCGTGCGCACCTGCCGCAGATCATAGCCTGCGATTTAAAAACAGAACTCACATTGGCTTCCGAAACACACCGGCTTTTCAGGCTCATGGAAGGCCTACAGGATGCGTGTGAGCCTGCATCTTTCCTCATGGTCTCACTCGGAGGCCAGGCCGGCTCTCTCCTCATTTAGGGCATCACCGGAATTTCGTTATTTCTCCCGAGAACCCCCCAC
The DNA here is from genome assembly GCF_021234165.1 of Pteronotus mesoamericanus. NCBI lineage: Eukaryota > Metazoa > Chordata > Mammalia > Chiroptera > Mormoopidae > Pteronotus > Pteronotus mesoamericanus. Next base: position 4,558,814 of record NW_026555086.1, on the reverse strand, counting down.
CCCAATGCAGGTGCCCGCCTTCGCACTCAGTGGTCCCCGACTTTAACCCGCGTCAGAACCAACCGCAGCGCTTGCTGAACGCGGACTTCTGGGGCCTGGCCTCGGGGTGGCCGCCTCAGTGGGGCCCGGGCGATGGCAACGGCTGCTGGCTCGGCGGGGGCGCAGCTCGAGGACCGCTGGCCCGCCGCAAGCTAATGGCCAATGGCAATGGGAGGAGGACCGGTTCTTTACAAAACAAAGGAAATCATAAAAAAACAGTGAAAGATATGAGATAGTTCTAAAGGAGAGCTTCTGATACTGTTAGAATTCAGCAGTGTGCCCCTGCCTTCACAACGCCAACCGTGTGACATTGTAAAACCTCCTCCCTTGGAGATTTCGCGAGTGAAGCCACCAACAGGCCCTCGAGTGCCCCTCTTGGAGCCACCCCACGTGGCTCCGCCTCCGCCGGCCTGTGTCTTCTTGGAACAACGCACATGCTCGGCCGACCACGGCCTCCCGCTCCTGCCGCCCGCCACTTGCCCTGCCCTCGGCCAGATTTACAGAGCAAATAAGGAAAATAATAAAAAGCGATTGTATGGCTTTCCGCAGTCCGTACACAGCCCACTTCCAAGAGAACTAAGTTCATATGTAAAATTCTCAGTGGATATCTGACTTCAAAGAAGAAAAATAATTAAATCTGTCTACGGATGTAAGCAGGATCACAGCCGTCGTCGGCGGGGTTCTGTCTACAGGGCTGTCTTAAAACACAGTGGAATGAAATATTGCTGTTTGTCTAACTTAACAGGCAAAAATATTTTAAATAAATAAATGTTTCCTTGAGTCTCAACTTACAACACAAGTGCAACTGATGCCTGGGCTGCACGGTGCGGAGGTTTATGGAATGCATAATGCCGCATTCTTGTTTGATATGGTATTGTGGGAAGAGTTACAGTCTGCCATTCAGAATAAAAAATTAAATGTTTTGGAAAGGACAAGGGGATCTTGTGCCAAAATATGTAGCCATCTCCTGTGGAAGTGTTTTAGGGACTGGATAGGTTTTCAACTAGATATGTATCGGTTTTAATTATAATGTTAAGTAGTTCTCCTATTTTGACTAGACGTCCTTATTATAAATAAACTGGATTCATCTATGAAATTGCACTCTGAATGGCATTTCATAATCCAAGATAAGAATTATAATTCGGTTTGAATTACCATGACGGGCCAATCGCGCCGCGCATTGCCCAGGCAGGCTCCGTTCTAAGTGTCCTGTGCGGGCATCGCTGGCCGGTGATTTGCCCCCTTGACCCAGGAGGCGGCCTTGGCCAGCTCAGGGGCTCAGCTGCTCGAGGATGCAGATGCACCCCAGCCGTCGGGCCCACAGCGCCCTGCCGGAACACAGCCCGCCCCTCTCACTGGCCCGGAAACCTTAGACGAGTCGTGTTGCCTCTCCGCAAAGGACAGCTCTGACGCTGTCCTTCGTTCCCTGGGGACAGCAGCACACCCCTAATGATGTGGCCCGGGCAGGCCCCGTGGTCTGCCACCTGTGCAGCCTCCGAGAGTCCCGTGCTGGGTTTAGTGCGCATCCCATCCCATCTTGCACTGCCCGGTGTTTGGGCGCTGGGCACCGCGTGTTTATCTTGCTCTGAGCCCGGCACAGGACGTCGCCAGGGTTGACGCGGGGTCGCTGGACTTCCGTGTGGCGGCCAGTGCAGGGCTCCCGCAGGGAGCAGTGATGCTCTCCCCGCCCCCGCCTCAGCCCGGAGTGGCCCTACCAGCGGCCTGCCCCGTAGCACCAGGGGTCTGACGGACGTGGGGGCCGCCGGCATGGCCTCCGCGCCGCCGCGCGTCCTCAGCCGGGGTTTCAGGAGGGAGGGGCCCCTTCCCGGGGTGGGCGGTGCTCCCGGGAAAATGCGCGTGGACGGGGACCTCTTTTTAGTTGTTTGCCCTTGTGTTGCCCTTAGAATGTCTATGCACATCTTTAAAAACATTCTCAATTTAAAATTAAAAAATGAAAACACAACAAGGTTAAGGATTCTAATCCGAATCCTCAGACGGAGAAATCATTATCATGTAGAATCTTACAGAACCTTTCCCTTTTTCCTTAACCATACCTCTCACACACACTAGGTGACTCTTCCTATTCATCCCCCATGAAATTTCAAAGGAAACTGAAAGGCGGCAGTCAAAGCCCGGTGCCCCGTATTGAGGAATTAGGCTGTTGGAGTAAATCTTCATCGTAGCCAAGAGCGGCACTTCCCTTTAAACAGAGGGTGTGCTTGAGAGTCTGTATGAGGTGAGACCAGGGAACTGGATGCGAGTAACATCCTGTGTCCCGGAAGTCGCTCAAAGGTCCCGGAAATGCAGGCAAAGCCAAAGCCACAGTTCTCACCGGCCTTACCTGCCAGGGCTTCCATGAGGAACTTATTGGTGTTGGGCCAAACCATTTGCAAATGAGCAATACCACTTCCCGCAACTTGCAAGAGTCTGAGAACTTGCAGGTCGTAAGAGTGTGCTACCGGGGGCGTGGTCTTCTCTGGTTACTCAGCGCATCATCCACACTTTCCACTTGCAATTTCATCTGCCATCATGCTCTCAGTGTTTCCAGTGTGTAAATTGGTCTTAGAATCGGCAATGTATCCCAGGATCACATGAAATCCCACGTTTATATCCAACCCCGTGCTCCCTCCCTCTCTTCCTTGTGCGCGGAGAAGGCTGCATGGTTGCCGTTTAAATCAATTCCGGCACCGAACTCCAACCCCAGCCGCAGATGTCTGGGTCGCACCTGCCGAGGAGCCATTATCTAATCTTTCTGGGAAGCTGGCACCCTCTCTAGTAAACCTCTTCGTGTTTACCCTGCACAGTGTTTTACAGTGTAAGAGATACTTTGCCTGAGTGTTAAAGCTACTTTGCACCTGGCGTCAAGAAGCGAGTTCTAAAAAGGAAGGGCTTGATGAGTCCGCTGAAGGCCTGTCCTGTAAAATGTCCTGGTTAAGCCTCGGAATTCCCTCATTCCCACCAAGCTGGAACAGTCATTCCCTAAAACGCCGCGTGGTCTGGGTTCTGACCATGAAGACTCTTCGGTCCTGATTCAGTTGCGGGCCGACAAAGACCGGGCCTGCTTTCGAAGGAGCTAGCAGACCGCACAGAGCTGAGGCACTGAACCGCGGCGGAAAGGGGCTCTTCTGTTCACGAAAACCCCCATCACAGCGTTCGGGGAGTGGGGCTTTGGTACAGACTCCCGGGAATCAGAGGAGAGAGCGCACGCTGTTGGAAGGCCCGGCTTGGGCTCTAAGGGTAAGGTGGCCGTCCGTAGTGCAGCGTGGACACTATTTTCATCAACAGCCCCATGAGCGACTTCCCCGGGGCTGGGCTTGGAGAAGAGCAGAGGGCTTTGATGGCTACTAACTTTTCCACCCTCAGACACTTACAGAAAGAGGGCGCAGAGATGGTTTCCCATATCTGGGTGTGTCATTAGTTATAATTACCAGTGGGGGTGGGAACAAAATCTACGCTCAAGAAGGAATGAAAAGACTCTAAAGCCGCAGTTCTCAAACTTGGCATTAAAGTGGAATCTACCGACGGACTTGACGAAATCATGTGTCCAGGGACACCAGGTCATTTATCTGGAACCCTCCAGGCTGGGTTGGTGGCAGAGACCGGGCCACAGTTGTCGTAGAACTCCCCGGTGGGGCTCCGCACACGCCCGAGAATGAGACCCGTGCTCAGTGGGTTCGTGATGGGTGCTGCACCCGGGGCGACAGGCAGCCCTGCCAGGACAGGCTTCCCTCACGCTGACCCAAGACAGAAGGAACGACCTGGGTGGTTTATGGTGGCAGTTAGTGCTCTGTGACCCGGTGACCACAGGAACTGTGAGTCAGGCAGAAGAATGTGGGGCAAGTGTGAGGCCCCGGTTGAGGGGGGCGGGTCTTGAAGGGAGTATCTACAAAATTAAGACCCATAAATCACTGGGTTCTGCAGAGGAGAGATGGATGAGAAATTTAGGTGCCATGGAGTATCCATTGTTAAATGTGTGCCCCCCCCCCAGAAATCAGTTCAAACATGTCGGCATCCCTCTGTCCCCCGGTCTGTGTGCCGGGGGTCCGACAACGAAAGGGGGGAGAAGGGGGGGGAGCAGAAAGAAAAAATTACTCTGTTCTGTCTACTTACAATTTGTCGAGTGCTTTAGAGAGAGACCAAGTCAAGGTAAATGGTTAAAAAAGACATCATTTAATGAGTGAGTGCATTCTATGGTTAAAACAACGGATGTTCTTCCTTTTGCTGAGTGATAGACATAAGAAAAGACAGGTGTTTACTTTTAAACATAGCTGGCATTACAAAATTAGCAGAAAGGGTGATTTTGCCCTATTCAATTGGCAACATAGCACTGGGAAAAGCATTTGATAGCCTCATCAAATCCACACTCTCGCTGGAGACTCTCCCAGCGCCGAGATAGGGAGAGCTCTCTAGGTGGTGGGTGTTCGAAAGCCATTTAGAGATGGGATTGGAAATGTCCATCTTACGCCACAAAATAATGGCCCCTTCCATCACGTAATTGAATCGTGTTTCTGTCTCCTTATCTTCTCCTGAACCTCCAATCCGTTCACCTGCCTTCTAGGATCCCTTCACCCCCCTAGTCTCGTCTCTGCAAAACAAAAAGAATGTGATCATAAAATTGGCATGTGGTTCCAAGGCCTGAGAGACAAAGCCAACGCCTTAAGAAAGAGAAAGGCTCGAGACGCAGTGCGCTCCCGTCCCTGCCTCGCTCCTGCGCCCCAACGGGGCTTAGTTTCTCAAGAGTCCTTGACACCCCTAAGGACAGGGCTTTGTGTTCCCTAAGGCAGAGGCTGCTGGATCTTAAATGACCTCGGGGACCTCAGGGACCTGTGTCTCACTCTCAAGGCTCCTAGGGGTTCCTTATCGGAAAAATTCCATTGCTGGTCAACTCCGGAAATTCAACTCAAGGTGCCTTCCCATAGGATGGCATTGCAGTGCCCTTTAAGAAAGCCCTGAGAAGAACTCCTTTTGCCTCCCCGTAACTAGGAAGAAAATAATAACAACATCAACAATATTATCTTCTAACATTAAATAAATCCTTTTAAAAAAAACCCTCTACTTAAAAGGTGGTAATAAATCCATGTTCCCAAACTGAGTTCTCTGCACACGCCACGGCATTCCAAGCCTGTGTGTGGCTGGAGGCCGGGGCAATTACACCAAGGGCCAGACCCACGGTAATGCCCCAAATGACTTTCTGGAGGGGCAGCCGGGGGGGTTCCCATTATTTGCAAGGCAGGACTTCAAACCAAATGTTTCTCTCTTTATTGATCCGCTTTCATCTCCTTTCATTGCATTTCCTGTTTGGCCTTTTCCTCTCTTTTTTTTTTCCACCCCGGTGGTGAACACCCTCAAATTGGTGATTGAAGACCTCTGAAGGTGCTGTTTACAAAGGCTGTTAATGCCCCGTCCTCATTTCCTGCTTTACTCGCCCAAGCCTGACACAAAGCCCTCCTTAGGAGACACTAAAATGTTGGCGAGGCCCCGCTGAGTTCCCCAGTTTGCAGATAGCAGGGGACTGAGGACCAAAGGCGCCTGCTCTTTCCTGTGGCTGGCCAGGGAGATTCCCTTTGCAGCGTTTGAGGAGATATTTTGTAATCCGGGGTGATTCCCATCTTGGGGATCCAGGGGCTACTGACCTGGAATCGACTCGTCTTGAGAGCCCCCCGAATCACGTGCCTATATTGCATGGATGTGCACACGTGCGCTTTCTTCCGGGAGACATCCTATGACCTACAAAAGCTTACAAATCACTGATAGTCCAACCTCTTCTCCCCTTTTACAGATATGGAAACAGGTAGACGTCAGCTGAAATTGTGCTCCCCAGTTTTGAAGGTACTGCATTTTTTTGGCCATGCTTATCCTTTATTACCCATTTGGTGTCCCAAGCTGACCTACATTGCATAATTTCCTTTATTTTAGCACCTTGCTTCCCTTCCTTACCCCTCAAATAATGAGGTTGCATTTGACCAGACCTTTTCAGCTCTCGAGAAAGGAAAGCTAGGACGAGGGCCAGGCCCTCAGAGTCTAGAGTCAGCCAGACCCAGGTTCAAATCCCACTAAGTCACCTTTGAGCACAGAAACGTCTGGTAAGTTTCCTAACCTTTTAAGGCCTATATTTCTTCATCAATATAATAAAGAGAATAATAATTCCTGCCTCAGTCAATGTTAACTACTTTCTAAATGACTGTTATGTCACCGTGGGTTTGATGGGTAATGCACACAGGTGACACACATCCCCGGATACACCCAGCTTCTGAAAAAGAAAGTCCAAAACAGAATTTCAGTAAAAGAAATCTAATAATGCTCGTAAGTACCCTACTTGTTCAGGGTTTACCCAAAACAGCAGATCATCACAAGGAAGGCACAGCTAAGCGGGCTCTCAGCCGTGGGGGCTCCTGCCGCGGCAGCGGCTTCATCCCCCGCCCCCGGACAAAGCAGGCGACATCGGCACTCTGTGCAAGTGACGTTATTATGGAAGGAACATGACTCTGCTCTGATAGTTTTTGAAGGTAAGCATTCACCAGCTTTGGTATATCACTACCAGGAATAATTAATTTCTCAGTTCAGTGTCTCATAGGGTAAGTCAGAATCCTCATCACCATGACGTCAACGGACTGCTATTACGTCAAAAATGGCTGTGAAAAATTCACTCTTATTTCTAACAGCCATCTCTTTCTTAACATTTAAAAATTGTTTAGAATAAATAATTCAAAATAGCTACATTGAGTTTTTTAAATGAAGGTACAGTAATAAAATATACATTCATGCACTCACCAACCTAACCTAAGAATGAGATTAGTAGCCCCGGCTGATGTGGCTCCATTGGCTATGCATCGTCCCACAAACTGAAGGGTCAGCTGGGACACAGCCTGGGTTGTGGGTTCAGTTCCAGGTCAGGCACGTGCAGAAGGTAACCGGTAGATGTGTCTCTCTCATATCAGTGTTCCTCTCCCTCTCCTTTTCCATTCCTTCCCCTCTCTCTAAATTCAAAAATAAAATAAAATAATCTAAAAATAGATTTGCGGTGCTTTTGCTGCTCTCAATCTAAAAGTTGTCTTATTATTTATTCCCTTGTTTCCTTCCATAGCTCTACTCCATTCAGTCTTACATGCTTTTGAGCAAAGGGATTCCTATGCTACATAGTCACCTATGACTGTATCTTCTTGCCTTATGTTCTGAACTTCATCAGTGTTCATGCGGAGCAACTGAAAATATAATTTTCCCTTTTTTCTTGTAGCCATCTCTTCTCCTATCTGTAGATATTTGTGCTCCTTCAAATTCTTGTTATATTTTGCCTTGACTAAAACAAATTTTGCTGTAATCAGTCATCTTGTTAATGTTTATTGTGAGAGGTGTTTTTAGGTTGTGCTTTTAGGAGTAGAATTTATTCTTTAGGTATTTGCTTTTTTAGTTTTAATAAATGATAAGTGCAAAATTGTTTCCCATAGTGGTTGAACTAACTTACATTTCACCCAGAAGTATGTAATACTTACTGTAACCAAAAAAATTTAAAACAGACATTTTAAATTTTCACCAACCCATTAAGATGTAAACTAATATCACTGTGCCTTCAATTTGCAATTTCCTGGTTTCTGCGATCAGATCATCAGCGTCTTTTCCGATGTTAGCTGATCATTTGTAATTCCTGTTTTGAAAGGCCTAGTCAACAGTTCTTCCTATTTTCCTACTTGTTGCTTGTCTTTTTTTCTCGTTGGCTTGTAAGAACTTCGTATACAACTTGGGTACCACTTTTTTATTGGTGTTACGTATTGCAAATATCTCCCTCCTGTTTAAGAACCATCTCTTCATTCTCTTTATAGAGAATTTATTAATCTCTTTCTTTAAGATTTGGTGCTGAATTGTGTTCATTTCTTCTGTAATTCTAGCTATTTTGGCTATTTTAATATATTTTAAGGGTATGTAATTAAGCACTTATAATTTTAGAACTTTTCTGTGTTCTTATTAATTTGACTCTACTATTATTGTTGTAGTTACTATCTTTATCTCTGAATGTTTTTTGCCTTAAGTTGAGAGTGATACTAGAGCCAAATTAGTAAGAATATAGAAAATAGGAAGGTAGTCACATCAACCTTCTTTCTGATCGATTTTTTGCTGAGTATGTCTTTTTTATCCTTTTACTTTCAAACTTTCTGTATCCTTATATTTTAAGTATACTTGCATTTTGTTTGTATAGTTTTAATCTAGTCTATAATCTTTTGTAAAGAATATATCTAGGCCATTTACATTTATTGTGATTATTGATGTATTTATTTCTACACCTTGTTTCATGCTTTCTAGTTGTTTCATTTTTTTCTGTTTTTTTCCTCCACCTACTTCTTCCTTATTCTTCTATTGAGTGTTTCCCCCACTCATTCCATTTTTTAACTCTATCACTTTGTAAATTATCCACTCTTTTCAATTTTGATAGTAGTGCTAAGGTCTTTGCATGCATATTTTCAAAGCCCAAAGCTAATTAATATCTTCATCTTTCTCCTAAAATCTAGGTTACTCTAAATCCAGTCAACCTCTCCCAATTGTAATTTTTTTCAACATAGCGTCTCTGCATATTTTTAACTTCTCAAAATAGTATTGCTGTTTATAACAAATCAACAATTGCCTGAATTTAATTTTAAATATGTCTGTTTTGTATCACAGACTTCTTATGACTTTTTTTCCTTAAATGAGAATCTTTTAATGGTAACCTCAATTTCTGTCTGACTGAATATGCTGCTTTCATTCTAGACAGGATGCTTCATTTTGCATACAATTCTAGGTTGGCAGATAGTTTTTCTCAGCATAGTGAGGATATCTCACTACTCTCTGTTACTCTTGAGAAATTAGCTGTTGGTTGAAATGCTGCTTCTTTACAGGTAATTTACATTGTTTTCTTATTGTATTTAAGATCTTTTATCTTTTTATTTATATTGTCATGTGACTTGGTATATTTTTTGAGTAAACTCTTGTGCTCTTTGAACTGAAGATTTCTTTTTTCATAAAATTTGGAAAAATCTTAGCCTTCAAATATTGCTTCTCCCTCAGTTTCTCATTGTGCCTTTTTATAAACTTGAGTAAACATATGTTGGACCTTCTCTTTCTCTCCTCCTAACTCCTTTCTTTTTCTCCTGTTTCCCTGCCTCCATAGGCTGCATTCTGGATAATTCCTTCAAATTGAGCATTCTGTTTACAATATCTTTGGCTATTTAGAATTTACAACTAAAGTATCTATTAAGTTTTTAACTGCAAGTGCTATTGTTTCTTTCAGTTTCAAAAATTCTACTTGGTACTTTTTCAAATCGACTCTACTATTTATATTGTTTCTTGCTCCTAAATCATATTTTAATCTCCTTAAGTTTTCTAATTACACTAAATATACTTTGTTTATATCTTGCATTTTATGATTTCATTACTAAAGGCTTTGCTATTGTTACTCTGTGGCTTTTATTTTAATTAGCTCAAGTTCCTTCTGTTGCTTGTGATGTTCAGTTGTGAGCATGCATTTCTCCGACTTCTGTTCCTTCAGAGACTCTTTGATTTGCTGCTGCCTGTTGTCTGAGGGCCCATAAACTTGGGACCAATTTAAAGCAAGTCCTCAGCTTGAGGGACTTTTGGAAAGCAAGGAGATAAGTTTCATGATTAAAAGCCCTCTTTACTCATTATCAAAACGGAGCAGTTCAGCCCTGTTTTGTTCACGTTTCCTGATGTCATGCGTGTGTACACAGGGTGCTTCTGCTTCATCCGTCCAGTAGGGATGAGTCGCTCCCTCTTTCGCTCAAGCTTCTACAGCTCTTTAAAAGACAAAAGCCAGACTGAGTCCTACCTTACCTTCCAGATCCCTCTTTTCCTTTTGTTTTCTTCCCTGTTGGAATTCTTTACATTTTAAAAGAATGCAGGTCAGCTTTTCATTAAAAAACAAAAAAGAGCTTCCCCCCTTTTTACAGCACAGTTTTCCCCCTTTTAATTTAAAGGTGAACATCCTTCTGCATCCGTGTGTATGCGCATACACAAAGGATAATCCGTTCTGTCTTAATTCTAGAAGCAGGAAACCTTTTGAAACTGATTCTTTTCATATTTTTCTCTCTCTTCTGAAAGTATCCCTTGAGCTACAGTGTAAAATAATTTTTAATGTGTGGGGTTAAATATTTCCTTGTAATTCATTGATGTATGCCCGTGTTTTCTTATTCGCCAAATGAATGAGGAGAAAAATTAAACGCACAGACATCCTGGATCACGTGCGCAGTTTTTACTTGCAGGCTTCCTTTGACCTTTCTTGTATCCTGTAACATATGTAATCTCTAATGCTGAGAGGAAGACGTATCTGCGGCCTGAGACAGGGAAGCTCAGGCTCTGAAACAGATCTTGCTGGCCATTAGCAGCCTACCAAAGGGCTACCAAAGTTGTTGTTTTTTTTTTTGTAAAGTATTGCTTGGAAACAAAATAGAAATGTCCTCTTATGGCATCAAATAAACAAAAGGAGGGTGATCCAAGAGTAAGAATTTCATCCCCATATCTCGAGCACTGACAATAGGCTCATGTTGGAAGCGGGTAATTTAATTCATTGGAAAATATTAATAGACAAGGAGGAAAAGTGGCTCTGCAATGAACGGGTGGTCTTTATGGGTTTGGAGCTTGGAACAATGTTGGCATGTCCTTTTTGGAAATGTCACACCATGCTGGTCAAGATCAGGGACTCTGAATCAGAAAGCCTGGGTCTGAATCCTTTCTTCTGTTGTTTGACCTCTCTGAGCCTTAGTTTCCTGTTCTGAAAATGGGGATAATATTAGAACCTACGTCATAGGGCTGTTGTGAGAATTGGCAACATTATACTTAACAAGAATTGACAAGTACTTACCACAGTTTATGACATATTGTGAGAGCTCAAAATAATTCAGTTTTATTGTTGTTGTGATTCAGTACTGTGTGTCCAGGATGACGGGACACCATCAACACCTTCAATTACGCACCAGCTGGCCAGGAGCTGGGGTTAACTCTTATAATCCCATGGGAGTGATTAAGGGTGCCCCAAAGGATGTTGGGAGATTCCCCAAACATCCTTGGGACAAACGTGTTTTCTGTCCTTAATACAAAAACAGCTGTATTATGAGACATTGTGCTTGAAAAGGAGCAAAAGATTGAAGGGACTTGCAAACAAGCAGTAAGACCATATCCTAATTTCTAAATAGTAGAAGCCACTCCCACATAGTGAGCGAAGACAGCGGTGTCCTGTTATTTAACAAGCCGATGTTAAGCAAAGAAAGGGAGTGAATTTCATTTTTATCTGTTGTTGAATGACAAGGACAGTTTGGGGAGCATAACAAAATGTATGGTAAGAAATAAAGGGCCTAAAACATGTTTAACTGTAGAGATGCTAAAAGCACGGCAGGGTCTGTGTACCAATAGTGCAACTCGATCCAAACTGCATTTCGTCCGAGCCTGTGACAGATTGTCAGAGCTGGCCTTTGCGTTCACTTTAGCTAATACCAAGTGTCTCGTTTCTACAAAGTAAATCACAGTGGCTTTGGTACTTTATTTTCCATCTTGCGTATAAGTAAACTGCAGGATCAATTGGGAGGTAGAATCAATCTGCTATTTATTACCTCGAAATGTGACACCCTATTTTAAGTGCCCTATTCCCTTATGATTTCACTTGAGAACAGTATTATGTCCAAACAATATAGAAACCAGCTTTACAGCTCCTGAGTTGGTTGGGTTTTTTTTTGTTGTTGTGGGTTTTGTTTTGTTTTTTTTTTTACCTCAGCCTGGATGGATTTATATTGTATATAACTTTCAGAACCTAAATAAGTTACTTAGTGGATTTTGAAACAAGCATGTAAACGAGGAAGAGCCATTTGGGATTTGGGGGTCTTAAATCAGCAGAACGCACTCATGACCAGACCGTTTTTTTCATGGAAAAAAAAATGTGCAGGACTCGCATTGACCCACTGATCATGGCTGAACGTTCCAAAGAAAATAAATAAAAATCTCATGTCTAGGGAAAAGAGTTAGGCTTCGTGGGGATTCTGTCATCTTGTCATTACCCTTCGCAAAAGAACCTTGTCCTCTAATTTATGGGTTTCAGAAAGAATGCCTCCTCACTGCCTGGAGGTGGAAGGGGCTAGGGATCCATTGTGTATCGGGAAGGTTAAGCCTCGTCCTCGTGACCTGCCACCCGCCTTTCCTGAAGAAAATGGGGGGCGGGGGCCCAGCAAAGACCCTCTCTCTGAAGTGCTATCTGCATCTCCGCTCCTGATCTTCAGTTTCAGGACTTGGTTTATTTCAAAAAAGGTCATTATTTGGCTTGGTGGCGACTGCACCAAAACGTCTCTCGCAAGTGTGATAAAACATTTTTAAATGCCCCAAACTGAGTTAGATGAAATTGAAGAGAAACTGACAGTAATGAAAAGCTGGTGACAACCTTGATCCCCATAAATTTGTATTTTATTAGGGCTTAAACTTAAGGTTAACCAGAAAGAGAAGGAAAGAAAGAGGCTAAAATCTTAAAGGTGGTTCAGGAAACGTCGTAGCAATATTGCATATCTCCCCGGCGGACAGGACAGGCGGTTCTTTCTTTCTTTCCTTCCTTCCTTCTTTCTTTTTCTCTTTTTCTTTCTTTCTCTTTGTCTCTCCTTTTTCTCTCTCTCCTGCTCTTCCTCTCTCTTTTTTCTTTTTACAAATGTGTACTCTCCTTTATGTGTACATTGTTAAACCTTTCTCGCTCAATCAAGGGTCGTATAGAATTCATGCAGGGCTTTTTGGAAAATAGACCTAAGAAAGAAAGGTGTTTTTCTTTATAAAAGGAAATTAATTAATATTAATTAAACCCCTAATTTCAGGGTATAATGCACCTCAGCCTCTTCTTATCCTTCAGAAAGCCTGAACGGGGCATTCTAAGGTTTGGGCGCCGTCACCAGTGGCTCGAGCGGCAATACACCAAGGCCGCCTGAGAAGGGCGCTAAGGGGCGCACCGCGACGGGGCCTACCCGGGGCGGGGTTGTGTGTGCGTTGGGCTGTGTGTGGAAACGTTTCTCCTTCCCTCTTCATCCCTGCAGACCCCCCAAAACTTGTCTAAAACCGCTAATGTGTTCTGGGATTTATAGGAAAATTTATTATCTTAAAGATAAAATAAAATTTTACATTGTGTACAGCCTAGGATAGACTCTGAGAAAAAATGTAATTCTCCTAAATTATAAGGAACCATAAATCTGGGTAAGTTCTTGCATCATGGCCATATAACCTCGAGTCAACCTGGAAACCACAAGGGACTGTGGATTCTAAACAATAAAGTTCGAGAGAGCCTTATATCCAGAGGGACCAAATTCCTGGGTTTACTTAAAGTCCAAAAGAGGCAGGGGGTGGGAAGGTAGAGAGAAAATGAAGACAGGCAAGCTATTCATTTCTTATCACAGCGAGCCAATGTTAATTAAAACATCATTGCAAATGTATATCAGCAAGGAAACCGCTGCTGGTTCAGGAGGCTGCGCCTATATAATCATAAAGATATCTCGGTTATTTATCTACCGTTTGGATCTCACCCTTCGCCTCAGCAAGCAGGGCCCCCCCGCCCCCCTCGCCACCCTCGTTTTATTGCAGGCGCTCTGTACGGTCCGCCGTAAAGGAGAGGGAAACATGTGGGCCCTTGTTGGAACACCCGTAATGAATCCTCCCGATGTACTATTTCCTTCAGAAGTTATTTTTTATTTTACTGCAGCCTGCACGTGCCCTGCAATGAGCACTTGGGCAATATTCTTATTGGCGAAATGGCTTTGCAGGGTTTTTGCCTCTGAGGGAGTCGCTGATTGTCGCGGAGGCCAGCGATGAAGGGCGCTGGGTGCTGCCCTGTAGCCGGGCTCCCTGGCACGCTGGCCGCTTCCTGCACAAAGCGGGAGCAGCATGGCTTCCTGCCCGGAGCCCGGGGCGCCTTCCTGTTGTTTGCCTTTGTGTTCCTTTCCATGAAAGATTCGCCACCAGCGATTCCCACTCTCAGTCTGCCAAACTCCACGAACCTCCTCGCCGGTGAACGGACCAGAGGTTTGAAGCTGAGGGAAGGCCCCTGTGCCAGGCTTGGCCCACAGTTGAGTCCTGCTGGACGTGCACAGTTAAAAATTATTTTTAAAAGAATTTGTCAAGTTTAAAAATGAGCAGTTTTCACATAAAAATCTGGCTTATAGAACAGTTGTTGGATATTTTCCCCTTGACCATGGCAACCACGATGTGAAGATTTTCTGTTGAAAGAACACAAGACTTGGCCGGCGGGGCCCACCTTTCCGCACGACAGCCCCCCACCCCCGGCTGCCCGCTGGGAGGCGTTCGATGCCGCCTGCTGTGCAGGCAGGGCGACCACAGTCGTGGGGGCACCTGCCTGGCCCCCCCGGCGGCACTGGACTGGGCACCCGGAGGGCCCAGCTCTAGAGGCAAGGCATCGGAATGCTCGCTCGCTTTTGACTTGGCAGAAGGTTAAGCAGCGCGCCTCTGAATTTCAGTTTCATCCACGCTTCCTTAGAAGCGTGTGGGATCCCTTTTTTCAGGCATGCCCGACTCTTCTAGAAGAAGTTTTATTGTTGTAACGATTAGAGATAACGGGCTCACCTTCGCCGGCCCCCGACCCCAGCCCTGGGCCTAGTTCCACGCATTGCACGCGCTCTGTGAGCGGGTAAAGGAGTGGCTGAGACTCTTCTCAGCATTACACCTGGCAGGTGTATGAGGCTCCGTTCGAGAATCCTCTTCCCCCTGTTGGTCCAATGATGGCAGCTGGGTCTCCCCCTCATCACTCACTCCCTTGAGACCCAGCAGCAGGGTAGAGCACAGGAGGCACGCGATATGTTATTTGTTGGATAAATTAATTAGCTGACGCAATTTCAATAATGGTAGCTAACTTTTACTGAGCATGTATGAAATGCCAGGCACTTACCTAAGTACTTTATAGGCGTGAACTCAAAACTTCATTCCTATTTTACAAGTGAGAAAACCAAGACAAAAAGTTTTGCCTGACTTTGGTTACCTGAAGGGAGACGCCCCCGACCCATAGGCCTCCGAGGAGTCCAAACCCCCTTCTCTGGCCCAAGGTGG
The DNA here is from genome assembly GCF_021234165.1 of Pteronotus mesoamericanus. Lineage (NCBI taxonomy): Eukaryota > Metazoa > Chordata > Mammalia > Chiroptera > Mormoopidae > Pteronotus > Pteronotus mesoamericanus. The sequence continues at coordinate 4,543,715 of NW_026555086.1, read as the reverse complement.
CATACAGCGTTTAGGCCATGTTTTCAAGACCCTCTGCTCCCCGACTTTATGGTACTCCAGCTTTGCAGCCTACTCTGCTTCCAGTAACACCTAAATCCCTCACTCGTTCCTGCCACTGTGCCTTTGCTTTGGGTGACATCTTTGGCCTCGAATGTTTTCTCTCCCTTCTCTGCAAACCTTGGTCACCTGGGCACCCAGCTGTCAGCCCTGTGCCCAAGGAACTCTTTCCTGAGCGAGTTCTGGAACTCTGGTCTCCGTGCCCTCCAAACTCCAAGGCATTTCCTGCACAGGCCACGCAATCTGGCTTCTCCTGCTCAGCCTTTGGCCAGAGCCAGCTCACACCGGCTGGCAAGAGAGCCCCTGGCCCTGTGCCCCCGGCTCTCCACTCAGCGGTGGCCCTGTGGTGGCTTGCAGTGCCCACCTCCACGTCAGCGGTGTTCACACCACAGCAGATACTACGGGGACCTCTCCTTCCCTGTGAGGAGGCCGTTAAACATGTACCAACACAGCGCGGATGGCAGTGCACAGAATGCCTGTGTCCCCACAAAGGTCATCTGCTGAAAATCTAACCCCCAATGTGCTGGGAGTAGGAGGTGGGGTCTTAGGTCACGAGAGCGGAGCCCTGATGCATCATGGGATTACTGCCCTCATAAAAGGGAGCCCCTGGCCCCTGTTCTTCCGCGTGAGGGCACAGTGTGAAGTCAGCGGTTTGCAGCCCAGAAGACAGCCCCCCCCAGAACCCCACCCTGCTGCACCCTTTCTCAGACACCCAGCCTCCAGAACCGTGAAGAATACATTTTTGTTGGTTAGAAGCTCCCCAGCCTGTGGTAATCTGTCGTAGCAACCTGGACTGATGAAATCATCATCGGTCTGTCCTCTGTATCTCTATCCTGTGTCTAGTCCCGAGGGTGGCACACAGTAGGCCTTCAAGAATTGAACAAGTGAATGCTAAACGCTATCATGTGTTTGTAACCTTTTCTCCCAAGTGTAAAACACCATCAAGGCAGGATTCATGTGTTACACTCTCCATAGTGCCTAATAGCAAGGGGCACATAGTAGGTGGTCCATAAAGACTAATTATCAGCTAATTGCAGAAAGGAGTTTAATAATGTGTGATTTTAAGCAGAAAATCTACCTTCCTTTTCCTTTATGGTTGACAATGCCCAGAGCTCAAACCTAAGAAGCGAGGGACAGTTTTACAGTTCTTTAAAATAAACCCGAATCCTCTTTCAGCAGCGTCTTTAGACTCTTCGAGCAGCCCCACGAGGCTCCTTCCCTGCCCAGCTAGGAACACGATGGTGAGGTCCCATCTTTCAGCTGCAGGCTGGGCTCGATGCAAAGTTCCCATGCGAAGCCCTGCCTGCTCTGAGGGCTTGTTAATCTTGGCAGCTGGGAATCAGGCCACACGCCAGGGCTGCAGTGGGGAGCCAGCGCCTCCCCGCCGGCCCTTCAGACTCGGCGCAGGCTTGGCCAGCCTCCGCGAGGTGGAGGAGAGGCAGCTCTCCCACAGAAGGCCAGTGTCCAGTCCAGACCCACACCTGGCCACGCCGGGAAGGGGTGGGCAGCTGTCCCTTGAAGGGGCCATTTGCCTTTAATATTTTCCATGAGGAGTCTTCCTTCAGTGTTTTCCCATGATGTATGGAATGTGCAGAGTTTATGAAAGAAGCAATTAAGTGGGCAGAACCTGTAAATCAGGCTGATATTTGAAAGTATGCTCATTTACTGCTGTGCCTTTATAATGACTCCACTCAGCCTCTCCGCACCCCGTGCCCCCCAATGCCACTGGTTTCCCAGGGGTGCAGGGAAACCCTGGTTTCGGTGCTTCCACTCCTCCTAAGCCCCCCGTGTGCACGAGCTCTGAGGCACCCGATCCCAGGCTGTTTGCCTGCCTGGCCCTTTCCTGGTCGTTGTCAAAACCAGCCCCTGTACATCTTCTTCATCATGTACAAATCTGTGTACCTCTGTGAGCTCGCCAGACCTTCCAAATCTCAAGTTCTTGTGCCATACAGAGGTCTTTATCAAAAAATTCTAGCTGCTGTATAGATATTAAAGACTTTGGGGACAGAGGGGGTCTTTCAAAGCTCATCACCTTCCAAAAGCCGGGCCCTAAGAAAGTTATCTGACCCCCGAGGCACAGTTTTGTCATCAGTAAAAGAGCAAAATAGGAAAAACTCTACCCAGAAGGCTGTTAAGACATTTTAGATGAAATGATACCTTTACATTTTGAGTCTTTGGGGTAAGTCACGGTAAGACATACGAACTCCGAAGTCTCAGCGGCTTCACCAAATGCAAGCCCACTTCTTAGTCACATAATTGCCCGTTGAGTTTGGTGGGCAGCCTTCCCCCTGGTGACTCAGGTGCCAGCCAGGCAGCCCCGGCGCCCTAGGGCCTTGGAGTTCCCCCACGCAGGGAAGAGGCTCCTGGGAAGATGAGGCCTTCAGAAGACTCAGGGGGGCCGCTCTGACCGCGTTTTCCTGTGGGATTATTATTATCCTTGTCGCAGAGTTTCCAAGCAGGTGCCCCTCAGAGAGGAAGCGGCTTCGCTCCGCCCTCCTACTGGCGGGCCGACTGGGAGCAGACGGGCCGCTATGGAATTGCTGCTCCAGGTTGGTCTTCCTTAGCTGTGTGCGCAGGCCCTGGACCCCTGACCCTGTCATCCCAGCCTCTCCCACGAAGGCCACCTCCCGGCTGGCACTGCGCTGCCAGGGAGCGGAAGACGGTGAGTGTGCGTGTGCATATGTGCATGTGCGTGTGCGTGCAGGAGCGAGGCGTGCCTTTATAGAGAAGCTCTACTGGGGACTCATCTGCGGGGCTTCAGCTGGCGTGTGTGTGCTCAAAGGCAATGAAAACCGGGGGGGTTTGTGGACATGGGCACAGCGACAGTGACAGCAGCAGTAACAGCAATGATCCTATAAACAGCTCTTAAAGCCTCACTCCTCTCTGAGCCCCAATTTCAGGGCCCCGTCTTGTTTACTGTCCCAACTCAGCGAGGGGAGTAAAGCTGTTGTCCCTTTAGGTGCCTTGTCTCACGGGTCCCCAAGACGCTGTGTAAGATAATCGCCGCCGTCATCGCTTGCAGAGCACTCGGCCTGAACCAAGCACGCTTCCCAACGGTTTGTGTCCTAAGTCACATGCTACCCTGTACCACCGCCTTTTGGTAAATGTGGAAAAGAGGGCACCAAAAGGAGCGGCGACCGGCTAGACCCCCAGCCGGCCGGGCCCGCAGCGCATCCCAGCGAAGCCTGGCTCAGGGCCGCGCTCGCACTGGCCGCCCACGCTCTCTGTCCGCCTAGGGACACCTGTCTGGACCATCGCTTTCCAGAGGGCAGGGGACTCCCCTGGGTCTGCTTTTGTAGTGACTCTTCTATCCGTGCAGTAGGAACACCTCCAACATTTTTCTGTGGCGCCTGTGTAACGGCTGCGTTTTGAAGGCGCTTTCTGAGTGGAGTGTCTCATCTTCCTTCCCCGCCTTTCCCTCTGCGGAGCTGGGCCAGCCAGGGTCATTCTCTCCATCTCTTGGGTCTGCGCGTTAGTCGTGGTCCACGTCTGGATCACGCACGAATGCAGGTTCTGCCTCGGCGGCGCTGGGAGGGGCCCGGCTCTTCCTGACGCGCTCCCAGCGCTGCTGAGGCAGTTGCTCTGGGGCCGCACCCTGGGTAGCGAAGGTCTTGGCTCAGGCCCCCTCACCAAGCCTCATGGCACGGCATTCTGTGTGCGGCCGCCTCCCAGGGCTCAGAGAGCTCCCTGACCTTCCCCTTCAGTCCAGCTCTTGGCTCTGGCCAAGCAGGTTCTGTCAGGGGGGACCTCACTGCTGGGTGAGGCACAGGTGCCAGCAGGGCTCTCCTGGGCATATGAGGGCAGAAGGGGCCGGAATGCTCCCAGGTGCCCACGCCCTCAGGTCGTACCCACCTCCAGCTCCCAGCTCTGGGGCGCGCCTCTCCACTTCGGATCATCACTTGAAAGCACGCTTGCTAGTGCAACTCAGTGGCATTCTCCAAGTGCATGTTCCTCTCTCTCTTCTAAGTTACTTCTTTCTTCCCACCTATCATTACAACTTTTCTGTAAATCTGAAACTGTTCTAAAATATAAAGCTTAATTGAGAAAATGAAATGAAGACTTTTTGAGGTATACAAAAGCTAGGAGGAAACTCTTAACATAAGGTATGTTGAAGGAAGTCCTTAGGCAGAAGGAAGATGATGCTAAATGAAAATATGGATCCACATGAAAGAAGGAAGAGTTTTATAATGGGAACTATAGGCATAAATAAGTAAGTTTTTTCTTGATATTTAAATTTCTCTAAACAAAAATTAACACTAAGTAAAAATTGATAACAATGTGAGGTAAGTTTAATAACATAAAGAAATAAAATGTATGGTAACAATAGCATAAAGAATGAGGAAGGAGAAATAAAAGCACATGTTTAAAAAATTTTTTTTAATGCCACATGAGTTGGTATAATAGTACTTGAAGGTAGATAGTAATAAAAGTTAAAATGAACCATAAATTCTAAATCAACCACTAAAATTACAAAAGTTACAGTTGATAAATCAACAAAGATAAAATAGGAACTGTAAAAAAGACTTAATACAAAGGTACTCAAAAAAGAAGAACAAGAGAACAATGAATGAATGAAACAAATGGAAAACCAATAGCAATGTAGTATATTTATACCTAACTATGTCAATAATCATATTAAGCGTAAATGGCTAAGCATTCTGATTAAAAGGCAGAGATTGCCAGGCTGGATGAACAAGTAAGAACCCACCTATATGCTTCCTACAATAAATGCACTTTTTTTTTTTGGAAAAACACATGCTATTCTAAAACAGATAAAAAGAAAGATGGAGTGGTTATACTAATACCAAAGTAAATTTCAAAGCAAAGACTTACCAAACACAAAGAAAGTACTTTTGTAAAAATAATGGGGTAATTTCATTAAGTGGACTTAATCCTACAAGTTTATACACTTAGCAGTAGAGATTCAAAATAGATAAAGCAAAAACTGATAAAACTGCAAAAAGAAATAGAAAAATTTACAGTTACATTTGGAGATTCCAATACTCCTTACTAATTGGCATAACAAATAGAAAATCAGTAAGGATAAGCGATATAACAAATAGAAAAAGACTTTAAAAGTATTGCTAACCGACTTGCTCTAATCAATAAACTATCCAACGAAAGCAGAATTCCCATTGCTTTCTAGCGCCTGAGGAACACGTAGCAAGACCAGCCGCGGTCTCCCCAAGCCGACTGGCCCGCCGGCCAGTGCGCAGACTCCGAGGCGCTGTGCCTGCGCCGCCCCACACGGCGCTCTCCGCGCGTGACTTGCCCTCCCCTGCCCGCCCAGACCGCCAGCCCGGCTGACTTCCGTTCGTCTTCCGAAGCTGCTTGGTCATTACCCCCTCCGCGAGGCGCCCCCAACTCCCGCAAAGGCATTCTTTTCTCCGCTGCACGCTTCTAATACTTTGTACTTAGGTTCATCCTTGCTCGTATCACAGTATATGGAATTTCAGGTGTGGTTTTTCAGCCTCTCCCACTAGCTTATAAAGACAAAATGTAGGATAAAAGTTATGTTATTTTAGTGAATAGCATGCTATGATTTATTTATTAACAATAGCTATTGTTCACTAAATACCTATGATATGCCAAACACATACATTGCGTTCTTTCATGTAGAGACACTTTTAAGGAACATTTACTTAATAACTATCATGTGGGGGACATTGACATATTACATAGAAAATACCCCTGCAATACACTTGGAAGGAGATCTTGAGGGCAAGCCAGCGTGACCCTGCCAAATGACCTTTAGTTAGCAGACTCCCAAATAACTACAGTTTTCCAAATCAAACCAGTCAGCGTAAGGACAGCACTTGCCCTCACACAATGAGGAAATCATCTGAGTGTTAGGAAACATAGCTATCGACCATCTTTCTTCAACTTTTGCCTCCCCTGCCGCTTCAAGGCAGCAGTGTTGACTCTGTGCGGGTGTGGACACACGCTCCCGCGGGCCGTCAGAGCTGAGTCCCAGCGAGAGAGCTCATGAAGCAGGGACCACCCTCCGACCTCTCCTGCCCAATGAGAACGAATTACCCTATTCCGCAAGGAGGGATCTTTGTCATCAGTTCGCACAGCCATCCAATAATCCGGATTGCCTCTAACACTTCATCTTTCCCTCCTGAAGGAGAAACTGTCCTCGCAAAGGGACACCCATCGAGCACCTCACAAACTTTACATTTGATTGATCCGAGGCAAGCCAAGGAGAAAAACCAGATTTTTCTTCAAGCGTGCCCTTAAGTTGTCTGAATCCTTGTGAACAACATTATTCTCACCAGGAAAAATCAGTGATTTGATATAAGAGGCAGGCTGGGCTGCTTAGTCACATGATCCTAATGTCCTTTTTAATTTGACTATGTGGATCAAAAACGTTTGATTCATTTTTCTTGCGGCAGAAGTCCTAGATTATTGGGCTAGAAATGAAAACCATTTTTCTCCCTCAGGCAGGGAGAAAGAAAAACATTTTCCAAGACATGATACGTAACTGATTACAGTGGAAAGGTGCTTAGGAAAAAGCCCAAGGCAGGCAGCTACCACACAACACCAAGGGGGCAAGACATGACTGTCATGGCGAAGGACCACCGGGTCTTCCCTGATGGCAATACCAGGAGGGCCCGCCACGTAGACAGTCAGCGAAATGACTGGCCAGGTACCTCAGCCTCCTGGAGTCCAGGGGGCAGCAACACCTGCTGCGTGGTGCTGAGTTTCTACTTCAATGAGGTTCTTGTGTGACAAGACCTTAGGAAAAACCCTTCCCTTGGTAAACTCCCGGCCCCTGAGGCGGCTCGGTCTGGTGGCTCGGGAGCATTTGGGAACACATGGAACACTGAGTTTTTAAACTGAAAGCCCATGGCGGGAGGGGCACAATGCAAACAAGTCCGAAGTGTATAAATCAAGGCCAAGGCCAAGAAAGGTCTAGTCTCACTAGTGGTTTCCTTCTTGGTTTCCCCTCTATCGACAGACTGTTCGGACAGATCCTCTCTACCAATAACGTGTTTATTAGGTGACAGTTAGACTGTTTTCCCAACTGTAATTCCAACTAGAACTCCAGCTTGATGGTATAGCTCACCAGTGTCAACTTATCGTGGGTGAATATGTCCTCCCTCCTTCCCTGTCCAAGAAAGGCCTTTGTGACTCGCAGGCCTCTAGCCCCTACCCTCCTGGAACAAAACCGGGGTGCGGTTTCTGATGATCGCCGGGCAACTCCCCTCACCGCGCCATGGGCCTGTATTCAGAGAAGGCTGATCATCTCTCATGAGTCCGTGAAGTTTCACAGGGCAGAAGCGCGTCAGCACTTCGGCTTGCTGGCCCCGCGCACCATCCCCGGCACAGGGTGTATGCTTAATGACTCCTTCTTAAATAATTCTGTATTTACCTCATCTCAGGGGTTTCTGGAGGGAAAAAAGTAAATGAAATCACTTAGAAAATTTAAGAACATTCAATAAATACCATAAATGTATTTTATTTTCCTTATGATTTTCTCAATAGCATTTTCTTTAGCTTCGTGTATTATAAGAATAGAGTATGTAATACGTATAACATACTCAATGATTTGATTGACTCTGGTATTGGGAAGCCTTTCAGCCAATAGTAGGCTGTTAGTAGGTAAGGTTTTGGGGGTGTCAAAAGCTATGTAGGGGGTTGGAGCCGCTAACCCCCACATTGTTTAAAGGTCAATTATATAATCATTTTCAATTTCTGCAGCTAAAGATCTGAGTCTTCACAGCAAAGGCGAGAAAAACTAAAGGCCTTAGTAGATCAAAAAATGTTAGAAGCAGAAGAATCTATTAAAAATGCGGGAAACAAGAACTTGTTTTCCAGCTCCTGATTGTCTGGATAGATAAGGGAGCCACGGCCTGAGGAGATGTGCTGTCGTTGTGAGTAACATGTAATCTGTCCCGAGCCCCTTCCCTGTCCCGTGCACTGTTCTAAGTGCCTCACGTGTGTCACGTCTCTTACGCCTCAGCAGCCTATGAGGTGCGCTGTTGTTACCATCCTATTTAACAGAGGAGGGCCAGACTGATTCAGAAATTTGACCACAGTTTCCCACCTAATATGAGGTCCAGCCTGGATACATGTTAATCAAAAAGAGAGGGAAGCTTGGCCCAAGTGAGAGCCATGTTTGCGCACATCCCTCTCGAATGTTGTTATTTACGAGCCAGATGTTCCGTATTGGCACAAGCAGGGTCTGTCAGTGGAGGCAGAACCCTTCCATTCCTGTGATAGAATTTGAGACCCGTAAGCGAGGTTTCATCTGCATTAATTATTAGAATCAATTCCACTGTTTTTCTGAGAGAGATTTTCACAAATGCCACTTTCACAACCTACAGTTGTTGACTCCAATTTTAAAAATCGATTGTATCCTTGCCCTGTAAGGGTGTCAGACGCTGTGGAAGTATACATCTCCTCTCTGGGTTTACAGTCAGATCGGAAGGGGAATTCCCAGGCGACTAATTTAACCATTAGAACCTCAGGTTCCTCATCTGTAAGATGGGAATAAACACACTTAGCCTACCATGTTGCTATGAAGATTCAGCGATATAACAGTGATATAATGTAAAAGCCTGTAAATGATACTCATTATAAGGAACTCAAAAGATGTCCCTTAATCCCACTTATAGACGTTTGAAGTTACTTGGACAAGGTTTAGGCGTAACGTATCCCATTTCCAGACAGAGAAGAAAATTACATATTTCAAGGAAATACTCACTGTTTCAAGGGCTTCAAAACGTGAAGGTAGAAAGTTAAAAGTTATTGCTTATTTTTCAAAACAGTGTTCACCTGCAACTACCTGAATACCCTCCACTTGCAGGGTTTCGGACGTACCTTTGGCGACTTGGTTCCACGCAGCATGATTTCAAATCACATTAAGATGCAGATGTTCACTCGCTGAGGCCGCCCTCCCCCACCGCACATTCAGACCAGGGGGGGCTTCAGAATGCAGCAAAACACCCTCAAGAGCACATCGCCACACACCTGGCACACGCCAACACAAGCGTGATGATGTGCTCATGGAGGCCGGCGGTCACACGTGCCATTGTGGCTTCTGGGAACCTTACGCTCTAAGGCAAACACATGGGCATCTCATGGCAGGAAGTTTCAGAACAAATCAGACGCATACACAGTGAGACTACGTGAGAGACGCTTCTAATTCTCATTTCCCAAGTAATTGTTGTCCTGAATTAAAACATGGTCTAAAGATTTTCCAGTAGAACAGAAATAGGTAAGCAGAATCTAAATTCTCCCATTAATCTGTGCTTCTATCACTAGTGACTACAGGCTGTTCTCATATACGTGTACACGTGTGTGTACACATATATAGTGAATGTGTACATATATCGTGAACATATATGCAAACATATAAACACAATCATCTTTTATTTTTTAAATAAATTTTAAAATTTTATTTTCAAATAAATTTTACATTTTACATTTTGTAGCTTGCATTTGTCACTTGGAAATCTGTCTTTGGAGGAACCTTATCTTTTCATTTATTGGAGCCTTTGGACAGAAGGAAAAAATTGGTAGGCGTGTGAGTTAGGTTTCCATTACTGAGTCAATTGATTAGAAAAGGGGCAGACGAGGGGAGAGGGTCTGAGGGGGACACACCAGGCAGAGCCTGGATAAGAAATGGTTGTGAGCGAGGGCATGACATTTGATAACAGAATCAGGGAGAGAGATGAGGGTTAAGAGATTCAATAGCAGCCTTCAAAGCACTAAGTCAACGTCGTGCCCTCACCCAGCATTTAAACCTGGGCTGACTGTTTACACAGTGTCTGGGGCTTCAAATAGGAGCTTTGATCTCACCAAGGAAGTGACCAGGTGGCAAAGGATGAGTCCCATCTTTCCAATAGTCCCAGGCTGGGCCCACCACTCCAGTGGGAAATAAGTCAGAAAGGAAGGGAAAGGGGCAAGGAGGGAGAAGGAAGAAACTTGCCCTTGTTTTTTTGGTCAGTGAACACAGTGGAAATGGTTTGCTAGCTCAAAAAAAAAAAAAAAAAAAAGGCTCAAGTCCCTTTTGCACCCACTGCCTTTCAGTGTTGAGAGGGAGATGGGGTTTCGTGTCTCTCTGTCAGCGTCCACTGTGAGCCGAGAAAGAGCCAGGGAATATTTTTTTAGTAGAAGCTCTTCTGTAAAGAAAGCGGGGACACAATAGCCAGCTGTCACAGCCGGCTGATATCTACCTTTGATCAGCCAAATGAATGTCGCAGGCATTTCTTATAGAGAGGAGATTGCTTATCGATCTATATCAAAATATGCATGCTAATCCCGGACAGCCGAGAGTATTTTCAAGTGGAGTTAATAATCTGATTGCTGCCCTGTCTGGAGCAATTCTCTGAACTCGGAGCTCTAATCAGTCCGGGGTCTTGCAGTCAAATGTACTTTGCTGTTTAAATTTGGATTTGTGACATTGATTGAGGAGCCCTTGTAAAGGTGTTGACAAATCAAATTGTTTGTTCCAGTAGTGTTTTGCCAGAGATCAAGTCCAAAGTAATACGCACTGAATTTGTTCATTACTAGTAGGGTGGAAGGAATGATAAAATTCACCTGCGTCATTATCACAGGCACAAGCCCCATCAAAGGTAAGTGCTGTCTGAAGAAAATGCAGTTTCGTGGGCGCTCCAGCGAGTTGTCCCGGGGGGGCGGGCCTTCTGGGCCTGATGATATTAGATATGTTTTAAGAAAAAGGAGCAAATAAATTTATTCCATGTTTGAGACCAGAGCATTTTGTTTGTTTAGTTGGAGAGCAAACAAAGAGATGGGCAGATAGGTGTCCCGCATTATTTGAAGAAGCCCTTGGCCACCACGTCTGTGTAGATGCAGTAAGAGGCTCCGTCCACCCGAAGAGGAAGTGACAAAGGAGAAAGGCAGCTGGGTCCCCAAGGTCGGCCCCTGTCCTGAGGATCAGTGGGCCCTCTTCCCCTGTCCCCACCAGGTGCCTGGAGCTGGCACGGGTGGAAGTCGGTCTTAACGCCCCAGTCTGTGTGTGGGGCTCACTTCGCAGGCACCGGGGACTGTCGGAGGCTGGGCTGTCCCTGCAGCCCAGGGCTAGATGGAGGGCTGGAAGTTGTCTTTGGAGGTGGTAGTGGGGAAGTGAGGCGGGAAGCGAAGGACTCTGGTACGGAGCGCCTTGGTGGGCAGGCCAGCGCTGCGGCCACCCGCGGCCCCGCCCCACGGAGGACTCCGGAAGAGCAGGAAAGGGAGGAGGAGAGAGTCCGCGACCCCATGGGGGGCAGAAAGGCGCTGAGGGCGGGGAGAAGCTCCCTGCTGAGCAAGTTTGTGGGCTTCCCTAGGACACTGAGCTCCTGAAATGCTGCTGCTTGTGCTGGTAGGTGCTGTTCCGGGTAGGAAAGGACTTGCCTGCCAGCTGAGTTTATGGGGACCGGATGCTATTTATACTTTACTCTCTCACATCACCTGACCACAGTTAATAAAAATACCATTAATAACAATAACATTATCTGCTAACATAGGTTGTGTACCTTCCATGTGCCAAGCACTTTTTTATGTGTTTAAATACATTATCTTAATGTTTTTTAACCTGCAGGTCATAAGATCTAAAATAACTTACTGAGTTTCCTATGAAATAGTAGAGGACAGAACAGAATAGACTAGGATAGAGTGGAAAATATCAAAGGGCATAATCCATTGTAAGGATCAGATTTCTTTAATAAAAATTCTGTTTCAACTGTGTGTGTGTATAGGCACATGAACACACTTTAGGGTCACAGTGTAAAATATATTTCTCACGCTGAGTCAAGGACAGTTAGAGACAGACTAAATTTTCTTCTTTAAATCCTCTAAGAATTCTGTGAGGTAAGAAAGCTGACGTTCCAAGAAGTTACATGAACCTACACAGGTCCCCACCGTGAGCAAGCGATGGAGCCAGGGTTTGAACTCACCCACAGAATGCTTGCCTGCTCCCCTCACAGCAGCTCTAACCCAGTGGACTCTTCACAGCAAAGAAAACATAGACCCTGTGAGCTGCGCAGCGAGCCTGCCCCGGGAAGCCTCCAAGACCATCTGCTCGTCCAGAAGGCTTCCAACTGTTCTTTTCATGTTTGTAAGGCGAGTTTGGTAACAAAACCCATTTACTATCAAACTGGAAGACAGCAGAGTGCTCCCTGGCATTGTAGCGTTGTTGATGTCGCCTTAATTTATAACATGGCAAATGGTTCGGCAGATGGCATTTAATATATTCCCAGACATAAACACAAGGCTTAAGTTGTATGTGGTGTATGTTCCTGAGCTTCCATAAACTCTGTAGGGGGTAAGACTATATCTTCACCCCACCCCCGCCCTTCTGCCCGGGAGCAGCGTTAACCATTCAGAGACACGGGCAGGACGCGCAGAGAAGGCCCGGCTTCTAAGAAGAGTTACCAAGCGACTTACGTGATGGGCTTTCTGACTCGTCCCCACGGCACTGGCCTTGGGTCTAGGGGAGGAAGACCCCACAGAGGTGAAGTGCCATCTTAGTCACGTCATATCAAGGGTGCACACTGTCAACATGCCTTACTGCTGTTGATGGTTTCCTCCCCTAAGCTTACTCTTTCCCGTCTTTCTCTGCTCTTCTCTCTGGAAGGAAGTCACTCTGTGTAGCCCCCCAGCCCCCCTAAGGAGCAAGGAGTGAGGAGCTTCACGCCCTGGTGACGGGGTAGCTGCAGGATTTATTTGGAATTCTTCTGCACGGGAGGTTTGGCTCTTCTCCTCAGTTTATTAATTTATTCAACTATTTATATCAGCATGCACTCATGAATATTTATTTTATACTTTGAGTTATAATCCAATACTTTTTCTTTATTTTCTTTTTCTCCAATTCTTTCGGCTTTGACGGCTGGGCACTCTTTAACTTGGCTCCTGTGCTCCTTTGAAATATGCCGATCTGTGTGTGTGCGCGCGTGTGTGTACTATCTTGCTTTCTGTCCCTAAGAGATACTCCAGGCTCATATTATTTATTTCACACCCTAGTCCAAGAATCAGTCATTGCTCTAAGAAGCCCAGGTTACTTTTATTGGAGGATGGTATTAGAAACCAAGATCTGAACATTAGATGTGTGTGTAACTACTGGGGTGTCATTGCCTCTGAACCCTTCCAGCTGATGGAGCAAAGAAATACATGCATACGTAGTAACCAGCGTGTACACGTTCCTGTAAGCATTTCTGTATAAAACCATCTCTATCTACTTTAACATAAAAATGTGTTGTTACCAGTATCTGCATCTCTGACTTATCACCGCATGGCCCATCCGAGTCTCCTCCCCTTCCGTAAATTCCCACTGCGGCATCGAGGGCCCTGCTTCCCCGCATCCACCACCCCTTTCATCCATTGCTCCGTCCCGATGTGCACGTGTAGCACCCTGAGGACGTTTAACCTGTGCGCCAGTGGGAAACGGTGATCAGTGAGCGCACAATGCTCCTGCGAAGTTCCTTTGCTTTTACCCCTACGGACACCGTTTCCAAAGTCGCCGAGGCCAGCGCCCCAGTCCCTCCCATGACACGGTTTTATATGTTATTGTAATGTTGTCAGGGTCTCTTATTAGGCTCTGCATTATCTCCTGGGAGTAGAATAACTAGATCATATGATAAGCATTAAGTTTACCTTTTTTAGAAACCGCCACCTCATGTGCATTAGTGCATTCATGTGTCACAACCCAATTTCAAGAGCATTGGGAGACGTTAAAAACCAGCGTCTTCAAGCTGTTCCTTGACAGAGGAGGAAAGTGGTGCCACCAGCTGGAACCGCTGGCCTCGGGGCTCGAGAAAGTTCAGGTCCCAGTCACATGCGTTCCCCTCCCAAGTCTCCTCTCCTCTGGGAGGGGACATCTGTTTCTAGGTTACAGGACAGAAGGGCTATCCCTCTCTCGTGTGCTTCTGCCCCTTCTTTTCATGCCAGTGGATTCATAACTTTATCATTGATTGTTGGGTTTTCAAATTCATTCTATGCCATTTTCAATGACATAGCATCTAAAATATTGCTCCAAACATAATGCTTTTGGGAAACCCTTCAACTCATGTGCTCTTGTTCTGAAGATGCTGGGATTTCTGTGAGTTACGGCAAAGAAAAAAAAAAGTGCGTTCTTGCTTTTGTCCCCTCCTGAGCGTTGCGCCTCTCGCGGCCTCGCCCGAGAGTCATTTCTTTTCCATTCCTCTCCTGTCGCTCAGACTGAAGGCTTCTATTGAGCGTCTGCCCTTTTTCCCTGAGTTCATTTGGGTAATGGGGACACGTTTTAAAGTCAACAATGTTTCTGTTTTCCTTTTTGGTGAATTCCTAAAACTATCTTTACTTTTTTAACCTAGGGAACGTTTCAGTTTCTTTCTCATTAAAGATCTTGATGGTCTGAAAGGCAAGAAAACATTGACACGGTGCTCATAGGTTGATGTCGGTACTTATGAACCAGCGCAGGTGAGGGCGGCCGTGGTTCCATGATGACCGTGACCGCTGCATGCGGTGGACACACCCTCCTGCCCCGTCGGTCCCTGCCTGCCCCCTCCCGCTCTGTCCTTCCACAGCCACCACATGACTCAGCTTTTCTACGTGTGTATGTGCACATACACACACACACCCCTACATAAATACAAGTGTAAATGTAAATACAAATACCGGGTTGGTCAAAAAGTCCGTATGGTTTTTTCCTTAAAGTAAGACAGATTTTTCATTTTTACCTATAAGTTTATTGATTTGGATATTTTGAGCATGTTGCTATCTCCCACATGGTATAACATTGATACTTCTCAATTAATGTCTTGATGTTATTGCTGTCAACTTCAGCGGGTCCACCCGACCGCGGAGCATCATCCAGCAAGAAATCTCCAGCACGAAACATCACAGACCAGTCTTGACACGTTCGATCAGTCACAGCACCTTCCCCACACACGGCACAAATCTTTTATTGCGTTTCAGTTGTGTTTTTACCTTTCTTGAAATAATGAAGCATAATATGCTGAAAATGTAGTGTATTTTTGTCCATCTTCAATATTAAAATGGCTACACAAAAATTTGCCAATTTTCATAAGTTTTTTTTAAATGCACGTTGATACAACATGCTGTCACAATACAGACTAGCAAAGTTGTTTTGAATGTAGTTAGAGACAACTAAGAGCTACTAGAGCCAGGGTATGAAAAAAGAACCAAAAAAGCTTTTTGGCCAACCCAATAAAAACAATGACTAACACACCTCTCTAGCCTAGAACAGGTCAGAATGAAACGCAATAGTGGTTAACTGCTTATCTCCAAAGTGTGAAAAGCTTAAACCCTGGAAAACACAAAGATCATCCATTTTAGTGTGGGAAGAAAATAATAGTGTTTCCATCTTTATCTTTATCTCATTATGTTCATATTTCCATTTCGAGGCATGTTTTTATCAAGTAGATAGTACAGCCATACATGCAGATCATTTATACATGAATGACTAGATATCAGTGGACATGCAGCCGCTCACCCACGTTCTTCATAACGGGGAGTGCAGTCACCAAGCTCGATGGTTGCTGTTCTCTGGAGGTTGCCTGGGGCCACCGCAGACCCACCGCACCGGCTGCCCGCTGGATTCTGGGGATGTTTTGGAACCTCGCCTGCCCTCCACATGTCATCTGTGAAATGGGGCGATAGGAATGTTGCTAAAGCTGGGTGGGGCTGAAAGCTGACCCTGTGCGTGAAGGTCAGGCCCTGGGCGGGCGAGGTAAGGGAGGCCGCTTGGGGTCGGCCCCTGGCTTCATCCTGCCCCACACGCAGCGCTCGGCAGGTCCCTGGCGCAGGGGCGGCTCGGTCACCGGTGGCCGCCAGCCCCGGTACTCATTCTCTCGTCAAAGTACCGCCCATGAGGCCCGCCCCCGACCCTGCCCCAGGAAGCCGGAGACAGTGATCGTCCTGTGCCCCTGGTCCCTGTCGTTCTGAGAGGAGCCGGGTCAGCCCTTCTGGAATGAGGGCTGCACTCCCGCCGGGCCCCGCGCTGGAGGCCGGCTCTCCGCACATCAGGCGCACTCTTAAACATCTGTCTGTGGCGTGATTTATTCTATTTTAAAATGAGGTTTTCAAACAACTCACTATCTTAATTTTAGCAGTTCAGCTCCTTTGTATGCTAACAATACCAAACATGCAAATGAGCTACCACTTTGCTTTCGAGCAAAAATGTTTCTGTGCAAACACTTGATTTTATAACGCACTTTGCAGCTTTCTCCTATAATTACTTGTTAAATCTATATTTGACTTTGTCTGAATGGTTGCATTGCAAGGCTGTTTTTCTCGCCTCTCGCTCTGGCTGGTTCATCTTCCCCCTGCCCGCCTGTCTGCCCGAATGGGGGACAGTCCCCGGGCCCGCTCCAGGCTGAGCGCGGACCCCAGGCGCATGCCCGGGGTCAGGCCCTGGCTGCACCCGGAGGCGCCGAGGGCTGCATGGTAGGTCAGCTTCATGCCCCAGGTCTCTCTTCTTCCTCGGACCAGCAGATTAGCCATGGTGTGTTCTTCTCACGCTGATAGCAGCAGTGCCAGACGGCAAGGTTTTCCGGCCCCTGCCCGCACCGTGTCTTCTGACACCCAAAACCAAGGGATGGCAACTTTATTCTTCCCATCGCGAGGCCAAAGCAAGTCGCGTGGCCAAGTTCAATAGCTGGGGGTGAGGAAGAATATTCCTCCTATGGCAATGAGGGCAGGGAAGATTTTTCGGCAAACACCTGACCCACCGCAGGTACAGAAAGCCCCCTGCGGGCGCACCTTAGAGCCGGAGCGTTGGCCGTTCATGCAGGGAGGTTCACTGAGTGCCTCCTTTACCCTGGTCACGGCAGGTGCACCAGCGAGGTGAGAGCATGAACCAAAGGCAGCGTGAGCCCAGCTCCCGGTCTGGACTAAGGAGGTGGCTGAGGCCAATGCCAAGCGCCGCAAACCCCTACAAATTATGGGGCCTGAGGCACATTTGATCCTGGAGCCCACATTGAATAACAGAATACGGAGACATGCGCACAGACTGAGGAACGAAAGCGATGTTTATTTAGACCAAGAAAAGGAATCATGAGAAAATGCTAGTTTTAAAAAGCTAACAAGTGTTTAAAGCCCACGGCATTCAGGAGAAGAATATTTTAATTAATTAACTTTCTGGGACACGTCTCTAATCCTTTTTCCCTCTAATTTTGGGTGTACACTCATTGCTTCTGCCCGAGATGATGGCTTTGTAGCATTTTCTATAAAAAGAGTCGAAAGGTAATCCAGTATGGTTGATCAGAATAACAAAACACGATGCTTGCGAATGCATAAAACATGCAACTTCACAGGTAACTGTTCTCGCTAAAGGGTGCAGGTTTGCGCTCTTCAAATACAATATTTCTGATAAATTATATTTCGTGGATTCTCATATAAATTATGGCGGGCCCATAATTATCCTGTCAATAAAATTCTGCTTTATTTAGTATATTCTGACAGGAAAGAGCTTCTGTTTTGACTAGGAACTAATGTGAACAGAAATTTCTGCCTATAACCGCGCACTTCTGAGGCAGGCAGGCTTTTTCAGAGCCTGGCTTGAAGGGCTCGCTACTCTTCAGTGTGGTTCTTCTGTCCCGCTGACGCTGGAGCCCCGCACCTCAGGGCACATCCCTGTCTCCACAGTGTCTGTCTTTGCACTTTCACGTCCCAAGGCGGTCAGCTGGCCCCGGGGCACCAAACACTAGCTCCCTGTCCCGTGGGCTGGGAGGACATCCCCCTGCATACGAGCCGTGAGCAGCTCCCCGGCCCTGGCAGCATCCCCGCCCCCCCCCCCCCTCCCCGCCCCGCCCCGCCCCGCCCCGCCCCGCTCCCGTCCCAGCAGCGTCCTCCTGCGCAGCTGCCGAAAACCCCCGTAGCCGCCCCACCCACGGTCAGGGGAACGGAAGGGGAGTGGGAATGGAAAGGGAAAAGCGGTCTTACCCAGTTGAGGTTCAAAGATCTAATTTTGCAAATTTTACAGAAACATGTTATCTCCGTCCACATCCTGGGCGGCTTGTAAACAGCAGGCATTTCTTGCTCAGAGTTCTGGAGGCCGGGAAGCCCAAGATCAAAGCGCCGGCAGGCGGTGTCGGTGAGGCCCGCTGCCGGGGGCCGTCCTCCAGCCCAGCCTCCCGCGGCTGGGGCTTGCCCAGGCCTCTGGCCTGAGCGCGCTCCCCCCGTGCCGGACTTCCTAACCTTCCCCAAGGCCTCATCCTCTAGTGCCAGTGCCCTGGGGGGTAGGATTTCAAAAAATGAATCTTGGGGGGGCACAGACATTCAATCCCTAGCACATGTGACCACGTGTGGGCTGAAGCTGTGGGAGGGACCTGCGCAAGGGAGGGGCCCTGAGAATCCAGCCTCGTTAACTTTACAGTGAGTCCAAACCTCCGCAAGATCTGCGGACGCGGACTTCCATCCTAAGGCGGCCTCATGCCCGGGGGGGCCCTCGCAGGAGTTGCTCCTGTGGTATGTGCTGGAACCCCATGGAGGGAGCCTCCAGAACCTTCTCTCCCTCTGGGTTCTATCATAACCTACTTGTCCTATCCTCCCTCTCTCTCTCTCTATCTCTCTGCCTCTTTCTCCACCTCTAACCACTGGCCTTATAATTTGTTCTTCCTTTTGGCTCTTGCTTGCCCTCTAGATTGGACAGTATAACCCATGTGTTCTCGGACAAAAGCCTGACCCAGGTTGCCCAGCCCCCAGCCTTCCCCCCGCGAGAGCTCTCGTGGGGACGCGGGACAGCTCTTCCCGGGCGAGCCTCTGATGACTCGGATGCATGTGGAAAAATGCTCCAGCTCACTGGGGATCCGAAAATACAGATCAAAAACGACAACGCCATAGTATAGGCAAAAATAGCGTAGGTCCCATAGTATAGGCAAAAATAAAAAGGGCCTTTATTGGATTGTCCGTGAAAATTCATAATGTGCATAACCAGAGACCTAGGTACTTCAGAGAGCCTATTTTACAGAAATGTACTCAACTTTGCTCAAAGATGTATTCTGAGGATTATTTTAATTGCAACATTAAAATAGTTAAAAAAAAAAAAAAGAATAGTTGAGGCAATATAAATGTCTGTCAATGAGAAAGGGTTAGTTAAACAAATGATGGTTCCTCCATATTGTGGAATAGTCTGCAACTATATTTAAAAAACGACTCTTCCGCCCTGGCTGGCGTGGCTCCGTTGGCTGGAGCATCACCCCATGAAAACCAAAAGGTTGCAGGTTTGGTCCTCGGTCAGGGCGCCTATGAGAGAGAACCGATCAATGTTTCTCTCCCTGTCTTTCTCACCCTCTTCCCCTCTCTCTCTCTCAAAAAAAGGGGAAAAAAAGGCTATTCTGACCTAGAAATAGCCCCTAGACATATTAATATGTGAGAAAATCAAGTGTAAGCACCAAGCATGTAGTCTGGTCCCATTTTTCATGGATTAAGAACTTAGAACAAATTCATTAGCCTCCTGAGATCTCAGTCTCCTCTTTTGGAGAGAATTCCTCCCTCTTCCCAGGTGCTGGCAAGTTAAAAGGGACAGTGGATGTATTTGATTCCTAGGAACTGTAAGCTTCTATGTAATCCACTGTGTAAGATTCATTGTTTGAAAGGGAAAGCACTCGAGGGCCCAGGTGCGTCCCATGGGACATCTAATTCCTGAAGTCGTCTCCTGTCGAGTAAAGGTTTCGTAAGTGCATTGCTTTGCTTTCCGCTGGAGCTGTCACGAAGCACAGGCAGGCCCAGGCACACCTAGCACAGCGCCTGGTGCTCAGTAGGGATTCAGGAAGCAGTTGTGGGGCGAGTGACTAAGTCCCCGAATGGAGGGAGGACAGCTGGGCGGGCGGAGCCGGCTCACAAGCCGGTGCAGGGCCTGGAGGCGCTGCTCACGCGGCATCACGCTGCCGGCCTGGGGCGGCGGGCGACCTTCACCTTGATGGCCTCTCGCCCCGTTATTTACATGATCCTCAGGGCGGAAGATTCAGGGAGAGGGACAGAACAACAAGATGGAATGTGCTCTATGACTGCAACTGAGAGGGAATGAAATCTGTTTAGAGATGAATCCTGAGAGGCTCATCCACACTGAAAACTGTTGGTTGGTTTCGTGGGGTGATACTGTGCGTACATTTGTTTGTTTGTTTGTTTTAATTCTGGGACTGTTATAATGTTTCAGGCAATATACATTTTACTTAGATTTCTTTTAAAGCGTAACATCTTTGCATTAGAAAAGAAATAGGTACTCATTATAGAAAATTAGGAAACAAACGAAAGGAAAGGAGATGAGAAATGTATTCCCAGGCCCGTCACCAAATGATAATCACTATTAATAGGTTGTGTCTTTCACTGAAGTCTTAGTACTTTTTACAGTGTTTTGGGGCAGATATTACACATATTTGAGAACTATGCGTATCATTCCTCCTAACCTCCTCTCTCACCCCACCCTACCCCCAACGTAACAGCAAAAACGTTAAAGAGCTTTTGTTTTTGGTTCAGAGCTTATGTTTTGGAGTCACTGAGTTCTGGCTCCGTCACCCAGCTATCCGACATCGTCGGCAAAGGACTTACTCTCTCTGAGCTTTAGTTTCTTCAGTTGGGAAACAAGGATGTTCTCAGTATATGTTTCAAAAGTGACCTGTTTCATGTAAACTGTGTAGCTCAATCCCAGACACGTAACAGGTGCTCTAGAAGGAGCGATTTGGGAACAAAGAATACATGAATCAAGCTGCGGAACTCGACCTGGTCCAGGAGATCAGGGAAGGCTTCCCAGAAGAAGTGGCATTTGGTCTGGGATCTGAAGGCTGAGCAGTTCACCAGGCAGAGAAGGGGACAGGGAGTTGAGGGAGGATGACAGAGCGGAAGGATCGTTCTCGGTAGTGGGAACAGCGTGCGTCCAAGTTCAGAACATGGGCAGTCAGTCAGAAGCAGGCGGGATGCCAAAGGAGGGCGGTGAGAAATGGGGCCAGGGCAGAAATGGAGGCGTGATGCGCAGAGGGGCCGGGAGGCCAAGGGAGCCCCTGACGGGGAGCTGGGGCTCGGTCCAAAAGCCATGGGGGCGCGTCAGAAGGCTTGAAGGAGAGAAAGATCTGGTCGGGCTACATTTAGGCGAGCGCACAACCTCCAGCGTGGGGCAAGGACTGGGGAGCAGGGCACAGTGGGAACAAGGAGGCCTCACAAGGAGCTGCCGCCTGTTCCTGGCAAGAAATGGCTGGAGCTCGAGCCCTTCGGTCCGGCCACCGGTCTCTCGTCACAAGGAAACAGACAACCACATCATTTCATGACTGGTTGCTGCCCAGCGCTTTGCTTCTGGTGGGCCTGGAAATGCACCTCGCTCACCCTACCCGGAACGTGCGGCTGTTCCGCGGGCTGAGCTGAGGGCCGGGGGCCATGGCCTGCCCAGCCCGAGAGAGGCACGAAAGGGCTACAGTTGACGGAGGGGCAGGTTGACCTGCAGGCCTGCAGCGAGCACCTTAGGTTTATATTCCAGACCACCAGCCACTATAATTATACATGAGCAGGCCCCAGAAAGGCACAATATAGATGCTCGCAGCCAGGGTCCCTATTATAAAGGCCCCGGCCCTGGTTGGTTATTAACTATACTGTACGAAGCCTCATAAACACCTTTTTACACATACAGTGCAACCTTTCAATACAACAATCAAATGCTTTTCAACAAATTACAGTCTCCTAGAAAAGGGACCCTTGATTGCTTCCCAGAAAGAGGTGGAAGGAAACTTTAGACAGGACTTGTTGGAAGCCTGATGTTTAGAGCCGTGTTGGCTTTGGGCTGGAAACGCCAGCCTGCGGGTCAGGCCTTCAGCGGCTCTGGGGAAATTAGTCCCAATTAATGCAAACCTGGCCAGAGGGGGGAAAGTCAGAGCACAGAGATTATTTCACCAACCTGATCTACTTTGCAGGTGAGCTTACTGTGCTCAGAGAAAAATAAAGCAGCCACCCGCCCAGGTCACCTGGGAACTCAGAGGTGGGACAGGGAGGGGGCCTTCAGGCCCCGCAGCCGCCGTCTCCTCGGGCAGCTGACAGTGCCGTTCGGATCCTGTCTCAAGCTGACGTTTAGTCCAGACTTTGTCATCTTGTAAAAAGAATGCGGAGCCCTTATCCCCAACACCTTTTCCCTTCCGTACACTTTCTCTCATGCCCCTAATCAAGCAAATTATTTCTTCTCTTATAAAAATAGATCTTTTAGATTTCATAGACCAGTAAAATTTACAGACCTAAGGTTGCACACTTTTTATTTTGCCCAGTAAGGACATTAAGGAAAACAAGCTAACAAGACAGTGACCTGAGAATGCGTGCAATTTGCAACCACCAGCTTTCGAACAAGGAAAAATCATTATCCAAGGAGAAGGGGGAGAAAAAGAGGGGACGAGAGAGAGGTGAGGAAATGAGCAATTGTATCGGCGGCTGCGTGGGGTGGGTGGGGCTCTAGTCTGACTGCAGACGGGCAAGAGAGAACTTTCTGGGGAGGTGGAGATATTCTCCGTCTTGATTGCAGTGGTGCTTGCGTGAGCGTACACAGTTGTCAGCAGTCATTGGTGTTCAGCAGGAGGTGTCCTCCTCCTACACAACCCGAACGAGGCAGGATATAAAGGATAAAAGCCCCACGTCCTTTCTGGTCTCAGGCTGGTGTCTGAGTTTGGGGCTGGATGGAGAGACGTGAGGGGAAAGCGTGCCAGCGTGGTTCCCTGACGCAGCTCCGCCCCTGGGCCGCCCACCCACCCTGCACCCGAGAGAGCGCTGGGCCAGGGAGGCACCTGCTCAGGGTCCCTGGCACAGGCACGCTCAGCCCCCGTGTCCTCCCGAGAGCTGGGGCCCCTCCCGTGCGGGCTTGGTTTCGGTTTTCAGCAGCCTGGGAGGCGCGCCCGCTGCATCTCTGTCATCCCGCGCAGAGAGCGTCCGGGATGAGTGTTCCCCAGACGCCGGAAAAAAGGTCACAACCTGGTGAATCACCGCCCACCCGTCTTTCCACCAGAATGTAAAGTAAACTTAGGATGATTTGCAAAAAAAAAAAGGCTTTCAGCACTACATAAAACCAAACCTGAACAATTGACAATGATAAAAATCAAAACTAGTGAGCCTTTCTACTGTTCCCAGGGGTGAATGGTGGGACTTCCCTCCCTAAAGCATGTCTTGAGAGGTCAGGCCCTCCCAAGGCCAAGGAGACCTAAGTAAAGCCATTGAAGCTGGCTTTCTGGCCTTCGCTCATTTGCTTATAGAACAGGAAGCTTACAGGCAGGTGACCGATGGCTGACGGAGGCACCAGAAAGACCTGGCTACAGATTCTGGCCCTGACACCTGCGCTGAGCGACACCGGACTAGGAGCTTCACCCTGATTAGCCCCCATGTCCTCTGCTGTAACTGGGGATCACAACAGTGACCTCACAGAGATGCCGTGAGGGCAGAATAGGGGGATGACACGCAGTCGCCGGCTCAGTGACCGGCGCCCCACGACGTTCTGAGTAGATCCTTAGATATTATTGTTGTTTCTTCTGCACATTTCTCCAGGCTTCCTGGCAGCCGGTAGGAATGGGAGAACTTACACAAGGCGGAGCGGGGCTCCTGGGGGCTCGGCGTCCTCGACTCCAAAGCAGTGAGGGCAAACTGAGGGGCGCGCGTGGAATGCCTGCCCCTGCCCCGGGCACACCGCAGGCGCTCACGAAATGGGGGCCGCGGCTGCGACTGCGTCGGCGGGAAGCTCAGCTCCCTGCTGGCCAGTGTGGCCACGGGCGAGTCCCAGGAGAGGGTCCCTCCTCCCGGGCACCCCGTTTTTGTCCGTCAGTACCCATGTCCCTGAATTTTCCCAGGGGTTCAGTAGGAGCGACGGGACCCTGAATGCCCAAACAGGTCGTAAAATCAGAACGTTGCTGTTTCAGTCCCGCTGGTGGTAGGCGCCCCGGCCGGCTGCGTCGAGCCGCACTCTCGGTGCCCGGGACAGTGTCCTGCACGAAACAGGTGCTCAGTAAATATCGGCTGAACGAACGCATGTGTTCACGCATAAAAGAGCGTGTGCCGTCGGGCGTGTGACGCCGTTGGACTTCTCTGCCCAGCCAAGTGGGGTGACCTCGCAACACTCGGCGAAGGCCGGGAAGCAGATATAAATGTGAATTCTCAAGTGCGTGGCTGCGGTTAAAACTCCAAGCTCGGTAGTGCTTTGCCTAGAGATGGAGCCCCTCTGGTCTGGCTTTGGTGCGGGTTCCGGCAGATGGAGGGACGTGCACACGACATCTCTGTCACCCTCAGAGTATTTCACAGAGAGAACGTCCCAGGATCAGTGTCCCTCAAACGACGGAAAAAAAGGTTACAACCTGGTGAATCGCCACCTCCCCCAAACCAGAACGTAAAATTAAACTCAGAATGATTTGCAAAAACCGGCTTGCAGCGCTGGAGCACACCACACCAACCCCAAACAATGGACAAAAATAAAACTCAAAACTAGCAAGGCTTGCTGGCGTCCCAGGAGACTTTCTTATTTACACTTGCGTTTTAAGACTCTACAAGACAACAGGAGCACTCTAATTGGAGCCTGGGAGGAGGTACAGAATGGCCAGTCGCTAGTAAAACCGAAAGCATTTATTTATTATTTAATTTGTTTGCCCAGGAGACTTTGCTCCTGATGGAAACATCTGGTTTTCATTGTAGCCCAACTTTTACCTAATTGTGCAGCTGGGGAGATTAAGGCATGAGGGGTCACAGGCCGAGCCCGACCAGGACCCAGCCCCCTGTGGGAGCTTTGCTCCTCGCTTCAGGGTAGAGACCACACTCCTTGCCCCTGGTCCTCCGGTGGAGACCCATAAATAAGAAAGGAATTGCTCTTTCAAGTCCCCACACCCCCTCCTTCTGATTCTCATTAATGGTGGGGCGGGGGGTTGAGGGCAGAGGAGGGGGACTGGGGAGAGGGAAGATGCGGGAGGAAGGGGCAGCGACCACAGAGGTTCCAGACCACAGGAAGGGGTGGGGGTGCGGCCTGGCCGGAAGCTGCTCCCCTGGGGGTCCTTTGTCACAGGCCGGCTCCGCGCGGACCCAGCGTGGCCAGCAGGGCACAGGCAGCGTCTGCCCGTTTCCCAGCACCGAAGGTAACAGGGAAGAAGTGGATTTCAGCCCTCACATCAAGGGGCCGGGGTGAGAGAAGCCTAAATCCTGCTGGAGCAGAAGCTGCCACCGCCAAGGGACCGGGGGATGCTCTTCCCTGGACTCGACTCTCACCCTTCCCGCTTCCAGCGTGACCTTGGGCAAGCTTCTCAGCCTCCCTGAGCCTCAGGTCCCTGACCGCCTGGGATTCTTGGAAGGATTAAATGAGATCATTTATGTGAATGAACTCATAGAAATAGCTGATGCTTAGTAAGCACTTTTTAAAAAGAGAGTAATAACCAATCTAAAAAAAAAAAAAAAAGTCACTCAAGACACCACGCTTTATTCTGGGCCCATTTAAAGAAGTGGGCTCAGCCCAGGTGTCCCCAGTGAGTGGAGACGTAGGCGAGAGTCTGCATTCTTCCTGTGTGCGGGGGCTCTCGGGCTTCGGGCTGTCGGATAACTGTGCTGCTTGCCCGGGCACCTTCTGGAGCAGTAGAATTGAAAACACACGGACCACGAAGGGGGCAGATATCAATTAAGATCCTTATTCTGCCACTGGGCAGCTCACTAGGCTTGTCTGCTTCTCGTTTTCCTTGTCTGTGAGATGAAGAGCTTTTGCTTCAAGGGTCAAATAAAGCCGCGCGTGCTACAGCACTTTGAACAGGGGTTCCTAAACGTACGGTGAGCGCCAACTCTATGCTGCACTCTGTGCAAAACGCCAGGGGTGCGTGTGGAGGAGTCAGAGAATGAAGACGTGGGGGATGGCACCGTTTCCAAAGCACACTGCATAGAACCGAGTGAAGGGTGTCACCGAACATACCTGTCCCACTGTCACATGTGTGATGTGCTGGCTAACCAGGATTCTTCACCGCAAGACCTCAAAACATCTCATACACAAATGCATATTGGGGAAATTGAGAGGAGATAAAGAGCTTTTTATGTCACTCGTGGAGCTCACAAAGTTGAGCCATCTTTAAGTGAAAACGGGGGGACGCCCCCTCGCTGGCTTGGGTAACGGGGTGCTTCCGAGGCGGAGCCATCGATCTGGCCCAGAGCAACAGCAGAGGAAGCTCGGTCTGCTCGCGGGCAGGTCTCTGTTCCCAATCCACCTCACCCCAGTAACAGTTATCTGAAGGGACATTCAAATATCTCAGTCAAAAATACAATTTAATTCAACGAAGCAAAGAAAATAGAAAACTGTGTGACACTTCTGTTTTCAAATCATGAACTGAGTATTTATTAGGCAATAAAAAGGATAAAAATGGTACTCTCAGACTTGATGGTGTAGTGGAAATCTTCCTAGTAGGTCTTTCCAGGTGTTTATTTCCTGCTGTATCCTAATCCTTTGTCCAAACTGTGTAAACCCTTCACTCTAACCAGGGGCCTCAACAGGATTGTCAGCCACATTATAGACCTTGATCCAAGGGCAAGTCAACCATCAGTGATATCTCACAGACCTGGTCTCCTCTTTGAATGAGTTAAGCTGCATGAAAGAGGACTTGGCTCCCAAGTCCAGTTCCCAAGTCCTGGGAGCTTGATCTGATTCGCCATTAATCTACCTGGATTTTACTTACATGTCTAAAAGAGAAATCTACCTCCCAAGATGGGCAACGTTGAGACTGGGATTTCTCCCTCCCTATCTTAAGCAGTGGCCAAGGGTATGGGAGAGTTCTAGCCTTGAATATTTGATGATGCTCAGCTCTGAGAAGGGAAAGGTTGAGCTGTTCTGAACCATGTTCCCAGAAGGACAATGGGCATTATTAAACACATCCATTATGGCAGACGTCCGCGGGCGGGTCTCATGACCCCGAAAGAGAATACTTCTGAGGCTTCTAGGAGACCTATCTCTGGAAATCTTTCTGGGGTCATTTGCTCTGGTCCCTTCTACTCCCATCTCTTTCAGCCCAGCTAACTGAAGGTAGTCTAGAGAATTAAGATAAATGCATAGAGAATTTCCACTGCCCGTTACAAACAGAGTACCTTGAAGCAGAACCTTAGAGTCTAAAATTCCTTCACTACCCAGTATTCCTTCTGGAGTCAACACTGAAGAGGGCTCCTGAGAAAGAAAATCAGCGTACAGGTTGAAATCTCTCCCCCATTAGAATGAGAAAGAACCAACAAGCATGTCACCTCTTGTGTATCAGCATCTTATTCTCACTCTCAGCTGCCACTCAGTCCCTACCCTGTTGTCCAAACTCTGCATCTGAGCCCCTTAAATGGGACTTTCCTCCTCCTACTTTCCTTCGCAACTGGCCTCGCGCCAGCTCTGAATTTGAGCAGCCCCTGTCTTTTCTTATAATTGTCTTACATGTATTAGATTTGCATCCCTAATCTTGGTTACAAGCTTCATAAGGACTGAGACTTAATCTTGTTGACCACTGGCAGGACCTGACAATGGTGGACACATAGTTGACTCTTCCCAACTACTGATGAATTCTTTGGGGCTGTCAACCCAGTGTCTGGAGGTGGGAGGTAACGCTAGTGTCACAGTGTCGTTATGTGCTTATTCCAAGCAGTAGAACTCAAGTGAGGAGGAACAGACCGAGGAGCCATTCTGTTCGTTCCCTACCGTCTTCTCCGTTGCAGACCTCGTTACAGTCAGCCATTACCTCACTTCACTGTCAGTGTTGTTTAAAAATTTCCCAGGAACACATGTATTACACACACTCACACTCACTCTCCTGTTTGATTGTTTGCCTGTGCAAAGAATGCTGGAGAACTTACTTCTTTGATGCTGACCTGGCCCAGGCTTTAAAAAGCATGAGAAGAGATAACATACAGATACTAGCGTCTGACTGTAGGGGGTGAAAGAAATCTGTATTCTTGCCTTTGACAATTTCCCCTGCATAGGAAAAAGTGTCATGCATTGTAGAAAGAGAAAATGCTAAATCTGCCCTTCAGGTAATACATCTCTGCTTAGGGAGGTAAAGATGGTGGGGCAAACCCATTGAATCACTCCGCCTTTCATTATTTTTGACATTGATTTGTCATTAGGAAAATTTATTAGGCTCCAGATTAAATTGATTTGAAGAATCATTAATTCATGGGATGAAGCCAGGGCCGTGTGGCCGGCCCACGCCGGAATGAGGCAGTATTGATAAAATAAAAAGAAAATATCAGAGCTGTTGAAAATCCACCTTTTCCGACCTGGAGAAATATTTTGAACATAATTCGGTGGGGGTAGATACCCTAATAGTCAAGCCTGGTCAGCTATTCAGCAGCAGAGGACTGCGATACCTAGATCAGAGGGACAGATGGGTATTAATTTCCGAGAGATTAATTAGGAAAAAAGAAAGTTACCAAGTGACTTATTTGCTCAAAAATAGGGAAGAAAACACAGCCTCCCTCCTCCCTTCCCACAAAAGCGAGCCAGAATCCGACTTCCCTGGACCCCAGCGCTCCCCGACCTGTACTGTGACGACGTTCCGTCAAAGCTGGGTGGGCCCCTGCCCCCACGAGGGGAGCTGATCCGACACGCGGCAGGACTCTTGTTTGCGTGGTCCCCTCCCTACCCCCTCGAAAGCTGCTGTGGGATATATATCGCTATGGGACACACCATGGAACGTGGGTTTTTCTACCGCCTTTTCTCTTAGTCATCTTCTGTGGTATTTTTAAAAGAAAAATAAGAAGTATATCCACCCCCCCCCAATCATTATATGAATCAGGACTATTGTTTGCAAATGATCAAAAAGACTGGCGAGAACAAGGGGGTTTTTTTTTTTGGTGCATGTGGCAGAAATGTCCAGGAGTGCGGTGGGCTCCGGCTGGAAGCTGGTGGTCCGTTAATGTCATTAGGACGCTGTTTCTCCTTCTCTCTCTTCCCCAGACCCCCTCCCTCTAGTTCTTGGTTCGGGTGGGCTCTCCCTACATTAGGTCCCCCATTAACTCTGGATTTGCATTTTCTCTATAACTAGCCATCCCTGTGGTAAATGTCTTCTCTATTCTAAAAGTTTCAACAGCAGTACAGAGTCTTTGTGCCTTGGAGGGGAACTTGAAATCTCTCCCTTTGTTCATCCATTCAGTTGTCGTCTTGTGCATCTGCCCATCTCTATCCCTTCATTCCGCCAAGTTTGTGGCATAGACATAGCCCTTGCCTTCAACCACCCCCTGCCCTTGAAGCTAGTTCTGTGTCTCTGGCGCAGAGAGCACAGCCCGCGGCCAGAGCTGCTGCACACTCGCCCTGGGGACCCGAGCCACGTGGACAGGCTGCCCCTCTGGCGTCCACTGACCCTGACACTCCTCGGAACAGCCTCATTTTCCGGCCAGCGCAGGCCGGCCTGGAGGACGGGCGTCGGCGCTGAGAAAGGCCGGAAGAGTTACGTTTACAGGGAACTTTATCCCTCGCTGACTCAATGGCACTGGGGTCCTTCGGGGAGCACAGAGAATGCAGAGGGGCGGCGAGGGGAGCGCAGCCGGGGATGTTGCCTGTGGCCCGGGAGCTGCGTGCAGAGAAGGCCGGACATTCCCGAGGAGGAGTTGCGGGTAAAATGCCTGGAGATCAAATAAAAAGAAAAAGAACTATAACTTCTCTCTCCCTCTCCCTCCTCCTCCACACAGACACACACACACACACACTTTGGAATTTGATTGCGCTGCGAACTCACCCCAGGCTTCCCGCAAGCTCTACCTGTATTTGAGTGTTTGTGAGTCTGCGTGCACCTTGTACATCATTCTGGAAGTTGAGGGGCTCCAGGAGAGGAGCCAAGAGCCCAGCCAGAGGGCAAACAAAGGAGAGTGCAGTCTCTGGGTGACCACAGGGTGCCTGCCTGCTCCGCTCATGCTGCCTCCTCGGGAGCCTGCCTGCAGCCTCCCGGCCCCACCCCCCAGGTCGGTGCCAGCCCGGATGCTTAGCACCTGGCATGGCGTCTCTTCGCCGTTATTTTACTCCATGGGCAGACTGGTGTGGTTTCCAGATGGAAGGGAAGGTCATCACCAGGGGACACTCATTGAACCTTTCTCAGCACATCTCAGACAAGCCACTTAGGAACAGCCCACGGCACTAAAGACACCCTCACAAGTGTCTAGAACTCTCCAACTTCCGTGTCACCTCTGCATCAATGAGATTAGCAAACATTTGCAATTGGTGAACATCCCCAATGATTAAGCATTTGCCTACGTGCGAGGCCCTATGTTGAGTGAATTTTATATGTCTTGTTTAATCAATCAAACAATCATGCAAGAATAAACAGTCTTACTCTCTCTTGACAAAGCATCAGAGGTTAAACAACTTGCCCAAGATCACACATCTCACTAGTAGCAAAAGCCTACGTTCAGGCCCGATCACTGTGCTCCTTGCAAAAATATTTAGTGCTTTTGACATAGGGGCACCAGGCAGAAATACTCGGAAGGATGGACAGACGGACAAACGGTCTCGTCATGCCTGTACTGATTCAGTGTCTTCCGTTCTGTTCCTGACCCTGATGCAAAGGTCATGCTGAGGGACAGAAAAATGAGGGCACTCATGACTCTAGCAAGCTATCCACTCCGGTTCTGTCTCTCGGGGCGAGCGGCACACCGAGCCCCAGCGGAGGGCCTTCGCTGAGCCGTATGGGGCCCAGCCAGGTCCAGCAACGCCACAGCGGTTCAAAGACAGTGAGCGCTCGCGCCGCGGCCTCCGACCAGACTGCAGAGGCAGGAATGCGGCTCCTTCCTGTGCTTTGCCCAAGCACAGTATGTTGTGCGGGTAATTTCTGGTCTGGCCAGTAAAAACCTCCAGGAGCCTTCCTTTAGGTCTTTAATTATGAACTGTAGGGGACACCACAAAATAAATACTTAAAATGTCTAGACAACCAGTCATCAGAGCAGGATAATTAACTTCAAACATTCTAAATTGTTGGAGGAGTCGTTATTCACCTTCTGTCGCCCCTTTCTATGTCCTTCTCCGGCCAGTGTGTTTGTAGCAACGGGGCTGGGGAACCAGTGGAAACCTCCTCCTGATACAAAGCAGCCTCTTTCCCCAGCTCTTAAATGACAAGTCGCAAAATGGCCAGAGAACATACAATAAAGGGACATAAACTGGGACCATTAGTTTTTCCAAGGAAGGAAAAAATCTCTCTACTTTTTAATTACATCAAAACACAAAACAGCACTAAGGCAGATTTGGGGAAGAAGAATTACTATTTCATTTATTTGGCCTATTTTATGTATATCTGTCTTAATATTTTAGTACTAAAAAAATCGAATCGAGCCACACTGATTTCTTGATTAATGCTCAGTAAACTTGCCTCCTGACATCTCAAATGTGATCAGGCTGCTGTTGAACTTGGGGCGTTTCTCCCCCTGCCCATTCTCCCCTCCCACAGACTTCCTTCAAGGGAGCACTTTTAGCATTGAGCAGACATTAATTATGTCATGATCCAAAAGCAAAACACTTCATGAAAGTGATATGAATTTCATGATGAGGACTCCTGCCCCCACGTTAGAGGGGGCCTGCGGGGGTCCTGTTGTTAATCACGTCCAAAACCTGAACTCACGCAGCCGGGCTTTAGGCAGCAAGTGGATCTAAAAACTATGAGCTCTGGGAGTGTACAGCTGAACTGGGCTCCATGGCAAAGGAAAGCTGTTCAAAATGTCAACAGCTTCCTTCAGATACTCTTTTATAAGACGCCAAGTAATTAATAAGAATCCTCATTGTTTGAATCCAATGTCATTTTCCTTGAAATGAAAGAAATGCCACCTCAACTATTATTGAATGAATATTTTATATTACATGTAGAATGACCATATTTAATTGCTACAGCTCTAATTAAAGGTGATATCCGATTGCATGCATGCACTTTTAAAAAAAACCATAATTGTCTCATGCAAGCCACTGAATAGATGTAAGAATCTTCAGTAACAAAATTACATTAATAGCATCTGCTATTAAATATGATTGATGGTAAAATTGGACCCCTCCTGGCGCTCCACCACACAAAAGCACACACTGCTTTTGAAGATGGTGCCCGGAGTGTCAACAAGAAAGCCAGGGAAAATAGAAGGATGCCACACAGACCTGCCTTTTCCCAAAGAAAGGACAACATCTTGGCGAGGATGAAAAGAGCCTCAAGCATCTGAGCTCTGTGCTGGGGGGCCCGATGGAAATTAGGGTGGCGACCCTGCTCCCGATGAGGGCCAGTGGAACTCGTGGTAAGAGGGGACTTGGAGGTGGGCAGCATGTTTGAGAAGGTCCCTGGCAGATGGCCATCACCAAGGAGAGCCATCGTCTTGGGGAGAAGCTCAAGTGCTTAGTCATACGAGTATGTGCGGAAGGTTGATCATGGGTGCCCACACGCTGACAGTCCTCATCAAAGTTAGGAACTCCAACCAAAAAATGGAAAAAAATAAGACGGAAGAAAGAAGAGAGACACTGGATGCCAAGATCAATGATCTGAACTAAAACTGAAATGATAAAGGATTATACCAAAGAAGTGAGAAGGAAGGAAACCAAGAGTGTGTGGCTGACTTTTTCCCATTTGATCCTTAGACAGTCCTCCAAGAGTAGAAACGAGGAATTGGGGGCTCGGAGGCAGTAAGGGGCCTTGTTCTTTAGGTCCCAAAGCCCACGCTCTTTCTACTGTAGCGCCCGCTGCCTGTCCCAAGGCGAAAACACAGGTGCACGTCCAGGGACCTGCCGTGCCTCGAATTTAATCCATTGTTTGGCTCCTCTGTTCCAGTTTCTGAGTCGATAGAACTCCTTGTAGGGAAGGGCGTGGTAGCTAATGGTGTGGATTACCACTTTGGGAAGGATTGGTGGATGGGCGGCTGGGATCAAGGTTGTGCTCATGGAGCGCCGCTCACAGTCCAGTGGAAGGAAGTGTGGAGAAATGCAACAATCCCGAAGACAACGCTGAGCTTCCTCATTCTGGTGAGAGCTTGTTCGTTCTCCCGTGCTGTCCTGCTGACTGCGCCTGCGCGGGAGGAAAGAGAACAGATGAAACTCCTGAGCTGTGGGTCCACCTACAGGAGGGCCACTCCTACTCCAAGTGCCAAGGACAGCAGCTGCCATTCATCTGGTGTGAGAGTCCTCAGCGTGTACCCACGACTGCATTCGATGCTTTCATGACTTAATCGCATCGGCTTCTTTAGGGATTATTTTCCTCTTTGGTAGCTGAGAATCCCAGGTTGCAGTGAGGTAAGTAGCCTCTACTACTGCAGTAACTTCCTGTTAGGGACAGTTTTTGAACTCAGGACCAGCCAGTTTTGAAGATTTTGCCCCAACCACAAAGCTGTACAGTGTCACTGGAGCAACATGGCTGAAACTTCTGGAAGAAAAGCCCTTTTATCCAGCCAGGCAGGTGGATGGACTTTGCCCGAAGGGCCTAGTTTGTTAACCTGAAACTAGCCTCATAAATGTTTATTGATACAAGCTCATTAATTTTCATTGTATTGGTTCAGGGATGGCTTGGGAGAAACAGTGTTCGCAGTGAAGACAAGGCGGAGAGGCAGGGATGCCCTAGGACGGGGGTCTGAGTTTCCCCTTCCTGCGCCCCCCCTGCTGCTCAGGTGGGAAGGACTAGAATCATTTTCTTCCCGCCTCCACCAAAATGGCACTTACAGTCCTGGCTCCGTGCCCATCTGTTAGAGACATGTGTCTCAACCCTCTGTCACGCACAGACGGGGCCAATATAAACTATTGGCCAATATAAAAAGAGATGAGATTTCTTGGTCAATTAAGCCTCCAAATATTAGACAGTGGAACTGCGTCACCGAAGGGCAGCCATGGGGCGGGGGCGTAAAACCTGACCCGTGCTCTATTTTTTCCAGCTTTATTGAGGTATGATTAACAAATAAAAATGGTGCACATTTGGGTTTTACAATGTGATGTTTTTGTAAGGTGTACAACATCATGACTTAATGTAGGTATGCATTGTGAGGCGCTTACCACCACCGGGTCAGTTAACACGTCCGCCACCTCACCCAGCTACCTTTTCATTTTGAGGTGAGAATACTTAAGATTTACTCTCTTAGCGAATTTCAAGTATACTCATACAATGCAGCATTATAGGCTATAATCACCACGTTGTACATTAGATGCCCAGGACTTGCTCTCTTCCTGTACCTGAAAGCTGGAACCTTTGGACCAACATCTCCCCGTTTCCCCCACCTCCACTGTTCGACTCTGGTTCTCTGAGTTCGACTTTTTAGGTTCCACACATGAGGGAAATCATAGAGTATCTGTCTCCCTCGTGGTGTATTTTAAGTAATTTTTTATTTTTAAATTACGGTTGACATCCAATATGATCAGTTGCAGGTGCGCAGCATAGGGGTTCGGCCCTTCCGTGCATCCCAGAGTGGCCCCCCGAGAAGTCTAGTGCCCACCTGGCACTGTGCATCGTTACTGCGGTGTCTCTGACTGTGCTCTCTGTGCTGTGCTTCACACCCCCGTGACTGTCTGTAACAGCCAATCTGTGCTCGTTGTCTCCTCAGCTTTTTCACCCATCTCCCCCATCCCCACCCCGCCAGCCTGGCAACCACCGGTTCGTTCTCTCTGTCTACAAGTTGTTTGTTCTGTTGGTTTCTTTTGTTTTTTAGATTCCATATACAACTTCAATAAGTGAATTGCTGGAAACATTGCCACTTGATGATAGCATATCTTGGCCATATCAAATAGCTATAAAAGTTGTCAATGCTTGCACCCAATTTTTGCATTTATTTAGTCACGTCCCAGCACCAGGCAGTCCTCAGGCCAGAGTGGCTGGGGCACCACCCCACGCTTTGAGTCACTGCCCTTGGCCAGAGAGCACTGGAGGCTGCGCAGGCCCAGCCGCGGACCCAGCTGCTGCCTTGGCCTGGGAGGCTGCGTGGACTTCTACCGACAGTTCTAGGCAATCAGTCCTTAGAAACCAGAGACGTGGGAGCAGACGCCATAGGTCCTTCTCAGCCCCTTTTACAGGAAGGGACATCCTCTCTGGGTCCCTAATCTCAAAAAGTAAAATGGACTGGGTTCTCAGCTTGAGAAGCTCCGCGGAAGTCGACATGAGCACGTAGCAGACCAGCGTGTTCAGCCCTACTCCTGTCTCTGTGCTCCCGTTCTGGCTGCAGCCTACAGACATGCGGGCGTTCTTGAGCGGACAGTTCTGTGGTTTCAGCCTTCTGATTTTACTTGTGCGCATGGTAGCAGATAATAAGCAGTAGCCTGGTAATGTCACTTTTCTTCCTGCTGTGTAACAGAACCCCAATGATGCGTCCACTCTCCAGTGATAACATTGGTCAACCCCAATGAGCACCCACTTTCCTATTCGGCGCCAGGTTCTTCAGGGAAGTCCAGGCCCAGATACTGGTCATGTGACACATTCCAGCCAATGAGGTAGGAAAGGTTTTCCCTCTCTTAAAAAGATGCATAGGAAACAGTCTTATTTCCTACATTAGAATGTTGATGTAAGTGAGCATAAGTAATAGAAGCAGCTGTCTTGTATCCATGAGGGAGCCAACCTAAAGACCAAGCCAACACACCGAAGACAGCAGAAGTGAACACCAGGCAAGAAGGCCTTGGTGATGTTGTTCAGTCACTGAATTAGCCCAGACGCGACCCTTCTCCATCACTCCATGGTGCAGTGGAGAGAGGTCACTGGTCCTGGGAGCTGGTTAGAGTTGGGGTTTTCCCAGTACTTGCTGTCTGACCCACACACCTGTTCCTGCTGTGAGCCTGGAATAGGGTGGCAGTGATGAGGGTGAGCTGTACCGTCATCTTAACTTTAAGACCCTCCTATTCCTTGTGAACTTTTAGGGTGATTCGTGGTGATACTTTGAAACCTAAGAAATAACTCAAAAATAGTTTTAAAATATTTACAGATTCTTTGGAAAATTGCTTAGTGAGTTGACAGGAATATTTTCTAGTCAGTCTATTGATTTGGATGGTAAATGGGAATTCCCAGGGTCCCCCAGTCTTACCACCATGTCTTCAGTGTCAGTTAAGGGCTAAACTTCACAAAAGGACCCACAGGGGTAATTAAAGAAGGTAAACAGAGGGCCTTTCCCCTTCAGAAGTCCAGCAATATACAACAGAATAATCTGTCCACATGAGGTAGACGTACAGCAAGTGATGCAGGGGATCAGAAAAAGGAACAGCAGAGTTATGTGAACATTTGCGACAAATGTTTGTTTACATTGATTGTTTGGTCACCAAATTCCTTCGCTATCCATCCAGGTTAAGCCCTTGCCCGTACTCAAAAATTGTGTGAATGCTGAAGTAAGGTACAAGAGATCATTGCAGATTTTCTCAATGTAATTAGATAAATTGCAAAATTATTTCCAACTAAACGCAACGTCTCTAGTTAGCATGTCTTTGAATGCAAGCGAAGCAGTTATCAAATTTGAAGAAATATTCTGTCAGGTGGTGTGTTCATTAAATGTGTCACTTTGTCAGACCTCTACTGTGTTACGGGGTTTGGGGTTTTTTTTTTTTTTTTACAGCTGAGTGGTGAGAAAAGTACCTTTGGAATAGTTACTCACTGACAACATATAAAGTGAAAATTGTGCGTGTTCTCATACCCTTACACATTTCTCTGGCTGATCGTTGGCTCTGTAGACTTCACGGAGGTTTGTGTGAAGTGCGTCTGCAGGCTGCATATGTTAAAAGTCGATGTGAAAACGTGCGCCAGAGCCAAGTGTAAGATCCCCTTAGGTCGGTTCCTCCATGTGCCTGCTTGTCAAGCCAGTTCATCAGCACCTTCCTCACAGCCCGGGATGGACCAGCAGCCAAGTCTCTGTGTGGAGAAGGCACCTGGGGGGGCCGCCCCATCCTCTGGTGGTTTGTGAAAAAAGTCTTTAGTCCCATGTTGTCCATGCTCATGGCACAGTAGTTTGTATCTTTTTAAATTTTTTTGAAAATTATTTTATTGTTTTAAACCTAGACTTGAATGGAAAAATAACTATATAGGGAGCTACACAAGGGATGGCAGAAATATATTTTAAGCCAAATATCTTCATAATAAAGACTTCTAAGCCTGAACGCACTTGATTTTGAGCAGCCTTTGCTCCATCAGAAAACAGACAATAGGCAAAGCATGCTCTCCCAGATGCGTGCAACGGTCAGTCCCTTCTCTGATCTTCATTTGCCCGGCAAGCGCATCGCCGACCCACAGCGCTATCAACATGGTGCCAAGGCTGGGAGCGACCGGACAGGAGAACAGGCGAGGGAGATCGAGTCTGAAGATCCACACAGGCCGAGAGAGAGAGAAAATTATTCCTCAAAGGGTTGATCATCTGGCAGGCATGGCCACTGGTATAGTCACGTCAAAGTGTGATTAATTTGAATA
The DNA here is from genome assembly GCF_021234165.1 of Pteronotus mesoamericanus. Lineage (NCBI taxonomy): Eukaryota > Metazoa > Chordata > Mammalia > Chiroptera > Mormoopidae > Pteronotus > Pteronotus mesoamericanus. The sequence goes on along the minus strand of NW_026555086.1, from coordinate 4,506,402 downwards.
CGTCTTTTGAAATTAGAAGTAGGCTTAGCCTAGGTTCCACTTCCCGGTATCCCTCCCAGAAAAGTACATGTGCACCAAAGCAGGTGCAAGGAGGGGTTCAGTGTAGGAGACAGAACACGGGCAACTAGTGAAGTGTCCGTCAACACAAGAGTGGTTAGTTAAACTGTGATACGTACCTGGCAGTTAAATATAGTAAGCTAAATCTCTATTTGTCGACATGGGGTTTTCTCTAAGACATGAGGCTAAGGGATAAAGCAAAACAAAACAATACAAACAAACAAAAAAAAAACCCAACAACCCCCTAAGTTCAGAGTAATATACACAGCTCAACACTTTGTATGTTAAATCAGTAAATTATGAAATGATATAGTCATGTTGCAGGGTGCCATTTTTTTCCCTCTATGCAAATCATGGAAGAAGACTTAGAAGTTGACATCCCAAACTGGTGGACTGTGACTGCCCCTATAGAGGTTAGGAGGAGGCCAGGGCTGAAGAAAAAGGGCTGTAGAGGTGCTCTGTATTTTTATTTGGACGGTTTTGATAGTACACAGGGTCCGGCGGAAGTAAGGCCTGCTTGAGTGTGGTTGGTAGGGTATATAATATGGGGGTAGTAATTTATAGTTTTAATTAGAACATTTCACCTAAAATGCCATGTGGTTGCTTGAGTGTGATACTGTTATGTTACAGAATGACATGCCTATGATTTCATAATAAAAAAGGCATCGTTTTTGCCAGGCCCTGCATATCCTTCATTTTCATATATTAAACACATGACTTGCAGAAGTAAAATAGATAAGCAGGTGGGAAACAGTGCAATTCTGTGTGGTTTAAGTTGAAATCCATCTAATATATACATAGGATTTGTTCAATGTCCTTTGAGGCTCTGCTTTCTTGAGCTTAAGTCATAACTCTGAGAACTGAAGTCTTAGGAAGAAGACACTGATACGGGGAACCTCCCCCTGCCCCGCCTTCGTGCGTAATGGCAAAAGTAAAGTGTCCTGCAGGGGTGAGGGGGCCCCCTGGAGCTCTGTCCCTTCAGGACCCTGTTGGCTTGGAGACACCTCCGTGTTGTATCCCTGAACCCTTCGTTCTTCTTGTCAGATCCAAGAGAGCAGTAGACTGTGGAAGCGCCCGCCGATGTCTTGAGACGGGGCAGAGAGGAGGCGCCAGCCCAGGTGGCAGAGTGACAGGGACTGATGGGTGGGCCTGGGGCACGTGGGGTCGGCTGGGAGCCTTCCAGTCTCCCATGGAAATCTCGCCCGGGGATTACAAACGCACTGGCAATAGACTGCTTCCGGAGTTGGAAAGAGGGCGTTCTCTTTCGTTTAGAGTTGCCGAGGCTGTTGGTGGCCCTGTTGCTGCTAACGGGAAGACATGTTGAAAACGGGGCCAGATGTAGCAGAAAAATGACACACAGTAAAGGGGGAAACGGGTTCTTGATAACGCTGACTGGCTGTTCTGGCTCCGACCACGTCTTAATGGGGAACCACCTGCGGACTTTTTATTATGTGAGCCAGCGATTCCCTGTTGTACTTCCCCTTCGCCCCCAGATACGTCTACCACTTCTGTCCTGTGGGGGCCCCCTCACAGGTCTCCGAGGGCTGATGACAAGAGAGTAGTGGTGAGGCCACCCTCACTTGCGTCATCTAGATTTGGTGGTGGTCATGGAGCGAGTTTCTGATCCCCAGAAACTGGAAGCATACGGGGCCTCGTTAGGGACTGGGCAGTTGTCAGAGTCAGAGGGCTACTGGGGGCAGGGCTGTCTGAACCGGGCTGGGGGTGCCTTCTCAGCGCTCCTGGCAAACCTAAGGGGACAGATCCCGGGCACCAAGTTGGTACAAGGCTGATAATAGTAGGTTGCCGTTTCATCCAAGAGGAACTGAGCTCCTACCTTCACTTCAGTTCATGGCCGCTGCTTCATACAAGTCTTCTCCTCCACTGGCGCGGAAAACTCCACTTTGGAAAACATTCGCGCACACTATTGCATGCGAGTCTCACAGCCGGTCCCCGAAGGAGCCTGGCAGGGAATGAGGATCATCCCCCTTTCACTGATGATTCAGAACACCTCCGGGTGACCAGGCTGAATGTCGCTAGGCTGGAGAGTCTCGGCCGGCGCCTCAGCGGCTCCGTGGTATGTTCACCGAGCGCATGCAGAGATAAAGGTGATCGTGATGCCAAAATCCCTTTTATGTGGAACATTGTTTCAGAACTTTCACTGCGAGGTGTGTTCGTATGTTATTTTATTTCATCCGCCCAACAAACCTGTGATGCATGTACTATTATTTCCTTGTTTTACAAATGGGGAAACCGAGGCTTAGAGAATTAAGGGTTCTTCCGAGGGTGGTAGCGAGTCAGTGGTGATGCTGGAACTCAAACCCACGCGTTCATGCTGGATTTCTTGCTCTTGGCTCTCTGACAACATTTCTGAAGTCTGCTCCGAGCCTGGTTCAGACCCCATCCTCGGGCCGGAGCCGCCCGAGGAGGCCGGTGACAGGCCTGCTCCCGTCTGCTCTACGGTGCTTCTCTCGGATCAGCTGGGAGGCCGCCCCCTCAGCCCCCACCCCCGGCTGCTGGCAGGGCTGCCAGGTCTCCTCGGCCGGGAAGGAGAAAGCCTCCCATCAGCAGGGGCTGCTGCTGCGAGCGTGTCCCTGGGACAGAAGCATCTGTTGCTGCTCCATTGTTCCAGCGGAGAGCGTGCTAATTGTCCTCTCTGAAGTTGGACTGCAGTCTCTTGCCAGAGGGAAATTAGGGACCCTTTTTTGGGAGGCACACTGTCCTTTCCGCAGCTGTCAGCTGAGTGGCCCCAGAGGAACGGGCTGATTTGGGGGGGGGGGGAATGAGGGGGGAGGGTTTCTCACGCATCCTGATCCACACAGGAAGGAAGGGTAGCTCAGCCCGGCGAGGAAGCAGGGCGCCCGCCAGGCAGGCACCGCCCCCCAAACCCAGGCAGGCCCGCAGCAGGCCCGCAGCAGGTCCTTTTTTGACTCTGTGCTTGTGATGGTTTGGGGTACACCTGGATAATCCAGGAGCTCATTTGGAGGCAGCATGATGGAAAAAAGTAGTAGAACAGGCTTGGGAGTCAGAATGAGGTGAGTTCAAATCCCAGCTTGGCCAGTTACTAGCCGTGATCTTGAGCAAATCACTGTCACTTATCCACCTTATGTGGCAATTGGGAGGGGTGCGTAAGCCAATAAATACCTGGTAGAGGTTTGGGCGTGTAGCAGATGCTCAATGAATGTTACTATCATTACCATTACTACTAGTGCTACGAATACTGCTACTACTATTGCTGATGTTACCTCCGAGGATTTGTTCACATGCGTGGAGACAGCCCACTTACAGAGGGTCTCCTAAGTAAAGGCGTGAGAGAAATGAACAGGGACAGAATAGTAACATTGATATATATTCAAAAAAATATTTTAAGCCACCTAGTATGTTTCAGATGCTGTGCTGGCTGCTAGGCATCTAGCTGCCAATGAGACGCCTGCCTCTCCTAGGCAGCCTCGTAGCAGAGCCGTCCTGAACCAGAGCTAAAGAGGCAGCCAGCGCTCTAAGGAGTGGCAGACTCTGCCCTGAGCGGTGTGGCTCAGTGGGTTGGACGTCGTCCCACAAAGCCAAAGGTCGCAGGTTTGATTCCCAGTCAGGACACATGCCTGGGTTGCAGCTTTGGTACCTGGTTGGACTGTGTACAGGGGCAACCGATAAATGCTTCTCTCCCTTTCTTTCTTCCTCCCTTCCCTTCTCTCTAAAAGTAAATAAATAAAATCTCAAAAAAAAAAAGAAGCCGCACACTGTGTCAGAAGGCTGAGAGCCTCAGCCCATGTCCTGGCTCCCCTGCACCGTCCCTGCAGGGGACTCTCGGAGCCCCAGAGCCTGGGACCGACATGCAGCAGGAGGCGCACGGCCTGGGGGAGCTTCGCTCACTCCTTGTCCAGCTCCTCGTCCAGTGCCCACTTCCTGGTTGGGGGGCTTGGGCAGGTCCCTTCCCCTTCCTTGCCCTCGTTTGTCGTGGCCTGAGGGGAGCAGTGGCTAACTCACCCACGCACTGTGATGACAAGAGGAAGGACTGACAGGTCCCCAGGGGTGTCTTTGGAATCCAGTGGAAGGTACCATCTGCCATTATCTTTGTTCTCTGAAGACCCCAATACCCAGGGGTTGTCCACTTTTCCAACATGAGGATTCCTATTTTGAATGTATATAAAAATCAGTAAGTGCTGGCTCCTACACACACACACCCTTGAATTAGCATCACACCGTGTTCTTCCGTCTCAGGCACAGAAAGAAGATGCATGTGTGTTGCTTCTATGGGAGCCTTTCAGGTCTGGCCCCCAAGTGCCCCAAGGTCAGGCTTCAAGTGCAAACACCTTCAGGAGAGGAGCATATAAATGTCTATTCGCAGCCTCTGCAAGAGAACGGGCGTCTAATCCCGTAACTGCAGACCATGCCGGGAGGCCCCTAGGTTTCCTCTGTGCTGCCTCACATGGATCAGAGGACACAAGACCCGGAGAGCGGAAGCCATAGAGCATCTACCTTGTGCTTAGAACTATATTTGGTGCCAGTACCAGCGTGGAGAGCAACACAGAAACATGTCTCTTTATACGTCATAGAGCTTAAAGTCTAGTAGAGAAAAGGTATCATTTACATATTCCCCAAAATAGAGAATTTCAGGCCTCTGTGACTGCTACAAAGGGCAAGTGCAGGATGTTAACACAGGTGCGACTAGAGGCCCCAGTCAGATCTGACAGAAGAGGTGAGGTTTGCCTGAGGAAGGGACGCTGGGTGTGAGGCCTGAGGGTGAACGGATTCAGCGAAGTGGAACTGAGCTTCAGACCAAAGAGGCCCCAAGCAGGAGGAAGACCCAGGAAGAGGCCTGCCGAAAACAGCGCGCAAGGGATCGACCAGAGCGCCTCTGGGTGCCGAGCAGTGGGGAGGTCGGGAGAGACCTTGTAAGTAACAAAAGGGGTTAAATAAAAAACGAAAGCACCGTTTAACCGCAGTCAAGGAAATTAGATAAAATTATCTGCTTGTCTTTATGAAAAGATCTAATGCTGCCCTCTACAATAAAGACTCTATATGGCTTGCGAGATACAGTAAAATGAATGTTATATGGGGCTGCCAGGCGCTGTTAGGATAGCGTGTTTATATAAGCAGTGCCAGAGCTTCAGACCCGGAGTGGTAAAGGCCGCTCAGTGAGTGGCTTAGCAGAGAGAAAGTCAAGTCCCTGCACCCCCCCAGGGCAAAGCGTCAGGAAGCTTCATGGCCGGGTACCTTATTGGGTGTTTTCCTTAAACAGACCCTCCTGACAACGCCTGGTGGAACCCAGACCTTCAGTGGTGTGATCTGTCTCTGGGTTTTGGCTCCACAGCACACTGGAGGGGACATAGAAATGATTGTTCTTGCTTCAAAACTGGGTGAGGATAGTTTCTACAGAGAGAGATGCAAGTTGAACTCTCTCTGGTCTCTGGATAAAAGGAGTTAGGCTCCTTGGAGGGAAGAAAAAAATGAGCTCCAGCCAGCCTGGTTGGAAGAAATTGGGGCATCATCTGAAGCTGTGGGTCCCTGTCCGACAGACAGGTGCAGAGATGCTGCCAGGAAGCCACTTCCCAGCCACAACCCCACGGGCCTGGCAACCTTATGTGTAGATAGGTTCATGGAATGCCACCGATGGAACAGGAGCAGAAGTCCTGAGTGACCCTTTCAGACTGAGGAACTTGAGAAGCAAGTGTGCCCTCACCACCCACCTTTTCCCTTCTTCTGGCCTCCTGCAGAAGGGCACAGGCACCTGGAAGTCACGTGATAGAGGGGACAGAGGCACAATGTGGAAGGAGCCTGGGTCCCTGGATCACCACCCGGAGGCGAGCTCACTGGTGGAAATAGGAAGATGCCCTTTGGACATTGTGTGAGTGAGAAATAAACTTCTGTTCTGTGGAAGCCCTTAGATCTTGGGGGATTTTTAAAGAGCAGCTAATATTATCCCAACACAGTGGCATCCAACCCTAAGAGTGGGGAATAGAACCTTCTTTCTGCATTGATCAATATGCAGCAATGTACCCAGTGGAAATCCTGTTAAGTGACTATAGTGTTTTTAATCAGTCTTTATGTGGCCTCAGAATCCTTCTTAACATTGCAATTATTACCAGATGATTGAAGCTGGCACTCAGAATGATGTCTATGTGCTATACCAGCATGGCTATAAGCTTCTTAAGATAAAGTTTAAATACCCATCACTTAGCACATTGCCAACACATAACAGCAGCTCAAAAATGTGGAATGAATAAATGATAGTTATTCTACAAAGCAGATCTTATTCTGATATATTTACAACCCTCCTTAAGCCAGACAGCTCAAAAAAAATATAAGGAGCTATAGCAACAACAGAATAACTCAACTCAGGTGTTAAGGCTCCTGATAGACTTGGAGTAGCTGTCCCAGGACAGTTGGTCTCAACTCACTGACGGTCTCTCACCTCCGTACTTCACTTTGCCTTCATAGGAAAAGGAATCCGACTGGTTCAGACCTGCCTGGAGATCCAGCGTCTGGAGAGGCGACGGGGAAATCCCTGCTGTCACTGAGCCGGGGTCTGGAATACCGTAGCTGGACAGACCGCTTCGCTGGCGAGCCCTCCAGGAATGCATGCGCGCGGCAGCGGTGATGGCCAGCCCATTTCTCTTGTATGGCCCAAGTCCAGTAGCAGGACCCCCGTACTCGTCGTCTCATTTTATTACTGAATCTGTTTAAGTAAAGAAACCAGAGGGGAATTTACCCACTTAATAGATGAAGAGAGAATCCCAGAGGGCATATGATCTGACAACATCACAAAACGTTGAAGACAAGCTCAGGTCAAGAATCCAAGACTCTTAAAATTTTATTCACTCATCCACCCATCCACCCATCCTCCCTCCCTCCCTCCCGCCCGCCCTCCCACCCATCCAGCTAATAGTCATTAAGTACTCACCCGTCAGGCACTGGCAGCCCCCAGGCCTTGCTCGTGGTGTCCTCAGGCCGCGCTTCCACAGCACAGACGCCCTGTCTCTTTCGTTCCCCCTCATGCTTGGCCTTCCATAAAGCAGAGTCCTTCCCCTTCCGCACCCTCTCAGAACGTCATAGGCAAAGTTGTGCGAGGCGTAGCATGCGGCAAAAGAGGCTTTGAATCCCACTCTTAGAATTTGGCTGGAAGTCACAGAGAGATGGGCCCCACTGAAGAAAGGACAGCCTTTGATGGGTCCCCGAGAGCCTGGAAGCGTTCCCTCGGTGCCTCAGCCCGGGCTTCAGCCCGACAACGTGGGAAACGCAGCTTTTCTTCCTGAGCCGGACCCGTCAGAGCCGCAGTCTGGCTTTGCGGGCTGTGAGCCATCCCGGCATCTCAGCTAAACGTGCGTGACCCCCGGCAGAAGCGGCCTGCTCCGCCACCTCTGCGGACGCTGGCGCTCGGATTCAGATGCTCGCTTCCCTCCAAGGGCGTTGCCTTCAAAACGAGAAGTGAGGCACAAGAGGGTCCCCTGAGGCCTTCCGTGGGGCCAAGGATGGCCAGAGGTGGCCCATTCCGAGCCCTGCTAGCCCTATGTAAACGTCAACGCCTTGATGCATCCCTGGCAGGAAGAAACACGGTGACATCATGAGGTGAGAATTCATCGTTGGAGGGGAATGCGATTTTAGAGACCCTGGCGCACACAACAGTGGTTACAAAGAGAGAGAAAGCTGTCCTCAGACGCTCGCTTGCCCCGTTCTCCCAGGCTGCTCATCTGACCTCCTTTTCCCTTCCCCGACAAGGTGAACTCCATTTCGCTCCCCATAAACTCTCAAACACACCATTTTTATTCCCGCTTCCTCAACATTGCCCAAACAATCTGAAATGGATCTTTCCCTCCCGTCTGTTTAAGCATGTCAAACCCGCTCTTCCGAATCAGAGTCAAGTTTGGCCTGGAGGCTGGGCCCCCTGCCCTGCCATCCACCGCGTCTGCCGCTGCTCCGCAGTGTTTTACATGTGTTTCCCCAGCTGCTTCTCTGAGGCGGCGAGCGCTGTGCAGAAGAGGCACTGTACCTCGCTCTCTTCAGCGTCGAAGCTAAGCCCGTAATCTTTCAAAAATTAAACGGTGTTGCTGCTACTGTTGTTTTTTAGCTAATGGATGGTGCCTTTGGCTTCACATAATAGATGCTGTGTTTGAAAGAAACAATCCAAATTTTGGATCTAAGTGGATTTGCTATCTGCTATGTGTAGTTTTAAGTAGATAGGGTAGCCTGTAGGGCAGATTTGGCGGCACGGGACAATCTGTCCAACCTTCCAAGGGGGCCCTGCACGGAGGTCTGGGAAGGGCACATGGTGACCCCCTTGAGAAGGAGGTCATCTCAGAGGAAGTGAAGGAGCACCGCCCCCTCCCATCTCGGGGACTTTTGGAAGCGGGAGGAAGTGCCAACAGGCAGGTGGGTCCCACGCCCAGAGGCCGGGCTCTACAAATGCGCCCGGGGGCTTGTTGGGAGGGAGCATCGGTCACGGCCGTGGGTGGCACAGGTGCCTGCTGTACCCACGAACTTGTGAAAGGCCCTGAGTCAGTTGCCTGGTGCCCTCCCGCCGCCCGCCCCCTCCCCCCGCCCTGCCGCCCCAGCACCCCGTGCTGGCCCCGGGCCAGGCAGACCTCCAACGGTCCAGCCGACAAATGAGACCTGAGCCTCCGTAGGCCCCCCTTTCTTCCTCCCTCAAAGAGGATGCTGGTGCCAGCACCACATGTTACAAGGGCCCAAGCACAATCCTATTACCATTGCAGGAGGCATTAAATAATTACATTAATTTACCTAAATATGGAAAAAAAAATCTTTACAAATCAGGGACACTTGGCAGATTTTCCGGCTGCACATTTTTCCCCTGGCACGGCCGGCCGTCCTGTCGGGCTCCCGTTGCTACTTGAAGTGTTTCCTTTAATTGTGGGACACATGGCTTCTCTTGTTCCGTTTAATTTTCTCGAAGTTGGTTCCATATTCGGGCTACAAATATATTATAGGGGAAAAAATGGCCACAAAAGTATGGATTGTGCTGGAGTGTACCCTAAGGGAGAGTGCATAAAAATAGTAATTTCTTGTGTATGAAACCTTCCACGGGGCAGTCATTCAGTAGATTGCGTTATAGAAAGGCTGAAGGGATGGAAAGGGGGGTGGGGAGCGGGAAGGATCGGGCGGTCCAGGCCGGGTGGCCCTCTGAGTCCCGTGCGCAGGAGGACAATGAGCGGGACTTGCTTGGTGGGCTTTCTGGGGACACTCCTCTTCCTGGGTCCCTGTTTTCACCATCAGCGCTCACTGTATCTACACCACGCACGTCGTGAGCTGCTGTGCGTCCGAGGGCTGATGCGCAGCTGACACACACAGCCCGGCCAGCAGAGAACCAGCAAATGAGGAAACTGTTGGCACCCCCAGACCTACCTGGAGGGAGAGGAGAAGAGAGCCACCAGCACCCCGAAACCTACAGGACAGAGCCTTGGGACGGGGCCAGGGAATTTTATGAAGGCTGTGGTCCCCAGTGGAGACGCCCCTTCCCTGGGAAAATAAATACCCCAACCTCTTACCTCCATCCCCATCTCTTTGCGATCAAGGCCTTTGTTATGGGCTGAGGCGTGCCCCCTCCCAAAAAACTAGATATGTTGAAGTGCTAACCCCTGTACCTCAGATCATGACCTGATTTGGAAATAAAATTATCATGGATGTAAGTAAAGATAAAGTCCCACTGGAGTAGGGTGGGCCCTTCATCCAGTATGGCTGGCATCCTGACGGAAAGAGAGAAGACACAGAGACAGACAGCCATGGGGAGAAGATGGCCGTGTGACGACAGGCAGGGGCTGGTCGGGGTGCCTCTTGAAGCCCAGGGTTGCCGGCAGCCTGTGGAAAGTGGGAGGCGCAGGGAGGGATTCTGCCCTCCAGGTTTCAGAGGGAACCAACCTTGACTTTGGACTTCCAGCCTCCAGAACTGTGCAAAAATAAGCTGCTCTTGTTGTGAGCCACCCGGTTGGTTCATGGCAGCCCTGGGAAACCTAATACAGCCTCCCCCTGGCTACACCCATTTGGAAGCCAGCGGGCAAGGGAACCTGGCTGATGCGGTGAACAGGGGGTAGAGCCAAAAGGGAGAACTGATAGGGGAGTGTTAGGTTAAATGATGAAATGGACAGAAACTCTCTTTTGCCAAACCTGGCAACCCAGCCTGGCTACTGTGGCTCCGCTCCCTGGCTGCATGGGCGGAACCTGTCTGTCCGTGAGCAGGAGGCCAGCACTCAGAGCGGGTGGGACTCTGAGAGTGTGATGCCTGAGGATGACTCCGGTGATGTCATTTCAGCCCGTGAAGCCTGAAGGCCCTCTCCTCTTTGACTTGAGCTACTGTCTCTGAAGACCGATGTGCCAGAGAACGGTATATATTTTACTTAATTTCATGGTTCTGATCAATGAGGCATCAACGTCAAGTCCTTCTAGCTAACCTTGATATCTTTTCTTTATTTTTAAAGATTATATTATTTATTTGTTTTTAGGGAGGGGGGAAGAGAGGGAGAGAGAAACATTTATCGGCTGCCTCTAGCATGGCCCCAGCTGGGACCTGGCCTGTAACCCAGGCCTGTGCCCCGCCTGGGAATCGAACCAGTGACCTTTTGGTTTACAAGATTATGCTCCAACTAACTGAGCCACACCAGCCAGGGCTGATATCTCTTCTGAGGAAAAGAAGTTGACACATTGCGGACAGGAAATCTGATAGGAATCAATGCTTATGAAAGGAAGTTTTTTATAAATGAGATATGTAGTTTCTTGTGGGTCATTTTTATAAAAAATCAGGAACAACCTAGGTGCCCAACAAAAGGGGATTAATTAAATCAATTTTTACACCATTCAATGAAATTTTATTCAGGGAAAATTATGACATGGAATGACAGTTTTCCAAATGTCCTGTACAGAAGAACCCTAGCATTCTCTTCAGGTCCCCTCAGGGACAGAAGGGTGTGAGTGAGCAAACGAAACGACTCCAGTCACGATCCAGATTTAACCAAAACATGTGACTTTGGTATCATTTTCTGTGTTTGGCTTCCAGATGGAACTTCCGTTGAATGAGGAGTTCCAGGCGAGACCCCTCGGTGTGTCAGTGGGGTTGAAGGTGCCCACTGTTTGCCTTTTAGCCAATGAGTAGCCCTGGGGCCGGGTCATAGGGCAGGAGAGTCGGGGGTGACAGCAGGGAGCAGGGGAAGGCCTGGGGACAGTTGTTGCAGATGGCGACTCAGAGCTCGTGCAAAACTGGTCCGCGGGGGTAAGAGGCCAAGAGCAGGGAGCAAAGACCGCAGACTGGGAGCAGGGAGAGCGGGTCCTTGGCCCCACCGAGTCACCAGCAGGCAGTGTGCTTGGGTAGGTCCCCACTAGGCTGTGGCTTCCTCGTCCTTAAGGAAAGGGCTGCCCCTAGATGGTAAGTCCTCACGGGCTCGCCAATACTCTTAGTGCTATGGGAAGCTTTCTGCCATGTCAAAGAGGAACTTCCAAACATACCCACGTGCACCCAGTGCATATGTCCGCTCCTCGCTTCTACTGCCCTTGTGTGTCTGCAGCCCCTTCCCTAGACGTGGCCCAGTATGTAGGCGTAAGGAGGCTGTCACAGGCGCAGCGATTTCTTTAATCATCTCAGCCACCTCGCCAACGAGGCTCCATCACCCCCTGCTCTGTCATGTCGTGGAAGAGGGGACTGAAGCTCAGGGGGGCAGGCACTTCGCCGGAGGGCACACAGACAGTCAGGGTCGGGGCCAGGATTCAAACTCCTGCACACCCCAGACCCAGAGAGCAACAGAGGCCTCTTTTCAGGCCTCACATTGAACAGATTTGAAGATTTAAATAGCTGTAGATATAGATGATATGTGTGTTTCATATCATAGTAATATCTGTCCCTCTGTATTTCTTTATATGCATGTATCTATGTATCTCCACATCATCTGTACATAGAGACTTCTATCTATCTATCTATCTATCTACCTACCTGTCTGTCTGTCTGTCTGTCTGTCTATCATCTATCTACAGAGCAGACAGGGGTTGTAGCTCTTTCCATGGGCTGGTAGAGCTGGGGGAGGTGGTAAACTATAGAGTCAGGCGTGTTCCTCATGGAAATGGAGCTCACTGAGTGCGTGTGACGTAACCAAAGTCTTACATAAAGTTAGTTGACATCTAATGCCAACGACAACCCAAGATTTTTAAGTAAAAATGAACTACTCTTAACACTGTAACTTCACACTGCACCGCAACATGTACCCGCTGCATCTTCTGAGATCTGGAAGAGGAAAAAGGAAGGAAGGAAAGGCACAACGTGTCTCTGAACTCCTGCGCGCCTGATGGACCCATCCGGTTGACCAGATGTACAAAAGCAAAAGGAAGCTGACACACACTCAGTTAATCCGTCACCTTCCTCGGCGCGGCCTCTGAAGCAGCGGGACGACCACCCCCCGCCTGCGGCAGTGTTACCACCAGAGCGGAAGCATATTGTCATCAGATTAATTTTTCGATGCTCCTACCCCAACCACAAAATCCTGGGAGAACGCGTGTCGAATACACTTAATAACTGCATAATTATGACATCTGCTACTCTCCAGCACCTCTTAGTGGAAAATTAACTGAAGAAATAGCAGGTTCAAAGATGTGTTAACACTCTGATAGCAGATTTAATTGAAATATGACGGGGGAGGATAATGGAGATTAAATTAAGCTCTCAGATAATCATCTGACACAAAGATAATTGAGCCAGCCTCTGCCACGTTGATGAACGCTTCAGAGACGCTGTGCGGGATGGCATTTCGAGTATCTTATCCTTCAGGCAAAATGGAATTCTTCTCCCCCTCCCCTCCTTCTCTCTCTCTTGTCATTCAACATTTGTATCCTCCAAATCGATAATGTGAACAGCAGCATAATTAGAAATAAAAGATGATCTGAGGTCCGCAGGAAATTAGGTTGAGGGGCACGGAGGAAATACGGTCGCGTCCTCGGGGTGTTTATGAGCTCGCCGTAGAGGGGCAGCCCCCACCTTGCCATCTCGCTGGGAGTGTCTCTCCACTGCCTCTGTCGCCAGTGGACGTCCCACATGTGACACGGGAGGGCCATAGAGGCAGCAAGAATGGAGACCACACCCGCTTGATGCCCTTTCTCTTTCCCGGGGAACACCCCACGCTCCAGCTCGGAGGTCGCGTGCGTCAGGCCCTGCAGCCGGGGCTGGGGGCGAGGAGGAAGCCCGGGAGGCAGCTAGCGCCTGGGGTTATGCCCGAGGGCCTGCCGTGGGGCGGGGGTGGCACGTGGACGGCAGGAAGTGGGAAACAGAGCTCCGGTGGCTGTCCCTGGAGCGGTCAGCCTTCAGCATCCACAGGGGGCGAGGCTCTCCCCGTGTCTCCTCTGCTGCAGACTGAGCCAACACCTGCCTTCCCCAGGGCTGCGACAGCCACGTGTAGACGGCAGGAGGGCACCCGGCAGGGTGGCCGTCACTCTCCCCCGCCCCACCTTTGAGTCCACAAAAGTGGCTCCGTGGCATTTTTCTCTTCCTCTCCTCTCTGGCTTCACCCTGTGGGACCACCGCAGGGCTCCCTCGTCCTGGCCACGCCCTGGCCCTGGGCAGCGGCGGGATTGACGCACATCCCTGGGGCTGAGACACCTCAGACACAGGTGCCCTGGGAAGTGCATGGCCTGGCAGACAGCCACCAGGGCAAAGCAGGGGGCTGCACATGACGTGGTGCGGGCGAGGCTCCAGTACAGGGCGCCTGCGCAGACTAACGGAGGGGCCGGGCGGAGCCCCTCCTCCCGTTGCGCCCACACCCTCCAGCTCAGATCCCGCCCCCGGCAGTCCGGCCTTCGGCAGAGGTTGGCAGCCAGAGCGTTCCCCCCAAATCTGGCCGGAGCTGCACACTCCAAGCAGGCACCTGCGCCCACGCGGAGTCTCCAGGGCACAGCGCCCCCGACGGCTGGGGGAGGGTCGGACATCCGGGGCCTCAGACGGCAAAGCCTCTTCTTCACTCCCCCGCCTTCTTGTGGGAACCTCCGTGGGATTTTATTTGAGGGGGTCCTGGTTCCTCCCTGTTAGTAGTCTCAGGTAGGACCCCAGATTCTGGAAGATTACAATAATGATTACACCAGGGAGATCGATGGGGTTCTCTGCTGCCGTCTCTTCTCTCCCAGAAGAGATCTGTAAGGAAATGTTCCCCAGTGCTGGGTTTCGGCAGTAAGCTTCATCTCATGTGACTCCAGCTAATGGAGGATGGCAGAGTTTGGAAGGTGGGTTCGTTCCTTCTGTCCTATAATTTCTGTCCTAAATTGTTAATTTATGGAAGCATCAAAGAACAAGGCACTTTGCAAGAAGGCAACTTAAGGGATTGTTTTCATCACCCTTTTGCAGCCAGGTAACGTGGCACCAGAGATCCCTCCCAAAGAGAACATTCCTGGCCCTCCTCTGACCTTCCTTTTTATCTGCAGGGTGGGTGTGTGGGGCCCACAAATCAAGTGAGCCCACCTCCCTCCGTCTAGTCTGACGCTGTCGCTGACACAGGGTTGTGGGAAGAGGCTGCCTAGAGAAAAAAATCAGACAACCCTCCCGTGTTCACAATGGTGGCTCATTTCGTTGCTTGCGCCCCTCTTAAAGCATCTACAGTTCCTTTGGGAAGTTGATTCTTTTTTACATTGTGTGTCAGTCTGAATTCTTGGGTGCATTGCACAATCAGCGACATGTTCTGCTGAGTGTGTAAATCCCTTGTACATATTTCAAAACAATATCTAATTAAAATGTCAAGGTTATAGCTCATGTGGCTGGAGTGGACAGGGCTCCACCTCCTCCCTCAACCCCTCAAAGTAACATTTAAAATATGTCCTATAATTAGGAGCGATTATAAATTCCAATTAAAAAGAAACCCACACAATTCTGAAGATATTTTCCTTTGATGTTTCTTGCTTTAATTTATGTTCTTGTTGTACCAAATTGTCTCTGCCTGCTCAGATAGGTTTCCAGACAGAACCGGCTCCCAAAATTGCAGGGAGCAAACCAGACCAAATCTGAGAAAAGTAGTAAAGTTCATTAAAAAGGGTTATTGCATCTATAACTTCTGGACTTGGCGTTCATTGATTAGAGATTTAACATCATCCTTTGTACTACTCAGATTGGGATTTTTAATTAGGATGTCATTATTACACAGATATACTGAATGCCAAATTGATTTTTGAGACCTTTTAAAATAATAGGACCCCTTCTGCAAAATGAAAATCATAATAGATTATTGACTTCTACAGGAGTTTGGAGGCAAGGGCGCCTGCCCAATGTCAACATTTTCAATAATTTTAGTTGCATGCAAAGAGACACTCATAATTAGGCTTATATTAAAAGTTTGAGCATATTGACTCCATGTTATTAATGCCGATGGCGTCACATCGATTACCCTTGAATTATAACAGCGGCGACATCGCTTGTTGCTGCATTGTTCACATGCCATTAGCCTTTGTCTCTTGTTTTTGTTTAATTTAAAAAGTGTTCATATTCATCATGAGCAGCATCCCTGATTCACAAAATCAGAGGGCCACTGGCTCTCAATTCACAGTGCCCTTCATGCATCAGTAATTTTTTCTGTTCTGCTTATTAAGAAATCAGGTTCAAACAACTTACCTGTTCCTGCCAGGCAACTTAGTAGGCATATAAAAAAATGCACGTAAATTGAAAGGAAAATAAAAGATGATGTTTATTTTATTCCCTAATACTCACAACAGCTTTCTAATGAAATGGCTATACCTGTTTGCCCAAATTCTAAAGCCCCATAACCACATCGGACCCCTGCCGCCCTGGTGTCGCGTTCCACGTTGACTCTCCTACGGTTCTGGCCTTTTAATAATAGCAACCGTCAAACACCCCGCTTCACCAAGGTAGGGCGTCAGTGAAGAAATACGGCGCGATCTGGCATTGCAACGGGGCACGCTCCAGCCAGCCATCTGCTCAGCGTCTGACAGATGTTACTGTGTGTTCCTCATAGGTTTACAACACCAGGCGGCGCCCCTCTGGGTTCCCCGCGGCACCTTGGGCACCCTGCACACGGGTTGGGAACCGTGACACTAGATTCGAGTTTCTCGCTGTTATGGGGACATAGTTGGCTCCATCTTTGTATTCTCAGTGCCTCACACAGTGACGGGTGGGCTCAGTAAACATTGTTTAAAGAACTGCTTTTTCTTGGTACTGTTCTTGTTTAGGTCCTTTTAATTCAAAGTGTGGCAATTTGATAACATATACCTAACGCACATACCCAATCGTTACCAGCACATAAGGGTGTATTTTGGCATGGACTCAGAAGGCCTAAGTAGAGGGAACGGGTGAAAAGTCACATCTAGTTGCGACATGTCACAGAAACTTCTCTGTGAGGAAAGGACCCCTCTCTTGAGGCCCCTCGATGTTCTCTGCACCCAAGAAAATGCCTTGAGCACCCCCATTGACTGCTTACCCCTTAGGCCCTGGGAACACACACAGAGAAGTGAGCGCTTGGGCCAGAGTCCCTTGAATTACCTGATCTTGTCGCCGTGCAGATGGAGGCGTTCTCCCCACCCCACCCTCCTCTGGGCACGGCGACCTTTGCCTCAGGTCCCCCTGATGCCACCCAGCCGAGTGGATCGGCAGAACCGTAGGCCGGACAAGGCAGCACGGGCTGAGCAGGAATGCCGCGCGGGCTCCGAAAGGAACGCAGCTCCGACACAGCGGAGGTGAGCCCGGAAGACACTGTGCCAAGTGGGCGGAGTCTGACACAGGATGCCACAGGCTGTGGGAGCGACCTGGAACAGGAGGCTTCGTGGGCACAGGAAGGAGAATCCTGGTTGCCAGGGGCTGAGGGGAGGGGGAACGGCGGCGTTATTTCACGGGTGCAGAGTTTCCGTTCGCGATGGCGAGAACGGTGTGGAGACAGATACAGGGCAGGTCGTGCCCTTGGTGACTGTCCTCACGGCCACTGAATTGTACACTGAAAATGGTTAAAACTGTGACTGTCCTGTTATGTATAGTTTAACACACAAATGCCCAGCTCAGGGTATGAGATTTTTCTTTTACAAATGACACCAATAAATAAAGGTTAGAAATGAAAAAGCCCTCAGACGCCAAGTTTCTTAAGGCATGAAATGTCCGATCAGGACAGGGGTTGGCAAATCTTTGCTAAAATGAGCCAGATAGTACACGTCTTAGACTTTATAGACCATATCTCTTTTCGGCACGGCTAATTTCAACAAACTTTCATTTACAGATACTGATTTTGAATTTCATACGATGGGCACAGATCACAAAATGCTGCTCCTCTTTTCTTTTAACTATTTAAAAAGTGTGAAAAACCTCCCTCAGCCTGTGGGTCTTACCGGGCAGAGGGACAGACTGGTCCCTAAGCTGCAGCGTGCCGACCTCTGAGCTAGACCCTCGCCCCCGCGACGAGACGTAACTTACTGAGAGCGGGTGGCATCCGCCCACGTGACGGGGGGGTTCTGTGGTGGGGGGAAGACGTGCCTTTCGGAAAACAGGTTAGTTTGTGGGTCAACCCGAAGGGGGCTTTCCGGAGTTGGGTCGAACCTGGAGTTGGCCCTCTTTTCCCCCCTGAAATGTCGACCCCCTTCCCAGTCAGGTCCCCGGGGGAAGCGCAGTGCCCCTCCAATCCAGGTAGGGACACCATCCATTTGGTTCACTACAGTATGTAAAAAGAGTACCTTTCCACATCTCTTGCAAGATTATTTTTGCTGAAGCAGAGGCCTTCAAATAAAGTGCCAGTGGAGTTAAAAAAAGATGATTGTGATGGAATTTATGAAAGGTCAGGGGACTTTTCAATGCCGATAACATAAAGTGCTAGGGATTTTTTAAAAAATAACTAATAGCAGACTGTCTGAAAGAGAATTTTGGGGAAAAGGGGCAGGGGAGGTCCCTAGCACTACTAACAGACTATGATTTGGGCACCTGCTGTGTTGCATATGTGCTCAGATTTGTCAGGTGAGCAGAACTGAATTCAACAAATTTAACTGAGCACCTATTTTGAGCTAAGCATCGGGAATACAAGGTTCTTGAGAAACTCATATTCTCAGTTGGGGTTTTTCAGTGGTGGTTTTGTTTTGTTTTGTTTTGTTTCTTTTGTTTAGAGGGAGAGTTGAGAGAGAAGTAGCCGTGTATAAATACCAGAGTTTCTAATGCTAAGAGCTTAGTTCTTATCATGGCTCTTCCTGACCCTGGGTCCTTAAGCAAGAGGAATTTCTTCTCGAAGCAGCTCCTGCTGTTCGGCTGTGACGTCCCTTGTCCAGCACTCCAACACCGTGCTCTGGGCAGCGAATGGGTGGGCGGGGCGGCGCAGCCTTGTCTTGTCTGCACGCCTGTGGCTCCCCCTCCTGTGGCTGCAAGCGCACCCCGAGAAGCGAGGGCTGCGGAGGGTGGGCAGCGTGGTAGGCCCGCACCCCGGCTCTCTTGCATTTTGGCTTCTTCCTCTAATGCTTAACCTCTCTCTCCATGACTCCTAGCTCCCTCCTCCCATCTCTGCATCCGAAGTCTCTGCATCAGCTCGTGGTACCATTTTGTCAACACATCGAACAGTAATAGTTCGCGATGGGCTCTAAATAATTTAAAGACTTGGTGACAGCAAAGACAGCCACAGGCTGCATGTCTATCCGAGCTCAGAAAGGGTTTCCTTCATTAGTTCTAACTTGATTTCCCATAAAATAGGAGGCCATTTGAGTAAAATGATAGTTGGAAAAAATTTTTAAACAGAACCAGCAAATAAACATGGTCTTTATGAGTTGTAACTTAATCTCCAGCTGATGTCATGTTTCACGTTTCAACTGCCAGAAAATGCCTGACATCTATATATCAGGCAGATTTATGGAGGCTTGAGGGTTGGAGTTAAGAGGACGCGCCTTAAATGAGGAGAGTGTGCTGGTCTGGGGGTGAGTCGGAGGCTCTGCCATCCATAGGCTGAAATGTGCACATTTGGGTAGATTATAAATATGCCTTTCACTTAATTGGGGTTTCTTTTTTAATGTTTAAAAAGTCTTCAGGTCTGGGAGATGAGGGTGTGAGAGAAGAGGGAGGGGCGAGCAAGGGAGAGGGGGGAAGGACTCAAAATATGGTTCTCCTTTGTCCGCCTCTGGTCGTAGATGTCGCTCAGGCAACACCGGAAAGGAAAGGTCCTGCCGTGCAGCCCTCGGAGTCATAAGCCAC
The DNA here is from genome assembly GCF_021234165.1 of Pteronotus mesoamericanus. Lineage (NCBI taxonomy): Eukaryota > Metazoa > Chordata > Mammalia > Chiroptera > Mormoopidae > Pteronotus > Pteronotus mesoamericanus. The sequence goes on along the minus strand of NW_026555086.1, from coordinate 4,487,222 downwards.
ACACAGAGCCTCCCCACCCCCGGCGTCTCTTGGTGACCGAGGGTTGTGTTGGCTTCAGGGGTAGCCGATGATGGGGCACCCTGATGGCGTCCCATCGAGAAATCCCTGTTGATTCTGCTGCATCTCAGCAGTTACCGCTCACGCGCCCCCCCTGCCCCCCCCCGCCAGGACTGAACTTCCCAAACATAGGCCACTCCTGATGTCATGCAGTTCGGTGGCCAATTAGCCCAGGGAAGTGATTGTGAGCTAATCCTAGCAAAAAATGACTCACTTCGTTCTAACACACATTGCCTGTGGATTTGCATTCCAGCTTCCCTGTAGGTCTATGCACTGCGAAGAACAAGTAAGACTAAGTCACACGAACTGATGTAGCAAACACCCCCACATCTCAGCGGCTTAACTCCGTAAAGGCTTAGTTGTTTCTTGGTCCTAATGGGTGCTCGGAGGGCCGGCTTCTGCACGGTGCTTGAAGGACCCAGCCGTCTTCCATCCGGTGACTGCGCCGTCTGCAAAAACCGGGAGTGCTCCACGAATACTCCGCACCAGCCTGGAAAGTGAGGAAGAGAGAGAGAGAGAAGTCAGGGGAGTCCCTGGGAGGTTTAGGGGCTCATCGAGCAGGCTCTGTCTTGTAGCACCCTTAACTGCAAGGGATGCTGGGAAATGCAGAACGCCAGGTTCCAGCCTGCATTTCGATGCAGAAGCCACACTACTGCAGGGTGCATGGCTGCTGGGATTTCCTCGGAGACGGGAGGAATTGGAATGAATAACAAAAACAGAAGCAGCTCTTTTACATTTCTGTTTTACTGTTGACGGTGGGCTTCATTTCACTCAGTCCCCACAGCAGTCCGGGGAGGGGAGCAGGACAAGTATTGTTATCTCGGCTTTAAAGCGAGCCTCCGAGTGGGGCAGGGAGTTGGCAGTGCCCCGGGTGACCCATCTAAAAAGAGCGACGGAACTTGAACAAGAACCCAGTGTTGCATTTGAATTTTTTTACTACTATGCTGAAATTGTTGGCATGGATAGTGCTTGGAAGGGTAAGGCTTTTCCCCACAAGAGAGCGGGGGCCTGGATGAAGAAATCGAGGCTATTTCTGCTTCCATCCAAGTGTTGGCGAAGACTTACTCAGAGGATGTGTGAGGGCTGGGGCATGAAATTATCTCGGTTCTCTGCTTTGAGGCTAAATGCCTGCCTAATTCAGAGGTCCGACCTCTGTACGCCCTTTCTCTTTAAGAAATTAAAGCATAATTTGTTACTGTGTTACATTAATTAAAAAAGCTATTAATGGTTATGACAGCCAGGATAACAAGATGGAAGGATATGACCTCCCATCCGTGGCTCAAAATGAATGAAAAACGGTTTTGAAAGAACTGAAATGTTTGAGAGGGTTACAGTTGGAATCCTTGCCCGTTGATTCCCAGAGCGGGTACCACCGCACTGAAATGTTTTCATTCCTCCTGGGAGAGAAAGGGTAGAGCTCAGACCCCTTTGCCCTGGATACGCAGCTCCAAAGACATCCTGCAAGGCTTCCTCATCATGGTGTAAGAGAGGTTTGTGGAAATGTTTTATTAATTCGTACAAAGAAACCTTTTTTTCTTAATTTTTTCATTAACTTCAGACATTTACTTGCAATTACATTTGTTCAGAGAATACAATGACAGAAATTAATAATTCATAGCTTTTGTCAGGGAAAATTTTAAAAAGGGGACAGTTCAATCAAATGCAACTTTAAATGCACAATCTTCATTTAAATAAGACTTAAAAATAAATAATGGGGACTGTTATTGTACTTCCTATAAACCTCCTCTTTTCCAAATTATATCTGTGCTCTACGCGGTGACATGAAATCTTGGGTTGTTCAGAGCACGTCATGAAAATAACAGGTTCAGATCCAATGTTCTGAAAGGGGACACTTGACTCAAGCGCGGTATTTATGGCGCTGCCTGGTTCCGGGGGGCGCTGTGCTTAGTGACAGGGAGTCGGAGCACGAGGAAGCGGGGAGGGCCTAACGGCCTCTCCTCTCACCATTGGGAAACGCACATTCAGAGAGACAGTGAGCCTGTCACGTGCACACGGTGAGTTAGAGGCATGGGTGGGCCGCCAGCGCAGGTCCCTGGCCCTCGACCAAGCTCCCCCATCGCTGACGCCGGCTTCACGTTGTCTTCCCCCCAACGCCTGCCTCCCACGTGGCTCCCTGCGGATTTGGGGTGAAGGTGTCCTAGGCAGACCAAACCTTTCATCCCAGCCGCCTCACAATTTGTATGAAAGCCTACCATCCAAGATTAGGTTTCTTTGGATTATGAAGACTTTTGAAAATGATGTTTCCCTTCTAATAATGAAAGTATACCTGACTACAGATCAGCTTAAGTGGAGAGGAGGAAATGACACGAAGCCTGGCAGAAATAGAATGATAAGGGGAACAGGGACCCGCTCCTCAGTTAGGTCTGCAGCTCGTGGAGGAGATAGGTGCTGTTAGAGGTCTCTCTTTTCTCCCTTCTTACTCCTACCTCTGAGCAATAAGACCATGCCTAACAAATCAGTCCTACCCCTTAGTTGTTCCAGTAAAAAAGATGACATTGGAGTCTGTCTTAAAAGCAAAGAACAATCAAACCTTGAGAAATTTGGAAATTGCTAACTCATCCAATAGGGGAGCCCCCAGGAAGGGCCGTTTCCTGTAATGATTAGGAATTGAGTGCCTCTAGGTCTGAGTGTTGACTCAACCAGCTATAAGCCCTGTGCTTTGGAAACATCCCTGTTAACATCTCTGAGTCATATTGTCTGTATTTGTAAAACAGATGTATCAGTTAGCTGTTGTGCTGTAACAAACTGCCCCTGAAATCAGGATCTTCAAAAGCAAGCATTTATTCTCATGTGTCTAAGGGCGGGCTGCGGGAGCCCTGATTCTTACTGCATCTGGAGTTAGTAGGGGTGGCTCTGCTACTTTTATGTGCCTCTTACCGCCCTCCTGGGAGCAACAGACTGGCTGGTTCTTCCTAAAGTGGTGGCCGTGTTAACAGGGAAATGGTACTAGAATGTTACTGGACCTTGGTCCAGCAACCTTGGTACCTGAGTTCATCAAGGAAGGAATTCAGAGCCAAGGAACTCAAAGTGGAGGAGAAAGTTTATTTAGAAAATCACAGATAGAAAGAAGTGAGCCCGCTGGGCTGCGTGGGCTTAGGAAACAAGTTACAGAGGCAAAAGGAGGACCCTTGGAGCTTAGGCGAAAGAAAGGCAAGGGTAAAGCACGTGGAGTAAGAAGAAAGGGGAAGGGCGTAGTCATGAGAGGGAGAGAGAGAGCGAGCTCCAGCAAGTCCGCTGGGTCCTGCGAACCACATGCGGCCCCGGGTGGCTATGAATGCCCCAACACAAAACCGTAAAGTTACTTAAAACCTTTTTTTTTTGCTCACTAGTTTTTGTTAGTGTTTGTGTATTTAATGTGTGGCCTGAGACAGCTCTTCTCATTCCAGCGTGGCCCAGAGACACCAAAAGGCAGGAGGCCCCTGCCTGAGAGGGTGTTTGTCTGGAGGTCTGGGGGGAGTGGTAAGATCTCAGTGTCCATCAGCTCTCTAGGTGTGTGTCCTTCCGGGGTTGTGGTCTCTATAAACTGGTTGGTGCCAGGGCAGGGGGCTATTAGTCATCACTGCTGGTCCTGGTGTCAGCTGTGGTGTCCCCATCTGGCCTCGCTGCTTTTCTGGGCCTGGAGTGGAAACGCAGCCAAGGCCGAGATGTGACCCCCGGGGCTTCGTGCTTAAGGGAGTGGTCATGCCAGGGCTTGTGTGGGGGTCCTGAGAGGCTGTGCTCCCGTCCCCTTGGTCCTCCTCTAAAGGGTCTGCCGCGTGACCAGTGGCATGCCAGGTTCGGAGAGGTTGGGGAGGGCCCGAAGCGCATGACCAGTGGCGCGAAAGGGGCGGGGGTCTGCACCGTGAGGCCCGCAGTGTGCTAGGGGCGGGAAGGTCACCCTGAGGGTGTGGTCCCACGCTGGTGACCTTCTGTACCTGGCCTACGGCTCCTGCTCTGCTTGTGTCCAACTAACGCCTGCTACCCTGTCAGCAGAAAGGCGAGAGGTCAGGAGGAAACCCGTGTGGCTCCTTAAGACCCAGGCTCAGAGCTGGCGCTGGCACTCCCAGCCGTATGTCGCTGGCCAAAATAAGGGCACGGCCACGCCCAAGCCAGGGCCAAATTCTGCCCCCACTGAGGCAATGGCAAGAGTGTGGAGGAAGTCAGGGCCCCAACATTTAAAATAAGGTATAATAAGAGAATTTCTCACTGCATTGCCCTGGCAGTGAGCTGAGAGAGAATGTAGAGTGGGACGGCGGCCGCGCCCCGCAGGGGATGGCTGGCCCCCTCCAGGCGGGCGGCCCGGCCTCAACGAGGGAGGCGGCAGTGACGGGCGAGGGCTGACGATTCCCCTTTTGACCTGGGCAGCTGTTAAGGGGCATCTCCTGAAGGAGGGGGAACATGGTGTCTTCCTGGACCTATCAATTTCCTGCTTCCCAGTACAGTATTGACCCTCATCTCACAAACAGAAGCAAATGGATTTGATTAGCAAATACTTTCATCTGCATCCTAATTGAAGTCCTAATGGGACTTCCTTGTTTTGGAAAAATCCCATTTTAATGCAGGACACATCAGGCAGCCAGGAGAGTTCCCTCTCCCAGCTGCTGCCCCGCCCCACCAAACCAGGGGGTTTATCCACCACTTTCCCATCAGCCCATCTGTCTGAAGCTAGACTGATGCGCCCAGGTTCCTTCTGCTTTTGATTCGCATTGTGAATCACTCAGCCCCAATGCACTTAAAACGGGAGGCGAAGGACCGCCCGCCGCCGCGCAGCGGGGCCCGGTCCAGATGTCCTCCCCTGTGTCTGCATCTCGCCAGGCCCCCTGAGATGCAACGTCCACTCTGCCTGGCAGAGGCCGCTGCAGCTGAACTAAATTGTAGCTCAGGAGGCCACCACTTGGCCATCTGAAAATTCTGACCAGTTGGCACATTGTTGTCTCCAAATGAGCCGGCAGGAAACGGGGTTTCCTAAAACTTGGTTTTAAAGCACTTAGAACAGGAAACCATTCCCCATGCATGTTAGATCTCTCTAATGACTGACTAACGAGAAACAGGCTATCTTAATACTGTGCCCCAAGCCATGACAAATGGCTTTCTTTCCAGACTTCATTAGAATATTTACTGCGATTTGGATAGAAGACTTTTGACACTGCCGTCATAAAATTTACAGGGGACCTTTTTTTCCTTCTTCTTTCTTTCTTTCTTTCTTTCTTTTTTTTTTTCAGTCTGAGAAGAGACTGGGAAGAAGCAGGGAACCCTCTCCCCTGCCCCAGCCACCGATCTCATTCATTAGTGGCCTTCATGTCTCCTGACCTCTAGTTAGGAAAATAAACATCCCTGTGGTAGTCCAAGAAATTGCCTTCAGGAAAAAAAAAAAAACCCAGCTAGATCTCTCTTTTGTTGACTCCTGCCTCTTTCCTATGCATGTGGCAGGAAAGAGAAAGTTCACACTGTGTGCTGGTCCTTGCACAGAACACTATGCTGTGTTGCCGGATCTGCGCAGCCACATTGTGAGCAGGCGCAGCCATTATCCCCATTTCCCCTCTTAGAAAACTGAGGCCCGAAGTTACCAGTCACACGGCCAGTGAGGGGGCAGGGCTGGGCCCGGGCCCGTGTCTCCTTGAAACCCAGTTCCTCTCTGACCTAGTTCTCTACCTGTGCCTGTCCCCGAAACAGACCCATGAAAAATCTAAAATGGATTTTTCCATGCATGGTACTAGAATGATAAGTTAGCTACTAAGAAAAAAACTCAACTTAATACCTCTCTGCATACTGACTATATAGAGAATCGAGTACTTAAAATTAGTGCTATTATACTCATATGGAATTTCATAAATAGTTAGAAGTTTTAATAGATGATAATTAAACTGTTGCGATCCTAAAATCTGCCACAGAGGAGTATTTATTCCATATTAACCAGCAAATGCTACAAATCAGAGTTTTTATTTATTTATTTCATGTATCAGAGCTGACTAACCAGCACTCCAGAGAATAGGAAAGATTTATATATTTGACCACAAATGTATTTAAAATTTGTTTTTGAAAAATCTAGGAAACAAAGTTGAATAGCCAGTATATTTAATTTATGTGAAAAAAGATACATATCTACAGAAAAATATCACAAGGAAGTATTTCACCGTATTTTTTCTTTATACTCCTCTGTGGTTTCCCAACTTTTGGTGTGAGCCATGCTTCATTTGTCATCAATAAAAAAAAATCTTAAAAATTAAATATAATTTTACAAAAAGAAGACAGAAGAAGTTCTCTTCCCCCCCCCCCAAAATAATAAAGTAATAAAAAAAAGTTATATGCCAGGCATTGAACTGGGAAACTGATGTCTGCTTTATCATTAAATCCTCACTACCTTCCCCAGTGAACAAGCGATAGTATCAAAGCCTGGGAAAGTGAAGTGACTCAGCCAAGGTCATTCAAGTGGCAGACAGCACAGTCAACGTCTACATTCTCTTCGCCACGTGGTGCCGGTTCCAGCATTGAATTGTGACGGACGCTGACAGCCGGTCATCTTACATAGCCATCTAAGACGTAGAGCCGGTGACCCTCCTAGAAATCCTGTCAAATCCCATGGAATTCATAGACCCCTGGGTCTCAAGCTTTCAGCCCGAGCCCATCTGTCCTTTTTGGCGTTAGAGCGACCCGGAGCGCGGTGAACACAGTGGAGCAGAACGTGAAGGCACCAAGTCTGGGGCACACGGGGAGCCGGAGCAAGGGACTCCTGAAAGCTTGGACGGCAAGCCACTCACAGACAGGGCTGCGTCTTGTTCTCTGCGACGTCCGCGTGCTTAGCTCGCTGCGGCCCGCAGTAGCCTCTCAATACAGATTCTGTCTGTTTGTTATTATTTTTTGAAACATTCTCAATTTTTATTTAGTGTTAGCAACTACAGTCACCATGTCTGTCTTTATCTCCCCAGACCTTACTCGTCTGGTGGCTGAGAGCCTGAGCCCTTCCCAGCGCCTCCCTGTTCCTTTTACCCCTCCCTTCTCCAGCCCCTGGCGACCACCTTTCTCTTCTGTGAGTTTGACTTTCTCTTTTTCTTTTTTTTCCGTTGGGCTTATTTCCCTTAGAATAATGCCCCCAAGGGCCATCCATATTGTCATTAATGTGAGGGCCTCCTTCTTTGTTGGGGCTGAATAATGTTCCATTGTGCGCGTGTGTGGGCACATATATGTGTGCGTGTGTTCTTTATCCGTTAATCCACTGATGGACACACAGGTGGCTTCTGCGAATAATGTGGCAAAGAACATGGGAGCGCAGATATCCTCTCAATATCTTGCTTCCCCTTCTTTTGGATACGTACGTAGAAGTGGAACTACTGGATCATAGTGTGTTCCACTTTTAATTTTTTGAGCCATACCGTTTTCCACAGGACTATACCAATGTACATTTCCAATACATGTTCTTTGAAAATAAATAAATAAAGACTTGAAGGGAGAAAAAGGAAGAGAAGTGGAAAACAAAGGAGGAGAGTAAGGAGGCGAACGATAGGGGAAAGGTAGAAAGAAAATCAAGAAAATGCCAAGGAACCCACATAAACTACGACCAACAGATGGGAAAGGCCAGCTTGTGTAAGAGCTGTGACCGGCGGGCCCTCCGTGGTCTCAGAGCGCGTCCGGGGCCTGGCGTGGCCGGGACCCGAGCTGGCGCTCATGATGAAGACCACAGGTCACCAGGAAAATTGGGCATTACTCAGCACAGCATTTTTCAGGAAACATGAATAATGCCAAGCACCTTCTAGAAATACTTGTCATAAATGATTAGGCTTGGTATTTAGATGGGTCAATGGCAACCATCTAGAAAATTCATTTTTCTAGACCAGCTCCTTCCCAAACCGCAGTGAGTCGTCATCTTTGATTGGGGGCACATTTCTGAGCATTGGGCTCCGCAGCGGAACTGAGGACACGTGGGTCCTTCCCAGGGTCCATCAGACAGGCGCGTGCACAGGCGTTGTCAGCATCTCACTGTCGTTTAGAAAACCTAAACATTCCTTGAAAGTTGTTTTTATTTTTTGTTTGTTTGTTCATTTTTACCACAAATGTATTCTCTGGAATTTTTAAATTAATTTTCCTCGTTCCTTGACTTTGAATGATGATTTTTTTTTTTTTTAAGGCCCTAAACTAAAATCATGAAGCTGGGCAGGACATTGAGGGGGTTAATAAGACCCAATCAAGAATTAAGTAGACCTCTCCCTGGCTGGCGTGGCTCAGTAGAGCAAGTACCGGCCTGTGTACCAAAGAGTCGCTGGTTCGATTCCCAGTCAGGGCACATGTCTGGGTTGCAGGCCACGGCCCCAGTGAGGGGCTCATGAGAGGCAACCACACATGGATGTTTCTCTCCTTCTCTTTCTCCCTCCCTCCCCCTCTAAAAATCAGTAAATAAAATCTTTAAAAAAAAAAAAAAAAGAATCAGGTTGACCTGGGTTGTCCCCCTTCTCTGTGGTCACTTGCTGAGACCTGGCCATTTCATTCACCTGCTTTCCCTCAGCATCCCTGTCTTGAAAATGGGGCTCAGGCTAGTTTCTCCATCCAGCGAGGAGGACGTGAGCCATAGCACATGATATAAGGCTGGAATCCTGTTCTTGCAATGGCAACTGGCACATAGTAGGCACTCAATAAATATATTGAACTAAGGACAAAGTATATCTTTCAAAGTTGTGTTGGGGTTGTACTTTGTAAAATTTGTTGATTTGTGTGCTTTGAGTTAGAAATAAAACTGAGGCTCCAAGTCTCCGGTTAAAATGCTAGATTTTAAACTCACCTTCAATTGTAAGGCATCTCGGGGCCTTATTAGTAAAGCTCAATGAGGTGTTGCGGGGCACATGAACTTAGCTGAGCAGCGTTTCAGTGTGATCTTGATTTTTGACTGAAGACAGTTTGCTAGAGTTACTATACAGTTGTTGAACAATGGAATCCCGCGACGGAACCTTCTTCCTCTCCTGGGTAGGTGATTTCAACTCTTAACTGAACTCGCTGTGGGTTATTTTGGTCCCAAGTTTAGTGAACATTGGCTTCAAAACTCCAATTCCTGTTTGTCATTTTCTTCAGAAATATTTGATCCCTCATACTCTTGTCCTTCTGATATCAGATTCAATAAATACGCCAGGCAAACAAACAAAACCCCAAATCCAACAAATCCCTTCAGTGTAGAGCCACATTTAGGAAACCCAAAACCCACGCCTTCTGACCCAGTGATTGATGGCGCTCTCGGAGCTGCCCTGTAATGCGCAAGCCACACAGGAACTCTGGGAGGAGGGGCCGCCAGGGAGCCGGGCCTCGGACATCCCTCCAGGGCCGGGGGGAGGCTCTGGTCCCCAAGCCCTGCGCTTGGAGATGGACGTTTATTTTTCAGAGGAGAAGTCTCCATAAAACGTGTACTCTTTCCCACAGCTTCCAGCTTTGCTTCTGCAATCCATCCAGCTCTGTGGTCTCCTTTAAAAGCCAAGGAGGCTCACAATATTCTACTTGTCTTTTCTCTCTCCTTGGCCTTTCTTTCAGATGAGTGATGGGAACGGCCAGGGAGGTGGAGGGGAAGGGGTAGATGGGTTACAGAGACCCCAGCTCTTTTTGGTGGGGTCAGATCTTTATCCCCCCATGGGACTGTAGCTGGTTTCTGTTTATTTCTACTGGGTACACTGCCCAGTCTTATTTTGGCCTTTCGTTCAAGCACAAGGGACAAACAAGACATCCTCGGTGGGGCCCAGCCAACTTCAGGCTTTTGCGGGCTTCTCTTTTCTGTCCTGTCAAGAGCTGTTTTACAGCAGGCTCACAGGTCTCCAAATCATACATTTCCCTACCCTAAAATTTCACCAAGATTTACAACGTGAGGCAGCGCTGCCGATGAGAGAAATACACCAACTACCCTTATATATGTATTTTTTTCATTGCAAGTTGAAAAAGTCACAGTGCCTTATTTGTTCTCAAGCTTGGCTTCGGCGTGCTGGGTGAAAAGGGGAAGGGATTAAGCAAAGGAAAAAAACTCATAGACACAACAGTATAACGATGACCAGAGGGAAAGGGGGTCGGCGGGTAGAAGAGGGCAAAGTGGGGTAAATGGTGATGGAAGGAGAGTTGACTTGGGGTGGTGAACACACAGCACAACATACAGGGGATGTGTTATAGCATCGTATGCCTGAAGACTAATTTTATTAACCAATGTCAGCCCAATAAACTCAATAAAAACGAAAGAAAGAAAGAAAGAGAGAAAGAAAAGAAAGAAAGAAAGAAAGAAAGAAAGAAAGAAAGAAAGAAAGAAAGAAAGAAAGAAAGAAAGAAAGAAAGAAAGAAAGAAAGAAAGAAAGAAGGAAAGAAAGAAAGAAGCTGCTCCCTTTGCTCACAAAAAGGATATTCAGGGGTTCCAGTTTTCAAGCTGTTTCCCCCTGAAGGACTCCTCACTCCTATTTATTTCATGCTTTCTCTCTAAAATCTGTCCCTTCAGGCTTCTCGTAAGTCCTTTTGCCCCTAAAAAACTCACCAAAATCATCTAGTCTGAACACCTGAACGCTCAGAGCATTGAACAGAAAATGAACATTTTATGCATTTTGGTCATTGATAACATTCTACTCTGTACTTTCTCTAATTAATTTTCAGCACGCAGATGCCTCAAAAAACAGACAGCAGGCATTACACTTTTTCTGTTCTTCATACGGTGACTCATTCTCTAAGCAATTCTAAACATGTCGGCGGTACCCGATAAATACTGTTAAGTTGGGTTTCTATCGTGAATGTTTTAATAAATTCTACATATTTTTATAGAACCATTACAAGTCAAGGGAGGTAGGAAGAAAAATCAGATACTTCTAGAGTAATTAATTCCAGCGAAATGATCACATGAATCCTTGATTTAAAGACTTCTTGAATCATTAGGATCGAAAAAGCCTCATCTGCTACAAACCTCCATCCACTCGTAAATTCTGACTAACCTTTCCTAAAAAGTTACTGAAAGGAGCATTTTCCAATATGTTAAGGTGAGTGTAGTCACCTCAAAAATTCTAAACAAGCCAAGAAAAGGATGAAGAGAGAAGCAATGACATGTTCTGCGTGATCAGTGATAGTACCTGATACGCAGACGTGTTTAAAACGCACACACGGACTCAGGAGGAACCTTGTTCTCCGTAACTTGCCCCAAGTTAAATTCCAAGTAAATTGGTCAGCAGGGTTAAAACGGTGGGATCCAGCACGCGCTTTAATGCCTCACACCTGCCTCCCCGTAAAGCTGCAGCCTATTCCTGTTCTGCAACCTTTACAGCCGCTCACCAGCCATTTACTGATGCAGCCAATTAGACACAAAGGAGGCAGGATTTCAGAAGCCCCTTCAGCCATTCCCAGGCCGCAGCACAGGAGCGGTGCCCTGCTGAGACCCTCCCTCCTGAGAACATTCACACCGTCCTCCAGGCCGAGCCCGGCTGGATCCCTCTCCCGCCCTGAAATTTCTCGGTCGAGGGTCCATTGTCAGGCAGAGCCATGGGCTGGACCATCAGGCAATCCCTCTACTCCCCCCAGCCCCCATCCTCCTGTCTGTCTACGTACCTGCAGGGCTGTCTGAGCCCCAGCCCACGGGCGCCACGCGGCCCAGGGTGGCTATGAATGCGACCCAACACAAAATCGTAAATTTACTTAAAACCTTCTTTGTGCTCATCAGTTTTTATGAGTGTTTGTGTATTTATTGTGCGGCCCAAGACAACTCTTCTTCTTCCAGGGTGGCCCAGAGATGCCAAAAGTTGGGACGCACCTGGGCGTCACCCCTTTGAGATTTCCATTGGCCATCCACACAGTCAAAACAGACCCTTCGGTGACACCTGCTTTGAAGGACATTTTTGATGCACTGTCTATTTTGAAAGTTGGAAAGAAGCATGGTAGTTATGGTAACCTTGTCACAAACATAAACAAACAACTACACACATGCAGCAAGTCATGATGTTTATGTTCGTGAACATCTGGATGCTCTGGCCTGCTTGCTTTGCCGCCATGTTTCGGTGTGCTCATTAAAACCTTGCCCCTGAAATGTTTAAGTCCCAAAGAATTTCTGGCAGGTTAGAAAGAAGAAGCATTAGATTATTAGACCAAGTCCCTCTAATTTTCTTGTAGATCTGGCTGACACAGGAAGGCATCTCACTGGGTGCTGGCAGAGGATGTGCTTATGGAAGAGAGCCTCCCCTGTTAGAATCGGTGGGAAAGGAAGAGTTTCATGTGCAAATGAGCATAACTTACTTTTCCAATAGGAGAGATTTTTCTAGGGGGGAAAAAGAAATGCCTGCTCAGTATTCTTTTTCCTTTGGCATGTTTCTAACAGTTGCCTGTCCACCTTTCACTAATTCTGCTTAAATAAGAACATGAAAAAATAAAGGAATAGAACTTGACCTGTTGGTCAAGATTCTGGGTCAGTCTGGAAACAAAATGGACAGTGATGATTTTTAAGTAGCTGCTTTCAAGGCTTTTGTTAGCCGACTCGGTTGGGGCGTTGTCGTGTAAACTGAAGGGTCAAGGGTTTGATTTCCAGTCAGGTCACATGCCTGGGATGGAGGTTCAGTCCCGCGTCAGGGCACATACAGGAGGCAATTGACTGAAGCCTCTCTCTGACATGGAGGATCTCTCAATCTCTCTCTCTCTCTTTCTCCCCCTGCCCCCTAAAAAAATAAAAACTTAAAGAAGCAATAAAACATGTCCTCAAATGACGATAAAAAAAAAGGTGACAGAGATGCATGATTATATATCTAATCAGATTTCACTTTTTCAGCAGTAGGAAGACAAAAATTAAAGCACACAAAATACCGCATCATATCAATTGGCTGGTTTAAATTAATGAGAAATGTCTGTGTAATATTTATGCCAGGAATTACCAAGCTTTCAAGACACCTTTAAAAATGTGATAATTTGAAAGTTGGTTTATTAATGTGCTCATTTGTTAACTTCCATCTCCTTTTTATTTTTTTAAGAAGTTAAGTAATTAGATTTTTTTCTTATATTTAGACATTCTTTCTAGTATGTCCCTGTGGGGTGCCTTCTTTAAGCACATGCCCTACGAATGCAGCGAACTTCCAATGACATTACAGATTGTAAAAATGGAATGGTGACCCCAAACCCCATTCTACATCATTTTCTCACATTGTAGAGAAATCCTGCATCCCTTCAAAATTTAGCTCTCAAAACTGCACGTGACTAAAAGCAAAGTAGCCCAAAATACTTTTATATATAAAAGAGATCAGCACAAAGGGATTTCTTCCCACTGGTAAATTTATTCATTCATTTTTTTTTTTTTTTTTGCCAATTGTTTTTGTTTCCTTTAAAAAAAAATGAAAACTTGGTATTGGTTGCAGTTAAGCTGACTTTAGAATTATATGCCCCAGAAGAATTTTGAAGATTAGCATTTAAAAAAAAAAAAAAAAGATCTTTTACACCCCTTTCAGAATTGCCTGGGAAAAGAAAATAAACGCAGGTGATGTGCTGATCCAATTTCATCACTCCACTGAGAATTATTGAAAATTATACTTGACAGAAAACAGTTTTCCATAAAAAGCATTTTGGAGCAAATGGGAGCATTCGCTTGCATATGTAAACAACAGGCCTGATCAGGGTGTGTTCGAAGCACTCGGGGACCGGGCATGGGAGGGGGCGGCACTTGGTTGGACACTGCCAGCGCCAGGCCCGTTTCAGTCCGTGTGGGTAACCCTTCCCCGCTAAAATCACTGCCCCTCCGCAGGCACAATATTAAAACTGTGCATAACCGCAGCTTCGAAGCCGATGGAAGGCCTGGACTCCAAAACCAGCTTGCGGCTGACCAGCTGGGTCTCTTGGGCGAGACACTTGACTGAGCCTCAGTTTGTCGACCTGTAAAATGGGGGTGATAACAGTGGATGCCCCCACAGAGTGGTTTCCAGGATCCATTCAGATAGTTCTGGGCAAGCATTTGGCAGAGTGGCCGGCACAGGGCATGGACTCAGTAGATGCTATTAAGCATGACAGCGGGAACGCCACAAACGCTTGGCGAACGGTGCCCGTCGCAGGCAGCGAGGGGAGATGCCGGAGTGGCCGGCCGTGCACCTCGGGGAGCAGCAGGACATTGCGCCTCCAGAGGTTTTTCAACCGCCCAGTTCTCCATAGATATTTCACTCAAGGCAGGCGAAAAAGGTGCTGCACAGCAGTGAGGGGAGCTCGTGAGAGAAGACGTGATTTGCAGAAAAAAAGAAAGGAGAGCAGAGGCCAGGAGGAGGCCAAGCGGAAGAGGCATTCTTCGGCATTAGACAGTTTGAGGCTCACTCACGGTGTCTGCCCTTTATTCATTACATGGCCTCCGCCATTTTGTGCCTCCTCTTTGTGCCTAGAGAGTCATTCAGAGTGTTATTAAAACTTAGTTTCCTGAATTTCCTATGAAATAGCATAACACGTGTTTAAATGCAGCACCTGAAGGTACTCTACGAAGAGTATGTGTTGTGCGTGTGCTACTCAGGTGGGGGCATCAAAATGATGGGGCGAGGAGGGCGGGGCAGGGCCACGGGTCGCAGCGACGGCACCGACGTGCGTGAGCAGAGGCCCCGGACCGGCCAGCCTGGGCGGAGGAGGTATTGAAAACTTTGGGAGAAAACATCCGGAACCCCTGGTGACGTGAATCCTCTGAAGGTCCCCAAATGTCTTGAAAATGGGAGCTTTATGAAACACACCAGCAATTCGAGATTGTGACGGAGAGTGGCTTGCTGCTCGCCACACCGAGTGCCCTCTTCCCCAGCCCCGCCCAGGGAGGCAGGTGCGGCCAGGAGAGGGGGTTTGGGGGGCAGAGGCCACGCGCGCCATTTCCAGGCTCCCCCAGCACTGCCAGCCTGAGCGATCCTCCGCCCTCTCTTCACACCGGGAGGCCCGCGGGCCGGCGTCCCCCTCGGCCCAGGCCCCTGAATGACTGCGTGGAAGGGCCTCCTCCGGTCCCCAGCCCCACACCTGTCTCCATCGGACCTTGTGTGAGAAACAAATGGAGTTGTGTTAAGTCACTGCAAGGGAGAGATTGTAACAATTGAACAGGCCCCCGAGGTGCGCCCGGACTTCTTCCCCAGCCTTTTTCCCCCCTGAAATTCAGTAGGTGATCTGGCCTTTACCCCAAAGGAATATTTTAAATTTTGCTCTATTTTTTCTTAAAGTGTAAACGAGGCAAATTTTTCTTGGCGTTTAATTAATTCTGTTTAGAAAGGTAACTTCACCGTCAAAAAATTCTAAGCAAATGAATGCCAGAGTAACTGGGTGGGGGCACATAACTCTTAGGACGTTAAAGGCCCCCTCCGTGAGAGGAACCGAGACAAATCTGATGACTCTCTGTCCATCTAGGCATCTGTATGCAGC
Source organism: Pteronotus mesoamericanus (assembly GCF_021234165.1). Lineage (NCBI taxonomy): Eukaryota > Metazoa > Chordata > Mammalia > Chiroptera > Mormoopidae > Pteronotus > Pteronotus mesoamericanus. The sequence continues at coordinate 4,471,832 of NW_026555086.1, read as the reverse complement.
CCAACTCGAAATTCAACATGGGGCAGTCAAAACGCCCAGGGCCCAAAATCACCAGTCAATGTGCTCCTTACACAATATGATCGCATACAATTTCAGGGTGCTTTTTGAAAATAAAGAAGTTTTATTTTTTTCTCAGCATGAAACACATGCATCTTTTAAAAATATTTAGAGAATCTATGAAAGAAAAAAAAAGTCAAGATTTCTATAATCTCATCACCCAGAGAGCAACTGCACTCGCAGCAAACCGTCCACCTTCGCCGCTCCCGGACAGCCCTGCCGCCCCGTGCTGCCGAGGCGGTCAGAGCAGAGTGCGCGTCCTGTGTTCATGTGTATCCCTCTCTCTGTGAGTATTGCTTATGTGCGTTTCCTTTGGCTTATGGATGTATTTTTGCACAGTTTTTTTCCTTGTGAAATGCCCGAAAGGAAACTGGTTTTTGAAGTTCTCAATAGAATAAGAATTTGGATTTTCTAAATAGAAAATAAATTTGAATATTCTCTCTCTCTCTATGTGTATTTATATTCTAAATACATTTGAACATTCCAGTACTTTGAAATAGATTTAGATGGTCTCCCTTGATAGAGTCTTCTTGAGCTTTGGAAAATATTAATAGTTTTAATTTGCATGAGGACACTAGTAATGACATTTTAGATTCTTTATGCCCGTATCATGTAATAAACTAGGTTCAGCATGCTTTGCTTCAATGACTATTAACAACTGTATGTTGCAGATGAGAAAAATAATGCTCAGAGAGGTACAATGAGTTTCCCGAAGTCACACAGCAAGTAGATGGCGGAGCCGTGACTGGAACCTGGGCAGCTCGATCCTGGAACCTGGTCCCGTAAGCAGCACTGATGAACTCCCTGGAAAAAGTAGCAAATCAGCATTAGCTTCAGCACCAGAGCCAAGGACTAGGGATCAACTCCAAACGTCAACGTACAAATTTGCTCTTTGCCTCTTCTTATCACAGTAGCACGGAGAAAGAGTGTCTCCTACCTAGTAGTTCTGGGGCCTGGGTGAGGCCAGCCGGTAACAGGGAGTCCACAGAGGGAGGCATGGTTCACTGGTCAGACTTTTCCCAATTATAAGCAAGTTTAACTTTCGCTCCAATCTGTAATTACAGGATTATTGCAAACTCAATATATAAGTGGCTGATCCTGGAGCCTGCGTGTACAGCCTCCTGACAATGACAGAGCAGAACAACAATTGTATGCCTTCAAAATGCTCATGAACCCACTTAACTTCTGTATAAGGAGATCCTCAAACATTATAGAGGGCGTTCTTAGCCTGCAAGGTTTCAGGGAGAAGATACTCCGCACAGATGTGTGTAGATGCAGCGCGTCTGACCTTTCAGACTCTGTTGTCTGAAACACCCATTCACATTATAAAAATAAAAGCAGACATTACGGAGAGGCATCGGCAGGGAACTCTGCCGTGTTTAATGAAAACACTGTCCCTGCTCCCAACCAGCGATTAAATTCTTGTCTTCCCACTCCCAAGATCAGAGGCTGGAAGAGGTGTTTTTTCTCTTCCTTTTCCTTTTTTTTTTTCCGAGAGAATGGCACACTCATTGCTTGATTGCTCTTGGTGCAGACCTGCCTCTGATTGAGATGTGTTTTGGATACTATAGGTGAGCCTCCCCCAGAGGCAGTAAAATGCCCTATGTAAGTTCTCCTCGTACCTTAATTTTATTTCAAATTGGATCTGGAAGGCAATTTAGAAGTCATTGAGATCCAGCCTCCCCTCTTTCTAAACAGACGAGGAAACTGCGGTCCACAGAGGTTTAACAACTTGCAAAAAGTCACACATCTCGTTCCGGTGAAGCTCGGTCCCAACTCAGATCCGAATTTGCCTTTGCGTGTTTGCCCCGCTCGGCGGGCCGGCTCCTGACCACTGCCTCCATCACACAAGCATGTCTGCAAAGAGAGGGTGGGGCGGGCCGAAGGCGCGGGCCTCCTGAGACCCAGCGGACAGAGAGGCAGGACCCAACCGCCTGATGTCTCGTCCTGCCGTCAGCGGTCTCACATGTTCCCACTGTGCTCGGCAGCTGCGGGTGTCGAGAGATGTTGCACATTTCCCGGTTCGAGAACAGACAAGTCTTGGCTGGGCCAGGGAGGCACCTCCAGGAAAACAGCAGAAGCCAGCTAAGGCTGGGCCCTGGCCACAGGGCAGGACCGCAGGGCGCCCAGAGCATCTTGACCCCAGCCCTGGGCCGGGTGACAATTTCTGAGCAACTTGCCCAAAAGCAAAACTAAGAGCAATTGGTGGGGAGGTGGGGAAATACAATAAAAAGTGAACTGTTTTTTAAAAAAGAGCCACTGGGAACAGGACGGAGGAAGGCCGGTGCCCTTTTTTTTTTTTTTTCCCCTTTTCAAGGGGTCAAAAGCCAACAATCTGACACTTACAAAAGTGTCAGCCCAAAGGGGGACAGCTCCTTGGAGGACACGCTGGCGGGCCCAGCATGTCTCAAAACCTGGGATTCAACACCACGCTTTCTTTCTCTTCCCTCCAACAGCCTCTGTTGCCCGTGGCAGATTTAATGCTGTGATTTACAGCGCTGAGAGACCTTTGTCAGGGCCAGTAAAATGACAAACAATAAATATATGGAGCAGTGTGTTAACAGCCCACCGCACAATACCTTGTCAGTTACAGCTTGATAGCGATACATTTTAATTTTGTCTTTCATAAAAATCTTGGCATGTCTGCCTCATTCGAACACGGGCTTCCAAGTCAAGTGTGTCATCCGAGTATGCAGTTTATCACCCTCTATATTTTCTGTCCTTTTCATTTAATGTCATTCCTATGGCAACAGACAGCGCCCTGGAAATCATTTTCAAAACAGCTTATTTGTTGAAAGGGACTGGGTGAGGCTAAAATATGTGTTTGGCTGGGAAGAATGTCAGAGTGTGAATATGGCTTAGTTGCATTAATCATATTCTTTGAGGACTTTGTGTCATCCGAGACTGAAGGAGGCGGGCTGTGGGGCGGGATGTGACATCCCCACCCCACCTCCAGCTTTTTATGGGCTTGCGTTTCTTGAGGATAAAAATCAGAGAAGCACACTTGTCCCTCATACAGCTCTGTGTCCCGGTTCATGGGGCAGGGCCGGGGGGTGGGTTCCAACTCTACCGTTATATTGAGCGGCCATTCCTCTGAAGGCGATTACACAATATAAACCCAGGTTTATTCAGCACACCTTCCCTGAGCATCTGCTCTGTGATGAGCACGGTGCTGAGAAACAGGGGTGGATTAGGGGCAGGCTTAGAGTTTAGACGCTCGTTGGGGAGACAGACCCTGAGCAAGGAAACGAGCACTTGCCTAAGGTGAGTTCTCTAGGAGCAGCATCTGAGATGGGCATTCTTGGGAAGGTGATTTATCGCAGCCTCAATAAACCATTCTTCCAGGGGACTTGTAAGGAGGCATGGACGGCAGAGGCGGGCAGGGCATGACGCTAACCAAAGCTGAGTCTAGAACCAGCTGGTCCCAGCAGAGCTCCGGAGAGCAAGTGACCCAAGGGTGCACGCGCCTCGAGGCCCGGCGCTGGCCCGAGCTATTGGGTCAGTAGTGGGTCGGTCACGGCTGCCAGCTGCCTTGGGGGTGGGCAGCGGCATCCGCTATTGTAGCCTCTCCAGCATCCCTGGGTTAGGTGGCATCGGCTGGTCCGGAGCGACTGTTGGGAGAGGGGCGCCGCCATGCGCTGTTGACAGTCACGCAGCCTGGCCAGCAGATCTGGGCAGGGCACACAGCTTCTTCCACACGCGTAAGCAGAAGTCGGCAGTAGGGCTACGGATAAAATAAAGAGGGTTGTCCGTCCCTGGTCGACAGACAGGTCGTGAAGTGCTTCTGTGGGGAGAGGACACCTGAGCTGAGACCTGAATGACAAGCGACGTGAAGACCTGGGTCACTCTCCCTCTCTGTACATGAACAAGGAGGACATACAACCCGTGGGTGCTTTGTTTTCAAGGGGACAAGCTTGAGATATAGAGACACAGAAAGAAAGGCCAGGTGTTTAAAATGCCACCAGGAAGGGATGGGGTGGCAGAGGAGCAAGCCCAGGAGAGAGGCAACGGTCAGGACACAGGGCGTGGCCAGCTACCACGAGGGCTTTGGGTTTCATTCTGAGGTCGGCGAAGAGCCTACGACACCATCAAGGCAACCAGCGTCAGGTGTGCCGACCTAGAAGTTAACCCCCAGCCCACACTCAGTCCCTCCTCGCAGTAGGCTAGATACGCTGAGATCCCACAGTAGCGAGTACATATTGGACACGCAACGAACCGCCTACCTCCCCGAGCAGGCAGGGCCCGCTGGTGGGGTGCTCCCCAGAGGAGGCGGTGCTGCCATGAGCATGAACATCAGCTACAAACCCTGGCAGCCTCCGCCTTAGGGCCCGCCTGGTTGTAGGATCACATAGCGGCTCCCAGAGGCTTCCTCAATCTATGTCGTGGGTAACCTGTAGTTTTGGTGGAAAGCTGAAGTCTTTTCACCACGTACTGCCTCTAGACCTGGTATTTCAGGAACACGTTTGGCCAGAATTAGAACTTAGTGCACTTTCTCACAAGGGCAGTGTTCTGCGTGGTAGGTGGCCACGTGGGATGCCACTTACCCAAGTCCCGATCTGTGGACCGTCCCCACGGGTGTCCTGCTCAGAAACACAGGACCCTAGACCTCCTGCATCAGCAGCGGCATCTTGACAAGCTCCCAGGCGATCTGTATGCACACGGAAGTCTGGTGAGCTCTGTTGCAGAAAGTTGTTTCTACAGGGGACTGTCCTGAAGGCCAATACCTCACCCACTAACAGACGCTTGCAACATACAGCCGGTGTGGGCCTGGCTTCCGACTTCCTGAAAAAAAGTATTGAACTTTATGGCATAATTTAAAAAGACAAAGGCATGTAAAAGTCTTTTCCACAGCCACTGTCTCACATGGACACCAGGAACTGCTTAGAATCCCAACACAGCTGACCCGAGCCCTGTGCATGCAAAGCTATTTGGAGAAGGAAAGAGTGAGAAATTTTCACAGGAAAGGAGAGGTCAGCGTCAGGCAACCTGTGTCTTATGTCTTACGTGTGGGAGGCGAGACCTCCAGAATGGGGAAAATCCAAAAAAAAATCTATTCTTCTATAAAAGCCAGGAGAACACAGGCAAAGTTATCAAGATCTACTGTTTCAGATCTAGGGAAACTCGTTCAATCCTTCTAACAATCCAAGGGGTGTTTAGTCAAGAAAAGATTAGCTCTGCGAGGTGAGAAGAGATGTTACCCAAAAGGAGATTCTGTGGTCACATGAGGAGCCTTGGCCTGGATGAGGTTGAGGGGGGTTTCCTTCTGCTGGATCTTTCAAAGCCTTGATGTGGTAAGTGTGTGTCAAATACTATGCAACTTTCCCCCGTTTGATTGACCACCAGGTGAGATTTTGAGGTGAGATCTGAGAACAGCACAAGAATTTTGGAGACACTAGGGGACAGTGAGCGGAAGAGTCCTACGTAAGAGATGCCCCTGTGAGACACCATCCAACCCACAGCAGGTGCGTCCCCAGTGGGAAGTCAAGGTCCTTCAGGGTGGGCTGGAGCACAGGCTGAGACTGTCTAGTAGACGTGGGGGACTAGGTGGGGGGCTGGGGGCCGGGGCGCTGGGGGGTGATGCCACCACAGCCGGGTCGCTGTCCTACTGCCCCAGAGGCAGGGACAGAGAGGGAGAACCACCCAGGGCCTCCCTCCCTCCTGCCCCAGCCTCCATCAGGGCCTCTCCTGCCCAAAACAGCTGGAGAGCAGCTGACACGGAGCCTGGGAAACTCACCCAGCGAGAGTCAGCTGTCCCCTCACGTCCTGAGCGCAAGGCCCAAGGCCAGACAGTGTCCAACTGCAGGCCCTTGAGGACTGTCAAGGTGGAACTCGTCACCCGAACAGAGGCGGGAGGAGAGGGGTTTCTCCTTTAACTTGTCCCTGAAGGACCTGGACCTACAGCCGCTGCAAAGGATGGGAAGAGACAATGTCCACCTGAGAGGCACCAAGGGACCTAAAGCCTCTCATTCAGGAAGGGCCTAGGCCTTCAAAACAATAAGAAAGAAAGAATGTGTACTGTGGGAAAAGCATGCGTGTGTGTGTGTGTGTGTGTGTGTGTGTCTGTGTCTTTATTTTAAAAGCATGAAAATCGATATATGGTATTGTATATCATATTATTTGTTTCTTTTGTGTGGGAGTATAGTAATTCTATGGGAGCACCAAGATAGTCTCAGAAGGTCAGAAATGGTCCCTATCTTGTTTCTGCTGACTTCATGGATGTGAGATTGAGATTTTATTGAGCCCATCTACATACAATTGTATGTATTGTGTTTTATGCCTGCTATACTTCAATTGAAGTATTATTTACCAAAAAAAAAAAAAAAAAGAGCCGTTAGTGAGCTGGAGCGCAATGCACAAGAGGACGCGGCTCACAGTGGGGTGAGAGGGAGGGAAATTGGTACGGATTACGTACCTGGGCAAAGCACTTTGTACAACGTCTCACTCACCTGCACGTCAACAAGAGGGTGAGGGCCCTGTTTTTAAGCATCCGCGCCCCCCGCCCCACACACACGCAGGCATGCCATTTAAGGAAAAACGAAATTGAGACTTGGGGACCTCTATTGAATGCTGACCTGGAACCTGACCCAGCTCTATCTTTCTCCAAAGCTTGTCCTCCTCACACATCTGTTGTGAGGCCCAGGAGAAGATTTATAACCCAGAGAATGGCTCCTGGGGAGCGTGATCAGGGAGAAACCCACGGATGGATAGCCAGCCCGGTCGGAAGGACCTGGCAGTATTATGGAGCCGTAAAGCTCACTTTACCAAGAAAAGGAGACCCGGACGTGGACTGTGAGCATCATGAAGGCGTAGGAGGAAGAAGATGGACCTTCGAGCCCCCACGGGGGGTTCGTGACTACCACTGCGAGATGCGCCATGTCAGGCATTGCAGGGAACCCCCCGCAGGACGCAGAACCCACCTCCTTTGCCTCTAACACGGGGGTGATAATACGCACTTCTCTGGTGTAAGAGGACGATGGTACTTGTAAATTGGGTAAACTTAGTCGGTGCAACATAACAAAACAATCCTAGATTTTAACAATCACCAGTAACCCTACACTTTAAGGATCATTATAGTTACAGTCAAGGTTGCATAGACAGAAACTTTTTAAAAAAAAAAGAAAAGAGGAAATGTGAGAGAACAGGAGAAAGGGGCGAAAGGAAGACATCATTGGAGGGAGAGGATGGGAAGCAAGAACAAAGGCTCGAGGCTCACACTGGATGATTGTGAAGTCTCTGTGCAGAAGCCACTCCGTAGCCTGAGGCGGCTCCTAGTACCCACGCGGGAGGCCAGGCGCCATGACTCTGCACAGGACCAGATGCTCCCACTCAGGGGTCAGGGCCCCGTGACTCCCGCGGAACCGGTCCCCAAGTGGATCCTCAACTCTCCTCCTTTTGCCAAGTGCCACCAGTTCCCTGGGGTCCTGGTCGCCAGGCGGCCCAGCCTGTGGGGCAGCCGTGCTGTCCTGTGACCTTCATTAGCGGGGAGCCGCGGAAGGCACTGGGGGGCAGGGGCCTGGAAGGACATCAGCCACGGGCACGGTCAGAGCGACCCACGCGCGGATGTGACCGCCAACTTTCTGTTTCTGCCCGGCCGGCACCTGATGGAAGCAACGTGCTTTCAAACCAGAACACACGCGAATGTGGCAAGTGGCAGATGAAAGGGATTACAGCGACTCTCTGAAGTCATCGCAAGTGTGGCCGGCCTTGCGGGGACTCCTGGGCACGAAGTGTCTAGATGAGGGGGGAAAATGGATCGAAGGGAATTTCTTCCTTAAAATCAAAGTGAATCTGTGCAGAGGTGAGTCAGGAGACGGGTCACTTGGGGGAAGGCTGGTGGCTGGTCCTCGGCCATCATCCTATCCCCACGGCCTTATTGAAAATTCCTCCCCAGCCACCCCGGGGCTCCGCATGCCCACATTCAGGGCGGGGCGACCGTCTACTGAGAGAGAGGTTGCCACGTTGGGCACATTAATTCAGAGCATATGGTCAAAAATATTGTTTGCTATGGCTCGTGGGCTTATGATATTTAATTTAAAATAGATTTTCCTAAATAAAAAGAGACTTTATACAGATGGCCATTAAAAGCAAACCGTTTTTGCTATGCAGCATTGTTAAAATACAATGTTTTTAAAGCATTTTATAGCCCTTTGGCCCTTCGGCAAGAGCGGAGTATTCCGAGAAGACGGAGGCTCGGCCCTGACCCCAGGTGGAGCGGCCGCGACCGTCGCGAGCGCTGTCCTGCCTGCCGCTTCCAGCACCACCAGCCCCTTCCTCTTTCAGAGAAGATTCCCTCCTCGAATCCTGGATTTTACTCAGCTCCGACCGAGGGCGACTCTTGATCTCCAGCGGCTGCGGTGATGGCAGCGAATGCTTTGTGATGTCATTTCTCGTTAAATGGGAACAGATTGTTTCCACAGCAAACATCTAGCGAGCTGGGCCAGGTGGTTTCCCATTTTCCATGTCTCTGTGTTGGTGGGAGCTCGATAGGGTTTTTCTTCTCTCCCCCTCTCTCCCCTCCTCCCTCGTCTTCCTTGAACAATTACATGAGGCCGAGGACTCCTGCAGAAAGGTGGCCTGGCGTTTTAAAGGCCTGGAGGTTAAATAAAATGTAAAATACGGCTGGTCCACACAGAGAGCGCGGGGAGCCCCGGGCTTCTCTTGGCGATCCGAGGTCAGGTCCTGGGAGCGCTTACGAAACGAAAATAGCTCCTCGTTGTCTCCCCGAGGGCCCCACCACGGATGACGTCCCTCCAGCTTGGTCTCCTCAGCCGATTCATCGGCGACTTCAGAAGATGGCGGTAGACCCACCAGGCGGAGCCCGCGGAGCCGCTTCCCGGTGAAAAACGCCAGAGGAAGGGGACAAGGAACGGGACGGGTGGTGTTGACTTACAGGCTCCTGCTCAGGGAGAGAAGGAGCCGAAGGGCCCGGGCCTCCATCTTCCGGCCTCTCCTTGAAATCAGGAACCGGCAGTATTCTCCACTGGAATATGATCGGGAGAGAGGACATACCTCAGGGTCAAAGCTGTGGAGTTTGTTTTTATGATGCAATGGCAGTCACTAAAGACTTCTGTTGGAAAAGCTGATACTTGAGAAATGGTTTTGTATTCGTTCGGGAGAGAAAAAGAAAGCTGATAGCAGTTTCTAGATTGTCAGTAATCCTCTCTCATGAGTGTCCAAAGGGAAACAGCCCACTTCCTGATGGAGGCCCAGAGAAATGTCGAGAAACAAAAACATTGGTTCCCAACGCACTCCCGTCTGTCAGCCGGAATGCGCCGACCTGGCGTGGTTTGTTTTTCTAGTCCAGTACCCTTTAACAACACTTGTAATCAGTGGGGGTTTAAGACGCGGGGGTGATGGGGGTGGCAGAGATGTCCCTCGCACTCTGCGCAGGGTGCCCAGAGAAAGGCCGGCTGCTGGCTGGAGCCCAGGTGGCTTTCCGTGCCTTTGTTGGTGGAGATATAAACAAAGCTTAGGAGCGCACAGGGTGAGAGCCCGCCATCCCACAGGGTAACCTTCGAGGGGGGACCGTCTCCTTTGTCCCGGGAGGGAGGGAGGGACTGGGTTTGAGGCAGCCAGGGGACCGCAAGCCTGCCTTTGGGGGGCTTCTGGGGACAGTGCCCTGGTCTGCACCTGGATATCAGTTACTTAAATGAGAACAAACCTGCCAGGGCTTGAAAGGGTCGGAATATGTACCTGGCAGGATTAGCAAACAAGAAGACACCGTTGCCGAAGCAGGCGGGACCCCTGCTGGGGCCTTTGCAATCCAACTCCAGAAAATTCTTCAGAGGGGTTATCAATTAGCACATGCTTTGGTGAGCAGGGAGGTAAATATTGATTTGGAAAGTTCCTATCTCAGTGGCTGTCTTTGAGTGAACTCAAGGGGCTTGACCCCTCTTAACCAGGTATTAAATTTTTTGTAAAAAAGGTGCTGAGGTTCATTTCTTGTTAAAACGACTTTTCTTCCTGTTTATAAAAAGGGCTACATGTTCAGTATAGATAAACTAGAAACTACAGATAGTAGAAATGGGAAACTCAAAAGCCTCTATAAACTCTGTGTCCAGCCTTAGGCACACTGCTGACTATGGTAAACAACATTTCAAACTTCAAAAACACACAGCTTCTAACAGAAATCAGGGCAGAGCATACACTCTTAATTGGTAGCCTACTTTTGTCATTTGTGCATCTTCACACAAACATGAGCCATGCTTTAAAATTGATACATTTGCATCTATATCATTATTTTTATATTCAATTTCTATGTCTTGTTTAAATTTTTCTATGACAGTCAATATTCAGTATTAATTTATACATTGCTTTTAAGGACTGCCTAGCATTACGTGCCGTGGATGTTCCAACACTTTTTTCATCTAATCCTTTGTTTTTAGACATTCAGACTGCTTTCAGCGCTTTTCTGTGTTGTACACAGAAAACCACCTTCTGGGTAAATATTTACATTAAAGTGTTATTGTTATTTCAACAAAATAACGTGGTAATGCTTTAGAAAGTTTCCTGGGAATGGAAAATCAAGGCAAGGAGCTGGCTAGCATAAGCTCAGTGCTTCTAAATCTGCCTGCATAGAAGAGGCAACAGGAGTTTCCTAATAGATGCGACTGAAAGAGGAAAATAGGGAAGTTCCAGAGAAGTTCTGTAAAAATCCCAGGCATTGAACCGAATCGCACAGGGCCGCCAACGACCTGTTAGAGGTCTGCCGCCTCTAATTTCCAAGCAGGCTATTCTAGGAGCCTCTGTTTTTATAACACATAAATGCATGTGGCATCTTCCGGGGTCATTTGGACCAAATACTATAATTCTTTAAGCTCAGCAGGCAGTTTTAGGGATTACAAAAAACCTGGTTCAAATGGTGCTGTACAACTGGGGGCGCGGGAGGAGATGTCAAAATGATAGGGGTAGAGAGCCAAGTGCTAGGGGAGATCAGATCTAACCTCGTCCTTACTGAACTCAAAATACATGATCGGATAAAAATAATCTCGAACTCTGCCCTCAGGGAAAGTGTAACTAGACGGACAACAGTTCAGCAAGCGAGCGCACAGCCTTGGGGATAGAGTAATGACAGTCACCGCCTCTTCCCCACCCCAGGTCCCTGTATACTGGACATGTGAGCCATCGCCCCCTCCTCCCTGACGCAGCCTCTGACTCCCCCGGCCAGAGCTGCGGGAGCCATGACCAGTTGGAAGTGGGGCTTGCAGGGGTGCCTTGTTTTGATCTCAGGCCAAACAGGGGGTGTGTTGGAGGAAGGGGAAGGTCTTCGTGTGGTAGGAAAGGGAAATGCTGGCACCTGCGTTGGTGGAGCCAAGAGGCAGGACGAGGACATTCTGCCAGAAAAGCCGGGCACAGGACCGCCCCAAGGAGGCCGCTGTTCTGCCCGCAGTGTGGCATCGCGGTCCCCGGACTTCCGTGGAGGATTGAATCACAGCCTCCCCACTGGAACCGGGGCTCCTGCGATTGGCCCCACTGTGGCAGACCGCACGTCCTCATTTCTGTGCTTGCATCTTTCCATAGTCAACATTTATTGGGTGCCTTTTGTCTTAACTTGCTTTCCCCAAGAAAGAGGAGCCCCAGGACAAGGGTTCACATGCAGCTCATTAATTATGGGACCTGACTTGAGGGGACCTTGGCGAGGGACTGGAAAGAGTGACAAACAGGAAGAAGGAAAGCTGGCATGAGAATGTCTCTTCGGGATCACTGCCTTAGTGGGCTGGATTCCCCCAGAGCCTCTGAGGAGCTGCTAGAATGTTCTTCAGCTTTACCTCCCCGGGAGGAGGAGGGGAATGTTTACCTAGGCCCCCCAACCCCATAGGTCAAAGATGGCCTGAGGAACAAGCCTTTTGAACACATGTGAGAGCCGAGTGCTTCTCACAGGCAGCCCTGAAACAGACAGACACACAGACAGACAGACAGACTGTGGTTGAGCCACCTGCCGTGTCACGTTGCCCGTGACGGCCCATCGCTTGGCCTGACTGGTTGCTCCAAGGGAGACAGGAGGCAGGCTGCTTCCTCCTCTGAGGACCCCGGACAATGCGGCTGAGCCACTCTGGGCCCCGCCCGGGGGACCCACCCTCTAAACGACCCCCGGGGGGTCCCTTGTGTAGACAAGGAACAGGTGAAGAAGGGGTGACGGGCATGCTAAACGCCAGGCACTCCGCTCTGAACCCCGAGCCGACTCAGAGGAGGGGAATGAGGGGCTCCCCACGGAGGCACCGACCCTGGGCGCGCAGGGCCTTGCTCGGGAAGGAGAGCGGGCTCCCCCGCGCCAGCGTGTGGGCCGGGGGCCTTCTCCTGAAGGTCCGTCACAGGCGCCGTCCATCGGACCCGCTCATCTTCGTAAATTTTCAAAATCTGTTGCCAATCTTAAAATTTGGGCAGTCTCACAGAAAAGCCAGGTTACTGTTTCTCCCTTCAAAAGAAAATGAAGTAAAAATGGTCCAGGATCGGCAGCCACACCCTGGGGCTGGGGAGCCGCCACCCTCCTTAGCTGGGCCCACGCCCTCCTGTGCGCTGAAGCCCCCGCCTCTCACTGTCGGTAACGGTTGCTGCCGTCCCCAGGCCCCGGCGGGTCCCCGCGGGTATGAGCCTTCGTGACTTCTGTCCTCATTCCAGTTGGTCATTTGCTTTTAATTATTTAAAAGCTCTGTTCCCCAAATGGTTACACAAACAGTGGAGATTTAAGTGATTTCCAATAATTGCCTGCCTGGTTCCGTGCTCTGAGATCTAGCCTTCTTCTCCAGAAAACACTAGAGTGGCATTTGGGGTCACTCCTTCTACCTGTGACTCCTGGGAAGCCCTGCAGGGTTGCCTCCGCCTCCAGCCTCGGCCTGTCACCCCAGGCCCCACTTCCGGGTGTGCCCGTGACTGGGAGGGGCCGCGTGTCCCTGTGCAGAGAAATGACACGTGTCTCTTCTGGGCTGCAGGTTTGATTGGAGATGTGTGACTCCCAAAGCTCCGTCCTCGCGGCTCAGTAGCTGGTGACATTCAGAAGGTGGCTGCTCCGTCGGCCTGGGTCGGGGAGGGGAGGGCGGGAAGAGCTCGTGTCGCAAGGAGCGGACACGCGTCCTGAGCAAGAAGCGCGTCGGTATTGCTTTACGCCAGCACCCAACAAGTTGTCCTTTTTTCTCCCCCCCTCCCCCAGTAAAAGGCCAGATAGGGAATATTTTAGAACCTGTGGAACATATCTCCATCACATATTCTTTTTCTTTTTTAATAGCTCTTTAAAAATAAAAATTATTCTTACCTGGTGGGCCATACCAAAAGAGGCCACCAAGGGCCATAGTTTTCTGACCCATTTTAAGCCACCGGTATTTCGAGCTCGTTCGCTACTATGGCCTGTCCTGACTGATATGGACTCCAAGCCCTTTCCTCGTAACAGGGTCAATGGATGATGGAACTCCCAGACAGTGCCTGTATACTAATATGGTTCTTTTTAAGTTGTTGCTATATAGTACCATTTTCCTTTCTTTAATCTTCTCAAACTTCCAAATGCTCTAGACAGTACAAGTCCTCATTTATAACAGAACAGACAATAACCCATGTGCTCAAAACTGTTATTTTTTATAGGATTGCCTTTCATGGTTTTCTGTGAAATGATATAGATAATAGATACAAATATCGATATAAATATTTGCGCCCTCTTTTCCACTGATCATTGTCTTTAAATTTTCCTCCTATTATAAATGTTTTAAACATGATTTTAAAGGTTGCACATTACTATGTTGAAGAAATAGCTATCTTATTTGTGGGTGTATAGTTTCCAATAGTTTCCTGTCATTTATTTTTTAACGAACATGAATTGAGTGCCTCGTATATACCAGGTTATGTTTTACCAGCTGGGGACACAGTGACAACAAGACAGACAAGAAGTCTCCCTCCCTAGAGTCTGTATTCTAGACCAATAACTCTGGAAGAAACATTACGTATCAAAGCTTCAGTAGCGCTATCTACCGGGAAGGGAAATAAGGCAACGTGGGAGGGAGAGGATTAGAAAGCAATTTCAAGTAGAAGCATTAGGACCGACCTCTGTGAGTCGGCGACACCTGAATAACAGGAAGGACCAAGCCGGAGGGTCCAGCGGGAGGGCAAGTTCAGAGGCACAGAGGCCACAGTGAGGTTGGCCTTTCCCGGACCAGAAGGTCCCAGTGACTGGAGCCAAGCGAACAAGGAGCAAGAAGGTCAATGATGGCAGATGCCGGGCTCCCAAGGGCCTTCCAGACCACGAAAAACTGGTACTGATGACAAGACGCTGGAGGGTTGCGCATGGAGGGGTAAAGTCGGCAGACTTAGCCGTTAGCAAACGCACGCCCGGCCGCCGAGGGGAGCACCGGCCGTGGGGGGGCCAGGCAGGGACACGGCAGAGGCGGCGAGGGGCCACGGTCGGCATCCAAGGGGACGGCAAGCGTTATTTCTTCCAGGGCAGGAGGCTCCGAAATTTCTTGTTCACTTGGAAAAGATTGGGAACTAGTAAGAGTTCCTTCCCACTAAATGCCGTATGTCACACTTTTCTATCTATAGCTCCTATTTTCATTCCGCTTTTCATTACATTTTCCTTCAAGTTTATACCCTAATGTAATAGATTTTGATGTTGGAAGGCCTTTTCTTTATTATTCTAACATAATCCTCTGCATCAAAAACATGTGTAAAAATCGGAATGTTTTTTAAATTCCTGTGGCCATAAAACCTCTAACTAGTAATGTTTTCTGATTAAATAATCAGAAGTTCTAACACAATTGATTACAATAACATATAATTGATTACAATAACATTAACTATTAATTACTAACATATAATTAATTATAACAACATAAACACATTACAAATGCTATTGACTAATGATTAGACAGAAGAAAACTCAAGCTTATGAGAAATGCATCTCTTCAGGGGGCTCATGGGACTTCTTTTCTTCTCGGGTGTCTTTTACTTAACTGCTGGGATGAGTCAGGGCGCAACATCCATTCTATTCCCATTTTTATTGATACAGTGCTGAGCACACTTCTCCATAAAAATATGTAAATAGAAGTGAAAGGAGTTCTAGTGTGGCAAGTCCATGATCTGAACGTCCGAGTTACGTGCCAAAATATGACAAATTATCCTGTCATCAAAATACATTCTGATGATCTGTCAGCTCAGTCATTTCCGCCTTCATTTTGTTGAGTACCAGGAGCTGGAACAACCAGACGTGCCCAAGGCTCTCTCAGTCCTCAGATGCGTTCCTCCTCGTTCCCTCCCCCAAGGAACGCTGGGGGGTTCCACACCGGGACAGGGAGCCACAGTGAGCTCAGAACGGGGGCTGGGCCAACTTTTCTTTTGTGGAAGGTGGAGCAGGTAACCATGAGAAGACAGGTGCGAGAGAAGAAGTACCAAGACCATAAACGACCTCCGCCTCCTTCTCAGCTGTAGACTGGTTGGTTGGTACTCGTTCCCCTGGGAACCCTCTCATGTAACCCTGCAGATACAAAAGACCCTGGTTTCGAGGCCACTGGCCTGTAGTTTTCGCACTGGAAGTGGTGAGAATTCCCAGAGTGAGAGCCTGTATGAGAGGCGGAGGCCCAGGACCTGCAGGGGGAGCGGATGTGGGGCGTGGATGTGTAGAGGGAGTCCAAGCTGGCACCCCAGTGTGTGGGGACAAAGGTGGGAATACGGAGGCCCGATACACAACAACAAATAAACTGCGCACTTGCGGCGGCTTCGGAAGTAAGCCACGCACCTCCAGCTCAGGCAGGGCTGGCTGTGGTTAAGACCAGCGCTGAGATTTGGGATTTCTCCGAGGCGTGACGCTGCCTCGTCAACCCGCGGCTCCCAAGGTTCTGCACAGGGAAAGAGAGAGCTGCTCCTGGTTGCAATGCCCTTGTCCTGGGCGTGACTCATGTCACTGTTGCAGACGGTCCATTGACCAGAACTAGTCACCTCGTCCTAAACCTGCTGTCTGGGTGCCCGGACTGTAGGGCCATGTCAGCCTTCTGTGAGGGCCGCCTCCGCCCTCCCAGGTTTGGCATGTGAAACGGGGTGGATGTTTCCGATTGAGAGGACAACGTGTGTAAATTCACTGCAAACCAGAATTTTGTTCTTTTTTTTTAGTGTTTTTGGTTTGTTTTTAAGGTTTTATTCATTTATTTTTAGACAGAGGAGAAAGGAGGAAGAAAGAGAGGGGGAGAAATATCCATGTGTGGCTGCCTCTCACATACCCCCTGCTGGGGATCTGGCCTGCAACCCAGGCCTGTGTCCTGACTGGGAATCGAACCAGCGACCCTTTGGTTTGCTGGCTGGCACTCAGTCCTCTGAGCCACACCAGCCAGGTCAGAATTTTCTTTTAAAAGGTACGCGTTTTCATGTAGAAGAATAAGCAAGCAAGAACAGTGGAGAAAAAGAAAAAAATTAAGACCAATGAGAGGGACTCACCCTACCGAATATTAAAATGTATTACAAACCTAGAATGATTATAAGGGGAAGTTTCAAAAGAATGAAAGAGACCTTAGTACATACGAACTCTTGCTGTATGAGGGGGCAGCCTCGGGGACACCTGTTCCTCTCCTCACACCATCACGGAGCTGTGTGACAGGTGCGTTCGAGGGGCGAATAGAGAACAAAACACGTATTTCAAAAAAATGGCACACGATCCCTTAAATAACCACCTACAGTTATCTATTCTTCAAAGAAAAATGTAGGTGATTATTTAAATGACTTCAAAATGAGCAAGGAATTCCTGAGCATAAAAGCAATGGAAGAAATCATGAAAGATTAATATGCCTGAGAATAATTTTTAAAATTTTTGTCCATAGGCAAGGCAAACAAAACTAAAAGGCAAGTGACAAACTGAAAAGGATATTTAAATAAATGTCAGACAAAGGGTCAACAACTTAATTTAAAGAGCTCTTACAGAGTTGTGATGCCACCAATATGCCTATTTTTAATGGCAAAAGATAAAAGATAAAGCACACAAGAAATACAAAGGGCTAAGAAAGGCAATGGTGTGCAACAGCGTTTTTGCCCGCCCAGCGGTCAGCTGTTTTAGGTGTTATGAGTCAGTGCCGGCGAGCCTTTAATGAAAACAATGCTGATATATTCTGCTGGAAGAAGTGTGAACTGTACAACCTTCCTGAGAAGCAATTTGTACTATGTGATCAATATGAGACACTAAAATGCTCATGCCAATCAACTCCATCTGGTACTTACATGGATAATACTCGTTTTTCTGTACAAGAGCTGTGTACTTTGCTGTATGTAAATTATAACTTCAGTTTAAATTATGCCTCAGTTTAAAATAAAAGGTGGGAGTGTGTGATATTTACATTCTGCCTAAAATCATAAAAAGAAATATTCATACCCTTTACGACAACAATTTCACGGCCATGGATTAGTCTAAAGAAATAATAAAAGACATAATTAAAGTTTGTGTGTAAAGGTGTTCACTACAGTGTAATTTACAAGAATGATACTTAGAAAAACACCAATATGCTGCAGAATAGGAAAGCGATTTTTAAATATGGTAATTTAAAAAATGAAATTATAGGCATCCATTAAATATCAAGCTTTTTAGGAATATTTTGTTAAACTGAGATAACTATTACAATATGATATTAATCAGTAATCCAGAATAAATAAAAGCTTTATAGGATATAAGTTAGTCCCATTTTTAAATACATTCATATGGAAATATATATGTAAAAGAAAATAGGTAAAACTATGAAAATAACAATAGTAGTTATGTGAGTGATTTATATTTCCCTGTTTCTTCTCAGTGTTGTTCAATTATAAATAATGAATATTAATAATTATGATAATTAATGTTAATAATACAAACAGAAAGCAATAGGGTTATATGTTAGGTATTGTCACAGGAGGGTTTTCCACTCTGAAACCGTGGCCCTCGGGCCTTTTTAAGAAAGCCCGGTTTTGTCCAACTCACGGAATCATTAGGCTCTTCAGACCCCTCCCCCAAACCAAATCTGTCGCCGAGACCTCACGGGAGCTCCCGCTGGGTCGGACACCGTAGATGAGGCGACCGCTCGCCAGAGCGACGCACAGCGAGGGGGGCTTGAAACCCCACACAGCCTCCGAAGCACTATCGGCCCAGGGAGCCCAGAGAGGCTGGCTGGCTTCTGTTTGTCTTCCAGGAGAAAAGTGCCATTGTGGTCGGATGGAGATCACCCATCACCATGGGCCGTTAACTTTCAGGAGTATCTTTCTCTGCCTCTGCCCGTAGCCACTCTGCCTGACCCCCTCTGCCCCGCTTCCTCTGACCCGGGTCGTGAAGGGAAGACTGAGGAGGTGAACCTGGCCGACGCAGAGCACCTCCCCCCGCAATAGCCTGTCTTCACTTTCTTCTTGGCAACACCCTGCCTTTCTTTGGGGTCCTGCCCTAGGGGACAAAACATGATCGTTTCAGGCCCTTGCGGCCGTTCCATTTCTCCTTGTCAGATATTCCCTTTGCAGCTTTCCTTGGAGCTGGAGATGGACCAGTATAAGAAGGCAAGCTTTTCAGGAAAAGCTTTCCTTTAAAGATTTAAAAAAGAAAAAAAAAATAGCAAAGGCTTCTGAGGAAGCAATCTTTGCCTCTGCTTCCCTCTCCCACCTGAAGGCAACCCGGTGAGTGGAGCGGCTGGCTCCACGGGACCAGAGAGGAGGTTTAAGGGGGCCCCTCGGAAGCCTGCCCGGGGCTCTGATGCCGTGTGGCTGCTGAGCCGGCTCTGGGGCGTCTTCCATTAATTCCTAGATTTCCTGAGCTGTTAAGACTTGGATGACTAAGTTGAGTTACTTGCATCTAAATACCTTTTAATTAGACATAATGAGACCCTCGAGATGACCTTGATTTGCTCATGGTCTTGTTCCTAGTCCTAGATATGCGATCTGTGGCTACTCGTGACAACTAGAATGGGATTTTGTAAACATCTTTGTGTGTTCTTGCAGTCTGACAAGGTACATGACGGAGGTCGCGCCAGCCAGCGGTCACTGCCTGTGAGCTGAGGCCCACTTCCGTTGAAACTTTCAAGTTCATCGATGCTTGCGACCCCCTTGTCCCTCTTGTCCCAGGGTTGACCGTGTTCAGGTGACTTGCCTGCTGTCCAGTGTTCTTTCTCATTCTGTTCCCTGGATCTACTCTTTGGGAGACGCGCCCTATTTAGAAACATCTGCCCATGTTGTTTAGAAATATTTCTGTTTCACTTCCTTGATTGCTTGGTCTGTGTGGTCGTAGCTAGCAGAGGTGACAAACCAACCCGTGGAAATTTATTCTTATCTAAGACACGTCTATCGGTATCTTGTCAGGAGCTTCTTAGACTCTATCTTCACCCATAAGACTGAATCTAATAGAATTGTCAACCAGGTGTTTTAAAATTTTTTTAAAAATCTCTCTGATGTCATGCACAGCCCTGCCCTCTGTCCATGTGTAAGTCCTACTTAGATTACAACCCATTGGGTAACAGACACATGTATCCAGACATTTACACATAAATCTGAAGTCAAATACATGTACAAAGGAACTTTAAAAAAAATAAAGATTTGGGGAAACTGTGAAATTAACGGTCATCCCAGTCACCAGCCAGAACGGTCCCTCCCCACTGACTGACAGCGCGTAGTTAGATGTGCCTCCCACACACACGGTCTCCCCATCACATGACGCAGGCTCCCTGCTCTGGAGTTCGGGACCCGGGGCCTCTTCTTCTCTCTGCGGCAAATCACTCCAGTTTGAGCAAGTCCCTTCCTCTCTCTGGGGTTTTTGTTTGTTTGTTGTGTTTTTTGTTTTTGTAAAAGGATGAATTGGATCAGATGATCTTACACCTTCTTACTATAAAAGTCGCCAGACTTCTCCCAGACTCCCCTGCATAGAAATGGAGGCAAACAGGAAGAAATTTTAGCCCTTCTCCTGTTAAAGGATGTCCAGTAGTTCACCTGTATACCTGAAAAATAACATTCAAAGTGGCAGTGTTTACTGAACGCTTGCTGTTAGCCAGGCACTAGACTGAGAAGCTTCTGTCTGTTATCTCTTTTATCCTTCCAGTAAGTAAACATTATCGCTCCCATTTTGCACTTAAGGAAACAGGGCCAAGGGGCCCCTTGACAGTGTCCCCATCACAGAAGTGAGAGAGCTTGGATTCCACAAGCCACCCTCTTAGCTATCACACCGTCCTGTATCCACCAAAAATCCACCAAGTGCCACGCAGTACTTAGAAACTTAATTGTAGAAAACAAGCCTCAGAGACTGAGTTTCGCATTTGGTATTTTTTGGACGGTGTGTTCTGGGTCCCCTGGGAACATGGCGTCTTCTTCATAAAGAAAAAGAATAAGCTGCTACATGAGATCATCTGGATTGAGCGCAGCTTTTTACGGCCCGCTCCCAGATTGTGGGCTGCTCTCGAATTGTCATCCTTGAATTCCGTAAACATCCCTTGTGTTCAGAATACTGCGGCACCTGCCCTAAAGGTCCTGTTAACATGCTGAGTGAAAACACGCTTACCCTCCGCCGCCTATGGGTTCGCTCTGAAATCTCTGTAATTAGTACATTCGCATTTCAGGCACGGGGTATTATTGCGTCCCAAGGAACAAAGATGTATTTCATTTTTCCCCCCTACGAGTGATTCATCAATTCCACTCCTCCCGCCTACAGCCATCTAAATTTTCAGTTTCCTGAGAAGCTACAAAGCACAAACTGACATCTAGGCGTTGAGTCAGAGGACACCAAGTGTTGAACTGTGACACCGCCAACAGTCCCCTGTCACCCCTCTTAACCCGCTTTCCGGCGGCCGTGGCGTTAACAGTGCTCTTTGCCCTCGGGCACCGAGAGGAAAAGACTGCGGTAACCTAACACCAGAAGTTCCACTTAAGTGACCACCTGAGGCTCCGTTATCTTCCCAGGCTATCCGGCGAAGGAGCGAAAACATTTGCTCTGGGTCCCCCGCAAGCCGGTTGAGGCTTGTCAAAGCAGCAGCTCGCGGCCCCGAGCCGCCTTCCCGGACCAGGGTTTGCGTTTGCACACTCGTGGTGACGAGGTGACACTGAGGTTTGTGTTCGCTGGGCCACGCGGCAGCGCAGATGTCAGCGTGTCCGCTTAACGCGCACACGCACACCCCCCGCCCCCCAGACCTGGAAGAGGAAATGGTCTCCCACACTGAAGTGCCTAAGTTAACTTTAACTTCCTCGGTGCATGGACACTAATATTTTGGGGGGCTTTTCATTTTAATCATATCAATTCATTACTAATTTTGATCTTGCCATCAGTTCCCTATATAAAACCGAGTTTCTCAGTAGTAGGTGTAATAACTTGGAAAGAGAACTTGGGCCAAATACGATAGAAATCCATACGTAGCCAGAAAGTACCATAAATGAAGCAAAATTGGCGAGTGTGATGTTTACCCTTAAGCATATTAATATTTTTCCATAAATTTTTAGATTGTTCAAGTAAAATTATCTTAACCTAGCATATTATGAATCATTATAAAAGATTCCAATCTTTACAAATCAGGGAAAGACTGCGAGATCTCGTTAATCTAGTTAGAAATGTCAGCTTTAACGCTGCTGGTCGAGTTCCGTCTGTATCTTTGGGGCCCCGTCAGGCCAAGAATAACAATTAGGTACAAACTGCTCATAATCAGCACGTGTACCCCAATCTGAACTATCTCTAGCAATTTCCAGGTAATGAGTTTAGAAATTCCTCATCCGTATTTTCTTTATTTGTTCGAGTAAATACCTGCATCAGTGTTTTCTTTATTTGACCAAGTAAATATGTTAAGTATCCAAATATTCACTAATGATTTTGTTAAAAGAGCTATCAGCATTTTTTTTTAATGTATTGAGGTTGCCTCTGGCTATCTTCCTGAGTCTTGACCAGTAGGTGCAGCTAATTAGGTTGAATATTCCAGAGAAATGGAAGTCCCCGCAGAGAGAGATAATTCAAGCCATTCCCTCTTTTATAACGAGCATTGTAAAAAATGATTTCTTCATTATGAGAGAAAGGGGCAGCTCAAAGGGGTGGGAGTCAGCAGACCGAGGTCTCCTCGGCTTTTGCAGAGGGAATATTTTCAACAGGCATATCCGCAACCTTTTAAAACATTCTTTGAGGACCAAGGAGTCCAGCTCTTCCCAGCCAATCATTTTCAACCCAAGATCAAAAGTGACATTTTAAAAGAGGCCCATAAAGTAAAAGGAGGAGAAATTGCCACAGTCAAGAGATTCCAAGCTCTTGTTGGCTTGTGCATAAATGGGTTCTGTGTATAATCTCGTGCTCACATGTAACTCTGACCTGAGCTCTCTGCCAGGAAATGTCTGTGGCCACCGTTAAACAGGATATGGCCCATCTCGCCTGTGGCTCTGCCGGCTCTGAGCAGCACACAGGGCATTTTTGTCCCCCGAAGTGGAGACAGTGAAGTGCACCGTTGTTTCCTGGCTGCGTGTCGACCATGGATGCCCCCCATCAGGTCACCTTCAGATGCATGGTGCTCGCAGACGTTTCACAGGACAGGCCATCCTGAGCGCCTCCCCTTCCGCCAGCACTCACGCGTGTTGCTGTAGATGACGCCTTTCTCCCTAGATATGTATGTCACCTTTGGAGAGGCCCCCTCCAAATTTCCAACGTTTCAGGTCACTTTTCCTCCTCGTAGGCATAGGGGAAGCCAGGTCTCCTCCTGAGAGGCGGCATCACCAACTCCCTAGTCCCCGTTTCATGTGGCCCTGTCTTCACCTCCACCGGAAGTCACCTGCCTCGTTGAGCACAGAGGCAGGAGGGCTGGCTGCCTGTTGGCTATCCTCTGCCCCGCTGGGAACAGACTCTCGGTCTGAGCACAGGCCACCTTCGGCAGGTTACAGCCCTGGCTGACCCTCACTGTCCACTGCACCCATCCTACCTCATCATCTTACCCAAATTTGAAAAATCTCTTATCATCCGGTCTCAAACTATCTACTCTACTCTACATCCCCTCTGGTCACCGATGTTAAACCTGTTACGGCTATCTCCCTGCTTCCCTTCTTATCCTAAACGTGCCCTACTAGGCCCTCCCTCTGTGCCGTTGTTCACACTGTTCCTGACCCCGGACTTCAAATGATTTCACGTTTACATCTGCTGATAATATTTTTACCAAGGGCGGGGTGTGTGCAAAGTACTCCGCCGGTCTTTTTGCACGTGGCATATTATCTTACTTGCACATTGCCCAAGGAAGAGAAATATGTTCACCTCTGACACACCAGACGGGACTCCGGGGCTCGGCTATTGCAGTGAACACTGGCGTGCCTCGCCTTGAGCTGCCCCCTTTCCACGACCGAGGCACTGGTTCTCCTGGCAGCTGAGGGCATTGGCAGCTCACCCTTTTACCCCCACCCCCACTGGAATTGGCAGGGAGCTGCTTCTCCCTCCTCCGGGGCAGCCCCCATCCTTTGACTTGTTGTTATGAGACTGTAAAGACTGGCCCCTTGCCTTAACCTGGGACATTTCTGAAGGACCACACTCTGTCCAGAGCTCCCCGTGCAGCCCGCGGTGGCCTCCGATGTGACTGCACCAAGGCACAGCTTCTCCGTGCGGCCCCGCCTCTGAGAGCCCCCCGCCGCACCAAGAGGCGACCTCCTGCCCACCTCCTCGCGTCTGTTTCCGGGGGGAACCCAACTGGAGACGGAAGGTGGCTTTATTTGTACAAGATGGAGACCAAGCAAGTGGTAGACCGGGGATCCGAACACAGCTATGTCTAAAAGACGGGCGTCTTTTCTGCTCGCCGCCCCTTCTCCCCGCTGACAGCCCCGCCCCGCCCCTTTCGGCGCCAGCAGCTCTTCACTGGGCCTCCCCGGCCCCAGGCCGCTTCTGCGGGCCACGGGAGGACAGGCAGCCACGTGTGGCTCCTGGGAGAGCAGGAAGCACAGACTCGGATGGGCTTCACTTGTCCAGCGTTGTCCCCCCCAAAAAAAAAGAATCCCCACATTTTAAAAATAAGAAAATTTCACTAAGATATACAGATTCTCACTTTTTTTGGTGAACCAGAATAGCCACTGGTACTGGGCCCACAACGTCGCATGAGCCCAACGCCCGCAGCTGGGTAGTGGCAGCCCCTTCGAACACGCTGCAACCTACTGCTGTCCCCAAGTGCCCCCTGACCTGGAACCTGGGGACCATGGCTATTTATCATGTTTCTAGACTCATTTTATTCTTTTAGTGGAGAAAGAGTTTTCTACATGTGTGTTCCTCCCACCCCCCCCCCCCAAAAGTGGCAAAATCAAAGACAGGCCTAGAAGCTATGTATCTCTAATGAGAAAAACAAACAAACAAACAAAGAGGGAAAAGCTCTGGGGGAGGGGCAAGGCAGGGGAGCCACAACCTGCCTGCTTGGCATGCAGAGGAGGTGGGTTACAAGATACAGCTTGTGTTGGCCACTTCATTGTCTTCCTGTCTCCTGTGGAAAGTCAGGTATGGGACCCCCTCGTCTCTGAACAGCATCAAGGAATGAGATGACCAGCCTGGGGCTGTCCGTGGCCCAGCAGGAACCACCCCAGGTTTGGAGGTGCATGAGGAGGAGGGCGGAGGGGCGTTCTGGTCCTGCTTCTGCTCTGACGGGGTCCTGCGGTCAAAGCCGGGAGCCGCTAGAGCCGGGACGCTCTGTAAGATGAGGGCGCTAGGTAACCGCGAAGGTCCTGTCCAGCCGTAAGGTCCGAAGAGCTATGGTTTGTTTGCCTATTGCTCTGCGTGATTAAATTTGCCAGAATAATGAACGTACGAGGGCACCGATTAGGCCCGATAGCTCTTCGCATCTCTCACGGTGTGAGGCGGAAGATGAGCACTGTGTCCATTGCGGCTGGTCCACGACTGCTCTCCAGAGCTGCCAGTGGGAACTTTGTTCGGAAAGGAGAACCTAATGCAGGCCGCGGACGGCCACGGAGCAGGAGAGAAAAAAGCAAACAAACAAAAAAAAAGAAAGACACTCGAAAGAGTCGGGGCTGCGGACTGCAGGAAAGAAAAGTAACCACAGTTCACAAGTGGAAAATGTCGTAACCGTTCTGGAGGGAAAAAGTCGAAAATGAGCTTCCTTCAGCACTTGGGTTTCTCATGAACAGAAAAAGCCCTTTGGGCGTCTGGAGGGAATTGAAACTCACCACTCGAGAAAATCAATTCATCAGGATGAGGGAGAGTTGGAGCTTCTACTTGAGACGCCCCCCCCCCGCCCCCCACACACACAGTGGCCACGCCCCACTTTGTCCCAGAAAGGGGTGCGGGAGACCTGAGATGGAGGGGACCCCCCCCTAGAGTTTGGCTAGGCCCCCCTTCCCTCTTTAATTCCTGTGGCTTTCCTGCTGTAATTTTTTAAGAGGATTTTTCATAGATTGTATCTTCAATCCGACTGCCTTTTGGTCTAGGCCCAGGCCCTACAGCAGGTTCAGTGCCCTGTTCCTAAGAAGTCCAGCTGTCCGATGGCTAATGAGTTTGGTGGCTGTCCTGAAGCCAGGGCGGCCTGGCGGGGCCCGTGTGGTCCACGCAGCCTTGGCGCATTCTGCAGCCCCCGCTCACAGCGGGGTTCAGCGCCTTCCAAAAGCCCAGGTCTGGCACCCCTGTGGCAAGAGGAGCTGGGGGCCTCCGCTTCCTCCACTTCTCTTTTGGGGAACAGACCCTATTTCCTGGCCTGCCTCTATTTCCCAGGTCCCTGGAGGTCTAGTGAGCAAAATTTTCTCTATGCTGCTACACATGACTATTCTTTAATGAGTCTTCCCAAGCACCTAGCATGCGGGGCGCAGTATCTGTGTTTGCTCTCTGCCTGGCACATGCATTTGATCCTTTGTCTAAAACATTGAAGCTGAATGAAATTTCTAATAATTACTGAGCTCAACCGCCTTGTTTCATAGCTAGGAAAACTGAGACCAATCAAAATTAAATTCCCTTAGAATTTTTTAAGTATAACTCAACTCCTTTAAGTGTAACTCCACCGATGAACAGCAGAAGAAATAGCTCTTTGTTCCACATGGAGAGCTACCAGCTTTGTTCATACCCAAACCATATGTAACCTGTGTTATGGGTGATATAAAGAATTTCCCAAGGTAATTCTTTAAAAAATACTTGATTTCTGCCTCACACTCTGATATTAGAATAAATACCCATGTCATGTGGAAGCCCACCGTGTATCATAAGGTGACAGGCAGGTTAGGTATGTGCATGTGGCATGTGCGTGTGGTGAAGGCAGGAACATGGAGAACCCATGTCTAAAGGGCTACTCCTACCCTCTCCAACCTTCTGTTACCATGCGAAAATGCTGGCCCGAGGTTTCCAGATACTCTGGGGGTTTTTAAGAGTAGGTAAAAATTTAGCCAATATTTTTAGAACAAACAAACGATGCCTGAGAGACACCTTCAGCGTATGCGCCATCCATTTGTAGACTCTTGCTATTCAAGGTATGATCCAGGGACCAGTAACGTCAGCGTCACCGGGAGCTTGGTAGGAACACAGACTTTCGATCTCCATTCTAGGAGTGCTCACTCAGAATCTACACTGTTAACAAGGTCACTGGTGATTGGTGACCACATTCAAGTTTAAGTGCTGGCTTCAACAAGCTCACGACCAGAGCCTGCACTGGAGCATTGCTCCCTCTCTATCCTGGACAGGTGCACAGAACACTTTTCTGTTGCCAAAGCAGAGCACGGGTTCTTTGGAGGAGAGGGAGGCATCATTTTCCTCGGAGTTGACTCCAGAAGAGCGACGCAGGTGTCTTCTGAAGCCCCTGGGTCCCTGCTGGGGTGGCAGGCACATGTATTGTACATGGGATCAGGACACGGTTAAGTCCAGTGAGGCTCTTGCCTCAGGCGCAAAATTCTATGGGGCTCTAAAACATCCTGTAATTAGAATAATAATGCAATACTGTTTTAATGCATTATTGCGGTAATTATGAATAATTTATTAATAAAATAACGCTTGAATGCAACAATTTTAAAAATCAAAATCGATGCCAAAATTACTCCGATGATGAATAAAACATTGACATTTTCAGGCCGCCCCCGCTGCCTCCGCCGCCTCCTGGCTTTGCCTCTGCTCATGCCCTTTTGAATATTTCTCTAATCCACGGCTGCCTGTTACTCAGACTTGTCCTTCCAAAGCCACTGAACAAGGTGCATAATTTCAAACCCATAAAATTGCTTTTGAAGTTAGAAAAATGCTCCATTCCAACTCCAGGAGAGTTTCAGGTGCTTCGGCCGAACAGACTGCAACCCAGTGAGACGGACGTCCTGGTTTCGTCTGTGGTTTAGCCGAGCCCTCCGGCCTCCATCCCCGGTCCCCGTTGTCAGGAGGTCAGCCAGCGCCCGGAGCTGCCACGAGGGCAGGGCGCTCTGCTTTATTATGCTGCTTTGGAATTCCGGCCACTTCAGAGGAGGAGAGGGGCTGGAGTCGGGCCTTGGCAAGCTGGCACAGACCAAAATAGCCGGGAAGCTGCCTCATGTGTCTGTTTCACGCACGGACTTCCGTCTGGGGGCCAGAACCTGGAAGTGCCCGCGGAGTACAGGAAAGATGAAACCCGAGCTGGGAATGAACGGCGGGCTGCTGGGCGTGTTTCAGTTCCCATCTGGGGAGTAGCTGCAGAGAGCAGGAACGTACCAGCTTTTCTTACCAACTCCGTGCAGGCTGGAACCCGGGAGGTAGGCCTGAGAAAGTGAGCCCCGAGCTGCAGCTCCGGAGGCGATGCCTCGACGTTCCCATGGCATTGTGCCTGCACATCCCTGCCGAATGTCCTCCAGGTTCGTTGTGAATTGGCTTCGCTCATCGGCAAGCCGGTGAGGTGCGGGATGAACCAGGTGGGACACGGGATCAGAGCCTATCTCGACTGTCGCCAGCTATGTGACCATAATGTGGCATCTGCATCATCCTCAACCTCGATGGCCTCGCCACTGCGCAGCAGGCATGAAATGCTATGCCTGCCTATGAAATTCTCTAACACATGACTCAGCACAGAATTTGAGACCTAAGAGGAGGCAACAACCAACTGGCCATAAGGTTCCAAAAAACAAGGGTTCTCGGTTTTATCCCTGGCTCTCAGCGGTAACTCACATTTGCACATGGTAGATTTAACATTTCAAAGCACTTTCCCTTGAAACCATTATCTTGTGCCCCCACCAATATCCCAGTGAGTTACGTGGGGCAAGAATTATCGCCACTAGTTTTTAAATGTAAAAACCAGAACGAAGGGTAGAGGACGGATCCCCTGGCTTTGAGTCCAATAATATTTCCACTATTCTGCCCTATTTTGCAAATAGTAGCGACTTAATACTACTTGTTGAACATCCAATTTCAGGGACCCGAGGGAAAAGTCCAGAGTATGGACGCTGTCAACCTACAACCAGAAAAGGGCACAATGTTGAGTGTTTTCAGGTGACAGGTCAACAAGGTGCTCAAGGTGACAACATATCTGTCTACATCTTTGAATCCCCCAGTCACCAAGAAGTGTGCTCGCGTAGCAGCCTGCGTCTATGTTTCTGGCTGATTGATTTATAAATGATCATCGATGCATGGGCATTAGACGTTTGCACACAGGAGACGCAGGCCCACGTTTTCACGAACAAACGCAACAGAGAACCAGTTTACGTTCTTCCCCATTGTGGCAAAGTGTCAACGCTTAACCCAGAACACACACGCTTGCACAGCCGCCACCCATGCGGCCCCTTTGGGAGGGTTTCATCCTGAGTTAGCCCGCGTCGCCTCCCTCCTGCCCCGGCGGCCACGGAGCATCGGGAGCTCATCTTTCACCGACACATTAGAAATACCGAAGCCGTTCTACGGGTCGGTGCTGAATTTAAGGAGCTGCATATCAACTTGAATCAGACTGATTACGACTCCTCTGAACCTAATTGGCAAACCCTAACTGCATTCATGTTTTATTAAAAGCAACTTTCATTACCCAGGCGGTGCTGTCAGAAAAATAAATTACATCTGCAAGCACTTAGGTATAAAATTTTGCAGATAACTTCCAGTCGTCGGTAATTTTATATTAGAAACTGTTTTTCCAATACATGCTAAAACTTTGTTCATCGGTATTAAACACCCTTTACCTACCACTCTCGAAATATTTATGGGATTTGTAATATAAGCTTTTTTTTCCCCTTCTTGAGAGATTTAGTAAACTGTTTTCTGCCAACTTTATTTTTGGCAGCCTCCCTAGGCCCTTTGGACACTATAAATTGGTTTGCATTTGATATTCCACTGTTTACCATTCTCCCCCCTTAGAATGGATTCCAATCCATTTTTTAAAAATTAGTGGTAGGTGTTGGCTGCAAAACGTGGTTTTTACTTTAAGCTACAACAAATGACTCACATAACCTTGGAAATGGGGGAAAAGCATAAAGAAGACCTGTTTCCCTCTCTCCTCTCACTCTGAATACAATCTTTGAATCCCATTAGGGAGGGCGTTTGTTGACTATGCCTATGGGCTCTCTTTGCTTAATGGCGCCCCTAATTTGCAAGGCTGTGGTGTGGGTCTAATTGTCACCGCATCACCTTCCAAGTCAGGTCTTTGTATTACTTCAGAGTGCTTTTTCCAACAACAAACACTGACTCATCGTAACCTGAGAAACAAAACTCTATTTCGAGATCATTGCAGACTCGCCAGAGCGTGGCGGTGTGGACAGTCCCCACGCATCCCTCGCGCAGCACCCTCTAAGGATAGCATCTCCCAGAACCACGACACAGCTGCCAATGTAAGAAATTAACATGGGGGAACGCTCTGAACTCATCTACGGACTTCTTTTGAGTTTTCCAAGTTATCCCATGAATGCCTTTTTCCGGCCCAGGGTTCAGTCCAGGATCCACATTGCATTTAATTTTCATGTTGTCTCCACCCTGTACAGTCTGTGACAACTACTTAGCCCCTTCTTGTCTTTTGTGACCTGAAACCTTTTAGAGAGTACTGGCCAGATATTTTGTATAATGATTTCCCAGTTTGGGTCTGTTTGATGTTTTCCATTAGATTAGGGCTCTACTGTGCTGGGAAGAACACCGTCCAATGAGGTGAAGTGCTGTACGTCAAGGGCACACGGCGCTGCTGTGTCTTCTCAAAGGTGATGTTGACCTTGACTGTGTGGGCCAGCTTTCTCCACTGTGCAATTAATGAATAGTTATTTGTGGGAGATATTTGAAAACTATGCCTGTATCTTATTTTTCCTTAAATTTGTGCCCACTAATTTTAATATCCACCAATAGATCCTATTCACAGCAGTTTCTTCTATGGCGTTCTCATAGTGATTTTCTATTTCCTTTCTTCTTTCTGTTCATTAGACTTTATCTGTAAAGAAGAGTTGTCCTTTCTACCTACGTTATATCTTTATTTATTCAATAGTCTAGTCATCAGTATGAATTCAAAGGTATTTGTGTACCCTTTGTTAGAGTACAACACCCATATTCATTTTGTTCCTTACAATTTTCCCAGTGCTTTGATCATTGGGAACCTTTACAGATTGGCTCCTGAGCCTTTTGCCATGGAACTCTTTCCTCTTTCTCTAGAAGCACTTCTTTGGTGTCTGGTAGTACAACATGCTCCTGGCTCATCCTGGGTTTTCCCTGCTGCACACCACACTCAACCACTTTTTCAAGGAGCCTTGGTTCCTTCTAGTGGAGAACGATACTCAAGTACTAGGAGCACTTGCTGATAGTGGGGTGTTACTGCTTTTATGTATTCTTAGGAGAGGGAGCTCAGAAATGCGTATCTATGTGTGTATACTAACCTGCGTGTACACACATATCTCTGTTCATTTATGTACCTACCTATCTGCCGTATACATTTTTAAAACTCTGAGCGTATACAGATACCTTTGACTCCACACTGGCACTGCAGGGCGTAGTCTAGCCTCCGCACTCGCAGAAGCACACTGGGTCGTTCCTCTTCCACATCAGCAGTTCAGTGGCTTGTAGGTCAGATAAGACTGAACTCATGATGGGCCGCTCAGGTCATGTGGGAACTGAGTAGCACGTGGTTAAACTTTCCGGCTCTATTGAGGCCCCGAATTAGGCCAAGAGCTGTTCCTCAAAAGAGGTGTTGTCATCCACCAATGACGGCAGGGCTTTGCTTCAAAACTCCCAAGGGCCCATGCCGTGATTCACCTCTGGGAGCCTTACAAAGGCTGCTGACCTACCACTGCCCCTTCAAGTGCCCTTGGATCTTCTGAGTCACGTGGCCTCAGTGGCCAACCGGCTGGCATAGCAGCCTAGACTGCTTTCTGGCTCACGTGGTAAAAGGGCCTGAGGAACACATGCAAATGAGAAGTGTGTTGCTTTCCAACATCAAAACAGGCCCATGAGGCATTGCGCCTCTTTCTTGACTTTAGGAGGACCCAAGCGTAGCAACTTCTCCTTCGCCTCAGACGCGACGTCCTGGCCTGCCCCGCACCACTGGGCCCTTCCACCCCACAGACCTCGCTCCGCAGGTCACAGAACCGCTGTGGGGACTCCACCAGCTGAGGCGTGAGTCTGTTCCAAGTCTGGATTCTGGACCTGGGGACATAACCCCAGGACGGGTGTGGGGACCCCCAGGCCCACTGTGGGGTGGAGCTGGGCGAGAACTCCAGCAAGCTCCCGGCCTCCGCCGCACCCGGCTGTGAGTGATGGGCCACAGGGACGGGCCTGGGTGGGTGTCCGTGCAGGGCCAGTATCCAGCAGCTCCAAAAGGCCCAGCGGGGTCCTCTTCCCCGATGCACGGTGAGCCTGGAAAAGGGCCACGGGCCTCTGTGCAGAAGGCCAGGAAGAGGGTAAACAGCCCAAATCACTGGCAGAAACTAGGGGCCCTTCCTGAAGGGGACCCAGTCCTAACCACTCAGGGGTTCAGAGCCTGTAAACCCGGCTTTCACCTGGGGACTGACTGATTGATTGAGGGGCCATGACTCTCTGTTTTTATGATCCGGGTTAGACTTTTTTTTTCACTTGACCTAGAACTTTTCTGCTTATACAAATCAAGTAAGAATTTAAGAGGCTTCCTATTTCACTTCTGGGAACTGCGATCAAGTAGCCAACATGCAGGTCCGCACAGGCCAGGCCGTCCTGAGGGCTGGCCACTGCCCCAGCCATGCCCCCCGCCTCAGTGGCCATGCCCCTGCTCGGCCCTGTCACCCTGGGATCTGGCGACTCCCCTGGCAGTGAGGTTTCCCAATTCCATGACGCGGTCCCCGCTGTACAGCCCGGCCCGTGGAGAGGGGTGACCAGGCCAGCCCAGCGCAGTCGGCTGCAGCCTCTCCCCAGCCGCTCAGAAGGAAGCGGAGCTTGTGGAGGACTCCTGGTCGCTTTCCATCCTGTGAAATGTGCATTTTCTGGTCTTGGCTTAATAGCGCCGGTGTGACGCAGCAGGATGCATGTGCCACTGTGAAACGTGAAATCAGAGCCAGGCGGGACCTCCCCGGAGAAGGGCTGCCCATAAATCGTAAAACCCTTAAATGAGTCGCTCAGAGGCACACGGTTGCCTTGGGTTAGGGTTAATTGGGTTGGGGACAAAGAGTTTTATGTTCATAACCTACTGTCCATCCAGCCTCTTCCTGATTTTCTGAAAGCTATTTTGCTCTGGGAGAAATTTGGGTTTGCTTTGCCAACAATGATCGGTTTGAAGCTGCACTCTTTTCAGCAGCTGGGAACTTGTAACATGCTGAGAACCTACCAGTCTCTCTCTCTCTCTCTCTCTCTCTCTCTCTCTCCTCGTGCATCCCTCTCAGATACGCCAAAACGGAAGATGAAGTGGGTTTTTTTTTTTAATCTTCCTTTATTCAGAAAATTGCTTCAAATTTCCAACTTTTGCTGTGCTCTTTTAAAGGCTTCGCAACAGGTTTTTTTCCCTCCTTTCCTGGCTGTTCCTTCTCTGGCACATTCTCCGCTGAGGCTCCAGCCCCCGAATGTGTGTCCAGCTAGAACGTGAGGCCCGGTGGCTCAGAGCCCAGCCTCTGTGTTCAGCCGAACGTGGTTCCAAAAGCTCCTCCACCACTGGCTCTGGGACTAGAAACCAGCCATTTGACCTCACTGAGCCTGGGTCCTTTCGCCTATAGGGTGGGTCTGAATACAAGTCCCGCCTTTGTATGTAGATTTAATGAGGTAACGTGTACAAAGTGCCACAATGCAGCGGGCGAGTAGTTCATACACTCACAGTCATAGCAACATCACAGAGCACTTAGAGTGTAGAGGTCAACAGCACGGGCTCGGGAGCGGGACTGCCAGGGTTCAAATCCCAGCTGGGCCTTGGGTCCGTCAGGGAAGGCCTCTGTCCTCAGTTTCCCAGATTGTAAAGGAGGCTCCCAAATCGCATTTACACGTTGAATTATTGTGAGGATCAAATGAGCCAATGTGGGAAATGCTTCGAGTCATGCCGGGCACATAATAAGCAATCAAATGAGTGTTAGCTATTAAGGTTATAGAAGAGCAGTAAAAAAGAGTTCCCAGCCGCCACGCTGTCACTTTCTAAGTAACCTGCTCGTAATAAAGCTGACTTTTTCTCTTGAAATGAAACATACACATCGTTCTAATCACTCCAGTTTCCGTCCTTGGACAAGGGCAACTTGCCTGGGCATCTGGAAGACAACATGGGTAGGAGGCAGTAAGAATGAAAGCCTGTGAGATGTGAAGAAAGACGTGACCGCTCACCCCAGGCCCTGCGGCCGGCCAGGGTGAGCCCCCTGCCTGGACTGCTTGCGCGGCCGGCCGGGCCGCAGCGCCCTCCGGCTCCAGCTGCCCTTTCTCCTCTTCGCGCCTGAGAAAGGTGATGGAATCTGCAGAGCAAGAACGAATAATGAAACGTCACAGAGAGAAACACCACGAGACATGGCACCTGGGAAAAAAGATGGATGCGCTTTGTTCCGGGACAGACCCTGGAACCCTCTCGGGATGCCTCCACAGGTCCTGGGCCGGGCCAAGGTGGGTTTCTATTCCTTAGAAGCCAAGAGTCCTGACGAAGCTTCCTTTCTGCATGAGTGTGTTGGGTAGAAATGCGTCGTCGTCGCTGAAATCCCTGCAAGACGTTGTAGCCCCGCGAGGACTGCTCGTCCGGCGAAGGGGGGACCCCGCACGCGCGCGCAGGAGCCTGGTGAGCGTTTCCCCGTCCCAAAGGGGGCGCCTCTGAGCTCGTTTCTGACGCGCCTCTCATCGTCCCCATTCGCTCGAGGAAGCGTTGAGTGAGCCTCTTCAGGAAAAAAGAAAACCACACCAGAGTCCGAGCAGGATTAAGCCAGGAAACAAGACAAAGAGCGCCAGTTCCCAAACATTTAATTTCTTGGAGCAGTTCCCTCATTCCTCAAAACCAGAGGGTGACGTTCCTTGGGAAGAGCCCATGGGGGGGCGGGGGGCGGAGTCCCAGGATTAGCACCCAGCGTGAGTCACTCCCCGGAAATGACGGAAATGCCGCGGGAGGAGCAGCTGGCAGCACGAAGAGCCGGGCCACCCGGCTTCCAGCGGGGGTCGCGCTCTCTCACTGTGGGACCTTGGGCCAGTCGCGCCCCACCCCCCTCCCCAACTCTGGTCTCTCCCTCCCTGACCTGCGGGCTGGCGCTTCCCGCCCGTCTGGGCCACGCAGTCCCCCCCCCGCCCCGCCCCCGCGCCCGGCTCGGCCTGGCCTCCGCTGGGTCAGACGCTCCGGGAGCCGCTTCTGATCTCTTAAGGAGCCTCCAACGTTGGGTCTCGTCCTAACACAGCCAGCCCAGAGGAACTGTCGCTCAGCCGCCGATGACTTGGAGACTTTCGACAGGAAAAGAAATGAGAGAAAACGCGGCTGGGGCCAGCCTCGGGGCCGCCTTCCGGCCGTTCCTTCCCTCCTCCTTGTTCCTTAGAGACGGGAGGATCCTAATGGAATACGTCAGGACGAAAACCCACCATTTCCCCATGTGTAACTGTGAGCGACAGCTCTAAGTGGCGCCAAGCATGGATTCTGCGCCCGAGCCCTAAGTCTCTCGCGTCTGGAGCCGTGGGACTTTGGAAGGCAACCTGGCTGCCCCAGCCTCCGCTTCCTCGCGCGGGCAGGGGAGACGTTTGCAGCGGAGCCTCACGGGCTGTGAAATGGGAGGTAACTGGCAGATAGCACTTATTCCACGGACGTGCGCCCCGCTGCCACCCACACGTGTCAGCCCGCATTCCATTCTTGTCCTCATCCTACGGAAGCCCCACGCTGACCGCCCCTCCCCCATGTCCTCGGAAGAGGACAGCCAGAGGCCATCTTGCGTGGGACCCTTGCTTTTGCTGGAGAGTGAACACCTTCGCTCGGCTTAGAAACAACCAGCACCACACTCCTCAGACCCGTGATCCGAGTCATGGGAAGAGACGCTGAGACCGCAGCATTGTTTGTATCTCCACTCCCTTGTGCAAGACCTTTCCCACTATTTTTAAGCCGTTTGTCCCCTCCCCCTGCCCACGCGGCCCTTCCCCCACCCCGGACACCCCAGCTCCTTCAGTTCAGCTATTTCAGTTTTGGGTTGAATGGTCTAGACAGGAACCAAAAAAAACGCACAGTCTGCAGGCGGGCCCCTCTGGGCCTCACAATCCTTCCAAAAAGAGCTCAGGGGCGCGGGGCCGGCTGGGAGGGAACTTCAGTTCACTGAGATAACCCATCGAAAGGGCCTGCCTCAGAGCTGGGCCGTGGTGGTGCTCAGCAAATTGTCAAAATACAATATGACGATTTTATTTCGATGGTGAGTCCCTTGGCCTTCTTCTATTTTTAAGATAATATTTGGGAACCACGGCCAGTCGCTTGGAGCAAAGTAGGACAGTTCGGCCTGGCCTGGGGGCTTTTGTCACCGGCCATCCCGGGTTTAGCAGTGGCGGCTTGACCCGCAACAACAGGGGGTCTCGCGCAAGAAGCACTTACCTGGCTGACGAACCTGGGCGCTGGCCCATCTCGCCCGCCCCCCCCCCGGGACCAGGGAGGGAGTCAGGGCTCACCTTTTTCTTCTTTTTTTATTGAAGTTATTGGGGTGACACTGGGTTAATAAAAGTATAAATTTTAATTAAATTATATAGAATTCTATAATACGTCCTCTGGGTACTGTACTGTGCGTTCACCACCCCAACTCGAGTCTCCGTCCGTCACCATTTATCTCCCCGTTCCCTCGGTACAAAGCTGTGGGACATTTACACAATGGAATGCTACTCGGCCATAAAGGGAAGGAAACCTTATACCCTTTTGCAAAGGCACGGATGGATCCGGAGAGCATTATGCTACGTGAAATAAGCGCATCAGAGGAAGACAAGTACCATCTCATTTCACCCATATGTGGAATCTAATGAACAAGATAAACTAACAAACAAAATAAAAACAGACTCTTAGATACAAAGAACAGACTGACAGCTGTCAGAGGGGAGGCAGGTGGGGGGCCGGGTGGAAAAGGTGAAGGGATTAAGCAAAGGAAATAACTCATAGACGCAGGCAACAGCAGGGCTTGACTCCACGCAGTGATAGCGGAAATGCAGTCTGTCCTCAACCACGTGAGCACACCCCCTCTTGGGGTCAGGCAAAGGAGGGCAGGAAGAGACAGAAGGAATAAGGACGACTTTCCAGTTGGAGGGAAGAGCAAGCGCAAAGGTGGGAAGAAGCAGGACACTGTGAAAGGACTGAGCGAAGGCGGGTGGGGGGGCAGGGGGGCTGGAGCTTTGCCAGCAAGCCGCAGGGAGCGGGAAGGAAGGAGCAGGTGGAGCAGGAGGGCGGGGCCAGGCCGCCCCAAGCCTGGTCAGCCCTGGTCAGACAGCTGATCCCAGCTCTGCCCTGAGAGATGACATCATTTCATTGGATGAACTTCAGCCAAGTCACTCACAAGTCCCGATTGTGTCACCTATAAAATGGGAATATTAATGTCAAACTCTGGTTGGAGAGAGTACTTCGAAGTCACTGCCACTTAAAAGTCTCACTTCAGGAAAGCATCTGAGGTGGTACCTAAAGAGATGGCAATGCATCCAGCCCTCCGCACCGGAAGCTACAGACACGGCTACCAGCGGGGGCAGGGCCGGTGCCATTCCTGAGTGACCCGGGGGCAGGGGGCTGGGGCAGTGGTGGCAGACAGCTCATGCCTCATTCATACAAGTCAGGGGCTGCCCAGGGCTGGTCCAAGGTTGCCAGATACTCTATTTTTTCCATAAAAGGAAAAAATTTAGATTTTTATGTGACATCACAGGGCACCTTACACACTCTCAAGGAATTCTTGTTGAATCATCTTTACCGGCCGATGCAGAGGACCAAGAAAATAGCTTTGTAGACAGACTCCCTTTTTTCTAACAATCGTCATAATGAGGAATTTGCCTGATAAAACTTGGGAAGCACAATTGCTTACTTTTACAGAGGACAAAGGCCAGGTTTCTCGCCGTTAACGCATCCTTACTTCCTGAGGAAGGCGGAAGAGAGAGGAAGGACGGAGGTCAGTGGGGGCTCCTCCCCACCCCGGGGAGAGGAGCCGAGAGTAAATCACGAGGGTGATCGCACTGGAGCAGGGAAAGAGCCTATTAACGTCATGTAATCAATTTCAAAAAGATACAGTTGCACTTAGGGTGTTTAAACCGGGGAGCTTTCGACTAAATCATACTTGTCACATGCACACAGTGTCACTAATGAGCTTATGTAAATATTTAATCTTCTCTATTTGCATTGCTCAGCCCGACCCCCGTGCCAGCCTCTTCCCCAGCTCCGTCTCGTACCGCAGTCCACCCTCACCAGGGCCGCCTTCCGCCCCTGGAGCTCACCAGGCCCTTTTCTGCCTCCTGCCTGCTCATAGGCCTTTGTCCCATCCCGCCTTCCCTTCCTACCGACCGAATGCCTGCGCACCCTTCAGGCTCAGCTCAGATACATCTCCCTTCAGCAAACCTTCTACAGCTCCGATCCCAGTAGAATTTTTAGTGTCCGCTTCTATGCACCCCTCACACCTTGCTAACATCCCATAAACTGCCTTTTTTTTCCCAGTGAACATTTATGAAATCTTACCGTGTACCAGTCATAGGGCCAGGTGCTAAGCACATAGAAGTGCATAAGAAATTGTAATTATTTATGAGCTCATTGACAGCAAGTGTCTTTTTTTTTTTTAACTCTCACACATCCTGATTGGTAGGTGATAATAAATACACAATGTGTTCCCTTATATCTGTGTCCCTACCCATCAAAATTGTTTTGGAAGTGACAGAAATTCAAGCTAGGTTATTCACAAAAGGGAATATACTGGTTCATGGATTCCAGGGAAGGTTGACTATCCAACCTGGGAAAAGGTCAAGGATGGAGCCTAATTTTAGGAACAACAATAATGATAACAAATAATGATTTGAATGCTATTCAGAATCTCTGTGCCTATCCTTCTCATTTCACTCTCTGCAGTCTAGTTTCTCTGGCAGGGAAGGAAGCATGGTCACCAAGATCTTTTATGTTTCATGGCTTTCACCATTGATGACAGATGGTTTATACTTCCTGTCTATTAAATGAAATTCCCAGGGAAGAATTCTGATTGGTTATTAAATGAAAAAATCCCAGGGAAGGATTCTGATTGGCTCAGCCCTGACTACTTGTCCAACCTCATGTTGCCAGGAGGTTAAAGAACTGTAATTGGTGAAGTTGTCACAGATATTTAAGCCCAAACAACCAACCATGGTTGAAGTGGTAAAGTAGTGCAACCGTTTTCTCAGGAGAAAGGGGAGCCGGTAAGCAGACAGGCACAGTTTTCCGTGCCAGTGGTACTGGCATTCAGTCAACATTCTTTGTGTACATATCCTATTTAAAGCATTGTGCTAAGATGGGCTAGAGAAAAGAAATAAATGACATGTAGTTCCTATCTAGTCCTCTGGTAGGAGAAGCCATAAAGCACATTTGGGTTGAGACTGTGAAGAAATTCAATGCCAAGCTAAGGAATTTGAATTTTATTTAATAGGTAACAGGAGTCATTGAAGGTTCTGGAGCTGGGAAATAAGAGACAAAATCTATTTGCCCATTTGTCATTGAATAAAGACTTTCCTTAAAGCCTCAATTGCTAAAATAAATAAATTAGAACTCTCTTTTATTGTTTCCTCTTTGTTAGACTTGGATGCAGAAAAAATATTTCACCATCATTAGAGAACTGTCATAAAGGCAAATAGCAACCAACACTCAGTTTCTGTATTAGGGACAATAAGGAGCAGTGGGGATGGTGGCAAATAAGAGGCCATGTATCCCTCAAAAGGGGACAGCCACCTCTCCCTTTCACCAAGGGCTTAACATGCAGCCATGCAGACGCAGTGTCAGTGAACATTCTGACAGTTTTAGGAAATCTTAAAATCAAG
Source organism: Pteronotus mesoamericanus (assembly GCF_021234165.1). NCBI lineage: Eukaryota > Metazoa > Chordata > Mammalia > Chiroptera > Mormoopidae > Pteronotus > Pteronotus mesoamericanus. Next base: position 4,432,588 of record NW_026555086.1, on the reverse strand, counting down.
ACTTCTGCTTAAATCTTGCGGGGGGGGGGGGGTGGTTCACATAGATACAAAATTTTTTAAAAATTCTATAGGCAAAATAAAATCTATTGGTAACTGACTTTATCCTAAGGGCCATCAGTGTGTGAGATCCCCAGACGCCGGGCGGGCGACGGCGTGAGGATCTGGACGCCTTTGCTCTGCGGCCTGCCCCCAACTCTGCTCCGTAACTCAGAAATGAAAACAAAGGAAGGGAGGTGCCTGCAGGAGAAGGGTTCCCAGTAAACGCAAAAAGGGAGGGCGGGAGACCCGAGAGGGCGGGGCACAGGATGGGGAGAAAGAGAGTTTAAGAGCTGAAGTTAGCACATGTAAAATAAATAAATAAAAACAAAGAAATATATATGTAAAGAGAGCTCATAACGTAGTCATGGATGGATTGTCACAGTCGGACCCATAAGCTAGAGGTCTGATTGTGAATTCTAGGCGGCATTTTTCACTAATGCTATACTAAAATGACTGGGGCCCAGTACAACGGAAAGAGCTCAGGCTTTGGGGTTTGAGCGATTTGAGTTAAAATAACTAGTTCTGACAGCAACATTGATAAGCTTGTGAATATTACCTGTTGAAGCTTATATCAATTAAACTATTGCTGAATAATACTGTATAAAGACACAGCTACAGAATAGTAGCAGCATACCGTAAGCACTTATTGGCTGCCCTTGCTCCTGCTGTTTCAGGTTGACTCTGTTCCACATGGCTCTCGTCTTCTTTGCGCATGCGCCCTTGCGTGCCACGGACATCCTCGTGGCGATGGCCGAGGTGCAGGAGAGGAGAGAGAAATGTGCAAGTTCTCTTGAAACCTTGGCTCACACCAGCACGCCATCCCCTCTTTTTAGTTGCCAAAGGAAGTCATTTGGCAGAAGGCATGGCTGTGGAGAGGCGTAAGGAGTTTTTGCAGCTTGCCACACACACCAAAACTGAAAACAGCTCAGACATCAACTAATTTAGAATGAACAAATAAATTTAGGTCCGGCTCCAAAATGGAACACATTACAACAACAAAGAAGATGAATGCGCTGTAGGTTCACTCAGCATCTGATGAGTCTCTCCACCCTAGAGTTGAAGGAAAAAAGAAAGCGCAAATGATTAAATGCACTGTGTATGTCTATTCCTATAAAGTTCAAAAGAGCCAAAACGTAACTACATTGTTTATGGATACTCATATAAGTGGTAAAACCATGAAATAAAGGAAGAAAGATGATTATCGGGAAAGTCAAAATAGTGGCTTTGTCTATTCTGGATGTCCCGAACAGAGCGGAACAAAAAGAGAGAAGCAAATTTCTCTATCTTGACCTGAACTATAGTTACTCAGGCTTTGTCATTCTTTGTTAAAGTGCGCATTTCTATTTCACACATTTTTGTAGAGTATGAATGTTATATTTGGTTATCGTTGGCTTTTTCAGTTCAGTTTTAGATCAAAAATGAAAAAAAATAAAAGTTAAGGTTGAAAAATGACCAGTTTTCCTACTTAAAAGCAATACACTTGGGAGGGGGCTATGTCATCTCAAAACCGTTATTTTTCTTTGGTGACAGAGGAGTGATAACACCCCCCGGTCAGGCCTGTCCTAAGGAGTAGGTGAGGCAGTGCCCGGGGCGGGGCTGGGGGGGTCATTTTTTAAATATTAATAAATAGTTGCAGAGAAAGAAAATAAAAGTCTTCGACATCAAGAAAAGGAGAGAGACTGATTCTGAATCCTGCTTCCTAACAGTGCTTTTTTTTATAGATTCTCATTTCTTTAAAAATAAAAATAAAAAAGTAGGGGAGGGACTCGTACTCCAGCCTCTATGATTCCAAAGTAACTAATTAGAGGGGAGGGGCATCCAGCCAGGACGAAACCCCCACGAGGAGCCCCAAGGCAGTGTGGGAGCGCCCCCGACCCCCGCATACCTGGGACCTCCACCGAAATACCAAGTACTTGAATGATTTCTTAAGCTCAGCGCCCCTACGCTTCACGCGTGAGAAAAATGGGCTTCTAGGTGCTGATGTCAGACCCTTCGCGGTGGTCACTTATACTGGGGACTCTCCAGGCGGCTCTGGGGTCCAGAAGCCGATGCAGGAGAGGAGCTTAGTGTGGCCACTTGACACCGGGCTCCCCTCCCCCGCCCGATGGGCGCTCACAGGCGGTCTGCCCCCTTAGCAAATGGTTATCTTTAAACCCAGGCTTCATCTTGCCTCTTATCAGTGGAGGAATGTAGGGGTGGGGGGTGCAGGCTTTCGCTCTGCAGGCCTTTGGGATGCCGGGAGGGTGCGCGCGTCGGGAGGGGGGCTTGCGGACCTTCAGCGCTCTCGTTAGGCGAGCCTGCACTGCTGCCGCGGAACTCTCGGGCCCAGCAGTCAGCCTGAGCCTGAAGACTCACGCTGGGGACGAGGCAGAAGAACTAGCACTTTTGAGCCCTTGCTGTGTGCAAACACCGTCTTGAGAGCTTTGCACGGATGCCCCCGCCACCAAGCCCTCTGCCAGCCCCTACGGTCAGCCTCCGGGAGCTGTCCTTACCCCTTCGTCACCGGAGAGCCAAGGGCCTGAGCGGCGCGCAGGCGGCTGGGGGAGGCGTCGCGCGCCCACGCACGTGTACACACACACTCGCACACTCTTCCAATGTAAGGAGAAAACCCGGTCCCGCACCAGCTCTCCAGACGTGGGCCTTGGATTTGCTGCTGTTTTAGGTCACCTGAGCCAACATTCGCAGTCCTGGACGCGGAAACAGAGACAGTGACCTGCAGCCTTTGGTGTGAGAGTTTCTGCACCCTCTCCAGCCCACGCTGGGTCCCTGATTGCTATTTCATCTGCCTTCAAGGTTGCCCTTTCTTGCTAGAAAGAGAGGTGCTGGAATAATCATTCAGGGCAGGTACAGTGCCCCCCCCTCCCCCCTTCGCCCTCCCCCCCTCCCCAGCGCACTGGGGCCTGGAAACCTCCCCCAGCGCCCGCCCCCACTCCTGCCGCGGCGGCAGCAGGGCCTGGTCCTCTCCACTTTATAGACCAGGGGAATTCCAAGGAGAGCCTCGGCCTGGTTTGTTTTTAATTGTTGACCTCCGAGGCCTTCTGTTTGCATCTGTTTATTAAACTGCGAGCTCAGCTGTGAAGTGCCCTTTATGGTGCTGTTTTATGGGGGGCCATTCAGGGACCCAGCGCCACACAAACAGGATAAATATTTTTCTTTGCAGCACACACCCCACGTTGGGGGCCACGGAACAAGGGGAGCGAGGACGGAGGATCGTTTGTTTACGAGCTCCGATTCATTCATTCCTTGGCGAGGAGCTGTGAAATGTAAATCTCACGTTCCCAGGGACAAGCCCCGCGCCAGCTTGAGCTCATTTGGAGGTGTGATGTCCCACTCCAAAGGAGGATGTAAATTTTATTGACCAAATTTGGAAAGTGAGAGCTCTGAAATTAAATAGAGCCTTTGGAAAAGAAACGAACATTTCAATTTCCCCAAGACCTGGAGAGCAGTCACATGATTGTTTGTTGTGTTTTGTGTGGTGTGGTTTGGTTTTTGCTTGTTTGTCTCCCCAGAAGGAAGCTTCACACGCCAGTCCAGTGAAATTGCTATCTGCCTCATCTTCTCATTTCAAAAGGGCTGCTCTCTTTCTGTGATAGGTTTGTTCGTATTAATTCTAGCAACCATTATGTAGTGCTTAGCTCCCTGTATTAAATATACAGTCTCCTGTAATTCACGCAGTCACTTTTGGAAGCTTCTATTATTACTGCCTCGCGTTTTAGACGTGAAACTGAAGCTCCAAATGGAGGAGGCTTTTGCCTTGGGCCCCAGAGCCAATACTCAAAGGAAGGTGTCCGCTGGGATCCTTTGCCCCCACTCTCCTGCCTTCTCTTTGCTATCTTTGTGCAACTGAAACGTTGACTTTCCCGGGGCTTTAGCGAGCGATGAAGTTTCCACCAGTTACTAAGCAGCGGTGGCTCTGTATCTCCCCCCTCCGTTCCCCACCCCCTCGTTTTGCTCATGCGCAGAACGGAAAAGGAATCCGGCTTACTCTACGATTTCAAAAGCTACGCACTGTCCTTACGGCCAATCTGCCCCCCATAGTGAGACCCCTTTAACTCCCAACGTCATCCTGGGGGTTCCTTGGGCCCAGAGCAACCTCTGGTCTTTTGGCAGGAAAGGGTCAACGGGAACCAGCTGAGGGGACGCGGTGCGGCAGTGCGAGAAGGCAGGGCACCTTAAGGCTCCGCGGGCTGTTTGCCCACAGAGCGACTGGGCCCCTGTCAATATTTGGACTCGGGGAAGGCCCGGGCTATAATTGTTCAGACTTGTCTCTGAATTGGGCTTTGAAACCTACATTTGCCTGTAAGACCTCATTCTTTCCATGGGGGAAAGGCTATTTAGGGCGGTGTTTTTTTTTGTTGTTGTTGTTTGTTTTTTATTTTTGTTTTTTGTTTTTTAAAAAGGTTGCTCGGCGCAGTAGAGAAAGAGGAGGACAAGTTCAGAATATCACAATGTGATATGAAAAAAAAATGTAAACCATGTTACAAAGGCTCTGCCATCAAGAAATGTTATTGTTGGTTGAATGGTAGGAACCATCTGGGTCTCTTTTCACGACGGGCCCCCTCTGTGGACGGTACAGATGCTGCTTTTGTTACTCGTGCGATCTTGTAAATAGTTAAAATATTTACCAAGGCACCTCCGAGCTGGAGCTATCCCATTTTATTATTTATACCTTTTCAGAGGGACAAAAATGGAGGTGTCCACTAAACGTGATGGATTAGGCTTATAAACAGCCATTATGGCCGTCAAACCTCGAATGTCAGCTTCGCCTTTGTGTCTGTGCATTTCTAAGCTAACCAGTGATCCATGCATAAGATAGGAGGTTAAGAATGCGCAGAGAAAAGGAGTGTTGGCTCCGAGCAAGATGTATCTTCTGCTGATTAGACATACAGCTGTAGAAAGTGAGGGGGGACTCGGGGCAAGAGGCGAGAAAAAGGGGCGCGCGTATACGTGCGTGTGTGCGTGTGTGTGCAGAAGAGCGGGAGCTGGGAGGGGCCGAAGCCGCTGCAACCTGACCCGCTGCATTTCAGTTCTCACAACTTGAGATGAAACCCCTGCCAGACCTCTACCTGCCAGCGTCCTTCAGCTGCTTCCTTAACTGGCTGCAGCTGGCTTGTGTTTTCCCAAGCTAGGAATCAGGAAATGCAAAAATTAAATAGGATTTGAGGGGGACCCAGGATGGGCCCTCCTGGGTAAGAGGGGACAGGGTGAGCCAGCAGGTCCCGAGACGTGGGGACAGAGGGAGATGCCACCTCCTGGTTAATGAACTCCATAATCTTGCGGGGCTGGGAGGCAGCTGTGTCGCAGGTGCCGCGCCTGGGAGCTGCGTGAACTCGAGCAACTCCCGCCCAAAAGTTAGAGCAAAAGTACCAGATCAAGTTTAAGTCAAACTGTTTATCATTTATAAGAGGATACATTGTCAACCCAATTAATGGGAGGAAACAAAGTAACTTTTCTTGCAGGTAAATGGGGTAAATGTAAATTCTATTATCGTTGGCCCAGGGTTGCTGCCCATCTGTGGGAAACCATTTCTGTCCAAAAGTGGCTTCTGTCATATTTTGACTCTTAGGTCACAGCTCCTTTAACCTCCCAGAGTTTGTCACTGATTCCCAACCACACCAGAAACTATGAGGGCAACTTACTGACGTAACCGATAAAAAATGATATTTCTCTGTGCTTTGCGCGTAAAAGAGGGAAAAAATTTTTGGAAGACACGAAGAACCAAACACACTCCCTCCTCAGGCTGGTAACCTCCGGGCGCTGCTGTACCCTGCGGGCTCCTCCCGGGGGCTCCCCCAACCACCTCCCGGGGGAAAGCCTCACACCCCGCCCCCAGCCAGGCTGGTGCCGCCACATTAGTATGCCGGGGCATCAACTAATTTGCCTCTATAAATACTGGGATCTGAATCACACCACTGTTGTGGCTAGAGACTAAATAATTTCTCTCATCACTCTTCTTGGAGGGCAAAGAAAGAAAGGAAAAGAAACACACACACATTTTCTAGAGAGCTTTCCGAGCCAGGCAGCCCTGGGCCCTGCCGCGGGAACGGGTGATGATCGGTCAGTGGGAAGCGTCGTCCATGAAACGGATACTTAAGAACCCTCCCTTAAGGCAGTGATTTTACTAGTTATTTGTGAATAGAGGTAATAGCAATAATTTTTATCAGCTGACCCTCGCATAATAATCACAAAAGCCCAGCCAGGCTCGCTTGGTTCCCTCCGCAAATTCCAAACTACAAACATAATGCTGAGCCCCACGTCCGAGGCCTCCTCTACGTAATCTCACCCATTTGTGAATAAATGAGAACTTTCAGTAACTCTGAAAAAGCGAACAAAGCAAAAAAGAACTTGGAAAGTTTCAGTCAATTGTAGCAAACAGTTTTACCATTTGGCTAAACACTGTATGTTTATACTAACATGAAAGGCATATACGTTATTCGTGACATAGTTCACGGGGCCCATCCACAGAGCCCAAGTGTCCAGAAGCCACGGATTGTGTCCTTCCCAAGGCCCTTGCTCTACACACACACACACACAAAACACTGCAGTGAAATCTGAAAAAAATCACGCAGCCTCCAGAGGGTCCTCTGGCGTCTTAACCACGAACATCTAGTGGGAGAACGGCTCTCACTACCTTCGTGAGAAACAGAGAGTCTTGTGATCTCGTTGGCCTCCTCTCTCCTTCCATCTACCTGGCCCTATGGAACATTCCTGAAAAGGACCAGCTCCGTGAGCCCCGCTGACCCCTCTCCACCCCCGGGATGCGGGCCGGCCGACCGAAACACCAGTGGGGAAAATGCTCAGGGAGGCCTGGCAGGCTTCACAAATGTGAATAAAGATAGCCACTCAATTTGAATTTCAGATCATCAATAAATATTTTCATATCATAAGTATGTCCTCGGGGTACATTTGAGATGCATGTATCTGGCGACACTACTCCCACGAAGCCTGAGACCAGATGTTTCTGCTGGAGCTGGTGAGTTGAGGCCCACGCGGAGGCCTTGGAGCCCCGTGGCTCTAGGGGAGAGACTCATCTGGGCCTTTGATTTCTTCCTTTGTGGTTGTAAATAAGAGAGAGAACCGAGCGTGATCACAGGCATCCAGGTTTCTCTGCGAAAAAGACCACCTCTTGGAAGGAAGTGTCTCGTTTGCGGGCGGGAAGGCAGGCTTGGACCGCTGGAGGCCGCCCTCAGCAGCTCCTCAGGCTCACGTCTGGTCTAACATGTCACTTCGCCCTTCCTCGCAACAACCCGATGAGGTGGAAGCTGGTGCTGCGCCCATTTCATAGAAGGGGAAACTGAGGCCCAGGGCCACACAGCAGCCGGACACAGATTTTGACCCAGACAGTCTCACTCCAGATCTTAAAATGAAACTAAATCATAACATAAACAATTTAATGTTCAAAGTGGCCTACACTGTGCACATCTGCCAAAATTTGAAAATGGTTTATACAAACATGAAAGGCATGCATGTTATACGTCACATAGTTCACAGGGCCCATCCACAGAGCCCAGGTGTCCAGAAGCTGTGGGTTGTGTGTCCTTCCCAAGGCCCTTGCCCTCCTAACACACACACACACACACACACACACACACACGAACACCTCCCCCCACCACACTACGCTGAAGTCTGAAAAAAACCCACTTAGCTCCAGGAGGCACGCTCTTATGCTCCCTTACACAGACAGCCGTGAACGTGGACTTGGACAACGGCTCCTGCCACCTGCGCTCTGCGTGCCCCAGGCCCCGCCTGGTCTGCCCAGTGAGGAAGCCGGTTCCAGAAAGAGGGTGGGTGGCACATGTGGGGGCCTCAGAGAGGGACCGGGCGTGGATGGTCCCTGCTGCACCCACCGGTCCCTCCACCCCATTTCTCCCAACCGGCAGGGACGTAGAGCAAGGGGGGAGTATTGAGACCGCAGGCCCAAGTGAAGAGTTCTGTCAAAAACACTTTCTAACTTAAAGACCACCCAGTTGTGTGCCGGTCAGTCCCATTTTAGGATCTCTCTCTCTCTTGCTTTCCAGCGAGAAAAGAAACAGATGCGATGCCCATTCACGCCTAAGGGAGACAGAAGGGGAGGGAGGGACAGAGGACAGGAGAGGAGCTCAGGACCTGCAGACTCTTTCTTGAGGATGAGGGACATTAACTGCCACAGGGGTTAAGCCCGTGGTTGTCACCTGTCAACTCAAAGTCCAGCATAAAGTAGGTGATCAACGCAGGCATGTTCAACTGAATGAAAATTAAACAGTGCAAACCAAGGGCTTGGCGGTGCCCCGGGAATGGGTGTAGGGCTGGTCCACTCTTGGGATTCGGAGTCCGACCTGAGGAGCCTCCCTTGGCTGGAGTTGCCAGTTGCTGGGGTGGGGTTGGGAGGGTGTTGGCTTCCCCTCCCCCACTCCCTAGACTGGGTCAGCTCAGAGTGTCCTAAACAATTATCCCCAAACGGAATTAAAAAAAAAAAAGCCTTGTTGAACAAATCCCCCACTTTTGTCTCCTCAGGGGCTGCGGACCGTGGTCCCTGCTCATTCAGCCCTCCCTGCCCCCCATCCTGTGCTGGGCCGCTCTGTGGTTATGAGTCAGCGATCAGACACAGAGAGGGCACGCTTCCCCTCGGGGGAGGGCTCACAAGGCCGCGGGCTTTGATGCTCGCTGCTCCCCTACATCCTGAATGCATGAAAGGCTACGGGAGGGAGAGGAAGAAATATAAAAGCAGAAAGGAAGAAAATGTTATTAAAAAAAGAAAGTTGAAGAAAGAGGGGGGAGGGCCTGGGTTGAAATGTTGTATCAAGGACGAGTATCTCTGGGAGACAAAAGCTAGTGGAAAACTGATTGGAGATAAGCCATCTCCTTCGGGGCCTCCTTGTCCCTGGGAAGAATGGCGAGGAGGCGGGTTTAGGAGGGGACTGATGTGTAAATAGCGGTGTCGTGAAGCTGGGGTTAATTACAGGAAGGACTTCAGGGCGGCTGCCAATAAACAAAGCTGGGAGAGGGCCAGGCCTCAAGGCGTGGAAGTCAGCTCTTGGGATCTGAATAGGGTCCCCAGACACTGTCCCAGAGGCCAGGCCAGGGCCTCCCCAGAGGGGCTCTTTACGGAGTCTCAGGCCTGGGTCCTGTCCCCTGTGGGCTTACCCAGCGTCCTCAGCATCTCAGGCCCCCGTGCCTCCCCATCACTCCGGACCCCTGGAAATCCGTTTGTAAAAAAACTGAGAAATAGGCTGCTGCTTGCGAGGCTGCCAGGACGTTAGCAGCGTTGGCCCAGGGAAAGGCAAGAAGCTCCCTCACCATCCGCTAAGTGGGACTGGCCTTTGAGAATGGAGATCGGTGTCCACAGGTGGTCTGGGGAGGAGTGGGGTCCACCAGCAAGTGCCCAAAGCAGCCCTACTTTTGCACTGTGCCCCCTCTAAGAGATGAAGACATGCCTTCTAACAATGTCACACAAACACAACTGGGGATAACTCAGCCCAGAAACCCGTTGCATTCCAGGGATGCTTTCCACTGTGATGGGACATGGAGTTAGATCCTAGGACATTTTCACAGGGGCCTTCTCAGAAGTGGCGCAGTGTCCCCGGGCCTAGGCCGGGGGCGGGGCGCTGTCTGCAGCCCTCTGCCAATCTCCACTGTCCTTGCAGGTGCTCGGTCCCAAGGGACTCCAGTGGGGCTTACAGGGGAGGACACATGGGGCAAGTGCCACCAGCCTCCGATCCAGGCCTCAGACTCTCCACCTGTGAAATGAGGGGTGACCAAGATGGCGTCTCAGGGTCCCCAGAGACACCTCCAGCCCACGCCTCTGCCTGGGCTCCTCCAACAGGCGTCCCTGCCCCGAGCGCAGCCGCCGACTCCACCGTCCCTGCCCCCTTCCCTCCCACCTCACGGGCCCGCACCATAGAAAGGATGCAATAAATATTTTGAATGAATTTATGCACGCATGACTGGGCAACATTCGTGGCTCTTTGTGCGCAATAAAATGTTTGTGGGTGGGTATGGGTAGTTCATCTTTCAATCCTATAGAGTTGCTTTGAAAGACCAAATGAGAATATGCAATAGTAATTGAAGCGAATATTTATTGTGTTCAAACACATTGCATACTTCTCCTAGTTATGTCACGGAATGTCTTTCTATGGAAGCAGCTGTTATAATCCTCACTCCCCAGGTGAGAAAAAGAGGTCCCAGAAAAATCACGCGGTGAGCTGTCGAGTGCGAAGACCTGAGTGTCAGGCCGAGTCCCTTGGAACTGCAGAGCTCTTGTGGTTAAGCATCTCCTTAAAGGCATGGAGGGTCCAGCTGTGACCCTGCTGCTAGTCTGCTGGGTGCCCTTGGGCAGGCCTCTGGCCGGTTCCTGTCATGAGGAAGCCCTCCCGAGCCGGGGACCCCTGGTCCCTTCCAGGAGGGACGTTTCAGGCCTCCCCTCTTCTCTCAGATCCCAGACCCGATGGCCCTTCTCAGGAAGCCCGTCCACACGCCCCCATGGATCCCCACTGCATCAGACGCCCTTTTTGTGATCGTTGGGTCCGTGGTTCCTTTTTCCATCAGCCCCTTGGGAGTAAGGAACACATGGGACTTGCTTATCCCTGTACCCCATCCCCAGCCGCGTAGCCCCAGAACAGTGTTTGGCCTGAACAAACGCTCACAACCTCTCGCAGGAGTCCCCACGGCTGAGAGCTGTGCAGGTCGGATGGGTTCAGCCACCCTGCCATAAAGACATTGCCGTCCCTGGCCCTGGAGAGCGGCGATCGAAGACGACCTGGAGTCTGGGAGGGGACTTAGTTAAAAATAAGGCAAAACCAAAGCACCTGGGACCTCTCCTGTTAGGGGAGGGACGAGCCACAGCCAGTCAGTGGGGAGCGAGTTGTCCCGTCGATTCCCGCGTGCGGCGGCAGGGACGGTCCCTGGGTCTTGCCGTCTTTTTCACTCACACCCTCTGGGGTGCAGGTGGGACTTCGAAGGACACAGGATCAGAATGCTGGAGGCTTTGTTAATTGAGCAACCCAAGCCTGTCTGGGAGGAGGGGGATGCTATTTGGGATGCACACAGCCCCCAGGAACAGATCATAGCAACCGAGCACGCCTTGAGGAGGGGGTGCCTTTCTGGCCGCACACAAGAGCCAGCGATTAAAGCACAATGAGGCGGCCTCTCTCCCCAGCAGGCTGTGCACGCCCCATTCAGTTGGCGGGGTGGCCGTCTCCCTTTCAAGCGGGCTCCGGTCCCCCTCCACCGCCGCCTCCTCCTTGCTTGGTCTTTTAGTCACATACCAGACACGTCTCACAGAGCAGACCCGAAACCCCAGGTGGCAGAATCCCAGTTTCATATAAATTAGGCTGGGTAACGCTGTTCAGACACATTTTTTTGTCTAAATCATGTAAAAATAGGATTTTCTCAGGGGCATAAATCTGGTCCAAATCTAAACCTGAATGTGCAATTGACTGATATAGTTTATAGCGCAAACATAGAATTATCTGGAAGACTTCTGCTTCCAAAGAGCAGAGCCCATTTTTTACCCAATCTGAAAGAAATGATTGATTTGCCATCTTAAAAAAAAAAAAAGGGAAAGTCAGTGCATGGCAAAGGGACCAGATGCAAATGCTGATCCACAGAAAAATGCAACCTTCCCTGAGCAGACAGGCTTCGCCCCGCGCCACACGACGTGACTGGTTCAAACTCAAGTCCCTCCGCCATGTACCAGGGGCACAGGAGTCTGGGCGTTCAGCCTCATTTAAGGTATGTGTATGCTCATTTTTCAAGGTAGGAAATAAGCGCAAAAAAGAGGGGGAAGAAAATTAAGGGCATTTGAAAGACGGAAAACACCAACTTTACAACTTAGACTCTAATGCCCTTCCCCACCCCCCGAATAAGCCCTCCAATGGAGGCACATTGTGTATTATAATAAAAACATTGCTTTGCTGAAATCAATTAAGGACAGTTTCTTCAACACTTCCCTTAATTTGTCCCAATTTTCTTACTTTTAAAGCCATCCTGTCAATACAATGACCCTGGAGTGTTGACTGGGGACAGGATGGGGGAGATTGTATTAGTTCCCAAGGATTTCACGTTGGGCTTGGGGACGGGACAGCCTGCCTTGAGGGACAGTCACCACGAACCAATACCTGCTCTACTGGCCCATCGGCAGGTCTTGGGGAATTCAAAGATGACAGAAAGAATAATAATAATATCCCCTCTCACAACTTGTTTCAATTCTCATGGCTGTTTGCCATCAAACATCAAATTTATTCAATTCATAGTGACTTCAAAGGGTGCAAAACAGCAACCTGAGGGCTGCATTTCTCAAAAAAGAAAAAAAAAAGTCAGCAGCAAAGAGCATAAAAAATATTTCCTTAGCTATAAGAGAAAAGGGCACCGTGTACCTAAATCCTCCTGTTTACCAGAAGGCTGGGTTCACGGATAAGCTATTTTTTAATGCAGCATATTCCTAATTCTTATCCAGTTAAAAATTGGGCCTTTAGGTGTCAAGAGAAAGTATAAGAGGAAAAGAATTGGAGAGAAGATTAAATTAGAAGCAAAAAGGGACCAGAGTCGGTGTGAAGTCTCAGGGGCCGTGGAAGCAGCTGGAGGTCTTCCTGCACGTCCTTCGAGAAGGCGACGGGGAAGCTGGGCCCCGTAATCTGCATGTCGCGGGGGAAAGCTAACGCGCCTGGCACGGCGTTGGGCGGCGGGCGTGAGAACGGGAAGGGTGTGCGGCAGCCGCCTGCAAGGCCGCCCGTCCCTGCCGGCCCGTTCCTGCCGGCCCGTCGCAAAGCACGCCGCCCTCCCCGCTGGTCTTTGCGGGCCGAGGGGTGGCACTGCCAGGCCCCGCCTGCCCCAGGGCAGAGCATGGGGAGCTGCCCCCGCCCCCCACACCCACATGCCCGCTCTCCCACCTCTGAGAGCTGTTCTTCTCGAAGCCACTGGCCCGCGATGCTCTTCCTTCCCCCTGAAATGGGTCAGGACCCCAGTTATGTCTGAAATGGCCCAGAGCAGCCCCAACTCCTCATCCAGGCCATTGTCTGGGGTTTTTTTTTCATTTCAATCGAAGCTTTCTTTTTTTTAACGTGGCTATTTCCGATAAAAATCCAAATCACCAACTCCTTTGGAAAAGTCACATCTACTGATGCCCAAGTCATACCCCCCAGGAATTTGGCCAGAGGGGTGGGGGAGGGGATATAGTCTCACCAGTTGTTTCAGGGAATATTCTCCAAAAGCAGCATCTTTTTGACACTTTATTATTTTTTAATGTTTTTATTGTATTTTTTTCCCATTAACCGTTTAGTCCCCTTTACCCCTCTCCTCTACCTACTCCCACCCCCAACCCCCTGCAATCACTTCATACTGGAGGCAAGACGGGAAGAAGCTGTGAGCGGCGGTCAACCCACAGTTATCTTTTTGCTGTGACGGAGGCAGAAGCGGAGGGGCGGGGAGGGAGGCATGCGGTCCTCATTGGCAAAGCCCCCGATTCTTTAAGTCATGCTCCCCACCAAAACGTGCACCCAGAAGGACCGGCTCAGACCAGCCTGGCCGCTGGCGAAGCATGAAGAAGAGGTGTCTCCTCCAGGCTAAGGGATTACTTCGAAAATCACTCCTAAACTCAGTGGTGCTTTCTAGAACAAAGGACCGACTCTGCCACTTTCTGGGCAAGTCACCGAACCCCTCCTCACGTCATAAATACGTCCAGTGATGATAATGATGACGTTAATGCTGACGACCTTGCCTCCCTGTCTACTTAGAGCGTTAAAGGAGACCGTCTAAGTGAAAGTGCTATGTTAACATAAAATGAGTTTGTAACACGAGGGAGGCTTGGTTATTCTGATGATTATGGTGACCAGGGAGCATTTGCTGCGTTCCTGGTGCTGTTGAGCCACTTCCTGGGCAACATCTCACTTATCCCAGGGGACAGGCAGGCTCTGAAAATCACCCATTTTACAGATGAGGGAACTGAACCTTAAGAGGTTACGTAATTTGCCCAAGGTCATCAGTCGCTCTAAGGCAGACCTGACTCTGAACGCAGCTCTGTGTAATTTTTTTCAGCAACATCACCGTACTTTAATAAATGTTTAAATCCCAGAATAACCATTTTAGTAACAGTTGAAACTATTACTCGTACTGTTGCTTGTGTGGTGAGCACAGCCCGGCGCTAAGCGTGCTGCACGTAGTAGCTGCTTGAACAATCGTGGAGTGGGAGGCTATTTTATTCTCTGTTGTTCTTGGCTAGGGGGGTACGACAAAACATCACGGGTTTTACTGCTCAAGGGAAGTGGTGACAAGTTGAAATTAACCAAAGGTGTTAACTTGCTGAAAGTTTATGGCGACGTTATTGGATTTGATCGCCACCGTGTTCCCAAGGTTTAGCCCAACGCCCAACATGCAGTAGAGGCGCGATGAATGACTGTAGGCATCAGCATCTGTGGGGGAGGGGTGAGTGAGGGAATCGGTAAATGAATGCAAACTGCTGACTCTTAGGGGTTACTGGAAACATGGCTCGACTGAACACTCTCCTGCTGAACATTCCACACTGTTCTGCCTTCGCTCTGGCCCAAAATGGGGACTCTTCTGTTCCTTCCAGGTTACTCACTACAATAACGTAAGACCCGAGGATCAAATCCCTTTTAACCCAGAGTCTTTCTGCAACCAATATAGGCTTACTATGTACAAGGCACATGCATTTTATTCAACCCTACCTACCAAAGGTGTTATTACCATCATCTCCATTTTTTTCTGGCAAAATTAAAGCTGAGAAAGCTTACGGAACTTGCCTGAGATTCCACAGCTAAACTAAGGAAAGAGCCTGACACCACAACCTACTGAGACCAAAGTGCCATACGTCTGTGGGCTGACATGCTCTCAGAACAGGCTCCAGAAACGTGCAAACTAAAATTGTAAAGCCTGAGTGGGCACGTGACCAAGTCTAGGGACCTTCCGAAAAATGTCAGCTAATTCCTGAGCTCATCTTCTGATAAAAACATTGGACATCTTTTAAACACTATTTTGTATTTGTGACTGTCCTTAGGATTATAGGCAGACACCTTGAATTAACAGTTTTATGGTTATTGGCTTTTATTCTCTTTGAATTGCTTCAAGGTCTGACATGACTTCTTAATATCAATCAGAATATTCAAAAATGTTTATTTGTGACAGTCTGTTTATTTCTCACAAAAATGTTTATTTTATGAATAGTTTTAGGGGGCTGGGGGTGTCTTTTCTCATTAATTCAGTAGCTTTCTAATTCTCCAAAACAATTTAATTTCGAATTCGGGATATTTCATAGAAAATCTGAGCAAATTGTATTTTCTTGAAAAATTTGAAAAGGCTAGTGAGCATATTACTAGAGTAAATAAGTTCAGAAGAGGAGCATACAGGTCCCTTAAGAAAGCAAACTATTTTCAGGCAATTTCAAGACACCCTGTCATTAGGTTGGTGTGCTAATTACAAATCATTCTAATTGATTCAATAGTCTCCCCAAAGACTTCCATAATGTACTAGGCAAACACTTTATTAGCCAAACTGAGTTACTGTAGGTTCTCAAAAGGAAAAAAAAAAAAAAGCTTTCTTGAAAACAATATCAAGTCAGAAATTTTCCCTGTGAGAGAAGGGCCCTTTCTTTGATTTTCTTCTCAATTGGTGTTTGTTCCACTGTTTTGACTTCCTGCTCTTATTTAATGAATGCTAATGTGAGACAGAAAAGAAGAAAATGGACTTGGTTTCTTCCCCTCCATCCATCTTGTCTCCCTTTGTCGAAAACATCTGTTGTTCATTCTTGACCAGGATCAATTCCCCTTTTTACTTGAACAGTCCTGGTGTGTGTGTGTGTGTGCGCGCGTGTGTGTATTTTCTTTTGAGTCACCATATCTCCACTGCCTGTCCTCGTAGATTAGTGACGTTGACTCACCTTCCTGGATCCGGGATGCGCATAGGACCCAGGCTGCCCAATCAGCACATTCTGTGCCTTGTGATTAGGATGGATCCAGGATGGACTCAAGTAAGAGGAAAAAATATAATTCAGTGCAAACAGATATCCCGCTGCCGCGGCCTCAGAAAATTCATTTTAGCCTAAGAAGCGAACAGTTTGAAGGCAGCAAGTTGGCTGCAAAATCCTGCGGAAAAGAAATGCGATGGTACTACCCTTAGGAAAAAGACAAGACATTTACATGTCACTTGGGTATTGGGTGGTGCAGGACCCTAATGGCCATTTTCCATGTCTGGGTCTCAGCTTCGCCATCTGGAATGTGGTGATAAGCAGACGCACTGCCCCTAACGCACAGCAAAGGCGCCAGAGCTCCCGCGCAGCCTCCATGTCCACGGGCGCTGGGCGAGAGTTGGCACTCACGTCCCAACCCACCCAGCCCTGGGGCTTCCTAAGGAGCAATTCTGAGGAAGGAGAGGATGCGTTCACACCCCTATTCAAGCCATGGCGCTCAACACAGTCTACCTCCACCAGTAAAGCTCTCGACAGAAATAAGAGTCCCCCGGCCAGCCCCTCAGGGCGGCCAGGATGCGGTGGGGAGCCTGCCTGTTCAAGCAGTGACGTGGGCGCCTGACTCAGCGTTTGGGGACCAGCCCCGTGGATGACCCTCCCTTGCACCCTCTGCTTCTGGTGGCTGGCCTGACCCTGCTCTTCTAATAAGCTGAGACCTCACGTGGTAAGGACCCTCGGGGCTGTCCCGGGGAGCCTGTCACGGGGCCCCAGCTGGTCCCGTTGACCATCCGAAGGGCCAGATCGCGCTGCCTGGTCTTCTCTGAGAACCCAGAAATGGGCTCTCTGGGTTCCACAAACGTGAGGTTGTTTTTCATGCTGTTTCTGAAGTGCAGGGGCATTTGGGGTTGTCCCAGGCCTCACATAGGGGTGGGGCAGGCACTGCTGATGTGTGGCACTGTGCAAAATGCTGCCGCTGAGCCACACCGGCAGGGACAGGGCCCCGTGTCCTCCGCCTGGGGGTGACAAGCTCCGAGCGCAGTTATCATGCTCTCAACTGAAGAGAAGCTCTGCTATCGGAAACCTCCATGAGGTGCCCGACGAGGTGCAGTGAAGGCCCAGTACAAGTACCCAAGCAGTTGAAAGCGCTGGCACAAACGTACGGCCTGCCCGTGGATGGGAGCCCGGGTGCTGCTGTGCCTGCCCCTGGGCCCGGCGGGTGCTGTCCGACGCCCGTCTCGGGGGCAGCGGTGGCAGCCACCGGGCGGCCATCACGGCGCTTCCCCACCTGGCCAGGCTGCATCTAACCCACCGTGTTTCAACTAAATACATGTCATTTGTAAACTAAACACACACAGAAGTCTTAAAAAACTCTTACTTATATGTGGAATCTAATGAACAAAATAAAACTACCAAACAAAATAGAAACCGACCCATAGATCCAGAGAACATACTGACAGCTGTCAGAGGGTGGAAAAGGTAAAGGGATTAAGGAAAAAACAAACCCCGGAGACATAGACAACAGTGTGGGGATTACCAGCGGGAAAGCGGGGGCGGAAGGCGGGGAGGGAGGGGGGTAAAGGGGATCGATGGTGATGGAGGGCCACTTGGCTTGGGGTGGTGAACGCGTAATGCAATATACGGTGATGTTATAGAATCGTACCCCCGAAACCTATGTCATTTTCTTAACTAATGTCACCCCAATAAATTCGATAAAATTTTTAAAAAATTCTTACATTAGCTCCCAGCGCTTAGAAATCTTGAGGTTTCCCATTGAAATCCACATTTTGAGTTTCTTTTGAAGAAACTCAAAGCCTCGGGGCCTTGGGCTACATTTCGGTGCCCATGCTGGGGACAGAGTCACTCACGCGACTTCAGTTGAGCCCTTGGGTCTCTGGTTCCAGCCCTTGTGAAACCAGCTTGGCCTTGTGGGCATTCGCATTTCTGAGCTCCAAAAAGTCATTCTCTTCTTTAGCAGAACCCTTCCTACGGGATTCTTCCATGGGAGCATCTCAACAGGCCAGCAGGCGGGCAGGGCGAGGCCGACGGGTCCCATTTCACAGACGGAGAGACCAAAACCCAGGGGCGGGTAGGGGGTTCACGAAAGATCAAAGAGCACAGTGACCTCCATAAATCAGCCCCTGTCCCCTGCCCCAGCCCCCACCTATCCCCAGCTCAGTTCAGGTGTTCCTGGCTTTGTGCCGCCATCAAAGAATTGGATTTAGCTCTGTTTGGCCTCGCGGTCCTCTTCCTGACAGACTGTTTAATGGACAAACAGTTTGTTTTATTTATCTGACAAGGCTTCTTCGCGTTGTGGGGTTATCAGCCCTCCCTTGCAGATCACATTACAGCTTGTGCCGGGGTCGGACCCTCTGTAGGGTTCGCTCTAAATCAGATCCTTATCGTCGCTGCGGCGATAAGTAGAGAGCGCTGGGAGCCCGGGCGGTTATTTATTTAGTTCCTCGGTGGGGCACGTTTCACACAGCCGGCCTCCCTGGCAGGCCTCCTCCTGTCTGGCTTCGGTTGCATTCAGGAACTAAACCCAAAGCCCCTTAAATAATGTTAACTTAATAGCTGACGTTTTTATGAAATAAGTCTGTGCGGAAGGGACAGAAAGGGGACGGTGAGACAGAGCACTGGAGCTGAGTGTCGGGGGGGCCGTTGTGCGTGTGGTGATGGGCCCCCAGAGGACAGGAGAGAGCGGCTTTGATTTTCGGGCTTATCCCAAGGCAGCTGAGAATGGTTTGCTTTTAGGTGAAGTCTCTCTTGGAGGTCTGCGGCTTTCAAACGGGGACAGTGACCAGAGACGAGTTGGAGTTGAGGTCTGATGCTTCCCGGGGAGGTGGGCAAATCAGGGGTGTCGCTGTCCGTGGAGGGGGATGTTGACGTTGTGGGGAAGGGGGGCGGCATTCTCTCTGGGAAGCGCCTTGGACAGAACCATCTGGAGGGGCAGGGCACGGCGACCATCTGGCAGGGACCTCATTTCCATCCTGTTCCTCAAGTACAAACTTCTGACATTGTCCACAAATGAAGTCACGCATGCAGTCATTTGCTGTGGGTATGTGTGTGTAAATGCATTGTGTCGCCAAAAGTCAACATTTACCATGGCTAATTTTTTTTTTCCCAACCGTCTTACGGCATTTCTTCCTTTTCGCATACACTGGTAGCCTAAAGAAAGGAACTACCACGAGCCACTTTTAGCCTTTCAGGCCCAATGGGGACATGGGACACGATGCTGCTGCCCTGTTCCCCCAGAATTCCCTGTGTCACCGTCGCAGCCTCCCCCAGCTAGAATTTGAGGGAGAAGGTATGTCCTGTGTCAGCGGCCCCAAAACTGAATTGCACCTTCCAGTCGAGGCAGAGCAACGGTCTCTTGATGCGTGCGCTCCACATTCGGGGTGCAAATGCTCCCCCATCTCCGCCCGGGCCTGCCCGATGCTCTCTACCGTGACCTGCTTAGCTCCTGCACGGAAAGGCAACAACAAGGAGTCTTTCTGTAAAAGAGAAGGAGGAGAAAAAGAGGCAGATTCTGCTCCTTCCTCCTCCGTCCTCACCCAGTCCTGGCTCTGGGGCCTCGGCAGGTGGCTGTGGCCAGGAGGCGCACGGCCCATTTTTCTGTTTGCTCTTAGCTGCTGGCGTGACAGTACCGTGCCCGGCATCGGGCTGCTTGCCTGGGAGCTGGGCTTGCTCCCCTGTGGTACAGCCCAGGCATGGGACCTGCGAGGGCCTGGGCGCTGAGCATTGTGATTACTCTTTCAAAGGAACGCTTCCTGTCCATCTAAAAAAAAAGTGCCGGGTGGCCTTCCAGCAGGGATGGCACAGGTCCCCTCGCGGAGACACGAGGGGCCTCAGAACATCCACATGTGGCCAGGTTGG
Source organism: Pteronotus mesoamericanus (assembly GCF_021234165.1). Classification (NCBI taxonomy): domain Eukaryota; kingdom Metazoa; phylum Chordata; class Mammalia; order Chiroptera; family Mormoopidae; genus Pteronotus; species Pteronotus mesoamericanus. The sequence goes on along the minus strand of NW_026555086.1, from coordinate 4,412,781 downwards.
AGTAAAACACGGCTTTTGGAAGGGAGGGTAGTTCAACAGGTACCATGCAACCCGCTTAGAGGGCAGGAGGCTTGAGAGAAGTCAGGGGTGTCACTTGGGGTCAGTGCTCAAGGACAATGACAGGCGAAAAGATGAGGCTTTGATAGGTGTGGTAGTTGGGTGCCTGGCCCAGCAGCAAACGGTGGTTCTGACAGTCTGGCCAACCAACAGGACACAATAGCGACCGCGATCCCTTTGGAAGAAGGTGACCAGGGGACAGGTCGTCGTGGGGGGTGGGGGGGGGCAGGAAGGGAGCCGGGGTTAGAGCTGCATGTAGACAACTAGAAGGGAGAAGGCCATGGAGTCGTGTGGGCTTCTGAACTTCTAAAAGGGATGGTGGTGTGGGTCCCAGAAAGAATTAGATCATTGTCAGGACACGTGTCCCCTCACTCTGCATTCATTTCGGGTACTAACTCTTACGTACACGCTTCCTTTGCGCCAGGCCCCATGCTAAGCATCGTGCAAGTGTCACCTTACTCAGGCCCCATGACAACCCCATGCGCCACGCACACGTACGCTGTCACCATCTCATGGACATGGAAGCCGCGGCCTTGGGAAGTGAAGGCACCTGGCCCCCGCGTGGAACGTGAACCCAAGCAAGGGGGCTCAAGCCCACGCCCCCTCTCAGAGACTCGGGCGGATCGGACATGCCGTGCTTGGGGGTTCTGTCCTCATAGGGGCCACATGCGAGAGGTGGCAAGGCAGTCCCCTGCTGTCACTCTTCGGGCTGTCCTGTCACTGATGTTTACCGTGTGTCCCCCTCACACCGTCTCTTCCTTCCTCCTTTGATCAGGGACGCCCGCCTTTGCAGTTCTCATCTGCCGGGCGGCCTGCACAACGGGCCTCCCATCGTGCCCCGGTCTCTGCTCTGTGGGTCCTCCCTCCCGGTCGGCTTACCTGGCGCTCCCGCTCCGCTCTGATGCGCGCTCCTCTGCCACACCTTCCTGCTCGCCGGCCCGCACACAGCACTGCTGCCCCTGTCCAGCAGGTGACAGACCCCCCGTGAATGTTTGATGAATGAGTGCACGAGTGAATAAAGAGCAAATAAACAAGCGAGGCCTCTTCCAAGCGCCAACACCCTGCACCTGGTCCCCCGGGCACAGTCCCACTTTGGGCAGTTATCCAAACACATTGGTTCCTGAAAGGCGCGCGGGCCAGGAGGTCATTACTTAGAGTAGAAAACAGAAGAAGTTAGAAGCAGCTCTTTCTCTGAGTCCCCAAATGCGGTCCCAGCACAGAGGCTGCAGACACATTCCCGCTGGAAGCTTCCATCCTTGACGGCTTTCTGAAAAGTATCAGGCAGACCCTTATGGGGAAGGGGGAGAAAGGTGGCAAAATAATGTTAAAAGAAATGAACAAAATACGGAGATCTTCTTAAGGGCACATAAAAATGACATTTCTCCACAGCCAAAGACTAGAAAGGACTATTTTACAAAATGTTTAATGGCTTATTACAGAGGGTAGTTAAATTTGGACTTTTATAAAATACCTACTAATAGTCGGTGGCGGGGTTACAGCGTGTGGGGGAGCGGGGTACGGGTTGGATAACAGCATGGGGAAGAAAACGCCGTGCCACCTCCCAGTGGCACTAAGCTCTCAGGTGATCCTAACCTGTCCTTCCCAAGTAGGTTGACCTTTGACCAAAGGGCCAGGTGGCGGCTCAAGCCCCCACCTCACGACAGTGGCGGTCAGCGCCACGCCGGCGGTTTCCACGGCTGGGCCGGCATCGCTCTTCGGCTTGGGGTGAGCGCCCTGCAATGGCAGAGGGAAGGTATTCGACATTCAAAGGGCAGCTGAGTCAACCCTGCATCTGGCTATTACATATTAGAATGATTGCAATAGAGGAAAAATAAACTTATTTTTAAAAACAAACAAACAAAGCCCAAGCTCTTTCTAGTCAATTTAGTGGCATGAATCCTGTTCCGATTGGACTCATATTCGACCAGCCCTGAAACTGGCGGCGTGCGTTGTGCAACACTGCGGACGTACTTAATGTTACCGGGACGTGCGTTTTAAAACAGCTTAAATGGTAACTTGTATGTTCTGTGTATTTTACCACCATATAAACAAGGGGTGTCGCCTTACCTCAAAGCAAAGACACCTCCGTGGCGTGACGTATGCTCCAAAGTGCCCCACAGATCAGGCCAGCGTTGGGCCTTCCCTGGGACCACATCCCCGGCTGGCGTTCTCCTCTTCCCCATTCTGCCCCCTCGCGCTCCTAGAAGGCGGGGCATGAGATCACACCCTCAATACACCAAGGGCATCTAAATCCCTGTCTCGGGCTGTACCTGTATGGAACCTGCCCATAAATGAACCAGTGAATAAAATGAATGTGTAAATAAAGATTTGCAATACCCAAGCTCGCACCTTGGAGCAGGGACCCAACCCCACAGGGCCTGACTCCCAAGTCCTCTCTCTGACCACCAGGCGGCCTTCTCTGGCGCGTTCAGGCCAGCACCGTGGGGCCAGGCCCCGTCTGTTTGGGGGCTGTGCATCTGCTGTTTTTGCTGCCGTCTTTGAACGTCTGCACCTCAGGCGAAGTGGGAAGCCTGTATCAGTGGTTCTTTCCCTGCAACCTCAAGCCCTGTACAATAATAATTTAAAATAAAAAGAAACATGAACACAGCCCAGCCCCCCACCCTTCTGTGTAACAGAGAAGTTACTGTATGGGAGAAACCAGCTGTCCAAGCTGACATCGCCGAAGAGTCTCTAAGGATATAGAAAGATTTGTATTAACTCACTTGTCCTTGTGAAGGCATTAATTTTGTTCCATCACTGAGCAGCTGAAACCCCCAATAAATCCCCATTTAATGGCAATTTTGTAAATGCCTAAGTGTAGTCATAATAATGGTATTGTAATTTTTGTTGAACATGCTCAAAGCAATGGATTATTTATAGCACCATGTTTAATGTTAAACATTGCAGGACACAAATTATAAACTCTCAGAGTTTAGGGAAAGTTTATAGGAAGATAGAATAATAGAAGTAAAATTTAATATGGGGGGATTATAGTGAGAAATCACTCAACCGAAGAAGAAATCATTTTTACTTACTCTGTGGATGGTATTCAAGCTGACAAACGAGAAGGACAACGAATCACGTTCCATTAAATGCAACGATTAAGTGAAAGTAATCAGGTATACTTTCGTTCCTTTCTTCCTCATAGCTAGATTTAGGACAGAGGGTTTCTTTGTCAGCTAGTGCTATGTAACAAACAGTCACAAAAACCTCAGCCAAGTGTAACGCTAACCTTCACTTCTCGCTGACACATCTGGGCTTGGACTGGAGCTCAGCCCATCTTGTCTAAACCCAGCCGGGCTTGCTACCTGCAGCAGATCAGGTGTGCTCGCCGTGTGTTCTACTGCCCTGGAGCCAGCAGCCACCGCGGCCGGTCCCGAGGGCAGCGGAGAAAACCCAGGCACACCAGCGCATTTCAGACCTCTGCATGCACTTTAGGTGCCACTGTCCGGGTGGTGTGTAAATCCCGCGGTCAAGTCCAAGGGCCAGGGGCAGAGGTGCTCTGCCCAGTATGAGGACAAAGCAAAATTGTCGACATCGTACTCTATTTCAAAGAAACTGGAGGTAGGGCCAATAATTACATGTCACAAAGGGCCTGAATTACCCAAATATTTCCAGAGTTTTTCTGTAGGCCCAGAGAAAAGGGAAAAAAAACCAAAACACGTTATTAACAGGACTTTTTGCCTGCCTACTCCCCCGCCCCCGGCCGCCCCTATAATTAACACGGGGCTGACCTCTCCCTGCTTCTAGGAAAGAGCATGAGGCTTCAGATTAGCCAATCAGAGTAATCTATCCTCTTGGCTGGTTCTGATTGGTTCAGGGATGGTCATGTGACCTAACACAGGGACCTAAAAACCAAACTCAGGACTTAAGGTCCGGCTATAAGAAAAAACTCTCCTGAACGTGCATCATGTGTTAAAGTTTGGAAACCATTCCTATAGGTCCACTGTCACCAAAGGGGTCTTTCTTTTACCATGCGATGCCCAGTTTTTCAAGGCTCTCCAACCTCTTCACCGACAGACATGTCACTTTCTGAGAGAAGCTTCACCTGGCACCGCCGGTCTGGATTTTGCTCTAACCTCCTAATTGTGGAGTGACTTCATTCCTAAAGTCCTGTGTGTTGAACTCAGAAAAAAATAAGAAAAACATTTCCGAAACATTATGATCGTCATAGCAACATTAGTCAACTTAAAATGTCCTAATATTTTTAAATGTCACCAGTTTAAATGGGAGCCAGAAATATTTTTAAAAACTCACTAAGAACAAAACACAAAGGAGATTCCAAAGAGCAAATTAAATACGTACGTGTTGAAATTATTAGTGTTTGAAAAAGAAACGTTGGGTGCAGGATAAGAAGAAATATGAGTAGATATAATTTAGAAGGTTGATTTTCCAAAATTGCATATTTTCCTGTAATCTACTGTCCTGCCTCTCCAATTAATAATGAATTTATCATGATTTTTCTGCATGATGCTTTGTAATGCCACATCTTTGGTCTTAAGCCTCAAGGCAGATAAACATTTTAGGTGATTAAAAAAACACATTTAGGAAATGATGTTCTTGAGGGCCTAGGGGAAGAAATTCACACCATTCTTTACAATCGCATTACAAAAGATGAATAAATGTCTGTCAGATTAACTCTGCTCCTGTCTCATAAATGGTGGGCAACGCAACGACAAACGCAAACGCCAAAGCGCAATTTATTTTCCTTCAGTCTCTTGATGGGAGAGACTCTGGCTTCTGCCGCACACACTGCAGGCCCCTGCTACGGATCTCAGTTCCTGGGTCCCGCTAGTGTGGCCTTTGCTCCTACGGCAGCTGGATACGTGCAGAGAAGATGTGCAAGGAGACGTGGCCCCGCACCTCCAAATTCCACGCCCCTGTGACATGAACTTGAAAACCCAAGATCCAAAACTCGCAGTTCTAGGACCATTGGCGTGATCTGCAGCACCCCAGCTTGGTACCTGGATATAGGTGATCCATGCCAAGGTAAGCGGGACCACCATCGTAGTCTGTCGTATTTATTATCACAGTAGTATCGCCACGGAATAAACTACCCCAAAGCTCAGTGGCTTAAAACAACCATCGCAAATGGTTTCTCATGCCTGGGAGTCCCTTGCTCCAGGCCATTGGGCCAGGGGTGGCCCTGCTGCGCAAGCCTCTCATCCGCTCCTGACACCTGTGGGCCATCCCTGGCATGTTCCTCTTACAGCGTTGATAGAGGTATTACTTTAAAAAAAAAAAAAAAAAAAAGGCCAGTGAGAACGGTAAGGCCTCTTTAGGTCCGGAATTTGACCTAGCGCAGCATCACTTCTGTCTCATCCCAGGGACCAAAGTAAGTTAAGTCACTTGGCCAGACCAGGGTGGAAAAATACACTCCTTCCCCTTTGTGGGAGGAGCTACAAAGTCACACAGCACAGAACATGCAGAGAGGAAAAGGTGAAGAATTGGAGCTATTCATTCAATCTACCACATTTATTATTTTTTAAAAAGTTCACTCGACATGTCTTGGTCCGTTTACGCACTCATTCGCTCAGTAAACACTCACTGAGCACGAACTATGTGCTGAGCACAGGGGCTCCAAAAGCGAGAAAGACCGATGAGGTCCCCGCCCCCCATGGGACTTGCATTGCCACGAAAGGAACGCACAGCAAACAGGCAAACAAATAAATAAAACAGCAGGAGATTGCTGTAAGCGCTGCGAGAAAAATAAAGAACACCCTGGTAAAGGGTGCGGGGCGATGGAAGAGGGGGCAGGCGAACCCAGAGTGCGGAGTCGGGGAGCCCACCCTCCCTATCGATCTGCCTGCCGCTCCCAGCATCCCTCCGCGACAGGCCGGGTAGGAACTAGACAGCAATCCAGAGTTAATACAGGACACTGTGGATCCCTGAGGAAAGGGTGGGCCAAAGGGGACTGAAAGTTATCCTCCAGTAGAAAAGAAAAAGTGAGAACGGGGTAAGGGATGAAAAGGGAGAGGGCCCTTTCTGGGTAGGCAAGAGGTCTGCAAGCTAATGACCCAAACGCAGGGTCGTTGACATCAGCCGCCACTCCCACACAAAGCATCCTGAGAATACAAAGCCCTGGGAAGACGCTGGGAGATGCGCTTGCTAGTTTCACGTGTCAGCCCTTAATACCCAATTTTATGTTTTAAGGAACACATAAAATTTGATATTAACACAGTAATGTAATTTTTTTTTTTTTTTTTTCCAGGACGATAACCAAAATGGTTGCAAAGGAAAGATGGCTACCCAGCATAAAAGAGTTGAAATTCTGGAGTAGAATATATAATGAACAGTAAAGGTAGACATATAGAGCTTTTTCCTTTTTCCAGATAACAAAGCAGGCTCCAAGGAGCCAAATGACAGAGCAGTGGTCACGCAGACCCTGGACTGTGGGACCCCCTGCCTGGCCTTCTGGTTGGTCTTCCACCCACCAGAGATCCTCATCGGGAAATCAAGGCAGTTATGGTTGGGGTTTTAAAATCTGAAGTGTTTTGGGTTTTGTTTCCCCCCTGAGAACTTTGGATGTGGCTTTATTATTGTATTTTTAACACATTCAAATTACAGTTCCCTTTTCTTCTTTGCCCCCTAAAAGGAGTAGGCAGAATTCAACGGATATTGACTTTCACTAAGACAAATTCTAGATTTATTGACCTGAGAAATAAATATTAATAGAGGTTAAATTGGGGTCAATTTTTACTCCAAGAGATGATAAATCTTGATATTTCCCGTGGTCGGCTGGTCAATCTGCTCCCTGCGCCCACCATGTGCTCCCCGCATCAGGTTCACAGGGGGAAAGCCTGGCTCCCAGCACGGGCGCGCGGGGAGTGCCATCCTCCTCGTGGGCGCTCTGATCTCATGTGAATCTGGCTGCTGATGACCAGGTTTTGGCCACTGCCCAGGTCAAATCATGTGTCTGAGAAAAGAATGACCTCCTCTGGCATTTCAACCATTGTTTCTAGGGCTTTCTTACACACATACGCGCGCGCACACGCACGCGTGCGCGCACACAGGCTTCCCGTCCCTACCAGCCCATCCGCCACAGGGGGAGCAAGGTGAAGAACGTAGGTGGGTAAGTCTAGGATTTTACTGAAGGGAGGGGTTCCAGCTTGCTCACCCACTGAAACTGAGAGCAGATTCTCCCCCTCACTCTGCCTGTTTCTGCCTTATCTGTAGGTCTTTTATCAACTACACTTAACCTCAGAGCCTCAGATTGTGAGGTGGGGGAAGAAATCTCCACCTTTCATTTGAATTGTCCCTGATTTTGACTTATTAAAAAGAGTGTGATAGGCCCTGGCCAGGGTGGCTCAGTTAGTTGGAGCATCATCCCATAGACCGAAAGGTTGTGGGTTCAATCCCCCATCAGGACGCGTACAGGAGGCAACTGATCAATGTTTCTCTCTCACATCAACCCTTCTCTCTCTTTCTCCTTTCCCCTCTCCCTAAAATCAATAAACATATTCTCGGATGAGTATTTTTAAAAATGGTGGCAATGGATATTGCACTCAACAAATATGGGCTGCCTTGGTGTTTATGTAGGTCATGATTATACGTACGCCAAACACTATAGTAAAAGCTTTTCGTGCATTGATTCATTCATTACTCACAGCCGCCTGACGGGGTAGGTACAATTACCACGCTGCATCACGTGTATCAAATGAGGACAGTGAAGCACAAAGAAGTTAAATAACTTGTCCAGGATCACAAAGCCCAGATCTAAGCCCTGGCAGTCACGCCGCAGATCTGGACTCGCCCCAACCACTTCCCGCAGTGACCTCACGATGCTGGTTACTGAGCGAAGAGCAATGAGCAAGATGCAGCGTGGGCGTTCTTTCTCATACATGTATTTTTATGCTTTAAGAAATGTTGGGAAGTTGATATAGAACTGAAAGTGTGGCTAGAATTTATGTCTTTTTCTCTCTTTTCTTGTTCCCAATTTTTTTCCCCTACACTTCCCACAGTTTCGTTTGTGAGGTCCTACGGGTTGTCTGGAAAATCTGTAAATAATTGTAAATGCGTAAGGAGGGCAAATGCATTACAATTTAATTTGCTATTCAGAGGTTAAGTCCAAGAGGCAGAGATGAGCTACAGATGTCCAAGGCGCTGTAAGAACCGATGCTTTGTGCGCGAGGAATCCAAAGCCAGAGAGACAGTTGCCAGGACACAGTGCCATTGTCAACATCTCTAAACAAGTTAGGAACGTGTTCAGCTGCAATTAATAGAAAAGCTGACCCGGGAGGAGTTTAAGCAGAAGGTTGTCCGCCTCTCTGTCTGTCTATCTATCTATCTATCTATCTATCTATCATTTTCCCATAACAAGAGGTCCAGGGGCAAGTGATAGATCTGTGTTGGTTTAGAGGCTCAGCAATACTGTCAACATTGATCTCAGGAAACCAGCTTTTCCTGTCCATCTGAAGCTCTGCCTTTTGCATATCCATCAGCTTTGACTTCTCCTGCATCACAACGTGGCTGCCCAGGCCCCATGCATCCTGCGCCCGGAGAAATGCCCACAACTCGGGGCATTGACGGGGTTCTGATACCTCATTATGATTTTCATTTGCATTTCTCTGAGGTTCGCGATCTGATTATGGGTTATTTTATATACTCACTTGTAAACACCTGTTGAAGGCATTTACCCATTTAATGTTTTATTGGGTTGTCTTTTTCTTATTGAAATGTGGGTGTTGTTTATTTATTCAGGATACAAATCCTCCTCCATTGAATATAATTTTGCCTTTCCCACCCACTCTACACATAAACAAAAGGTACAGAGAAATGTACATGTATTGTATACTTATCCAAACATATTATGTATTTCACTTAGGGTTTAGCAAAAACTTCTAACTTCTCTCAATTAGCCAGTGCATAAGGTAATATACGGACCATTTCTCTCATTTTGGCTTTAAATTGTCAATACTTACAGTTTTTGATATATTTAAGAGGAATTCAACTTGCCTAAGGAGTTTTTATTATGAAATGTATTTTTTACCCTAAAAAATAATAAGGGATTTATCCCAGCCTTATGGGATGATGCCTGACTCCAAGGAGAACTCCCTCAGTGGGAGGAAATGACATCCCACTAACTTACATTATCTCAGTATCGATGTTCTCTGGAATTAAAATCAAGGACAATTCACATGAAAGGTGGAGATTTCTTCCCCCACCTCACAATCTGAGGCTCTGAGGTTAAGTGTAGTTGATAAAAGACCTATGTGTGGCTGCTTTGGCGCTTCACTGTACGTGGTAAGCGTTAGTGGAGACAAGCCCATGCTCCTAAGGGTGGGACCTCTTTGTTTGCCTAAAGCCCATTTGTCTTCTGAAGGACGCATTGAAATGTTGCACATGCGTACTGTGGTAGGTACCCATCACCGGTCTGTGGATTATAAATGCAATGCATAAACAAACAGGTACCATGTAAAATAATAATAATGATGAAACTAGATTTCCACATCAGACTCCCTGGCACTACAATAAATTCCTATTGGGGGAAACCAAACATGAACAAATCTTAAATAATGAGTTTAAATGGGAAGGCAAGAGCGCTTTATCCAACAATATGCAGAAAAATGCCTCTAAGGTTGTTTTTTTATTGCCTTCTAAATCATTCAAGGAAACTCACAGTATGGGTCAAGGCAGTTTTAGTATTTGTGGTTTATGAATTTGTTATTTGAAAATTGATTATTTATAATGCATAAGTGAACTCTCAGTTTAGCAAAATATTAATTGACAGCTTTTTCCTGGGCATCAATCATATGTTCATAATTGTGCTGGACAGAGTAGAGAATACAGAAAAAAGTATATTTAAGGGAAGAAATAGCTTTAACATTCCTGGAGCAGTTGGGAAATGAAGTGGTGAGCTTGGTGATATAGACTTAAAGCATAATACAGGTTCAACAAAGAAAGTTGCAATGTAACAAAGCAGAGGAGGACATGGGACTTGATCTGGGTCTTAAATCCGAGACAGATTTGAGGTAAAAGAATAGGAAAAAACCAAGATGAACAAAGACCCCAAGTTCAGCTGGTTAAAGAAGAAAGAAATTTCTTTTCTCAGGTAAAAGTCTCGGGACAAGTAATTACCTGAAAAGAAAATTAAGAAAACAATTCCATTTCTAATATCATCAAAAATAAAATCAACTGCTTAGGAGTCTACTTAACCAAGGAGGTGAAAAACTTGCACACTGAACACATAACACAAATTAAAGCAGACGCAAATAAATGAAAAGACATCCTAAGTTCATGGATACATAATTAATATTGTTAAGATATTCATACTGTTCAAATAGATCTACAGATCAATGCAATTCCTATCAAAACCTCAATGACTTTTTTTGCAGAAATTGTAAAAACAATTTTAAATTCATACAGAATCACAGAAGATGCCAAATAGCCAAAGCAATTTTTAGCAAGAAAAACAAAACTAAAAGCATCACTTTCTGGTCTCAAAATGTATCACAAAGCTACAGTAATCAAAACAGTGTGGCACTGGTATAAAAATAGATATTATAGACCAATCGAAGACACTAGAGGGTCTGGGAATAAACCCACACATACAGGTCAACTGATTTTTAACAATGGTCTCAAGAATATACAATGGAGAAAAAACAGTCTCTTCAATAAATGGCATTGAAAATACTGGATATCCACATGTAAAAGAAAAGAACGTGGCCCTTATTTTACACAATACACAAAATCAACTCAAAATTGATTAAAGAATTAAATGTAGGACCTGAAACTATAAAACTCCTAGAAGAAAATGTGGGAGAAAGGTTCTGACATTGGCCTTGCCAATGATTTATTGGATATGACACCATAAGCACAAGAGACAAAAGCAAAAATAGATAAGTAGAATTATATCAAACTAAAAATCCTCTGCACAGTAAAGAAAACAACAAAATGAAAAAGATAACCTACAAAATGGGAGAAAATATTTGCAAACCATGTGTCTGATAAAGGGTTAATATACAAAATACATAAGTAACTCCTACAACTAAATAGAGGAAACACATGCAAGTAAACTCATTTAAACATGAACAAAAGAATTAAGTAGGCATTTCTCCAAAAAAGATATACAAATGCCAAATGCCCAACAGATATATGAAATCATCAGGTCAAGACAAATTAGAAACACAATGAAATACCACCTTACACCTGTTAGGATGGTTTTTAAAAAAAGAGTTAACGAATGTTAGTGAGGATGTGGAGAAAAGGGAAGCCTTGTATACAGATGAAGGAATATAAATTTCCTGCATCCACCATGGGAAACAGTAAGGAGAGTCCTCAAGAATTGGAGTAGAACAACCATAGGATCCAACAATCTCACTCCTGGGTATATGTCCAAAGAAATTGGAATCAAAATCTCAGGAGAGATATCTTCACTCCCATGTTCTTCAGAGCAGTAGTCACAGCATAATATGGGGTGCTGCTCCCCCTTTACTAGGTGTCAGCAGAGATCAATATCAGGAAAGTTCCCTGATCTGATCCCAACTCCTGCCCTTACCCATTCGTGGCAAATAGGACCGTCTTTTTCAAGCATTCGCTGCTGATCAACCTTCTAGGAATAACATGCTTTTTCCTTAGATGTGTTAAGTTACAGTCTCATCCTGGTGTTCTGGAAGTTTTGGGGTTTTTTTTAATCTCTGTTGTATTTGCCTACCTTTGCTCCAGTTTCTGAGGGTGCTCTTACTCTCTTAATTTTGGGGTCCTTGGGCCACCTGACTGTAACCCCCGAGGACCATAGCATGTATTTCTAAGACGGGTGAAATTTGCCATCAGAGCACACCCCCCATGCCAAATACCCTCCACGGATTGTGGGATGCCTCTAGTAGATAAAGCATATTTTAATGAATGAAAAGGTTCGTATTTCATAAACACAACAAAAGTATAAACTGACTTCCACTATCATCCGTTTAGAATCAATTAGGAGGCATTTGGAAAGCATTTTAAAGAGCAACTAGACATCAATAAAATTTAATTAATTGGTTCTATGGATGCACATGTAAATTGGGTGTTAATTATGCTAGCGATGCTCTTCCATTAAAAATTAAGCTCATGATTAGTAACAGAGAAAAACAAGTCGTCATTCTATAAATAAGTCTCATTCCCTTGTATTTGAACCCAACCTTTTGGTAATTAAATCATAACTCCACATTTTCTCAGCTGACTCTGAGTCCTGATGGATGGCTGGCGAGTTAGCCAAGTGATCCTCACTTGGCTGTTCCATAAAAACAATTGATATCTGTGGACGTAAGTTATGTGTGGTGGAGCTGCCCTTTAATACAGAACTATTGAATTATTGAAAGTTCTTTCCTATCTAATTGACACCAAACAAAGGAATGGTCGGCAATTGCAAGAGATATAGTAAAGATTGGTGATCATTTTGGAGCTGACGACATTTGAAGATGGAAGGCCTTGAACGAGAGGTGACAGGCTGGGGAAGCTGAGTCCTTTCTACAACCTTCTCCCTTCCCACCGCCCCCAAGATGAAGTTCTTGCATTTGGAGATGAAAATGCAGTGAGATTTTTTTTTTTTTAAAGATAAATAGTGGCTAGGCTAGCACCCTTTTGTGCTTCCCCAATTTATTTTTCTGGACTCCTTGGGAATGAAAATCTAATCTGAACCCAGAACTGGGATCTGCTCCAATGGGCTTTCTTAGTTTTCCATCCTTTCAGAACTGGAAGTGGAAAAACGTACTTGAAACACTCGAGCCACACCGCTAGGTTTTCTTTTTCCCAATAGGTTTTCCAAGGGAAATTGAGTCCATATGCTTCTGATCCATCTTCTCAAGAACCATCAAGATACCATTTTACTGGAGCTATTTGATGGAGCATTTTATCTCTTTCAATGAACCTTTTGATGTCCCGTTTCTTCGTCATGGTAAATTGGGTTTACAGAAAAGACAAAGATATACCCGCTCATAGCCACATCCAACAAGAAAAAATAAAAAAATAAAAGTGCTTCCAAGCCACAGGGAAGTTAGGCGAACTGTTTAGGACTCTCCCTAAACCGACTAACTTACAATGCCTTGATGAGAAAAGGAGACACCAGAAGAGCAGAAGAGCAACAGAATCCTGCCTTAGGCTGCCTTTTAAGAGGATGTCCCCACTGTCATTGCAGAGGGGGCCTGCCCGTCTGGTTCTCCTTTCCAAAACGCTGCGGCAGAGGGTGGAGCAGTGGGGGAGAGATCCCTGTGCTTAGGAAAATACTTAAGGAAGGAAGCATCGGTTACGTCCTGATGATTTTGAACTTCGTCACACTGTCCTTTATTTCGGGAGGCCTCCCCTGAGATCCCAGTGAAGCTTTTATCTGGTTGGACTTTGTGCCATGCAGAGACCCTGGGTCCCCTGCGACTGTGAACCGGGCCGTCACTTACTTGTGTAACGGGTAGAAACCAATTCGTGCTTCTGGGTGAAAATGCACGTTTGAGTACGTGCATGTGTGTATGTGCCCCTGCAGGCAGGCTGCTCCCAAACAACGCGTTCTGATCACAGGCCAGTCATCACACTTGGAGAAGAAAAAAATACCCTGCCGGCCAGCCTGCCTGTGTTGGGACTTGCGGCCCAGCACGGAGTCACCCAGACATACTCCCTTCATCTGCGCATGCACGTTCCTGTGGCCCCGTTGCCTATAGAAGGTGTAGGAGAGAGAGCCAATGCCAAAGACGGATGTAACTGTTGGGTGATCTGGCGACATAAAGACTATTGTTGCCCCCTTCTTTTAATCCAGGTCCACTGTGTGAGCACCGCCTAGGTGGGCGCTTTGTGCGTGAAGTACTGAGATGCGTGGGGAGTGAGAGACTGGTTTCATCTTCTACCAATAAGAGTGTGTTGGGGGGGCGGGGGGCGGGGTGCATTAATAGCACCGGGAAGTTCCATTCATTGAAAAAGAGGAGGTTGAAATATTCGCAGTGCATGAAACACTCCGGGTGCATAATCCTGTTTATTTCTCACAGCAGTCTTAGGAGGCCAGGGCAGCTGTCACCTGCTTCTTAAGCAACTGAGGCTTGGGAGGCATGCAAGGGACTTTCCCAATAAACGCCCAGTCCAGCATTTAAACCCTGGGTTTGGATCTGGAACCTCCTAACTACCACGAGATGCTGAGTAATGACCTTCGGCTACTTTGGAAAGGGGGCTCGAGAGAGACGTGGAAAGGGTGGGATAAGAAGTCATCTGGGGAGGAGATGGGACTCGCACTGTCGCGGTCCTGGCAGCACCAAGAGAGAACCACCCCACACCCCGTGCTGCGAGGAGGCGTGCTGACCAGAGCCTCTCTCCCTTCCGTGCCGAGAGGGGAACCCCCTGTCTCCCTGTCCTCCCGTGTGTGGCGCCGGGAGCTCCCTCTGCCATCAGCCCACCTGCTCCCCGGGGGCGCTCAGCCTCCCCGGGGCTCCTGGTCCACTAAGGCACACCTAGGGCGCAGCGATGTCAGTGCTGCCGGCCCGCCCGGTCACCAGGGCGTTCTGCCAGTCACCCTGTGAACTCCCCCAGCCCCGAGCCGCGGCAGCCTGCGCCCTGAAAGCCGAACAGAAAACAGTAGTGTTGCTTTTCCACTACCGACAAGGGAGAGACAATGGCTCTTGAGGGCGAATGTTTGTTTTGCCTCTCACCGCACAAGACCTCCACAGCCCGCCTCCTCGGGCACCGCGCTGGGCCTCTGCGGACCCCCCGGGGCCCCCCGCCGCCTTAGGCGCTGCCAGAAGGAACCCTGGGGCTGCGGGGGCTGCCCGGGCGGGCGCCCGCTCAGCAGGGCGCCGTGGTCAGCTGGAGATCGCGAAGGATCTCAGGCCTGCAGTGGCAGGGGTTCGGGTGAAGGGCGGCAGGAATCTCCTCCAGTGAAGTCATCTTTTAAACGAGCACGCTGCTTTGCTTTGTTAAAAGCACGCTTATCGTCCATATTGGTTTTTGGAGACACATGAGCATGCATACGCACTGGCCAGATTGATTGAAGAATCAGATTACTATTGAGTACATTTTACCACCTGTGCAACCAGTCCAGACTAGGCAAAGCCCAAGACTTCACTTGCGAGTCACGGTTCCCACTGACCAGACCCCTTTTTTTCCTCTAACCTGTGTTGTGCCTCAGACAGGTCCTAACAGGACCATTTTTGATGTTCCCAACGCACCACAAAGGATGTGTAAGCGGATACAAGCACCTTGCAAAAGCAAGCCTGACCCTCTGGGAGGACTACAGCGTCCAAGTCGGTCAATATTTATGCCTAGCAACCTTCACAATATCCTTTTAATTAAAATCAATGGAGAAATAAAACATGCATTAGGATGCCCTTGGGAACAGTCACCTCACGAGACAGGAAAGAGTCCAATGACGTGCACAGTGTGAGCAGGACCGGGCACAGGGCGCCCTCTGCGTGGGCGTTGGCCTCTCATCTCTCCGTCTGAGGGCTGCTTTCATTCAGCGCTACTATGTTTGGTGGTTTTTGGTTTTTTATTGTTGTTGTTGTTTTAGCCATTTAGTGCAACTTCTTTTGAGACGGGTATTAAACATATAGCTCTTAAAATTCAGATAACATGCTCATAAGGTCAAACTATTACCTTGATTTTTATGGGGAAATTGAAAACAGCGAGGAGGGGCCACAGAGACTGTTTTTGCTGGCGCAGCTCTGCCCCTAACCAGCAGATAACCTTGAAATGGTCCGAGGCGATATCTTGGAGTCCCATCTAAGCCTTCTCTTAAGATGAGATGATTGGGCTCAACCCGCGAAGGGCCTTTCTGGCTCTCTAGGAATGTTTTACTAGACCAATGGCGTTAAAAATCATAGCTACTACTGTTCGCCGAACACTTCCCAGGGAATTCCCTAACAATCTTCACCACAAACCTGTGAGATGGTTTCCATAGCTATTTCCGTTTTATGGATGAGGGAACAAAACTGGAGGGATGGAGTCATTCCTGGAAGTCACCCCCCTGCTGGTCGGTGGCGGAGGCCGAGTACAGTCAGGACCATGAGCTTCTCCGTCAGGTGCCACCTCCTTCAGTCTATGGAGAGTGGGAGGGACCTAGATGCCACCTCTTTGACTTTCACAGACTTGGCAGCGCTTTCTCCCAGCCCTGTCCAGCCAGCAAGTTTCTCTAGAAACCCCTCACCCCCGCCACCCACGCACACACGGTTTGCTGTGACTGCCCTTAACTAACCCCGGGCCACTTCCAGTGGTTCAGAGTTCACTAACCCAGGGCTAGTCCAACTTCCCTATACATCCAGCTCTCATTTCAAAGGCTTCCACGCAGGCAGGCTTAGCAATGACAGGTTAAGGTGGCCCAAGAATAGAAGGCAATTTAACACTGTCCTCTCTGGCCGGGCCAGGCAGATTAAACACCAGATATTAGCACTTTATAAAATCCCAGCGTCACAGAGGTATTTTTGTTTGTTTGCTTTTCTCAGGCGGCTTGGCTCCTCTCAGGTTGCAGACAGGGGCTCTCTGGGGCCTGCGGAGCCACTCTCCTGTTGTTAAAAGCTTCCCTTCCTTATCTCGCTTCCTAATCTCCGAAGAGGGATTTGAGAGCCCTCCGCGCTGGTTTTTCCTCTTCAAGGACTTGCTAGTGCTGAACTAATTAATGGAAAGGGCCTGGGGATAAGTTCCTTCGAAAATTATGGAATGTCCTAATCAGACGGGCAAGCAGAGGCTTGACCTCTGGGTCAAGGGGTCACTCTCAAATAATACGATGAATTCAACTATTACTGTCATTTTTGTGTTACTCCAAAAGGGTGACAAAAGAGGTTCAAGAAGGCCCTGCAGGGCAAGGGAACGCCCAGGCTTCTGCTCTGGAGGTGACCAGTGAAAGGACATTCCTCGTGTAGCCCCGAGTCTTCAAATCCAGCTGCTTTTGCAAATGACTTTTACCTTGTCGGTTCCCATCACTCAAAAACCCGTCACCAGTCCTGTCTCCCATGGGTTTTCCTGTCACTTTCCAGTGGCTTTGCCACTGGGCCGTCTTCCCCGTGCCCACCAAACTCACTGCCCTTCCCCCCACCCTGGGGGCACCCCTCACTCTCCCAAGTCCCCATGCATCGTTTCATGCTTATTTTCATTGTAAGTTGTTAGAAATCAGTTTTTGCAAAGTTTGGAAAACTCCTTCTTCAGAGAAAAATTAAGAAACTAAGAAAACCCTCAGGCATTGCCTATAAAGCCAACGTGAGGAGACTGTAAAAGATAGAGACGAGTTAGAGACTTCTGACCCCAAGGAACAACATGGCGGTGAGTCCGCTGGGCTGTCCTGTTGCCTCGTCCATCCCAGACTTGAAACCAAAGGAGGTGGGACCCTGGGACAGTCAACAGGCACAGAGAAGGCCAGCTAGAGAGCCAGGAGTTTCAGCCCCGCCGGGTGCTGATGAGCAGCCCCACGCCATCCACCACGACGTCCGTGGGGACCACAGAGAGCCCAGACTTGGGCCTTGCCCAGCCGGAAGAAGGCGCTCTCCCTGCTCCCTAACCTGTGAGAGCACCTAGTGAGAGTCAGGACCGTCCCCACTGCACAGCCTGCTCCACTGTGATGTCAGGGGAGGGAAGGTCCGGCGGGGGGCTGGAACTGCCCCCCCTGCAGTGATGGGACTCACCAACACACACAGTCAGGGGTCAATGGAGGCCAAATAAAAAAACTGGGACTTTCCCCACCTGGCAATGACAAGCCGGTGTCCTCCCCTCTCCTGCCAGGGCAATGTCAGAAGAAACTGGGTGAAACATCAGATTTAAATAACATCCAGAGTCTTCTCACATGATATCCAAATATTGATGTTTTAGTAAAAAAAAAAAAAAAAAAAAAAATCACTCACAAACCAAAGAACAGGAAGATCTCAAACTGAATGAAAAAGGCAATCAATAAATGAAAACACCAAGATGGCAAAGGCTTATCTGACAAAGATTTTAACGTAGGCAAAAATAAAAATATTTTAACAAGCAATTGTAAACATGCTTAAAACAAATTTATAAAAATAGAATCAAAGAAATAAGAAAATCATGGCCGAAAAAAAGACATGAAGAACCAAATGGCCATTTCTAAATTGAAAAATACAATAATCAACATAATAAACTCAATATAGGGGCTCAATAACAGAATGGAAAGAATGAAGGAAAGAATAAGTGAACTTGAAGATACAAAACAATAGCAATTGTTCAATCTGAAGAGAGAGAAAATAAACTTTAAAAAATGAACCTAGTTTCAGAAAGCAGGGCGACTTTATAAAACTTCATGTTATCAAAGTTCTGGAAGAAGAAGAGAAAGATAGCAGAGTTGAAAAGTACTTGAGGAAATAATGACTGAAAAAGTCCCAAATGTTGCAAAAAACACAAACCAACAGATTCAGGTTCAACTCAGAGAAATCCACATCGTAGCCAAACTCCTGAAGTCCGAAGACAAAGGAAAAAATGGTGAAAACACTGAGAGAAGCATCGTTTTTTCTACAGAGAAAAAATAATTTGCATGAAGCGTATTTCTCATTAGAAACCAAAGAAGAAGTGATACAATATTTCAACAGCTGAAGAAAAAGAACTGTCAACCCACATACCTATATCCAGTGAAAATATCCTTTAGGAGCAAAGGAGAAATCAAAATATTCTCAGGCACATAAAACCTAAACCCTGACCGGCGTGGCTACCCTGATCAGTGTGGCTCAGTTGGTTGGGCGTCACCCCGGGAACCGAAAGGTTGCTGGTTGGATTCCCACCCAGGGCACGAGCCTGGGCTGCCGGTTCGGTCCCCAGTCGGAGCGCATGCAAGAGACAGCCAATCAGTATTTCTCTCTCACATCGATGTTTCTCCCCCTCTCTTTCTCCCTCCCTGCCCCTCTCTCTAAAAGTGAATACATAAAATCTTTTTTAAAAAATTAAAGAATTTGTTGCCAGCAGACCTGACTTAAAAGAATGCCTAAAGGAAGTTCTCCAAACAGAGCGCGTATGATAAAAGAAGGAATATTGGAACATAGAAAAGGAAGAAGGTCCACACTAAACAAAAATCTGAGTAAATACAACAGGTATTTCTTCTCTTCTTCAGTTATCTATATTATGCTTGATAAAAATTATAAATTGTTGAGGTGGTTCTAAATGTATGTAAATACGTAAGGTAATTATACTCTAAGTAGGGAGAATGAAAGGACGTAAAGGCACTAAGTTTTTTCAAACTTTATGTGTAGACTATGGATATAGAGTGTAATACCTAAAGCAACCGCTGAAAATGGGGAGGGGGCTGGGGGGGAGGCAGAGAGGCCATGGAGGGATAAACGGTGATGGAAGGAGACTTGACTTGGGGGTGGCGAACCCACAATACAACGCACAGATGATGGATTATAGAACTGCACGCCTGAAACCTATATAATTTTATTAACCAATGTCACCCCAGTAAATTCAATTACAATTTTTTTTAACAAAAATAAAAATACTGCAGAGAGACTCAAAACTACTACAGAACGGAAAGGAAGAAATCACACTGTACCAAGACCAAAGGCACAGCTGCTCTACAGAGAAGCATTCGACCTCTTCCGAGGTCACCCACAGCAAGAAAATGAATAGCCACTCAGATCACGCCACCTGATGAAACGGCTACCGGGCTTGCCACGGCCCGAGAGTCTCGGACAAGAACCCAGGATGATCTGTGTGCATTTAAAACAAACGTTTTGGTAAAGAAAGTTGGTGACTCAAGCACAGCTCCTTGAGAGGCTCAAGCCGCTGCTGAAAGTATTTTTTTCTGAAACACACTTCTTCTTGTTCCTACGGTTCCTCATCCCAAATGGTGTTAAGGCTGGAAAGAAAGCTCATTTCCCCACTTCACAACACCGGAAGGGAAAAGGGACAATTCACACGTGCACTGTTTTTCAACCTCCATTTCCAGAACTCGCAACCCATAGTCTCCTTCCGATAACACTAAAAAGAGGGAAAGCATTTTGCGTGAAAACATGTTTTAACTGTATTTGTAACACTCAATAAATAAATTACAGGTTTTATATCATTCAGAGAGAGCTGCCAGTGATTTATTCAGTTATTAACTTCGCACGCTTGGGAGCATGAATTAAATGTCGGCCCGCATTGAAGGCTCGGGGATTATCAGCCAGAAGAGACCACCGCACGTTGGGCAACTCCGCAGGCTTTTTGGAGAAGCAGGAAGAGTTGGGTAGGAGCCATGGAGGGCAGGCGACTCTGTCCTGTCCGTTTACAGCAGCTTATAAATTCCATAAAAAGGAAATGAATTATGCATTATTGGGTTTCCATAAGGTCACCCAGTGAACTCTGACCCCTCTCTTTTCTCATTTGGCTCAATTATTAGATGAAATGACAGATTTGATCTCTTTTCAAATTGTATTAGAAAGGGTCTCTTTATTTCGCCCTACAGCAGCAATCAGCTGACAGGGCTGAGCAAGTGCATTAATTATGATTGATTTAGAGGGTCTATAGGGTGATTATTTCTAGAATTCTACACCCGAGCCAAAACCTTTTGACCTATTTCAGGCCACACAGCAAATTAATCCATAAGAAGATTTAAGGGAAGCCTGTTCAGGACAGCGGTTTCCCTCCTGTATTTGCAATCAAAACATTTAAGACACTCCGGGCGATCCAGAGGGATTGAATTACTGGAACACTCCATGGTGAAGACATTGAACAACCTGACAACCCTGTTGAAAAACATCTTGTGAATAATAACCAAAAATGGCTCTGAGTGAGCACCCCCCTCCCCCACAAAGGGGGGAAGAGTTAACTCCTAACTCTCTCCGCGCTGAGCTAACAGGACAGCAAGGGGGAAAAAATCTGTTTTATGAGATTGTGAATTTGTCACCATTGGAATTTCAGAACAGCGTGTCTGTGGCCGGGACATTCAATCTCCTGCTCATCATTCCAGGGGATTAAAAATGACAGTACTAATTAAAGAAGTAAAGGAAAGAGACCACTGCCGGTCGCATGCATAGGCTTGAATTATAATCAGCCTCAGAGGAGGAGGGAACAAGAAAGTTGGGGAGGTCTCATTGTTCGAGGTTTCTTTCTAAGTATGGAAAAGCATCCTGCAGATTAATTCTATTTAAAAAGAAGGTGTTTGACCCAAGTTGCCATCTCTGAGTTATCAGAGCCCAGTGAGGATGAAAGGGGGGGGTTTCTACAATGAATGCCAGCTGATCGATTGACTCGGGCCTGCTACCTGCCATCCAAGGCCCCCAGGTCGGGGAGAAGAAGGCGCTCGGGTGAGGACTGAGAAATTCTTCTCTGCAGCACTTACAAGCTGTGTGACCGAGGGCAAGGGACTTGACCTCTCTGATCTCCGCTCTTTTTTTTTTCCCTGAGGCTGCAAAGAAAACCTATCTCACTGCAGAGCTGTGGTGAGGATTAGAGACCATGTGTGTTTAGAGAAACAAAAATATTTTATTGTTCTTATTTATAATCCTCCACTGCCATTTATGGGGGTAGGTCATGGGAACTGAAGAGTCTTTTCTTTGCTGAGCACAAACAAAATTTCTATTCTCAGACTTGAAAATAGCATTAAGTGATAGAAGGAGCTAGAAACTGGGGGCTGTGTAGCACAGCATAAGAAAAGAGGAAAGCTAAGCTCTGGGAAGAGGCTTGGACTCAGAGGCCTTGGAGGCTCAAGATTCATTGAGGAGAGAGAGACCTGGTAGCCAAGCAAACGGAGGAGTGAGACCGGGGCAGGGCAGGGGGAACATCTTAAGAAAAAGACTGGGTACACTGTGTCCAAAAAAACTCTCGGGTCAAATACACAATGCTTGCTAATGCTCGAATGCCTACGCGGGCTTTTCCAGATGAATGAGGAGTTCTCCCAGCTTAGCAAGGATCAAAGCCGAGGTTACGGCCGACGGTAGCCCGCAGACGGGTTCTGGATCGGACACCCTTAATCAGGGATGTGACCATGGGCATTATAGTTCCATCAGCTTTGGTTCTTGCTCAAAACATCTCCAGAGCCAAGGAGCTCATTTTGAGACTGGAGGCAGCCAAGACCCTGCCACTGGCTTACCTGCAGGCCAGGAGGGGTTTTATGTCGCTTCTCTTGGACATCAAGGTCCCCACTTGGAAATGCGGGACTCTGTCGCTCTCTGTTCCTATTCCCTGTCCCTATGGGTGATTTCCCTATTTACACAGAAGGCACCAAGTTTTTTTAGTTGTCCCCAGGGACCAAGCAGATTAACAAACCAATGGCTTGGGCCAGATGGAAAACAAAAGGGAATAGTAGAGATTGTGGCGAACTGGAGACTATCAGTTGCTGAAAAGTGCTTGACTGTGCCCTGGCTGGGTGGCCAAGTTGGTTGAAGCATCACCCCATACACCAAAAAGGTTGTGGGTTCTGTCCCCAGTCAGGACACCTGCCAGTGTTGCAGGTTTGATCCCCAGTCGGAGCGCATATGGGAGGCAACTGATCGGAGTTTCTCTCTCTTTTTCCCTCTCCCCTCCCCTCTCTGTAAAATGAATAAACATAGTCTTAGGTGAGGATCTTTCTCTAAGTGCTCAAATTTAATTTTTCATAAAAGCCCTGTGCAGACCAAACCCTGCCCTCTGGGTTCCAAGAGGCCCAGGCTGGGGCATTTAAAACTTGGTTGGTGGTTCGACCCCATGGTTGAGCCCGCTTGTGCGCCCACACCCCCAACTTACAAACACAAAGCCAGCCGTTGCATTGGGCTTCTGGAAAATCAGTTACATTAAACGGAGCCATTGTGGGGCAGCCAAGCTGTCATTATCCCGAGGCCTGGTCATCAGTTACGCAGCTAATAAGGACCTAAGGACTGAGCAGCACGTCGGTGGCAGTTCTCAGGCTGGCTCACAGAGTTCTCGGACGATGACATAACCACGAATGCACGTGGCTTAATGAAAGCTAAAAAAAAATAACCCAAACACACGCACAGCTGAGAGCTCCGTGGGGTGGCCGGCGTGACACAGTGAAGCTTGGAGACGGGGGAGGAGAGAACACATTTCACAGAGTGGCGGAGGCAGCGCCCGCCCCCCGCAGGCCAAGGCAGGCCTCGTGGCCGTGGCTCTGGGAAAGGGAAACCGGCCGAATGGCCTGGCGAGGCGGGGACCGCCTCCATGGACGGCTCCTTCGTTGTGGCTGTTTGGATGGGAGACCCAGTGAAGAAGATGCAGAAATGAGGACGCAGGAGCCAGGACTTGGAGGTTCTTTGGGGGCAAAAGGTTGAAAAGCTCTCAGCCCCTAGGAGGGAGCCGGAGCCACTGTTGCTAAGCCCAAAGGAACGATTTCTTGAGCAGTTACCTTCGGCAGAGCCATTTGCACGGCAAGGTGGGGCGGCAGAGGTGAGGAGAAGAGAGCTCCCCCCCCACCCCTACAAAGAGGCCAGCAGTCCCGGGGTCACAGGGGCGAGGTGAGGCGGTGCAAACCCAGAGTCGGACGGGGGACTGCTCAGACATCGCCCGAGGAAATCCACAGAAGCCTGAGCGCTCGGGTCAGGAGGCCCGGGGCTGAGAGGAGCAGAGAGAGGGTGCCAGGGCCCCTTTGGACTGAGATTCTTCGAGGAGAGGGAAACAGCTCTCAAGCTCCTTCTCTCAAGCTCCTGCAACCTGTCCGGTGACTTGAAAACGTTTCACATGAATTAACACATTGGGAATGACAATACAGCCTTCTGAGGTCAGTTGCTATCCCCGCTTACAAACAAAAAACAAAACAGAGGCCCCTGGAGCGTAAGTCTGTTGCCCCGAATCTGGCAGCTCATCGGCGGCAGGGCCGGGGTCGAACGCTGCACGCTGGCGGTCGCTCCTCCGCGCGGCCCTCTGTGGGCGGCAGTCCCGGCGGGGTTTGTAAGATGGCCCGGAAGGAAGGGACAGAAGGACGATGCAGAGAGTGCAGAGGGTCAACACTGGCTGGAGAACAGGCTTCAGCGGGGTCGGCAGGGTGGGAGGAGGGCAGGAGGAGGGAGGCTTCAGGACGCCCTGGGGGCACAAAGAGGAGGTCTGGCCAGGACTGGGGAGAGGAGACTCTCATTCTGTTTTATGACTCTGCCCAAAGCTCATCCCACATCTTGGAAGCAGATGAGGATGCTGAGAGCAGAGGAACCTCCGGGCTGACAGCATCTTCCCACTGAGTCAGACAAAGGCGGGAAAGGATCTTAGTCACCAGACACAGGGCTTGCAGCAGCTCCGTTCCTGTCTTCTCTCTCCTTGTCCCACAGCGGACAGGCTCTGCAGTAGGGAGTCCTTCGCACGCCGGGTTTTGGTAGGCGGCCATGGCTTCTCTCTTCCTCGCGGTCCCATCTCAGGTTCTTGGGAAGGGCAGGAGAGCATGGCGGGAGGTGTCAAGGATCCGTGAGGCGCAGGAGACGTACTTGAAAGGCCAACGGCTCCCGGTGGTTGTACGTGTGCGGGGAGAAGGCAAGGCAAGCAGCGGCGCTGAAAGAGGCGACGGGAGAGGCGGGGAGGGGTTCAGGGGTGCCCTGTGCTACCAGTGGCAATCGTGTCTCCTCTCTTCTTCTTCGCCAGCCGGGTGCGACAGTTGCACAGTTGAAAGGGGCTATTCCCCTGGATCTGCCTGAGTCCCTCCAAGCTACGCCCCACCCGGCGGACACTGCCGGACCATGGACCACAGGCGTGCAGACAACACGCGAGAAACCAGACCTCAAACCGGCCACCTCTACACACCCAGGCCCCAGTCAGGGGCTTCGCTGGGAAATGGAGCCAGAGCAAGCCCTGCCATGGCCTTCTTGGTGACATACAGAAGAAGCCACCAGCGAGGAGGGGGGAGTCCTAAGACGCTCTCTTCCTGTCCTCTGACCGGGCAGACTTTGGCCTAAGAGGACAGCAGGTGATGTCAACGACCTCCCAGAGCCAGACCTCAGGCAAACTGGGGACTGCCACCGTAGGCCACACAGGAGGAGCGCCTGTCTAGTGCACCTAGAGTTTGGTGGGCGCTTCCCTGATATTTAAGGTTGGCCACTAGTTCTTTTAGAAAGCATGGCCAAACAAGGGATTTCTGCAGGGCCGAGCAGGTCCCCGGGCCGCCATTGAGTGACATCCCTGAGCCACTAACAGCCGGCTCCAGGGACGCCGTAGTAACAGACAGTCCTCGGAGCTCTCTGGTAGAAGCTTCATTCGTCTGCCAGCTCCGAGTCCAGCATGGGTGGGTGGCTTGGGGTCGAGTGGGCGGGCTCAGCCGGGTGCTCTGTGCCCCGTCGAAATCCAGGGGCCCAGAGTGAAGGCAAACCCATCTCCCCAAGGACCCTGGGGCAGGTGGAGAATTACCATTGGCTCTTCAAGCTGCCACTCGACGGGCAGCACTTCCACATACACGCCATTGGTCAAAGCAAATCATTGGTCCCACCCAGTTGCAAGACTGGTGATAAGGTACCTGGAAAGCAAATTGATACATGGTAAAACAGGACGATGAAAAAATTCAATTCTTTTTAACAAAGGTCCTCACCCTTTTAAGTTGGACGTCGTTTTTTGTTTCCTAAGTCAGCTGTTACTTGAAAGGGCAGGTACTTTGCAAAGAATGAAGGTAACTTCAATCTCTTCTCTGCCTTTCCTGCCCCTTCAACGCCCGCTGTGCTGGTTCGGTTGAGATGGCGAAGACAGGGACTACGGGCTGTTGCACTTCGAGGCCGGAGACGCCAGAAACAAGCAGTCCCGCCCCCGGGGCCGCTCTGCTGGCCTCGGCGCAGTCCACTTTCTGTCGGGTCCCATCCGCCACCAGCGAGAACCGCCACCCTCTGGCCCTGCTGGGGACGGTTGCTTTCCTGGGCACTTTTCATAGAGTTATTTCTCCGCCGCCTGTGCCTGCCCAAGCTGCCTGGAAGCCCAAAGAATTGTCCCTTGTGACTCCCCTCCTTAAACAGGCTCCAATTAGACACCGCTTAATGGCACCTCCAATTTGACTGTCTGTCCAAGATTCCACAATGCATGGGAATTCTCCCAGAGGTCATTCCTGCTTTCCCATCCTCAAGACAAGGAGGGGAAATAATGCACGATTGAAAACTAGCCCCCAAATGTAAAAAAAAAATAAATAAATAAATTTGCAGTTGTGTTGCTTTGAAAACTTATGGCACAGCTGGGGGCATTTAAAGAACTTAATTAACAAGCTTTGGCTGCAATGTGCCCCCTCTTTGGGAGGGGGAAAAATCACGGTTAAGATTTGTCCAATTAAATTATAGGAGAGTTGTATTCAAAGTGAGAGGGAGGGAGGTTGGGGGACGCACTTCTAATTTAAAAAGATTTTTAGTCTTATGGGAGACCTATAGTCTGATTATTTCGGTGCTAAGCTGTTCTGCAGAGTTTCCACAAACTCAGAGGCAGCTTAAGAATTTTTAACCCAAATGTAATTATAGGTTTTGATAATCAGGCTTGGGTTAAATAAAGTCCCCTCTTTGCTACAAAAACCGGGGTTGGAATATGCTGTTATAAGGAAGCTCCTCTGACCCCCCTTTTTCTCACTTCTGTGGAGGAGAAGGCCGCCGAGCCCTGGGCCAGGGCCACGGGCTGGCGCTCGTGGGTTCGTAGGCCCCGGGCGCCGTGGCCTTCGGAGGACCTTTGCTCCGCAAAAACGTATTGAATATGATATTTTACAGTTGCGTTGGCATGACAATAACGGTAACCCAGGCTGGGCTCATTCTTAAACACTCCATCATTACGTTCATTTTATTTTCTTCCAACTTCCAGAGAAATGAAAATGAAAGCATTCGCGGGGACCCCTCACAGCCTGGTGGACCCAAGACGCTGCGCCTCACAGGTGAGCCGGCCCCGCCCGGAATTCCCACAGGGAGCCCGAAGAGGGACATTGGGGTGCCGGCTAAGAACAGGTTCAAAAATAACAGCGACAACGACACAATTCACAGCAGCGCGATTCCTGACAGCCTGTGCTGAGCTCTTGTTTCTGTAGCGGACTCACCTCCCGATCTCCCAGCCTGTGCACCCCCACACACCAGAAAAAAAAAAAATGTTATTCTGACATCATTGGTCTGAAAGAATACCCAGTACAGTATGCACTCTTGGAATGGCAAGTTCTCTGCCTTTTCCTAGGGGGATGTTCAGCCAAAGACACAAATGCATAAGGGCAGTATTACCAAATTCATTTGTAGAAGCCGGCCCCCCTACTGTGGAATTTTCAATTATATATATCTAATTATGGCTGTCAGTTGATGGATTCAGAAAAGACATTTTGGTCCCCCCCTCCTTTTTTTTGTCTTTTCGTCATCTCTTCTGTTAGAATGATTATAGCACACTTACACAATTAATTGCCTTACTGCTGATTAGTGATACAATTATGCAGACCCAGCTCCTTGTGTGAACAACCATCTGCAGAGAAAAAAAAAGTGACACTATTCAAAAACTATCCATAATTTAACCAATGTTATTCCAATGCACTGAGCCCAGACAATCGACTGGCCTTCATATTTCATACCCACCCTGGCAAGAGGAGGTTGGGTTTTGTGTGCCCAATTCACCTCTTTAGACACACTGTGAATCAGAAAGAAAGAGGAGAGAAGAAAGTACTTCAAATGTCAACCCATAGTGGGGAATTGAAGCGTGGTTAACGTCCATTCCTCCTTTGGGTAATTTTTCTTCAAATTTTATACCACTTGGCAATTTTTTGTTTCCTTTCAAACTGCTGAGAAAGTGCAGATGTTTCCAATTCCCAAAGTAGGCTTGGGTTTGCTGGGGTTTTGTGGACTGCGCTCCCCAATCTTTTTCTCTTCGTTTTCCCCGTAATGTGTGTTGTTTTGTGTGTTTTTTTTTTAAGGGAAAAAAATAAAGAGAAAAGAGAAGAGGTTTTAACAGAATTGAAGGACGTGGGCTGACATATGACGTTTCGGGAAAGTGTGTCTTTTGTACCCTGAGGCAAAGCGAGTGGGACATCATCCTCTGAGGCCTCAGGCCTCCCCGAGAGCACAGGTGAACGGGAGGCAGGGTGCTGTTTGCACCAGGACATAAACAAAGAGGTGTCTTGGGCTTGCCCAGCGTGCAAGCTTGATCAGCCCAGCCTGCGTGGGGACAAGGCGGGGGGGCCCGTGACGGGGGCAGGAAGGTCCCAAACTATGAAGCGAGTGCCAGATCCTTCTCTGGTTTTAGCATAAGACTGGAGGTTGTCAGGGCAGGAAAAACAAAAGTCCGAGGTCTCAGAAGGGCTGGCTCTCCCCAGCTTAAATGTTGAGGCAGAATGACGTTCTAGGGCAGGTAGTGGGGCTGGACCTCAAGGGCAGACAGGAGCAGAAGCCGTGGTGCATCCGTGTCACCAGCACGGAAAAAATGAGAAACGGGGCCCTCGTCCTGAGGGCTTCGTGCGGCGAAGCCTCATCTCAGGGCGAGACAGGGGCCCCCGCTGGAAGCGTTCCCCAAATCTTGGCTTCCCTGAGGGCGTCCCATCCTCCGGAGCGCAGAAGCCAGCGCGGCCCGTGGGCCAGCTGTCCCTGCGCTGGCTGTCCCCTCGTTCCCTTCAGTGCAGGGTCCTGCAGCAAGGAAAGCGTGAAACCCAGGGTGGCTTGGCTTTGTTTTAAAGCAAGAGTTTTGATTTCCTGCTCCCTCTGAACTTCTTAAAAACAAGGTCACTGAGGACTGTCTGGACGCTGCCGGTGTGCACTCTGACCTAGAAAAGGTACATGCGTGTTTGGCCCATGCTGTTTTGTTGGCTATTTGACGATAATAAAATTAAAAATAGTAGTGAATATTTAGGGAGAGCTCACAGAATGCCAGGCTCGTTTAAGTGCTTCATATGAATTGCTTCGCTCTGACCTTCACGAAACCTTCCAAGAGGAGGATCTTTCAGATTAATAGAGTTAAGTAACTAAGCCAGGACACACAGCTAATCATGGGTAGAATCATGCTTGAAACCCAGCCCGGTGCCCTCCCACACCAGAGCTCTTAGCCACCAAGCAGCGCCATGCCTTAGGCAGCACGTGTTTATGCAGAGAGGACCCGGTCACTCTGCTGCCCAGAATACCTGTTTCCCAACTAAAGGGGAGCAAGAGGAAGGGGGAGGACGGGACAGGAGAGGAAAGAAGGAGGAAGGAAGGTGAAGGGAGGGACTGCCTTACCAAAGGCACCAGGGGCTGAGCTTAGCTGCCCTGGCGTCTAGTCACCGCTCTCCCCGAGGGCTGAATGGCCAAGTGACCTGGCGCAGGTTGGAAGCCATCTCCATAGGAGAGTCTCTTTCCCAAGGAGCCTCTCCCAGCCCCTCTAGCCAAGTCTGATACCATCTTTTCAGGCTTGCATAGCCCTCTCCTCTGAGTCACCAGAGGGAGCAACCCATTCAGAAGGAGCTTCAGCTCTTTGATCCTTCCACAGGCATTGGACTTGCCAACATGGTCAGAGAACGAGAGTCTTCTTTCTCCTTCCTCCTACTTTTCCTCCTGCTCCTGCTTCTTCCCTCGTTTTGCCGTTAGGGTTAACTGAGCACCCCTTTGGGAGCAGCACAAAGCGTGGCCCCCTTCTTCTCGTTGTCCCACCTAATAAATAAGCCCAGTGAGACTGAATACACATTTGATCAGCTGACCAAAGGCAAGCTCTTATACTTGATTCTCACTGTGTCCACTCTGGAAAATGAGCCTTTGCAGGTAGGGAGGATGGCGCCTTTGGAGACTGGCAGCTCGCAGGCAGGGCACCGGCAGGCAGAGGCGGGAAGGCTCGTTAATGGCATAGTGCGCTCAGGGGGTAGGGATGGAGGGGTTCTCACCGGAGTGAGTGCAGAAGTGTTTGCCCCGTTGATCTGAAGTGAGTGCCAGGGATCCAGGACCCAGTAAGAGCTGAGACGTGGCCTGGGGGGCAGAGTGTGAGGACAGAGACACCATGCAGAGCCCTCAAGGAGAAAGATGAAGAGTTAAGACCTTGACAGATCGAATGACCTCACACGAAAGCTTTAGTCTTGTTTGTGAAAGTGTTGGATTCTCCACCTTGGGCCCTGCCTAAGAAGAAGAATCAGGGAGCGAATTCCAACCCAGATCCCACATTGTCCTTCCCCTTGCTGGCCCCGGGACAGCCAGACTTGTCTGAGACGTTCCCGATGCTCAGGTCGCTCGGTGTGGGCGAGGGTGCCTGTGCGCAGAGCTGCTATTGCGAGGCGTCAGAGACGTGGCAGGGTGAAGGCGAAGGTTTGGAGTGAAAGGGGACTAGGAGGCAAATTAAGGCGACTCTTCACCCAGTGTGGATAAAAATGGGCCCGCTAGCCTGCTTGGTTATCGGGTTTGTTTCCCTTTTCTCTCCTTTGTCATCCCTGACTCATCCTAAAGAGTTTGGGAGGCTGCTTCTTGACCCTTCGTGCTTTCCGCCCCCTGATGTGACGTTTGCTGCGCCTCCGATCGCAGAGAAACCCAGACCCTTCGCGCATCCATCGAGCCCCGCAGCCCTTACCCGGCCGTCCATCTAACCACCCACCCATCCACGCCCACTCATCCATCTGTCCGTCCAACGCCAAGTTGACTACCCTGTGCCAGGTGTTAGAATGAGCGCAAATGCCAAAACACGGAATAGGCACGGTTGCAATCTGGCAGAAGTTTGTGGTTTGGTGGGAATGACGACCCCACTAGGTAACAGTCAGAACCATAGTACTACGCGTTAAGTGATATAACCATTCAAAATGCTGAGATAAGGCAGGGCTCATGAGCCCTCAGTGTGTCCCCAGCCCCATGCCAAACTTCTTACACACTAATCCGCGTTTACTGCTGGCAATGATCCTATGAGCTGGCACCACAGGCGCTCTCATTTTGCACGTTAGGGAACCTGTTCCACACCACACATCTGTGGAGAGAGGAGCTCACTCCTGGAAGCCGGCCCGACAGTCTGTCTCCAGACCTTCCACTATTAACCAGCAAACTACTCCCCCGTCGGATGAAATCCCTGATGGAAAAGGGGCTCGGAGGGAGTTTTCAGAGCTTCCCCAGAGGGGCAGACGTTTATGCCGAGCCGCGGATCATCAGACCGAGGGAAAGGGGACGGACCGTGAAGGGAACTGGAAGACAGAACCGCCCCGTGTGTTCCAGGAGGAGCGAGCTGCCCAGCCTGCAGGGAGCCCAGAGCGTGTGTGCGGGTGAGATGTGAGAGGGTGGGGAAGATTATGATGACAATGACAACAGTCCTCACTACCCCTTAGGGGCGCCTGTCCAGCTGCGGCAGGGCCTCGGCTCTCCCTGCCACGCCTACAGCACCCACGGGAGACGTGGCATCGCCCTCACTGGAGAAGTTCAAGCTCAGGGTCTCTGGTGACTGGCTCAAGGTCACGTTGCTAAATAAGCCTTTACAGCAAGAGTGGTCTGATCCCCAAGTTCACGCCCTGGGAGAGGTTCAGAGCCTGGACTCCGGAGTTAGACATCCCGGGACAGAAATCCCAGCAATGCCACTTACGGCCATGTGGCCTCGGGCCAGTTAGGAAACCTCACTGTGCCTCAGTTTCCTCATCTGGGTGGCGATCCGCATCATTTCTATCTCTCTTACCTGAGCGCTGTTTTGGCGACTCATCGGGATAGTGCGTGTGACTCACAAAACACGATGCCTGGCACCGTGTTCTGAAAAGGGTTGTTATTATTGTTATTATTAACTTGGGCTCCATTTTTTAGGGACGTCTAAGTGCTATTTGAAGCAAGAGAAACAAGTGGATGTTCATAAGAAAAAGAGTTTGAGTTTCGATGTTAGAGAAGGTGACAGTCGCCATGAGCTGGCCCCAGCCCAGGACCGAAAAGGGGACAGCTTTAACCAAAGGCGTTGTTGGCTGACAAAGCTCCAGGCTTCTCGAATGATTCGGAAGCAGCTCCCCAGGCCTCTCTCAAACACCCGCGGAGCCGCTCTGGGGCGTTTTGACCTTGGCCCAGGGGTGATGGGGTGGCTCTCTCCGGGCCAGGCCTCGGCCGCAGAAGGGGGAACGTTGCCTCGGGAGAAAGCTGCGCTGCCTGGATTTGGGCTTCCTGGTCAGGGGGCCCCAGGACTGCGTGTTCTTATGTGGAGCTGATTCAGTTTCACCCAAGTCCCCAACCTTTAGGTGGGGGCCCAGTGACCTCAGACACATGTGGGTTTTCTGTCACAAGTACATGGAGCAGAGAGACAGTCCCAGGCCATTTGGATTTTCTCCACGGAGAATGTCTGCCACAATACGACCTATTTTTATCCCAGTCAGCACACCCCGCCAGTCAAGTCATGCGTCCCAAAGTTGTGTACAAGGGCAGCCAGACATAACTTGATTTATTCATAAAAGGGTACTCGTCCCTGGCAACGAGCAAGGTGGAGCATTATCTTCGCTTAACAACATCTCGCTTCTGGGCTGCAGCTGCTGCGACCACCGTAGTGAGGAGACAAGCTGTCTCCGTTTGGGGTCTGCCCCTCCTTGAAGTAAACCACAGACAAGGGTTCAAGGGCAGATAATGTATCTGGGAGATTGTAGAAAATCCAAGCCAAAGAGAGGGGACGTGAGCCAGGGAAGGAAAGGCGGCCGAGAGAGGGTGTCTCGTTCAGCTGGCTGCCGCTGGGGGTGACCAAGCTCAATCCCCCAGGGACGCCCCCAGGAATGGTGTGAAGCAGAGACCTTGGAGTGCCTCCTGCCCTGCTGCGATGGAGCTGGACCACGGGTGCACCGGCGGCAGCCCGTGTCAGAGCTGTCTGGGGGGCCGTGAGTTGCCTAACACTTTGGGCCCACGTCCTGCGCCCAAAGGCTCCCGGAGGCGCTTGGGGGGAAACCCCAGGTCTGGAGAGACAGAGGACAGCTGGGGACAGAGCTGGAATGTGCTGGGAGAGAAGGCACAGAGCATGTGGACAAGTGCGGACCGTACCTGCCCCACTAACCACTGGGCGTCTGACCTTCTTCATGCAAAATCCCAGAGCAGCTCGCTCAGCCCAAGGCCGTTTTGGAGCCGCCCCTCCGTAGCCGCGGGGACCCTGATGCCCTATTGTTAATAGGGGAGCATCTGCCCATGTCAGAGCTTTCCCTGGAGCCTCTGGACTCCTGGGCATGATGTTCATGAACTTTGCTGATACAGGAGACGAGGAGAAATGAAAGTAAGAGGTGATGCTCTATGACTTAGTGATTCTACATTTTATTTTATTTTTATTTTTTCCTGACCTGAGGACATGCTTATTGATTTTAAAGAGAGAGGGAGAGACATATTAATGTGAGAGAGAAAACATTGATTGGTTGCCTCGCACATGCACCCTGACTGGGGACCAAACCCGCAACCGAGGTATGTGACCCGCCGGGGACTCGAACCTGTAACTTTTCAGTTTACAGGATGATGCTCCAACCAACTGCGCCACACCGGCCAGGGCTATTTTATTTTATTTTATTTTATTTTATTTTATTTTATTTTTCAATTACAGTTTACATTCAATATGTGATTCTACTTCTTGACTGTCATCCTATATAAATACACATGCATATGCCCAAAGATTTATGAACCAGGATATTAAATAGTGCTTCATTTGTAATAAGCATGAAAAAACAGGGAAACAGTGTAAGTGCCCATTGATGGGGAAATGCCATGAGCTCCTGCAGGTATGATAAGCAACGACAGCAGTCGACATCCACTGGTGTGGACAAAATCGATGATGTAAGTGAAAATATCGTGCTGCAGAATATTATGTGACCACGAGCCTCGTGTCTATAAAAGTTGTGTAGATGCAATCTATTAATTTATTCTCCTATAGAATAACGTGTATATACGGGGAGGTGTATACACTAAAAGATCAGGAAGGATACTGTCAAAGTGTAACAGGGATTCTTTCTGGACTGAGGATAGAAAAGGGTTCTAGGGGAATGTTCTCCTTTTAATCAATGTTTTGTTTCAAACACTCTGAACACGTCTTCACGTCCTATTTATGTAAATACCAACATGAGTGACAGCTGACATCTTTTCATTAATCCAGAAGATGTTTCGCAAGCAATCAAAGCAGGAAGAACATCTGAAAGCTCATAGCCGTCTGGGTCATTTCGTGCGGGGAAATGAGGACAGGTACCTCCGTGCCCCCGAGGCTATTGGTGACCACTGAACTCGGAGGCATGGTTGTCTTCACATGCCAATCTCAAGGAAATTTTGAAATATCATCAGAATTTCTGTGTGAAAGGCTGCAGATTATGTGATGTAATTTAGAAAAATGTCCGCTAAAAATAAGCAAAAATACAACAATGAAGGACCCGATACCAAATGGACAGTATCCGGCTGCCTCTAAATTTCACTTACATGGGCTGGATATTTGCCCAGCAATGCCAGGGAAGGGGGTCGTTGCTGTGTGAACTTTCCAGAAGGCTGCAGAGACTCCGCTTGACAGATGGTGCTTATCCAGTGATCGGCTGGCTTGGGGTAAAGGGACCCTGATGTGTTCAGCTTCTCATTTCCACGGTGAAAACATTCCCCCCGATGGCTGATTTCGAGACTCGAGCTGCCCAGCGGCATGCCGCTCTCCCGCGCTGGCTTCATCCAGATACAGCGGACCGAAGTCAGTGACTTTAAGGGATAACTGTGTCAATAACCAATAAAAAGCAGCAAAAATAATTGATAAGTTTAACCGTCATTACCGTTGTTTTTATTTTATTTATCTATTTTTTAATCCTCATCTGAGGACATTTTTTCATGGCTGTTTTAGAAAGAGACAGGGACAGGGACAGGGAGAGAGAGAAACAGCGACACGAGAGAGAAGAACCGACAGGTTGTCGGCTACAGGGCCGCACTCGAACCTACGGAGCCACACCGGCCAGGGCACCTTTGTTTTTGATATGACCCATCTAACTGTACGTTTATATAATTTACACTTTAGTAACTGTTGTGTTTAAAAGCCACCATGCAAAAGTCCTGCGGCTCTGACCATCAGCCCTCGAGCTGGCTGGGGCCACCTCCAGCTCACCCCCGCCCCCTCCCCCCACAGTAGGAGCACACAGATTTCTATCATTTCCACAGAGGATACTTCAAGGAAGGGGCCAAGTAGATGCTAATCAGAATTACAGAAAACACCGTGTTTGGCTCTAGAAATATAAACAGACAGATTGTGTTTTCCTTCGGTCAGAGCCGTGCTCCCTAATTCCCCCAAGCAACTTGTCTGAGCGGGAGAGCTGGGAAGGATTAGAACTTCCCTTCTTGCGGGGAGAAGGCTGGACTTCTGAGGCCTGATACTGGCAGGAAAGTCCCACGGCATCAACGGCTAAAGCTGGGACGCCATCCACCCAGCGGGCAGCAGCTCTGACAGCCTCAGAGTATTTTCCTTCGTGTTCGGATTTTGTCCAGAATGAGGAGCCTCTGCTATGGGCATCCTCCTAGCCAATAGTGTTGTGGTTGTTTTATTACTCTTTTTTATTTTTCAACTTCACGATCGCTCTATTTGAGCATTTTCAAAGCGGGGTTATATTATTGGCTATAGAACAAATGGAGAGGTTAATGAAACAACCCAACCTAGTAATACCACGTTTCCTCACTTGGGAAGCGGAACGGAAAGGGTGCTGCCCAGTGCCATGGCTAAGGACCATTTTGGCTGGAAAAGCAGATGCACTTTTGTTCCCTGTCTTCAGCAGTTCAGACATAACTGATGGCCAGGGAGGAGAGAAAGCAGGAAGGGGAAGGAGAGAGCCGGGGGACCGGAGGCGTTCGCCACGTCTGACAAACGCCAGTCTGACTGCTAAAGTGAGATTGATAAATACTAAGAAAATCACAGCCACATTTGGGGCTCCACTCATTTATTTTTCCACCCCCAAAAGGAGCACAAACATGGGATTCAAGTCAGGCATGAGCGAACCCGAAGAATGTGCCTCTTCCCTCCGTGATCTGGGCAGCCCGTGGGGGCGGCCGGGGTTGGGGGGCTGGAGTGGGGGCGGGAAGAGATGCTTCATCTGGCCGAGCTCGGGGCGGGGGGGGGGGCACAGCCTGCTCAGTGTAGGCTTTCATGAATAAACACTCTAATTGGGGACATCACAGATAATGGGTCTGACTTCTTTCACTGGAGGGCCGGATCATGATTTGCTAATTGGATATTCCCGGGGTGGTGGAGGCGCCCTTGCTGGCCCGGAGTGATTACTAGCTAATGGGGTTTCAGAAGTTCCTCCTGCAGACTGACGCAGGGAGCGCGCTAAGGAGCGGGGCCCAGCTCTGGTAGAGCGCGGGGGGCACCAGGTTGCAGGAGGGCACCGGGCCTGGCATTGCCTTTTGGAGCTGGGTGCTGCCCCAGCCCGTACCCCAGTTCCGACCCCTTCTTTTCGGGGGCAGTTGACCCCGGAGAGAATGTGCTCCCCTCCCCCAACCGGATCTGTGCTCTAAATAAGTACAAAGAAGGCCGGGCTTGGGGGACCAGCAAAACATTGGGCGAAGCTGCTTCGGAGGCTCTGGATTTGAGCTCCCGTGAGAGGAGGCGCCATTGTTGGAAGCTGGTGCTTCCCATCTGCCCCCAATTGTGGCCTGGGGTGGCACCCAAAGAAGAGGCCCCAGAGGAAGAGGGAGCCCCCAGAGCAGAATGGGGCTGATGTATCATCTGCCAGTCATTCTCCTGGGGTTCAAGGCCACGCTGGAGTCCTTGGCCTGTCTTAGCAAACTGCCAGGGGAAAGAGGAACTGGGGAAAAGACAGAGCAGGGAAAAAAAGGCACGTAACCTTTCTACACGGAAGCTCAAGTACAACCCATGCTAATAAGTTCTCTTAAAGCAAAGGCTGGCTGCTCTGGCCAGAGCCAAGAGCATACCATGTCCCATAGGACATCCAGTTTCTCTTCCCTCAAGGAAGGGAGACTTCTTTGTTGATGAACCCTACGGATAATTCAAGACCTCTCCTTGGTTTAGCACATTCGTGAGCAGCCACCCTGCTCCGCTACTTCCTGGTCACTGGTCTTGTTTGTAAGGGATGGGGACTCACCTCCTAGAACTCAACTACCAATCTTGTCCAACAATCATCTTGCTCGAGGGTAAAAGACTTGGGAAGACTTCAGCTGCCACCAGTTCCCAACATGGGATCCACCCATGGGCAGGTAAGAATGGATTTCTAATAAAAGACACTTATTGGTGGTCTGCCCGTCCTGCACCCTCTTTATCTAGACACGCCCACTACTGGTCACTTCCCAGGAACCAGAAATGACCACGTTAATCGACAAAGAAGACTCGCTGATGACACCAGACATATTGCTTAAGCGCTCGAGGACTGATTTTGCCACCACCTGAAATGACCTACAGGAACAGATGTCTGCTAAGCTCTGTCCCAGCTCTGTATCCAGGTGTCAAGAATGCTGTGTGTTCTAAGAAGGAAATTGGCGCTGTCCCATGCGGTGCTCTGCCATCGCTGAGAGAATCGGTTAGGCTCTCGGGGTTTTTAAGGTTTGCAGTTACCAGTACTCACGTCTCTCGTTCTTTCCCCTTGCTCTCCCTCTCCTGGCGCTTGTCTCTGTTCCTTGCGTTATCTATCTCCTGGCATGTTTGCTCCATCTGGCTCATTTGTTATTCATGAATTAGCATGTGTTTTGCATGCATTCACCTTTTAACAACTGTTCCAAAGTACACCATTAAATGTAACAATAAGGGTCTCCATGTTCGATCGTGTAAACCATCAGTCAAAAATGTTTGAACATGCATCCCAATATTGGTGTGTTCACTTATATATATTTACACTAAATAATATGCAAAAATACTCATTTTATAATGAACACAAAAATAGAAATCAAAGCATCCACACATATTTTTACCATGCCCCATGGGTCATTTGGTGCTAACTTGCCTCTGTTTAGAGACCCCCAGTATCTGGGACAGTGGAGGGCTTTGGGCACTTTGACTTGGGTGACAGGCATTTGCAGATGAACACTTGTGGGACAAGAGGAACTGTGGCCCAAGAGTTAACAGACGCGCAGAAGGCAGGCAGGCCTAGATTCTCCAGGGGAGGCCAGACTTCTAGTCTTTTTATGGGAAGTCTACTAATTTTTAACATCAGTTTGTTTCTTTGGTGTCGAACTGCAGACTGAACCGAAGACATGTAAGGGCCAAATACGGCCCATGTTCTGCCAGTGTATGCCCTGTCCTACAACCTGGGGGCAATCCTCTGCAGCTTGTTAAAACCCCAATCCCTGAGGGACAGATTGCATTAAACTGGATTAGCTCTTTCCACCCGGGTGTGAATGGATTTGACAAGTACAGATAATGGTAGGGAACAGGAAAAAAACTGTAATAGGAGCCAGAGAAACTGAGATCCAAAAAGAGCAAACCCCAGACACTCAGGTGCCCAAGAATGTGATTCTGAGCCACATGCACACTCCACCCCAGCGCCCGCCAGCCCAGGACTTAATGGAGGGGCAGAAGCATCAGCCCCTCGATGAGCTTAGGCACCCATTTGGGCAAAGTTGGTGCTCCTGAACTTGAGGAGGGAACAGCGCCTGCTTTTGTGCTCTGAACCTGGAAAGCCTCCGTTTCCTCCAGAACACCTCAGAAAAGACGGAACACCTCCCCACAGCCCCTTCGGTACCTCCCAGCTCCTGCGCCACCCCCACCTCCCTAGCACCATGTGGTCTGCTCAGACTCGTTAAGGGAGGAGCATGCAAAACATATGCTAATGAGTGAATAGAAATAAGGCAGAGAGAGCTGTAATGAGGCTACCTAGAGATCGACTGCTCAAGGAGACACATACAAGCTCAAGGAGAGGGAGAAACAGAAAGTGAGAAGGCAAGAGATCCAGGGAGGCACAGAAGAAAAGAAAGAGCTTGCTAGCCTGCCTTGTTTGGTGAAGAAAACACATGGCACAGGAGAAAAAGTGAGCAGAGCAAGCACGCTACTGCAGAGCAAAAACTGCAGGTCAAAGTTCAACGTGGGCGTCACAACTTGGTAGACGTGCTAACTTGGACTCTGCCATGAAATAATAGCGACTTACAAACCTAAGGCACTTCCTGTGTGCCAAGCTTAGCTGACACATAGAAAATGTCATGTGATGTATTGAATACCCACAACATCCCTGGGAGGTAGAGGCTGTTATTAACATCTCAATTTTACAAACGAGGAAACGTAGGCACAAAGATGGTAGCGACCCAGGCCCAAGTCACGCGGCTGGCAGGTGGCAGGTCTGACGCTGGGGTCTGAGGTGGTGGGCCTCCACAGCCTGCCATCTGTCATGAGATGAGTCCACACCAGCTTTGGCCAGATGGTTCAGCTGGGTAGAGCATCATCCTGTAGACCAAAAAGGTTGCAGGTTCAATCCCCAGTCAGGGTGCATGTGGGAGGCAACCGATCGATGTTTCTCTCTCGCATTGATGTTTCTCTCTCTCTCTTTTCCCCTCTCTCTCTCCCTTTCTCTCTCTCTAAAATTAATAAACATCCTTGGATGAGTATTTTAAAAAGACACAGAGAGATTCCACACAAGGTTCCCAGCCTCAGACAAATGCTGCTCTAATTTCATTGCTTTATTTGTTCCTGCCAACTAGTATTTAGTGGGCACAATGGTGCCACCATGGCATGGCCACTCAGCCGGGAGTCAGTGTGTCAGTCCTTTGTCACTCTGAGCTTCAACTGCCAAGGACTAGAAAAGGTTTTCCTGCTCGAGGATTCTCGGGTGGACTGATGAACCATCATAGCTTGTTAAGCACAAGCTTAAAAATAGGGTTAAAAAAACCTTCCCAGCATAGACAAAGTAATATTTGAGACTAATATATTAGTCTCCAGAAGCATGGAGATTCATCCTACATGGTAAATATTTGTTTGGACAAGTTTTACACGGAGGGCCATTTGATTGATAGATCATTGTTTCCAATGCGAGCTAAATACTCTCAGCTGTTGCTGCCACGTTGCAAGTTGATGCGTTATCTTTTTCTGCTTTCTTTCCTTCTCTCTCCTTTCTTTTGTGAACATTGTTTAATTAAAACCAGCTCTTAAGTTGATCTCTTCGCTACAGAAAAAAACACGACTCCCTTTTATCTCCAGGGGACCAGAAGTGTTAGAAACC
The DNA here is from genome assembly GCF_021234165.1 of Pteronotus mesoamericanus. Classification (NCBI taxonomy): domain Eukaryota; kingdom Metazoa; phylum Chordata; class Mammalia; order Chiroptera; family Mormoopidae; genus Pteronotus; species Pteronotus mesoamericanus. The sequence continues at coordinate 4,372,931 of NW_026555086.1, read as the reverse complement.
CCAGGGGGTAGAGTTTGAGGCTGGACAATGTGACGATGGGCACCTCGCCTGCGGGGCCGGGCTGCAGGCCGCGCCACGTGCTGCGGGACGGCAGGGCTCATTGCCCCTGAGCCTCGGTCACCCTGCTCGCCACCCAGGGGCAGCGACCCCGGCCCCGAGGGGTGACTGCTCTGTGGTCCTGAGGGGCCTTCCAACCCCGAAAACCTATATGCACATGTACACGTGCACGCACGCACATGCCCACACTCGTGCGCATGTGTGTCTACGTATGCATACATGCACACACATGCTCCCACATACACACATGCAGGGAGACACATGCATGCACAGACATAAACACACAGTCACGCTTCCCGGCCTAGGAATTTGAAGATAAAAAGATGAATAGATGTTAACGTCAGGAAAGCTTCTTGGAGCTGGTTATTTAAAAAATTAAGTTTTAATAAAGAAACAGAAGGATTAGAAGATACTGATCAATTCCCCTCCCTCAGGGCTGGGGGCCGGATGAGAAGAGAAATGTCGTTTGCATTAAGTGCTACGTCGGATTCTTTTTACACCCGCCCCCGCTTCATTCATTTTCCTGGCCTACAGGCAGGTGCTTATTTCCATGAGTCCTTTACACACAATGAATATGATTTCTATGGCTAATTAGCACAGCAATCGGTATTTTCATTTACTCCTCACTTCTGGGAAAGTTAGTGGCCAGAGTGGGAGAAAAAAAAGCTAGATTCTCTTAAAGGTAATTTTTTTTCAAACACTTCTCCTGTGATTTTTTTTTTAAATAATAAGTTTAAAAATCTATTATTATAGAATAATTGCTCATCAAATTTCTTTCTAAAAGTCAAAGCAATTTTCAAATTATAAAGAACTCCTTGAACGCTTCTCGGTAATTGGGAGGCTGCGTTTTCCAGAGCTCCCACGCCTCAGGAGGCTGCAAGGCCCAGCATAGCCCTTGCTTTGGGGGCCCAAGCTTCAGCCAACCTTGTTCAAATGCAAAGCACCGCGTGGTGCACGTCGGAGAGGCAGGTGCACCCTCAGAGATATTGCGGGTTCGGTTTCAGACCACTGCCGCGCACCCAGTATCATCACAATAAAGCAGGCTTGCTTTATTGCTGGCGGAAGGTCCTGCCTTCCATGTGCAAGAAACGCAACATCTGTGAAGGGCAGTAAATCGAAGTGCAATAAAGTGAAGTCTGCCTGTGTAGCATTTCTGTGGTCGCGCACCACGCATATGGAGATTATCTATGAGCTCCCTGTCACATCAGCTGTGAAGACCAATGATTGTCTCCCAGCGGAAGTTGCAAGGATGATACAACTGCATGATAGATAGGTAAAAAGAGATGGATAGATGATAGATCTGTAGATAGATAAGCTATGACTTCAAGTAACTCATCGCTTCCTGAGGGAGGAAGCTGCTCTAGGTCCCCGGAGAGCTGGACTCTCCACAGCACGGCCGCCTCTAACCTGCTGTGGCTTTTTGCTCCCTCCACAATACTCTCACCAAAGCTGAAAACCGGGAACCAACTATGGCTCTGAGGGTCCTCTCCCTGGTTTCAACCTACCCAACAGCATCCAACTAATTCTGACTTTTTAAAACTGTAGAGGTCCATGTGGACCTAGGAACCTGAATAGCTGTGAGCTCGCCTTAAAAATTGAGATGAAGGCCAATTTGGGGATCTTCAGGGTTGCAAATCGGTTCTAGGGACGATGGAGGGCTGAGGAGACCTTTCAAGGGTCGCTCACATTGATCACGCGTGTGTGTGTGTGTGTGTGTGTTCCTACGCACGGGCTGCAGCGCCCACACACCCATTTAGGGCACACCTGGACGCTTTTTTTTTTTTTAAATTCGGTTCTGGAATGTGAGTTTTAGCCTCCAGTGCTCACATCCTGGGACCTCCAGGCACTTCCAGGGCCTCCGCGGCCGGGTGGGGTGGGCGCAGGGGGTGCAGAGAAGACACCTAGAACTGCTTGGAAAGCGGGCTGGTTGGCTGTAAACACTGCCCTTCTCGTCAGTATTCCTGACCAACCAGTACAGTTGCCGGCTGTGGTCTGCTGCCTTTCAGCTTGGAATAAAATACATTACTTATGCAGCGAATGTTTTTAATGTAACAAAGCAAAGGAATAAAAATGCCTTACAACAGTTTTATTAAAAACAAATTCCCACAGTAAATACATATACACTCCGTTTCTGGGAGCAAAACAGCCACGCATATCACTGCTAAGTGCTCTGCGAAGTGCTTATAAATTACTTGAAATAAAAAACATTGTTGCCTGGACATCAGGGATGAAATGCTGCAGTTTGTAATAAATTAACACAGAACTTTACTTCCCCTCCTCGAACAAAGCAGCCATTTGTCTGAATAACCCACATTCAGCTGTGAGTTATATTTTCACAACTCCAACTGCATTCATTTGCAAATTATTCTGCAGTTTTAATGCTCAAGTTTTAAATACCTTAAGAACTAATAAATAAAGCAAAGTAGAGCAAACAGTTGGCTTGTAGTTTAAAAACTGCCCTAATTTCTGTTTTCTTTTGGCTTTTTTTTTTCTTCCCAACTTATTTATTTATTTTGTAAATGGCATAAAGTTTTTAAACTACATTTAAAAAACAAAAGGCTAAAATGTATTGGGGGATATTCATACCAGACAGAAGTTTCCATAATTCCATTAACTGTGAAGGTAGTTGGCTAATACTCATTTTACATTTTTTGAAGACTTTTTTTCTACCAGTACTTTAATTTAGTGACAGAATAATTTATTACTATCCTTGAGGTCTTTCCCATTGTATGTAACTTTTGTCTGCTGGTCTTGGAATTGGTTAGATTTTTTTTTTCCTTTCCCTCTCTCCCTCTAGTAGACTTTGTCCAGGAAAAAAAAAAAAATCTCAAAAGTCGTGTCACTTCCCTTGAATTATTTTGATTATAAAACAAAAACTCTGCAAGAAAACCCTTTTCAAACCTGTTCTGTAAAACTAAATGAACCACTTTCCAGGTTCTTGAAAGAAAAATTTGATAGACGCGTTTATAGATTCAATTTGAGGTTTGAAGGTTATTTTTCTGGCCAAAAAGCGGGAGACAAAAAGCTTGGTTCCCTTGTGCAGAGTTACTAGCTTTGTCAGATTTCTTTGCATTGTTTTATACAAGGCCCTGCACAGGCAACTGCGCCGGATAAAAGTAACGTCGCCATTTTTCAGGAAGCGATTTGGGGAGGAAAACTCTTCAGGAGCGTGTTATTTTCAGAAAAGTGCTCATAAAATATTTCTATAAAGTAAGAGCTGAAATCATTTAAAAATCACTCTCTTTTATAAATCTGTTTGGAGAAAGGGCTTTTGATCCCTCTTTGCTTGTGACCCCCCTCTTTTATTTTGCTTAGACGTAAACAACATTTGCCTCATTTAAACAAGGACATTTGCCAGTTTGGTTCTTAAATAGTTTCCCAGTCACCCTATGGCAATTCATCACACGGATAAAGTAAGGATACTTTGCATCCAAGACCTTTATCACCTCCCAGAAAATGTTTGTTGTTTTTTGCCTCGGTTTTTTTTTTTTTTTTTACTTCCTCTCACCCCTACCCCCATCCCAAGCTGGGGGGTGGGGGGTGGGGGAATTGTTTTAGAACCTTTCAAAGCTTTTCGTGAAGACAAAACCGAAATCCTCCTGCGGAGAATTAAGAAATGCTTGATTACTGCATGGCAAAGTGGGAGATTGTCCCAAATTCCCTTCTAATGAAGATGTCTAAATAACCACTGCTTTAGAAAGAGAGATTTCCAAACAGTTTAAAAATAAGGGTGTATTTAAAACTGCAACAGATACCTCGACCTCTTCCCGACCCTGGGGCGAGGCAGCTGTCCCCTGGGGAGGTAAATGGACGGGGGAGGGGACAGTGTAAGAGCGCCACGGGAAGGCCCCCCCAGGGGAGGCCGGATGCTGAGGTGCTCGCAGGACTAGAGAGCTCAGAGCGCCTTGGGCTGCCGTGGAGAGAGAACAACACCCCTTACATTGCAAGTCATTCTTGCAAACGCGTACACCTTTGTCATTTCATAAAAAATCACTCCGTGATTACTGGTTTGATGCTATTTAATTCTCTGACCATCCAAGTCTGATTAAGAGCATTTGCTCAGGCCCTAAAGATTTCATAGCTGGCCACCCATCTGGTGTTCGGCTTGAGTCCGTGAAAATCCCTCAGCTTAGCACTGAATATTCTTTTTAAAGACGTTTCAGTAAAAGGGCTGACATTAGCATATGTTCCCCCCAAGTGTCCTGTTGAACTTTCTGCCGGGCATTACCCTACCACGGGCTTTCTGGACGCTGTCCAATGAGAGATTGGCTTGGGACTGTAAAATTAGCCATCTGCCTATTAAAAATGTAACCAGCTGCATCCCCTGAAACACAGTGACTATTGATACGAACTCATCCGGGAGAGAACTCGCGTCTCCTGCTTGGACATTTTTCCAATCGGCTGCTGGACCGAGACCCTCCATGGGCAAAGGGCCTCCTCCGTCTTTGTGGGGAGGGAAGCGGCGAGACTCAGGGATAAAGAAGAAGGCTGGCGGGTTTGTTTTGTTGCTAAAGTTCTGGCGTTTCTCAGGTTAACCTGGACCTTACGTACAGAAACCTCTGTTTCTTTGCTACTTGTTTAAAGCGTCTCCCGACTGCGGGGGGCGGGGGGAGGGGGGAGGCGGGGGAAGATATAAAATAAATGAGCAAATTCCAAGTCTCTCTCCCTTACTTCAAGATGTTATATTCAGATAGTCCACCTCAAACCCTGGGTATTTCTAATAAACCTTAATCCCCAAGCCTAACATACTCTAAGCAGCATAATAATAACTTAAAACAGAGAGCTGGAACCATAATGGCAAGAACCACCATTTCAGCAGATTTCAGGCATTCCATAGTTACTACAAGGGCTGTTTATTAAAAATGAGAACTTTCAAGAGCTTGCGCTATTTTTTTTCCCTAAAGCCTAATGGAGCATTAAAAAATAATTCATTAACTAATTAACAAAACTGTGTTTATTTACAGTATAGAAAATGTTTCTATCAGGAAAATCACACACCATAATACAGCGTTGTGTTCACAGCAAAACATCTGCAGCTTAATTTAATGCGTTTACTAAATGACGAGGCGAAATCAAAGGACGTGGGAACAGCCACTTTGCTGCCTGATTCTTGTTTTTCTCTCTGGAGGTCATAGGCACGGAGATGCCCCTCGGGAAGCTGGGGCTGTGTTCAGAGGTGCTCGATTCAATACCCCTTATGCCGTTAAGGACAGGCCGGGGGCTGCGCATAGTTTGGACTCGGGCTCAGGAAAGCCTATAGGGCCACCCTGGACCACAGCCTCAACAGAACTGCTCCGCAGGAACCGACTCTGTTAGGGGGAACCATATGGATGTCAAAGTCGGTCATTGACAACTTAATTACTTTCAACCTAATATTTCCCATTTGGACTTAGTGTCTTTCTTTTTCCTTCTCTCCCCCCCCCCCACCCCCGCCCCGCTGCCCACTTCCTCTTTTTCTTTCTTATTTTGCCATAGGCGGTATTTTTTTTCCAAACGTAAGTAATGACGCTCAAAGTGAGTATTAATTAATACAGTTGCCTATGAGGCTGACCTATTTTCAAAGATACTTTGCCAGGTTCATTTTCCCACTAAACCTCTCCTCTCCCTGGCCCCGGCCTGAAATCTGGCAGGAGGTACGCGGTATTCTGTTTGCAGGCTTGATTTCCCCATCGCCACCCAGATAGGAAATCCCAGAGAGAGCGATAGCAGTGACTGATTTACAGTTTGGGTGGATGTGTCAATTACAGCCTCTTAGGAAGGAAAAATCGTGGCATGAAAAAAATAAATGACCCCGGCAACAACACATGCCAACGAGATGTTCTGAGAATTTGTTCTCCACCCGCCTTGACCTAATAAAGCTCAGAGTGACCTACAAGAGGAACTATGGGGAAAAAAAATCATTTCTCCCCATTACACCGAAGTGTAGTCTGTCTACCCTTGTTAGAAAGATGTAGTAATGATCCAATGTTTCATTTCAGCGCAGCCAGGTGGGGGCGTCCCTGCTGCCTTTTTACAGTAGAGCCCTGGGTACGTGGTCGCTACAAGAGGAAATTTCCTGTAGCAGTTTCACCTGCTTTAGATGGCACCCAAAAGTTAAGAGTTTAAGGTACACAGCCCAAATAGGATAGATCACAATTAAAATTAGATTAAAAAGAATCTAGTTGGGCAAACGACACTTGAACCACGTCCCTCTAGATTTCCACCTAAGGGATTGTGCCATTTGTGTCCCTTAGGTGACAGAACTGATCTGTGCTGTGCAATTATTTGAATGTGGCCATATCGGGCTACTGGGTTTGTTTCCCTGTCATGAGGTTGCGTTAGGGAACCATCCATGCAACATCCATAATTTTCTTCCCAGCTGCTCCAGACCTTGAGGTAGAATGTTAATGTAGGATCCTGTTGGGGACGAACACACTTTACCCTCCAGGTTTTTCCAGCTGGTCAAAGAATCAAATAGACGTGAGACAGATTAGAGAAAATAACCAAATTTAATACACACATTATGTATGGGAAACCCATGTGCCAGAGAAGGTCAGAGGCCCCACGCGCCGGAGAGGCGCAGCAATAGAAACGGGGGTTGCGGCGCACAGCACACGGGGTGAGGTCAGGAGCCTCGGGAGCTCCAAAGGCTCAGGGCAGGATGATAAGAACAGATGCTTAGTAAATAGAAGATTGCCCCGCCCTACAGCTAGGGCAAAAGGGGTTATTTCTGATAATAGCTTATTATGGGCAAGGCTCCTAATTCAAGTTCTTCCAGGCAGCTAAAGGGAGGGGCAGGGGCGGAAGGCTCACTTGAGCCTGAGGCTAAAACTGCCTTTAGCTCAAAGTAATCTGCATACCACAGAGGCGAACCTTGGGCTGGCTCGTCCTGAACCGCACAGTATCTAATACCTGTTGCTTTGCTAGATTGGCAACTTCAAAATTCTTTAGTGAATGTGCTACTATGACCCTGTCTGCGACCTCGGCAGACGGTGCTGGGTCTCGCTGTTGCCCCGGGCACAGCCTCTGAGGGCCTCAGGGCAAACTACAAGTCTGTCAGCACTGGCTCAGCAGGTGAACTGTGTTTGCTGCAAGGACCAGAGCCACACAGCGATGAAATCTGGGGCTGCCTGCCCGTTTGTCCCATGTGGCCTCGGTTTCCCAGAGCCTAACTGATTAGCTGCTTCCACGACATAGGTTCGCTGTTCTTCTGGCTGTACTCAATCTGTAGGAGAAAGAGACGTGTGAAAATAAAAGCATGTAGCGTGGAATTATTGAGACCTATGACTTTCCAGGCAATTCCTGTGACTGGGAAACCTTGTCCCTTACGCCTTTCACCTGGACCCCTCCAGGCCTGGACAGTGCCTGGTTGTTCAGACTGACAACCTAAACCAGACTGGTTTTTCCCAGCTATACCGCACTTCCAGCAGACTCAGACATTTCAAAAAGACTAGTAAAATATACATGCACATGCTAAAAGGATTACAAACGAAAACGAAGAGCATTCTTTGCAAAGATTTACACCCCTTGATTCCATGTGCATTTTGGACCATGAAGAAAATGCTTTACTCAGAGTTTGACAGATGCGCATTTCCATGCAGGGCCTTCGGTAGTTTCCTACCCGTAGGCTGGGCTCCCTCGATCTTCTGCTCGCAGCCTCGGGCCCCACCCCCTCCCCTGCGCTCTGACTCAGCCTCTGTAAATCATTGGCTCGCATTGTTCTCTCGGCCCGGCCCGGGGCCCTTGCAGAAGGCATTTGCTGCCTGGCATTTGCGACTTCCCTGCCTGGTTAACATCTACTTACTCCCCGCCTGGGCCTGATCCACACACGCTGAGTCTGCTGTCCTCTCCCCACGAGATAACTGCATCACTGGGAAGCAGAGTGGGCATGAGGGAGGCCAGACCCTGGAGCAAGGCTTCTGAGTCTGCAAGCCTGGCTAGCCTCTTGCTAGCTGTTGAGCCCGCAGGCAAGTCATTTGACTCCTCTGTGCCTTGGTTTTCCCACCTGTAAAATGGGGATAATAGGAACTAATTGAAGATGAGGAGCATAAACACATGCAAGGTGCTTAGAATGGCAAATAGTGTTCTACAGGTTAGCTACTGTTTTCCCTCGTAATTTCCAGCATCCATGCGTGGAAACCGCTCACCGAGCACAGGGACCTTGCTCTGTTCATCCTTGTGCGCCCAGTCCTTCGCCTGCAGCCTGACACGGTCTGGCCACCGGGCAAGGTGTGTGCAGTGACTTGCTACACAGACAGTATACACATGCGAAGGGTGGAGAAGAGGAGAAAAGCTTAGCCAGGTTGAAAGAGAGAAGAACACAGTATCCTAGCAATAGATCTATATTCTTAAAAAGCTGCTGGAAACGCAGCTTCTTATACGTGAGCCTCACCTTATAGCCATTCATCAAGGGAGAGCACAAAGTTATGATTTTTGTAGGAAAAAGCCCTTCACTAGGTTTATTTATTTTTCACCCTACAGTGAGGACAGGCGGCTTCGTGAAACCTGATGCTAAGTGTATGGTCTTTTATCGATCCCTACTTGGATTGCCAGAAATCCAAACCACCTCACGCCAAGCCAGCCAGCGTGGGCACGAGGGAGCAAGGCGGGGAGGGGAGGGCAGGGTCCAGCACGGAAGAGAGAGTGGTGACCCTGTTTTTGCTCTGTGCCCCCCATTACGGCACAGGTTCTGAGTTTGTTCCCCAGCTGGGTGGGCAAGTCCCTTACCATTTTTGTCTTCAGTTGCCTCATTTACAAAATAGGGATGACGCAGGCGTGGCCTCATAGGGTGGTTGTGAATCGAAATGAAATAATCCTTGTAAACCCCTCAACCCAGCCCCTGGCACAAAATACGCACTTTGTTATTACCAAACGGAGTTTCTCGAAGGGGACTTACAGGCGGGGTCGGCGGAACCCGGGTGAGAGGCACTTTGCAGATAAGAAGAGATGGGCCAGAACCCAGCAGAGTAAATTTGGCATTCAGGGGGGAAAGAGAGCGTGTGTTCCTGTCTTCCCTGTGTTTAGATTGGCTTTTAAAACAGCACAACCTCCGCTAACCTTAGTCTCAACACTGCACTGAAATGTTACTCCCAAGATTTGACATCCCCTTATTCTTCCCACTACTGTTTTCTCCTTCGTTGCTTGGAAAATATGAATTAATGATGAATACTAATGAGCCCCGTGACAGGGCTAGACTCCACTCACGTTGGGAACGTCAAGACTCATGACACTTGCCAGGAGGGGGAGCGGGAGAAACCCGTTCCCCGCTTTCCAAGCGCTCAGGGCCCAAACCCCCGTTCTCGCTCGTTTTCTTCTCATCCAATTCCTTTTTTAAAAAATATTTAAAAGAATCTTCAGGAAAGCCTCAGGAGTGAGACTTTGAACTTGTTCATAAGATTTTATGTGTCTACCTGGAGGAGACATGAAATTGCTTTTTGTAAAAGTACCGTTGCATTTATGAAAATCTTTTTAGATGCCTTTTATTGTTCTGTGCTTTTCCCCCCTTTTATTGTCTCTGATGCTGTTTCATGGAGCTTGGGGATTTGTGAAGTAGCCAACCAGAGGGAACTTCAGTCATTGACATTGAACATGCGGTGACTTCCTAGCTGATGCCAATTTTCCCTCCGTCGCCAATAAAAAAACCCCCAGCAATATTTGTCTGCTGTTGGCATCAAAGACAAGTTTTATGGCATGGTCTGCACCACTATCTCAGCACGGTGGTAACTATTTCAGCATTAAAAGTCCAGGAGAAGCCAAGAGAAACTGTACTGTGCAGGACTTGGGACTGATGCCATGGACGATGGACGAAGCACCCTCCTTTCTCAGCTGATGTTGGTGCTCACTCAGCCAGTGTGGCCAGGACCAACTTTAACAAACAAAAGTCACCTTGTCTTCAGGGCTTTCTCTCCGCCCTAAATTTCCTCTGCAACTGATAAGAAATGTCAAGAGAAGAAGGTCGGCAAGAGCTTGAGGGTCCCCAAAGCTACCACAAATCAGACTCTCAATTGACCCACTCATGCGTGGGAGGGCTCATGTAGAAACAGAGCCATCTCTCTCAAGATGGCTCCAGTTCTGAAGAAGTGGACTCAAATCCTAACTAGCATATGGCCATGACCCTACGGGCCCCAAGACTCAGTTTGCCAATCTATAAAATGGGAATACTGTGGCTGCCAAAAGGGTTAAATTAGATAACACTTCTAAAGGCCTCAACATACTATCTGGCTAAATGGGAAGAGCTTAGTCAGTCTCCTCTTCCTTTTTCTTTTTCTTTCTTCTCTCTCTCTCCCCTTTGCCCCCCTCTCCCTCCTCTCTTTGTTTCCTTCCTTCCCCACCCCCATCTTTGTCCCTCTGATAACAATGACAGTAGACATTCATCTACTTTGGTTTGATTCAATAGAGATGACTCAACATACACTAAAAAAAAAAAAAAAAAAAAAAAAAAAGGTTACAAACTCCTGCATGTCCAGAGATGTGATCATTTATTACAGGCCAATATGTAGTCATGTGTCATGTGACCACACAGGAGTCTAACTGACTTTGGTGATGGCTGCTGTGACTCAGCCCGAAGCCAAGAGGAAAGCAAATGTGGTTAATTAAGACTGTAGGGAATGTTTAGACTGTGTGCAACTGATAGTCCAGCCACCGTCTCCCTGTTTTCCTGGGGATGGAATTCTGCACACAAGGCAAGTATCACAGAATTTCCTAAAATTCATCCAGATATTGTCAGGGAGAGACTGGAGGGGCAGGACTTGGCGCTTCTAGAATTATCTCGGTGGCAAGCTTAAAGCATGTTGACTGATGAGAAAGGACAAGTCCTGATTCCTGAATTATGCTTCTATTTATACTTTTCATTAACATTGAAATCAAGAGCTCTGCTCTCGCAGGAAGGACAGAGACTATGTCTGCCCATGGCCTCCATTGGACTTGGCTTAGTGGCTCTCTCATTAGTAACGCCCAGGCAGAAAAGGCGACTCCAGAGAAGAAACAGAGTGGGATTTGACCATATCTTTGATAGAACAACAGGGATCTCTCTTGACTGTTTTGGTGAAAGATCCCCAAATGAAAACATGCTCATAAAGTACAGTTTTCTTCACTAAGAACGTGAAGCAGGGCAGACCCAAGTGGGCCAACACTCCCTGAGGTTGTCGGGAGCTTTAAATAAAGGACAATCCAGCTCCTGCTGGCTCTTTTAGCTTCAGAAACCAACCAGTGGGCCCAAGACACTAAGACGTATTCTCAACGAGGACTCATTACTGTACCTTCTATGAGCGCAACTCCTAAAGAGAGTGCAGCTCCACAAGCAAGTTGAGTGTGAACCTGCTCTACCACCTCTTCCAAGAAATAAGGGCTCTTGTTCCCAAAAGGGGGAAAATACCACAACCGTAACCCTTCCTTGGCTATTCATGAAGCATGTGATATTATTAAACGGGTCTGCAACAAAAGACTTCTTCAACTGTGCCAAATGCAGTGATTTCCAACCATGTTGGACCATAGAACATAAAATTATATAGACACATATGTTTGAAAGCTCTCTCTCTTATCTATAACATATATTCATGTATCTCTCTATCTTTTCTGTGCAAGATCTATAGAAGTGGATGACTATCCTGAAGAAAAGGTTTCTAATGAAACACGTGAAGAGATGCTGGTCTTAGCTGGATTGCCTTGGCTGTGTTGAAGTCTGCTCTCCCGGGAGCTTCGTGCATAATCTGACACAGGTGCGAAGCTTCCCTGGGGCGATCTGGGCTTCAGTTGGAAGGAGAAGCTCAAGTACAGGAATCAGTAGAAGTGGGAACACAATGAAAGTGGAGAAAATGTAATTACCACCAGTCCCACCCCCGACCAATACTGACCGACTCCAAAGGTTGATTTTGAGCCCTGAGGTAGACATGGTTAAAAACCAAAGTCTGTCTTCCTGGTCCACTCTGGGTGGCCCGGTCATGGACTGAGCTGAGTCAAAGACCAGGAGACAGCGCGTGGCTAAGACAGGAAGCTCAGGGAGCAGCGCCCATGTGGGGCAGCTGTGGCTGGGGCTGGGCCAGGGTGGCAGAGCGGCAGCCCCCGTGCAGACTCATTGCAGAACACGTGGTGGCCGCCTTCTGCCCTGAGACTCTCCCAGAGAACTGGGGAGGTGCTGGCACGGTTACACGGACAGAGTCGGTCCATCTTGAGGACATTTTGGTTTTGCCTGCCATCTCTAAGACTTACTGGATTTTTATAAGACATTTTCATTTGACATGTAAAGTACCCCAGTCCATTCTTTAACCTTAAGCTGACTAAAACCAGAGCAGAGAATGTGGAGTTACTCTGTCTGTAAAGACAGGCTTTGTAAGGTTAATTTTGACCCAAGAACAAAGACGAATGTTTTTAAAGAGAAGTGGCCAAAGATGCAATGTTGGGATGCCTCTCTAGGCAGCAAGCATCCCATCAAAGGAAGTATGAAAATGAAGGCCGTCCAATCAACGGGGGAGGTGTCCTTTTAGAAATAACTGACGCATCAGGAGGAGGGGTAACTGGACAATCCCTCAGGTCCTCTCCTGCCTGGTCACATTCCCCTCTTCTTTAATCTCCTGGTAACAGAGCAGTCTCCTTGAAACAGGGCTAGTGGTGGTAGCGCTGGTCCCGGCAAACGTTGCTCTCTGCATGGGCTGTGCCCTTGGCTATTGGAAACAGCTTGGAGCAGACTCACCGAAGCCTGTCCCCTGCCACAGCGGGGTAGGAGCAGGAGGCTGGGGTGCCTCTTGGGGAGCCATCTAACCCTCAGCGTTGGCCTTTGTGCGTTGCGCCCCCCGATCACCAGGTACCCTAGACAGCCAGCTGAAAAGAATTCAGAGGCTCTCAAGCTCCCAGCAGGAAAGCCTCGGAGTCCTGTTGTCGGAAATCGCTCCCACCCTGCACCCCAGGCAGGTATTTTTAGGTCCTGTCTTGAAGACACAGAAACTTTCATACATTTCAGCTTCTTTGTCTGGAGCCCCTGCAACCCCAGACATGTCATTGGAACGGGGTATAATTGTGGCCTCCTCCACCCACCGATCCCAGCGGGTCTCAAAGGGCTCCCTGCTGTGCCGCAGAGAGCACGGGCCCTCCTGGCAGGGGGAAGTCAAAGTGGATTTTTAAAAATAATAATATGTTGATCAAGGAGAGAGAACCTCTATTGAGGAGAGGGGGCTTTGCGTTTGGGTTGATAAGGAGAGAAACGTTACCTATTATTTTGAAACCCGGCCTTGCAGTTTCCTTTGGAAAGCCGCAGAATTCAAGCTCGGAGGAGCTCATGTCTCAGATTTGAGGTTAAGAAACAAAGATGCTTGGAATCACCTGAGTGAGATCAATGGCTGTTATTAATACGAGGCTCTCTGAGGAATAATTATAGTTGTCAATCACGGGGCATAGCCTCATATTAAAAGGAGAAAGAGAAGAGAAACGCAAGTGATGCAGGGCAGATATGTGGAAGTGACCAGAGGCGTTCTGGTGGCGCACAGGAACCAGGGGAAGGGATGGGAAAGTCCCAGGGGGGCCTGGCCACCTTCTCACCAGGGGGCAGGTCAGCAGCATGACCCAGGGGCTGCATTTTCTGGGGACTCAGGGAGAGCAGCCTTGGGGGCTGAGGTTCTAACTGTAGGGCCAGTAACTCATCCCAAACAACACAGAGGGTATCAGAAGCCCACAGCTCACTGAACCACTGAAAGTGACATTAACCACGTTACCCACAGTAACATGACACCATCCCTGTTGTGAGTGGGTGTAGATGTCAGACAGCAAAGTTGACTGTGTTGATGGGTATATGGAATGTTGGATTAAATAGGTGGTGTGTCTTTTTCATAGGAGGAAAAGAGTAAAGCATTTGCCCACGAGGTCCAAAAAAAGAGATCACCACCGATTGTCCAGTTTCTAAGTTTCACTTGATTGGAAAGCAAATGACCTACTCCAGGGATGAGACTTAGGAAGGCTCGGAGAACCGGCGGAGCGTCCCGGTGAAGGCTTCCCTCGAGACCCCCAGAGCCGTCAAAGGCCCAAGTCCAGTTTGCACAGCCCCGAGACAGGACCGGCTACGGAGTTGGCAGGGCCCGGTGCAAAGTGAAAATGTACAACCCACTGTTCAAAAACGATCAAGAATCTCAAGATGGCAACAGCCAGGCAGTAAGGTGTGGGGTCCTTCGGAGGGTGGCCCCCTACCCATGAAGCCTGGGCTGATTAGAGAGCAAATCCCGCCCCTCCGGCCTTCCCCAGACCGGGAGGGGCCACGGGGTCTCATTCAATCTGCAGAGGGACTCTTCATCTGTTGGATAACAGGTAAGGCAAAGTCAAGATGCACTTTAAAAAAAATTTTTTTTTTATTGATTGATTTTAAAGAAAGAGAGAAACATCTATTTCCTGTTCCACTTAGTTATGCATTCATTGGCTAATCCTTTTTTTAAAAAAGGTTTTTATTTATTTTATTTTTAGAGAGAGGGAATGGAAAGGAGAGAGAGAGGGAAACATGGATGTGCAAGAGAAACGGATCGATTGCCTCTTGCACACCCCGCACTGAAAACCTGGCTCAAAACCAAGGCCTGTCTTGACTGGGAATCGTACCAGCAGCCTTTCCCTTTGTGGGGCGACGCCCAACCCCCCCAGCCAAGCAGGTCAGGGCTCTGGTTGATTCTTGCATGTGCCCTGCCCAGAGATGGAACCCGTAACTTCGGTGTAGGGGGATGACTCTCTAGCCACCTGCGTTAGCTGGCCGGCGCCACAACGGACTTTTTAAATAATAAGATGTGATCAAGAAGAGAAAAAAATCTTTTGAGGAGAAAGGCCTCTGGGTGGGTATTTAAGCCCAATGGTTATGCTTCCAAAGGCTTATGCCGCCTACCAAGGCTCAATCTGGAATGCATGGCATTTAATCCAGAAATCACCTGACCTTAGGTAAATTTCATACTTCACACGCACTCACATACCCCCCACCCCCAAACCTATACTTGCCCACATTTATTGACGTAGTAACTACGTCACTGGCTTGGTACTAAAGGCTTTCATCTGACCTTTATAACAACCCCAGGGGGAAGCGGTTACCCCGTGTTTAAAGACAAGGGAGCTGAGCTTCCTGGGATTAGCTCTCTGCTCCAAGATCTACAGCTACGGAGCGAGAGAGCGGAGCCTGATTTGGGAGTTCTGACCTGGATTCTCCACCACGAGACCACCCTCCCTGCTTTGGGAAACGCTGTCTTGCTCTCTGACAACTGCATGTCGCACTTGACGGCTAAAGGGAGAGGGCCCCTGTGAAAGACACCTGAAATTAGCGGGTGAGTCAGAGCCTGAACTTAGCCCCAAATCACAGCTCCACAATGGAACAAACGGAAGGTGAAAGAGCGTGGCCCCCAAGCACTCTTAGGTATTCACGGGGCTGTAGGCTGAGGACCCAGAGCAGCCTGCGTCACATGAAACCCTCACCCTCTAGCTGGGGAGGAGCCTGAGCCCCGCCTAGAGAACAAGAATAACAAATTGCAAAGCCTACAAGGGAAGAGACCACCACACAAACACCTGTAAAGTCTTTTAGGCTCAAACTGTGTTTTGCAATAGCCAGAATTTTTTTTTAAAAGGTGGGGGCAGGGTGGCCAACAGTTTGTAAAATTGGAGAGCTGAGCAGAGAAGCAGTTTTATGCTAACTTTCATAAAAAGCAGAAAAGCGTAGAGGGAAGGTAATTCAGGTGTAACTGAGTTGCTGAGAAAACTTTGGTGCCTCTTATCAGAAGGAAGTTAGGTCAGATTGGAGGCCTGGGTCCTCTGGAGCCGCTGAACTGGGGTGGGGAGGCGGCATTCTGTGTCTCGTCTGCATCGCGGAAAGATGAGGGAACAAGGGAAGGAGAGAAAAGTCTCTCTCCCCACCCCCAGGACGTACCATCTGCTCTCTTTAATGAAAGAAACTACTCTTTTAAAGCTTTATTAAGGTATAATTAACAAATAAAATTGTAAGATCTTTAAAAGGTACAAAGTGATGATTAGATACATGTATATATTATGAAAGGGTTCCCTCCCTAACACATCCATCACCTCCCATCCTACCTTTTTTTTTTTTTTTTTTTTTTTTTTTTTGGTGAAAACATTTCAGTTCTATTCTCTTAGCAAATTTCAGTCGCAGGCTACAGTGTTATCAACTAGGGTCACCATGCTATGCTTTAGATCTGCAGCCTTTCATTTGATAACTGAAAGTTTGTACCCTTTTACCAGCCCCTCATTTCCCTGTAGACCACTCTCTGTTTCTCTGCTCCGTTGTTTTGTTTGTTTTCTGTTTGATTCTTTTTTTTAGCTCTGAAGGAACGGTTCTATTGATAATCCATAGGAACCAGGGAAAAGCCACCTGAGAATGAGCACAGAAGCTGGGAGATGCTGCGGGGGCCCCGTGGGGGCTCCCTGCCCACCAGGTGAGTGAAGTCTCCCCCTCCACGCCCCCCCCAGTCTTGCTGGAACCCCCTATGCTTTGCATATTTCTGCCAAAGAGCTTCTCAAAGGCAGGAATGGTTGTTTTGTTCATCTTTGTATCCTTCTGGGCTCTCCTTGCACATCAGTTGAACTCGCACCAGTAAGGTCCGTGGGAGAAGGTGTTTACTTGAGATCTAAACTAGTCCCATTTCTGTAAATCTTGCTCTCTATGTATTTCAACTTCTACTTGCAGACTGAAAAGAGCTGTTTGAGATTTTTAGCAACTGTTACTGTTATTTTAACAAAACGTTATACATACATCTCTAACTGTCCACACCTAGAGGAAAAAAAGACGTTCCAGAACTAACCAGCGACACCACGTCCCTGAGAGCGGCTTTGGAAGGACTGGCGTGGCTCTGCAGACCCCCACGTATCTTTTGCTGTGTGTGCTGCAAACAACCCCCCCAAAAGGAAGTACAGTAAGTAAGAACGGAAGCCAGCACGATCTCTAACTGTAGGTCCCAGGAGATCTAAAAGATGCTGAGTAAAAATTACGCCCTAACGGTTAGTGAGGGAGACCCTGCCTGGTCCCTGCCTGTATTCTGTTTGCCCCAATAAAGCCTCCGGCTTCACGCAGTTTTATTCAGCATCTATCGTGTGAGATGAGCGTTCTCTGCTCCCACGGTGGCGGGTGGATGTCTCGGCCAGCAAGCTCAATGATCCCAAGTGAGTTCTGTCCTTCAGGCCAGTGCTGACTTGCCAAACACCTTCGGCAGGAAAAATAGCCGGGGACGAAGAGAGGCGGGGTCCAAATGGATGCCTCCTTTCACCCCGTCAAGGGCCACCTTCCTCCACCAGTGGCTGTTGGGTGCTCCCCACCCTTATTTTTCCATTCAAGTTGGGGGGAGGGGGACAAAAGAGAAAGAAAACGGGGAGCATAGAGAGAGGGCAGCCCAGCCTGCACGACTAAATGTCAGGTTGTATAAGAGAGTTATAATTAAAGTCCAAGATGACAGATAACTATAAAATCAGATTGGTTCCTTTCCACATGGGAGGAAAACATAATGTTGTCCAACCCAAGCTTTTGGGTTTGTGTGTTTTTTTTGGTAAATTGAAATTACAGTTTTATTTGGAGCTATTTTTAAGGTCCATTAATTAAAAATTGGAAGCCATGCCAATGCAAGAAATACCATAAAAGGTATTCAACATAACGATCACCCAGGACCATAATTAAAAGATGATGTTATCTGAATAGCAAATGCTCTAAATCCATATTTGTGTTTTTTATTGAAAATAAACAAATCCAGGAGGAAAAAAAAATATGTGCAAAATGTAATGATAATGGTTGACTTCTAAACAGCCAAGGAAATTATAGTCATCATGTGTAGGAAAAGAACAAACACCTCTTAATTGCATTTCATTATAACGTACCTTTCTCTGCTCGGTTGTATATATTAATTATAAAAATCGCGTTGCAGAGCGGAGCGGCTCTACAATGCCTTTTTCCCCCCTTGCTCCCTGAATTCTGTCTGAAGCAGAACAGAAGAACAATATCGTCTGTCATCCACAGAAAGAGCTTTCAAAGACAAAATCATAAAAAGAATGAAAGGCTATTATATAAAGAGGAAAAAAATGCTTTGATTTCACAGATTTCCCACTTATTGATGTTTAAGGCTATCTGTTCTTTTAGAAAGGCATCTTCTCACACTGTTTTGTATGTGTATGTTCAGGTAACATCACTTTCTGATAACTGTATCGCATGGCATGTGCATTACGTGGATAATTACTAACGGCAGGGGGAGGGGACGAAGCCAGCGTTATTATGGAAAGGTGCCGTGCCGGACTCGAAGACTTGACTAAGAGGGGGCACAAGAAGAAAATGCTGGGTTGGATTGGAGGCCGGTGCTTTGGTAGAGATAGCCAGTCGCTCTGGGTCTCCCCAGAAGGGCAGCGCTGGAGGAAGCGAGCTGGCACCGCGATGAGAGAGGCACCACGCAGGCACGGTCAGGACTTGCAGCCTGTCGGTGCTTTGGGGCGGTAGAGAGGGACACGCCAGAATGGAACCCGGAACTCCGCTGCATCAGGTGAGATCCATCTGTTGGATACAGGTCAACGTGTGATTCTAGAGAGAGCTGGGGATCTCTCCTGGGCTTTTAGGAAATGAATGTGCACAGCCGCAGCTTTTGGGGACGGGTCCATAAGGCACCAGATTCTCAGCTGACTCTGTAATCCAGAAAGGCTTAAGAACTGCTGCTCCAGCCTTTGGCACTCAAGGTGTGGTCCATGGACCAGCAGCCTTGGTATCACCTGGGCCAAGAAGCCTTGGGCACGCAGAATCTCAGGCTGCACGTCAGACGTGCGGAATCAGAACTGGCATTGAAGCGAGATCCCCAGGTGATCCATGTGCACGTTGAAGCGTGAGGTGTGCCAGTTAGATGACCCAACGATGACAATGCCCGCCCACTGCAGGGCTCAAGAGCCAGAGCCATGCTCCTACATCCGCGACGTGGACCGCCAGGCTCGGGCTGAGCCCGGGCTCTGCCGTGGACTGGCTGCGTGACCTTCGCGCTTAGGAGGTGGCAGCAGTACCTTCTTCACATGCATGTTGGGAAAATTAGATGAGATAAGGTGTGTAAAGCATTTAATGGAACACTTCGCACTTAGAAATCCCTTAATAGCAATGACGATTTCCTGGATTTTTGTCAGATTCTGGAAATTACCCATGACATCAAAAATGTTACTATGATCCGTAAGTCTAGAGCAGTGGTTCATTTTGCCCACCAGGGGACACTTGGCAATGTCTCAAGACATTTGCCATTGTTCTGACTTGGACCCATTGTTCTAGTGGGTAGAGACCAGGGATGCTGCTAAATGTCCTTCAGAGGACAGGACAGCCCCGACCAGCCAAAAAAAAAAAAACAACGGTGGGGGAGCCGTTTCTCACACGAAAGTCTCACTAGGGCTGAGTTTGAAAAACTCCGGTGTAAAAGTTAAGGACAGGAAACACTGGTGGCCACGTCAGGTCTTAAGCCAACCTTAGGATTCTCTGAGGACTTGAGGGGCTGCGTTACTTTAGCATTAAATTGGAAAAACAAAAAACAATTGCTGCCTCCAAACAGGCCAAAAATTATAAGGGTCCTACAGGGATTGTGCCCCTGCACAGAAGGCAAGCAGTAACTGATGAGACTATTAAAATTAGGTTGCCTCTCACTCCATTCTGTCACCCGTAGCTTGGCACCTGTCTATTTCCTTTGGAGCATCCTTCAGGCTCAGTAATTATTGCTCAGTTATCAATTTCTTGATTCTGCTCTTCCTTCATGGGAGACTTGATCGGAGACCTTTCATCCATCTGCCTGGATCCCTCATGCCCAGTCCTGTCCCTGGCACTGCTGGAAGCTTCCAGTGCATTTGCTCAATGAACGCATTTACACCAGGCTTGCCTCGCAGATATCGGTGAGACGCACCGGGTGATTTAACACATGTTCTCCTGGTCCCTGGTCCCTACGGTCTCTTTTTAAACACTTGAGACAAAAACAGAATAAAACCTTGAATATGGGATTACTTTGGAATCTCCTAAGGAATCCCAGAAATGAGATGAGATTGAAAAAAAAAAAAAGGAAACTATGGAGGTGTCCTCCCACACAGGAGCTGCGCGGGGTGAGGTTACACACAGCCGCAGGCTTAATACTTGCACGTTGTAAGACAGGGAGAAAGGCTCTGGGGCCAGGTCGAATTGGATCCAGGTTGGCATCACCCTTTACTAGCCATGCGCCGTAAGCAAGTTTCCCAAAGCCTTGCTCCTCTCACTTTCTAATCATTAGAACAGCCTCTGGAGGTATTCTGAGAAAGAAAGGAGACCACACACTCATCAAATATCAACTGTGGACGTACTATGTGTAGAGCACCGTGTAAGTGCAAATGCATGTAAATGGCTTGGCACAGCATCTGGTGTAGAGCACGTGGCACTAACCAGAGTTAGCACATGTGCCGTAGACTCTCTTGCAGACGAGCTGGGTGTACGAGGTGCCCAGCAAGGATCCCAGCCTTTGGCAGTTCATCATTAAAGAGCAATGGCGACTTGAGGATCCTGGGAATCTTGGCTCCCTGTGGTGCTTGGCTTAGTAACAAGAACCAAAAAGTGGTTTCACGTGGTTCATCAGCAAATTAAAGTGTCCTTTGCCAACTCTTAAAACTTAGACAGGAAGGCCATGTCAAAGATGTCTGGGAAAACAAATGACCGCGTTAGAGAATCGAAGAGTGATTGTGAGAAATAGTGACCGCTGTGCTCGCTGCAACAACGGGAAAGTAGACTCAACGGCAATCTCCAAGGAGATGGGCGGTCTTCTGGGAAACTGGAGAAGTCCATGGGATGGAATCCTTTATTAACGTTAAAAAATTAGAGTTACATAAATTTATGGAAGGTATAAAAAAAGTTTATGTACATATAATGCCTATGTGAAAATCTAGGTTTTTAGTCCAATTGCCTAAGATAAAATGCAAGAAATAAATAAATAAAATTATACTAGAGTGGTTGAATCTTTGCCTTGTTTATTTTTGTCCAAAATCTTCTTTAATACTTCTAAATCATCTCCCCAGTTAAAAAAAAATAATATCTATAATAATAATTAAATACTTCAGTGCTAGATTAATGACTAACAATTTTCCTATTTTGGAAAAAAGAATACTCTAAGAAAAGTCCCAGAATGGAGGGTAAAGAATGAAAACACATTGGAAAAATTAACTATGGCCAGTGGGTAAACTGTAATTACCTAGCGCCTGACGGTTGGAAACAGAATGCTATGCGGATGGCGATTTGCATGCTTCACCGTAGAGGAAAGAAGCAGGTAACCTTATCTGGGAGGGGAAAAAGGAAAGGATTGTCCTTGGGAGGCAAGGATTCACGGGGTATATTCTCTCTCATCTCTTCTTAAGTTCGGGTCCTCTTAGCACAGCCAGAGCCCGGGCCGGGGCTGCCCCGCAACAGAGCCAAGTCTCGATGTCCAGATGCTCACGGATTGGGCCTCGCAGGGCCAGGAGGGCCAGCCTCCAAACCCGTGCTTCACCTCCTCCTTGCCGTTCAGCTTCGGGCAGGATGCTGAATGTGCCTGAACTTCCACGCTGTCATCTATTCAACGGAAATAGCGTTTCCCACCCACGGGGCTTTTTTAAGAATTAAAGTCAAATGTATACGTACCACACCTGACACTGATAAGTGCTCAGTAAATATCTTTTCATTATGATATTAATATTACCGTTCTAAGTGCAACAAGCGCCCGTTTGTTGTGGTATTAATATTGCCATTCTAGCAGGTTGCTCTCTGTCTGCGAGCCAGGCCAAGGGCGGGCTGTCCCGGCTGCCTGGATGAAGGGCTCCTTTGGTTTTACAGCCTCCACGCTCCACTCGAACTCCCAGCCTCCGAGTTCTTCCCATTGCTGATTGCTGCTCCCTGTTCTGTGACCAGCATGTCTCTCCTGTTTGGCAGTTGATGCATCAACCAAAAGATGCTTGTGTAAAGCAGTGATCTGGGGGCTGATGAGCGGCTGATGGCATGTGTGACTCGAACAGCTCCTCTGGGAAGGAGGGGCGGGATTTGATGGATTTGCTGCACGGGGCTCCCTGGGGGTGACGGTGTCCCTGGCCCCAACCCCCCCCAGGATGATCGGCTCACAAGCTGGGTAGATGCCCACTGGCCCTAGTTCTAGTTTCTGTGGTGATGGCTGTTCGATGGCCAACATCTCCACAATCCTGTTGCAATGCCCACACCACTGCGCTCAGTCCCCCTCCTGTGCCGCTGTCCCTTGTCCTAGCCGTACCCCATGCCACTGACGCCGTGTCTTCTCAGGGGCAGAGCTTGTTCTCTGAGCAGCAGGTTCCTGGTGAGGACCCGATAGCCAACAACCGCTTGCTGAGCAACCTCTCTAGAGAATGCAGAGGATTTTAAGATACAATTCCAAAAACTTAAGCTGCAACTCAAGTGGCTCCCTGAGTGCCTACCGGGAGCCAAGCCCAGGTCCAGAGGCCGCGCAGGACGAGGAGGGTGAGGAGGGAGGCATATAAATATTAGCAAGCACCGCCCAGCTCCAAGGGGGTCAGGGTTGGGCTGGGGGAAGTGAGCCCGTGATGCCAGACAAATTAATAAGGGCTAATCAGAGTGTAATCAAAGCCTGGAGCCTCCGCCAAGGAAGGGACCTTTCCATCACAGAGACAGGCCAGGAAGCAAAGGGGGTCAGGATAAACCACGGATGAGCAGTTCTTGATCTGGACGTTGCAGAGTAAGTTGTAACAGAAAAAACAAACAAACAAAAAATGAAGAAATGGCACCCATGGCTAAGAAAACAGCAGGTTCAAGGACAGAGAGCCCCAGAGGGGCATGGAGTAGGAGGAATGGGAGAAAATAGCCGAGGGCGGAGAGCGAGGACGCTGATTCTTTGGGGAAAGGCAATAGGACACAGAGCCCATGTGTTAGCAATGAGTCATTCTAATGATGTCTATTGAGTGCCTAGAGCCTTCTAGACTCTATAGCAGATTCTTTACTGTTGGAACCGAATCTCAGCGGGGTTGGACGGAGGATGCACTGTGCTCGCCAGTGCGCTAGGCACTTACAAATTTACATCACCAGGTAAATCAACTCTGCCACCTGTGAGAGGCTTTCGTTTTCCTGTTTCCTCTGGGCAGGTCTGTAATGTACTGGAAGGTTATCCAGGCAGGGCAGTGGGCAGATGCAAGCGCTTTCAACACCGGCTCCAAACTCATGTAGCCCTGGACAAGCCCCTCTTCCCTCCTGAGCTTCCGTGTCCTTGTCTACAAATGGAACACAGTAAACCTAACGGCTGCGCAGGAGGTTGGGCAGGGTGAGAGAGGGATGGCCTGGAAAATGTCTAGCCCAGGGCCTGGCGGCGCGAGCCCTTCGTACGCCCCGGTTATCACCAGCGCCCTGCCAACGCCAGTTCCGTGCAGCCGCTGCGGCCGTGCTCAGCGCGCGGAGAGTGACGAAGGGCACTCCGTTTCATTTGCTTATTTTCCGCCACGTGGTATGTTTGTCCTTTTCCCAAATCTTCGGCCAATGGGTCGTGTCTGACATCTTGAATGTTCCTTCTGGCTCTATCATGCGCACTTTTCTTTTAAAAAAGAAATTACAGTTGACATTCAATGTTATATTACTTTCAGGTGTAGAGCATAGTGGTTAGACGTTTATTTAATTTATGAAGTGATCCCCGATCAGCCCAGTACCCACCTGGCACCATACATAGCTATTACAATATTACTGATTCTGTTCCCTAGGCTGTACTTTACATTCCCCTGACTATGTTGTAACTGTCAATTTGTACTTCTTAATCCCTTCATCCTTTTCTCCCAGCTCCCCAGCCCCCCTCCCGCCTGTGAAATGCTTGTCTCTCAGTGCCTCTCTCATGGAGCGCCCCTCCGGGGGCCTTGCCAACCACTCCAACCCACAAAGTCTGTTCCCTTCATCGACTGCCAGCCGCCGTTCCTGTTGTTCACCTTGGGCTTCCTACTATCACGTGAATGGGTACGGGGCAAAGCAGCACATCTATATCCTTTGAGCCCTCCAATTGCCTTGGGGTGGGGTGGGGGTGCAGAAAGTCTCCAGCAGTGTGCTGGTCCCTCCCGGTGCAACCTGCAAACACACCCGACCTATCAGCAACCCCCTCCGCCATCTCTCACCCATCTTCCTCCTTCCGTTCTGCATCGAGGCTGAATTCCCGCTCAGTTGTAAGGCCTTTTCCTCCTGCAAACGGTATTGTTCTGATAAAAACCTGCCACAATCTGTCTTTCATTGTCTCTCAATTCGTTATCTCCACATCTTAAGATGTTTGGAGTTTAGGGCTTTAAAAAAATTTCATCAAGTATTTAAATCAATCTCTCTCCTCTTTATTGATAGAAACTCAAGCCTGCTGATTAACTTTTCAATCAAAGCTGCCTACAGCACGCGCGCTGGGGCAGGCTGATCGCTGAGACTGCGCACCCACCCACCGGCTTCCTCCTGAAGCCGGGAAACCGTGCTGGCCTGGGCTGCCTTACTCCACCTGCCTGGTGACAGGATCTCTTTGGCTGAGCCTAACTTTGCTGCACGCTTCCTGGCTCGCTGGAATTTCTGGAACACACTTAGTATGTGCAAGGCTTGAGCCAGGAGCTGCACATTTGAGAATAGGGGGAAAGGAGTGTGTACCCCGATTTCTTCCAGGATCTTCGACAGGAAGAGGGACAGAAGGAGGTGTCGTCCTGTCAGTCAACATTCTGACTCCCCAGCCCCTGTGCCTCCTCAGTTCCAGTCCAACTGAGGAGTGTTCGTCATCTTTTTTTTTTTCATCAACATCAAAATGGTTCTTTTGACTGTAAACTTCTGGGAGGGGACACTGGGAACAGTTACGGGGAAGCCGGTGTCCGGAGTGATATTTGTGGGCCCCCGCCCCACCTCCCCCACCCCTGCCTGCAGAGAGCAGATTTTCCACAGCCAGAACTCTGTCACTCTTTGGGATCCTGGGTGACTTACTGACCCTTTCTGGGACTCAGCTTTTCCATCAGTGCAATGGGAGGGTTTGCTCCGAGCTCCTCTGCCAAGTAGCTGTGTGACGTCCTGGGCCTCCTACCACTCACTACATTCTGCGATGTTTTGGTGACAGCGTCTAAGCCAGTTTTGCCCATTTCACACTTAGTGATGCATCTGGCTGGGACACGGGTGAGGGGAGGGAAAACGGGAAAAGAGCCGCGGCCGCGGGAGCGCTGGGATCCGGGAGCAAGCCCTTCGGGCCGAAGGCGCGCAGAGACACGCTCACTCCTCGCGGGCGCACGGGTGATTCTGGCCAAACTGCATCGTGTTACCTGCTGCTCCAGCGCGGGGAGGCTTTTGTCAGGAAAGGAATGGAAGAACTTCTGATGACAACCCCCAGGTTCTTCTGGACTCAAGTTTCCATCTCCACATTGATTTCTATTCTCGTTTTTTCATTTCCTTCTCATCGGACAGAACTAAATACCAAATACCGGGCTCAGGCCTTCTCAAGTCCAATCGCCCCAAAGCTTTGTTTCCAACTTATATAAAAGTTTAAATTTCCTCTTCCCCTGCTCAAATTTCTGCACACACACAGTCATCGGAGATGAAATTTTGGAAGATAATTAGCATATCAGATATCGGTAACCAGCTAATAATGTATTTCTTGGATTGTGCCTCTCTGCTGAGATGTTATTAACCACGAATATTATTCACGTCATTTGGAATATTCCTGTTGGGGGGGGGTGTTTTTATGCTTGAAGGGTTCGAGCTAAAAGTTTTCAACTGTGGACGGGCCCCTCCCCCCCCTTCCCGTGAGAGGCGAGATTGGCTCGTGTCTTGTAGAACAGGGTTAACCTTCAGGGTAACAGCATTAAGGGAAGTAATTATCCATTCACACTGGGCTGGCTACAAAGAAAGTGAGAAAATCACCTTCTCAGAACTCACATGAAAAACATAATGTAGTTAATATTAAATAAAGGAATTGGGCAACCCAGGCGCTTTTTACAGTGTGTTCTGATGTGTCCTTGATCGGGGCCTGTTTTGTTTATGATTAATGAATGACTCACCTTGGGCTGTGTTCCGTTCAATGCATACCTCATTATGAATTTGAAGAGGTCATTTGTTCTTGGGATTTAAAATAAAAACCTCTTTGTACATGCAGACGTTGGAGCGTTTGATATTGGTACAAAATTAGCACAAAGAGACCTGGAAGCATTTGCTTTGGACTGTTTGTGTATGTGCTGGTTGTTTTTCATTTTTAACTTTCGGGATTTGGAGAGGAGTTCCCGGCCTGGGCTCTGATTTTACAGAAGGCGCGAACACGGTGGAGCTTGAGCACCGGTGCCCCGCGGGTGCTGTGGGTCGGCCGGGCTTCGGCTGGCAGGGCGCAGGCGTAGGCGAGCGCTCTCCACGTTGGTCTAGAAGGGGCTTGAGGAAGGGAATTAAAATGCACAAAAACAAGTACAGAGTAAACACGTCTGGGCCCAAGTACCCCAATAGGATCAGTTCTTGTTCTTCTTTCCACCCTATCCACCAGACTCTTTTAATCGGTTCTTTCCTCTTTAAAGTTGTTCATTAGGTTTACTTTCCATTTGATTTCCCTCATATTTAAATGTCAGAAAGAGCAGGAGTTTGCAATGTGATTTGCCAGACGCCGCTAAACCCAAATTCGATGCAGAAAGTCATAACTGGGGAAAAAAATAAAACCATATGCCTATTTGTTTTTGCAAGGTTTCTGATAAAACCCTCTGATAAGGAAATAGATACATGTCTTTTTTATTATACACACACACAAAACTGCATAGATCAGAGGAAGATAGGTGATAGATATATGAATAGCGATTGTTCCGCAGGTACAAGTTTTATTTGTGAATGCGGATGGTGACCACCGCCAGAGAGGGCGGTTGTCCTTTTGGAACCATAACCCTCCGTTGGGCGGGGAGTACACTCCTAAGCACAGCTGCGGGCCCCACCACAGCCCAGTGCACGGTCCTTCCACAGGGTATGTGAGTTCACTTGTGCATGCAAATGAGGGCTTGTCACCCAGAAATAAAAGCACGAGCATGAACAGAGCTTAGCGGTTGACCAGGGATGCCCGCTTCATGGGAGACATAGTTCACTAGTCACCTAACCGACTTTATTTCAAGTTATTTTTTATGTGTGAGAGAAACTATGTCCTTTGATCACAGCCACTGAGATGGGATTAAATAATAGCACATCTCAGGGACCCAAGCGTCACCCCCGGCTACGTGGATAAATGGCCGTGTGACTGTGGACAGGCCATTTCTCCACCCTGGGCCTCACTGCTCCCAAATGGAAGCTTTGGACGAAAGAGCCTTTAAGCTATCTCTTGCCATCAATGTTCTATATGTTTTTTCCTAGAAATAAGGTCCCCCCCGTCGATGCTCTGTGAGTCTGTGCCAGGAACAAATACATGCGTCGCTGACAGGAGGTAGGAAATGCCTGCCCTGAAAACGTCCTCCTGGTGACGTTCAGTCTTGCCGTTTCACCAGCTCATCTCAGAAGATCAATGCCTTGTCCTTTTCCCCTTTTCCATGACCTCTGCTGGCCGCCTAGACCTGAGAGTCGCTCCCGGACTCTACGTACATGAACACTTCCATGCGAGCGAAGAAACAAATACACAACTTTTCCAACTATAAATAGACGTCTCTCTTATCTTTGCACTTCAACAGTGAAAAATAGCATAACAGGAAGTGTATTATTGGGAACGAAATCACCAAGCACAATCTCTCTCTATATATTTTAATATAACTTGGCCATTTCCAAGACAAATTGAAGTTTCAAGAAATTGAACAAAATTCCATAGGAAAGATTCCTCAAATTCCCATCAAACATTTAAAGAACTCAGGATCTTAAACAGCAGTACTGGTAACTTTTTTAACGTATTACAAAATTGGAGAATTTGAATTGGGCCAAAAAAAAAAATACAGAGGATTGCTCTTCTGTCTTAAAAAGAGGCCCCCACGCATGTGAGAAAATGGAGAAGGAGCCCAAAGGGCGTTTGTGAGTCAGTTTTATTACAACACATGTCACACTGGGAGCCGCCCTCAATGCGCTTTCGCCCGAAAGCTGAAGAAGCCAGCTCGGAAATATGAAAGCAACAAACAAAAATCCTCTGATGGTGTGTGCGTTTCTTCATGGTCACAGGCAGCAGCTTGTGCCTCCGGAGGCCCCACCCAGTGGCTTTCTGACATCTCATTGGCCAGAACTTCTGCCGGCCCCGCGGACCCCCAAGGACAACACTAGAAGGTCCCTGGGAAGACAGAGGCGGACCAGGAAGGTGCTGGTCCAGCATCTGTCTGCATCGGCCACGCTGGCCTGGTACCACGTGCCGGTGGGTGGGCGTCAGCTCTGAAATGACGGTGGCTGATGTTTCTTACTTTGGGAAGTGCTGCACCTTCTGCTACTGACCATTACAGTGAGGGAGGCTGGCTGAAGAGAGAGCACAGGAAACCAGGGGGGGAGAAAGCAGAAGGGAGGGGGAGAGAGAGAGAGAAGGGGGGGAATTCTGATGACGCCATTTCGGCATCTGAATCCTGCTTTATTGCCTGGTGTATTCGGTTAGGTACTGTTATATAGTGTAAGCCAATCTGGGTTACGTTTCTCATCACTTGCAGCTGAAGTGATCCTAAAGGAAGATTATAATTGCGCCTTGTTCATGGATGGTCCTTTATGGCCAACAGAGCACTTGCATATTCTTTCTCTCATTTCCTCTTCACTGGGCCCCCGAGAGAGAGGTGGCGCATCTGCGTCCACAGGGGAGGACAAGGACTAGCCGAGACCTTGACCCCGAAGGCTCTGCGCTGAGTGCTGGGTGGGTCGCGAAAAGCCTGGTGCCACCCCTGTCTTCAGGGACCTCCAGTCTAGACTGAGCACAGACAGTAGCCATTGTCAGAGTCTGCCTGGGTGCATGCAATAAAGGGGTTCTCTAGAAACATCTAGAAGGTCAAGGATGGTCTTTGAGGGCTTGATAATTAAACTGAAGTCAAAAAGATGAGTTAGGTTGAAGGGGCAGGGGAAAAGGAACACTGGGAAGGCGGAAGGACAGAGGCAAAATCCCTGAGGCGGCAGTGGTGCGGCTGTGGAAGGGACTCGAAGCTGCCAGCACGTCTGGGGCGGAGAGAGAGGAGGGGCCCCGTGAATCAACTTGGAGGGAGGCAGAGAAGGGCACGCTGAGCCTATGGGCCACAGGAAGAATTTTGGCCTTCGTCTTCATTCAAAGACATTCACGGTTTTTTAAAAGGGGCGTGCCATGATTTTATTTGTATTGTAAAGATAAAACAGTCTGCAATGTGGAGAATGTATCAGAGGAGCGAGGCTGGGTCTGGGAAGAAGTTAAATGTGCCTGACATTGCAGTGGGACTTAAATAATATTTCTATAAGGTGAGTTTAGTCATTTGCCCCAGGCCACAGAGTCAGGAAGTGTCAGAGCCAAACAGGGTCCGCAAAAGCCAAGCCACGTGGAGCGCTTTCTACAGTAGCGTCATTAGATTCTTCCCTTGTTAGCAACTTGTTGACACTCTCAAACTTTTCCATTTGGTTTCCTCCACCCTCCCGTTTTATTTATTTTTTAATAATAGTTGCACAATTCTTTAACATGATTCAAGCAAAAATCTACTTGCTATTCACATGGCAAAGTTCAAAAACTCATATTGTGTCATCACTTTTTAAAAAATGGATGACCAAGAACATTTAGCAAATTCCAGGAACCTTTGAACTGCAGTTTGTTGAATATTGTAGTTTATGTTTCTTCTAATGTGTCCCGGAACGTTTGTACTTTGGATTATTAATCTATAACCAAACACAACCCCGGCCGGGCGAGCCTTTCCCTCCACCCCACCCCCCATGATGATGCTGGAACAGGACCAAATCTATTATCTTTTCTTTGAATTCTGTCAATATATTTATTTCAAATCCTTTTCTGGCTTCTTTCTCTCTTTGTATTCCACGGAAAAACTCCAGCTAAAATGAGAACTGTTTTGCCATTCATGAGCAGGAATCATGTCTGACTCAAGAGCAGAGGTCAAAAACATTTTCTTTCCCCACACACATGCAAAAAAAAAAAAAAAGAGCCAGAAAACCCCCCTCAAAATTGTTGGCCACAGCTGTCTGCCTTTATATTCATGTATGTAAATGTATCATGACGTCCGGCTGCCCTTTTGGTTGGATTCAAGTTGTAAATGGATAGGCATTCACGGAGCCCGTGATATAGGCAAGCGGCTATGACCGAAGGCTGGTGGCTGATGGGGATCTGGAAGATTCGTTTCTAGAAGGCAAAGGCTGCGTCTGCAGCAGGTGCGTGCAGCGGGTCAGCGCGCTCATAGGCTCCAACACCCAGTCACCCCCAGGGAGCTCTGTGCACCTCCCTGCGTAAGACAACAGCGCTACAGACTTCATAAAGGTTCATTCTGGAATGAGTCGGGATTTATTGTGTACCTATCATGTGCCAGGCGGGTTCATAGACACTGGAATCTTCACTCCATGCTGATGCTGAGCTGACATCTTCCGAGGAGACAGGCTACAAGCAGATGATCCAGTAAGGGCATTTCAGATGGCAATAACACTGGAGAACAAATAAAACAAAACCGTGGGGAGAGAAGGGAAAGGAGACTTCAGGTGGCTTTCAGATAGGTCTTCAGCTGGGTTTGCTATCTGAGAAGCTGTCACTTGAACTCAGCAATTGATGAGAAGGCAGACCCAGCCATGGGAAGACCTCGGAGAGGGAAGACCACAGGAAAGAGGAAACTGTCAGCTCCTGTCCGTGAAATGAAAGAGGCCACAGCCTTGAAGCAGAGCGGCAGGGGAGAGGGAGAAAGCAGAAAGTCATGGTCGAAAGGCGGGCAGGACCAAACCCCTGTAGGGCCTCAGAAACCACATAAGGAGTTTGGACTTGAAGGTCAGTGAAAAGGGCAATTGAACCCAGGGCTAAAATGACCTGACTGACAACTGCGGAGAGGCTGCCCCTCACTTCCCTCTGTCAGTACGGAGTTTCAGCCTGTAGTTCATACGGCACGGGTCCCTAAAAGTAAGTGGGTCAGAACCCGTACGGCTTCCAAATGACTGGATCTGTGTAAGTGGGGTGCATGGATGTGTGTAGCCCCCGACAGAAACCTGCGCCTACGGTGGAGCTGCGGGTGCTCCTTGGACATAACGCCCACCCATGGTCAGCGTCTGCCGTGAAAGCTCCCCGGAGGCGGGGGCTCAAGCAAGAGAAGAGTCTATTTCTCTGGATGGTCCAGAACCAATGTGGCACCTTGGTGGTGTCAAGGACAGACGCTCTCTCTTCCCATGGCCCTGCCAACCCCAACGTGCAACTTCCTTCTCAATGACTGCGCCAGCTGCCGTCCTAGCTCCTGCCTCTAGACTATACTTCAGCCAGAGAAAGGGGGACAGGAAAGGGGAGGGAACACCTGTTTCCTTTTAGGGCCACCACCTGACGGCCCCATACATCGTTTCCCGATGACCAGAACCTACTCGCCTGGCCACACCGAGCTTCAAGGGAAGCTGGGAAATGCACGGTCAGCTGGTCAACCTTGTGCCAAGGGTAAGCTTTTCTTATTATAAAAGCATATCGGGGGGATGGTTCTGGTTTCTGCCCCCACTGCCTGCCACTCAGCGCAAAAGCAGCTGGAATGGCCTTCAGTCCTTGGAGAACCAGCCTTGTTCAAGGAAGTTCTGTTCCCAGAGAGCAAATTAATAAAATAAATAATAATCATAATAATTAATAAAAATAACTAAGTAATTGAGACATCACTATGTATTGATAATTCTTCCCTGAACAATCCTTGCTCTGTGTCACATGCAAACAGCAGGGTTTTATTTTTTAATTAAAAAAACAAACGGAACAATCATCCCATTGTTCGCCTGCCTCTCTCAGGGCCTGCTCTTTGAGCTGTTTTTCTAGTCGTGGGGATAGATTAGCACTGTTTTATTTCTGTTTTCTCATCTGGTCCTCCTTCCCTTGTCGCGAGTAGTATGCAATCTCAAGTCAGCTGACAGAAAGGCAGAGTGCTCTTTTGCATATTAAACAAGATGATTCCAAATCATTTAGCTATATTATAAAATCATCGTAACTATGCTAACCAACACTGAGCCCATGGCCCCCTTTATGGGGTGTGATATCAGCACTTGTACAACGATCCACTTCCTACTTCATTCAAAAAGTTGTGGGCACTTACTCTGCATACTTAGTGGACCGGCCACAGGAAGAGGCTCCCCGTCTGTATCGGAGCAAAAGAAGATTGTGACTATAAGGTACCCAGAGAGCCAGGGTTTTAGCAATTAACCTGTAGTGTCAATCAATGTAGACGGATCCTAGGGGACTTCATCTGTATAAATATAAGGGTAAGGGAACAACAGGAGTGGGAGTCAACAGAGCACCGTCCTGGCTGTGCGCACGACAGAAATCACTCCTACCCTCTGGCTCTCAGGTCCGTGGATGGTGGCAGGAAGGACAGGCCCTGCTCTGCTCCAGCCGACACCTGGTCTGCGGCCGCTCCCACTCCGCTTGCTCAGCCAGCCAATACTGAATCGTCCACAGCCTGTCCCGCTTCTCGGCTGAGCTGCAGCCTCACAATTCTCCCAACACAATCCTTGCTGCCCCGGGGCTGGGCCAAAAGATGAAATCCTGTGGTCGTTCCCGAGGTGGATGGGTTTTAAGACCTTTTTTGGCTTTAACGTGTTAGCATCTGATAAAGCAAAAAGCAAAGCAAAAGGAAAACTTAGATGGAATTAATTCATGAACCTGGTATATGACAATCGGCAATTTGTAACAAGAGGCCTCAGATTCTACACAGTAAAGCTTCCTGGTTTTTGCTAATTAAAAATGACGGATCATATATTTTGGAATAAAGGATGTGCTCTTTCCTTCACCTTAAAGCAGGAGGAGGTAGAGAATATAAATGCAAATGACATGCAAATACACTTTGGGGACCTTCCTATTTTTATAGCTGAATTCAGCTTCTGGGCAAATACAGAAGATGACTCCATATCTCAATTTCCCAGGAGTTAACTAGGAAAGTTTCTGAGAGCCTCATAGATTGCACCCCCCCCCCCCCCCGCCGCCATAAGAAAATAAAAGCTGAGTTTCCAAGTTCGTGGTGAAGGAATCACCTCCCCGGGGGAGGGGAGGCGAGACTTTCCAGCTGCAGTCCATAGGCCAGACAGGCTCTTTTTCCGGTGCCTGTCCCCAGAGGGCTCCGGGGCCCCCATGCCGGCCCGCAGTGAGAGCAGCAGGCTGCTACCACCCACCAGCAGCGTCTGCATGTGGGGCACAGACCTGTCCCGAACCCCTCATGGCGGCGTAGGAGAGACGAACACAAAGGCGTGAAGCAGCGTTGCCTGGCTTGCTCAGTTTGGCAAATTCTCACTTTGGGCGGCTCCTCTGACCATCCCTTGTCCCCCAGGAGCACCACTGGGTACCTGGTCAGAGCCCTCCAGGAGGCCAGCTCAAGGCAAGAGACAACGGCCGCCCGTGAGCTCCGTGCTGGGACCTTCCTGGGTGAGCAGGACTGAGAATGCCCCCCCGCCCCCCACCAGGGGCCTGATCACGCCCTCAGGGCCTGTATACTGCACACAAACCCACACGTTTAAGACAGAGACTCACTCAATGATGGGAATTACTGTGTGTTAGAAGCTGCTTTTAAATAAGCTGTAGTGCTTCCCGAACGTTAATGCACAGGAAAATCCCTAAGGACCCAGTGAAAAATGCAGGTTCTGACCCGGTGGATCTGGGGTGGGGCCTGTACTGTGGCATTTCTAATGAGACAGATCAGGATATGCCACCCCCAAACATGCCGCTTTGGCATAAGAATTATTTTGAGCTGGAGCAGTTGAGTTCCTGAGATCCCTTATCTGCCCAAAAGCAGAGCCTTCCAAAAGGACTTAATTGGTATAAATCCGGCCCCTGGAACAACTCTCATCTTCTCTAAGGGAAAAAGTCAGCCCTACACCCAAACAGATATTGTCACAAGATTGCCGTATCTCCCATATATTCTTCTACGGGCCCATAACTCTCCCCAAAAAGTCAGCTGTTCTTCCGTAAGTGCCTTTCTTCCTCACTCCTCTCCTTTTCTGAATGAGGCACACAGACTCCCGATTCCAACCAGCCCTTTGAGTTACTCACCCCTCGTTTCTCCCATGTATACACACAGCACATGCTGGGGCACTTGAAAAACAATGCTGGTGTCTGGGTCCCTATTCTGAAGACACAGAGGGAACTGGCCTGGGCTTCAGCCTGGGTTGGATGTCTAGCAGCTCCACCGGTGATTTGAAGGTGCTGCCCAGGCTGACAAACACTAGAACTTAGCCATCGGGCAGCCGTTAGAAACACAGAAGCTTTGGCTCTTTTGTATGAACTTTTGAACAGGAAAGGTCACGTCTCAAGAGGTAATGAGCCTCCTGTCCTGTGAAATGTGCAAGCAGGGGCTTGATGACCTCTTAAAGGCAATTTGTTTGCAGATGGAACTCAAGGGTTCAACAGGGTGTAGAGATGATTGCTGGGAATGTGGGGGGGGGGGGATGGGAGGGGTAGTCAATAGAGCGATCGACACCTGAGGACTGGTTTATGTATTCAATTAAAAAATAAATGAGATATAGCCCTGGCTGGTGTGGCTCAGTGGACTGAGTGCAGGCCTGTGAACCAAAGGGTCACCGGCTCGATTCCCAGCCGGGGCACAGGCCTGGGCTGCAGGCCAGGCCTCCAGTAGGAGGTGCACGTGAGGCAACCACACATGGATGTTTCTCTCTTCCTCTCCTGCTCCCTCCCTTCCCCTCTCTAAAAATAAAGAAATAAAATCTTTAAAAAAATTCAATGAGATATAGAATGAAACACAAAGACATGCCAAAAAAGAAAATTAGTGCGTGCAAAACAAAAAACAAACAAACAAACAAAAAACCCAATGGTGAAATCTGAGTGAGGCCCATAGTCTATTTCATCAAACTGTGTCCATGGGTTTCCTGGTTTAGTGCATTTAGTCCATAAAGCCAGAAATAAGTGCATTGCACCCTCGCTCCCCCACGAGGCCTGGGCAGGGGCAGAGAGCAGGGCTGGTCTGATAGGAGAGGAAGGCCCTGGAGAGGCGCAGCCTCTGAGTCTCTCCCTCACTCACGCCTGAGGGGGGCACCGCTCAAGGATTCTGCCAGCAGCAGGTGCATGGGGGATCGTAGTCCTTCCCGAGCGTACGTTTACAAGCAGAAACAGGGCCAGTCGAAATGAAGCAACCGAGCAGAGCCTTCTGAGGCCGTCCAAGTTCCTAGAAGGAAGGCACGCCATCCCTGTCCAGCGTTCGTTAGCAAGACAATGGACTAATAATAAAAATGGAAGCCAATCCTGGGGGAAGAGGAGGGAGGAGCAGAGGCCGGCAGTGACTAGCTTGTGGGTGTTGAGTGTGTGTGTATTTTTGGATAACGACTTATTCTGCATGTGGTAATTAGGCCCCGAAGGGGGTTGCAAATTTTTTTTTTTTTCCTTCCAGGGCTGGCAAGTGGAAGGAGGAGGCAGCTAAAATTCCCACACATCTGGGGCAAACAGATACTGCTCTCCAATTTCCTGTCGACGCCACTGGTTTCTTGAGGAATTACTTGCTAAGTAAATGATTGTTATAAGACTATGACGATTCGGTCAATCAAATTAACCCCTTTTGTCCAGGGCCTGGCTCCCCCCGCCCCACCCCCACGGTTCCCTTCATTTGCCTAAACTCGGTGGCTTTTGAGAATGTGCTGGAGCTCGAAGGCCCCCGCCTTCCCCCACTTTGGCCCAGTGTAACCTGAGCGAACCGAGGCCCCCAATTGTTTTGCTAATCAAGATTATTGCCCCCATTGAGATGTGGAGGCACAGCCTGGCTGACAAAATTTGTCAGTTTCCCATGAAATAGTTCTGTCAGTTTAGCCCTGGTGCTGGCAACTATTAACATATAAATGAAGTTTCTCCCTCCTCCACTCCCCCGCCCCCCTAAACTCCAGCCACCGTCCTTACGGAGGCAGAGAAAATATAAACACACCCCCAACCCCCGCTCCCATCCCCTCTGTGAGCTTGAATCAAGCCAGCCCCTTTTCTCCCGTGCCTGGAAATCCTGTGGGCCAGGGGGGTTCAGAAAGAAAGCGGAGGGGGGCCGAGAGGAGCTGATTTGCACAAAACTACTTTTAAGGCATGACACCGCCAGGCCTCATCCCCCGCTGGCAGCAACAGGCAACCGGCCGGGCCGGTGGCAGTACAAATGGCCGTCTGAATGCCAGGAGAGACCTCCAAGGCAGCCCTGGGACAAAGTGACGAAGTGGGACACGGGGTTTGAAAGAGTTATCTTTGCTCAGGGGTCGCGCACCCAAGATCTCTGGCTAGACTGGCTGACTCGCGGCAGGACAGGGTGGGTGGGGGCAAGGCGGAGTCCGGGGGCTGGCTCTTCTCACGCACACGGAGCCGGGACAAGTGTGGGGCCGGGCTGTGCGGCCCGCTGAGCGGGGGTTTCCCGCAGTGTGGCTTGGGTTCTCAGCTGAGCTAACGGGAGACAGGTAATAATGTTCCTGTCTTCCTGTTTCTTCTGGAATGAGGTTAGAACGGCAGGGAAGGAGACCAAAGAATGGATTATTCCTATTTTTATGTTATACATATAATAATTCCTATGTGTTGCTCTCTGTAACCACCTACAGAACCAGCTGAGAACGGTCCTGTCCTGTTTAACAAGAGTTGCTTTTCTGAGACCAGAGACCAAAACCAAGCCTCGCAGCCCATGCATGCACAGAGGAGAGAATTTTGAAGTCTTGCTCTTCCTCCCCCCACCCCCCGCCCCGCTCCAGGGAACCAAAGGACAGGGACACAACTGGAACTGGAACACCAGAACCCTTTCAGAAGCGCAGGGTCCCTTGTCCAGGTAGATCCAGCGCTGGCACCTCTTACCACAAAAGGACAAGTGCCAGGTTCCTCCAATTATAACTTGTCCCGCCAGCCCTCTCGAGCACCTGTTCCCCCTAAAGCCCTGAAAACCCACCCTAACCCTGGACCAATGGGGGTGCTCTGGCTTTTGAGTATTTGCTTCCTGTTCTCCTGGGTGGTGCCCTTAGGAGTCAAATAGCCCGCCTTCCTCTGCCACAGGTCTCTGTGTCCCGCGTTCGGCTCTGCCGGTGCTGGCGGACAAGCCCTTTCTGTCTGGTAACATCATTTCAAATACTCTAGTAAACATGAACCTGCAAAGCCAAGATGAAATAGTTATTTATCTTTGAATATATAGGTATGCATGTATCTGTATATACAAACATAATATCTTGATATTACTCTGGTAAATATAAAATATATGTATAATTCACCCTGGCTGGTGTGGCTCAGTGGATTGAGCGCCAAACTATGAACCAAAGTGTCGCCAGTTCAATTCCCAGTGAAGGGCACAGGCCTGGGCTGCAGGCCAGGTCCCCAGTAGGGGGCGCGCGAGAGGCAACCACACATGGATGATGCTCTCCCTCTCTTTCTCCCTCCCTTCCCTTCTCTAAAAATAAATAAATAAAATCTTTTTAAAAAAGTATATGTATACTTCAAAACGATGTATTATACCCTGGTATATGTACGAATACATGATCTTGTGTGTTTGTATGTATATACGAATCGGCAAGGCAACCGTATCAGCCGCGCGGGGCTTCATTACGCCTGGGAGGAGACCTCTAGGAGGGCAGGAGCCTTGTGTGGTCAGAGGAGCGCCCAGGGCGATCTGGTAATGGGGCCACAGGCTCTGCAAGGGGGACGTTGGTGCAGACAAGCCTTCGCTCACGAGCAGTGCCTGCTATCCCAGGGGACAAGCCGGTTACACTGCTGTGGACGGGCCACCCAGCCCCGCCTCCAACAGCATCCGTTTCCCCGTCTCCCGCCTCCTGCTGCCAGGTGGGAAAAGACACCCAGGAGGGGAAGGGCCCCCCAGGAGGCCCACCAGGAGGAGGCATGAGGCCCAGTAAAGCTGCCCTGTGCCTTTTGTCCCGTCGGGCCTGCGGAATGCTCTCCCCACAGACGCAGCTGCTGAGGTGCAGCGAATCGGCGGGGCTCCCCAGTCAGAAAGGCCTGGCTCGAAATGTTTTCTCCAGGTCCGGGCACCCAGCTGTTAGCTAAACTCTGAGATGTGTTTCTGGAATTAGAAATCATTTTTAGTTGTGACTTTGAATTTGTCATTGTGAGAAAGTAGAAAAATAATCTGTAAGAGTTTTCACCATGAAATCTGTACAAATTAGCATTTCAGTAAATACGGTTTCACATTGAAAGGCTCTAGCATCGGACCGCCTGGATTCCTAGCTGTGTGACCATTGGCAAGTTATTTAACCTCTCTGCGTCTAAATTTCTTCCACTAAGGGTGTCCCCTAATTCAAGAAGACTATTGTCCTTGGAAGAAGAGGGAGAGATACCAGGAGTGCTTGCACACAGAAAAACAGGACACAGCAAGACTCGGTGAGAAAGGGTCATCAACAAGCCCAGGAAGAGGTGTCAGGAGAAACCAACTCTACAGACACCCCCTTTTGTTTTTTGTTTTCAATTTTTTAAAAATTTATTAATTTTTTAGAGAGGGGGAAGAGACGGAGAAAGAGATAGAGAGAAACATTGACGTGAGAGAGAAACATCAGTCAGTTGTCTCTTGCACATGCCCCCAACAGGGACTGAACCCGCAAGCCGGGCACGTTGCCCCAACCTGGAATCAAACCCATGACCTTTCTCTTTGCAAGATGATGCCCAACCCACTGAGCCACCCTAGTTAGGGCCAGGCACCTCGGTCTTGGATTTCCAGTCTCCAAATTGTGAGAAAACACATTTCTGTTACTTAAATCACTCAGTCTGTGGCTAGAATGTACTGAGTGTTGACTGGGTTGGATACTGTGAAGTCACACGTGCCTTACGAGTGATACCGCTGATCCTTGTGTCAAATCCAGGAAGAAGATTCTAGAGATGTGAAAACTGCAGCTTGGAGAGTTTGACCATTGCCAAGAGCCCTGGGGAAGAAACTGCAGACATTGGATTCTGAGCACAGGTCTTTCTGCCCCTAGACGCAGCGTTCTCAGCCCCATTCCTCTGGCAACGTTTCCAAACTGAAGAGGCTTTGGGATGCATGGAAGGAGCCGGGAGAACAGCCAGCTTCACGGGGAAGCCACTCGAAGGTGCTGCAGGGC
Organism: Pteronotus mesoamericanus; assembly: GCF_021234165.1. Classification (NCBI taxonomy): domain Eukaryota; kingdom Metazoa; phylum Chordata; class Mammalia; order Chiroptera; family Mormoopidae; genus Pteronotus; species Pteronotus mesoamericanus. Next base: position 4,333,837 of record NW_026555086.1, on the reverse strand, counting down.
TGATGGGTTCTGGGAAGACCCCCCCGGGCATGGGGGTGGGGTGGGGGGGCTGCGAGCCACGCTTTCACAACCTAGATCATTTTCTCAACTAGTTTCATTTGACAAATGAACACGGGCTCCCCCGGAAGCAGCCAACTTTGGCAGAGATGAAATAATTAGCATTTCAAAGTGTTTGTGTTCATTTCCCCCTTTGCCAGGGTGAGAACCACTGCAGGACGAAAAGGAGCTTCTGTCTTCTCGGCGCTCAGCCCAGGAGGGGTCTTCCCAGAGAGCACCCGCCAGCCTGTCGCTGCCGCGGGCTCCGCAGGGCCGGTTCTGAACGCCGGGCCCATTCTGGCCACCTCGTGAAGGATGGCTTATCGCCACCATGACTCAGACCTTCCCAACAGCCCCCGTGGGTGAGCGCCGGGCAGGCAGTCCTTCCGGGAACAGACGAGGGCATTGGTGCTATCATTTCGGCACTGGTAGGTTGCGTTTACGTTTGAGAATCCCTTTGATGGAGTGGAAGCATACAGCCAGCGTGCCCATGCAGCAAGGGAAAGAGGAGACACTGCTGGCTTGGCAGAGAAGTCTGATCTGTGCTGTTGGGTACAGCGACCACCAGCAACACGTGGCTACTGATCGCTCGGAACGTGGCGGGTACACCTTGTGACGTGCCCTAATGGAAAATACGCACTGGATGTGAAAGACGGAGTACAAAATGTGTCTCACTATTTTTTATATTGATTACATGTTGAAATGATATTTTAGCTGTATCAGCTTAATAAAGCATATTATTAAAATCAATTGCATTTGTTTCTTTCTTTTTGCTTTTGTGAATAGAACTACCTGAAAGGGCTTCCTTAGTTCTCTAGATCTATTTCATCACCTTATTTGACTCTCTCCCCAGCACTTGTCGCCATCAGAAATTCTCTTATTTATGCATTTGTTTGCTCCTAGATTTCTGTCTCTTCTATGGGGACAGGGACTCTATCTAATTGCTCCTTACCCCAGGCACAGCATAAGTGCTTGGTAATATTTCTAGGCTGCGTGGAGGAGGGAGGGAGTTCCAGAAAGGGCCTTGGCTCTGAGCGCCCCGAACCACCAGGTAGAACTAACCACTTTCTTACTTGTAAGGAAGACTTTATTCAAGACTATTGCAGTAGAGGAGAGAGATGGCGCTCAATTCCCAGCACAACAAAGACAAGTGGGGATTATAGCCAAGGGACAGGGAAAGAGGCCAGTGGGAGGAAAATGACTAAGAACAGACATCAAGTGTGGGGACATTCTTGATAAATTGACCTACCAGGGTTCTTACCAAGGGCAAGCCAAGATGAAGAATGAGGAACGTGACCGATGTCAAGTGTGAGCACATATCACATAGAGTGGGAAGGATGACATAGCAGGATTCTTGCCAAAACTGGCCTGGGCAGGTCAACAACAGCATCAGGGCCAAGGATGAAACCTAGTTAAAAGGAGGCTTGGGCCAGGGCTGACTGCTCAGTGGGTTAGAGCATTGTTCCAATACACTAAGGTTGCAGGTCGGATCCCCTGTCAGGACACATACAAGAATCAATCAGTGAAGGCATAAATAAATGGAACAACAAATTGATGTTTCTCTCTCTCTCTCTCATCAATAAATTTAATTTTTTTTTTTTTTAAAGAGGCTTAGATCAGATCTGTCTGAGGTTTGGTCAAGGACAGAGTCTTTGTTAGTGGCTCTTCTTGTGTTTTAAGGTGGTTGTTAGTAGCTCCTTGGTCCAGGAGCTCCTTGTCCAAATCCAGCAGAAAAATCGAAGGTGACTTTGTTCCAAATCCTCAGAAAAAGCCTAAAGGTTCATTCTGATTGGACCCGCTTAGTCACATGCCACCCTCTGGACCAAGAGGCTCGTTTAGCATAAGCACATGCTCCCTCGTGCGTCAGGAAAGGAAGTAGAACCATCCAAATCTTGGAGATTCCCCCCAGAATTAGGCTCAGGTTCATGCCTCCATTTTCAGGGTCCCCAGGGCAAGATTCAAATGGAGCCCCACAATCCATGTATATACATATTTAAAGTTATAAATTGAACAAATGAATTGTTAACTAAAATATGTTCTCTCCTCCCTGGAGTTGCCAGGTACGGAAGTCCTGATTTTTTTGTTTGCTAAATCTGCCAACCCCACTTCTGCCTTGACAAACGTACCTTCAAAATGGTAAAATCGAAGAGGGGAGTCCCTACCTTGTGAGCCCCTCTGACGTCACAGGTAAAAACAGCAAAAGGGGCAGAAAATGGATGTGCCTCCTGCCTGGCACGACCCTCGATTGTGCACCAACCTACCGCAGTCTTCCTCTCTGAGAAGGTGCTGATAAGCTAATTGTCTTCTTTTTTTCCTTACCTAATAACTTTCTTCATGGAGTCTTTCTCACCCTTCAAAGCAGGTCTATCTCTAACGTCAACAGTGGACCAACCCACAAGTCTTCCTGGCACTTAAGCTCAGGTGCTTTTTGTCTTGAGATGAGGTGGAGATGGGGAGAAGCATTCTTCCTGGGGCCTGACCGGGCTGGTCACCGAAGCAGAGGCTGGGTTACACGCCGTGCTGTGCCAGAGCTGAGCACCCGGTGCGCGTGACCAGGTCAACTCCCTCTAAGTGTGTTCATGTTTGTGATGCGCAGGGCTCAGCGCAGGGGCCCTCTGTGCCCTGGTCTAATGGCATCACTGGTCCTCTCCCTTCCAGACATGCACACAGCTAGACCACGTGTCCCAGCCCATGTGATCGAACGATGGCCGGTGAATGGGAACTACCTGTGGGCCTGGCGCATGAACGCCTCCCCCACAACGCTGTGCCCTCTCTTGCCTCTTCACTGGCTGCCAAATGCAGACCCCCGTAAACCCCGGAGGAGGGTGGGGTCACGGAGGGAGGGGTGATCTCCAACTTCTACCTCTAATTAGATTTCACCTTAACAGGAAATAGATTTCTATTACGTTAAGCCTCTGAGATGGTGGTTTCCTCAGTTCTAACAAATCATATGGCCTTAGCTTGGACAAGGGCCGGTGGGAAGGGGGACAGAGATCGTTGGCCGGTGCCATAGTGAGCGCCTGCCGCAATTACTACCTGCAAACAGCTCTGAGGCACATAGCTACGACAGTCCTGTGGCACTGCCTCCCAGGTTCCTGGCTGCGTCACCACAGGCTTTTATGTGTTACAAAACACAAAGCAATTCAACTTAGAGCCGGCATGTTTTATGCCATGTGCCTGACACAGCAGTCTGCCCATGTGACTTACATCATTGGCACGCAAGGAATCCAGGGCCTGGGGTGGATTTTCCAAGGCCTGGATGTCATATTCTTATCAATATGATTTTAAGCAATGAACTGAAAAACGAATACTATAATAAATGGCTATAAAAATGTCAGTATTGGCCCACGGTTAAGAGCGGATGGGTAACACAGCCCATCGCTTAGGGTGCTGGGTCTGGAGCCCCTCTTTTTAGGGCAAATACAGAGAAATCTTCATCCATTTCCACAGTTTCAACAAACAGGGTTTGAAGTGTTGGGGGTTAGGGATGTGTGGGGGTGGGGAAGATTTTCTCAAAAGTTCCTAAAGATGGAGTTTAAATACGTATAGACTGAACTGCCAGCTGGTGAGGCGTTCGGGCTCGGGGACGAGGGCCTTTGGCTAGAGGACAATATCAGCACACGATGGGAGCTAATGGGCAAAAATCTTGACAAACATGTAATAATCTGAAGAGAAACGGGTAGGGTTAGGTGTTTCAGGGAGAAGTGTCAAAAGTATTGAATGAGAATAAATTTATAAGGCCCATATGTAGTCCTTGGTCCTATTTGTGGGGGTTTTAGTGTTCCATCTTCTTTAGATGCAATTAAATCTTTTTTCTTTCCATGTTGATGAGCTCACGCTGATCACGCCAAGCCCACCGCAGTCTGCTACCACATCACGGAGGTCGCACGTCGTCCGACAACCCGGAGTCAGGTCCTGGCAGGTGAGCTTGAAGCCCAGAGAGAGGCACAGCTGCCATTTCTGTTTTCAATCATATCTGTACTTGGTGTGTGTGTCTACAAGTTCTGTCAGCAAAGAGTTAAACAAGAAACCATAAAAAATGATAGAAACAAGATGAGATCTAACATCTCAACGGTTGCCAAAACTAGCAAATAATCAAAATCCGACCACAAAACCTCTCCAGATACTCAATGGCACCCACGCCAGCTTAAGAACAAAGCTGCCCAATATGTTTTTAAATCCCTCTCATCTCCCACTCATCTCCTGGCCAAATGTTGGCAGCAAACGAGCTCACAGCATTTTGAGTTGTAAAAGCGCTCAGAGCTTAAGGGGCGTAGAAATTCCCAAATCAGGGGGAGGGGAAGATACCACCCCATGGGAGACGGGTGCGTCTCGGAATCTAGGGAAATGGGTGTTTAAAAGAATATCTGTTGTAATTGTATAGCAGGGGCAGGAGAACAGTTTTACTTTCCTAGAACAACACACCCAACGGCACACTGAAACCCCTCGGCTGGTGGGAAAATGCAGGCATATTCTCTGCCAACCAGGGTGATGCTGGTGGAGGGGCACGTCAGTACCTCACGAAGTGATATGCAGGATGTTCATGTTATCAAAAGAAAGTACTGTTTAAAAGCGGATAAAGAGTAACTTCCTCCTTTCCCATATTTAATCATCCATGCCTCTTGCATTCAGCTCAGCTGGTACTGGTTGAACACCATGGGCTGGGAGAGTGGGGGGTACGGGGAAGACAGGGCTGCGTAAGGCGCTGGACCAGCCTTCCGTATTCCAGTTCAGGAGACTCACACGTACACAGAAAAAGGACCCTTGCCAGTTACTTCTATAAAGACAGGCAACGTGGCCCTGGCGACCTAGCTTAGTTGGTTGGAGCGTTGTCCTGCTACGCCAAGGTTGCGGGTTCGATCCCCTAGTCGGGGCACATACAAGAAGCAACCAATAAGTGCATCAGTAAGTGGAACAACAAATGGATGTTTCTCTCTCTCTCTCAAAAAAGAGATAATGCAGTTTCTCCTGGGAGACACAAACCCTAATCACAGTGTGTAATTAAGGGAGATGTCCCTGGGAAGGTCACACGTCCCCACTGCCACCTATCCACGTCCTTCCTTTAGACCAGCCAGACAATATGAAGAAGAGAGAGACTAAAATCCACACTAGGAAGACCAATTCATACACATTGACTGCACCCATCTATTCTCTTTGATGATTCTTCTTCAAACACCTGACCCTAAAGGCAGAGCGCTGCATAGGGCAGGGTCCTCCTGGGCTTTTCTGTGACATTTATGATTTTATTGCTGGAAGCGTTCTCTTTTTTTGCATTCAACGGTGTATAATTTCCCCTCAACCATGTGTCTAAAGCCTCCCGCACTTTCTCCTCTGGAAGATATCGTCCCTTTTCCTTCAGTAAACGTTGTCCTGCCCTAAGAGGCCCACCCTAGCGGCAAGGGGATGCCAGGGGTCCTTGAATAAGCCCGGCAGCCATGGCGATCTGGTGCCTGCAGCAATGGGTAAAAACGTTTATTAAAAATAGTTGTCAGCGGTTGGACCTGGGTCGTCCTGAAGGCTAAGTTTCAATCTGGTCTCGGAAAAGAATTTGGTAGACAAAGAGTATAAATGAGTAGATTCTCCGTTGTCTACAGCTTAGTAAAACAGGGTGATCCTAGAATTCTGTCACAATAAACACAGAACTGGCCCTCACGCAGGTAACTGAGGCAGCGCTTGGCACCCTGCTGGACACACCGCAGGTGCCGAGTGAGTTTCACTGAATAATTGAAGGAATAGAACTTAGATGGAATGAACTGTTTTCAAGACATTAAAACATAGGGGGAAAAAACATTTAATACTAAAATGCAACTGAAAAATACGAAAAAAATCTCTTCAGTTCAGGCATGGCATGAAAAGTAGACACTTGAAATAAATGCTCAGAAGTGTCCTTAAAAAAAGAATTCCCAGGTGATAAAATATTTACTTCACCAACGTGTATTGTAGTTGACGGTGATTAATATTTATTTACCAGGCACATTGGTTTTTGGAGTGCCCACCCCCAGACGCTATTGAAAAGGACGAAGATAACGTCCATTGAGTGATACCACGTCATTATCCTGCTTATTTCCCATCTAGTACTGGCTGTTATTAGAAACTGTTTTGTTCGTTTATTTAGTTGTGTATTTCCGTCCCCCCGGCCGCTCTGCACACACACCCCATTCTGAGTGTAAGCCCCGTAAGGACGGCACTGTGGTCCGTCCCGTCGGTCACTTTTCGCCAGCGCTGCGCGCAGGTCTGTCCCTAGCTAGTCACACCTCGGTACTCGTCGGCTTCAGAACTTGTCAAATCCTGGACTTGTCACATTTTGACAAGAAAAAACCATTTCAAGACTCACTACTTGCTCAGGCCTCATCGCACTTGCTAGAACTTGTATGAATCACATCCAACCGCGCCCCCGGCCCCGCTCCCGCAAAAGAAAATGGCTCAACGTCCCGTTCTTGTCCATTTCAGCACTCCTCCGGAGCTGGAGTTCCAGAACAAATCGAGGATGAGTGCCAAGGTACCACTCTATATGCATTTGTTAAAGGCCTGAATTAATACCTTGTTGCCAATTGATTGAAGCATGTTTTCACTTAGGGCAAAGAATTTAAAGGCCTGATCCTCAAAGCAAAAACTTTAAGAACACCCCCAACTCACCCCATCCCTCAATCTTTTTCTTTCTTAGGAACAAAATACTCAGTCCTCTGTGGGGTCCTAGTTTTGTGGCGCTTCCCTTCCCCCCACCATGGGAGGATGCCCGGGAGTTGCGGCCCTGGCGGCCTCAGCCTAAGGCTGCAGGGCTTAATGGGGGCGGGGAGGGCCTGGCCCACTCTGCACCTCTGGTTCCGACACACTTCATAGCTCTGGACACGGGCCCTGTGCAGGTACTAAATGAGACCTGCCCAGCCTTTAATCAGAAGTGGCAGTTCCCTCTCGGGTTTCTCTCAGCCTGAAATGAAGCCACAGATAACGGGGAGAAAACAGAAGGAAATATGGCGGAACCGGGAGAACTCCCTGGTTCACAGCTCAGCGGGAAAAGGAAATAATTTTTTGGCATTCGTCTTAAATTACCTAAGACTTCAGATTTAAGCTCAATTTGCTGTGAGAATTGTATCCAAACTCCATTCCTTTTATTCGGGTTCAATTTTTCTCCTTCTGGTTTTTATTTTTAGCAGTGCTTCAATTATTTTAAGATAATAATAATCGTCAGACTTTTTTTGATTCCGACTTTCTATGTAGAAAGAGGCCAACAGTTCTCTTTTTCAAAGCCTTGAAGAACCCAAATTTTCACAGTCCCACAGTCTGCTCCCGAGACATTAACTCTAATTAAGCTAATCAAACCCATGCACAGTTGTAAGAATAAAAAGGCCTGAAGAACAAGCCAACCCTATGAGAAACAGATATTATACAATGGAAATAAAATGAATTCTCCAGACTTCTTTAACTACTGTTCCATCAAATACACTTATTTTTGAATGAGCTTTGATCTTTTTTTCATTTCATAGACCAAGATGTTGTCATTAGGGGAATGAATTGCTTCCTTCAGGCTGACCTTGTTCATATTCCACTCCAAGAGCCAATCCTATTACAACTGCAATTGAGCATAATCCAATTACAATTTTTATTTCAAAATATAGCACGTTCCCCTGCACTTGAGAACCAAATGTGCGCCAAAGTTGGCAAAAAGTGCAGAGCTTCCCATCTGTGTGAGGCAGGCAAGGCTACCTGGGGGCCGGGGTGGGGGACCTGGGTTCGGAGAGTTCCAGAAACTAGAAAGACCAGCTGACAGTCTCCACCCACCAACAGCCTCTGTCTAGGGAATCTACAGCAGAAGTAGGTTTGCTGTTGTTTGCATGGAAAATCAACTCCATGTTTCTTATACTCACAACTGTAAACCTACTTTTGCCCCACCCTGCGAGCCCTTCCACCTCCTCCATGTGCCATTCTCCATTTGGCCAATGCCAAGTCATCCTTTAAGATCCATTTCAAATGCTACCTCTTCAGAGAAGCCTTCCCTGATTCCATCATGCAGAGCTGCGTTTGGGCCCAGCATTCTGAACGCATGTCTTTGGGAGCCCTTGCCAAGCTGGGCTCAGAGCTTTCTGGGCACAGGGCCAGTGCCCTTGCTCTTGGACGCTCCCAAGAGCAGAGATCATAGCTTGTGTGTCTAAGAATGCCAGGGCCAAGCGGATGCCCAAGAAACACTGAACTTAAGAAAGGCATTACACGACCCACAGAGACCCCTACAGCAAGGATGGAGGACACATATCATTTTCTGTGGCATCTTGGCGTGACCATCCTTGCAGACGGCAAGTCACGACTCTCTAGACGCTGGCATCTAAGCTGTTCGACTGCCTGTTTGGAATCCAGGCAAAGGGGCGATCCTGACCCTCTCTCCTGGCACCTCTGGAACCCACTGAGTTCAGTCAGCCTGTAGCAACAGTACAGAAGAGACTAGATAACCTGTAACCAGCCATTAGGCCACTGGCCAGGTCAAGCTAATGACAAGGTTACTTTAACAGCCACATCCGGGTGGACAGATACAGCATGACACAGACTCAGGTGGCCAACTGCTAACGTGGTCAGAAAAAAAATAAGAACGTCTATGGCTGCCCATGTGATCTGATCAAGGGAAGTCTCTACATAGACATTCAAGAAGAACCTAAACAAAGCAGGTAATGAAACGAAGACTATTAACTTACGGTCTCACATTCCCATCTATTTTTCTTTTTTTTATAGCCTACCTAACACACCCTCTAGAAATGAGTTTAATACTTATTGGTAAGTGACAATTATTTGGGTTATAATAATCGTCAATATTTACTTAGTAAGAGCCTGGGCAGAAAGATAAAAATGATACGGGATGTGTGAACTTAGTATGTTTAAATGTAACAGGGCAGGAGAGAGACGATGCAGGGCCTTATGGTTTGAATAGGAATCTCGGCGAGGATGTAGCCAAACCCCCTTTGCATAGAGATGGGAAAGCTGAGGCTCCGATTGAGAAGGGGGTGGCTTCACGGTCACTCCGCTTCCTGGTAGCAAGATAAAGACGAGAACGGACGCCCACAGGGAAGGTCAGTACAAGGCGGACTGGGCAGAGGGCCACCGGCAGGTTTGGAGCAGCAGCGTGAGAACGAGCCCCAGACACGGAGGAAGGTATTCCCCCCGGAGCCAGGAAAAGCCTGGCGCCGGGAGGCGCACGCGTGTGACCGGGACCCGTGATCAATTAACGCAAGTTTAGGATTTAGAATATTTGAAGAACTCTTGAAAAGTAAAACGCATAAGAAAAACAATTCAATAGAAAATAGGTAACAAATATGGATAGGAACTTCTCAGAGGAGGAAGCATGAATAGCCAACCAAGAATGGACCTCATGCTTACCCTTCGTGGTCAACAGGGAGAGAGAGAAAAGCCATAGGGGAGCTTCTTGTATCCACTAGATTGGCAAACTATTGTCTGCCAATAGGAAGTTTCAGTGAGGATGTGAGGCAGTAGACGTCAAACATCAATGTGGGAATGAAGTAAAAATAACTACATCAGAAAAACAAGTTGGCATCATCTTGTAAAGCAAGAGAGGTACATAGCCCCGGCCAGGTGCTTGGTTGGTTGAAGAGTTACCCCACGCACCGAAAGGCTGTGGGCTTGACGCCTGGTCAGGCACATAGTGAGGCTGCGGGTTTTATCCCTGGTCACGGCGCATGAAGAGGACAACCGACTGATGTCTCACTCATATCGATAATTTCTCTCTCTCTCCCTTCCTCTCTCTCTCAAATCAATATAGACATAACCTTGGGTGAGGATTTTAAAAAAAGATAAGAAAGGAATATACACATGGTAAGACTAAAAACTTGACTCTTGGTATCTACCTAGAGAAACTCATACTTATAATCCAGACAACGTGTCTATGAATAATGAAAACAGTTTTATTAAAAATTTCTCCAACAGAAATCAGCCTAATACCCATACCCAGAAGAATGAATAAATGATGAAATATTTATAAAATGAAATACCACCTAGCAGCAAAAAGGAATAAGCTACAGCTACACACCTCAGGGAGGATGAAATCTAGAACATAATATTGAATAAAAAAACAAATTGCTGAAGACATACCAAATAATCCTGATTTATAAAATACACCGAGAAGGAAAGCTAAAAGTGATGTTGTTTAGAAATAGATTCATTTGTCGCAGAACGATAAAGAAAAGCAAGGAAATGTTTTTTAATATCAGAAGAAATAAAACAGCACAATGGACTGGCGTCCCAACGATATGCAAGGAAAGCAGGGGGTAGGACAGAGGAAGCCACGTCAGCCAGGAGGCGACAGCCGCTGAAGCTGGGAGACGGGTCCGAGTGTGCTCATTGGCTGTTCTCTCTGCTTGTGCGCATGCTCGAAATCTCCCGCCCTTTAGAAGGACCTGTTACTGATTTAGGGGAGCATGCACGCATGTGTGTACGCATTTAGGTCCCTTGCATGGGAGCGGGGAGGCAGGAGGATGATATGAGAGGGACACTAATACCCTATTGGCAACGTCCCAGTTCTAGGTCTTGAATGGCGCGTGCACGGTGTTTATTCTTCTTATGCTTAACAACCTAAATAGGCCTTCCCTGTCCTGTGCATGTAACATCTAATTTATTATAAAAATACTAGAAGAAAAAAAGAGGACACAGACGAAGCAAGAGTGCGAGATGAGAGGGCCCAGTCCTCTGTTCCCGAACTTCGGACAGCTCTAGGTGCCCCCTCCCACCCTTCCACGGAGAAGAAAACGGTCTCAAAATATTTCCACGCCTAAAGGGGTAACAGGACTGGGTGGGAGGTGACGAAGTGCACAGTGGGGTGGGTGCCAGGGGACCAGAGCTGTGCCTCAGGGCATCAGTTGTCACAGGAGAGGGTCACCCGGGACAGGGATTTCAGCCACAATGAGCACGGCTGTCAGGACACATGGCGACTGCAGCCTTGTACGTGGGTGCCATCCCCCATGGGGTCGGCTCCATTCTGCTTGTTCTCTGGACATGAACCAGAGCCCCCCAGCCTGCCGGGGAGCCCCTGAGCACGCCCAGAGGGTCTGGGCGAGCGGGAGGGAGAGCCCGGCCAGCTGGCCCGTTGCTGAAGCCAAGCCCTGTCCGGAGCGGGTTACTGGCTTTGCTTACAGAGGAGTCTCCCTCCCAGTGAGCACAGTTGTGTTACGAATGCCCTGGTCCTCTTCCCGCCGCCCCAGGAACGCCCTCTGCTAACTGTCGGCATATGCACCCTTCCGCTCCGGTTTTTAACTGTGCTCCAAAGGCCCGGCCCGACGGCTAGAAGCATCTCATTGGCCAGCCATCACAAAGGCAAAGGAACTCCAGGTTACGGCCACAATTCAGCCTCCTCTCTTCCCCATTGTGCCCAGCCATGGCAGCGGGCTCAGAGCCGTCGGGGGTCTTACATATCTCATATGTGCAGCAAAGTGGGGGAACAATGTGACAAATTATGGACAAGCTCAGAGCCCAGCCTGCGGAATTCTTCCTTTTGTGAGCCTCCATCATGTGTCAGCTGGGCTGCGGGGGGGCCAGGGGGAGGGGGACATCCTCGCCGCTGAGACAGCCAGCCCAGGGCCAGGACACTTCTCACACTCGGGAACTGTGTCCCTTCTTGGCTTGCACAGCCACCCCGCTGCCAAATCATGTCTATTTGGAAAAGACTTTCTCTTTAATAGTAGAATAAATCGAAGAAATTGGCACGTTATTCTTTAAATTAGCAATAGACACAGTGCTGCGGCCGCACACTGTCCGCTCCCTAAATATCAGAACACATGCTCGTGCATTTGGGCAAATAAGGCATTTCCCCCCTTGGTGAGACCTGGGACATTGGCCTGGCAAGCACGTCTTGGGCTTTTCCCTGTAGCCAGTAGGGCTGTCACAGGGAACTGTGCACCCGCAAGGACAGAACTGAGCACGCAGGGCAGGGGCTGACGGGGAAACCCCGACGGCATATGTTACAGCAAAGCGTGAAATGACAGCAGCTCTGTGCCTCCCATCGCGGGTGGCTACTGAGCAAGGTCAAAGGGTCCCGTGTCAGCTGTTTGACGAGGGGAGAGCACGGAAGGTCCTGCCCTCAAGGGCCTTGCCTCTGGGAAACCAAGCCAGGCCCCTGGGGAAGAGGTCAGCGCTCGCTCGAGGCGGCTGATGGTGATTCGATTCCCGGCGGACGCTGGGGCCACCGATGTCGTTCCGCCATGGGAGACGGTTAGGGTTACGCGAAATAAATAGAGAGCAAGAGCAACAACAAAAACAAGCAAACAAAACCTCACAGACACAGACAGCAGTACGGTGGTGACCAGAGAGAAGGGGGTGGGGTAGCAAAGGGAAAAGGAGGTCACATACATGGTGACAGAAAACAATTTGCCTGTGGGCGGCGGGCACGCGGAGCAATACGCAGATGATGGCTCCCAGAAACGTGCGCTTGAAACCTCTCCGGTCTTACGAACCTATGTCACCCCAATGAATTTAATTAAAAAAGTGTACACTTCCCGTAACTGTAGATGGCTCTTTCCCTCCCACACGAAGCTCCCTTCCCGAAAATGCGAGCTTTGACGTCTTGCAGTCCACACAGGCGAGACTGGCCATAGGCAGCAAGCCCCCAAGGGAAGGAGCCGAGGCCCCGATGCATCTATGTCCTGCAGACACCTGTTTGTCAGGCAATGTCCCTCCCCCCCTGCACATTCCAGGGGAGATGAGTCATTGTCCCTAGAAGAGGAGGCCCAACTCAAAAGGAAACTCCCCAGCTGATCCACAAATCCCACAAAAGCAGCCACGGTCCCTCCCCCGACGCCGACCACCAAGCATCTGTGTTTGCTGGAGGTCTTGCATGGTACCAGGCAAACGGCGCTGGCAAGGTTATCTGGCTAGTCTCAGCCTTGAAGGAAAAAAGTAGCTAACACCTTGTTCCCTTGGGCGGCTCAAAAGCCATTGTCACTGGGATACACTGGTGGTTTAAAAAAAAAAAAAAGGCTATAATTCATACGCAAGCCAGAGGAGCATTTTCATGATTTCATAATAAAATGTTGAACCACTTTGATCGGGAGTTGTAAGGAGGTGTGAAACAGTACTTCGGAAACAGACAGATATTTGTGTAAGCATCCGTGCTGCATTACCAGTGCCGAATAATAACATATCAAAGCCCCAACTTACCTCATCTGCCTGGTACAGCCAAGGCATAAATAAAGGCGAACAATGGAATTACTATTACTCACTCTCCCAGCGCCCGCGACATCACTGTATCCTTTATAATTGCTGGCAAGAAGATTAATGTTTTGTTAAATATCAGAGCAAGGTCACAAGGGGGCTTGCAGGCCTGTCTAAACATCTAGTCTTTAAGCTCCGTCTCTCTCACTTGCTCTTTTTTGAGGAAATGAACTTGTAGCGTTTCCTCTAATTATGGTGATTTTTGCTTTTGAAGCGGGCCTACATCATCACCTCGCTCAAAACACACGCGTGCGCGTGCATGCGCGCGCACACACACACACACACACACCCTTCCCCCAATGATATTTGGGGACAGGCTTGATTTAGCTCCGGCCTATGAGCAATGTTGTTAAGAGGTGACCTCGCCCTTTTAACCAACGTGGATAATTCATGGCCCGTCACTGTGGCCTGAAGCAAGGGGCTTGTGCTTAAGAGAGTGACTTTATTGGGGTCCTCAGGGGGCTCCCTACCAAAGACAGCTACCACCGTTCGCTGCACGTCTGTTATGTTTAGCCCGTACAGATGTTTCCAACAGCAAACAGTTCATGACCCAGAAAGAGCAAAATATTTTGGCTTTCCCTGGCTTTCAGCACCTGTTCAAACCGACGGGTCTTCGGGGCTCTCTGCACAGATCAGAAGGCCCAGCCAGCAACCGGCTGGAGCCAACCTTGCCACTCAACGGCAAAGCCCTGCCCTCGGATGCGGTGGCCCTGAACTCCCGGAAGGTCAAGGGGGACAAGCGGCAGATCCCCCAGAAGGCTCTATCGCTTTTAGATGCAGTCCCGCATACATTGTCCATCCGCCTGTCTCCACCACGTCAGAAATGCACCCAGCAAGCCTGCACCCGTCCCTCCACCCTTTGGTCTGCACTTCTCAGGGAGCCCCTGCCCAGGGGGGAAGCGTCTAAAATAAAGAGGGCCTGCGGGTGTGGCAGAGAGAGTGGGAACCGCCCCTCCTGTTAGCTGACCACTCCATCTGCTCTGCCTGGGCAAAGGGCTTTTAAGTGGCCAACCCCAATTTTAAGGAGATTTTCTTCTTTGTTTGTTTTTCTTCCTTGCAGCTCAAGGAGGAGTTGAGAAGTCAAAGAGCCAGCCTGGAGTGAAGGTGGGGGTAGTGGGCAATTAGATGTGAAAGGGAGGGTGTCCTGACTTTGGGAACTCGCCTCAGCTTCACTGATCTCAGTGACAGTCACAGTGGTAGAGCCGCCATTACCACGAGCCTTCTGGGCTCAGCATAAGTGAAAGCGATGATGCACCCACTAATAAAGATATTCGTGTTCCGTGTACACTACAGACCTGCAACAGACGTGCATTGAAGCGGGAAATGGCTGGCTAGCTGGTTAGCTAGGTGGATGGGTGGACGGATGGGTGGGTGGATGGTTATGGAGACTAAGGTAGCCAGGTAGACTAGACAAGCCATCGTACCAAGATTTGACAGACCATGACCTACAGCCCAAGTTCTACTGGAAACCTCTTTTTAGTAAACATGGTCTTATCGGGGCACGCCCTGATCGTTCATTTATGCACTGTCTGCTTTCATGACACAAAGCAGATCTGAAGACTTGCTGCAGAGAAAAATATGGCCTGCAAGTCTAAATTATTCGCTATCTGGTCCTGTGTAAAATAAGCTCATGAAAACTTGGGCTACACAATTACTACATTTTCTTAGCATTTATGCAGTTTTTCCTCTTTTTTTCCCCCTTGTTTTACTGGTAGAACAAAAAAACTATGGAGAGCAAAACCACATATACCTTTTTTAACTTATATAAGCTCTAGTAAATGTGGTGGGCATAAATAACTAAATATGCTTTGTTTTTCTTTTTTTGGTAGAACAAGGCCAGTAAACCAAGCCATCCACTTCATCTGGGGTTCAGTTGAAGAATCAGTGATCTGTTCCAATGAAGGACCAAAAAAAAAAAAAAAAAAAAAATCAAAACAACAACAATAAAACAATGTGGTGGAATTATTTGAGAGCCTGTTCACAAAACCACATATTCTGTACTTTCTATGGACTTCCATGGGATTTTTCAGGAGCTAATTTTGACTATGGAACTAATTCTTTTTTATCTTATTTCATTTACTGTGGACTATAAGAAGCTTTCCTCCTGACACTTAGGAATCTTATACATAGGTCCCTGAAGTCATACGGTCCAAATTAAAATCTTGTCCCCCCCACCCACTTGACGCACACATTTGGAGAGGTTACTTGATATTCCTGAATCTCAGCTTCTTTTTCTTTAGCATGGAGATAATCCTAAGAAAACGTCACCGAATGTGGGGAGCGGGCCCCCTCCTACTGCGTGCCTGGCTGGAGGAAGAGTAGCTAAAGGGCCCCGCGCGGGCCATCTCCCTGCTTTTGGTCCGTGCCCCGCTCTGCTCCAGCCCACCCCGCCCCCAGCTGAAAGCCACCTCTCGGATCGGGAGGAACCCATTGGCACTGCCATTCCCCCTTGAGAGGACAGACCCAAGAAAGAGGCATGTACAGGAAGCTCTGAGGTCCTGGGCACCCCCAGTGTCATTTAGAAGAGGGGACGTGAGTTCTAGGTAGAGATTCTTTTTTGTCGCAGAGACTCTGCACCCCGGGTTTCGGCACAGTCAGCCAAGAGCCAGAGCGGAGCTCATGAACATGCACACACACTCATGCACACACACCCCGTGTACACGGAGTCCCGGGCCGGGGTCCCTCTTGCCCGGATCCAAGGTTGGTTCTGGGGGTTAGGGTTAAGTGAAGTGATAGACTCAGTTACTGTCACATTTCATGTCAGTTTCACCACGGCATCGAGCTGCGTAAGATCCCACTGTCCTCTGAGCCTGAGACCTACTAACAGATGACAAGGAGGAAACTTTGAGTTGGAGTGAAAATAAAGCTAGTCTATCTCTTCAAAGAGAGTACGGGGGCAAGGAGGGGGCAGGAAGGCAGGCCCAGGATCCAGAAGGCTCTGAGTCCCCAGCGGCCATCGTATTCTGGACTCATAAGGTCACACTTCACAGCCCTGTTACCGCCACACTTGATGATCCCTGTCAAAGGCACACTATTTCATCTCCACATTAAATGGAAAAAAAAATGGCTTCTGTGTTTTTCTTTAATGACAGCTTCAAAAGAGCAGTTATGTGACAATAAGAATTAAAAAGGAAAAATGTATTTCTAAACAGACACCACAGGCACAGAATTGCCTATTGAAACTCAGTTAGCAAAATATGACGTGCTCAGACTGCCAGGAAAGATGTACCGGGAAGGGCAGTATTGGCGTGGATTTGACGTCACTTTACACAGAGAAGCCCCAGGGGCTGAGATGAGGGGACGGCTGGAGAGCTGGCCCGCGTGCAGATTTAAGGGGGCACTGCCCTCAGGGCCGTGTTGGGGTGGCGTCAGCACCGGAAAGGGGGCTCCATCTTCAGTGTAAACCCTTGGGTCCTTGTCTCACTCTAATTCGGGCACTGAGGCACGGCGTGGGTTAATGGAGACTTCTGCACTTGAAACTTAAGGGTATAACGTTATGTCTTAATGTTACTTAAGAAAAGTGCAGGTGGGCTTTGACATCGGGATCAATTCTCCAATAAACTACCTGACAAATCAGCACAGATACACCCTTCAGATGATCGGCACACGCCAGCGTTCACCAGCTGCTCCCAGGGTGGAAGTGGAAAGACTGTGAACACCCAGGGCTTTTCCCTGCAAGAAGCCACTGGTGCAGATGTGCAGGAAGTGCACCCATTGGGAGGCTCCTCTTGCTTTCAGCTCGCTGGGGCCGCACGCCATGGTGGGCTGGCTCCTGATGGGCCAGGGGAAGGAGCAGGCCGGCGCCCCGGTGAGTCCCAGACCGTCCCGGTGCCCAGCCGGCGGGCGGGCAGATGGCGAGGAGAGCCCAGGAGCGCACACAGCAGGGCATTCTCCCCCTTTCTGCCCAGGATACTTGTCTTTGTTTCCATAGGTATTTATTTGCGCTTTTCTCCGACTGTTTTGCATGTCATTGAGAGTTAAAGAAGACATATTGTACGTCCTAAAGAAAAGCAGTAAAAATAATTTAGCTTATTTCTTTCATGTCTGAGTGTATTAATTCTTGCTTACATAAGGAAATACGGAAAAAACAAACTGTAAACAAGGAATCATGTGGAATCAGATTATGCATGAGTAACGGCGCACTTTCTCATCTGAGATGTGGGGAGAAATCTAGTTTTACTGCCAGGACCTTTAAAAAATGTTTTTCTTTTTCAAAGGAAATTACTCAGAATGTAATAAAAACATGTTTTCTGCTCTAAAAGGATTAATTTACCTTTTGTGTCATGAGGAAATAAATGCAATCAATACCCCGATTCTCCTCTTCTGTAGGGAAGGACAATTTCCAAGTCAGAATCCCAGGGATGGTCATTTAGCTTTGATTTCCTGACACTGAGATGCTGCTTCTCTTACGAGTTCCCTGATAGGCTCTGCCCAGAGCCTCAGAGGACGTTGGGGAGTTGGGGGTGGCATCTTTGCTTCCTTCCCCCTCTCTGGACTCCCTTCCTTTTCATGCACCCCCTTCTTTCCTGGGACCCCATCCTCCCTCAGTAGCACCCAGAGACGGAGAAGCACAGGGGGCTCACCGTGGGGAGAGGGCAAGCTAACCGTTGTAGGCTTCAGGGGCGGGACCCGCTCCATCTCTAACTCCTACCTGGGACCTGGGCCTTGTTGCTTAACCTCACCATCCGTTCAGTTTCCCCATTTGCAAAAGCGACAGAAAAAACAGTATCTTTCTGATGGGGCAATTCTAGGAATGAACACATGAGAAGTGCACAGTATCTTATGGCCCTTGTTTTACTGAAGCCGTTGCCTCCTGGCTCCCCTCTGTCGTACCCGGATACAGGCATTCTGTTCAGAAGCAACCCTCTCTTCTAATTTCTGTCCTCATCAGCTGCCTGAAGAATATTGGGAAGGGTTGTTCTCATTACTACTCTTTTCCTTGGTTTTATCTTTATTGAATCCCAGGCCCAAGAGTTGGAAAGATCCTCTCAATACATCTATCCATCCATCCATCCATCCATCCATCCATCCATCTTTCCTCCAACCATCCATCCATCCACCCATCCATCCAACAAAAATATACATCCAGTACATGTCAAGAACAGGCATGTGAACAAAACATACAGCCCTGGCTTTCATGGCGCGTGATCTCAAGAGCAGGCAGTGAGCAACCCATGACAAGCAGGGTGACCCGCACACCTCAGTCTGACCAAGATTTGCACTAAAGTCCCAATTCCTGGGACTACATCCTTGGTCCTGGCAAACCCGGGTGTCTGGTCACCCTCATTACAAGTGTGATGAAAGGAAAAGCTACCATGAGTGCTTCCCGCTGGGACCTGACCCCGTCTCAGGTGTCAGAGCTGGCTCACCAGGGGAAGCACCATTCAGTGGAGACGAGACCGATTAGTAGACAAAGGACGCCGTGTGGAAGGGAAGGCAGGTCAAGTGCACAAGCAGGGACACGGTTCATACAAAGGCCTGGGCGCTCGAGGAACTAGAAGAAACAGTTGTGCTTTGTCAGAGGGGCACTGCGAAGCTTTGGAGCGGTTGAAATAAGGGCATTGCAACCTATGATTTACTTGGGAAGACAGTACTCTGGCTGTGCTCGGCGGAGAGCCAACTGGAAGCGGGTGCTCAAAGGGAACGTTGATGGTGGCTTGGGCGTGGATCAAGAGCGCTTCTGGGAACAGAGGTGGAAGGGACTGGCCTGGGCAGATTGGAAAGGCTAATGCCCAGCTACTGAGAAGACAGTGCCTTCCTCTGCAGGGGGTAGCCCGTGGCCCTGCTCTGCCGCGCCACCTGAGCGGCTGCCCACTCATTTCACTGAACACAGATTTATTGAGCCACTGCTGCGGGTCAGGCACCAGGAGCACATCAACGAAGACAGACAGATAGGACAAACCATTCATTGCCTCTTTCATTAAAGCATGTTACATAGGACAAATTTTTTAACGCAGGAATCCTAGGAGCTCCAGCTTTCAGCAGTTTCTCGAAATGTCTCATGACTCACCAAAGCCCATAAATATGGTGAGGCATGGCCAACTGAGTTCAAATCCCACCTGTCCTCCTTCATGGCAACGCGACTGTGGGCAACTTCTCGGTCTTCCTGTGCCTCCATTTCCTCGTGGGAATCGTAGTAACGCCTCTTGGGATCGCAGTGAGGATTCAGTGGGACGCTGCACGTGAAGCATTTAGAATCTGCTTGGCCACGCAGTCAGGACTACAGAAGTGCCCGTACAGTGCAGATTTGTACCGAGGTGTAATGCATGTGCACAGGACCGCCCCCATTGAAGCTGTGCGGCTGGATGAGAGCGGGTGGCTGGATGCACACAAGTGGGACAGCTTTGTCACATCAAGAGCCCGCGTGAAGTTCACCTTTCGTGCAGTCCTGTTTTCTTCGCAGCATTGCCTTCGGAGCGGGGCTGGGCCCCTAACCCGTACTCCATAAACGTCAGCTGGTTTCACCGTTAAAATTAGCTCTGAAAAATCGCTCACCGAGGAGTTACCCAGAGGTTCCGAGCAAAAAAACAAAAACAAACCCCTCCCATTTGGGGGAGAAAAAACAGCTGGAAGTATTAGTGTGGTCCAGCCGGGCCGCAAGGGTGAGTGGCGCCCCTTGTCTGATCTGCCTCCTATTTGGGACCAGGGGCCTCTGAACTTGACAGCTTCCTAAATTCAGATGTGCACACGGAAGGAGACCACCAGAATCCATAGCAGGAGCCTGCTCGTTGGTCGGCCAAGGGCCCCGGAAGCAGCCCACGGGCAGCCCACGCCGAGGTGCTCCCTCAGGAGAGAAGCGGCCTTTCTCCTGCAGCTTTGATGGAGCTACCAGACCCCTGCCTCCCACCTGCAAACCCAAGTTTCATGTTTTAAAAAAGTCTTGCCAAAAAAGCCACAGTGTCGTGTCCCAGGAAAACAAACACTAGAAATATTTTTGTCCAGGCAGGAGCCCTGCAGTGGCCGGCTGCTCTTCAGATAAGATAGTGGCTCACCTTTCATAAATGTCAGGCTTGAAATAAAAAAGACAGGATGATGAGGTCTCGTTCCCACAGAAGCAGGAGAGCGCCTACTAATTAACCCCCAGATCACCAACGAACGCGCAGTTTAGATGCTTTCGCTGCGATTGTCAGATGTACCAATTGCTTGGGCTCCAATGATCTGATTTTCTCACCCTCCTCTGCTATTTTTAAAATATTTTAAATGGCCCCGATGATTCAACATCTGCTCATTCACTCAGCACACATTTGCATAACACCCACTGTGAGCAAGGCACAGGCTCGGGCCGTGGGGGGTCTGAGGGGGGTGTACTTTGTGAAGAGCTGAGGCCCTCGCTCCCAACAGGTGGGATTTGAATTTTGGCCTCATCGCCTGGCACCATAGACTTAAATACTGCAAACCTCAGCCGACTCAGGTACCCCGGTAAAAGACGTGGCATCACTGCGCGCTATACACTGTTGTTGGGACTAAATGAGATAACATGAGGGAAGGTCTAGCAGGCAGCGATGGGGCTTCTTATAAAGACGCAGCAGGTCAAGGAGGAACAGAAGAAAAAGGATGAGAAGGAAGCGGGGAGGAAGAGGAGACGGTGGAGGCGCCCTGCAGGAGGGGAAACACACAAGGGTGGAGACAGAGGTGGAGGAAAAGGGGAGCGCTCTGTGCCCCGGTGACCTCCAGGTGTGGTGAGCAAGACCGACATTTGTGCAAATAATGAGGCAAGGTGGTGACAAGTGAGAGACCAGCCTAAGGCATCTGAAAGGAGGCCGCTTAATCTTACACTAGAGCTGGCTGGCAGGGCTTGGTGGGGGAGGAGGACCAGGTGATGGCTTTGAGTGTCCTTGACAGGTGAGTGGGCTGAATAGGCAGCAATGGGGAGGGGAGGCACTTACACAGGGAGCGGAAGGCCCAGGCTGTGCTTCCGGCCTGGGGAGGAGCCACAGCTGCCTGGGCAGGTGGGCTGTCGTGGACGCTGGGAAGATACGGCCCCCTGGGCTATAGGGCCCTCGAGTGCTTTGCTCTGAAGGCGGTTGGAAGTTCTGCATGAGAAGCGGGTTCCAGAGATGGGAATCCAAAGGGAGAGAAATAGTTCCAAATCATTTCACGGAACAACACCAGGAAGGAAGGATGTTCTGCGAAGGGGGTTCCTTTACTACGGACACAGCGATGCTCTCTAAGCTCCATCGTGCATTGTCTTCCTTCCAAAAGCAGTGCTTTGTGAATTGCCGAGGTCAACTCCAACAACCCTGTAGCTGATTGAATGGTGGCCACCCAAATGATACGTCACACCCTTATTCCAGGAATTCGTGGCTGTGACCTTATTTGGGTGAAAAGGGCCTTTGCAGATGTAATTAAATTAAGAATCCTGAGATTAGAGCATCCTGGATGAAGCAGATGGGGCCTCCCATCCTACGAGGTGTCCTTGTAAGAGACACAAGAGGAGAAACCAATGAGGAAGAGGGGACCATGTGCAGATGGACCGATGCGGCCACAAGCCAAGGGTGCCCAGAGGCACCAGAAGCTGGAAGAGGCAGGAAGGACTATCCCAAGAGCCTTCCAAGGGAGTGCAGCCCTGCCCACCCCTTGATTTCAGACTTCTGGTCTCCATGTCAGTCAGGTTACGCATTTCTATTGCTGTAAACCACCACGTCGGTAATGATTTGTTATGGCTGCTCTAGCAAACTTTAAATTACAGTATATATGTAACTATAGGGATTCCAACTCCTCTGTGATCAACAAGAAAAGCAAGGTCCTGCTGTCACATAAGGTCATGCGTGATAAATCCAGGGGCACTTGGACCAGGGTCTTCTCCGTACGTGGGTGTCCGGCATGCAGCCCACGAACCACGAGAGAGTGAGAAGGCTGGTGAGGAGCCATGCGAGCCATGTCTGGAAGTGGCTTGTAGAAAACAAAATCTTAGAAAAGTAGAGCTTGAACCAAGAGGTGAAGGATGGGCAGGCCTTAGCAAGGGGTGGAAGGCCATTAGGAAGGTGAGTTAGTACAAGCCAGGGTAGACGTGTGACCTGTGTAGCCAGGACCATGGAGCAATGGCAGGAGGCATGACCAGAAGAGACCTCGATTCCAGGGTAAGAAACTTGCTCCTGGCTTGTGTAGAACCTGTTCACCAAAGCTGGTTCGGTGGAGTAGGAGCGAACAGGATTCACCCATTTCACACTAACCCAGGTGCGAACCGCTGGCCGTGCACGGGAGCTCCAGGAAACCGATCGACTGAGCCAAGCTGGGTTCCCCAGACCTGCTGCACCAATGGACACCGCCACCTCGGTGGACTCTCAGGACGAGGGCAATCGGGGCAGGTATTTCTGGAGACCGTGTTGGGGCTTCCAGGCGTCCAGCTTGGTGACCACCTTTGATGGACCCCGATTCCCCTCCAGCTCAGAGCCTCCTTCCTCCCCCCAGGCAGCGCTCAGTCCCACCGGCTCCCGAAGCACCTTCCTCAGAAACATTTTGTTCCAAGGATTTTTTTTTTTTCAGCTTGCCATAAAAACACGGAATTATTTTTTTTAATTTGAAATTCATTTTCACTCGTCTTTTATAGATCTGTCATTTATACAATGGCTCGAAAACTTTCTAAAATCAGATATAATTTATGAGCCCCTTCTTTTCAGCATAATGTCATTTTGTACATTAAAATAATAATGGCTGGGGGAGCGGATATGTCTCCCCCGGGGGGTGTCGGGGATGGGGGATGGTGGGTGGGGGGCCGTTCTGCTTCCTCTGAAACAAGCCCCACTGTGCCTGTGAGCAGCCCCCACCCGGGGCTTTCATGAAAGGAAGAAAATAGCAAAAAAATGTATTTTCTACATCCGTGTAGTGGGAATAACACTGGAAAGCAATTTACGCCCCTTGCAAGGAGATGAGACCTTGATCAATAGCTACGATGACCGTTCTCACGTAAAGATGACCAAGGGTGATTTTTTTCTTTAAAAAAAGAAAAATGTCCCCTGACCTAGTTGTGGGCAGTGGGGCCTAGCAGGGGCTCCTGAGACGTGCCCTGTGGAGCTTTTCAAAAATACAGAGTCCCAGGCCTCTTCCCCTCCTTCCACTTTAATGGAGGTGGCGGGGGGGGGGGGGGCGTCCAGAGACAGGTTAGCGTGTGCGTGCGTGTGTGCGTGTTTCAGACGAACCTAACAGGCGCCCCGGGCTGTGGACATGGGAATCGTAGCCCTCAGAAGACGGGCTGAGATCCCAGTCAGTGTGGTTGGTACGTTGCACAATCTTGGGTCAATGATAAAGCTCATGCTTACGTACTCCTTACTATGGCCTCGCTGCTGTTCCAAACTCTTTCCACATATCGGTTCTTCCTAACAGTCCGGGAGGCAGGCATTGTTATTATCATCCCTTTTCCTCAGATGAAGCAACCAAGACTCAGAGAGGTTAAGTAACTTGCCAGAAGGCACAGAGCCAGTAAGTACCTAAGGTGGGATTTGAACCCAGGCAGTCTGACCTGGGGACCCATGGGCTCCCGGCTGTGCCCGCTGACTTCCTCAAGAGCCCATCTGTCTAAGCAGTCTAAAGATTAATTAGCTCGCTCACCTATAAAGTGAGGTAAACTGAGCCGGGTGAGTTTAGAGTTCCATGGTCACAGGGTCACCCTTTTAAAGGGGACGAAAGTGAGCCCCAGAGATAGGGTCCTCGTGTTGCCATCCGCCAGCCCCGGAGGCCGGCAGAGCCAGGTCTCTGGTCCAGGTCACAGCTCTGAGCCCCGGTACAGAATCTGTCCCCGACCTCACAGTAGAACAAGCCAGAGGAGGAATTTGCCTCCAAAACATCCACAGGCAACTAAAGAACTTCATGAAAAGACCTCAAGTCCAGGGTTGAGATCTTACCCCTGCGCGCCTCCCTGCGCTTTCTGGGAGGCGGACTAAAGGGATCTTCAACATAACCGGACCTCAGCTGAGAGCTGAGCACCCCTTGCTCAGGGAACCCTGATCCGCATGCTGTGAGGGAGAGAAGAGAAGAAAAAAGTGTGGTCTCCTCTTTATTGGGAGAAAAAATAAAAAGCTCTAAAATGTTAAGCACAAGAGAGAAGAAAGCTCTCTCTGCATCTGGCCTCCAGGATCACGGGCACGGGCGCTTGCCGCCTAGTTCTCTGCCTCCCTCTTCCCAGCTCCTTTCCAGTGGGGGAAAGAGGAATGTGGGACCTTTGAAGGGTGATGTTCATTGCAGGGTGTGGTCTCCGTGTGCAAAGGGCATTGGACCCTGGCCCGCCTTTCCTTCCGTTCACTCCCTGCAGTGGGCAGGGGACAACCTTCCCGCTCCATCCCTCCACGTGCACGTTGGGGCGTCCAGCTCAGTTTGCAGGTCCCCTCAGCGAGCTGTGGTCCGGGAGACAGTCAGAGGTGCTGATGGTCCCCTGAGGCCAGGGCTCCCAGGTCAGCGGGAGAGCCCCCCAGGACCTCCACAGCCTGCATGCCCGCACCCTTACCTGGATTTCCGGAAACTTGCTCTTCGAGGGCAGCCGCCCAGCCACCTGCTGTACCCCTACCCCCGCGTGAGTCACCACGATGACTCATGTACCCCAAGAGAGGCAGCCTGACCCTAAACGTCCCCTGGGACGGCATCAACACAAACATGGAAACAGAACTATTGCCTCACGCTTTGCCCTGGAAGAAGTCGCTTAGCACTTATTCAGATCAATGGTTACTAACTTCCAACAGGCTCAGAGGTTTGGTCGTGGATAGACAAATAAAAGGGGGAAACGTTCGTTTGGTTTTCCTAAGAAGGACTGATAAGAAGGAGGTAGAGGTGAAGGGAAGAAAGAGGAAGAGGAGGAGGAGGAGGGAAACGCAGAATAAAGAAAAACATCATTCTTGGCCATCCACCACCCCTTAAAAACAACATTTTTATGAGCTAAATGCAAATGAATAAAAATGAATAAAAACATGTGGATTAAATTCCCCTGAAAACACTCATGGGCCTAAAGTTTTAAGGGGAAAATGGGCCCGGGGCCAAATGTACTGCGGTTTTGGCCGAGCCCAGGGGAAGGTTCTCTGGCTCGTGCGATTCATGCACCTGCTTGGCCACCACCCTGCCCGCCTCCCGTCCACCTTGCGCTCCTGGGAGGGCCGCACCCAGCTTGGGAGCCGGGGGCCAGCGCCTCGCTGCCAGCCAGGCCAGAGTGGTGAGCGATCACGGCGCGGCTCGAGCGCAGGCAGGTGCAGACTCGGCCAGCACGGGCTCTCGGCTCTCCAGGGTGGCTGAAACTTTGAAACCCAACACTTGCTGTCTCCCCTGAGTTTAAAAAAGATGGACACTGAGCAAAGAAGTCATGAAGCCCAAGCTCAGGAGCAGACTGACTCCCTGGAGATAGTAGGAGACGGGAATCCGGGGACCTGGGGAGCCACTGGTCTCTAAAAGGCAGGAGGCCTTTTACTCACTCGCCAATTTCACTCACACTTGGCTCCACCTCCCTCCAGAATGACCCGCTCCCAGCACCAGCCCTCGGATCTCAGGGATGCTGAGTGGGGTTTTCTTTCAAGCAATAAAGCCTCGGCTCAGACCTGGGTCTAGTTAACAAAGCTCTTCTGGGATCGGGAAGCAAAAAGCCAGGCTCGCACCAAAGCCCAGCAGCTGAGAGATCAAGAAGAGTCTTCTGTAGACTGTCCCACACCTGGGATTGAACTCTCACATCAATAAGAAAGGAAAGACTCAGGCCCAGGCCTGTGGGATAGCTATGCCTCGTGGTGTGTGTGCTTGTGTTTCTCCTAAATAAGTTCGCCCCAAAGAAAAAGCCTGCTAGTGTGGGTGGGCACGCAAGGGGCCACGAGTCAGCCTCTGTCTGCGCTGATGGATGCCTCGTCTGAGCCTTCCCAAGTGATTGGCACCTGGTACCCGATGGGTAACCAGCTGGAAAATCCTTTTAATCGGTCTAGTTAGGGATGGCAGAGGCGCTCTCCTGAAGGGATGGACCAAAATGTTCATTGTTGCGGAAGTGCGTGGGGGCAAGGGAAGGAGGAGAGACGGTAGGGAGACCCCTTCATTCTGTGCACACAGTCCCTCCGGGAACAGCCTCATGGCTTACAAAGCCCAGAGGGGGTGACTTTAGGATCCATGTCTCCTGACTCTCCCTCCAGGGCTTTTTATTCCTGAACCCTGACTTCCTTTACCGAACGAGCCCTGTCAGCCCTTGCATTCCAACCGCCCACTCAGGCAACCCCAGGCGGTGGGGAGAGGCCGGGTCCCGCACAGACCCAGTGGTATCGCATCTGAGAGCTTGAGGAGAGACCCCCAATCCTTCCACTGACATCAGAGGGCTACGTGGTACCTGGCTCCGGCTTCCTGAGGCCTCACCTGATTCTCATCGCCCCTGGCAGCGGCAGCCCCTGTCCCCAGTCAGCCAAGAGTGACTCCTTTGTCCCCAAGTGCCTTATGGGATTGTTTGTTTGTTTCAGGAATGAAGCCCTTGTGTACAATGCAGCCCATCTGAACCTCCGGCCGCTTATGGCAAGAGACAAGTCCCCTCCTCTGGCCAAGGAGCAGAGAAAGCCACCACGAATCAGCAGGGACACTCTCGCTGGGGCGGACCCAAGGCGCCTTTCCTCGCAGCAGAAGGCGGGGTGAAGAGTGAGAAGAATGGATGGAGACACGTCCCAGCCAGACACCAGCGAACTGTCGGAACCGTGGGCTCCTGGCAGGCGCTAAGATCTCCTGCTTCGACAAATAAGGGAAGTCCCTCTCAGTCATTGCTGCTTTGGGGTTTGACTCTCTGCTGTGTCCTAGCCCAGCTGACTGTTCATGGGTTCATACAGTTTTAAGGCTGGGTTCACGTCTTCCACAGCACCAGGGAGAAAACATGTCACACAGACACGTTCAGAGGAGTTCAAGAAGCGACCCAAGGTGGCAACGCCATAGGAAGACGCTAAAGTCACCTCTTCCCACAAGCAAACTAAAAAAACCACAGGTGCACAAGTAGCAATTACTCCTGGAGACAACCAAACGCTGAATGACCAGCCCCTGACAACAAACCAGAGGAAGGGATGAAGCCGGGAGCCCTGGAGAGTGGCGGGGAGGCTCCGAGCCCTGGGAGCTGGTGGCACCAAGCAGAAACAACCGGCAGAACCACACTTACCTGGCCTCCCTCCCAGAGCTGCTCAGGGCGGCAGACTGTTTCCCCAGGTACCTGCTCCTGCCCCCGGCAAGGGAAGTGCCTGCTGTGGGGGAGGCAGCCGCCGGAAGTGTCCGCCCAGCTCCAGGTGGCTGCGCAGACTGCACGGCACAAGGAGCCTGCAGAGAGGGCGTTTGTGCCCGGGACGCTTTCCACAGAGAGCCCCCCTCGCAGGGAAGGCCGGGGCCGCGGGAACCCTCCGGCTCAGGGGGCCTGTGAGCGCCAGGGTGTGCGCCCCTACAACCTCCTGAGCGGGGGCTCCGGCCCGCCTGCGGGGTGCCTGCCCTGCGTTCTGGGGCACGGCACCTGAGGCCCATTTCGGACCGAGCGGAAGGGCACGCGGCATCGCGGGGCCTGACCGCCCGCACCTGCCCGCCCCACCCGCAGCTGCTCCCGCCCCGCGCCCAGAGCCCAGGCGCTGGCGGCCCGCTCGCTCCTGCTCCCCTGCCGACCCGGGGCACACGGTCCGTACGGAGGCCGCTGTGTGCGAGGCCCCGTTTCCAAGACTGGACATCGGGGCAGCTATTTTGTCTAAGTCACATCAGCAAACATAGAAAGTCAAACAAATGAAAAGACAGAAGAATATCTCTCAAATGAAGGAACGAGAAAAAATCCTCAGAAAAACCCTAAGGAAACAGAAATAAGAAAGTTTCCTGATAAAGAATTCAAAGAACCTGTCATAAGGGTGCTCACCGAGCTTGAGAGTGAGAGAGAAGAACTTGGGAGAATGTCAACAAAGAGACAGTATGAGCAAGAACCACTCAGACCTGACAGAACACAACAGGTGAGATGCCAAACACATGAGAAAGAATCAAAGGCAGATTAGCTCACACAGAAAAAATGGATTAAGGACCTGGAAGACGGACTGGTGGAAACCAACCAATCAGAACAGCAGAAAGGAAAAAGGATTGAACAAACCAAGGATGCTTTAAGGGACCCCCTGGGATACCATCAAGGGCTCCAACACTTGCATCATAAGGCTCCTAAAGGGATCCCGCTTTAAAGAAATAACGACTGAAAACTTGCCTAACCTGGGAAACTACAGAGACAGGCAGGACCAGGAATCACAGAGCGCTCCAGACAAGGTGAACCCAAAGAGAACCACACCAAGACGCAGAGCAATTAAAACAGAATTGTTCAAGACCTGTGTAAATTGAAGCAGGCCGACACCACTTTCCACTCCTCCGAGAAGCTGAGTCCACAGGGGTACCAAGCATGCTATCCAGCAAAAAAAAAAAAAAAAAAAAAAAAAAGGAAAGAAAAGAAAAGAAAAAGGCCCACCGATCTTTTCACTTGCACTCAGACCAAACTCGAGGAGGGCCCTGCAGTAGCAGAGCAATGAATCTCCTTTCAATAACCCAACGGAGCTAGTGGAAGCGGTCGGAGCAGGAAATGTGAAAACCGCATTGGACGCCAGGCCCTGCCCGGCACTGGGCAAGTCCCTGCCTCCCAGGGCCCTGGCTTCTCCATCTGTAAAGGAAACCTGGGCACTTGGCTCGTCCGTTTCCAATTGCTCCCTGGGGTCGTAGGGCGGCTGGAAGGAACTGGAGCCCGTGGGTCCCAGGCCCCGCCCCGGGGGCGGACAACCCAGCTCAGGGCTTGTCTGTGTCACGTGCTGAGCTTCTGCCCAGGACGCCCATTAAAGAGCTTCATTGCTCAAAATATTGTAGAAAGTAAAATAAAACTGGAAACCACGGAACTTGGTGGCTTCCATAGTAAATGCTCTAAAAACAAAACAAAAACAAAAACAAAAAAAACAAAAGAAAACCCTAAAAACCATTGGAAAGTGAAAAGTAAGGGTCTTTAGATCTTTGCACAGACACCACACACAGGAAAGCCCCTCAGCAGCACGGGATTCTGGGACCAGAGGGGCAGACCACTCAGCCGTTTCACAGAGCGCAAGGCCACGTCAGTTAGGGGATGTTTATGTCCTACCTCGTTCATCTTCACCCCCAGATACTGGATGGATATGCAGTCACGTAAAAATATCAGCCCTATAATATACAAACCTGTAATTTGCTTAAATATTCATTAATCCATATTGTATATTTAAGAAAAAGGTAAGCTCGCTTGGGGATCTTGTTATAAAAGCAGATTCTCTGTCTTGTCCCCGAAGAT
Organism: Pteronotus mesoamericanus; assembly: GCF_021234165.1. Lineage (NCBI taxonomy): Eukaryota > Metazoa > Chordata > Mammalia > Chiroptera > Mormoopidae > Pteronotus > Pteronotus mesoamericanus. The sequence continues at coordinate 4,304,364 of NW_026555086.1, read as the reverse complement.
TCTGTTTCGGAATCGAGGGTTGGGGACTTGGAACCTGCCATTTAAGGAACCTCCCGTCTGTATAGAAACACTCCAGAAACACCACCTGAGTCAGGTTGGGGCCCCCAGAGAAAGGCCGTGGGATCCGATTTGGGTATCAGTGATTGATAAGGAATCGCTCCCAGTAGAAACGGGGACAGGGCGGGAAATAGCACACACGAGCGTACTTCCTGGGTAAAGCCCACCTTCGGTCTGACGCTGCAGAGAGAGGCCTAAGAGCCTTCCTACAGGAGTCACGGGGTCTGGGCTCTCACGCTCTTGCGCCACTGGGTCCCTGGCCACGGGCGGACCCACAGGGCATGCAAATGCCCAGGTCTCACCAGCTCTCTGCATTGCGGGGTGAAACAGCTTTGCAGCCTGAGGGTGGCTGTCACAAGACAGCGCGGGGCGCAGGAGGCCCAGAGAGGCACAGGGCACGCAGCAGCCTGTCAGGTAGGTCTGGCTCAGGCGGCCAAGGCTACCGACACGCTTGGCCCGAGATGCTCCGCTGCTGGGAAACCGGGGCCGACCAACGCGAGACAGGCCCGAGGAGATTTACGACGCGCGTGGATGAACGCCTGAGGAACACCCAAGAGGAAAACGCTTCTGAACTCATGCTTCAGTAACCTCCCAGAAAGTCAAAGGTCATCACATAGGGCACCGTGATTCCAAAAGAATATTTTCTATCTCATTGGCATTAAATTTCTTTCTGACACGCTTATGGGGGGTGCTGGGGAGCAGCTTCATGGGATAAATTTCTCCTTCACGGCCACTTTCCACATGAAGTGTTCAGCTGTTAACTTAGCCCGCTCCATCCCTCTCGAACCTTCTCCTTCAAGGTTCTTTTACATTCCTTCCTTCCTTCCTTCCTTCCTTCCTTCCTTCCTTCCTTCCTTCCTTCCTTCCTTCCCTCCTTCCATCCTTCCTATGAACTAAAAAAGAAATGTGTTTATTGAGGGCAAGAGGATGCAAGCAATATAAAAATCAAAAGCTTATCTTGCTTTAATTTGCTTTTCATTCTCTTGTCAAACAGGGGTGGGATTTTATTTGTACATTTTCTAAGGGACCCAGTCTGCTCATGAAATCCTTACACAGGGGAAGCTGTGGGGCAGAGATTTCTTAAGAGACCCATTGGGAGAAGTCTTTATCAGGGGCGAAGTAGCTGCTCAGCTACCTACGCCTTTCCCTTCTGCTTCACGTGTACTACAAAACAGTCATTGCATGCAATGGGGAGCCCCGCAATTAGCGAGAAGAAGCTGTGGAGGCCCCCTTGGCTATCTCGGCATTGGTCTAGCTCTTTCATTATTTTGTCTACGGCCAGGGTCTTTTTGATTTTCCCAAAATCCAGGGAACTCCTTTTCCATGAGTACTCTCAGGTCCTCCTTTGTTAAGTAGCCTTTATCCCCAGCAAATGTGTGAAATGGGGACATCATGGTTTCCATGGTCTGTTCCCTTAGAGACGGCATTTTGGTCAGGTCTTAGCCCAAGGCACGGCAGGATTGCTAGGCAGGCTGGGACATGAGGCCAGTGAGCAGAGCTCTGCAGACTGTATTTCTACATTTCTGATGATTACACATATTCTTCTCGTCTCTGGCACTGGCCATGAATTCCTCGAGGGTGAAGACCATGCCTGAACACCAATACACTGCAGTACCCACAGTAAGGAACTTCACAAACTCTGAGCAGGTTCTACAGGCTTGCAGGTTGTCTAAACTATCCACAGTCCAAAGCTTTACTTTAATAGTGTAATGCAAGCAAACTTCTTGCCATCCATTCTATTCGATTCCTGGGGTTAATCAACCAAGAAATCCCTTAGGTAATTAATCCTAACTCCTTAGTAATTAATCAACCAACTATTTATTGAGCATCTAGTCGGTACCCATCTCGATGCTGGGAAGCTTACAAAGTGGTATAAAATATAGTTCAAGTACCCTGGGTTCTTAAACTGTTTGGGAAAACCAGTATTTTACACACATGAAGCAAGAAAAAGGACAATAGAACAATATAATGAAGTGTTCCATTACCAAAGCTACTACATTCAACGCAAATGGTAGAGAATGTGTCAAAAGGTCATGGTGACGTACAGACCTTAAGAGTAAAAGGAGTTAGAGTATGTCAGTTCTGATCAGTTGCCTAGAGGATTGTCTCAAAAAGCCTTGGCCCAAATCTGAGCTGTCAAGCAATGCCTGTCAGAGCAAGAAATGACAAGATGTTGCACAGATGTTATGCCTCTGCAAACCATGTTCGCTTCTCGGTCAGGAATGTTAGTAGAAGAGAGCTTTTGGAAGGCAGCAACCAAAAGCAAATCCAACGCCATTTTTTTTAAAGATTACATTTCCTAGGAACAAGCTGGCTCTTCCCAAAAGGCAACATTCACTTCTCTCATGGAGCCCAGTTCCCTGTTTCTTTTCCTTTCCAAACAAATTTGCTGAAATAGCTCTCCTCCTGGCAGGTACATATATCTCAATCTACCGTGGACAAAGAACTTGCAGAAAAACAGGAAAGGAGAGGGGAAATTGATCTGAGTTCAAGGTCAGCAGAGAAATGCAGGGAGAGGAGTCCCATCGTTCACCAGGAAGATGGTGAGACCGAAATGCTCTCTGCACGTCACTGTATAAAGAATGTATTAGGGGACGAAGCATGTCATCCCTAGGCCTGGCTGTCTTCCAGTTGGGCGGACCCTCGGAGGGCAATGTAAGAATGGCAAAGTGAAGGGAAAAAACACTGAATATGCCAAAAAAGAAGAGTTGGGTTCTAGTGCAAGTTCGAGCACTTTCTCGTGTGAAACCTTGTTCATTACTTAGTTCTGAGCTGCCTCACCTGAAAAGCAGCAGCAGTGTTTACATCTTTTTGAGGCCAACATCCTTTGCCCCTGTTTCTGGCGAGAGTGCCTAGAATATACTTCAGGTCACCGCCCTCCCTCGATGTCAAGCCTGTACCTGGAGGGAGATGGACCACCCCTACTTCCAGCACCAAGGAGAGGCCTGGTGAAGGGGTTAAACCCATTCTTTTGATGATTGATTAAAAACTGGGCACAAACAGAGGCGTGTTAGTAAATGTTTAACCACTGGCTCTGTGAATAACAAAAGTGTTGATTTGCAGCAATTGATAGTTTCTGTGGTAGGACTACTCCCACTGAGGCTGATTTTGAGCGACCCACAAGATGTCCCTGAACTTGGAACTGGGACGAAATTCGCACCACGGGAGCTGGCCCCAGCACACCATTGCCACAGTCCAGTGAGTGTAAAAGTCCTGCTGGGTAGGCAAGGGCACGAAGCCTTCCCCGCTTGGCTTGGTTTCACGAGGATGTAAAGCCTGGGCCTAGTAGGGCTATTTGCAGCAAAGAGTCTCCTTTGAGAAAGCATCTGGGCCGTGTCACCTGACTCTTGGATCATTTCACAACTAAAGCCGTTTCTACCTAGAGATTCACATATCTTGCCCGAGCCATTTTGAATCAGGTTTTATGTCACTTGAGAACAAATGAAAGCCAACGTTACACCCTGCCTGTCATACAGGTGGCCTTTTAGCAGCCTCCTTCTGACTCCTGGAGGAGTCTATGCACACACATGTGTCTATGTACAGGTATATACCACTCGTCCAAAGCCTCTTGGAATTTGCTGTCAGTTGAAGTTGGTGTCTCTTGTGAACAACAGGATCTTCACCAATACCAAAGGGCTTGGGCTTATGGTTTCCCAAATCCCGTTTTTCACATCTGAAGAGATTATCTGCCCCTTTGGGGGTGGTATCCATTACCTACTGCCACAATAATGCTGCGTAATTAAAGACCACAAAACCCCTGTGCCATACAACAGTAGACTTCTACTGAGCTCGCGAGTTCACAAGGCTGCATTGATCTGGATCGGGCTTGGCTGATCTTGGGTGGGCTCACTCACATGTCCGCTGGTGACGGGCATTTGCCCTGTCAAAGAAATGTCTCAGCTGAGATGCATGAGGTAAATCCAGTCTATTTCATGTATCTCTCCTCACCCATCATGAACACGTATTCATGTGGCCACAGGAGAAGGTACGAGGTAACAAGCCCAACTGCACAAGTGGTACTGCAGCCTCTGTGGGCATCACAGTTGCTAATACCCCACTGGCCAAAGCAAGTCAGGTGGCAGATTCCAGACTGAGAACGGGAGGGCATGACAAAGTCATGTGGCAAACGGCGGGGGTGGAGAGCTGGGACCCTAATGCAATCAACCTACCATGAAGATTATAACAACCTGTAATTAAAAAGGCAGGGAAAGGACCAGTAGATGTGGTCATGTGATCTACTAGACACCCTTCTAAAGCTCTCAGCAAGCCTGGCACACCGGTAGGAGGGGCTAGGTTATTTTTTAAAGGGAGCTGGCTGAGCAGCCAGCATTTCCCAAGGCTGGCCTGATCTGTTCAGAATAAAGACGTGGGCAGTAGGTCATGCTCGGATGCCTCCGACCATCTGCCAACAACAACAGAAAAAAAAATTAATTATGAATGGTGTCTTCCCATGCTAATCATTTATTGTAAAGGATTTCTCCAGCTTGTTTATAATAGCTGTTGCCTGAGGGTGCACGCTGTATAAATTGTCTGATTACAGGATACAGAGCGCTTCTTAATAGGCCTCAGCTGATTAGGAGAAGGGACAGAAATTAAAGAGGCCATTTCCCTTTAGGTATGCAAATACCTCCCCGAACAAAAGACAAAGATATGATAGACCATGATGAAACACACCCTCTTTTCTTTTTACCTTAAATTATGTACCAGGAGAGGAGCAAGCTTCATTGCATGTGTCAGTGGAGATGTGAATGGTCTAGTAATTGAAACAATACCAGTGCTAGGAAAGCACGTTGGGCGCCGAACCGAGTGGGCTCCCGGGCAGCCCCGCAGTAAGTGATGGTGTGTGCTTGGCTCTGTGGGTAAGGGGTCACCGCTGACTTCAGGATAATTTGACTCTGCCTCGTTGAGCTAAATTTGTTTGTATCACATTGGTCTTCTCATTTCTGAAGCCAGAATTTACATGTCAACATCTGGCAGGGCGGGCCATTGGAAAGGCAGACCAAGTGTGCTTGAAAAACGGTAAAAAACACAGAAGTACACAGAGTCATTTCTTCTTTTAGGGCACACACAGATTCTCTCTCACACACACACACACACACACACACAGAGCTCACGGACACAGACACACGCATGGTGCAGAACCTTCTGTACCTATGACTCTGTTTCCTCTTAAAATGCTTCTTGGTGCTTTGAAAGGAGTTCACTGTTGTGGGGAGCGGGGACCTCACAGGCCTCTCCTCTCGACAAGTTTGTGGGACATAAAAACAGTACAGAGGCTGCTGGGGAGTCAACCTGGGGACAGAGCAATCAGAGGCTCACTCTGGGGTTCCAGGACCGTGGTTCTAGTTCTGACTTCATCTTGGACTGGGAGTCCAAGGACCAGTTCCTTCTCCCAAGCTGCTCTGTCCTCAGGCTAAACTAGAGAGGTTGGACTAGCTGATTCAAGTGTGCCAACTACACGTTGCAAAGAGCAGTGGAGCCAGCCACTGCATCTAAATAAGAACTTCTTTCGATCATTTCTGAATCTTAAAAAGAATTCTTTCGCATGTGGCCTGCTAGAATTCCTGAGAGAGTCCGGTGGCCTGCAGAGCCCATAATATAGAATATTTGCAACTGGGGTTACTCAGAAAGCTGAAGACAATCACTATATCTGCAAGGCAGCTTCCCAGCTCTGAGTTCAAGGTAAACCCTCAAGCAATGCCTAGGTAGATGGATACATGTGCAATAAAACAAGTATTGTAACATGCTAATGATAGAATCTAGGTGGTGGGGATACGGTGTTTATTACAAAATTCTTCCAACTTTGCTACATGCCTTGGAAATATTCGTCACCAAATATTGGGAAAACTTAAACCTCAACATCAGCCGTTTAAGGGCTCAAATCCTTGCTAAACAGAATGAGAAATTCTGGGCTGCAGGCCTTCTTTCTCAGGCTGCGCCATGCCGTCCCGGTTGCTACATTGTCACTTTGAAGGGTGGTTCAACTACACAGCGATTTTCTGGGGCTATCCCGAAATGCCGAAGGTTGACAAGTAGGTGAGAGATGTTCCAGAGACACGTCCAAATGCTAAGTGCAAAGAGAAAGGCATTCCAGGGACAAGATACTTGCCCATGGGTGACCTCATCTGACCCTATGAGAGAGGCAGAAGGGGCAAAAGCATGACCGTGCTCTAGGCAAGAAGAGGGAAGCCCCGGAAGAGAAGTGCCCTCCCCAGCTGGGGTCAGGCAAGAACACGGAAGAGTCAGGATTTGAACGGGGGTCACTGAATTCAAACACTTGCATTTTTAGTCTGATCATAATAGCTCATGCTTTATTGAGTTTCAACATGTACCAAGCCCTGTTGTAAATGAGCTTCATGAACTAACTGGTATTCCTCCTCCTAGTAACACCGTGAAGCAGGAACTACATTTATTATGATCATTTGAGGGGAGAAAAGAGAGGCTCAGAGAAGTTAATGAGCTTGCCCAAGGTCACTCAGCTAGAAAGGTAAAGCTAGGAGGTTAACCTCCTCGCGAACCCCAAGATCTCAGCCCTAAGAGAAGGTATGCACACGTACACACCCTGCTGGTTCTGTTTCTCAGGAGCAGCCTGACTATTCACTTCCCTGCTGGTGAACTGGGATCTCTTGGGATAAACTCGTGAAATACTTGCACTTGAATCCTGGTCTCCGCACCTACCTCCGCGGGAGCCTAAACGAGACCACACCCGGAGCATCTCACTGAGAAACGATGTGCGACCCTGGGTGGGAGGGGCCTTGCGTGCAAAACTGAAAAAGTAGTAAGTGAGCACTTCCTGTGCGCTTGTCCCGCGTCTCTCTGCCGAGCGCTCCGGGTAACTCGGTACAGGCACGGGCAGCGCTGCCAGCGCGGGTTACAGGTGAGAAGAGCGACGCAAGGAGGTTAACACTGGATTCGACTGAAAGATGGCTGGGCCCGGAGCTTGCACCCTGAACTGCTGTTCTCCAGTGCCCACCAGTAATTCCTCTAGCGAATAAGACTGGAACTGCCCTCCCACCCCGCAGAAGTCCGCGCTCGCGAGGAGTGGCCAGGTGTAACCGGCGGCGCTGCACGGCGCCTCCTGTCGGCTCTTCCTGCGATGGGCCGACCTATCAGCTGCTGGGGGCAAAAGGTCCTGTTTGTAAAGCGTGTCTTTGAAGAAGAAGAAAAAAAAAAAGAGTGGAAGGGAGAGAAGAGAGGGGTATGGGGGGACGGGGGAGGAGTTAGGCCGAAGGTACAAAAAAGGACTTTAGGAGTCTTCTTGGAAAGCAAACAGCTTTTGCAAAGCAGCATTTTGATGAGTTAAGTGCAAATGAATCAGGAATAATGAGAAACACATGGGCTAAATTTTCCTTAAAATATACGAGTTTAAAAATTAAGAGGAAAAAGTGCTTGGGGAAAATGTGTTTTAAGTTTCAGACAAACTAAAAACATTCGCAAAATGGGTCAGGCTATGTGTTGAGCCCACAAAATGACTGGGTTGATCCATCCGGGCAGATAGAGTGATAAAGAGACACAAACAGTGGAGGGGACACGTTGGACCGGCTGGGGACAGAGCTTTAAGACGGGGCTGATCTTGGTTCCCCGAAAGCTGTAAATTGGGGATTTAGAGCAATATTGCTTTTCTTTCATTTATTTTTCCAAGTAACATGAGGCGCTGCACTTTGAATGTAATACTAATGAATAAATAATACAGCCGGTTCAAAGCTGTTTGCCGAGAACACAGAATATACTTGGTGTTGTTTGAAAAGTCCTTCAAAATCTATATGAGCAACAGCGTCAAGAAACAAGGGAGAGGTACTGGGATTCCGGAAGCTGGCAGAACACATCCGCTGAAGGGACTCAAGCTGTTGCCAGCTTCTGGGTGGCAAAAATGACATGTGTCAACGAGGGAGGACCAGAGAGGCCAAAACTCCCTGCTGCCTGCAGAGCGGTCCAGCCAGGGACTCCGAGCAGGACTTCCCGCTGAGAACTCTGCCAGGAGCTCTGATACTCACGCGTCGGGGACATCACCTCCTATTCTCCATGTCGGTGGGAAGCTGGGACACTTTCCACTGGTTTCCAGTCACACGCTCAGAAAAAAAAAAAAAAGACCAAAGTTCCATTCTTTTGATTTGAGCCAGTATAGTTTTTAGGGAAGAGAAAAAAATGGAGCTTGTGGAAATACTTATTTTTAAAGAAGCAACACTCTTGTCCAGGACTACCTTCCAAGAGCTTTACAAGGCTGAGAACTGTCCGCGGTAACACCAGGTCTGAAGGAGCAAGTAGAACAGATGCAATAGCTCAGAAAGAGCAGGAACACTTGACCTTGAGGTTGGCTTTGCTCATCCAGAGGATGAACATAGATACCCACCTCTCTTTGCACAAAGAACTAAAGGCTCTTTAATGACTACCTGGAGCCTCATCCCCTCTCTCCTCCGCTCTGCCTAAGGGCGGCCTGCAGGGAGACCAGATGGCTTCACCCTATTGGTAGACACCACCCTACTTCCACAAAGGGCCAAAAGGGAAAGCCAAGCACTTGACCTAGGAATAGACGCCACCTTGGAGGAATGCAGAATACTTGGATTTCCAGTTGGGATGAAGGGCCAGCAATGGGTGCAGAGAACAAAGGGAGAGCAAGTTCCAAAAAAGACACCCCACGCCCCACACTGTGCAGCGTAGAGACATATTTTGGACTTGCTGGCTGCTGTTCTTTACCAAGACTAACTAACAAACTTACTGTTGTGGATGCAGAGCCTTGTGGGATTTAAAGAATATAGTCTTTGGGGCCCTGGTTGTCTCAGTCCTCTTCAATATCTAGAATTCCTTTAGGAAGTAAAACATGGCTGTAGTAGAAATAAAAATTCAGAGGAGGGGAAATGGCTTTGTCCTCACTTTCTCCCTGCTTAAGACATTCAAAGAAAACCAATGCAAACTTCATGATTTGGGGGAAAGAATGGGAGGAAAATCCTTCTGCAGAAAGGGAAAGAAAAATGGTCTTCTTGAGGCTCCTCTGAAAGAACCTCAGTTTTAGAGGCAACCAGCTCATTCTGTTTCTTGCGACAAGCCCATGCTGATGAACTCTCCTGAGCCTCAGTTTCCTTGTCAATAAAGCTTGGGCTGGTGGGCAGGATGTTGTAAAGACCAGAGTGACGGAGGTGACGTGTCTGGCCCATAGCAGATAAGCAGGATATGCACGCTGCTTGCAGCATCCTTGATAAATTCAAGGCAGAGAATGTGAAGGTGACAGAGAACGTGACCGTGACAGCTCCACAGAAGCAAGGTGTTTCGGTTCCTGTCTGTCTGCTGATGAGAACAGGTGGAGGGACCCTCTGAATGTTCTCCAAGTGTCAGCGGAGCAGCGTGAGCCTCCTGCACAGTGACAATTCTGTGGAGGTGGAGTGACAGTTCTGAAATGCCTTGATTGGCACCTTCAGCCATAAAAATAAAATGAAGTACCCTCTGTCTCGTTTGGGAATGCAGAAGCCCTCTTCTTGATCACGCACTTAAAACACACAAAAGGTTGGGCTTCACTGGGAAAGGAAATAATTCTCAAGATGCATTCCAGAGTCGCTCAGGAGAGCACCCCACTCCTTCCTTACTGGAGTGGCGTTGCCACGGCCGACCAGGGCATGAGGCATGTGGCGCTTCCTCCAGAAAAGCCACGTGGGAAGTCAGGGCCACTCATATCTAAGGATCCCATCAGCAGGCAAGCATGGACTATTTCAGGAGGATTACTCAGTGCATCTTCTATGGCTGCATCTCTTACCATACGTTCCATCGATCTTTAGAGATGTTAAGATTTAGTAAGTAGTTCTGTGGTCAAGTTCATTTGAGAAACACGCTGTTAAACACTGCAAAATGGGCTTCGTGTGTAGACGTCATTCGAGTTCACATGCAGACTCTCGGAAGAACCTGGGCACCTTGCAGAGGGGAGGCAGCTCGGAGCTCTTTCCAGAGTCCCTTGATCACAGACCCCTCCTGTGGGGGGCGGGGGGGTCAAGGGCCTCCAGATGTTCAGGCACTCGGAGGGGGCTGGTACAAGCCGCACCGATCCGCCGGCCATTGTTTTTCTCCTTCTCGGTTCTCACGAGGAAATTTTTCATTGCATTCTCTTCTGTGTTTGCTTTTTGTTTTTCACACCTCTGGCTCCCCAACTGGCCGCACATCTGGGTCATCGAGGCATTATTAAAACAACAACAGCAATTTAAACTCCAGGGCCCCATCCCAGATCTCCAGAGACAGCAGCCTGTGGGTCTGCACTTTCAAAGCCCCGCTCCCCCGGGCAGCTGGGGACAGCCAAGCCGGCACGGCTAACCAAGGCCTGACACGTGGGAGTCACTCCTCCGCCCTGCCTCCTGGAGACCACCTTCCACCTTCCTGTCTTCACAGACTTTACAGCCGGTGACATGAGTCTTATCTAAAAGGGAAACCAGCCTGTGATGGTGGCAACCCAAAGGGGACTTTGAAACCCTCAGTGAAAGACGTATTTTCTTTCCACTCTCTAGACGCAAGTCAGGGCGATCACTGATTTTCCCTAAAATCCATTAATTCTATATTTAGGAAACTAAAAGGAAAGGCAGGGAAAAAAACCCCAACCACAACCTCACACACGACGGAAAAGACTGCAGATTCCCAGTGGCTATATTGGCAAGAGGCAGAATGAGCGGTCTTCTGCGGGGAGTTACCATTCTCCTATTGGACTTTCCTATTGCCTTTTCTCCTATTGCCTTTTCTAAAGGGGGTGAGGTAGTTTACCTTGGACCCACATTCCTGCAGACAGAGCGGAGATCTGGTATCTTCATCACCAGGAGGGGCTGTGCAATCTGGATATGCCAAGCCTCATGGATGCCTGCGAGCCGTTTTAAAAGGTTTTGGTTAGCTCCGATTTTATTAGAATGAAAGCTTTTCACAAGTAAGAGGTTTTATGGGAGTTATTTTTAAAGTAATGTGTTTTTATTGGTTTCTGGTAAGATCAGTGGAATCACATGGCATTTTTAAAGAATTTTAAACCAAAAAAAGATGTTCAAACAACTCGCCTGAAACACAAAAGCCAAGAAAGTCAGAATAAGATATTTGAACGCAAGAGGGGTAATATTGAGATAGAAACAGTTCTGACAAAGCAGAAGAAAGTGGGCAGAGGAGAACTTCCAGCCGGGACACAGAGGAACCGAGTCCCGCATCTCTCACTCACGTGTTGAGGTGCAAGGGCTGGCATTGCCCTTTGACTCAGTTGCCCACGCAGATGTGAGATCGCTATGCGTCGTGCATGAGAATTCTCATTAGCAAAGGGAACATAGTCTTTGCCCCCTAGACCTCCAAGGAATAAGTCAATCGACACACAAAAAAACCCAACCGAGTGATGGGAATATCAGACGCAGAAATCACAAAGGATCCAAGCGAGAATTCTGCCTTTTCCTGAGCCACCTCTTCTTTGTCTCCTTCATCATTATTGCCTTTTTCTCTGACTTTAAAGTAAAACATGCTCAGTGCAAATGATTCAGACATGTCTAATGCAAGCTGTAAAAGATAACATCTTCCTTCAGGTGAGAAAATTGGGGTTGGGGGAAGGGAGGAGATGACTTGTCCATGGTTCACAGCACGTTGGTTGGTTACCCAGGGCCAGAAACCAGGTATTTCAATAGCTCTTCACCACGGTATAGTCCTGGTGTGCACTTACTAGGTACACACATGCCTGTGTTTGCGTTTGTTTTCCACCTCCCTGAAATGCACACACATGTGCACACGCTCTCCCTCCCCAACACACACAGTGGGATCCTAAGCATTTCGAAGTTAGGGCAAAATCCACGTCTTCCTAAGCCAGGACTGTAGACCAAGCATCTAGCGCTTACGTCCAGGAGGAGATCGCCTTCAATCTTGAAATGTCAACGGGTGCCACCCGGACTCTCTTTATCTATGAGACACAGTGTCATTTAGTTCCAGGACGCCACCCACCTTGGACACAAATGAGAAAGGAGAAGGTTGAGCCTCTGGTTGCCATCGCTTGGGGAATCTTAAATGGATAAAAGGTTAAGCTGGGTTACATCCACTGACTGCCTATTACTGAAAGTACACCGCCTCTACTTTTCTCATCGCTTTGGAGTAAGGGAGCTTTCCAGCAATTTCCCTTTTAACTGGATTGACTTACATGTGGTTATTCACGGTGCTCACTAAATATGTCTGGCTCTCGCCCCACTCCCCATGCACATTGTAGGTCTGCACTTTCTCACTTCCTGGGGCTGGGGGAAGCCACATGACAAGTTCCCACCAGTGAACTGGGAGGAGAAATAATGTGTATCACGTCCCATCTAGAAAATTCAATTGCTAATAGAAGACCAGCTGTCTGTGCCGTGGCACCCAGCCACACTTGAGGTGTCAGCCTACACCCCCGAGTATGGAGGAAGGAAGCACAGTCCCCCTGGCTAAAGCTCCAGAGTCCCCAAACTCATCCCTCACAGCTGCTGGGCCCTGCCGCGTCCCCACCTCCTGACTTTCAGAGAAGGGCCAGTGTGCAGGGTTAGCTGGCCGGGTGTCCCAGATCCTGCCTTCTGCCACAGCCACGGCCAAGTCAGTGGGCAAGGGGCGCACCAGGCCAAGGCAGGCTCCCACACCGCCCCTGCCGGCTGCGGGGGCCCGGAGGCTGGTGCTCTCAGAAGGAATGTGAGAGAATTTCCCCCAGGGCAGTTGGAGGGATCCGGCTCCCCAAGTTTCCAGAACTTGAACGCGTGGAGGACAACAGGCCTGTGGGCCCTCGCGGAGGCTCTCTGCAGGGCTGCTCCCGGCTGCCCGCCCGCTCTGCCTGCCCTGCGCTGGCTCCTGTTTGCTGGAAGCTGCGCGATGCCTCCTGGGGGAAGGAAATGAGTCGACCCCCCAGGCGCCCGCCCCTGATTGGTGCCGGCGGCTCATTGCACGGCTGGCCCGCCCTGATATTTTAACCACTCCGTTGTCTCCTGTATAAAATGATAGCAGGGGGTTTGAGCTGAGACTGGATTCTGAACTCTTGATAGCTAGGAACCGAGGATAGAAAGCCGTTTGATAGCTGCCCACAGACTGCTAGTTCAAAGTGGTAGAGGGATCACACACGTCAGTCTTCCTTTTCTCCCTAAATACTAATAGCATAGCATTAGTGAATTCAAAAAGTGCTGAGGATGGGAGGGGATCCTTCAGGAGAACAGAGGGTCCACCTAGTTCCTGGAACCTGGAAAGTGCCTGGGATCCTATTGAGCATAAATCGTGGACGTGGAAGCTGCAGCCCAGAGCCCGCTGGGATGGTGCCCGCAAAAGCGGGTACGTCCCCCTTGGCTGAGGCCTTAGCAGTGAGCTGTATGCTTGTGCGCATGCGCAGCAGACATGGGCGGGGCAGAAGTCAAGGTGAGGCTGGGGAGGTCTGGGAGGCCCCTCCCCCCACTCCTAGCAAACAGAGTAAATGATGGTTTCACCCAGGTCTGGACTAGAGCTCCTGCCATAGTTGTCAGTGATACTTAGGATATGCGGGGGGCGCGGTGGGTGGGGGGCGGTAACCTGCTGGTTGGTCTGCCTTCTTCCTAACTTTCTACCCCCTATGTTAAGGTTAAAGTCGCCCTGCCCTACTGTCCAGGGAGGTGTCTGTTGAGAAAGCAGAACTGTGCAATGGATAATGGAAACCCACGCCACCTGCGGTACCAGCCAACCAAGCCCGTAGTTGACACATGGGAACTGACAGCCAAAGCCCAGGAGAAATGGGAGGAATCCATGCGGGTCATTTGCAGGCCAAAGCAAACAGAGAAACAGACAAACAGAAAAACAGAAAATTTAGGAAACAGAGGAGAATTTCCAAAATCTCTAATAAACACGCTCGGATATTTAAGACATTGCATTCATAAAAAGAAAAGGCCATTCAGCAAGCAGAGCGGTCAGAAGATAAGGAAAGGCGCTTTTGAAAACGAACGTACGATGATGTTGTGGATGTTTGGGTTTACCTACTCAGCGGTCATTCCTCCGTATTTCTCCCCAAAAGAGTCCCCATTTTGTTGACGTGTCCACTCTCCCCAGGGAGCCCAGGCGACTCAACAGGCTTTATTATTATTATTATTATTATTATTATTATTATTATTATTATTATTACAAGATAAAGGTGGAAGGCAAAGGGGGTGGAGGTACAGTTGGCTCAGGAGTGGCCTCCAAAGATGCCCACGTGCTCACCCTGGGAGCCTGGGAATCTGTTCTTTAATGGTAAAGGGCGCGGCCGGTGTGGTTAAGTTCAGGCTCTTAGGACGGGAAACTGCCTTGCACGGCCTGGGTGAGCCCAGTGTAGTCACAAGTCCTTACAGGAGGGAGACGGGGGGACGGCAGCAGCAGATGTGACAACGGAAGAGGTTGAACTGCTATAAAAGAAGGAGCCACTTGCCAAAGAACACAGGTGGTTTCCAGGAGCTGAAAAAGGCACGGAGACAGATTCTGCCCTGAAGTCTGAGGGAGGATACTGCCCAGCCAACACCTTCACTTTAGACTTCTGGCCTCCAGAGCTATAAGAAAATAAATGTGTGTTGTTTTAAGCCACTAAGTTTGTGGCAATTTGTTACAGCCACTGTTAAAAAAAACTAATACAGGACATTTTATTGACAGTTAGTGGGCAGATACTACAGATGCTAACGTCCTGAACTGTATGAGCAGGTGCTTACCATGAAGAATTATCTTGACCAACTGGCAATAGAGCCCTAGTTGACAAACACTGGAAGCTACTCAACTATCTTTTCCCTTGTGCCAGTAGTTGGGGCGGGAATGATCACAAGACAAAAGTCAGTCCAAGAAGATGTAAAGAGAGTTTGGCCAGGTTTCTAAGAGGTCTTCCAAGGTCTCCTTCGCTGGAAAGATGTTAACAACGAAGCAGACATGCCCGGTTCGTCCTGGGGGCCACCCTCCAGCCACAATGGGGCTGGCTTTAGGACAAAGGTTGTACTGTGGAAAACAGAACAAAGAAGGAACTTGGAGCCTTCACGGCAAGTTTGAATGGGTGAATCAACCAGCCCTTCATTCTGTCCCACCTCTGAACCATTTGAATTTGACTTTCTATTGCAGAAACATTCTAAGCAGTACAATTGCAAGAAAGTCAATGGGAGTGTTGAAAACAAGGCCATCGACAACTCCCCCAAACAAAAAGCCACAAAAATGCGTAAAAATTTTATAAATCTCAGGATATTATTTTCCTATTCTGCACCTTTACTGAATTTATTTATTAGCTCTACTAGCTTTAGGGTAGAATCTTTAGGGGGTTTTTTACATATGGTATCATGTCACCTGCAAACAGTGACGCTTTGACTCCTTCCTCTTCAATTTGGATGCATTTTATTTCTTTTTCTTCTCTGATTGCTGTGGCTGGGACTTTCGGTGCTATGTTAAGTGAAAGTGGTAAAAATGAATGTCCCTGTCTTATTACTGATCTTAGAGGAAAAGCTTTCAGCTTTTCATTGTTGAGTATAACGTTAGCTGTGGGGGGAAATTCATAAATTTAAGCTAGCAACACAGAGATTCCAACACATGCGAAAATGGAGGAGTTAGAGTAACCAAAAAGTACAGTCATGCAATGGAAGAGTACTGGGCAGTAAAAAGGAATAAAGCACTGGTACACGCTGCAGCGTGGACAAACCTTGGAAACACTACACTAAGGGAAAAAGCCAGGCACAAAATATCCCACGTGAGGTGATTCTATTTACAGGAAATCTCCGGAATAGGCACATCTATAGCGACAGGAACAGGTGAGTGGTTGCTAGGGCTGGGTTCGCGTGGGGCAACAAGAGAACGGGGAGTGACCACTAGTGGGCACCTGTCTTGTTTTCTGCTTTTTGAGAAGATGAAACCTTTTCAAATTGATTGTGGTGATGGTGGCACAACTCTGTGAGTATATATTTTTTTAAAAAACCATTGAATTGTGCGGTATGTGAATTATTTCCCAGTAAAGCTGTTAACTTAATTTTTAAATTGTGGAAGAAAATGTTTTACACATAAAAGTTCTGATTGAACAGAAACACCAAATACTGAGCAGGACTGGAAAACAAAATTTACATTTGTACATTTCAATATATTTTTCTAAGAACTTACAGAAAGAGTAGGAACAGCTTATCTACAAAGTACAAGAATCAAAACTGCATCTGTTACAAATAGGATGGGATACTGGGAAGAAAATGATAAATAATCTAAAAATGATCAAAAGGAATGATTTTTGAGTCTAGAATTTCTTAATCCACTAAATTATAAAAACGATGAGTGTTGGGGGAGGGGCAGTAAAGATATTTTTCCGACTTGCAAGAATTCAAAGATATTTCCCACATGCCTTTACGCAAAACTCACATAACAATATAATGTAGCAAACAGAAAAGGAATGAGAAAAGACATGAGCTTCAGCCCACAGGGGATCTAAATGAAGGCTGAGATGAAAAGAAATTCCAGAACAAGTTCTGTGAAGCGGATCTAAAAAACAACACATCCAAGCCTGAAGCAGACGTCAAACTACAAGACAGCTGCTGTCTTTGTAGTATCTAGAACAGTTCTTGGCTCCGGTGGGTGCTCAGTGTATATTTATTGAATAAGCAAACACTATAATACTATCTGACCTTGATGTGTTTAGGAATGTCCCCCCAAATTAGAGGGAAAGTGCTTTACTTTAGAAGAAATTAAGAAATAGGGTCGCAATTTCAAAACAGCCCTAAGTGGTGACAACTTAAAACTAAGTGGTACTTAACTCATGTTGAGACATGAAATGTTGTGGCAACTGTGAGCATTGAAAGTTATGGCCCTTCTCTCCAGGAAAAAAAAAAAAATAGTGCTTTTGTATAATGATGTATTAAATATTCATATAATAAATAAATGATATATAAATAAATGATAATACCTGCAATCATAAGCTGTATATACACTCTGTATATACAAAAAGTGTGGTATACGCAATTTCAAGCTGTCTTCCCCACCAGGTAGATGAGCTCCATTTAAAAGACAGTGTGAAAATCATCTGGAAATGGTACGCGGGTAGCAGGTGAGTGAGTGTGGCCGGAGGACCTATACGCCATTTTTCCCTTTTGATGGGCCACATATTTCAACAGGGTTGTCGAAAAGGGGGCTTTCTCGTGGCACAGGGAGGGCAGGGCTGGGCCGGCGGGTGGGGTGAGGGGTCACCTACTCGAACCCTTTGCTGGGCATGAGTGCCCCGCTGAACCACCTCAGCAGGCTCAAGGACCTCACCCACTGCCCTCCAAGCCTCAGCCAACCCCTCCGAAGATAGGTGAGCCCCACCTCAAGTAATGTACCTCTAAACACGTCAGCCTCTTGTATTGGACTATAAGTCTATTAAGACAGGTTTTCCTAAGAATCTCAAGTGCGGAGCTGACACAGCACTTCTATGTTTATGAAGCAAATCCTAAGTAGCAGACACTGAGCTCAGAACTTTACACTAGTGAACTACTGCAACTTTCTAGCATTTATACTTGCCATAATCCTCAGAGATGTATGCTAGCATCTGTTTGCTTGATAACTTACTGTTTTACTTTCCTGACTGGAACTTGCGTTTTGCGGGACCATCAGTTACATGAGATGTCGTAAACATAGTTGAGTAAGAGAATGAATGAATGAATAAATGAACGAACGAACGAATGCCTAGTCTATGCCAGTCACCATTCCGGGCACTGGCAATACAGGAGAGAACAAGACAAAAAGGCCTTTGCTCTCTTAAGGTAGACAAGCGGTGAGTGTAAAGAGACTACAAATAAGTAGCTGAACGTACTCTTCCATTTCAGACTGTGATGTGTTCTAAAGAAAAAAACCGTAAAGTTGGCTCATGGACTTGTGCCTTGTGGCAGGGGATGCTATATTAGACAGTAGTCAGGGTGGCCTTCTTGGAGGAGGCAGCACTGAAGCGGAGATTGGATGATAAGAAGGAGGTAGCGATAAGATGCCAGGGAAGAGGATTCCATGTGGAGGGAACAGCAGGTGCAAAGGCCCCGCGGTGGGCGTTTGGCAAGGTCACAGAGCAGAAAGAAGGCCATTGTTTCTAGAGCTCCTGGGGACACTGGCAGGGGCCAGGCCATGTGGATGAGGAAGAAGTCTGGGTGTTTCTCCAGCTGTTATCAGAAACAACAGAATGGCTCTCGCTAAGGGACTGCTGTAATGTCTTTAAAATATCAGCTGGGCTCTGTCTGGAGAGGGGACGGTAGGGGACAGAGAAGCACCAGGGCATGGACAAACAGGCGAAGGACTGGCGTAAGGCCAGGCCCCTAAGGTCCAGCCCCAGCCCCACTCTGACCGCGTTGCCTGATGGATGAGTCACTTGCCGCCGAAGCCCCCCTCGTCCCGCTCCTAAAATAAGAGGACTCGTGGAGTCATTTCTCAAGATGCTTCAACTGTGACATCCTGTAAACTTCTGCACCTTAGCCTATCTTTGTCATTTGGGTTCAGAGACCAGTCTAAAGACAGCAGGTGAGTGTCCTGCCTGCCTGAGAGGCCTTGGGAAAGCTCACCTACCGCGCAGGTGACAAAGCTCAGGTGGTTTCAAGACGCCCTGTGACTGGCGCCTGCTGATGGATCCCAGCCTTGCCCTTCCCACAGGTTTTCTTTGTCATCTGTGAGTGGGGACAGCACCCACCAGATTTTGCTTTAGTCAAAAGACAGATGTCACCCCGCTTCTAAAGCAGCAACTCCTCAGGGAGGCTTTGATCGGGTTTTATTTCTCATTTTGCTCTTGGCTCCCCCGAAAGAATATGGGGACAGCCCTCAGGGCTCCTCTGGGAGCAGAGAAGGGCTCCTTCTAAGTCAGAACGCCAAATACACGGACTTATCGGTCTGACCAAAGAGAAGGGCGTTTGACCTGCTCGGATATTGACTCTGTCCCCCTCCCTCCCTCCTTCCCTTTCATCTCCCAAAGTGGTCCTCTCCTGCTTTATGGGAGAGGGCTTGTGCTGGGCTGGGGGTCACGCCGCCGCCCCCACCGACTTCCTCCGCTCCCCGGCCCTTCAGACACTTGCTTGTGCAGCTGCTGGTTATAAATTCCTCACATACATCTCCGGCCAGCGGTTTATTTTTATAAACAAGAAATAGGACGACATTCCTACGGTGTCCCCCTCGGGCTGGCCTAGTTTACAGAGCTGGGGACAGTGACGGAAAGATCGGTGGGGTTTATACAGATGGTGGCCCGCATGTTGTAAATCTCATAAACACGGAGGGAGGTTTGTGTTTGGTATTGTTTTAAGAAACACAAACAACAACAACTCACTCCCCCGCCCCAGTTGCTTTCTTCCCTGGGATCAGAAGGCATTAGCGAGGCCTACAAATCACGACCAGATGATATTAAGTTGCTCCGATACCACGCGGGATCCCTTCCGGTGTGCGATTTTTCTTCATTAGAAAGGATAGCCCAAGTGTACCCAATCCTCTTTCCCTCTCCTCAAAATTTATAGATCATGGCCTCTAAACTAATTGTTCGTTGCACACTCGGCCTCAAGCTGTTTGTCCACAGAGCAATTACCTCCGAGGCCTTGATTAAAGGCGCAGGGAAGCAGAATTGTGAGGACAATGGGAAACTCCGGCGGTGTGGCTAAGGCGTCCTGCGGATCAGAGGGAGTGAGGGCTCCCTTATCCATCCCAGACCCTTGTTCGAAGTCTGAGATTCTCATGCCAGGCAGCGGAGGGTAGGCCACTGACTTCTTTTACGACATTATGGACCAAAGCAGGTTCTGGGCCACCAGGAACAGCTTCCTGAGAAGAAGGACCATGTCCTTGGATTCTACATCTCATCTTCCTGGGTTACAGGGCTTCCCAATGCTCATAAGTCCATTTCCTTCCCTGTGCATTAGCCAAGCAAGAGGTGCCTTTGCTCTGCAACGGCCAGGATTCCATGTCCCTGCCTCCCGCAGGAGGTCCTCAGGACTTGGGCGGGGAAGCTGGGTGTGCTCTCCTGAAAGACCGTGGTGTTGTCCTCGGAAAGGCATGGCCCCAACCCACCCCTGGGCAGAGCAAAATCTGGAGCCCTGGAGTCCAGATGAGAGAAGCCATCTCATTGCTGCTTATTATAGATAAATGGAGGCTCAGAGAGAGATCGGGACTTGCGCAACATCACACAGCAAATTGGTGCCAAAGAAAGTCTCTAACCCCATACTCACATCCACAGCTCCCTAGACACGTTGATGCCCTGTAAACACTTGCCATTTGGAGGTGGAATTTCAACTCAAAATGTCACAGGAGGAACGGCTCCAACTGCTGCCCCCAACATGACCACGGCCCATCACCAGCCATAAGCACTGCTGGAAGGAAGTGCCTCCTTAAAGGGCATCCATCTCAAGTCTTTCTTCAGGTGTCTCGGGAGGAGAAACACTAAGATGGCCCATGATCAGCTCTGATCAATCAAACTTTGGCTATCAGTCCACGATACCGGGACGTTATTGATGCTCCCTGCATTGCTGTGCTCATTGTTCCTGTCCACCCAGACAGCTGTCCCCAGCCAGCAGGTGGGACAGGGCATTTTCAGGCAGAAGCAGGATGCACAGAAACACCAGCAAGTGAACATTCTAGGAGCAGCTCGTGGGTAAGATGGGAGCAGGTGGACACATGTCCCGCCTTCCTTGCCTCTGAAATGGAAGGTCCAAGACATGGCCCATGGGCCTCCTGGAAGTCCCCGTCCTGGAGGTCCCCGTCCTGGAGGTCCCCAGTGGGGTGCAGAACCCCGATGTGTAGGGCGGACCCTGCTTCGGACCACATACTTCAGTGGCTGTCTTCCCTGGCCCGCTTCTCTCCCCGAGGCCCTGCCGGCAGTGCCCAAGATCACCGTCCACACCAACCCCGGCCCTCAAATCCTTGTCCCCGGGGGCTGCTCATGGGCGAGTCCCAGGCTGACACTTCACAGCCACCTTTCTTTCCTATAAATGGCGCTGATGACAGTTTATGGGCCCACGTTTTTGCTTTTTTAAATTTTTTAACCAGAACTTTAAATTCAGGGGATTTAAAATAAAGGCAAAATAGGAATTCTCATGTCTCTTCAAAATCAGAAATTCTGATGTCCCCACGTGGTAGCCCCGAGCAGGAGCTGGGAGCAGCTGCCCTTTGGGAGGAGCTGGGACCTGCTCCCCCGGTCCCTTCTGGTCCCATCAGGCCACGTTTCACGCCATGATTTGGGGTCAAACATTAGCCACATTTTACTGAGTTGCTGACAAAGCTTTCAGTCAAGTTTGGAGAAAGCTCACTATTTCCCTATGTCATAGAACAAAGTGTCCATCCTCTTTTCTGTCACCAAGCATTTGTAGCAATTCTACATCTTGTCATCAGCCGCTGGCACCGAAGTCCAGCAGCAGAGATTTCCGGGGGCCTTAATGCTTGGTTGGATCTGTGTTTAATCCTGGCTTAACTTGAGTGACCTTAAGCAAGTCGCATGCTCTCTGAGCCTCAGCTTTTCATCTGGGGGTGGGGCGTGTGCCCATGACCATCCCACGGGGTCAGTAGGACGATTCAACAAAAACCCTCCTACAGGTCCGGACAGGAGCAAGCCTCCAAAAGTGCCACCTTCCTATTCGTCCGGGTAGTCGCCGCCACTGCTCCTGTTTCCTTCAGGTCAGACGATAAGTAAATGTCTGAATATGTAGCAGTCACGGGAGAGGAGAGACTTTAAAAATGTACGAGCTCAGTGAGGGTCGGTTCTCAGCGCTGTGATGACGGTCCACGCTGGCTGCAGAGGCATTCCCTCTGAGGGCGGTCCTAAAGCACTGTGATGCTCGGGGTCCTCCGCAGTCACTAGCTGGTGCAACAAGAGCCAGCTCTTGCTGGCCATGGGGCTGCCCGTGAGCACAGGACTGTCGGCCGGGCAGCTCCGTACAAAGGCAGACAGTGGCCTGGTCCCAACCCAAAAGCGCTCTCCGTCTAGTAACCTGGGGAAGCAGTGGCAGGAGGTCATTACCTCCCAGATACACCCACAGGCTTTCCCCAGATGATGGAGCCTTTCCCTACATCCCCACCTCTTACCATTATTTATTCTTTGTTTCTGAGAAAAAGATGGAAACCTAGAGAGGAGGTATCCAGGATGGGTCTCAGCCCTTTTCACCTGCATAGATGGAGTGGTTGTCCATTAAAACTGCAACACAGATCTCTCTGCCTCTTCCTATCTGGGTAAGAGAGAGTCAGACAGCGGTTAGTCAGTCTCAGTCTTTCTTCACGACTTCGCTGATCTCCATGGTCACCCCAGACCCAGGCCCCTACTTCCGCTAATTAAAAAAGAATTTAGACATCATCTGCAGTTCTGCCAACTTCTAACTGACCGAATCAACCGGGAGCCAGAAGGCGAGGAAGGAGAGGGTACCTGTCGGTGTAGTTCATACAGCCCCGCCCCCGAAAGCAGCGTGGACCTGAAGACATAGGCGTGATGTGCGTGTGTGTGCGCGCGTGCGTGCACGCGCGCAAGATGCCCGGTGGGCTTCCGAGGTGGGGTTCTTTGCGGGTCCGGATCAGATTGTGTGTATCGGGCCGCGGTGCGTCCCTGGCCTCTGGGGAGACGCGGCCTGGAGAGCGGGGAAGCATGGGGTGCTCCTGCCCACGTTTCTGATTCTCGCCTTTACATGGAATCCGCGACTGGGATAAGCCAGCCAGCGCAGGACAGTGGCTAAGGGACTGATGCTTTTCTGGCTTTTCTATAGACTTTGCCTTTTCGGGGATGCACCAGGGAGTTAAGTCTCTCCTTTGTGGAGCAGACATACGGGGAAGCAGTGAGCAAATGCAGAAAGAAGGGTGCGTTTGGATGGGAACAGGGACGCGAGCGAGCCCATCCCAGGATGAGGGCCTTCCTGGGAAGGCGGGCCGCGGCGGGCTTTCTAGTGCCCAGCACCCCCTGCGGGGAGGGGACCTCACCCGATGGACGAAGACTGAGGCTGTGGAGTACCTTAGGGATTTTTAGGACCCCTTTGTGCACTTCCCAAAAGGCCCCAGGCCACCTCTACCCCTTCTCCAAGGGCCATCGCAGGCTGGTCTGCCTTTTTCCCATAATTTCTTGGTTTCCCATCACATTTTAGGACCTTTCGGTTTACAACCTAATTTTTAACTATTTACCCCCATTCCAACCTCGCATTCCCTCAAAACACTTCTCGTCACCTCCACGAGGTACTTCATGCCCAGAGACATCACTCTGGCCATATCTGCCCCTGAGCACCACATCAAGGACAGGATACCTCATTTTGGTAAAGATGTTGTTCAACGCCTACTATACCCCACTTACTCTTCTAGCTAACTAGTTCTGCTCACATCCTTACGAAAGACACCCCTTCTTATTAACATGATATCACACTCCTTGGCCATGGCCAATTGCATCTGGGATATTTACCTGACCCTGGAGGAGGAAGGAAGGTTTCTTTCCTCACCTAGCAACAGACCCAGCCAATGAGAAACCGCCATGGCTCAGCCAATGGGAAGACACTACACTTCAACTCCTAGGCTCCTCCAATGGACATTTTGCTAATAACAGCCCCTCCCAATTCCCCCTTTTCCTCTATAAAGTGACATTCCTTCCCTTTGTTCTCTGGACTTGCCTACGGTTGTCCCAAAGTGCAATTCTTTTATCATTCCTGAATAAACCTATTTTGCGGGTAAAATTGTTCTACCTTGAAGGTTGACGAAATCATGCAGGATGGACTTTACAGCATCCGACTTCTGCTCAGCGAACCTAGCGGGTGGGAGATTCTCCTGGGTCCCTGGCTGCAGTCGGCTCTTCTTCCTTCTCATGACTGTGTGCTAGTCCACGGGGTGACTAGACCCTAATTCCACTTCTCAGCCCCGTGCCTTTGGTCTCCGGTTTGAACATTCGTCTTTGATGAACATATGGGCTGATTTCTACTTGGTATTTACCCCGGAGTGGAATTGTCCAGTCATAGAATATGCATATATTCTGCTTTAGAAAATACTAACCAGGTGTTTTACAGGCCGATTCTGAAAAAAAATAAAAACAATTAGAGCTTCCACTCTTTCATGCCCAACATGAAAACGGTTTGTAGAGATCCCATGGAGGGTTAAAAATAAATACTCCTGCAGCTGAAATTGCTCACTCTATTGAGAAGAAGAGTGTCAGTGAGAAAATTGGCCCTGTTGTCAGCCAATAATACTCAGGCATTGGGAGAAGCCCCAAGGAAGCACCTTTTAGTTTGTCACTTTAAAATTAAAACATGCCACGTGGGCACACCTGGAGGGCTGTGTCTCGAATGCCTCCGCCGATCCCCACCCCCCAGAGGTGTCTCGCAGCTCGGTTTCCAGAACCCTCTTCTCTCCCCCACCACTTTCAGGCCACGGGGCTGATTCCACTTTAGAAGACGCTCATTCCCAGGAACCGTGGGGCCATCGAGGCCTGCGGAGGCCATGCGCAGCAGTGGTTAAGGGCGTCCACTCTTGGGTCAGACACAGGTTTTGCAGCTTCAATCCTAATGGGTGGCCTTGGGCACATGATTTCGCTTCGTGGGTCCTGCTTTCTCCATCTGCAAAATGGGAATAACAACGATCCTTCACAAGGTCCTGGGGTCATGGCGGCAGTCGTCTGAAATGCACGAACAGGGGTTAGCACAGTGCCGGGGGCTCCATCCTCAGTAAATGTTAACAGCAAACAGCACCGGCGGCACGATTATTCTTACTTGGCTGCTGTCAGATCTGGCGGAGGGGGGGCCCCGAAGGCTCCGTCTCCCCGCCCCCCGCCCTCATGCCTGCATCATCAGGGCCCTCTCTGGCCCCACCCCCAGCTCTCAACAGTAGCGGGAGTGTCCAGGCTACCAGTGCCAGAATCACATCACGCTGAGCCTGCTAATCCTCCTTGCTCTCAGATGTGGTTAGTGGGGATGGGGACCGCAAGGGGCGGGGGTGACTAAGCTGCAAACACAGGGCAGTGGAGCTGAGCTGCCTGAAGTTTGCAGCCAGGAGCGAACAGGAAACAAATTAGTTCAATCCCAGAATGTAAACGGGCGTTGACAGAGATGCATGAAAGAGCCGTGTAAAGAAAACGGGCTGCAATTTCTCATCCAGTTAGCGGAGGGATCCAGGCCACGGGCGCAGGCCGCGCGGAAGACGCCCCGTGCGGCGGCCTGCGCGGCCCCGGGCCTGGGACTCCCACGGGACTCCCAGGAGCTCCAGGTGGCAAGGGCAGCTTGGCGGAGAGGGACTTGCCCTTAGATGTATCAGTTCCTTGTGCTTTGTTGCCTGAGAGTCTTGCATTAGAGCTCAGTTCGGGGACTTAAGACTTTTAGGACGTGGTTTAATGGTTTAGTTCAGAGAGGCTTCCCCACTAGGACTCTATGAATGTGCCTTGGGACGGGGTGAGGGGGGCTGCTGAAGGGCGGGGGGGCCCTGGAAGAAGTGGGGTCCCAGCTTCAAAGGGAGCTTTCGTCGGTTCCATGTCAGGTTGAGCCATAGGCTACGGCCATTTTTGCTCAGAAGCAGTCATTGACTCAACCTTATTGGTGTTTTATGTAAATTCTGATCTGAACCAAACGCTCTGGGGTTAAATGTATTTGATGGAATCCAACCTCCTGACTTTCGGATGGTGGGGGGTAGGCTGGACAAGACCCTGCTGCAGCCCCAGGTCCAGGCGCAGGGCGCGGCAGCGGGGAGCCGCCCACGCCCCCTCCTCTGCGCCGCCCGCGGCCTGGCGCACGCGGGGGCGGGGACAGCGCGGGAACCAACGGAGCAGGCGTGGGCTGCGCCGTTCACCCGTTTACTCCCACACCAGCGCGCATGGCACCCCGAGGCGCCGGGCACTTGCCTAAGAGCGGGTTACAGCGACCGAGCAGACGCAGAGCCTCCGCAAGGCCCGTTACAGACCAGTCGCGGGGCGCGGCACGGGATAAATAAATCCTCAGACGGTGCCCGAGTACTTGCTACAGCTGTGGCACACGGCAGGACGGAGAGGGTGCCCCTGACCGGAGCCCCCTCCAGGCGCAGAGCGCCAGGCTGGCCCGTGCCGGGCGTGTGGCGGCAGTGCCGTGCCCAGCAGGGCTGGCGTCCTTCTCTGGAGGGACCGTCTTTCCTCCTCTGCCAAGCCCGGACATGGCCGCGTGGCTCGTTTTCGCCAGTGAAATGTGAGCATGGGCGACGGGCCACTTCCAAGTAGAAGAGTCAGGAGTCAGTGCATTATTTGTTTGTTTATTTATTCTTTTCTTCTGCCACAACAATTGGGACCTCATTAGCCAGAGTCCCGGCAGGAAGAGTCCTAGGCCCTGCACCATGGATGCAAAATACGGGGAAGAAATACACACGCATCGTTACAACCCCCTAAAAATTCAGGTTGTTTTGGCATTAGCTTGCCCGACTAACACAGCGATATACACAGTCTCATATGAAACCAGGT
The DNA here is from genome assembly GCF_021234165.1 of Pteronotus mesoamericanus. Classification (NCBI taxonomy): domain Eukaryota; kingdom Metazoa; phylum Chordata; class Mammalia; order Chiroptera; family Mormoopidae; genus Pteronotus; species Pteronotus mesoamericanus. The sequence goes on along the minus strand of NW_026555086.1, from coordinate 4,278,011 downwards.
TCCAGGTTTCCGTAGCCCCCGCCCCGGGTGCCAAACGCTGGGTCTTCCTTCCCAGCAAGTGCTCGGCAAATGACTGGGTACCCAGGATGCAACACTGGGTGCGTAATGGCAGGCACAGCAGGACAAGCATGGGGAAGGGACAGGTTTCCTCCAAGTCGAGAATGAAGGCATTCTGAGCACAGGCTGACCCTCCCTAAAGGCTCAATAAATGTAACTACCGTTATAATCGTGTTATAATCCTACTCCAACTCATGTTTTGGGGATGGTTTGTTGGCAAGCGGGACTTTCTTCACACTCCAGGCAGCATGGACCCCAGCAGCCAGGGCCTCCCGTTCTCAGAGGCTCATGGCCACGGAAGGAATACTTCCTGCCTTGCTCTAACTTTTAAAATCCCAGAGAAGACTTCTATTGGCCAGTTGGAATCACATGTCTGCCTTTGAACCAGTCACTGTAGTCTCTGGGTAAGATCCCGCTGAATTGACCAGCCTATCCTTTTGCCCAAATATATTTTAGGAAAAGCAGGAGCCAGAGTCATTGTGACAGGTGGTCTGCCCATTTTTATATGTTTATATAACCATGTACTGAGTACTTAATGGCAAAGAAGACTTTGTACTTGGCACCAAGGAGGGATAGAAAACATACGCAGAGAGTCTCCAGGCTTTGAGGAAGCAGAAACGAGAAAAGGGTATAGCCTGGATCCTGTCTAGCCCGCGGCACGGACACCCTCTGTGATACCCTGCCTGGAATATGGCCCTCCTCCCAGAAAGCTGCGGTCCCCTCCCAGCAGCTGGCTGTCCCTTCCTCCCAAGGCAATGCAGCTCTCTCCTGGGCCTGGGAGCCAAGTTGGATGAGAATGAATGGGATTCTGTGCGGCATCTCGTAGCTCTCTCAGCTCCGCTCTGCACCCAGGCACCGTAGGCTTGTGGTTGCTGCCTCCTCTTCTGCTTATAGTGCCGGACGCTGCTGCGTGCCCCTCTCCTCCCTGGGTGCCCTTCGGGGAGACAGGGATGAAGCTGCTCGGCTCTAGGATGGGTGGCTTGACTCTGTCCGCGCCCAGGGCTTCACACTGCCGGCACCACGGTTAGGGCCACCTGGGTCTCACCAGGGTGCAGAGATTCACCAGCAGGGACACCGGGGATGTTGGGGCAGCTGGGGCTGAGCTGAGCAGGAAGTAGCATAAAATGCAACCACAGAGACTTGAAGAAATCAGGGTTCCCTCATCCCACATCATAGAAGTCCCCCTCTAGTTGCTCAACCACGAAAAACCCAGGAACCCCGAGGCTCTCTGGGCCTCTGCCTCATTTTGCAGGCTGGTCCCTGCAGAGCCAAAAAGCACTCCTGCCCACAGATGCAGCGATGGCATCAGGGCGGGGCGAGCCTACTGCGGAGACTGTGGCCCCGATATTTCAAAGGGGGCTGGGACCAAGGAGGAGAGGGGCCCGCTGAAATCCAGCATCCCCAAAATGATAGCTGAGATTTCCAGGTTTCCAGCCAAGAGCCTGTAGGACAGGACCCCGGGAGTCACTAGCAGGCGTTCATGTTCAATATTGCCTCCTCTCACTGCCAGTTCAGGAGAGCTGGTTGCCCGAGTCAGTCGGACTTTTGTCTACAGTTCAGGGTGGCCCCTCCATGCTTGCCAGCCCCCCGGGCACACGTTTCTAGGGAAGCGACCTGGAGCAGTTTCTAGGGAAAGGCAGAGGCAGGGGGTCCCCAGCCCTTGCCCGACAGTCCCTTCCCTTCTGCGCAGTAATCGGGTCACCTGCTTTGCTGGGGTCACTTCCTCAAGAGCAGGGCATGCTGTGATCTCCCAGGTTCCAAGGGGCTGTTCTATCTCTTCACCACAGTGTTTGGAGTAAATTACAAGGCTCCTATCGGTGGTGGGGGCTTTATTGTTCTGCCAGGACATCTCCCTTTGTCAAAAAAACAATAACTTGTAAGTAGTACTTTTTTAGGTTTACCATGCAGACAGACTAATTGTACCTTTTAATCTGGGTCAAACTGTTCTTGCTTATTACAAATTGGCTCTGAATCCCAAAAAGAGAGGGGGTGAAATGTGAGGAACATTTGCAAATAATTTAGAGACAGAATTACCTTCAGACAAACATTATGTCATATTGGGTTTAAACGTTTACCTGGTCGCCAGCCAGTTATGCTCTGGTTGACCCAGAGGGAGGCTGGGGGACAGAAGGGACTCCCCATTACGCATCCTGGCTGCTCATGTGTGTCACGAACCACGGCAATGCCGTCCTCTGTGCAGTAGGGCACAGAACCAGGTGTAGCAGGCTGGATAGTGGCCCCCAAAGGCATCAGAGTCTAATTCTTAGGTTCTAAATTCTAAATGTTACCTTATTTGGAAAAAGGGTCTTTTGTAGCCATAACTGAGTTAAGGATCATGTCCGATAATACAGGATGCTATCCTGATATCACAAGTATCCTTGTATGAAAGAGGCGAAGGGCGATGTGACCCAGACAAAGAGAAGGCCAAGGCTGGAGTGACAAGGCCACAAGCCGAGGGATACTGGCAGCCACCAGAGGCCAGAAGAGACAAGGAGCGGGTTCTCCCCTAGAGCCCCCAGAAGGGCCACGGGTCCTGCTGACGCCTTGATGTTGGCCCTGTAAACCGACTGGAGACTCTGACCCCCAGAACTGTGAGACGAGGAATTTTAAGCAACCAAGCTCGTGGAAGTCTGTTGCAGCAGCCGCAGGAAAATACTGCGACTCAGCCAGGCCCCAGTGTACGGTGGGCGCTCGGAGGGAGAGTTGTCTGCGCAAATGAGCCAAACTCATGAAATTTCAAGGAAACGGGTCAATTATCTAGGAAACAGAGGGGCCCGCCACACAGAGGTATCTGTTTGCATACAAACAATGTATGATCCACAAAGCATTATTTACTATTTTTTGAAGGCGACGCTTAAGGATATCCACGCCAGGTCACACTGGTGGCTCACCAGAGTTTCTGCCTGTGTTCAAAAGAAACGCAACTGTATCTTCCCATTGGATTAGAAGGAAAGAGAAGGGTGCAAGGAGGGAGGAAGAAATGATGAAGGGGTGGGGGTGGGTGGGGAGGGGAGGGATGGGCAGCGCCTCGCCCCCAGGGGCCAGCGTGCCGGTCGCTGGGTGAAATGCTGGTCTCGTGCCACTGTCTCCATGTGGCAGCTCTCTGAGACGGGACTGCTCGTCTCCATTTTACAGATGAGCAAAGCTGAGGTGCAGGGAAGTGGCGCCAACTCGTCAAAGTTTCAAGACCTCATTGTACAGGCAGGGAGTCACTTCCGGCCCACGTCTGGCTGGACAGCACCCTGTCCCCCCACCACGCTCCGAGCACAGCCTCCCCAGCCCTCTGCCCTAGGGCTCTGAGCTTCATTCCTGCAGAGGGGACCTTCCGCACACCAACGTGAGCGGGAACGCCTTCGGTGCTTGTGGGCGCGCGCACGCGTGAGTGAGATGCCATGTAAACTGCAGTGCGTGCCTCATTTCCAATGAGGTCAGTGGGAAAAGACTGGAAAGTCAGACAGATCGGGGTCGTGGAGCAGAGGGAGTGTTCTCTCTCTCTCCGGTGCAAGTAGAAAGAGGTAGAAGGAGTATGATTTGCTGAGATCTTAGAAAGCAGAGGTGCACGTACCCACGGTCCAGCATTTCCTCACCCACATGTGTATGCTGGAGAAATTCTTGCCCATTTGCTAAGAGAACACTAAGAGAACACGTATGAGTGTATTCATTGCCATAATGCTCGAAATGAAAAAAAAAAAAAAAAGGAAACACACAAATGATCTGTTTAAAAGACGATAGATAGAGGGTGAGCGTTGTCCTAGGAAGAGCTGGAAGGCCGTCCCACTGAGCCCCGGAGCTCCAGGCCATGGCACAAAGAACTAGCCAAACAGCACCGGGGCGGGGGGCGGGGGTGGTAACAGCTGCCAGGGACTGCCCACAGGGTTATGCCATTTACGTTTTTAAAGTGGAAAAGCATATGGACACATACAAATGGAGTAAAAACCATAAAAACACGTGTGGGAAGTTTCAGAGCAGCGGTTAGGACCTGGGGGAGGAGGGATGGGGTGCAGAGAGGAGCCTTTGACTGCCCTGGCGAAGCTTTCATTCTTAAGCTGAGCACTGGGTGTCCCGATGTTTGTGGAAATATTCTCTGTGGCTTTTTGGGCATACCTGAAATATTTCAGCATAATTCCATTTTAAAGTGGGGGAGGGAGAGTGTTTTACTTTCTGTAAGAAATGCCACTGGGATATAGTGGGGGTGAGGGGTGGCCAGACAGTGCATGAAACTAGGAGAAGCTTCTAATTTCCCAGTGCCCGGCCAGAGGCACCCTGCTGTGGGCGGGCGGGCGGGCGGGCATCCGGCCGTCCAGCCGGTGGCCACACAGCCGCACAGCGCGATGCCCGCGGGCGGTGGCGCGGCAGCCTCCCAGGACGCCCCCCGCGGGCCACGGCGACGCCGAGCGCACGCCCTGGGAAGCCGTGTCTCCTCCAGGTGAAGGATGGGCTCGCTCCATCTCTGTCACCTGCCCGGAGAAGGAAATGCTGGAGAGAGACAGATTAGATCATCTATTATCAAGTAGGCAAAAGATAGACCGAGGAGGCCCCTGCCGCTCGCCAGATGTTCTATCAATCATCAGAGTCCTGGGGAGGGTGAGCTTTCCTCTTTCTCCCCCTTCCCTCCATCCCCACCCCCAAGTCCAGGCTCTCCGGGGAAGAATGAGACAAGGCACTGGATTGTGAACCAGGTCCCTCGAAACTGACCTGAGGAAGAGGGGGTCGGGGGGGCAACACTGCAGGCGGCCCTGGGGACCTGGCTCCCGGGCTGCGAAAACACTCAAGAGCAGAGGGTGATCTGGAAGGTTGGGGACTCTGGCCAGGGATGACACGGGGTGGATGTAGCTCCCCTAGAAGCCTGAAAAGAAGGCCCGGCCGCTGCTAGAGTCATCGTCCTGCTCCTCATCGCCATCGCCGAGTGCGGCTCCGAGCCAGGAACTCCACGCGTTTCACCCACATTTCTTCATTTGCTCCTGGCAACCGCTTCCTAGGAAAAGCACCGTTAACATCTCTGTTACCTCGGGGGAAGCGCCGCTCTTTGGGAAGTGGCTGCTCCAGGCTGGGGAGCCTGGAGGATGCTGGGGCTCCCACGGGGGCCCCCCTGGAGCCAGCTCTGCCCCAGGCCCCTTCCATTCTCCCTGTGCCCATTCGCCTCGCCCAGGCCCCCCTGCTGGGCCCAGATGTGCCCCTCTGGCCAACCAGCACGCCTCCTGCCTCCGTGTCTAAAATGTTCATAGCACACGCGAGAGCTCCTGGGAGCAGGGCTGTGCTTTCTTTGGAAGCAATCTGGAAATGACTGAGCAGGGACCGGCCTGCCCCACCCACGCAGGACCGACCCAGCGGGAGGTGGTGTTAGGGTGACCTCCTCCCTCTCAGAGCCTGGTGCTCAGAGACCAGAGCCATTACCTTGAGGGAGAGGAGGGATGAAATCGATGTTTCAAAAAAATGGAACTGAAAGCATTTAACCTCAAATCATAAACAGAAGCAATAAATTAGAGAGAGGCCGGGGGACAGGAAATCACAAGGGGAGAGGCCCATGCCTGGGAAAGAGGAGGGCTTTCTGGGTGATGACAAGCAGCAGCCCCTCACAGGGATGCTGGCAGCGGGGCGGGGCCGGCCTGGCTGCGGGAAGCCCAGTGGGAGGGGCCTGGCCTGGAGGAGAAGTTCCGGAGCCGACTTGACAGACCTCTCTCTCCGGTGGTCCCCAGAAGCCCCATCCTGGGCATGGGTGTTTTGGGTTCGAGAAACAGACAAAATGTTTGGGGGGAAAAGGACATCCTTTTGCCACCCAACAAGGAGTGCGGGAGGCAGGCCGTGGCAGGGATGTTCAGAGAGTGGGTATTTCTAGCTCTTCCCCAGCTGCTAACTTGATTCGTACCATTGGGCAATGCGCACAAACTCCTAGCAATGCGTCTCTCCTGCTGCTCTGGGGCTGCGGAGGCGGAGAGAAATGAAACGCGGGCCCCACTGCTGGAGCTGCCCGGCGCAGTGGGGCAGAGAGAGTCACGGGTCCCATCACATCACATCCAGCGAGGCAGCTGGCGATGCGGTGGCCCCCGTCAACGGGGGGCAAAACTAAGTCAGACCCAGGCTGCAAATCCAGCTCTTCCACATCCTACCTGAGGGACCCGGGGCACGTTAGGTCATTCCTGGAGCCCCAGTTTCCCAGATCTAAGAAAGCAGGGATCCCATCTCTGAAAAGACCTGCCAGGCAAGGAAAGGGACAGAGAGTGAGTCACCATGTCACCTGGAGATGAGATCTTTCCTGAGTTTGGCTCATGGTCAGCGCTTAACAACTGTTCACTGAACCAATGAGAGAGAAAGTAAGAGAATGAGTGGAATAAATAAGAGAATTAATTCAGGACTCACCTCCTTTCCTCTGAGCAAGCCCCTCAGCTGAACCTCTGAAAATAAAGGAGATTGTCTGTGTTTGTTTGCTAAGGAAACATATGGCACTTAACAGGTATCGGGCATTGCTCCCTAAATAACTGAATAGTCACTGCAACTGAGGGAGGTGGTGTTATTACGGACCCCATCTTACAGATGAAGGAGCCGAAGCACAGAGAAGTTAAGTGTCTTGCCCAAGGACACAGATCTAAAAAGGGAGCCAAGTCGGGCTTTGCTCCACGGGCCCCGGCTCTGGGACGCCTGCTAAGATGCAGTCCGGGGTCGGGAGGGGTGCGGCTCCTGCTCGCATTCAGGCACGACGGCCAGCTCGGCTGGGCAGCCCCGGGATGCCCAGAGCCCAAGTCTTGCCCTCGGCCTTTGTTTTGCATCAAAAAGCCCAGTTTGGGGGCTCTACCACCCAACCCCCCTCAACACAATCAAGCCTTCTCTGAGCCTGCACCCCAATTCCGTGACGTGGCCTTGAATCGATGGCAGCTTCCCACTGTGGGTCTTCCCAGGAAAAGCCCGCCCCGACTCGTCCCCGTGGCCTTGAGCGAACGGCAAACAGGTCTATCCTTGTACCATTGCTGGTGGCTGCCTACAACACTAGGTGGGAAAGGACCTGGGGTCACAGCTGGACTCAGGAAGACACCCTGGACAATCACGAGGGTCCCCATGGGCGCAGCACCCATGTTTGCGGTCACGGGCCCGCCTCTCACGCACCCCCACAGCGAAGCCCGCAGTCCTCTGCCTTCCAGGCCAGCTGGGCTGGACGCTGTCCTCTGGTCGCCGCCGGGCTGCTCTGCCATGACGTCGCTCAGGGCTCTTCTGGTTGCTAGGAACTGAAACCCAGCTCTCGTGGGCAAACGAAGAACAGGAAAGAACGGCTCGTGCAAGCGCACCGCTCCAGGGTGCGCTTCTACGCTCTCCAGCTCTCGGTTTTCTTGTGCAGCAACACACGCTCCGTAGGTTCGGCCCTCGCGATGGAAGGTGGTTGCCGGCAGGGCCAACATGCTCTTCACCTGCAGTTTCTGTACAAGTCCCAGAGTTGAGCCCCATTGGCTTGAGTCAGGTCACATGACCAGCCCTAAACCAGTCGCTCTGGCCAGGGGATGGTCCAGGAGGCCATGCCTGGGTCACACAACTGCTCCTGAAGTGGGATGGGAGCTAGGAGCAGGGGTCAGTCCCACTAACATCCAAGAACCTAGAGGGGAAGAGGGCTGGTCCTGCACAGGGAACTTGGGGTGATTTCCCCAGAAGAAGCAGGCACGGGTTCTGGGCCAGCCAAGCCATCAGGAGTTCACCATGGCTCCCAAAGGCTCACCCTCGTTCACTGGGCACCTGTGGTTCTTAGAACTCCCTCCTGTGCTGGCCAGGTCCCTGCTGTGGCCTGTTCCCAGGGGACCTGTTTTAAAGGTCAGAGTAGTGCTTTACGAGAAGGAAAAAGTTGCCTCTGCTTCTGAAGGGGACCAGATCCTGGTCTCTCATGTGCCTTTCCTCCTGTCCCCTGCAGGGACAGCATGTCGCTATGCTAGAGCTGTGGGAAGAGAAGCCCACCAAGGGAAGAGAGGTCAGGGGTCAAAGGCCGTCTCCCTGGACCTCGTACCCCTACACAAGGGGAAAGAACGCCTAGGGAAGGCAAGTCCCCCGTGTCCTGTGTCCACCACCACACCTGGCCCTCCTGGCAGGCTGCAGGAGGGAGAGGTGGAACAGAGAGATGCTGGGCCTGGTGGAGCGTGAGGCCCTGTTGCAGCAGACAGGAATGCCATGCACAAGAGCGGGTTTTGGCTGGTGAGCCAGGAAGCACTTGTGGGCTCCTGAGCAGGTGCCTGATGAAACGGTGTTTCAAACAGGCTTTTCCGGGAGAAGCTCTTCTCCATCCCATGGGATGGGTCAGAGCAGAAGATCCCGAGAACTCTGCCAGCCAGTTCATCTTGGCTTCTGTTCTCTGGGTTTGTTCCCACAGAACTCAGTCCTGGGGAGATGGGCTCTTTGCTAGAATTATAGCTCATTCACATCAAAAAGGAGCTCAGCAACTTGGAATTTTTTTTTTAATTATGGGAAATTTTTAGATACAATCAGAAGTGTAGAGAATAGTCTAATAACCACCCCCCCCCCCACCTCTGTGCCCATTACTGGACCTCAACAATTATTATTAGCTCAGGGCTACTTTTGTTTCATGTATGGCCTCGCCCATCCCCGCTTCCCCCCAGATTACTTTGAAGCTAATCCAGACATCATATATCTTTAAGATGCTCAGATTGCAACTGCCCCAGAAGATCTGGAGATTTCGTTCTCCTGCAGAAGAAAGGAATTTGGTCTGTAACTACTACGTCTTTTAGCAAAGGAGGCTATTGCCCGGCCTCCTCCCCAGACGTGGCCCGGCTCTCCTTATTCAATATTAGGCTTTACATCATTCCGGGAGGAAAATTGCCCTCTGCTTATCCTTGGCTGGAGAGCCTGCGTGTCACCTCCCGGCGGACCCCAGTGCCCTCACCCTGCTGTTTTGCCCACCCCCAGCACTGCCCACCTTCTGGGTCTATAGCCTTGATGCCCCTGCCCCTCTCCCCCGATCTCCAGGGTACCTCTCCCTCCTTCCCTGGGATTCCAAGATGCACAGGTGGCATAGGAAACCACAGCAGCCTGCGAAACCCCATTTTTTCCTTTAACAGCCCTAACTCGGAACCACCTCCCTCCTGTGCTCCGTGCCAGCCTGCAGCTGTGGCGGCCGCAGGAGTCAAAGAGAGATGGGGCTCCTCACATGAACGCGGGCTGACCTTGTGCTTTCAGACTGCGTCCTGTCTCTGCCCCAGCAATACTCCTGGAATAACTCATAAATGCAAAAACAAATGAACAAACAAACAAAAAAAAAACCCAAACAAAACACCAAAAAACGTTTGAGAGGGAAAAAAAAAGAAACACCACCATCATTATTATTATTACTTAAAGAACCGGAGGAAGATAGCACGCCCCTTCTAAAGTTACAACAGCATCTTTAGCAGCTGCAGGGTGCGCTGGGACGAGGGGCCGGGGGAGGGAACGTAGGGCATATTTCAAAGCTGACGGCCGCTGTAAGTAAACGCGAGGGGGGCGTTGTGTGGAATACGCCAAGTGTTTGAAGTGGACAAGATTTCTAACATGTTGCCTTGATGCCTGTACATACTTCATAACAGATGTTTGCTCTCTCTAGGCAGATAATTGTCCTGCTGTAAGGTTGACTTGACCTGCCTGCGCAGTCCAGCTCCGCACGGTGGAGCGGTAACAAACGATCGCAGCGTCTCTCTTTTTGACGAGGGGAATGCTCAGCCACGCTTCCTTTTAAGCACATAATTACTCGGCGGCAACTGAAGCCCGTACAGCCCCCTCTCCTAATGGCCACGGAGCCATTCAGCCATAATTTATGGGGACAGGGTTCAAAGTTTTAATAATATTTGGATAATATCATTGCCCACACGTCGGTGGCGTCGTGATGAATAGAAGGAGAGGGGGCTTATTTCGATTCCATGCATGACAGTGCGAGCGTTAACAACTGGGGGCCCGGCGTGGCCTTTATGGGAACTGCCACCAGGCCATCAGCTCATGAATTATAGATCTGGGCATGAAGGATTATAAGCAGCGGTGGGATCACACAGGGACGCTTGTTCATGAGGAACTGTCCTATTAGGGCCTCTTCCTTATGCAGATAAATGAATTGCAAGGAAGACCCAAATGGTGTAAATAAACCCTTAGCGGACAACGTATTAGCACATCAACATAAAAAACCCCGTGCTGGGGCCTGCTTGGCGATATTTATGTTTATACTCTCTGCTCAAGTGGCCCCCTGGTTTTTTGGGGCTCCTTCCTGCTCGTCTCATAATTCTCCCGTCCTAACGGCACCTCTGGGCACTATCCTCGGACCCTCCGCGAAGCCTGTTGGCCTGGCACACCGGTTGGCTCAGAGCAGCCTTTCTGGGCGGGCAGATGGGGGAATGAGGCTCATCCAATTCAAGACAGACACAGGACTGCCTCAGTGAAGGCGTGGGGACCGCGCAGGCACATGCTTGCAGTGGAGGCAAAGGAGGTCACCGTGCCCTAAAGAGCAGAGAGAAGGGACGGAGTCTCAGCCACAGCCAGGTAAGAAGGAGCCCGAGAGGTGATCCAGTTCAACCCTCACAGCGGCCACAGCGCAGGTGGTCTCAGCCAGGAGCAGCAACTCCCCCTCAGCGACACCACTTTGTTGCCAAGCCAAGATTCCTGACTCCAAGTGTTGCCCGGGGCTGCCTTATCTGGCCCAAGTGTTCTCTCCCCAAAATGTAAACATTCAACACCAACCCCAAAGTGATAGTGTTAAGACTAAAACAACAGTTTGCCAACTTCCTCCTGTTAATCTAGACTGACTCACCCTGAACTCTGACAAGATTCGCGTGCCGTGAGCAATCGTGCGACTTACGCACTTGATATCCATTTAATCTGAAGGATTTATTTGGAAAGAAGAGCAATTATAGCTGTACCTCAGAGTAACCAGGAAACTGCGCATTTAAATCTCTTTCAAGAGCTTTCTGGTGTCCTCGGGAGCTCCCACAGGCCCAGGTTCTGCACGTGAACTCTCCCCGGCCTGGGCCGTTCCACGGCGACAGGCGGGTTCCGGGCAGGCTGCAGACATCCCGCCTGTTTCCCCACCGTGAAGCGCCGCGTCCATGCTTTCTGCTTTCCAGAGCATCTAAAGGCACATCACGCCCTGGCCGCGAGGCTCAGCTGGGTGGAGCATCGTCCTGTACAGTCCAGAGACGTCTGACCCGCGGCCCAGGGTGGCTATGAATGCGACCCAACACAAGATCGTAAATTTACTCAAAACCTTTTTTTTTTTTTTTTTTTTGCTCATCAGTTTTTATTACTGTTTGTATATTTAAGGTGTGGCCCAAGACAACTCTTCTTCTAGGGTGACCCAGAGACACCAAAAGTTTGGACGCCTCTGCGACATACACCAAAAGTTTGGAGGTTCGAGTCCCAGTTGGGGTGGACATGGAAGGCAACCAACTGATGCATTTCTCTCACATTGATGTCTCTCTCTCTCCTCCCTCCACTCCCTCTAAAATCAATAAACATACCCTTGGGTGAGGGTTAAAACATGAAATAAAGGCACGTCATCATTTTTTTATGTTGCCAGATGAAAGGAGGTATAGCAGAAAGGCAACAACATTGAGCCGCAACATTTTTTAAAATTGCCATACAAAATATTACCTCTTTTTTGGTTCACTGTCTTAGGAATTTCTAACACATCGTATAGAGTCCTACAGCCACCATCATGATCGGAACACAGAACAGCTCCACCACCTCCCAAGTCTCGCTCCTGCCAGTCTTGTAAAATGTCAAGCCCTTGTCTGACCCCTAACCCGTAACCCCTGACCAAGGTGCCCTCCACCCCTGGGGGTCTGTAGTTAGGAAGGTCCTGTAAGTGAACGACAGAGGACACAACCTGTGGAGTCTGGCTTCTTCCGCATGCCACCATGCCTTTGAGGTCTCCAAGGCGTAGCGTGTGTCTATCGACAATTCTGTAGTGCACTTTTTCTTCTTTGCTGAGTTGTATTTGATTACAGAGCTTCCAGTTGGCATCGGGCATGTGCCTGGCACTTAATGGGATGAGAAGAGTAACTAACTGCTCCAAAGTTCTTAAATGCTTCACTGTAGTGACTCATTTAACCTCTCAGCCCCCCCGTGGGGCAGCTACTAGCATAGCGGTCACCTTGCAAATGAGGAAATCCAGCAACTGAGAAGGGCCGTAGCTTGCCCGAGCCCACAAAGCGGGCAGGTACCGGAATCTCTGGAAGGCAGACTGGGGTCCAGGCTTGGGATTCACAATGGCGGGGCATGCTTGTTAATGTCTCTGGGAGGAAGGTGAGAATTTAAACCCCAGGGAGGTATAAATGGCTGATGGCAGGCTGTGCTGGGGATTGGAGTCAACTCACGTGACCAAAAAAGAAACAAGGAAAAGGGGCCAGGGGCCCCCTGTATCCGTGTCACCGAGGGCCACTCACAGCGTTCACACCCACGCCTGCGCTCCCCAGGAGAAAATGGCTGATAAATAGGAAACGCCCCGGCCTCCTTCCATCCTGCCTAGCGCGGGAAGGGGAGCAGACCGTAGGGTTTGGAACGAATCACCACAAGCCCTGGGGTTGCCGCCTTCAGGCCCTAGGGGCGCAGTCATCCCCTTTCACACCCAGCGCCTGACATGCTGCTGCTGCTTTGGGAGATCTAAGGCCTAGAAACCTGGAGGTGGATTCCGGGTGTCATCTCACCCAGTTTTGTGCATGTGGGGAAACTGAGGCCCAGAAAGAGAGTGGACTTGCCCAAAAGCATACAAGCAGCAAGCAGCAGGTTTAGGACCGTAACCTCGATCCCGTCTCCACTCATTCACTCCTTCACTCACTCATTCACCCATTCAGTCACCCACTTCCTGCCCGTCCCTGTGCCGGCTCCCGAGAAAGGACGAGATCAGCTCTGGGGAGGGCAGCAACCCGGGGAGCTTCACGGAGGCTTGTACCAGCTCTGATTCGATCAACGCTCAGACCCCCGAGTCTTGCCAAACAGGAACCAGAAGTCAGCCAATATTTGTTTAATGAAATAATCTTTATTTCTATTTATTTACTTGGTAACCTTAGAATTCAATCCTCTAGTATAGCAGTTCTCCAATTTCAGGGCGGGGGGTGCATCAGAAGCCCCCTGGAGGGCTTGTTAAAGCGCAGGCCGCTGAACCCTCACCCGCAGTTTCAGATTCGGCAGGTCTGGGGTGGGTCCGCGGGTTTGCGTTTCCAACGAGTTCCCGGCGATGCTGACCCTGCTGGTCCAGGGACCTTGCGTTAAGAACCACCGCCCTAGCGAGGCGAAGGGGAAGGCAGCGGGGAGTGAGGGGGAGCCGTGGGTTGGGAAGCCCAGGGAAGACCAGAGGTTCCTACGCCATCTTCTCCCACCCTGGCCCCCAGCACCCCCGGCCCGTCCTGGGCCAGCAGGGCAAAGGTCAGAGGCCTCCTCAGAGTCCAGCAGAGAAGCTGGGTGGACCCTACCTGGGGAAGGGGTGGACCCCCAGGGGTGAGGGGCCTCCTGTTTAGCCAACAAACAGAAGGGGCTAAATCCCCAACCTGACCTGCTTTTTTGAGTAAACACGTTGAGGGGCTGCCTGTGTCAGCGCCCATTGTCTCCTGGAGGATTAAGGCGCAGGGGCTGCGCTTTTTTCCTTTCTTTTCTTTCTTCTTCTTCTTCTTCGTCTTTTTTTTTTTTTTAAGCACTGAGAAAAGCCATTAAGGGATTAACACCCCGATTTATGAAAATGGAGGATGATAAAGGCACAATGGGGGTGACAGCATCGTGTAAACGACACATTCATTTCGGGGACAGGACTGTTCACTGGGAGAAATGGAGAAATAAATGGAACAATGAGGAGATGCTTTTACCAGCTTGTCATTAATTAGCCGAGAGCACAATTGTTTTATTGTCCTTTTTGAAAAATACAAAATTGGTAGGAAAATACAAGCACTGAGCGCAGCGATTATTCTGTGTCACGGGCTGACATCTGCTTTTCCTTTTCCCCCGAAGCCCGCCTCCGGAAGTGGCGAGGGACGGGAACTTTCCCCCGGCAGAAGGGGAGCAAGTGGCCCCTGACCCTGAGTGCACCTCAAACTCCGTGACAGTCAGGGTGGCCTCTGCCCGGGAGCGACCTCTCGGTCCTTTCTGGCCTCCACCAGCAAGACAGTGAGGGGCCGGGAGGTGGGAGGGGGGTGGGCTGCCCTGGGAGGTCTCTGATAGCGGGAGGGAAGGGACAGGGGCTTGGGACCAGAAAGTCACCTGCTGGGGGCAGCGAGGCCTGCACAGGGGTCCCGTATCCAGGATGCATGTAACGAAAAGCCTTCTGTGCGTCCACAAAGTGGGCTGGCGCTCTGACGGCAATGGCTTTTCCTCTGAGCTGGACAGTGGGCAGTGCCAACCCTGCTGTGGGCAAAGACCCACGTCTGGGTCGATGGGCCCAGGAGGGCTCCTGTGAGCAGGAGCTGCAGGGACACAGGGCTGGCCCAGGACCCTGGCGACTCACCGGGCTGGCGCGCAGCAAGTCTGCGGGAGCCCTGCTGGGACGAGCGGGCATGTGTGGGGGATCATCCTCACCCCGCGGGCCTGGGCACCGCGCGAGGCTGCCTGGGCCCCAGCAGTGGTCACCCCGCCATTTCTAAGGGCCGTTTGTAAATCTGAGGACCCCGTTTCAGGTTCTAATGTGTCAGATACAGAAGAGCTGGCCAACGGTGGCTATTGCTGGAAAGAGTCAAACAAACACTCAAGGGTTAATGGCACTTATGTAAAGAAAAGGGGCTCAGAAACAAACAGGGTGCCCAGCAAGGAAACTGTAAACAGCGTTCCCATTGTTCTTGCCTTCTGTGACTGTTGGTCATTGTTTGGCCTTTAATCTGGAAACACTATAGATATAAATATAGCCATCTTTACAGCATTGTATCTTTACAGGCAAAGATAAAACAATGCATCTTTATGTCTCTGAGCTTTATATTTACATAAAGATGTCTTTATTCAGAAAGATTCTGTCCGCGTGTCTCACAAATAAATGTTGAGCGACCGAAGACTTGTATCCATCCATCCCGCACGTTCAGCCTCCCATGTGCCAGGCACTGGCCTAGTGCTGGGCGTTTGTTAGCAGGGAACAAATGGGGAGCCCCCACCCTCTTCCCTAAAGAGTTTACACTGTTGGGTGTGAAACCAGAAAAGAAATATATAGTCACAGAGACGGGTCATGTCATAATTATTGCTAGGCAGAAAAAGGAAGCAGGTCAAGGGGGTACGATGTGTAGAAGAGGCCAAAGAATATGTGTCTATTTAATATCGTCCACCAGGCCACATATTTCAGGCGCTGGCACGGGCCGAGAATCAATAAAGGGAAGTGTGGCAAACAGGAGCCCGCCTGCTGGTCCCGAGCACAACCGCTACTCCCACCGCTCATCAAACTTGGCAGAGTGGCCATCTCTTGTAATCTTGAAGCAAGGCTGGATTTTCAAATGAACTCTCCTGATGCTCAACCTTTTACAATTAAAGTGAACTTAAGTCCAGACCCACCCACAAGGCATCAGTGTATATGCTCCGCTGAACGTCTTGTCAGGCAAGGAGAACTCATATAACACATCTTCTTTCCCTTTATGACCTGGCTGCCAGGAAACTCAGCGATAAGTTTAATTTTTTTAACTTTTTATTGAATTTATTGGTGTGACACTGGTTCATAAAATTATATATGTTTAGTTTAACTTTAAAGCATTGTAACTATTCTGCATTACATTCCTGGCAAAAGTCATCTTTCTTCTTCCAGTTCTCATAGTTCAATTTGATTTTAAAATGTCGAACTAAAGGCAGTATGCTTGTTATTATCAGAAGCCTCCAATTATGATCAATGAGGAAAAAATTCTAGCAAAACTAGGCTGTAAGAAAATAGCCACTGTGATCATGCTCTTTGATAACCATGTACTATATGTGCTTGGGGAAAGAAGAACATGTTTTTTTTTTATAACCCCTTAGTAATGCTCGCCTTTTGTTTGTGAAGCTCGCGTTGTCCTATCCGGAGGTTTCCCCAGGAGCAGAGCTGGCGGTCGCCCCTCTGCATCACCCCCCTTGCGGACTCCATAGCTGCGATTCCTCCCCTTCCTGAGCGCTCCTGTTCCGCCCCATGATTTGGCTGGACTTGGGCCCCGTCTCCAGCACTCACCGCCCTGATGCCAGCTCAGCCTGCCTGCCGCTTTGGTTCCCTAGAAAGGCACGTCTGGCCCAGGCCGGCTGGAACCCGTGCCAACCGTTTAGATCAGGGAGGGAAGTCCTTGGCATCGCCTGGGCCCACGCCGGTCAGCTGGAAGTGGCTGCCAGAAACACTGTGTCAAGGAAAAAATCTGAGGCCACGCTTACGTTCAACAGGAAACGCGGGCTGGTTGATTAGGGACATCTGCCATCCTTAGCAAGGAGGCCTCTTCCCATGGCGTCAGGGGTGGGGAACCAGGCAGAAGGGCCTCCATCTCGGTCTAACAGACGAGCATCAGAGAGGGGCTCAGGCAAAGCTGAGGCCGCTCACGGGGGCCTGCGCCCCTGTTTTCCTTGGCCAACACTTACCAGCCTTTCGTGGCAAGACGCCTGGGTTCCAACTTTATCTTGTACAGGTGTGTCGCCTTGGCCAAGTTCCTCAACCTCCCTGAGCCTCAGTTTACTGCACTGTAAAATGGGGATAATAGTCTTACTTCCCAGGAACATGGAGATGATTAGATATAAAACCTTCACTCAGCTGTTGTGAGTATAAGCGCTCGGTCAGTGTCGTTGATTATTGTCAATATTATCGTTATTTCCCGAGGGTCACCCGAGGGTCTGCCCCTAACTCTACCTCCCACGTCCTGCCCCCAGCAGCCCGACCCTGTCCGCTTCCCTCCTGTCACACCGGGCACCGTCTTGGGAATATGTCACTCTTTCGCGGTCTCGGGATGCTGCCACGGCTCAGCTCCCCCCACCCCAGTGTCCTGCTCTCTCTCTGTTCCCACTGCCCACCAGCCGACGCGGTGTCCCAAGGGCGGACATCTGATTGTCCCACTGGACGCTGTGTTGTCTCGCTCTAGTCACGGCCGCCCTCCCAAAAGAACAGCCCATGGCACAGCCTGTGGGTGGGACGCTCAAGTAGAGCCAGGCCAGGCAGCGCAGATGCTGGGACTGCCAGAGGCCGAGGCCCGCGGCGTCACTCTAAGACGTCCCCAGAGAGCCCTTGTTGTAAAGCTTCCAGGGAGCTGGCTGACAAGTGCTTGATGTATCAACCTGTGGCCTTGACTGCGTCCCGCACCAGACCATGACGGGCCTGGGGCGATGGACACATGATGGCCACCATGGGTCCCCAGCCCTGGCACCGGACTGAGCCCACAGGGATTCTGGAGTGAGGCTTGGCAGGGGAAAGAAAGGCGCTCCGGGTTCCAGTCCTGATTCTTGCAGAACGGAGCGGGGACAGCAGGCAGGGTCCCCTGCAGTTCTGCGGGCTCAGGGTTGAAGTCAGTGACAAGAGATGACATTGCTGTTACCTTACCGAGTTCTTGCAAAAGCAAAGGATTAACTTATAAAAAGAAAAAGGAAGCGAGGAGAACACTTCTGATGAGTCCTCTTTAAAGATGTTTCCCAAATTTTACTTTAGTCAGCCCCCTTCTTCAGGTAACGGGAGCCCGGCTTACTCTGCCTTTGGCCAAAATCACGGTGATAACCACAATGAGGAACTTAGTGTCCACTTGTTAGAAGCATCTGGAGGCTCTGCCAAAACGCGGGTGCAAGGCCCCATCTGCGAGCTGCCGATTCAGGGGTCCGGGGGCCTGAGAACCCACACGTCCGCACATGCTCGGTGATGCCCGCCCCGGAGGACCCCTGGCGTGGAGGAGCCACAGTCTCTTCGTCTGTGCGACAGGAGCAGTGAGCACCCACGGAGAGCCCTGAGGCTGCATCCGGCCCACAGGCGGACGTGCGGCCCGCCGAAGCCCGCCAGCCAGCCCCGCCGGAGCTGTGCGGGGTGGCGCCGGAGGGCGCCCCCAGGGAAGCGGGCTTGCGGCTACCTGGTCGCTCGGAAGGTATTTACTGAAGCCTGAGATGTGCTCAGCACGGGGGACAGTACATGATCCCATTACATGTCTCACTTTACACCGAGAGAATCCCTTTGGCTTAGGATTTCCTTTACATGGGAGGAAAGAGGAGCTCCAGGGTGCGAAGGGGCTTCCCAGGGGCCGCCTGTGGCGGACACTTGCTGAGGGGTCTGGGCCTCTCCCCACCGTCCCGGCCTCTTCCTCTCAGAACCGCCTTCCCGCCCTCGGGGCTTGGCTGCATGTCTTCTGTGTGCTCTGTGACCCCAGCGTTCTGGCCAGAGTTGCTGGATCAAAGGTTGACCCCTGACCTAAGCTGGTCCAATTAGCATCTCCCTCCCGGGAATGCAGGGCTGCCACTGAGAGGCGGGACTGCGCATGCTGACCAGAGGGTGCAGGTGGGGAGCAAGAGGCTGAGGAGGAGGAGGGAAGCCGGGACAGAGGGCGTCAGAGACAAGAGCCAGGGTGCTCCTGGTTACAGTAACTTCCTGGGACCCCCCTATCTTCCTGACCTGGGAGTCCACGACGCAGCATGGTAGAGAGCAAAGTTTTTTGGTTTTTGTTTTTTGTTTTCTGAAAGAAAAGTTACATAAAGAAAATTTATATCAAGAAACCTTATATAATAAAGATATTGCTGCATATCACCGCTCGAGCTGAGAAGCCCAGGGGTTGCTCTGGATTTCCATGGGGCTGATCTGGGGTCTGAAACTCAACCCACGACCCGGTGTTTCTCTCTCCCCTGCTGCTCTTTGGGACGCAGAATTCATTCTCAGGAATCACAGGGTCCTTTGCAGGCCCAGGCTTTTCTTTGGTGATAGCAAAAGGGCTGCAACAGGTCCGGCCCTCACACCATCACCTATGTTACCTAAAGGAAAGGAGACCCCTTCCGACTGGCCTTGCGCGAGTCCTGGGATTTACCCTCATTGACCCAAATGAGGCCGCATGCTCATCTCTCAACCAATTGACAAAAGGATAAGACGAGTCATTTAGATCAAACCAATCAGGACTCTCCCTTGGGACAGAGGGTGGGGTTGATCACCCCCCCCCCCCATAAGACTGAAGATCAGAGAAAGAAGAACTTCCCAAAGGA
Organism: Pteronotus mesoamericanus; assembly: GCF_021234165.1. Taxonomy (NCBI): domain Eukaryota; kingdom Metazoa; phylum Chordata; class Mammalia; order Chiroptera; family Mormoopidae; genus Pteronotus; species Pteronotus mesoamericanus. The sequence goes on along the minus strand of NW_026555086.1, from coordinate 4,258,880 downwards.
CAATCGGGTATTTTGGGTGAAGATGGGAGGCAAGTGATAAACATTAGGAGAACAACGGACACCCGCCCACAACATCTACAACCTTAATAAATGTTTCTTTTTTGTTTCATCTTTCCTGAGTTACTTTTAACTTTTAACCAAAGAGTCCTAGCTAAAGAGGTACATGTGGTCTTCACCCCTCCCTTGGCTAATTTATTCTAACTCATCTCTGGGAAACCCCTGGAATACCCCTGCATAGTTTAAGTAAGCAAGCAGGGCCTAATCGCACCCATCAGGAAAACAGAAGTTGAGACAGACTCCGTCAATCTCCTTGTCTCCACACCAGTTTAACAGAAACATAGTTATTGTGACTAATGATAAGCTATGAACAGAATCTATAAAATGATACTAATTAAAATTATGAGGATTCATTGAAAATATTTCAAATGCAAATCCTACATGTTTCATGTTTCGTTAACTTATAATAAGCCATTTCCATCACGATCTTGTTGCCTGACTCATCTTGAAGGATTTTTAGCTTGCGTCATTGTTTCCTTATATTCGTATAAATATTTGCAGAGAGGAAAACTTTCAAAATCTTACTCAGTGGGCATAGCAAATAAAATGTTAGAACCGGCACAAATGCTTAAGCCACAAATAACGCTGCATAATTTGCAGGATGGGTATAATTGCCTGGGAAGAAAATGCCAGAAACAATAGCCAGCCAGCCTCCCTTTTAGGAAAATGCTGAATCACCAGTGCGCATGCTGGCAGGGAACAATGTTGCGTGAGCTCAGGCACAGAAATCTCAGAGTCAAAGAACAGTTAGACTTTTTGAGTGAAGATGCTTTAGAAATGCCTTATCAATGTCTTTCTCCTTTATATTTACCTGAGAAGAATATGTGAGTAAAGCCATGCCTAGATCCGTGCACAAAATCTATTTCAACCCATTTAATTTCAAAATATAATGATAAAAAAGGTGAATAGTATTTATTTGACAGCATTTTTTTTCTTTCTTAGTGGCATGTGGCAGGACCACATCCCTAGGCAGCACCTGAGATGTAAGAGAAATACAGTAGTTCAGGACTCATGACCTGAGAGCTCACATGATACAATGGCATGGTGTTATTATTGCAATTCATAATAATTATTATTACTTATTGGCTGTTATATTTTTCTGCTTTTGGCCACTCTCCCTAATTCCATTTACCACCACACCGCCATATATGTATCACAGCTAAAGTACAGCGAGGTTTTGCGTTTAGCACATTCACAGGTGAGGATATTACAGTTGTGAGTACATGAAACGCAGAGTTAACTCTTGTATTATTATTTATGAATTAGTCTATAACTTCCCCTATGAACAACTGTACACCTGCCTTTGCCCCACCTTGTGTTTGTGGCTCTATGCAAAAGCGTGAGGGCGTTGCCCAGCTTCACACCCCTACAAATGCTGCTCTGCTAGCCCTTTCCCTGGGGTTGCACACCTGGTTTCCCCTGCGAACCGAAGGTCCGTAAAGCAAAGCCTGGTGACCGTGCTCGCACATGTCACCGTTTACTGACGGGCGCTGAGGACGCCAAAGCAAGAGGGAGAAGGGTTCAAATAAACAACTGCTTATTGTTGCCCAATGAGGTGTAAACAAGATCGGCGCAAATAAGGGGGCTCGCTGACTTCCTGCGCGGGCCTCTGCTCCGCGCCGGCCGGGCTTCTGCTCGGCCTTCAATGCCTCCATCCGAGGGGCTCCGTTGGCCAACCTCCTGACGTCTCTGGCTGTTTCTAGAAAATCCATGCTAGAATTAATGCTAAAAACATGTGAAAGCATGATCGTGCCTCTTGCAAATCTTTCTCCCCTTCCCTGGATCACCGTTCCGTTACGTCATAATTATCATACAGCTATAGCGTAAATACATAGTTATCTCCATCTCTCCGTCCAGATGGTCGGTTACACGATAATTACAGTATGTTTGTACTTACTGGGTTTAATTACCAGATAATCAGGAAGAACATGCAAATTGCTAGGTTGTTGGAACACAGCACAGTGAACCAAGGAAAACCTGTGCAGCGCATGGAAGTAAACAAGCTCTCACACGGGACCGCGACAACACAGAGGCCGAGGCTGGTTGTAGGTCTATTGTGAGGGCTAGGGTTACACTTGCTGAGCTTGGATTAATGTCTACATTATAAGCAAATGTAATGGGAGAAGGGCTTGCGCTGCCACACCTACCCCGGGGACAATGGGGGCTGGCCACAGCAGGGGCTGAATGAGGCACCCGCACGCAGGCCCGGGAACCCCGCGCTGCTCCCACCGGGTGCATTCCAGAGCCACGCATGAGCCTCTCTGCTCAGCCCAACCGTGCGCCTGCCTCAGTGCCGGCAGAGAGAGATTGCGGCCCGGCAGCCGAGCGAACCTCTCCCCGAGATACCATATCCCTCCAGCAGACACCAGCTTACGGCTTTCTGGGGGGTCCAGTGGCCACCGCCAGTGCTGTCGCTAAGCATTTTTTTCCCATCGTCACACCAGGAAGAGTTGCTCGGGTCACCCCCCACCCCCGATTTCTCTTCCACATTTTGTGGTGGTTTCATGTATTTTTCCACTTTCTCCTTCCTGACTTCCTTTGAGAAATCTGGATCGTCCTGAAGAAGCCAGCTTCACTGCTGCACCCAGGAGGGAAATCTGTGCCCTTGGCCACCAGCATCTTCCCGCCGTCTGCCTGCAGTGACTGGTTTAAGGTTTCACACATGCCTCAAGACACTTGAGCCAATCTTAGTGCACATCCTTTTCTGGAAATGCCGGAGGAAGGCTCTCCCCCGCCCCTCCTGGATGGACACGATCAAGCCTGAAGCCTCAAGAGTCGCTGAAAGCCATCTTGCTACCTTAAAGGAGAAACTGGGTCTTTAGGGAGCCACTGGATCAAGCTCTCCCTGAAGCCCACCCTATTTTCCAATTACACAAGTGAATAAGCTCCCTCTATTGTTTATGCCGCCTAGAGCTGGGGTTTCTATTTTTTACAGTGAAAGACTTAATCACACCAAGTTGCCACAACTTACCTGCCTGACTTGCCGTAGAAAACCCCTGAGAGGCTTTCTTCATGAAATCTTCCGCCGCACTGCCTGGCTGTAACCGGCCTTCGTGTTCTGATACATCGTTTCTTTTTTTCCTCTCAGTATTATTGAGATATAATTGGCATGTGACACTCTATTCGTTTAGGCGTACAACATTATGACTGGATATGTGTATGTGTGGCCCTGAATTACCACAGTTGTTTAGTTAACATCTGTCACCTCACATAGTTATAATTTTTCTGATGTGATAAGAACATTTAAGGTCTGCTCTGCAGTACCGTATTAACTATAGTCCCTATGCTGTGCTTTCCATACTCAGGGCTTATTTATTTTATAACTGGAAGCTTTTGCCTCTTGACCCCCCTCATCCATTTCACCCACCCCGACCCCCCACCTCTGGCAATTCCTAATCTGTTCTCTGTGCCTATGAGTTTGGGGTACTTGTTGGGTTTCCTGGTGTTGTGCTGGGGGTTTTCTTTAGATTCCACATGTAAGGGCGAGGGTTGGGTATTTGTCTTTCTCTCTCTGACGATTTGATTTAGCATAAGGCCCCCCGGACCCATCGTGTTGATTCCCCGAATGATAGCGCTTCCTTCCGTTTTATGGCCGAGGAACACTCCTGTGCACGCTTGTGTTTTTTAGAGCTGATGGCAAGACCTTCCACGAGACAAAGGTCGTGACTCGCTTGACTGTGCTCCCGGCTTTATCGGGGGGTCTGCAACCACACCCGTAGTATCTCCAAGTATCTGCCTGCGTAGAGATAGAGTTGTTTAGACAGGAAGCTCGAACGTCTTAAAAATTTATCAAGTCATACACCAAAGACCGCTGTTTTCAACATATCTTAATTTATATCGATACAAAAACGTCCGAGTAGACAGGAAGGCAAATGACCATTCGGCAGTCATGGAGACAAAGAGAGTTTCCTGACAAATGTCCTCTCGTCCCAAACGTATCACAGGTGACCAATCCCGGTCGCTCTTGTTGGGGGGGTTCCGGGGGGGAATGTTAGCGTGTCACCGGTCTGCTGTGGCCGGAGGCTCCCTGGTGAGCGAGCAGTCCCTGTGCGGATGGACGGCCCATGGAGGGGCTGTGTCCTCTGTGGATTTGGGCTTTGGGCCCATCCTGGGGAAGCAGGGTGAGGTGGTGGCCCGAGGCCATGGCTCCCTGTCCGCGTCCTCCAGTGGGAGACACTGGCGTGTCCACCTGCCATCAGCTTCTGAGCGGGTCTCATATTTGTCATCAGGCTTGTTGCGTCACTCAGAGTCGACCGTACGTGAGATGTGAAGGGCAGCTCGCCAGACCCCTGGCCGCCCAGAAGGAGGGCAGATGCCACTTCATCGCCAAAGCTCAGCACGGCCGCAGAGGAGTGCACGGGCATCGAGCCATCGCTGGACGATGCCAGGCGGGTGAGAGCCGTTGCACAGACCCGGGCTCACCAACGCTGGCAGACAGGCGGCCACGGCCTGGAAGCCAAGGCAGGAAATGACGTGCCTGGTTCACGAGCTGAAGGGCGAGAGATGCAAACGCTCACAGCAAAGGGAAAAGATGGCGGAGATGCTAAGGACGCTCAAGGCCCTGGACGAGGTTGTGAAAATCACCGTGTCGCAGGGCGCTTTGCCAAACCTGCCAGGAGGTGAAGAGCCAGACCCTGACTTCTTCTTGGGAGTGGACATGGGTCTCACGGCCACTCTGTCCGCCCTCTTCCCTGAGGCCTCGCCAGCTGCCCGCCGTGCCGCACCGCCCGCACCCCGCTGGGCACCCCGGAGGCCAGTAGGTGCGGCAGAGCCCTCTCCCTGGGCAGCGTTCCTCCTCTTCCTCCCCACGCTGCACACAGTGGTCGGCTCTGGCGTGGACAATCCCTCCACGTGGAAAGAACACGGGATGGCCTGGGACACACGGAGAAATGGGGGCTTCTCTATAGCCCCAGAGCGTGTGGGTTCTCTCTCGGTAGCAACGAAAGAATGCCGTCCTTAAGAGAGGCATCTTTGACTCCAAATGAATCTTCATCCAGCTACATTTCTCTGCATTTTGGAAGCATTATTTATATATTAATCTCCTCAGTGAACATTTATATCGTATTCTCTCCTTAAATATTGTATTTTAATTTAAAAATATATGGAGCTTTACAATAAAGATCTTTATTTTTTACTTTAATTTTTTTAATGTGCAATACTCTTTAATTTTTAAGATTTTATTTATTTATTTTTAGAGAAAGGGAGGGAGAAAGAGGGCGAGAAACATCAATGTGTGGTTGCCTCTTGCACGCACCCTGCACTGGCGGCCTGGCCCACAACCCAGGCCTGTGCTCTGACTGGGAATCAAACCGGTGACACTTTGGTGTGCAGGCTGGTGCTCAATCCACTGAGCCACGCCAGCCTGGGCTACAGTACAGATTTTTAATAGCCAAAAATTATCATCATCAGAGAAAGAGATTATTAATGAGAATAATGATCAGTAGTAGCATCAACAGTAATAGCCCCCACTCCTTCGGTCTACAACGTGCCAGATCCGGAGCTAAGCACATTAAATAACTTTCCTCATTTAATTCTCACAATAACTTTGTGAGACAGATAATATTATTGTTCCTATTTTACAGATGAAAAGCCTGAGGCCCAGAGATGTGAACAGAAGCGAGTACTGTTGGACTCGGGCCACATCTGACTCAAGCTCCCACAACACGCTGGACCCAGGGGAAACCCATTCCTTATGAGTCACTAGGAAGTGGGTCCCCGGTGCCCTGACCCATCAGCTTCTGCACTGCCCAGCACAGGGTAGAGGTCTGTCTGCTGCCCCAAGCATTTCTCCCTGTTGAACACCCCCCCACCCCGCCCCTGGTCAGAGCCACTGAGCCAAGACAGGCCCAATCACCTGGGCAGAGTTTTCATTAAAGTGTGTGCATGTTTGGGGGTCGGGGGCTTAATGATTATTTTCAGTCCCAGTTCCTGCTTATTTGGTCTGGGTTTTGCGCGATTAATTAGGAGCCTACATTAATGAGAAGGGAAACACGTGTCCAGCTGGTCCTCCCAGATGTTCCTGAAACAAACTCTCCAGCCTGCACAGCATGACAGCGCAAAGCAGGACTTGGGAAGGCCCCGGAGCTGGCTCCGCGCCCGACGCTGCTGGCTGGGGGCGCGCCTTGCCTGGGGTCCGTGCCTCCCCACGCCTGATCGCTGGTGGGACTGTCTTTGGTTCCACAACAGCACAGCCACAGCGATATTTCTTCACCTGAATCCCGGGAAGAGGTAAATCTAAACTCAGAGCAAGAGCTAGACACAGAAGGAGATGGGGATGGAAAAGAACCGTTCTTTAAAAAGAGGATGAGGAGGAAAATTCTCCAGACTACATGCACACTCAGGGCCCCCATTGCTAGTCCCGGGGCCGGTTTTCTTTCGTGGCCCAAGCTTGTGCGCCTTTTGTCTCCAGAATGAGAACGGACTGGACCATCCGTTCCGGCCCCAGCTTGCTTCGGGGGCGGAGGGCGACTGAGTGAAATTAAGTCAGGGTCTATCTAAATCGCTCAGCACATCTCTTCTCAAGGGAGGCAAATGCTGGCAGCGGCACTTTCCCTTCTGTAGCCTCCGCTTACAGGAGATATGAGAAAATACACCAATGGTGAAGTGGACAATTTCTAGAAAGTCCACAGAAAGCTGGGGAGCCCTCTTTCTCAATGTACTGGGCGTACTCTAGGCAGGGTCTGGGTGCTGGGGTCGGGCAGTGAACAAGGGACCCACAATGTCTCCCCTTGAGGAATGTACAAAGCAGTTCCTGCTCACCAGCCACATACTTACCTGAGCGAGGGTATTGACAAAGACAATTATTCATCCTTAAAAAGTCTCTGGAAATGCAAATTAAAATCACAATAGGATGCCACTCCATCCCCATTAGAATAATTTGCCTAAAAAGTAAATTCCTTTTACCTAACAGGAATGAAATCTTGACACATGCTACAACAGAGATGAAACCTGAAGACGTTGTGCTCACCGACAGAAGCCAGAAACAAAGGGACAAATACTGGATGACTCCACTTTTACGGGAGGCACCTTGAGGTGTCAAAATCACACAGACAGGAAGTAGAAGAGTGGTTCCCAGGGGAATGGGAGCGAGTGTTTAACGGGGACAGAGTTTCAGTGAGCGGCGATGAAGTCCTGCAGATGGAAGGCGGCGCGCATTGCCCAGCATCGGCCGGTGAGCAGTGCCGCGGGGCCGCGCCCTCTCAAGAGCTAAACGTTATGTGTGTTCGACCACGATTTTTCAAAAAGGAAGATGATCTCTCGGGTCTCACCAGACACAAGTTTCCTAGATAAGTGGGCGAGTGGGGATCACCGCTCTCAACAATCTCTCCCCCTGCACCCCCGCTGCGAGCCCCGTATTCAAAGGGGACCATCGGCTCAGGCTCAGGGCGTGTGTCTGGCAGCACTTCGCCAGGGGGTGGGGAGGTGGGGAGGCAGGGGACCCCCAAGCGGCGGAGCTTCCTGACCTCAGAGGCTGCCATTCCAGCAGCGGTCAGGCGGTGGGCCAGCAAACCACAAGCCCCTCTCCCAGCAGGCTCTGTCCCGCCCATTTAGAGGTTTTTATTTTTACTTTTTTGCATTTTTTTTTTATCGTTGCTCTGTTACAGTTGTCGCAGTGTTCCCCGTTGCTCTGCCCTGCCCTGCCCTGCCCTGCCCGACCCCCGCTCCCCCAGTCAATCCCCACCCTGTTGTCCATGGCCACGGGTCATTTATACTTGCACCTATCACAGTCTAACATAATACATGGCACTAATTTGCCCGTATGCCGGTTTTATTGATTGTATTGATGGGCTAGAGTAGTGCTCTGTGCCTAGTAATCACCCATAGATGTGTAAAATGAATGATTTCTTTATGTCTTCTTTAATTTGTTTCTCTCAGCAATGTTTTGTAGTCTTCAGTGTATACGTCTTTCACCACCTTGGTTATTTTTATTTAAGTATTTTATTCTTTTTGGAGATCTTGGAAGAGGAATTATTTTCTTAATTTTCTTTTCAGATTTTTCATTGTTGGTGTATAAAAATAACACTGATATTGGTGCATGTTGATTTTGTAGCCCACAACTCTGCTGAATTTGTTTATTCGTTCTAACAGGAATGTTGTAGGATTTTTGTTTGTTTTCTACATATGAAATCAAAGTATTTATGAGCAGAGATCATTTTACTTTCTTCCTTTCCAATTTGGCTGTTGTTTATTTCTTTCATGCCTAACTGCTCTGGCTAGAACTTCAAATATGCTGTTGACTAGAAATGACAGAGAGAGCATCCCTGTCTCGTCCCTGATTGAGAGAAAAAGCTGTCAGTCTTTCCAATGAGTAGGATGTTCATTGTGGGTTTTTCATAAGTGGCCTTCGTCATGCTGAGACAGTTTACTTCTATTCCTAGTTTGTTGAGTGTTTTATCATGAAATGGTGTTGAATTATGTCAAATACTCTTTCTACATTAATTGGGATGACTGTGTATTTTACTCTTCATTCTGTCAAAGTGGCGTATTACCTTGATTAATATGCCAGTGAGGAGCATATATTGAGCCATCCTTGCATTCAGGAACAAATCTTATTTGATTAGGGTGTATACTTTTAATATACCATTGAATTCTGTTGGGTAGTATTTTTTTTTTTTTTTGCATCAATATTCAAAAGGGATGTCGATCTCTAATTTTCTTTTCTTGTCATGTCTTTGTCTGGCTTTGGTATCAGGATAATGCAGGCCTCCCTGAAGGACTTAGAGTGTTCCCTCCTCTTCAAATTTCTGGAAGAGCTTGAGAAGGACTGGTGTGAATTCACCTCTTAGGGTTTGATAAAATTCACCAGGGGGCCATCTGATCTAGGGCTGTTCTTTGTTGGGAGATTATTGATTACTAATTCAATCTCTTCACTAGAGATAGTTCTATTTGGATTTTCTGTATCTTCATGGTTCTGTCTTCTGGGAATATGTCCATTTCTTCAAGGTTATCCAATTGGTTGTCATACAAATTCTTTGTCCTCTCTTATAGTCCATTTTATTTCTGTAAAATCAGTAGTAATGTGCCCACTTTTTTCTCTGATTTTAGTAATTTCAGTCATGCTCTTTTTTTCTTAGTCAATTTAGGAATACGTTTTGGTCAACTTAGGAACAAGAAACAAACTTTTGTTTCAATTTATTTTCCCTATTTTGCCTGATAGTAGAATAGTCACCTTAGGCCACTTTGGGTTACTATACATAGAATATCTTATTTCATTCTTTTATTTTACTCTCTGTCTTCAGAATGCAAATGAATCTCTTGCAGTTAGCATATAATTGAACTATGTGTTTGTATCCAGAAAGACAGTGCAGACGGACTACAGGAGTTGATTTAAACTTGAGTCTCAGTAAACCATCTGTTAAAAACGAATGGTTAGAACCAACAAGAAAGCAAAGAGGGGCAGGGATAAGGTACATGAAGAACGGGTTTGTCCCACGTCTTACAATAAACTGCACAATGTGTATAACTTTATACATTTTGACCAAGGACATGCCTGTGAAACATCATCGTAATCAAGATAATGAATATATTCTTTACACTCAAAAGCTTCCTCCTGCCCCTTTGAAATCCCTCCAACGCTTTTTCCTGACTCCCACCATCTCCAGACGACCCCGATCTGCTTTTTCTCATAGTAGAGTCACCTGCATTTTCCATACTATCATATAAATGGAATCATACAGTAAATAGTCTTTCTTCATCACTCTGAATTGTTATTTTGAAATTTATCTCTGTTGTAGCATGTATCAATAATCATTCCTTCTCCTTGTATGAATATGCTACAATTTTATCTATTCACCTGTTGATGGACATCTAGGTTGTATCTAGTTTTGAACTTTAACAAAGATAGAATGAACATTTGCATACAAGTTTTTGTGTGGACATAAGCTTTCATTTCTCTTGGGTAAATAGGTAGAAGTGGACTGGCTGGGCCATATACTGTATGTGTAACTTTTTTAAAGAAACTGTCAAATAGTTTTCTAAAGCACCAATACCATACTATGTTCCCAGCAAGAGGGAACGAGAGTTCAAATGCCTTTACATTCTTACTAACATTTCACATGTTCATTCTTTTTAATTTTAGCCATTCTGATAGGCATGTAGTGCCATATCATTGTGATTTTAATTTGCATTTCCTAAATGATTAATGATGCTGAACACCCTTTTTTGTGTTCATTTGGTTTCCACATAATCTTCTTTGTCTAAATATCTGTTCAAATATTCAACCCATATTTTTATTGTATTGTTTGTTTTTGTTTTCTTATTACTGAATTTTAAGGGTACGTGAATGTGTGTATTCTAAATATGGGTTCTTTATGAGATATATAATATCCAAATACTTTCTGCCACTGTGTGGCTTATCTTTCCATTCCTTTAACAAAGTCTTTTGAAAAGCACAGGTTTTAAATTTTGATGAATTCCAATGTGTTATGGTTCATGTTTTGGCTGCCATGTTTAGGACATCTTTGAGCAACCCAAGATCGAAACATTTTCTGTTTTTCTAGACATTTTATAGTTTTACACTTTACAGGGAGGCCTACAACTTATTTTGAGTTAAATTTTTCCTATGTGGATTTGGATTCATATATGGATTGGAGGGGGGGTTTTTTTGCGTATGGCTGTCTAAATGTTGATAAAAAGCCAGTTCTTTCTGCCCTGAGCTGTCTGTGCACCTCTGTCAAGAATCAGTTGTCCGTGCGTGTGTGAGTCTGTTTGTGAGCCCTCTGCTCCGCGCCCTCCCTCTGCTTCTGTCTTCCCACCAACACCGGACTGTCCTGGTTACTCTAGCATTTAAGAAGTCCTGAAATCAAGTAGCATTGGCCCTCTGCCTCGTTGTTTTGCAAAGTTGTTTTGGCTCTTCTAGGTCCTTTTCCATATGCATTTCCATATGAATTTTCACAACAGCGTGTCCATTCCTAAAAAACAAAAACCTTGTGGAGTTTTAAGACTGCATTAAAGTTACACCTATAGATCTATGGATCAACATGAAAAGAAGAATATTGAGACTTCTGACGGATGAACGTGCAATATCTTTCCATCTATTTCGATCTTTTGAATTTCTTTCAGCAATGCTTTGTGGGTTTCCGTACGCAAGTCTTCAGTCAAGCCTGGCACTGAGGTATCAGAAGTGCAGAATAGGGCTTTAAGTCCTTATATACGACAAAGGAGCGGGAGAAGACAAGAACGGGAACACAAAGGCCGACTGGAGACCACAATGTGGTTCAGGCCGGTGAGGCCGGGGCTTGGGCCAGACAGGTGACAAGGGTACTGAGGGGCGGGGGAGGGGGGGGGAAGAGAGCTGATTTGAAATGTAATTAGATGGAACCATACAGAATTGCCATTCTTTGCAGGTCAAAGAAGCTATAACATTGGCAACTTCACAGGGTTCAACCTGATACTTTTGGAGCAAAGTCAGGACTTGGGGCTTGCTGGTTGATTAGATGCAGGGAAGCAATGAAAGGAAAGAGTCAAGGGCAGCTCAGGTGCTGAGCTCGAGCAAATGAACAGACGATTGAGCCAGTTCCCCGAACCGCAAAGGCTGGGGGAGAAAGGAGCCACGTGGCCCCGTCCTTGCTGACTTCATCTTTATCCCCAACTCTTTCCCTTTCTCTCCACCATCTTTAGCTCCTCAGGGAACAGAATTATCACAGGGCTACATGTTTACTTTTAAGCACGCATTTTTCCCACCCAGCTCCCTGTCTGACATTTTAATGGCTTTTGCTGGCTTAACTTTCCGTGGGCAGGGCGCGCAGAAAGAACAACGTTTCTGTGCACAGTGTGAGGTGCGTGCGTACTCGCTTGATTTTAATGCCATAGCAACGTGCCCTTAAGTTTTTATTTCTCTGAGCCCGATCCTCATCTGGAGGGGTTCTGGGCCACATTTTCAAGCAATTTTGTGCCGATCATCGGGAGGCTCCCGAATTTATGGAGGGAAGGCTAGGAACGCATGCTTGAGTTTATACTCGAATTACTCTCCTAAATGGCTCCATGGAGGGCTCCTTTTAGGGGTCACTGAGAGCCAGAGTGGAATGTTTTTCCTTCTTCACTTTATCCCAGGCCTTGGGGCACGAGGACCATAAATGCAGGTAATGTGTTTTATAGCCAGATTCTCTGGGTTCATTTTCCACCTCTCTCCCCACCCCCAATGATAACCATGAAACTCCACAGAGCTGGCTGGAGACTCCGTTTTTGTGACCCTGTTTCTACAAAGGCTCAGGGATTTGGGTGGCTGAGCAGCAGATCAGGGGGCCCTTGAAGGGCATGACACTTCCTGCCTGTGGCTCAGCCAGACACGCCTGATTGCCCTCAAGCCCAGTGGAGCAGCCCGAACTCGAAAGAGATGCTCATGAGGTAGTGAGCTCCCCATCACAGGAGGTATTCAAGAAGTGCCCACACCTCTGGCTGCCAAAGGTGCTAGAACTGGAGACTTACATATCTGATAGGGAGTAGAATGAGAAACATTTATGAGTCCTTATAACAAAGGCTTTGTTTTTGAAACTATGATATCTTTTCATTGTTTCAACAGATGTTTACTAAACACGGGTGAGGCTGAAGATACAGCAGCAAGGTACTGGCCCTGAGAAGGTGCTGGCCCTGCCCTTCAGGAGCCTGCGGTCTAGTGACCGTGACAAGTAATGAATGAGTAATTTACAACGAGATGATGGAAATACCAGAGGATGTGGGACACTGGGCCAGGGTCCTTGTTGTCGTTGTTCACGAGTTATTTTGAAGACGCTTCCTGGCTCTGGGAGGCCTGACTGCACTTCACAAATTATGAAACGCACACCCAAAAAGCTTGCCTAAGTGGTCCCGGCTCACACCGCCGCTACCTGCTGAACGAAGCTGGAATGGCAGCCCCGACCCGCCAGCCTCCGGGGCCTCCGCACTTAACTAAACCTCTGGTTAAGACCCTTCCAGGACCACGTTAGCGCGCGGGTCCTGGGGGCCCAAGTCTCCGCAGCGCCTCCCCCGCCTCTCACCTCGAGAAAGGTAAACAGTGCAGGCCCATGCACTCCGTCTCCTCCCACTAAACGTACTGGTCCTCCGAGGCTTCCAAATAAAAACCATCTCTCTGCCTTACTCAAGTGAGCTTGCCGGCTCCAAAAAAAATTATAACACCACATTTTATTTAAAACTTGAGGCTTGATACTTGCCAGGACTCCCACTGTCGTTTGGAAAGTGAGGGGGGTTGTAAAGGCCCTACTATGTGCTCTGCCCTGGAAGGGGTGGCTGTTGAGGGGCGGGAGGGGCGCAAATAAAAGCTGTGCTATTTACCCTTGATGGGTTTAACATCTCATTGCAAAGACAGGAAGAGGTGAGCAGAGATGGCCCACAGAGGACAAGGGAAGGGCTGAGACAGTGGCATCGGGCTCACGCTTTCTCAGTCCTGGATCTCGCTGTGTGTCTTTGGACAAGGCGCTCTGCCTCTCTGAGTCTCGAATCCTTCGTCTCCCACAGTGCCGCCCCAAAGAGCGGCCTGTGATGACGGAAATGGTTTCTGACCGCCGTGTCCTGTGCAGTGGGCATGGAGTCATGAAACGTGGTTCGTGTGACTAAGGACCGAGTTTTTAACGCGATGTCATTTTTCATTATGTCAAATTTAAATAGCCACATGAGGCTAATGGCTTCCGTGTTGGGCGGCATCGATCTAGAAAGCTGGGACTGAGGGGGCTTCATCCATTTCAAATCACCCGTTGAGAGGGAACCTCAGAAGTGTTCATTTTGCCTCTGGAACTGTCTTGAAAGAAAAAGCGACAGGGAAACCCTGGGGAGGCAGGGGTAGACCGGTCCTTTAGCCGCTCAGTACCTCGGGCTACTTGTCTGTCAAATGGGGATAATAGTAGACTAGTTCACAGGGTGGTTGTGAGACATAAGTGAGCTCATAGACGAGAAATAAATGAGATAATAGACTCTTTCAGAAGAGTGCCTGATATTTGGTAAATGCTCAACAAATGCAGCTTTCTAAAACAAGTTTTTATTGTTATTATTGGTAATGGGACTTAGCATTACTCAGCTTTCTGGAATCACGCTGCCGTGTTGCCGTGGCAACGCGCTCTTATCAGGGAGACATCAGAAACCTCTAAAAGCCATCTTCTTTTTTTTCCACTGTAAAACACTTCATTATGGGAAACTTCAAACACACACAAAAGTCAGAGAGTAGCACAATGAACCCGCCCCCTCCACCCATCTCTCATTTCAGTTATTCTCAACACGTGGCCAATCCCATTGCTTCCATATACCTACCCATGTATTGACTCACCTCAACAACTCCTTTTTTTGAGCAAGCACAAGATCTATCCATAGATATATAGGGTTAAAATTCTATATAATATATAAATGTAACTTGATGTAGATCGCTTTCTTTAAAAGACCTCCTTAAAAAAAAACATAATTACAATACAGTGCTCACACATCCAAATTTTTAGAATTACTTCGTTTTTATTGCATCTGTCCAGTTGTAGTCAGATCCAGTTGACACAGCGCTGTATAGTTTGAAGTTAACTAAATGCATTGTGGTCATGATTTTGTAACCAATGCAAGTCAAGTCATTGGGCTGAACCCCTTCAAAACCACCTTCTTGCTCTCCGCTGCCTCTGTGGAGGGAAAATTGATGAGAGTCCAAAGTCTAAAGACACCCTTCCTTTGCCAGACAAGGAATGTTCCTGCTTTAACAAATGCCGAGCATCTCCGCCTTCCCAGCACCTGGGAAGATGGGAGAAGAGCTCAGTATCTTCATGGCATGGGCGCCCTGGGGAACTTTGCCAAAGGGATGAAGATTGTTCTTGGGTTGGTGCATTGAATGGTCAGTGCAATTCAACAAGAGAATGATGAAGACAAGGCGTTCAGGCACTTTTATCTGGAAGATTTTTTCTTGAGGTTGTTAACAAAACGGGGATGGGCCTGACAAAAAACACAGGCTTTTCTTTTCCTTCCTTTGCTTATTCCCAATGCATTTGACAAGGGGTAAATCCTTCCTGTACGGGAGTCTGTTTTTAAGTTGCTTTGGACTTCATTTAATTTAATGGTCACTGTGGGATATCTGTGGATGGGTCACCCACTGTGGAGTACCACCATGTCACCAACTCAGTGTGTAACCATGGACAAGCATCCTATTCTTTGGACTTGGGTTGCCCATGAATTGAGCAGGGATTTGGCCTGGGGGCTGGGAGTGGAGCTTTTGGGCCTTTTCAGCTCTGAGAGTCTAAAGCTCCATGATCCCTCTCCCTTTCAATAGGTATCATGACGGGGTCCTGAAGGGTTCACCACTAAACAACAATTCCAGCCTCCAGGCCTGGAAATGCATACATGCATCAGGACTCAAACCCTCCAAGGCCCGCGGGAGCCAAGCAGGCCCCAGAAACGAGTGGACGGGCCTGAACCAGGAGGAGCAGACGAGCCCACACCCCGGCCACAGGGGGCTGCAGCTGCGTCTCCAGGTAGCTCCCCGCGGGAACGTGGGCATTTGCTGACAAATCTTTGACTTTTCCAAGAAACACCAGAAATCTAGATTTTAAGCAAAACACTCCAATTTTAAGTGCAGGCTTGAGGAAAAAAGAAATTGCCCACCTCTGCTAAGACTGCGCACAGGATGAACTGTCCTGACGTGGCTCCTGCAACACCAGGACCTTTTCCGGGACAGTCCTCGGAAGGTGAATTTTAAAGGACACCCGGGTACCAGGCCAGTTCTTTTAATCTGATCCTTTCTGCTAAAGATCAACACAATGACCTTTGGCCCAAAACTATAAAGTCCAGTCCCAACTAACAACCAGAAACACAGGAGGCTTCTGTTGACCTCCTGTGCGGGGATTTTCAGAGCCCTGCGTTGCACGCCATTGGCTTCCAGGTAACTGAGCCCAAACTTTCGGGGGTTATCTTGAATTCCTGGGCAGCAAAGCAATCGAGGAGTTCCCACTGCTGAGTCACAGAACCAATTCCCCGGAACTGTAAGGAAACAAACGTCCAAGGTGGTTTTCAATTCTGATCTAAACCTCCCCAGCGATGGTGGAGGCAGAGCCCCTCCCATTCCTACCACAGCAGCCCACCTAAGTCCTTCCTAGTATGATCACAACCTACGATTTTTTAAAAATATTTTGGTTTCTTTGTTTATGGTTTGGACCCTGCACCCCACCAAGATGGAAACGCCAAGAAAGCAGGGCTCCCCTATCTTGTTCACAGCTGTTCCTCAGCTCCTACGATAGAACTTGCAACAGCTGGAGTCCAAACACATACTGCTAACTAATCAGTTCAGGAACAGCCATCATGGTGATCATTTAGGGTCGCCAGGAGCAGGTCGTTTATTACTTCCCAAAGCAGGTTGTTATTTCTTTGGATGCTCTTGGCAAATAGGAAGCTCTTCTAAAAACAGACCCGAAGCCACGTCATCCCCATCCGCCCCAGTTCAGTCTCTTGGGGCCCCCCAAGCTAAGCCTGCCTTCTCTTCCAAGTCACAGGCTCCCAAGTGTTGAAAGACAGGTGACCCATCTCATGTCTTCACTTGACCTCATAAAAGGGGAGAACAATGGTTGGGGGTTAGGAGAGAGGAAGGAAAAGGGCAGGAAGGGCCAGTGACCGGAAGTCCTGAACACAGTGCGCAGCTGACAGACTCACTGGCACTCTGACTTTTATTTTCATTGAATTTATTGGGGTGGTGTTGGTTAATAAAATCACAGAGGCTTCAGGAGTACAATTCTACAATCCATCATCTGTATATCGTATTGCATGTCTACTTTTGATATGTACTTTAAAGCTAGGTGATCCAGTTTCTCAAAATTTCTCAGTCACCTTTGCATACGCCCAGAGAAAAATAAGCCTGTGTCTTCGGCCTCAGTCATAGTCCCATGTGGCTATCATAGAAGGAACTTTTGGTTATGAGAAGATGCCTGGGGCTCTCCCAGCCTTAAGATTCTAGGACTCCATGAGGAACACCAGGCGCTGGGGGTGGGGGATGGGTGTGCGTGTGTCTGCCCACATGAGCTTTTCTCCTAAACACTCAGAGAACGCCTTGCGAAACATCCAAAGCCGGTGACCCAGGGTGAAGGAGCTATGTGCCCAGGAATGGGGATGCTGGCTCTGCACGACACACAAGACCCCCTTGGTGCCCTCAAGAAAGTGAATCTTTGTGGAAAATTGGGCTACACCTCTCTTGCTTCCCAAGCTTCTTATTTAACTGACACCCCCCACCAACACCACCGCCATCAGTCACCTGGCAGATTCTGGGTGGGAAGCAGATCAGGAGGCCCAGTCATGTTCCTTTGGAGGCCAGGACATGAGGCTGCATGGCTGGCTGGAGCCCACCTGCTACCAGCCAAGACTTCGCAGAGATGATGAGGTCCCATGTCCTGGGAAGAGCACCTTTCAAAGCCCCCGGAAGCCGGAGAGAAGGGGTGGATAAGGCATGATGTGTAATCAGCTGGGCCTCTTTAGAAAGCAGAATGCAAACAGCAGTGTCCATAGCTGGAGACTGCACATGCCTGAATATTAGGCAAGCCTATTTTCCTAAAATTATCTCTTGGATAGAAGGAGTTGGATTATATTTAAATGTGCTTGAAGTCTCTCTTATTGTAAAGGACTCTCTTGAATACTTTATTTTGAACAAACAGTACTATTTTAGGAAAACAAGTTAGCCTGGAATAACCTCAGCCAGCTGGTTTGGATATTAAAAGTGGTCACCTGACAGAATCAATAAAGAAAGAGGACAAAGACATTTAAAACAGATTTAGTCATTCTTCCTGGGGGTATGACTTTACAAGAGCAAGGTTTGAATGTTGTTGTACATAGCCTTTAAGCGATTGGTTCAAAAAGAAATATAGTAAGTTACTTGTACCAGAGATCATGAGAGTACTTGTGCATTGGAATAAAATGTCCAGTGACAGCATCATTCAAAGATTCAAAAACTGCAGTAACTGAGACATGAAGAAGAACATATTGTAACAATAAAAGGGTCAATCCAACAAGAAGACATAACAACTATAAACATACATGCACCTAACAACAGAGCCCCAAAATTTATGAAGAAAAATAGCAGAACTGAAGAAAAAACAGACAATGCAACCATAACAGCTGAGGATTTCAATATTTCACTATATATAGAACAATTAGATAGACTATCAGCAAGGAAACAGGAGACTTGAACAACACTGTAAACTACTAGACCTCACAGACATCTGCAGAACACACACGCTTCTCCAGGACACATAGGACATTGTCCAGGAGACCTTACATTAGGCCATAGAACAAGTCTCAATAAATGCAAAGCATTGAAATCATGCAAAGTGTATTCTCTAACCCTGATGAAATGAAATTAGAAATCAGTAACCAAAATAAATTTGAAAAACTTGTAAATACATATGTGAAAATTAAACACCACTCTCCTAACTAAACAATGGGTCAAAAACAACACCACCACCACCCCAAGGGAAATTAGAAAGTACTTAGAAATAAATGAATATGAAAACACAACATTCCAAAACTTATGGGATGGAGCTAAATCAGTTCCTAGAGGGAAATTTGTGGATGTAAATGCCTATGTTAAAAAAGAAGAAAGATCTGAAATCAACAAACTAAACTTCCACTTTAAGGCACCAGAAAAAGAACAAACGAAGAGCAAACCCAAAGCAAGAAAAAGAAAGGAAATAATGAAGGTTAGATTGGAAATTCATAGAAAATTTTTTTAAAAATAGAGAAAAATCAATGCAACCAAAGATTGGTTCTTTGAAAAGATCATACAAATTGACAAAACATTAGTTAGAACGAGCAAGAAGAAAAGAGAGAGAAGATGCAAGTTCCTAAAACCAGGGATGAAAGAGTGAACATGACTACTTACCTTACAGAAAAAGGACAGTATCTATGTTTTTGTAGATGCTGACAGGTTGATTCTAAAATGTATATAAAAAGACAAAGGAACTCGAAGAGCCTGAATACTTTTGAAAAAGAAGAAAAAAGTTAGGGCACTCGTAGGCCTTGTCTCTCAAGACTCAGCACAGGTGTCTGGTTTCCTTTGCCGGCATCTTTGGTTTCCTCCAATCAGATGTCAACAGGGCTCCCCACATCCCCAGGGGAAGCTGGGCACGCCTTCCTCAGGGCACTCGTCATGCTGTAGCATGCGACCTGCTTCTTGAGGACACAGATGGCATCTTTGTCCTCAAGAATTTTCCTTCTTGTATCCCCAGGACCCAGCAGAAAGCGCAAAGCATAAAAGGTGGTTAAGAAATGTTATTTTAAATGGGCGGACGGATGAAGGATGGATGGTCTGGGAGATGGATGGACAGACAAGTGGGTGCCTACAGAATGTGCTGCCTGTGTACAAATGGATGAGGCAATATGGTTCCTTAGGTCGCTCCCAATGGAAGAAATACTACCCTGGGAAACCTGGCACCTTCCGATTCTGCCACAAACCCCCATATGATTCCTGTCAAGTCACTTCCTTTTATGGATCCTTAGCCCCATCTGGAAAACGTGTGAGTTTTACTAAAACGATCTCTCCAAGTCACCCACATTTAGGTTCTGTTGCCCTAGGATGAAGCAGATTCCTCTATCCATGCCTAGCACAGTTAGCGTTGGATAGAACTGGCCTTTCAAAACCCAGGTTTAGTGGGCGTACTCATTAAATCTCCCCGAGTGCTCAAACCAGCTGAGCACCTAAACACAGCATTCTGTCCTTCCCAAAACTGTTCTGTACAACTTGAACCCAGTACTGTCTGAGCTCCTTTTGTAGAAAATGTACATGGGGCTGTGTCGGCATTCACACAACAGGTTTTTGGCATGGGTAATTTGTCAGCCACAACAATGTCACCCTATAAACTGGCCCTAAATTCCATTTTCTGTTACTAATGGGAGAGGCCATGTGATAGGAATTTATGGGGTGCCTTGGGTTTGACAGACAGACATGTGGGTGAAAGAAAAGGGCAAAGGAGGTCTCCTTTGGTATTTAAAATCAGAGGTTCCCCTGTAAAACCTGGGAGCTGTTTCTGAATGCGCCACAGGAAAGAAAAGAACTTCTCGGGCTTTTGCTTGCCTCTCAATTTCAAAGACATTCTCGTTCCAAGCGGTATTATTTCTCAGAGATGTCCTGAATGCAGAAAAAAAAATGGCTTGGTCTAATTTCAGAATCTGAGCTCTTAAATTTTGACCGTGACACCCACTCAGTTTCTTATGCTGTCCCCAACCGCCAGGACTTCATTTTTCACATCCTTGCCTGGGCCAACATGGTGGTTTGTATCTAATATTTGGAAACAGCCTCTTGAAATTACTTAATTATCCCAGCATCGCAGCAGCATTAGTTGAGTTTGCATTAGAATATTTTCCAGGGGTGTCGAGGATCACAGAGGCTTGTCATTTGGCTCTCCTTAAAAACCATAACCCTGGTTAGCCAAAAAAAAAAAGGCAACCTTTAGTGGAAGGGAACTATTGGTTTCCTAGAACGCACGGCTCTTATTCTAAAAACGTTACAGTGAAAACCATCAATAGCTGGAATCTGCTTTCCATAAAGCACCAATTTATAGCAATTACACAAAGTGTTTTCTTTCCATCACTATCAGAAATCCTTAAACATCACCAAAAGAACTTTAAATTTGTATGCAAAAAACATGATTTGGGTTTACCATTTCTCTAAGCTGAGTCCTCGCCAGGGAAGACAAAACTGGACGTCAGGTTAAAATGGGAAGAAAAAAGAACAGTTGCTTTCTCTGCCCTTCGAGGGGGCTCCGCAAGAAACCGTGAGAAACCAACAGAAACGCGTCCGACGAAGGCTGCAGGCCCCGTAAGGAACACCAGTGCCTCCCAATGTATCTGGTGGGTGACCTTGGGACAGATTTCCAGAACTTTGACTGCAGCACGCAGCCTGCGCCAGAGGCCTGAGAACGTCACTGGGGGGAAGGGGGGCTCCCCGGTGCGTTCACACCCCAGCGCGCTCGCTGACCAACTGCGTGCCTGTGTACAAATTAAAAGAGGGGAATTTAAATGTCTGGCTTCCTGGGAAATAAAAGGTCAGAGGGTTTATTAGCACCATCAAGTCTTGATTGCCCAGACCCACCGAAAGGAGCGGTGGCCTGGAACCGCGGGGGCCCTGCTGCGGCCTCCCCCGCACTGTGGGGGACCCCTGCCTCGTTTTAATTCTGTTCCCCGCCTTCTGTGCCAGGCGCCTCCTCTGGGGAGAAGGAGTCTGTGGACCCCTAGAACTGGCCCAGGGGGCAATCGTACTGGCTCTGAGGGGTCTTCTAGGAGCAGGCTCTGGATTCATATTAGTGTGTCACATGGTGAGGCGACTGAATTAGAAAAATAAAAGAACAGGTCAGGCCTGGTCTCAGCAGAGACGCAGGGGTCCAGGGGATGGGGCCTGGTCACAGAGCGAGCGCTTCAGCCCCCAGCAGTCATTCCGGCGCCCCTGCAGGGCGTCCAGCTACACCTCCCGGGTAGGGAAAGGAAACGCTGGGGACATCCGTCCGTGTAGCCACTGCTCCCCACACGAGGTACAGTCATTCCTCACCATAGGACCAAGCACCAAGGCCGCCCACCCCATGACAGAGAAGGGAATCCCAGCAAGTGGGTGGACTTTATACAAAAATACATAATAATAATAATAACAATAATAAGAGAGAGAGATGATAGACAGGTAATGGGAGGGAGGGGGAGGGAGAGAGGGGGGGAGGGAGCGAGGGAAGGAGGGAGGGAAGCTTTGGAAGACTGTGGCTCCCTGACAGCGCTCATTGGGATACAGAGCATAAAGCTTCTCCCATCCTGAAACTCGCACCCCATCCTTGACAAATAATGGAAGAACACAGCCCTTCCACCAGCATTTAGTAGACTCTGCTATTTGTCGCATGAAACACCCTGTAGGCTGTAGGACACTGCTTCCCATCTGGCTTCATCAGCAGGAGAACGCCCAAACTGCTCGTTGCCTGGGCCCGCCCAGAAGGCCTGGGCTCCACAGGTCAAGGGGACCCCAGAGCAGCTGCCCACCAGCCCACGCGGTCTCTCTTCCCGGTTCTGATCTTCGCAGTGTGAGAACCCCCATGATAGGGCATGCAAAGGAAAGCCAAGCCGGAGGAGCTCCCGTTCTAGAGAAATGTAAACATGCTCAGGTTCACATTCGAACCCAAGCGCTTCTGAGAGAACGTTGGGAAGGGACTGAGCGGCAAGCTCGAGCCGGACCAAGCTTGGCTGCCGATTCAAGCAGGTGTCTCGGCCAGGCCACTTCAGTTGTGCCTTCTCAAGTCAAAAATGGACCCTCATAGCCTCCAGCCTGGGGGCTGGGGGGCGGTTGAATGGATGGAATGAAATACCACATATAAAGCACTTAGCACAAGGCCCAGGGCAAAGAGTGAGAGTTTTTCAAAGTTGGCGTGTGCTGCTGTTATGCTTTACTCAGCCGAGTGAGAGGGGCCAGGCCCTGCTCAGGGGCTGCAAAAGCCGCAAAGGGGAGGGGAGCTTAGAAACTGACATTCCTCAGTGGAAATACAGCAGTAACAATAACAGCAACAGCAGGGGCTGCTAACTCGGCCCCTGAGTCTTTAGAGAAATGCTGTTACCAGTTCCAGACAGTAAGGTTCCCTTTCCAATCCCCCCTTGGTTACCCCTTTATATTATCATGACTGGGGGCCAAACCAAGCCCTGCCCAGGCTAGAGAGAGAGGTCAAGCCAAGGACGCACCTTGGCAAAACTGGGCTTAGCTCGTCCCAGCTTCCTTGCTTGGTCACCTTGGCCTGACTCCACACACTTCTCCTTCTTAGTCACCCCTGAGCCTTGCCCTCCATCCCAAGAAAAGACTGAACAATTCAGTCCCAGGTTACTGTAAATGGCACGTGGCTTCCCCCTCACTGCCACCTGGAAATGTGCGTATTTTCTAAGAACAGGAAGCCTTAAACCAAGGAGATGATCTCTGATTGGAGAACGGAGATGCGTTGAGTCAGAAGGGACTCTGTATCGAGGGAGGCAGGAGCGTTACCTCTGATGTCAGAGATCAGCAACCCCTCGCCCCCCGCCAGGACGCGAGCGTGTGTCTGCCCCGGGCGCACCGCGCATCACAGTTTAGAAAGCCTTGTCACTCCATCTTCTCATCGGTGCTTCTTGGTAGTTTGGTGACGTAGACAAGGAGGGGGAAGCCAGCAGTTAGAGCCAAAGGAGCCACTGAGAATAGTTAAGACCAGGATTCCCGAAGCTCAGGACACACATGCTGATGGGAGCCGCTGACAGGCACCATGTGTCCTCACAAGACAGACCGTCAGCCTTTGTCCTGCCCTCTGGTTAGCCATAGAGGAAAAAGTCTCCATGGGTCCTAGCGAGTCCCTAATTCCTCTCTAACCCTGGTCCACCTTCCTATTTAAGAACCACAGGTGGACCTCCGACTCAGAACCCTGAGCAAGCAATAGCATTTAGCCAGAATTTGATAACAAGCTGTTCTGTTTTGTTTGCGTTACGCTTATTTTTTCTGTCACCTTCCACATATGCCAACTGCTTCTCCATCTATGAGAGTGAACAAAGACTCCTGTTCAAAAAAGGTATTGAGTAAATGTAGTGAGTCAAATAAGAGGGAAACATTAAGTAAATAAGAGAACATGTTCACTGGCGTGATATAAAACGGGAACATGACATACACACATGCTTGAAGCCTAGAAAATCCTCACCAACCCAAACCACCACCCTGTACCAGCAGGATTCAGACCAGGACGGTCACCAGGCTGCACTGGACTAATCTTCAACAGTGACCCCATGTGGCAGAGGCAAGCAATAGCAGTACAATTCTGATGTTTCTTTGGTGCATGGTTTCTTAACTTTGGCACCACGGACATTCTGGGTCAGGTCGTTCTTTCTTGTGGGAGACTACCACGTCCATTTTAAGGTGTTTAGATGCATCTCTAGCCTACCCCCTCTAAATGCCAGCCACCCCCCCACACACACCCTGTAATGGCCAAAAATACCTCCAGTCATCCATAAATGTCCTCAGGTGTGGGAAAGGGGGTGGTGCCCTGGCTGCAACTGCTGGGCTAAAGTCTCTTTAGGTCATTTAAAGAAAGTGTAAAAGAACTCTCAACAAGGAAATATGGGACAGCTTGGTTCTAGGGGACACAGGAGCTCAAAAACTTGACAAATATATAAGGTCTGGCATACAGTCAATGCTCAGTCACATATTGGCTTCCTTGCAATGTTGCTCTTTTGCACGCCTGTTTTTTCCATGAGCTTTTAAAGATCACTGGGAATGTGCATATGCTAATTAGACAGAAAAATCGGAGGGGATTAAAAAGGAGGCATGGCCCGCCCACCTGCCTCCCCAGCTTAAGCCTTTGCGGCGGGCCCTGGCCCCCTGGCACCTCCCTGGGTGTCTCGGCCTCCCTCTGCTTTCCCTCTTTCCATCCGCACCCGTGGACGCCCCTTCAACCCTAGTCGGTGTGTGCAGGGGGTGGGGGTGCTCCTGGACCCCGGGCGCAGGGCTCTGCAGGAAATGCCAGGCCTCCCTTCCCAGTTCAGCCTGAGCCGAGGGGCGGGCAGCATCGCAGGGCCTGTCCGCCCGCACCTGCCCGCCCCACCCACAGCTGCTCTGGCTCCGTGGCCAGAGCCCGGGTGCCGCGGGCCCCCGCACACTCCTGCTCCCCCGCTGGACCCTGACACAGGGTCCGCACAGCCCCCAGCCCTGGTCCCGCGCCTCAGCCATGCTGGCCTGGTCCTCCACGCAGTGGCCACTCGTCTGCAAAGGCCTCTGCTCGCTGTCGCTGGCTCGAGGCCCTCACCTCCTCGGGCCTGGTTTCTGGAAGCTCCCGCCCTGCTGCTTCAGGGAACTCGAGGCAGCGGTGCTGGCCTTCCCGTGTGCGATGAACCAATTCACTTTTTTTTTTTTTTTTTGCACTTGAGACTGGAGCGCAAAAACCACGTTAAAATGACAGCGCTCATCATTTTGTCCCAACACCTGGCGGGAGGAGGAGGTACAGGGGAGGCCCAAGAGGGTGGCGGGGTGAGAAGGCTCTAAGCGGGCCCCTCCCGCAGGCGCACGCCCAAACGCCGGGCACAGGGAGCGATCACCCCTGGGGACACCCCAGCACTGAATGACCAGCCGGCTCCTGACAGCGAACCAGAGGAAGAGACCGACTGCAGAAGCGGGGGCCACGAGAGCCCCCGGGACTGGCGGGAAGCCCCCAGCGAGAGGAGCAGACGAGCCCCCCTTGTTTTGACCCCCGCACCTTCCCAGGGCGCGGCGGTGCTGTATTTGGGGCTCAGGCCTACCTGCCTGCAGGGTCCCGGTTCCGGCATCTCTAGGAGCCTTCTGCCTCCTGACAAGGGAGCAGAGCGTCCCCAGGCACTCACCTGGCCTCCCTGCTGCTGTGGCTGCTGCAGGTGTCCGCTGGGGTCGGGGGCCGGGGCTGGACGTACCTGCTCGTGGCCCTGGCGCCGGAAGTGTCCGCCCAGCTCCAGGTGGCTGCGCAGACTGCACGGCACAAGGAGCCTGCGGAGAGGGCGTTTGTGCCCGGGACGCTTTCCACAGAGAGCTCCCCTCGCAGGGAAGGCCGGGGTCGCGGGAACCCTCGGCTCAGGGGGCCTGTGAGCGCCAGGGTGTGCGCCCCTACCACCTCCTGAGGGGGGGGCTCCGGCCCGCCTGCGGGGTGCCTGCCCTGCGTTCTGGGGCACGGCACCTGAGGCCCATTTCGGACCGAGCGGAAGGGCACGCGGCATCGCGGGGCCTGACCGCCCGCACCTGCCCGCCCCACCCGCAGCTGCTCCCGCCCCGCGCCCAGAGCCCAGGCGCTGGCGGACCCGCTCGCTCCTGCTCCCCTGCCGACCCGGGGCACACGGTCCGCACGGAGGCCGCTGTGTGCGAGGCCCCGTTTCCAAGACTGGACATCGGGGCAGCTATTTTGTCTAAGTCACATCAGCAAACATAGAAAGTCAAACAAATGTAAAGACAGAAGAATATCTCTCAAATGAAGGAACGAGAAAAAATCCCCAGGAAAACCCTAGGGAAACAGAAATGAGAAAGTTTCCTGATAAAGAATTCAAAGAACCTGTCATAAGGATGCTCACCGAGCTTGAGAGTGAGAGAGAAGAACTTGGGAGAACATCAACAAAGAGTTAGAAAGTATGAGAAAGAACCAGGCAAACCAGACATTTTAAAAGTTACTACAAAGGTTAAAAGAAAAAATATCAAACTCAACTCAAACTACAGCAGGTAGTTAGGAGATACACAACAGAAAAGATCTAAAATATCTGCTCGATAACAGAACATGGAGGGGGAATTAAAAAGTAGGCTTTATAAAATACATTCAAAATTAAATGCCTATCAGCTTAGAATAGATTGCTATAGACAAAGAATTATATACATAAACCTCAGGGTAGCCACACACCAAAAACCTACCTGAGATATATAAAGAACAGAGAACAAAGAGCCTAAATAAAACACTAAAGAAAACTAGCAAACCACCAGAGAAGAGATCAAGAGAAGAAAGGAACAGAGGAAAACTATAAAAACAATGAACAAAATGGCAATAACTACATACCTATCAATAACTACTTTAAATGTAAATACCTTAAATGCTCCAATAAAAAGATGTATGGTGGCTGAATGGATTTAAAAGCTTGACCCACCTATATGCTGCTTACAAGGTACTTCAGATCAAAAGACACATACAGACTGAGAGTGAAGGGGTGAAAAAAGGTATTCCATGCAAATAGAAATGAAAAGAAAGCTAAGATAGCAATAATTATATCAGAAAAAGAGACTTTAAAACAAAAAATATATATATTTAAAGACAAAGAAGGACATTATATAATTATGGAAGGGTCATTCCAAGAAAAGGAAATAACCATTGTAAATACCTACACACCCAACACACAAGCACCTAAATATATAAAGCAATTATTTAGGGACATAAAGGGAAAAATCTTCTGTAATACAATAATAGTAGGGGATTTTAATACTCCACTCACATTAATGGATAGAGCATCCAGGGAGAAAATTAATAATGAAATAATAGCCTTAAGTGTCACAGTAAAAATCAACTTAATAGACATTTTTAGAACATTTCATCCAAAAATTGCAGAACACACAGTTTTCGAATATACATGGAAAGTTCTCCAGGATAAATCACATATTAGGCCACAAAACATGTCTTCGTAAATTTAAGGAGATTAAAATCATATCCAGCCTCCCTTCTAACCACAGTGGCATGAAACTAGAAATCAACTACAGAAGAAAACTAGGGGGAAAAACACAAATACACGGAAACTAAACAACATGCTGCTAAAGAATCAATGGGTCAAAGAGGACATCAAACAAGTAACCAGAAACTATCTAGAAACAAATGAACATGAAAACACACATTTTCAAAATGTACAGGATGCAGCAAATCCATGCTAAGAGGGCAGTTCATAGCTACGCAAGGCTACTTCGAGAAACAAGAAAAATCCCAAATAAATAATCCAACCTTACACCTAAAGGAACTAGAAAAAGAACAAAACGCACAGTACACAGAAGAAGAAACACCTAAGATCAAGACAGAAATAAATGAACAAAAACTTAGAACAAGTGAGAGGACATGTTCAACCAAAGTCTTCTGTGGTATTAAAATGGTAGGAAAACAAGACTTCTCCTGCGCTAGACAGGTCAGCGCTCCTCTCCTTCTGCTGGGCAGAGTCTTCACCTTCTCTTTGGGGAAGTGGCAGCTTAGACACCTCGTTCACCAGTAGCGGAAGCACCATTTTGATTGCAAGGGGTCTTTCCTAGGAGTCTGATCCCTGAGGACAGGGGCACCGGAGCAGGCGTTTGGGGCTGGGCCAGGTGCGGGCTGCCCTTGAGCACGATGGGTGTGACCGCGGTCATCAGAGATGCTCTGAGTCTGGCTAGCGACCCTCCCGCAATTCCTTTTCTGTTGCCTAAGGTAATGAAGCCCAGCTTCTATTATCTGCAACCGAAGAACCTCAGAACAGTCTTTACAACTCAGTGCAACACAGATTGGACCTGTGTCCTGGAGCAGGAGTGTTTGGACATGAAATCCTGTTTAACCGATTAGAAATGTGTTAAGGTCAATGGCAGATACAGTGAAGTTAATTTAGTAAATTGCAAGGGAAGGTAGAGTGGGGGGAGATATGTTGTTTTACTGCAAAAGACGAAAAAATGAAATCGATATAGTCAGCATTTGATAACTGGGGTGTGTATTCGATGCCAAGGACCCATTAGCGTGCCATTGTCTCTGGGTTCTTGTGGTAGGGCGTGGCGTTGGTAAACAGATGCAGGGAGTTGCATCATACAAGAGATGACTTTGCTCAAAGCCCGCTAGTCCAGTGTGGTAGAGCCAGAGAAGGAGAAACCCAAACAGGACAAGACGCCCCCAGAAGTAGTGTGATGTGGGATTCATGAATCACCCAGCCCGTCCGCCTGCCTCAGTTTCTCTGTGCCCTCGCGATGTGACCGCCTGGTGCCCCTGGCAACAGTGTTTTGGTTTCCACACGCGGCCCCTGACCTACTTCGTCGCTTGCCCTGCTGCCGCTGCCTTCCAGCTGCAGGAGGCTCTAACAGGACAGGGCTTCCCGAGAAGATGGCGAAGCGTGAACTGACATATTTCAGTTTGAACCAATGGGTTATTGTTAATTTTTATTTGTTTGCATTTGCAGTCAGAATCAGTGCCGGTCATTTCTGACTTGTCCTGACGGAGCCGTCACAGTCAGTGCGTGACCGGGTCCTAGCGTCACTCCACTCTGCCAGCTGAAGGCTGCCTCGGAGGAGACCCGACTCTCCGCAAGGCACTTTCCTCCTGGCCTTGGGGGAGGGTGTGGTGGGCCATGAACCGCCCCGCCGGGGCGAGGGGCAGCCCCCAGCTAACAGCAGGCAGAGAGTCGGTGGAGGAACCCAGCATCTGCGCCCTGCAGGAGACCTAACCCTGAACAGAGCCTCTGCCCCGGGTCGCATGTCCCCACAGTGGCAACTTCCCCTCCGGGGGTCTGGTTTTCCTTCCCTGTCTCACTTACAAACCACTTCCTCTCAAATTCTTCTCTCAGGGCCTTCTTCTGGGGGAACCCACGCCAAGACTTCTGGCATTTTCACCCCTTATCCTTACCTCGCTGCGACGCTCCAGAAAGGAAAAGCTGTGTGATGTGTGAAGGCCACAATCTGCATTGTCTGTGGAGCCATTTTCTCCGATAGGAACCCTATTTACGAGTGTTTACAGCCTAGGAGCTTTACAAGGTCTGCTCAATTTTTCTTTTTTCCAAAGACTTTATTTATTTATTTTTAGAGAAAGGGAGGGAGAAAGAGAAGGAGAGAAATATCAATGCATGGTGGCCTCTCTTGTGCCCCCTGCTGGGGACCTGGCCTACAACCCAGACCTGTGCCCTGACTGGGAATCGAACCGGTAATCCTTTGGCTCACAGGCTGGCACTCAATCCACTGAGCCACACCAACCACAGCTGGCCTACAAAATGTTTGAGACCGGAAACAAAGGGCATTGGCTTAAAAATATTTTTAAAAAAACAACAAAAAAAAACCCTGCGAAGCCAAATATATGTTTGAGTAAATGTCTACAAAATGGAGTGGGAGGTCAACTAGTCAACCAGAGCTCACATGGATTCATGGGCAGCTGTATATGTATTATAATGAATGTGGCGTGTGGGCATTTTTACACGCTGGGTAAGAGGTAGGGCAGAGTGTGGGAAACAGGCTGACGGGCTGTGAACATTATAATCCAGTCCTGGGAATCACACCAGCATCTGCGTGTTTGAGACGACGCTTGGACTCTCCCAAACAGAGGGACACGGGTCTTTCCTGCTCACCCCGCCCCCGTCCCCAGACTTATAGATCACGCTCTGCAGACAGAAATCTTTTCTAGGGAGAGGATGTCGCCAGCGCTTAGAATCCGATATTTACTCTGGCTTTGTTCCGCCTTCTCTCAGATCCATACTCCGAAGCAGTTCTGAGGAAGTCACCCTCTCCCCAGCCCCCGCCCCGAGTGTGACAGCTTTGGGCCCCTCCCCCACGTTAGCTTTCTATCCAAATGTGACTGGGAGGTTGTCGAGGCCCAAGGTGATCAATGACAGGTCCAATCAAAGCCACCCAGACGGGCAGTGCACTCACTGCTCCTTGATATAAAAGGTGTTTTATTTCTCATCTCTTTGTTTTTGTCACTGAAAGAATGCTTCCCGTGTGTGGATTAATTAAAGTGTAAACATTAAATATTGATTGATGCATTATCAGCACGGAGCAGCGGCCTCCCGTCTGATTGATTCCTGCGGTGATTTATTGTCATATTTGGGGAGCCATTCTGCTTGATAACCAAGAGGGATGGCGGCCTCCCCCCCACCCCCGCCACGCCGGCTCCACTCCCCGCTTTTTTCCCAGTCCCTCTTCTTCTTCTCCGAGGTGACATCTGAGTTCCAATAACTAAAACATCTTCATCTTACTGTCAAGAGACATATGTGGCCTGACATTGGCTGTGCATACGTGTACGTCTGTGTGGGCTTCCCAGGCAATTAGCAAATCAATTAACAACTTACCACAGAAAATAGCCGGTCTACTCTCTTCTGTGGGCTATTTCCGATGAGAAGAGCTTGCGCCTACCGAGCTTTGTGAAATATGACTATGGGCAAGTGGCGGGGAGAGAAGGGGAAGAGTATAAAACAGAACAAAGAGAGAAAGAGAAAAAGCCGGAACTCCGGTCTTGTCACTTCTCTGAGGTGTGCCTTCCCCGAGGAGCTGGAAAGGGGAGAGGGGCTCAAGTAACAATTCATATTTACAATTAGTTATCCGTCTCTACCGATATGAATTGACGTACCGCGTTTCATCGGATGGGCCCACGTGGAGTTGCTGTTTGCAGAGGTCAAGAGAAATTCAGTATCGACTATTTCATACGATGCAACCTTATATATGTAAACTCCCTTCCCAAGGAGGACAGGATGGGTACCGTTTATCTTGTTTTGCAAATAGGAAAATTGGCACAAAAGGGGTAAGCCACATAGAGCTACCGTTTCATTTGAGTCTTGGCATAAAGCAGGCATGAATCTAAATGCTCTACACAATTCTTCCTGGGAAATGGACCACAGAGGAAGCGCTACAGTCTGCATGCTGTGCCCTCCCAAAATCCACACGTTGAAATCCCACCCCCGCTCCAGGCAATAATATTAGAAGGTGGGTGGGGCCTTCGGGGGGGTGAGTATGTCCTGAGGGTGGAGCCTCATAAATGGGATTAGCGCCCTTACAAAAAAGACCCCAGAGAAACCCCTTCCCTTCAGCCATCTGCCCGCCCCCGCCCCCTGACCCCTGTGGTTCTACGCTTCTACCACGGGAAGGACGCAACAGGAAAACTAGGAACCAGAGGAGGGCCTTCAGCCGACACCTCTGGGGCCCTGATCTCGGCTCTTCCAGCCTCCAGAACTGTGAGAAATAGATACCTACTGTGTGTGAGCCCCCCAGTCTGTGCTATTTTGTTATAGCAGCCTGAACAGTCGAAGACATTTTGCACACTTCAGAGGCCAAAAACACAAACAACAAACAGGATTTCAAGAGGCTGAATAAGTTGGCGGAGACTCTGTTGGACACATGAGTGTAAAGATGCCAACACCCGGCAGTGGTGTGGCAAATTCAGAGGGATGCCCACAGGCAGCCCAGGGCCCGCGACGCCGGCCGGGGGCAGGCGTGGTCGAGCTGCCCCACGAATGGGGCGAGGGCTTTGTATGGAACGCCACCTCTGGGCAGGGGACGGTGCGGGCACCGTCCGGAGTGCAGTGGAGACATCACAGGGGGTCTGGCCCCTCCTCGGAGTGGCTGTTGTACAGAACCAGAGTCAGGTCCCACTTAAAGAAGGAGCACTGGGGACCTGCTTTGCCAGGAGCCAGCTGGGGTTTTCCACCGGCCTTCCGCCACCAGAGTGCTCTTTGGATGATGTCATCAGGGAGCTGAGCTCCGAGGAAGCGTCAGACTAATTATCCAATAGAAGGAGATGAGGAAGCTGGCACGGTGTTCCCCTCCCCCTCCCTCCGTCCCTGGAAATCCCGGTGGCTGGCCGACAGTCCCCTGTCCCCCGCAGGGACACTCCAGGCTCCGTGTCCTCATATAGGCAGATGCCCTATTGGACAAATTGCATTACTGGGCAAACTCTTCTTCACGCGGTCAAGGGCGAGCTCTCCGCTCTCGCCACCGCCCTTCATCCTCTTCAACTGGCATTTTCCTCAAAAACAGCCTGGATAAAATAACGCATGATTGGCTGTTATAGAACAGCTCTGTCCTTTGGAAAGCCTCATCCTCCGCAGAGCGCGGTGTATAATTACAAGTTATTGATTTGTGGAAAATGTATGAATCGGTGATCGCTTTTAGAAAAATGTGCTGGTACAGATGCATCTCACTATCATAAGACTTTTCCAAGGAAAAATTCAATGGAAACGCTTTTCCTTCCTGGGTATGGTGTGTACGTGTGCACGTGAACATGGGTATTGGCGTGGTGTTTGTTTTCCAGCCTCTTGAGTCGAATGTTGAGAACATATATTTTCAGTCCTCTGTTTTCATAAATCCACCACAGCTATAAATTGTTCTCTCAGCACTAATTTAGCCACATCTTGTAGGTTCTGGTACACGGTGCCATTAATTTACAAGTAATTTATTATTTCAGTTTTGACTTCTAAATCCAAGCATTAATTTGGAAAAGTATTTTTAAATTTCTAAGAGAAAAAATATTTGCAGCATATTTCCTAGAAATGTTTTCTACTATAATTTCTGGGACCAGCTAAATTTCCTTAAGTCTTTTTTTTGTTGTTATTGTTGTTGTTTTTTCAAATCCATCTTGCAGCACTTATATTTCAAGGATCCAGTAAGAATCCATTGCATGACCCCAACACTGTAAAGCGGACCTGGTTTGACGGACATGCTAGGTGGACAACGCCCGTAGGGGTTAGGTGGTCTTTCCAAAGCCACGGAGCAGGGAAAGGATGCGCTTTAAGGCCTCATGGCAACTGATGGCTGCTCACTCCTGCCACATTCAGGCCCGGCTCTTGATGAGGTCCAGTGTCTCAACAATAGTCACTGAATGTGTCGCGTGTGCTCGGCGCTGTCTAGCACAGCAGTGAAGAATACAGAATAAAATCTAGCCCCACAAGCATTGAGTGGGGAGCTCACTTTCAGGAGGAGGAGGGCAAGTGTGTGAGAACAGGGCCTGGGAACAGCAGAGAACCCGGAACTCGGGGAAAGTGCTGCGGCACACTCAAGGACGCAGCACGTCCTCGTCACCAGAGCCAACGCGGCCGTGTCAGCTGGGGTCCCGGGAATTCCTGCAAGTCACCTGGACCCCCTCCCTGGAGACACTCTCGCTAGAGCTGCCACGCACTGCTTCTTCCCAGTGCCACCCTGCAGTCCCCTCCTAAGACATGGCCTCCTTTTAACCACGGGGCACCTGCGGGGCCCCCACCACGCCAGGCGCGGGGCTGAGCATTTGTGCCCAGGGTCTGCTTCCCCTGAACCTTGCCGTCGTGGCCCATTTTACAGATGAGCTCACCGAGGCCCAGAGAAATGAGGTCTTCTGACTCCAAGGCAGGCTGCTTCCAGGAACCTGAGGTTTGGGTTTTTGTTCTCTCTCTCTCTCTCTCTTTTTTTATTTCCTCATCAGGAGGTGCCTTTGGGGAAGAACCTCTGGAATTTCCATTGGTCAACTGCCCTCTCCCATCCAGACGTGTGAACCCTGCCCCTGTGACCCTGTTGCCACCCTTGTGGTCTTTATCATCTCCATCATCTGGTCAGCCGGATGGCCATCTGCGTTGGCACCCTGGTACCGGCCCACCCCGCCCTGCACCCAGCGGGCTTCCACACTGACTCCCGCCTCACCAGCTGCGTGACGGTGGCATTGGGCGTCCTCTCTCGCCTGCTATTATTGCCCAGGAAGTCAACGGCAGCCTGGACCCAAGCCAGGTCTCTGGCCACCAAACGCACGTTAACCTGCCTCCCATAGGCCGGCCATGGCTTTTGAACAGAGGCCTTGAGAAGAAGATTCTAGGGTCCTCAGGGGACCACGGAGGCCTGGAACTCTACAGATAACACTGGGCGCACCTGCGGGGTCCAAGGTCGTACTGCGTGCACGTTCTGCGTCTGTAGGCAAAGAGGAAGCACTCAGACATCTGGACGCCCTGGGATCGGAGGTGGACCTCGGGAAACGGGAGGCCGCGTTATGTCCCCACGCAGAGGGTGTCTGCCGGGACGCCGCGCGGCTTCAGGGGGGTTCCGTGGAAGCACAGCCTGAGCCTGGAATCTGAATGTACTGGGTCTGCCGAGGGGATGCGGCAGGGAGGGGAGGAAGCAGAGGCGTAGAAAGGGGCTGAGCCAGGATGTGGTCTGGAGCGAGGGCTAAGTGTGGCCTTACTGAGGCACGGACTCTGAGCGGTGAACTGTCCCTCACGGCTGTCTCCTGAAGGGGCCGAGGATGGGGACACTCCTCCAGGGAAGGGGGAAGGTGGCAGCTCGGAGCCATTGGCAGGTAGCACTCTCCGTGGCTAGGGAGTGAGGGGTGCCCTGGCCTGGAAGTGGGGACCTGGACCCCCACACGGAGTCAGTGAGTCTGTCACCAACGGACCCTCTGTGACAGCATACCAGGACTTGGCCACTTACATTAGACCTCCTGGCTTATGGTGATTTCAGAAAGCAGACCACTTGTGGTTGGTATTCATTTTGAAGTTCTCTGCAATCAATAGACCTCTGGCTGCATGCACACCGCCCTTGGTAGGCTGCACACCGGGGCTTCCCGGGCAGATGGGGGGCCAGAAATGACTGGGAGGTGTCCCATGGGGCATCATGACACTCAGGAGCTCCCTGGGGACCCAGGAGGGTGGTTTGGGGTCTTGTCCTGAAGAAGCCTTTCTCAGCTCACCCCGACCTCTCCTTCCGTAAGAGAGTGGAATTTCTGTCCGCAGGACAGACTCCAGTGACGCCCAAGCTGTCTGGACCCCACTCTCACTTCTGAAAGCCACCGGAGCACGCGCCCCGTTTCTGACCGTGGAAGAAACGCGAGTGCAGGGAGCAGCGGCCTGACCTCAGCGCTCAGCAGGCTCGAAAATCACGTCCGAGAGGCTCCGGGCGGCCAGCCTCGGAGGCACGGAAACCGGAAAGGCGCATCCTCGGGGACAGGAGCCTCGGGTGGGCGGCCAGTCCCTTCCCCTCAAGACAGAAAATTCTGACCGTCCAGCGATGTCACGTCCTCTACGGACATGTTTCAGACCGACTCTCCACAGTCAACTGTGGCACGTTTATTAAAAAGAGGGTCCTAGGCGGCGGGAGGACTGAGGGCCGCCACTTCGTCGGCGAAGGGCTGCCCAAAAGTCGCTCCTGTGTGGCGGAGGGGGCCCAGCATTGCAACTGAGCAGGACTCAGGTTAAAACACACACAGAAGAGCGATATGTTCGAAAAGCGAGGGGAGCTTTAGGCAGAGGCACTTTAGGAAAAGGCACCGGCAGAATCTGCTCGGACACGGAAGCTGTATCGGTCGCACGCTGCCGGTCTCTTTTTCACGGTCCAGGGGGAAGGAAACACACCTGATATTTTACTCTATTCGTGTCCACAACTGGACACGAGAGGCAGGCTCCTCACACCGGCGCCCTCGGTGCCCTGGGACTGGACCCTCTCGGCGCGCGGGCTCACCTGGCCTCCCCAACGCCGGGGTCTGGGCGCCCGCACTGCCCCGTTTCTTCTTGCAAAAATGGCTTTCCTGTTTTTTTAATCAACAAGCACCAGTCATCTCCTTAGGTCGGTGTGTTATTTCCTGAAATTGTATATAATGGGTTGAGAGGAGCTTTTTTTTTTTTTTTTTAAAGGAGTTTTGAAGTTTGCTAAATGCCCGCCATCCCACCATCTCCATAACCGCTCAAATCAGGTTATTCTTTTTGTAATTCCTTCAAATTAAATATCTTTGATAATAAATGCAAATTAGGGAACAATAAATTATAACTTCTAGGCTGACCAGCGACTAATTATATATATTATAATTAACTCCAGTTTCCAACACAAGGTATTTATCTTAATAATCAGCCCAGGCACATTAGCATATCTTAAAGGGATTTGTAAAAGAGCCTTTACCATCAGAGGCCCGGCTGAGCTTCCTCCCCGGGACTATGACAGGGTGCGGAATCAAAAGAGATGGAATTACTTTCAAAAGAAGTTTGGGCTAAATATAAGTTGAGAAGCTCAGATTATAGGCATAAAACCCTGACTTAAAAATATTTACCTTAAATACACCCTCTGACCATCCCTCCAGAGCCTTCAGGTTCCAAAAATCTATAATTTCCACGGATCTGTTCAAAATATCTTTAACCCTGCAAGGCCCTGGTGAATGTAGCCCCCGAAATGCTGGGGGAAGGCCTGACTCTTCCTGAAGGAGGCAGCGTTCCCGGGAAGCCTCTGACCCTTCTCCAAGGAAATCAGCAGCAAGGGGACCCGGCTTGGGCAGCGAGGGGACAAATGCCACCACTTTCCGCCTTGTCTCTGTTCTCCCAGGCAGGGCGGAAACTCAGTTACTTCTCTGACCTGTCTAGCTTTTTGTAAGAGTCAATGTTTTTATTTCTAGATTTTTCTAGAGCTCAGGAGTGCGGACAAAAAGCACAGGACGCCAGCCCCAAGGAGCTCCCCACCTGGCCAGCAGCCTGGGTTTCTCAGGCATCGTGCTGCTTCCTCTATTTCTCTCTCTATCTATCATCCATCTATCTATCTATCTATCTATCTATCTATCTATCTATCTATCTTGGTTTAGCCTTTTGGCAACCTCACTTTGGCCATTATTGCTGCATTTTCCAACTGTCCCTGAGTAATTGTCCGAAGGACTTCAACAAGTCGGAGCAGCCAAAGGCACCATGAAGGTCAAACTACAACAGAGCATGCCCAGATTTTATCCGGGAGATGGATGCGCAAATCACCTTGATTTCGATTTGGCACCAGGGGTTATAAAACGCACTTGCAATCGCCGATAACATGTAAGATGGCGCCCGGGCACGGCACACTGTATTTTATCCCCTCTGCAGAGTTTCCCCTAATGCACCCATAAATCAGCCGGCCAAGCGGGCGTGTGGTCCACGCTAACGGAGAGACAGCGAGTCACCCAAGGGCGTGGGGATGGAGACACCCTGCACCTTGGGAAGGGCTGGAAGCCTTCAGCTGGTATCAGGGACGTCAGTGCAAACTTGGGGCTTGGGGGCGGAGCACAGTGAGGGCTTTAGGGGCAGCCTCAGAGAACACGGGGGTCACCCAGCGAGCCAGCCGTGCGCCGTGGAGGCATCGGCTCATGGGCCTGAGCCCTCGCACAGAGTGTTTCGGAGAAAGAAGGACAAATTAGAAAGCCAAGTCTTTCTGATGCACACATTTAATTGTGAAAAAGAGAACAAAATGTAGCAAGAAGACGGGAAAATAAGCGGCCCAACCAGAAAACCACAGCTGGTGATAACTTGAGCTACAATATTGTTCCTACGGTGTCTTTCCTGCCCGCCTCCAGGAAAGGCTTATATGAAATTAATACTTTTTTAAAAAAAGAAAGCAAAGCTTTCAAAAACTCGCAGCACCAGTCATTACAATTCACAAAATCATCTCATAACAGGCCCCACATGGGAGGATTCACTGGGGTTGGAATGTTGAACTCAGTATCAAAAAAATAAAAGCAGCAGCTGGTACCTCCAGGCCCCTCTCCGCTTGGCATGGGGGCCCCGGGCGCTGGCTGAAGTTCAGCCCTCGGTTCTGCTTCTGGAAACTGCGCTGCTCCCCGACCTCCCTTCCACCCCGCCCCCACGGCCCCCCTCACCTGTGGGAGTCCCAGCCAGCGGGCTTCGGCCTTGCTCATCAGGGATGGGGAGGGTGGGGGTGAGGGCCACAGGCTTGGGGAGGCACGGTCTAGGGAGAGAGAGGACAATCTACGTTGGAAAAAATACAGAGAGAACCGATAATGTGCATTATGTTTTCCCAACCTTTTTTTTCCTTCCGGCCCCGAAGACCGCTGGTGGGAAGGCTTCCTCGCCCACCTCAGACAGGGGCCACGGCTCCCCCCGCGAGGCGGCAGCCGGCGGGCTGCCATTGCCGGGAAGATTTATTCCACAAAACGCAACTACAGTTGCCTTCGATTTAGCAAAATAAAACCGCTTTGAATCCGACCCACATGGAAGCCTTTCGTAATGTCTCACATTTATATTTCTGAATTGAACGCCTTTAAAGAGGGACCATGGTTTGGGTCTGAAGTTGAAGAAACGAGAAAAACCCTGCTCTGAAGCCTCCTCCTAACCCAGGGGGGCACCCGCGGCCAGCAGGAAGCCTGCCTCCTAGCAGACTATCAGACCACATTTGGCTTTTCCTTTTAATTAGAGTGAAAACACACACATACCCCTTCTCTGTTAACCACCTTTGCTCTAGTGATGTCTGAGCCAGGTAGAAAAATAAGTTACTAAGTGAAAGCTGTGCATTACGTTTTAGAAAGGGAAAGAATTCCACAACTTCTGAGAGCAATGGAGGTAATTTATGTTTCTTCTGTCTGGCTGCATTGTATCCAAATTAAACGTTGCAACACTCCTATGCCGCTTCAAGCAAGGCGCCCGCACAGACGCAAAGATAAGGACGAAGGCACTCCCTGGAGCGCTTTGCCTGCAGTCACAAGGACAACTGAAAATGACAAAGAAAGAAAGGGAGAAACGGAAGAGAAACCAAGTAGAAGTCCTATTCTCCTAGAAGAGGAGACTGTGCTCAGTGATTAGAGAGGCCCCTACCCCTTGCTGTACAGGGTCCCCCTTCCTCCCCGTCGCTCCCACACACAAGGCAGAAGGCGCAGGGGGCACCTGCCCACCTGTGTGCAGAACAAACCGCCCCGAATCGAGGAATAGTCTTCTCGCCAAGGGTCCCTTTTCCACCCGGCCAAGGCGGTGCACAAAGGGCTCTTCCTTCTGCTCCCAGATGACAGGGACCTCTCCGACTGGTGCCGCCCAGAGAGGAAAGAGAGGAGACACAGGCGGAGGCAGCCCCGCGGGTCCCCACCAGGCCCCGGGCTCCCGCCCTCGGCCTCCCCGGCGGCCTGGGCAGCCGCGAGACTGCCCAGCCAAGTGGCAGGAGGCTGCCCGGCTGGTAAAATGTGTCCCCTAGAGCTGGGGCCGGCGGGCGCACACACTCCCGGGTGGTGAGCAAGGGCAAGAGACGGGGGCGGGTGGGAACAGGGCTTGAGACAGACCCTGGAGACGCCCTCGCCCCAGCGCAGGGCAGGTTTTACTGCGCATCTTTCATCGTCTTCTCCTCGGCTGCTCCTCGGGGACCAGGGGACCAGATCAAACCAATTGCCCTCTGGTGAGCCAGGAGGCCTTGGGAGTTCCATGGTCGGGGCCTCCGTTTCCTCACTGGCAAAGGGCGTGGTGACCCTGTGCTTCCTGTGCAATTCCAATGGTCCCCCGCTTGGCCATCCGCGAGCTCGGTGACAGGGAGGCGGAGCCTCCACCCAGTGCTCCCACCCACAAGGGAAGGAGCGAGCAGTTCCGACGGGTACCACCGGGACCAGGCAGGCTGCCGGAGCGATGCTTGTAGAGCCACAGCCCGATGCCAGCGCACGGTCAAGCCCACCGTCCAACAAGTGAGCGTGTGTTTTTGTTTTCAAAAATATCACCTTTAAAAAGAGCGGGGCGGGAGGGCTCAACCCGCTGACTGAGTGACACAAAAGCGTTTCCCTTACGAGGGTCTTCCTCATACACGCAGGAGAGACGTCAACCCCAGTGCCCTCCATCAGTGCCAGTTGTCAGCTTGTAAACGTGACCAGATGGAAGGGGGGGGGGCAGAAGGTCGAGAACACAGGCACAGCTTCAGCCGTCCTTTCTGCAGGTGAGGCCTCAGCATTTCAAGTGCTGGGTAGCAGGGGACCGGCAACCCTTCGCGAGGCCTTTCAAAGCTGTTGGGGAAGCAGCAGCGTCATTGTGGAGCTCAGGAGCAGCAGCAAGCCCTTCTGGCCCTGGTGACAGCACAGCGCGCAGATTCCAGAATCAAGGGCCCCGCGAGGGTGGGCCCGGGAGGGAGCGCTCCATCCAGGGACGATGAAGTCCTGGGGCCGTCGAAGGAGCAGCTCTACCCCAACGTGGCACAACCTACATTGTTCTCCTCGCCCAGCTTCGCTACATGAATACATTAGACGGTGCAAGCGGACAGGAGAAAATTCCATCTTCGCTTCCGAGAGTTAACACAGCATTCTTTATAGACATTCCATTTGGGCTCATATATCTTATTAGTTAGTAATTCAAGGGCTGAGGTGGGTGAAGACTTGGGAATTTAAAGGCTGGCTCGTGTGGCTAGGGCCCCGGGCGTGTTGGGAGAGGGTGGAGCCACGGGTGGCAGTGCCGTCTAAAACAGGTGAGCACCTCCCCAACGCGCTCCTGCCGGGACGCCCGCAAAGGCGGGCCCACCCGCGAGACCACGCTTGCAGCTCTTGCTCCCTGCGGTGTGCACGCGGCCTGCGCCCCACAGAGGGTGTGTGCGCGCACGTGCGTGTGTCTTCCCTGCTGTCCCGTCACTCTGGCATGTCTCACCCCCTCCGCCGTCTCCCCCGTCTGCAGGACTCCCTCCCTCCCGCAGACACCATCCTTGATAATTATAGTTTATTGATCTCCTGGTGTCTGCTGCCCCCGGCCCACGCTCTTCATCTCAGTCCGGGCACCTCCTCGTCCATCACAGCCTGCGAAGGGCTCTGGGCCCCAGGCCGGAGAGAGAGAGAGAGGGCTGCTGCCTGGACCAAGGCCAGGGACTCTCTCAGAGGTGGGCCTGCGTCCCCCACCACCCCCGCCGCCGACTCTGCCCCACGACAGCCCTGCACTGCGGCTGGGCCAGGGGCATCCACGGGAGTGCGAGAGGAAGAGTACCCATAGCAGTGAACGTGTACAGCCACTTACCACACGCCGGGCAAGGTGGGGGGGCCGTCCCAGACACCGTCTCCACTTCCTCTCAGGTCCCTCCTGTTCCTCACTCTCAGCGAGGCCCAGAGAGGCACAGGGCTCGCCCGGAGCCACACAGCTGTTAAGTGGCACAGCTGGGACGCGAACCCC
Organism: Pteronotus mesoamericanus; assembly: GCF_021234165.1. Classification (NCBI taxonomy): domain Eukaryota; kingdom Metazoa; phylum Chordata; class Mammalia; order Chiroptera; family Mormoopidae; genus Pteronotus; species Pteronotus mesoamericanus. Next base: position 4,217,846 of record NW_026555086.1, on the reverse strand, counting down.
AAGCCCGCACACGCCAATCCTCACTTGCCCCCAAGAGGAGCGCGACCGCACGTGTGGGAGAAGCAGATGGCGTGAGGTGAAGGGAAAGCACCCCAAGGTTCTGTTGAAAATGAAATGCCCCCTGAGGCTAGCGTGACTGGCAGCCTCCCCGCCCCCTGCCACCCAGAAAGACAGGGTCCCAGGCCAGCTTGAGCCCCAGCCACAGCTGCCGCGGGAGACAACCTGGCTCCCCCGCTGTTTACTTCTCAGCCATAAACAGGAAGGCCGTAAAAGGGGCCCCTTTTGGTCAATCACTCAGGGGCTGCTCTCCTCCTCCCCCTCCCTGTCCTCCTCCCCCAGTTCGCGTCCCAGGGGCCCCAGGCCAAGGCAGGACTTCCTTTAGGATGCTGCCACCTCCCAAGGGCCTTTGTCCCTGGGCCTTAAAGTGCCGCTCCGCCCCCAGCCTGGGCTGGGAATTCCAGCGCAGAGGGAGAGCCCCAGAGAGCCCAAGGAGAGCCTGTCACGGGCACAGACAGGCAGTGACGTCCCCCAGTCTCCACTGGACCACCTTATTTTTTGTAACCAATGCAGAAGTAGAAATGAAATATTTCCCCATAAGGGAAAACTACAATTCTACAAGAAGCCTGTCAAGAAAGAGGTTAGGGTATTGAGAGGTGAGGAGAGAAGCCACGAATTAGACAGCATGTCTCAAAGAATTTTCTCTAGTACATTCTTTCCAGAGAGATTCTGGAAAAAAGATTCCACCACCAGGAGATGCCCCGTGGCCGTGGCCTGTTGGAGGCTCGGATAAGCCCTGTGGCCAAGGGCCTCGTTCCCTTGCATAACTCGATTTCCCGAACCCCTTTGCCTGCAGGATTCTCCTTCCACAGGGGACCTGTGTCCGTTTGGGGCATTCATGGGCCATTCCATGCTTTGGGCTAAGTCGGTGCATGAGGTCCGAAGTTCCAGACACTAACTAATCTCATCTGGGACTTTCTTTGTCAAACCTCCAAGTTAAGAGTCACGTAAACATAACCTTCTCAACGGCTCTCACTCTCCAAGGATGAGCTGAGCCCCACGGACTCACAGCCCCAGGGGACACCAGGCGAATGGAGGTGCCTTGGCCCCATCAGAGAGTCCAAGCAGAACTCCAGTTTCCAGGCAGCCCTGCCCGGTGACCGCCCCTTCTCTCTGGCTCGGTGGCCCTCCGCCACATCCTGCTTAAACCCGCACGTTCCCAGTGACGACCTTTAGCTGGGACAAGTGTCTAGTTTCCTAAAGGCCCCCACCATCCTGTCACGTCACTGGGGAACTGGGACACACAGCCTTGCAGCCCCAGTTCTCCACGGACTGAGCTGTGAGATCCTGAGCAAGTTTCTAAACCTCCCTGAGTCTCAGTATTTCACCTGTAAAATGGGGGTGATAATAGCACCCTACCTGTGTCAGTTGGGTTAAGCTAGGTTTGCTATGGTTAAAAAAAAGAAAATTGACCTCCAAGATTGTAGTGATTGAATAGAACAGAAGCTTATTTCACACTCACACTCTGTGTTGACTGGGAGGGACTTGGGTGCAGGGGAGGAGGTGCTCGGACCATTGTAATGACTGAGTCTCAGGGCAAAGGAGCCTTCGGTCGGCCGCCTGGGGACTGCGAATGTCAGGGCGGGGAGGACCATGGGAGACACACGCCAACCCTTGAAGCTTCCTCTAGGAGGGGACACTCGCGAAGTTTTTTCACGTCCCATTGGCCGCTGCAAGTCACATGGCCTTGCCTAACTTCACAGAATACAGAAGCAGGCAAAGAGGAAGAGGGAAACCGAGGCAGACTTCCCGTAAGGCTTCTACCCAAGGCGCTGACCTAATTGTATATTTGTAACTTTGTATTTCTTTCCATTATGAAGTTCCCACCAGCAAAATCACACAAAACCTGGATCCGTCTCTGCCAAAGGCACGTGTGAGTATCCTGATGACTTCTGCACAGTCCTGTGGGTGTGCTTTTGGGAGGCCACGAGCGAACTCCCGGCCCTCCCAGACAGCGTCCAGCCCGGGGCCTGCCTCACGTCCGTGCTGGCCTCTGCTACCATTAGGACAATAGTAAGTGCCCAGTCCTGACTCACGCTGGGCACAGAACAAGCACGCACACACTACAGCTGCTTCGTAAGGAGCTCTGGTTCATCAGGAAGAGATCGTTAACCGATGTGCAGAGTGGCCGTGATAACACAGCTAGGTAAAGAGAGAGAGAGAGAGAGAGAGTGTGTGTGTGTGTGTGTGTGTGTGTGTGTGTGTTGTTTTGGGGGATCCTTGAATGGAAAGTCAAGGCGCCTGTGACCCTGAAGAAGTCCCTGTTCTGAACCTCAGTCTCCACTTACGTCCATGGGAGGTGGTTCTAGATAATGTTCTGCCCCCTGATGCCAGGTTAGGGTCCCTTGAAGGGGCGCGGTGCACACCCGCAGGTGGAAATGCTAACTGTGGTGGAGAAAGCGGATACCTGTGCCGGCAGCCCCACCTGGGAGGTCAGCCTGCGGACCCCGCGCCCCTGGATATCACAGGCCTGTGCACCTTTGCCCTTCGCCACACAAATCAAGCTTCCGAGCGCCCACTGCCTGCGGCTGCCCTGCCCCCTGCCCCCTGCCCCTGCACATCGTCACTGGCTCCTAGCTCTTCTGGTCGGTGACCAGAGATGAAAGAAAGGACCCCTCTGAGGAAGCAGGTGGGCCTTTCACCCAATGCATCCTTCTCTGAAATTTTCTCATCCTCTTTTGCAAGCCCCCAGTTGCAATGTCTCCGAGTGCTCACATTTCTCTTATTTGATAGCAAGAGAGAGTAAAGACCACGCCCTCCAACTGAGTCACAAAAGGGCCCTGTTCAAGTCACCTTGCCGCCTTTTCACCGGCTGAGTGTCTTGGGCAAGTCCCTCGATGTCCCCAAGTCTAGTTCCTCACCTATAAACATGGACACGCCTGCCCCGCCGTACCGGGGCCCTGCCGGTGCGCCCCCAACCATGCAAGTGTTTTGTTACATGTAAAACACCTTATAAATGTAACGGGGCAGGGAAGAGAGTACCACCGTTGATCCAGCACAAATTTGCTTTTTATTGCTGTATAACAAATGACCACAAACGTAGTGGCTTAACATAACACCCATTTACTATCTCCCTGTCCGTGGGGCCGAGGTCAGCCGGCTCACCCGGTCATCGGCGCAGAATCGCACAAGGCCAAGCCCACGGTCGGCCAGCTGGGTTCCTCTCTGGGGCCTCTGGGCAGCATCTGCCTGTAGGTTCCTTCAGGCTGTTTCTGATGCAGGTTGTCAGCCGGGGTTGCCTCTGCTTCTCCGGGCCCCTGGCCTCCCTTCTCACGTGGTCCTTTCCACCTTCCCATGCAGCGAGGGAGCGTCAAGTCCTTCTCACTCCTTCCGTCAAGGGCTCCACCGGTTGGGTCAGGTTCGCCTGGGTCATCGCTGCTGCGCGGGCCAGCGGACCTCAGGGCTGCAAAACCCCTTCGCCGCGGTGGCGGCGCCCGCCCAAGGGTCTGAGTGACTGACCAGAAGGAAACCTTGGAAAGGGGGGAGCATTTCTAGAATTCTGCCCACTCCGCGGCGACTCTTAAACTTCGTTTTGCAGGGGTCAGGTGAAGATGGGCTGTCTTCAAAGAAAGACAGCTCGTAGCCAATGAGCTGGGGGAAATGTTGAGGTAAACAGGGGAACCAGTTTCGTTGGCTAGTTTTCCCCTTCAGGACACACCAGAACGATGAATATGTCACCGTGACCGTTCAAGATGTAGCTTTACCAAAGTTAGACCTCTGGTGCCCTTTTCTGACAGAATGCCTGTTCTTCTTCCTTATAATCCAGCTGGAAATAGAATTCTCAAAAATTTTAAAGGAGTTTTAGCTCTTTGTATAGCCAAGGACCCAGGATGATATACAGGCTTGGGCAAAAGGAGGTTTGCAGTTGCTCCTATGAAAAATAATACAATCCCAAATAAATAATAATACAAGAATAAACTGCGGTTTGCGTACTCACAACTGTAAACGTACTTTTGCCCCATTCTGTACAGAAAATTCCTTGTATTATTAATCATCAATCGTTAGACAATCGTGATAGTTCTCAGTTGACTCATTACCTCCAAGGCACAGCCCGGGATGACCGGTGCCCAGAAGGGGTTCACTCTTTGTGGCCACCCCAGGAGCCGCCAGGACCCTTTCTCCAGGGGCGAGGTCTGTGGCATTGTGCCAAAGACGACAACCCGAGATGCCTGCACTTTCTACAGTCCAACGTGCTCCCCGCCCCCGAGACGTTCCCTCGCTAGGGAACTATTTGCCTTTGGTTAATTAAGTAAAAAAAGCTGGAGGGAGGGCCACAGCTAGGAGGGCCGAAGGCGGAAAGCTGGGCGCGGCTAACGTCGGCCTCTGTTTATTGTGCCTCCACTTGGCTTCTCTGACCACACCCTGGAGCCGAGAGGACTGCCCCTTCTTGGAAGGTGTGTCTCCAGCAAGTAGTCCTTTCCCCTGCTGCCCTTCCTCCCCTCCCTGGGGCAGGTCTGCTCCCCACTCAGCCCAGGCAGGACCTGTATCCACTCCTATTTAAACCGTGTGCATTTGGTATTAAAAAAACATTGGCGCAAGTTTTACACGATCTCCCCCAACATCAATTCCTGAACAATTTTTGTTTTCGGTCCCTTCATCTGAGACTCTGTGCTTGATTTCAAATTGTGCTTTGTTTTCCCTCTAAGGATTCCTGGCCATCTTTGGGGTAAATAACAAGTATGTTCTGGGCGCACTAATAAATTGCAACTTCAGATGGAAGATTGCTCTCGCTGGAGGCAAGTGATTAAACATTTTAATAGCGCAGCAAACTTATCAACAGACTCACCAAAAAAAAAAAAAAAAAAAGGAAGCAATTTTATTCTCCCAGCTTGTTTCAGAGCATTTTACTGCTGAGGTCAAATGTCTGTCAAAGATTTTTGAAGCCCAAATTTGACTTTGAACAACCTCAAAAGGTTTCTGCAATGCGCAGCGGATCGCGTCCTATAAACCGCGCAGGGTTTAGCTGCACATGTGTGACTATCCAGCTCAATATCTCCATGGCGCCTAAAAGCTTTTTAACATAGATATTAAATATATCCATATCATCGCTCCAGCGAGAGCGGGGGCCGCGCTTTTCCTCTGGGGTCCTCCAAGCTATTTGCTGCTGACATACACTATTAAAACTAAACCTACCCCGAGGAACTAGTCATTTTACATGGTATTAGGACTAATGTTATCATTTAAGTAGCTGTGGAGATTTGCCAACTACCAAGGCCCCAGATAACGGCAGAAACATGATCATGGGAGCTAATCGGCCGCGCGGAAGTGACTTCCATCGTCTGCACTATGCCGTTGCCACGCTTATTGAAGAAATTCTATTGAACAAATATTGATGCCGTCAAGAGAATACAACCATCGATGCCACTACGACTAGATAAAGGATCAGTTTCACTTCCGGGGCTTCGGACCGGACTAGGGTGAAACAGCCCAGAATCGGTGTGGTGAGTTGCGGAAGGGACAAGAAGGTCCACTTCAGCTCTGCTGCCTTCCTTTTACAAGTATGTCAGACACCAGCACAAACAAGTGTAAGGAATCTGCACAGTAACCTTGTAAAGGACGTCTTATGTTGTGTGGATGAGGCAAACGAAGTGCAGCATGTTTTCTTAAACCGGAGTTCACCTGAGGCCGCCGCCAGGGCCAGGCAGGGCCGGGAGGCCAAAGCCAACCTGCACTAAGCAGGCATCGTCAAGTGCTGTCCCTGCTCTCTGCAGAGGGACCAGGACTCCGATAGCTGTCGCTACTCCAGCCAGACGGCGGGCAGAGAAACGTTTACAAGGTGATGCAGCATCTATTCACCCATCGGTTCAGGCAAACAAAGGATATTTCTTGAGCATCTACAACGCACTAGGTAGGCCCTGTGTCAGGCGCAGGGCATAGGGTAAGGAAAAAGGCTGAGTCCCAAGCGTGACAACCAAGTCGGGAGCCCCCGTGGGGACCGCAGTGGTTCGACTGCGTGGACGTCCACAGCTCGGTCAGCGTCCGCATGCGCGTTGCCGCCTGCACGGTTGCGTAGCCTCGTTCACAGGCTGCCTGGGATCAAGGGCCGCTTCACCCCGTCAGACCCTGGGCTTCACACGGAGACTGTCCCCATCCCATCAGGCCTTGGGCTCCCAAAAGCTGCGGCGGCCATTGCTCCACTCATAAAATCAGCGCCTACTGTTCACGGTGACACAGTACGGCGACACCCATCCACTGCCTGCTTACTCCCCCAGCCCAGGGGGGTCTATACAATCCCCCATTGTACAGACGAGAGGCTGAAGGTCAGAGAGGCAACGCGATTCATCGGAGGTCACGTAGATGAAGTCCTACAGGGGCGTGAGGACACCGGGCCTTCGATGCTCTACAACTTCCCACAAACGTGTCACAAAGGGTCACATCAGCTGGCCAGGCCCTTGCGGGGAGGTGCTGATATTAGGCCCATGTTAGGGTGAGGAGCCCCCGGCGCAGAGAGGCAAGTCATTTGCCTGTTCTGGCACCACCAGGAAAAGGCAACTACAGTCCAAGCCTCTGACCCCTGGCGTCAAACTCCCGGGCCCTCCTTGGCGGGTGGTCCTCTTTGGGGGCGGGGAGAACAAGACAAAAACAAAAACAAAAAATAGGCTTAGCCTTCCTAACGATCCGTCGGGTCGCGGTGCTCTCGCTCTGGGGACATTGAGCATCCATTCTGTCCTCGTCCGTCTTTCCCTCACTTGCCTCTCAGAGGCCGGGACCCCCGCAGCCTCGTAAGATCTGGAGCTACTGGAAGAGCCTCTGTGGAAAACGATGGGCATCTCTTTTTAATATTTGAAAGAGGGAAGGAAGTTGCACGCGGGCCCCAGCGGCGTCGGGAAGAAGAGCGGACGAAGGGAGGGCACCGGAGCTGGTTCCAGGGAGGACGCGTGGGCCCCTACCTCGGCAGCGCAGCTGGCCTGAGGGGGTCTGGTGACGTCGGGCCCTGTCTCCCTGCTCGGCGTTTCTACCTGCTGCATTTGCATATACATATGATATCTGTTATCCTAATTATATCTATTTCCTCAGGTACAGACAGACCTACTCGAGCTGGGGTGCCCATTAGCAGATCCCACGGGCCTCTGCAGCTGTGTTTTGACTAACAGAAAAGGTTCTTTGGCATCGGAGAACTGAAATCACCTTGCAGGCTATGACAAGTGCAGCCAAGCGTCGCGCGAGCTAAAATCAGAGGTTTCTCTAAGGAAGGAGGGAGAGCAACCACAACGAACTGCAAGGCGGAGAACTTCTCCTGGTCTCAGCCGGGAGCGCTCAGTCACACTGGCAGCCTGCCGCCCGCCAGGGAGCGTGGCGCCGAGGTGCCGGCCGGCCTGGATGTCCTCTCCTCCCTGAAGCCCATACGTGTCTCCGGAAGGCAAGGGCAGAGGACGGCAGTGGGGAGACCCAGCGGGAGCCCCACCCGCATTTCCAGCCGGGGGTGGGGACGGCCAAGGATGGATGGGGGGCGGTCTTAGGGACCAGGGTCCATCCCCACCTGCCTCAAAGGACTTGCAAATCATTATGCAGATCACCAGAGCCCCCTTAGCCCCTGGGACTCAGGGACCCTCCTTTTAGAAGACACGGAGGTGTTCGCCCGTCCCACCACGGGCTTCACGCTGCCCTCTCCCAGGCTTCCTTGGGAGGGCTCTGCCCCAGGTTACGAGTGGGGCACAGGACTCCTTCCCTTAGGTGCCGTGTGAATGAATCCTTTGTGGCACAAGGTGCGCCCCTACGTTCGCTCCCATTTGACCCCTGACCACTCTATAAGGTGCTCACACAGGTTTTATGACCCCCCCCCACCCCCCGACTGAGTCAAGGGCACTGACGGGCTTGCCTGAGGTCGAAGGGCCAGGCTGCACAGGACCGGCCTTGAACCCAGGGCCCCTATCTTGAGTCCCGTGCTATTTACCCTACATTTCCCCATTAAAGTATTATACATGCAGAGAGGTGGCGCGCAGGAGAGGCAAGGAGCCTCAGGAGGGAGGGTCCTCTGTCTCCCCCGCTCCCCTTCTCACGACAGGGTCCCCCCCCGGAACACTGAGGGGGGAGCGGGGTCTCGTGGATGGAAATTCCTCCTCAGGTGGTTACTACGATGTGTCGGCAGGTACTACGTCTGGCTGAGAGTTATTCATTCATTCTTTTCTTCATCAAAGATTTATTGAGGACCCACTATCTGCCAGGCTTCGTTCAGTGCAGCTTGTAGTCAGCGGAAGGCAGACAAGTATGCCTTGTGCTAAAGGCCGTGACCGAGAGGGGACAGACTGGCTGAGACCAGCATAGGCTGGGCGGGCTCTCTGAGGGAGGCCTTCAGAGCTGGACCCCTCAGGGAGCTGTAGCCAACCCCTCAAGAGCTGAGGGTGGAGCCCCGTGTCAGGGACACCACGTGGCGGGTCCAATCCCACACAGCAGGGGCGCAGCGCGGCAGGGGCGCAGCGTGGCAGGGGCTCAAGAGCAGAAAAGGCTGAGCGTGGAGACCGCAAGGAGGCGGGCCTGGCTGGGGCAGGCTGGGGGTGGCTGGGGCAAGGCCACCACGGGCAGTGGGACAAGTTTGGAAAGGAAAGCAGGCAGAATTCCAGGCAGGGCCTCGAAGGTCTTTTTTAGGTAGCCTTTAAGCGACACCCCCAAACCTGTGGATTAAATGTTTTTTCCTCATGAAAGAGATCAGAACAGCATAGCACGTATTATGTAGTAGTTCCTAACTGATGCAGCCTTCGACGAAAGCAAGAATCTCACAGTGGGAAGGAGCTTGGCGTTGGGAGTAGAATTCTAAGAGCAGACCCAGCCCTGCCAACTGACGCCGGTGAGAAACTCCGGAATCCGTCCCCCGCCCGGAGCATCGGCCAGGCAGCCTGTGCAGTGGGGTCAGGAACCTGACTGCGGTGGCTTGCTTTTTTCTTTTCTTTTCTTTTTTCTTTTTTTTTTTTTTTTTTTTTTTTTGCCAGTTTGGGTCATCTAGAACCCTGCCATCCCCCGTTCAAAACCCCTTTTGGAGATACCCCAATGGCGTCTACTCTTGGAAATGGAGACTATTTGGCATTATTGCTGCTTAGCAGACAAGATCTCTCTCTTTTTCTTTTTTCCTGCCACAGGGCAGGACTTGATGTAAACTCAGCAAATCCAGGTTGAGTGACTGGGGCTGGCGTGGAGAGGCGGGGACGTTAAGCCGATTAGAGCAGCCAAGGCCCTCGGGGTCCGCTAGGTCCCCCGCCCCTGCCCACAGCCTAGTGCCCCAGCCCTCCGACCCTGCCCTTGAGGCCAAAGATCCTCCTGAGTCGCAATAGTCCTCGGTGGTATCGGGAGCCCTTGTGTCTTTCCAATAAACTCCCTCCTTCTTAACCGGCAAGATGGCTGCGGTTGCTTGCAGCCAAGAAGGCTGCCGGATGAAAGGGCCTCCTTTGTCAGGCTGCTGTGAAGCTTCACTAAAATCGCTCTTGTAAAGCTCTGCCCTGAACGCCTGGCTCAGTACACGTCAGCTCTTGAGATTATTACCGACTCAGATGGCCCCCATAAAGGATGATCTGAGTTAAACACAAGGTTTTAATTGACCCAAAAGGGGTACACAGAATCCGAGTTGCCGAACTGGCAGGCTTCCCCTTCCGCTCTCAGGCGCTGGCTGCTCAGGGTCTCCCGCTGGCCACGTTCACCATGAACTGGCACCGCTGGCCGAACACAGCGGAATAAAGTCACAGGCCATCCACACCAACCACACCATGACCTTGACAAGTTCTTCACCTTAAGCATGGGTGGCTAGACCCAACGTGAACGTCACTTTGCAGTCTCAGGAGACAAGCCAATGGGCAGGATGAGGAAGACAGAGTGGTGAGGGGACAGGGGCTCGAGGGCAGGGGTCCAGGACCAGCTCTGGAGCGCACGCAGTCATGGCGGGGACGTGTCCCAGCAGCGCGCTCCACCACCGAGCTCCCTTTGAAGGGGTTGACCAGGAGAGCTCCACCTCGCACAGTGAGGCGTGTGGCTGTATGTCATAATGTGGTACCTTCCAGACGCCAACGGATCACTGCCATCAACATCATCGGCACCTTTTCCTTCTTCCTAGCATTTATTGTGCTATTATTAAACCCCAGAGACGGGCTAACGTTCGGCACACATTCATCCATTGCATCCTCACGAGGACCTTATCAGGCCAGGTACTATTGCTGTCATGAATAAACTGATGCTTAGAGGCCTTGAGTGACGTTGCCCAAGGCCATGAAGCTAAGAGTGAAGATCTGCAATTCCCCGCCAGGTGTGGCCAGGTGCGGAACCACTCGGTTACACCCCCCGCCCACCACCCCAGGAAAGCCCTCCTCCCACGCGCTCGCTGGGGCTTCCTGACTCTCATTCCAGCCTGCCTTATTCCCCCCAGACCTTGCTCAGCATGCTTAACAGCCACAGAACAGAATTTTTGCTAAAGTGCCTTTATGTTTTTATTTGGAAGATGGGTTTTATGCCCCAGTTGGGGCCGGTGGCGGATCCCGCCTCTTCTACATTATAAACTCTAATGTACATGCCATAAAGATGTCCCTTCGGTGCTTATGGAAATATATTGATCCCAGCCATTTAATCCCACACGCAAAGTCAGAGGGTTGGATACACACTCTTTTCTGCAAGCTTGGCCTGCAGGCTTCGGGCTTGTAAATCTCCCCCATGTCCCAGTGCTGGGGGTGGGCCCGGGGGGCTAAGGAAAGGGTTATTTATGAATGGGACTCTCAGGAGTTCTGCCCCTGATTAATTGCTTTCAGTCCTATTTAACGGAGGTCCAATGTGTCAATGGTGGGAAAAATGAATCATCGCCACAACACTGCCCTGAGGATAGAACATCACAAGAGGCACGCGTCTTTCTGAAGGGTCACTGGGCTGTCTCCGTGGGGCACGGAATGGTGGCAGGAAGGGGAGCAGCCGTGAGCACTGTTATGTAGATGGCCGCCCTCTGGGGGCGGCTGCAGCCCCCGGTGTCACACTGCCTGCCGCACCGCAGCCCTGACTTCTTTATTCCTCTTCCCTCGCCCCGGGGAGGCGGGAGCACAGCCGATCGATAAGATGCGTTAACGGAGGTGCCTGCAGGTCGGCCATTTCTCAGGCTGGACACTGGTGGCACCTGCCACTAGCAGTGAAAGGCGGCCAGAGTGGGAATTGAGTCTCCTCCCATCGCGGGCCTGTCTGCCAGCTGCCCCCCACCCCGATAAACATCCCCACAGAAGCTCGCAGCAAGGAAACCACGTCCAGGAGGCAGCCTGCCCCCCCACCCACTTCCCAGTCGACATCTCCTTGTTGTTCCACGGATTCCCCAGGCCTGCTGGTGCTGGCCAGGCCATCTCCCCAGGCCCCCGCTCTTGACCCCTGTGTGTCTTTGAGAGCGGCTCTCACAGGGAAGCTGGGGAGGGATGGCAGGGACTCCCGGCTCCGGGGCAGGGTGGGGGCAGGGTGGCAGGGACCCCTGTGCTGTTCGAATTAAATTCCTCAGGAGGGGCTGCACCTCGTTAGCCTTCCTCCGTTTTTGGAGAGGGAAAGGCATTCTTCTGCCAAACCAGTTGCCTAACATGCTTTCTTCTTCTCCCTTTGAAAGAAAAAATGAAATAAACAAACAAACAGAATGAGCCTGGATGTGGCCGCTGAGGCGGGGCTGGGCACTCTGCCTCCTCGTCCTGGGTAGGGTCCTGACGTCCCTCAGAGCGAGGTGAGCCGGGGCCACAGGGCCCAGGGGCGCGTTCTGAAGCGGACGACAGAGGCCCAGGCCTACTGGGTCCCTTCTCTCTCTCCCCCCTTGCACAGATGGAATGGGAAAACAAATCACCCCCCTCCCCTGCCGACATCCTAACTGTGGAAGGCAGAGGGGCTCTTTCTCCTCAACTCATCATTCTTTTCACTTTTAACTACATCATCAGGGCAAAAGAAGGGAACAGCGGCTTCGGCCCGTCCTAACCACTGTCATACGCAAGGCAAGGTTGGGGGCTGGAGGCGGGGGCCACCCAGGCTGACTGCCGGCTTCCGTGATGACCTCACCGAGAATCAGAGACCGCACTCACTGAGGTGGGTTTGCTTTGCTCAAAACTCTCCAACGGTTTCATCAGCTCCGAATCCAAGACATGTAAAGGCCACCCATAAAAAAAAACAAAAAAACAATGCAACCACAACTCCCGTGATTTTAATGAATCTCCACCTTCAACTACCTCTTCCTATGATTTTAAATCAAAAGGAAGGTCCGCATGAGACCCTCGGGCCTCCCCCAAGTCTTTTCCTCACCTGGACTTCTAGAGCTTGAAAAATTTTTTGTTGTCGTGCAGTTCCTAAATGGAACTAAAACGAAATGTTTTGTTTTGTCTTCTCAGAAAGACGCCATGAGACCTGATGTGAGGCATCCAGCAGCTCCTGAGCTCTGTGATGCCAGAGAAATGACTTAAGAGCCTCAGTTTTCTCATCTGTAAAATGGAAACATAGAGCTGTTTCACAGAGCTCCTGGGGGATTCTTGGAGCTGATCTGTATAAGGCGCTCAGTCCCAAGCCCGAGTCTTGGCAAGCGCACAACCATCAGCAGCTACCTTCCCCTTCCCTTTTTTCAGAGAACATTCCAGGGGGCTGCCAAGGTCCGATGGTGCCTGTTGAGTCTCCTTTGAGATTCCCCAACACTCAGCTAAAGCTGCTGGGAGTACAAAGGCAGAGAGCCCCATTCAAATGCAGAGGACAGAGCCCAGCAGAAAGGCTGTGGCTGCCCTGGAAACCTGAAAGTAAGCTCTCGGACACCTTTGACGTGTTTTCTGTGGGCGTTTATGATGTTCACAAAAATAAGAAGACAGCTGTGAAAGTCTCCAAAGGGGCATGGGGCTGTGAGAGTCTGCAGGGACAGCTGACATTCTTCTCATTCACCCAGCTCAGGAAACTCCCCACTACATGAGCCTGGGAGCACCCCTGAGACAAAAGGTGAAAATGCCAGACAGCAAATTGCCCAGCCTCCCTTGCAGCTACGAAGCAGCGTCCAAACATTCTCCGGCAAGACTTCGACTCAGGGCCCAGGGCCTGTAAAGAATCCACGTCATTGCACAAATCAACAGTTTATTCCTTTTTATGGCTGAGTAGTATTCCATTATCAGGATAGTCCACAATGTGTTTTATCCCTTCAACTGGAAAAAGTAATTGTTTTTAAAAGGAAAACTAGCCCTGGCAGGGTGGCTCAGTTGGTTGGAGTGTCATCTCATACACCAAAAGGCTGCGAGTTCAATCCCTGGTCAAGGCACATGCCCAGGTTGCGGGTTTGACCCCCGAGTTGGGGCATCTATGGGATGCGACCAATTGATGTTTCCCTCTCCCATTGGTGTCTCTCTCTTTCTTTCCCTCTCTCTCTAAAATCAATAAACATGTCTGCAGGGGTGAGGGTCTAAAAAAAAAAAAAATACTAATCTCTCCAATCCTCCTAAAACTACAGTAACAAGGCAGAGGGGCCGGGGGAGAGAAAAACAAAGCAAACCTCTTCAAACCTGTTCCTTCCTCATGATCTTTGCATGTGCTCTGTCCTCGGCCCGCAATGCACACGTTCCCAAATCTCAGCACAGGTGGCACCTTCTCATCCTGGTCTCCGAGGTCACTTCCTCGGGGAACTTCCCTCAGGTCCCCAACACCCCGCCCTGTGCCCCACCCAAGCCACACTCCACCCGTCTCCTCTAAAGCACTCCCCGTTCCCTGGATTTATTGAATTTTTGTTACTCCTGCCTCCTCATCAGAACTAGGACCTTACCTGTCTTGTTCCCTGTCATATTCTTCATGCCTAAAATACAGACTGGCCTATAGTAGGTGCTCAACAAACGCCAGTTAATAAATGCAAAAGGGAATAAATTCATGAGAAAGTAAAGGGTCACTAGAGATGGAATTGTACCTCTTAAAGTGATAAAGACTTTGGTTAGGAAGAATCTCAGAACTCCCTGATCTAGAAAAGGCACTGGGAAGCCACCCACCAGCACCGGGGGCTGCTCACAGATCCACTCAGAAGCCAGGAGACCAAGACAGAGCCGCCAAGACGCGGAGGCCGCCTCGACGCAACGGTGAGACAGCAGCGGGATCTCTGCACAGCCCTGGCTGCCCCAGAGATGTGACAAATCACCTGAAATGCTACATCATGGTCAAGTCCGCCTGATGGTGACCGCCGGGACAGTGAGGGACACTCACGCATAATGTACATACGGCCAGCCTCCTCCAAGCCTCCACATCAAGGCCCTGGAGGCCCCGGGCACTATTTTTGAGGAGAAGGACATCAAGTGACAGATTAAATCAAGCCTGCTCCCTCACCGGGAGGGGAAAGGAACGCTGGCTCTCTCCACTTGCTGATATCTGCGAATGTCTCTTCTTTTCTGGAATGAGAATGGTGAGCGCAACTTTATTCACAGTAACCGGAAACCAGAAACAATACAAATGCCCATCGGTGGGTGAATGGATAGTCCGGCGGGAGTGCAGGCGCACGAGTAGATATTCTCCGGCATAAAGAGCCAGCGCCTTGAGCCGCGCGTGTTGCCGGACGCTTCCCAAGGAAGCCGTTAATGTGTCGCAGGCCGTGCACACGGGCTGTGGGCTAACAGGTATTTTTTGCTCAAGCTGACACTCTTTTTCCAGATTCTGACCATAAAAAAGTGTTTTAATCTCAAAGCACAAGGCGGGCGGGGGGTGGGGGTTGTTCTCAAGAGCACTTTGCAATCTGCCAGCAAATGTGAAATTACATTTGGTCACAATGTGGTTATAACACTCGTAATGGCTTGGTCCACGCGGCAGCCCGTCGAGGGCCTGTGTCCGGACGCCTGGGCGGGCAAGCTGATGGGAGGGCTCTCCATCCCTAGCGTTAGATGTGGCCACAGGATGCACGGTTGTCACAACCGTGATTCATTTTTAGACTCCGACAAAAATGGAGAGCAAAAAAGCCAGAACAGTAAGGCCTAACTAACACTGTATATGTAGTTTATACTTTTCAAGGGCCCCCAAGAAAATAGCACCTGTTTTATTGTTCTGTATTTTGCACAAAGAAACAAATATCTGGGCCGAATAAAACAACCAGGTGAAAACAGCCTGGTCCCTAAGCCACGGGCCACCGACACGTCCACTGGTGCTCATGAACCTTCCAGAAGCATGAGCACGGTCTGTCCCTGGCCCCAGTGACCCACATGCACACTGGGCTTGGATTCAGGTACAACCTGCTCTATTTTCAATGATCTTTAGTAGTTGGGGCTTCCTGTTAGAACGCTAGCAACTCCCTGGGGTCAAGCACTCCTTCTACCGTTGCGCCTATACTGTTCTACTCACGCCCAACACTGAGCCAGGCAACCGCGCAGTCCCAGGAGGCAATCTGTTGGGTTCATTGCCTGCCAACAAGGAAAGGAACGGCAGGGCTTGCTTCACAATTGCATTCCCCATACGTAACACATCACTCTGTAGACTGAGGGACTACGTGGGCGGATGGATGGACGGACGGGTGGGTGGGTAAGTGGATGGAGAGATGGGTAATGCTATTTTCCCCATATTGTATCATTTGATACTCACAACAACTCTTTGAATAATAATAATAGTTAACACTTACATTGTGCTAATTACATGCCAGCCACCACTCTAAATTCTTCATACACATTAACTCTTTTAACCGTCAAGAGCTCTATGAAATACGGACTGTTATTATCTCCATCTACCAGATGAAGAAAGTCTTGGGGACCTCTGCGCAGGTCATGCCACTTAGGAAGCGGCACAGCAAGAACAACGCTTCCTCTCCACTCACTACCCTTTACGGGACAGGAAACAGCGGCCAGTGACATCAGTCGGAGCGAGGCCACCCCCCACGAGGGTGCGCAGCTAGGACCGTGCTCCTCGCACGCATGCTGTTGAATGGCAGACTCAGGAGCTGAACCCCAGCGGCCTGCCTCCGATGCCCAAGTAGGACATGTGGGATAGAGCTGACCCCCCGCCAATATCTGAGATCAGTGGAAGCAAGAGCCTCCAGGTGACACGGAGACAAGAGGTGGGTTTTCTGAGGACCGTGCTCCCCAAACGGGAGGTTCCAGGGAAAGAGAAAACCCTAACCCCGCCTGGAAAATGGAGGTCCCACGCCCGACTCTCCTGAAATCATTTTGTTTGGGTTGGAGAAGGAGGGATCGGCCGGCCTCGCTCCCTTCTGAGTCCCTCGGCGAAGGCCACAGGCAGCCCCGAGCCAACTGCTAAGCAAACGTCACAGCCATTCAAGCCTGAGCGAAGTTCTGAGCAAGGCTTCGCAGGGACTGGATTTTACTACAAGATACGTTAAAAAAGTCTGGGGGGAGGGGCTCAGGATGAAAGAGTGGAGGCGAGGACAGAACGTGAATTCTAAATGGGAAGGGAAAGGAAAAGTGGGAGCTTGTCCCTGACAGGAGCGTGTGGGCGTCTGCGGTGTCAGGCTTCTGAGTCAGGGACAGTCGCTCCTGTTTTGAGAAGGCACAGGGAAGCAGGGGGACGCGGGTCGGGAACTGGGAAATGGCAGCTTCTTAAACTGAAAAGTCCACGTTAAATAGGCTGTTAAGTCGGAGAGGACGGTGGCGTTCCTGGGGCTGGACAGGGCACACCGAGAGAAGGACATTCTAGTGCAATAATTAAGAAAACTCTTCAGCTGGAAAAGGAGCAGGAAGGAGAAGAGCGGGGGCGGGGGGGGGGGCGGGGGTCCTGTCCCCCTCCCCTTCCGTATCCCTCACGCTGGAGCTGAACAGGATGCAGGTTTGAAAGTCACAGGATGGAGGATGAACCGAAGTTTGCGGCGGTGACCGGGTGCAAAGCGACGGCTCTGACTCCAACAGCAGCCCCAAGGAAAAGCATCCCTGGCTCAGAGCGAGCACTGCCTCCGCAGCCAGAAACGCGGAGAACTGCTCCCTGTGAAAGTCACAGGGCGCCTGAGACTTGGGGGATTTGTAAATTACCAAGCCTGTGAGTGACAGGCAGGCCTTGCTCACAGGCAGGCATGCGAGAGGGGCGCCAGCGTGGTTCTGCGATCAGACCTGGCCGTGTGAATCCTACCAAACTGAAACCAAAAGGCGCTGCCCCCACGGGCAGGGCTAAGGAGCCGTCATCCCGGCAAGGGGTCACGGCGCACCCGCGTTCAAGGAAACGCAGAGACACATCTCTTCGAGAGGTTGGCATCTGTTCTGTAAACAGGGGGCAGTTTCGCTAGAGAAAGTGGCAGAGTATATATATATTTTTTTTAAGTTTGTGGCAAGCACTATGCTAAATTAGTTTGCTAGGCACCCCCCTGGGAGGTCATTTGAAGGGGCCTCCTTTATGAATGAGAATGCGTTTCCCTGCTGGCCGCAGGCACACCCCCAAATGCACACAGCATCCGGGGGGCCCACCGATCTCATCCCTCTTCTCAACAGATGGCATGGAAGAACTAATCACTATTCACTGGATGCCAAAGTCCACCTTCTTAAGCTCAAAAATGGGAATCTGCGAGCCCCTTGAAGTTTCTGAACACCCCCCTTCCCTTACCACTAGGTTCCAGAAACTAGCTACAGTATTGCATGGTGATGATTTTTTTTTTTCATGCTCAGAAAACCACAAAGGGATTTTAACCAAAAGGAAGCAAAGGTTTTCTTTTTATAAATTCGATTAGTCTTTTCCACTTTCTCTACCTCGGGACATTTCCTTTGGGAGGAATTTTATACCCAGACACCGCTTAGCCAGGCACTGTTGCATGCGGGGCGCAGTGAGTTTAAGTGCAAGGCGCTCAAGGTGGACGGAAAGACAAATTCTCAGGCACTGGCACTTTCGGTCGCCCGCGTAGTCAGATTCTAATGCCGACGTGGGGATGGCCCCGCGAGAAAAGACAGGCGAAGTTGGCCGCGCAGGCAGGCGGGGTGGGACCCTCGGCTAGGATGAAACGGTTGTCACCGAGACCGCCCGCCGCTCACCCTGGATGAATTTCCCGCCTGAACCGGCGGCTGGGCGCCTGGTCCCAGCGCTGCACCCGGCGTGGGGCTGGAAATAGCCCTTGGCTCCGGGGGCTGGAGTCCGCAGAGAGGGAGTCTCTGCGCCGCCGGGACTTGGCGGCTGGAGAGCAAACGTGCCGAGGGCGCACGGCGTACACTCCTCCGGGTCGGGCCGGCCGGGGTACCCACCGAGCCTGCTCCCCCAGGCCTCGGGTTCGAAGCCTCTCCGGTGGCCCAGGAGAGGCTAGGATTTGAGCGAAAGCGGTTCGGTTAAGGAAGGAGTTTCAGAAACTCCCGGGAACGCAAAGTCCCCGGGCTTGGAAAACAACCTAACCCACGGAGGTCTTTCATTGCTGTCATTTTTCCTACACGCCCCCCCCCCCAACTATAGCCCCAACCCTAGGAAAGAGCACTAAAGGCGAGAGTACTAATCGCCTTAACCCTTCCTCCCTCTTCTTCTCCCCCACCCCCCAAACTTTCCGACGCGAAAATACCAGTGAACCCCGAGTGGTTAAAGCGGGTGCATTCAGGCACCCCCCACCCCACCCCAACACACGCCAAAGCCTCCACCACCGCCACCCACTCCGTCCCTCCCACCTCCGGGGAGGGGAGGGACTGGGAACCTGATCTCCGGGCTCCGGCCTCGAACATTTCCCCATCAATAACGCTGATACCATCGAGGTGCCTCCACCTCCACCCCCGCCCCCGGGCGCCGCGGCCGCCTCTCCGCTGCTCTTTGCTTGGCATAAGAAAACGAAACCTCCTCTATGGCCCTTCGTCTCAGCCAGGGCCCAGCGGGGCCTGGGGCCGGGGGGCGGAGGAAGCAGAGGCTCGGGGGGCGTAGGCAGAGCGCCTGGGCAGCTCTTCAGGTCGCGGGTGCCCGACCGTCCCCGGTGGAAAGGGAAGGAGGACCCGGGCCCGGCCAGGCCTCATTCCAGGCTCCCTCCCAGACCCTGGGGTCAGAGTGGGTCAGGATAAGATATTTTCTTATCTGGGTGGGAGAACCAGGCCTTGGAAAGGCGAGGCTCAACGGCTCCCCTCCCCAGGATCCGGGATGAAGCCCAGAGGCTGGGAAACCCCTTCCCTAGGAACTCAGCTGTGCCCCACGACCATGGGCACAGCGTCCCAGCCGCCAAGCCGCCAAGGATGCCCTAGGTCTTGGGAAACCTGAGGGGGCGTATGAGTAGAAACGCAGGCATCAAGCCCCCCAAATGTGAGCTTGCACAACTCGCCTCTCCCGGTGCGGGTCCGGAGGCCCACGAGGTCACGACCCTGGCACAGCCTCCTCCTCCTCACTCTGGGCCACCCCCATTCCCCCGCGCGGATCAGCCCCTAAGTGGCAGGCCCTTTGATGGGAACCGCAAGTCCGAACCCCGCCACCCCGATTCTCCCAGCAACTGCCCCACCCAGAGCTGGCACCGCGGGACCCCTGCGGAGCGCGCTGCTCTCTTGGGTGAGCAGTCGCGGGAAGGGGCTCCAGCGGGTGGCACCTCGCTCGCGCTCGCCGCCGTCGTTCGACCCGCTCAGAAGTAAAAATCAACCCCCACACCGTCTCCGTTTTTATTAATATAATTATTTCTTTGCCTCGCGGCACGCGAAGCCTCACCCGCTCCCTGACATTGCGGCGCCCGCGTCAGCGAACCATGGAACTTGGGCCTGAGACAATGGCCTGTAATTGATGTATTGCTATCAACAATAAAGGCCAATTCTCCTCTCCCCGCCATTCCGACCATCCCCCTCCTCCCATCCCCCCTCCTCCACCCCCCCCTCCTCTCCCGGCCACAGAGCGAAAGAAAACAAACAAATTAGCTGTAGATGCCGCGCACGGAGCCAGACGCCCGCCTCTACGCCGTCGAGGGCGCGAAAGAACGAAAAAAGTTACTAAAGTTTCGATCACCCCAATTAGTCGCCTCTGCTCGCCCCTTTGAAATCAAACATCGCCAAGATGATTTTGCGTGTGCACTCGTTTGGTGGTTGGTTTGGGGGGGAGGCAAATCTTCCCCCCCCCCCACCGCCCCTTAATCACACAGGGAGCCAGTAACCAACACGTGTGAAGCTATTCCTGGGAGCGTCCCGCGGCGCACGCGGAGCGTCCCGGGCGGGAGGGTTTGCGGGATTGCCGGCTCGGTTCCTGGCAACCCGCGGTGCCCGAGGCCCGGACTTTCCAGGCGCCAAGATCGTTAGAGACCGAGGCCGCCGGCTCCGAACGCGGGCTGGTTCGAGAAACGGGCGTTCAAGTGGCTGAGGACGCGTTGGGGTACCTGGGAGAGTGCGGGCTGGTGTGTTCAGGAGGAACAGTTTGCAGGCGGGGTGGGTGCCGGGTCTGCACGTGCTCCTGCGCACTTTCCCGGGGGTCTGAGGCGAGCGAGCGGCTCGCATCCCAGGAGCACGCAGATCCATCTTGGCTGAGGGATCTCTTTAAATATTCAGTGAGAAATAATGGCATTTGAAGCACCACCTATGGAAACATTATTATCTTCATTCTTCAACATCAGCCCCACTGATAGCTTCGTTTGTCTTTTTATCAAAATCTACTGTAACCAACAGGACCCGGGGAGAAAGGGAGAGCGAGGCGGAGAGGG
Organism: Pteronotus mesoamericanus; assembly: GCF_021234165.1. NCBI lineage: Eukaryota > Metazoa > Chordata > Mammalia > Chiroptera > Mormoopidae > Pteronotus > Pteronotus mesoamericanus. Next base: position 4,197,310 of record NW_026555086.1, on the reverse strand, counting down.
GTGGGTGGGTGTACGTGTGTGTGTAACCGAGCGAGGGCAGAAGAGAGGAAAGAGGGGCCAGAGAAAAAGGTGAAGGCAGGGCGAGGAAGGAGAAAGAAGTTATAGGGAAAAAAAAAAAAAACAACAACAACTGGGGGTCGGCCGGAGGAAAACAGAAACATTCACCCTCACACAAAAGATTTAGATTAAAAAAAAAAAAGAACAGACCGAAGAAGCTAAGAGGAAAGGAGTCATTTGGGGGAGCGCGGTAATGGTCCGGTGTACCCGAAACTCGACTCGCAAGACTGATGCCCACTTCGCGCGAACCGACTGTGGCGCTACCCAGACTCAAGGGCGCTGGCGAATTGGGGCGTCCTTATGAGCCCTCTCCTTTCCCGATCGCGAGATAGGGTAGGGATTGTGTATCTGCACCCCCCCTCCTCCCCATCACTCAACCGAAGTTTAGTTTGTCGGGCGCAGGACTCCGGGAACCCCGACGCGAGGAGACCCTGAGGCGCGAGGGGGAAGAGCTGGGCTGAGCCGAGGACTGAGCGTCAGGTTCGCGGGCGCCCGAACCCAGCGGAGGGCGTGCGGGGCCCGGGCAACCGATTCGGGGCTCTGGGGCGCGGGCAGGGAGGCTGCCTCCGCGCCTGGGGAGACTGAGCTCGTTCGAAAAGTTTGGGTGCCGCGCTCGGCTAGTGCCCGATGTGCAGGCGAGCTTCCGCGGGGCCAGGCAGCTACGGGCAGGGACCCCCCGCCCCCCTCACTCCCTCCCGACTCAGCGAGGCCACCTAGTCACCGGGAGCCTGGGGCGCGGCCCCCTCCCCCAGGGCGAGGAGCCCGGGGGTCCTGGGGACTGGTCGTGCCCCGGCCCCGGCCGGGTAGGGCCGCGCCTCCCTCGGCCAGGGGCGGGTAGCAGCTTACAGGGTACGCGGCGGCCCCTCCCCTCCCCCCGGCTGGAGCTGAACTCGGATCCCAGGCCGGTCCCTGCTCTTCGCCCGCCCCGGGCTCCGCGGCGCCACCGCCGCCGCCGCCTCCCCGCGGAGTGACGCGCCCTGTAGCCAACCGGGGCAGCCGGGGGGGGAAGGTCGGGAGGGTTCCTGGGCGGAGCCGGGCCGCCCCTTATCCCACGGGCTCGGGGCTGCTGCTCCCGAAAACTTCAGCCCTAATTGTCCTGGGAATGTCCAAGGTAGAGAAAAGGAGCGAGGGAGCAAGCGAGAGGCTGAAGGATCGGGGCCCTTTGAGGAGAATCGGGGTGGCGGGGGAGCAACCCCTCCCCCCAAGCCCCAAAACCATCACGTTCCCAAACCTTTCCTCGGTCCTCTTCTCCGCGCCCCCGCGAGCCCGGGATCCAGGGGATGGAGAACTCGGGGCGAAGGAGCGCCGAGCCAGCCGGCGAGCGGGCGGGAGGCCGGGCCGCGGGCGGGAGGCGGACCGGCGTGGGGCTGGCTCTTCCCCACTCGCTTATTTTTTTTTATGGGGGTGGGGGTGGGCTGCTTTCTGGTAGCTCTTAAAGAAACGAAGAAACACTCACGAAACGGGACTTCCTCCCCCCCCACCCCCCCAATCCCGCCACGGGACTCCCTCCCCCCGCGAGCCGGCGCGCCTAGCGCCCAAGTTGGGAAGTTCGCTGCGCGCCCGCAGCCCGGGTCCCCAGCCCCCGCTGCCCGGCCCCACCCCCCGCCCGGGAGGCTTCATTCCGGGGAGGGCATGCTAATTTGGGTCGGCCCAGCCTGGGATGGGGGGGGCAGCTGGGGGAGGGGGGCGCGGGCAGGGGCGCCCAGGGCGCAGAGGCGAGGCGAGGAGGCCGGCCCCCGGCGGCCGGGCCGCGGAGTCCCCGGCGGTCGCGAAGAGGGTTAACCGAGAGTCGGGCGGCGCGGCGCGCAGAGCCAGCCCCGCGGCCGGCTTATTGGGCCAGCTCGCGGAGAGACAGGGGTCTGCAGCAAATCACGAACTAATTGATTAAGGCGAGCGGGTTTGAATAGCGCTGGCCCGGTGCCAATCGCCTTTCAAAGAGCCCCTCTATGATTAATCGCAATGCATTATTGATAATCATAATTATAGCAGGACACATGCGCGCTGCGCCCGGGGCCGGGGAGCCGGGGAGGGGGCGGGCGGGCCGGCGGGCGGGGGGAGCCTCCGCCGCTGCCGCCGCTCGATTTCCGTAATTTTGAGAAGATTTTTTTTTAGTAATTTTTTATTCTGCCCCAGCTGATGTTTGAGCCAGCATGTCGCGGAGGAAGCAAGCGAAGCCTCAACATTTCCAATCCGACCCCGAAGTGGCCTCGCTCCCCCGGCGAGATGGTGAGTGCTCCGGCCCGCGCCGTGGACACACACACGCACACACACGCACTCACACTCAAGTACACCCGGACCCACGCACACGCAGCGGGCCCCCGCGCCCATCGCCCCGCCGCCGCCGCGGCCCCGCTGGCCTGGGCGACGCGGCGCATTTCTTTTTTCTTTTTAATTTTCAATTTGCCTTCGCTGGGCTTCCCGCCACCCCGGAGAAAGCAAACACTTCTCGCGGCAGGATGTTTCCGGAGTTGCTGGGTCCTCCTGGGGGAGGAGAGAGGGCGCGCCGGCCTTGCTCCTCCGTCCCAGCTTTTCCGGGGAGCCGAGCCGGGGACCAGCCGAGCCGCGGTCGGGGTCCGGGGGTCCGGCGGGGCGCGGGGACGGGCAGAGGCCCTCTGCACCGGCTGCGCGGGGCTCCTGCGCTCCCCGCGCGGCGCCCGGGGGCCCCGGCCAGGCCTCCACCGCCGGGCCCTGCTGCCGGCGGGAAGGAAGTTGACTCCGTGCTCCGCGCAGAACTCCGAGCGGAGGAGCTCCGCGCGCCCCCCACTCCACCTGGGCCCGCGCCGCCGAACGGGGTGCCTTTGGGGGTTCAGAGCTGCAAGAAGATGGGGACCTGGGTCAGGGCGCCCGCGCCGGACTCGCGGGGGTCGCGGCGGGGTGAAGAGGGCTCTTTGCTGCTGGTCGCTCCCGAGATTGTGCAGGCGGACAGGGGAAAGGGTCGGGCTGCCCAAGTTTATCCCCTCATCTTTCCTCCCAACACATGCACGCCCACCCCGAGAAATGTTTCGGCTCCGTGTGCGTTCCCGAGACGGTGGTACCCCGACCTCCCGGGAGTCGCCGTGGTCGTTTTCCAGGGCCGGGGGGCTCGCCAGCCCCAGGAGAGTCCTCCTGAAACGGAGAGGCACTCGCCTTCTCCAGCGGAGGCGACAACTGCGGGGTCCCGGAGGGAAAGAACAAGTCCGGAACAAAGTTTGTGTGAGAGAGCCGAGGCCGAGAGCGGGAGAGATGGGGCAGGCAATTCGGGCTGCGGGCGGAGGACACCTCGAGTCTCTTCTTGCCCCCGAAGATGTTTCACTTTAGGGGCCTCCCAGCTCCCAGGCCGCGCGCCGGAGGCGATGGAGCGGCGCCCGGGCTCAGCTCCCCGGCACGAGGTGGACGCGCCCAGGGGCAGCCCCGGGCGGTCTCCGGGGCTCCGGGGTGTCTTTCAGGACGCTCACGTCCGAGCGGCATTTTGCCGCCTGCACGAGGGCGCTTGACCCCGGCAAGGCTCAGAAGCTGCTCGTAGATCGGCACCTCTGGCCACTAAACTCTGCCGCGCCGGCCCCACGCTCCCGGCTGCTTCCCCAGAGGCCTGCTTCTCAGTGGAGCCGGGGTGCAGGGACCCGCGCGGAGAAGCCGGGGGACTCGCGCTCGCTTCACCCACGCCGGCTGCCGGGACGGGCAGCTCCTGTCGTGGGGGTCCCTGTAGGAAACTGGGGAGCCCGGAGACTGATCAAGAGCATTGTTTACTCTACTTGTCCCCCTTAACCCAGTCCTTTCTCGAGCGCCAAGCCTAACCCAGTGTCCCTGGGATTTCTCAGTCCCCTGAGAAGGGCCCCTGAACCCCTCTTTCCACCCCCGGCGGCGCCGGGTCCGCGCGGAAAATCGAGGTGAAGTGACCTCAGGCCGCTGCAGCAGCTGCGACAATTTTTCCAGGTTTTCTCCGCTGGTTTCCCTGTCCCGGCCCCCACACTCGTCCTCCCTAAAGTTTCAGGTGAGACCTTCCGCGCTCCGGTGCGAGTCAGCCCCGTGTGCATCGGGGTCGCCGAGCAGAGGGGAGGAGGCGAAAGAGTGTTTTAGTCTGGTGTGTGCATTTGCGCTGGTTTCCCACATTTTCCAAAAAAAAAAACAAAAACAAAAAACGACTCGGGCTTTGCGGACCACTGATGCCAGCCTGATCTGTGCCTTTCTTTCTGTCGCCTTCGGAATCCTGAATTTTTAAGAGTTAAGGTTTCTCATAAAGCGATGGCGTAAAAGGGGTTCACTACCTCTTCCTATTATTATTTATTAGGACTTTTCTTTTTAGTTTATTTGAGCTTTGAGGTAAGTTAATTAAGTAACCGAAACAAGTTTCCTTTCTTTTTTCTCCTTCTTTTACTTTCTTTCTTTTTACCCCCTAAGCCGGCTCATTGTCCTAAGAAGCAGTAAACGGAGGGGCCGGTGGCAAGCCCTCCGGGCCGGCCCTGGCTCAGCTCTCCCCGCCCCCCCTTCCCTGCGGTAGTAATGGCTTTAGGTTATGGCTGTTTTCACATGGTTGAACAATAAGTTTGGGAGAGGCTGCCCAGAGGGTAGATTTTGTAATAGGGTTACAGGATTTAGTATGTTGTAATAATATTAGTACACAACTAATCCTCCTCAAGGTCTGACTTGCAGCAGGGCCTTGCGTACTTCAGTTCTTTTTATTTGGGAGCAGTGGGGACAGACGTGGAACCCAGAGTGTGTGACCTATCTCCAAGTTCCCTTTAAAAAGTCACCACCTTCTCTGCGGTGAAGTTAGCCACCTCGAATTTTCTGCCCACACTGTGACAAACGTTTCAAGGAGTTGTTGGGTTGGCGGTTTATTTCTTTTATGTATATTTTTTAAAAAAGAAAGAGTGTTAGAGTTTTAGAAGACAGACCCCTACTCCAACAACGTGGTTCCTTTTTCTCGTATCTTGAAATGGCCTTCAACGATGGCACGGGAAACAGGGAGCAGACTCAGGTTAGTCTGGCGATGCTCTGGTCGTAGGCTAGTCCTTCAGGCTGCACGGCTTCAGCCCGGAGTGGAGCCTAGGAAAGTTTGTACGCCCCACTCAGAGGGGTCAGGCGGCTCCCCAGCTTTTGGGCCGTGCGTGTGTGTGTTTGAGCGTGTGTGTGCGCGCGTACAAAGAAACCCCTAGCTTTGCTGGACAGCCACACCGATAACTTCATTGGAACAAGTTCAAGAAAACAAGATTATTTGATCAACCTTACAGCGTTCACATTTCAATTCTACTTTAGGGAGGCTGAAATACCAGAAACACCCTCAAATAAGCCTGGGAATTTTTCTGTTTCTTATGAAACCAAGATTATGACAAATATGACTTGTCCCTTAAGTGATATTCAACAAGTCTTGAATTACTTGTGGAAGGAAGACTGCACTGGGAAAAGAATTTACCGAGATAAATAATTCTGAGGAGAGGGAATATTAGAATCTAATGATTTTGTATGTGGGCTCTTTACTTGAAATTTGGGGGTGGGGGTGCGCTGGGTTTTTTCTTTGCATGGTGTTTTTCTAAGATTCCTATCACTACATGGATGGCCCATTCAGGCTCCATCCACTTATTAAGAAAATACTTTGGTATTTTTTGGTGTTCAGTTTTTTTCCCAAGGAGAAGATAATATTGGGAGAAAGATAAAATCATCATGAACTGCAGATAAAACATTGTCTGTCGTGTAAAGTATCACAAAAAGTCCCCTTATTTATATTAATGATGAAATTCTATTATTTACCAAAGTAATTTCCTCCTTGTGAGCAGCTTAATGGCTACACATTGATTTCTGGGCCCAAAAGGTTAGAGAGAACTTTAAAGAATTAGTCTTTTTTGAAAAACCGACACCTGCAAGATACGGCAGTGGCAAAGAATTTATGTTTAATCAGGCTTATTTTTAAGTTTGTGGCATCAAAGAAGAATCTGGGTGAGAAAATGCAAACCGTTTGGGGGGATTTGCTTCTGGTGGGCTGCAGAGATTCCCTAAAATGTTAAAAACAAACACAAGCAAAGGGTATTTGGGCATGAGAGACTTTGTGTGAAAATTGTGGTACTACATGTTTTGGGGTTTATTTTACATCTAGTTCCTGCTTATAGTTTATAGGCACAAGTGCCAATTTATAGGTCATTCTGGGGGGACTTGATTCCATGTCTTTCCATGTTTGCAGGTAGCAAGTTATCTTCACGAAGAGTCCTCTCAAAGGCAGAAACCTACGGGTTTGGTGGTGGTGGTGGTGGTGGAGGTGGTGGTTTTTAATGTGGAAACCTTCCTGGGACACCGGGGAAGAAATTGGTAGACTCGGCGTTCCCTAAGTGTTTTGAAATTGTCAGAAGCCAAGCTCTGTGTAGTAACCAGAACCAAATTCCTCCTGCAGCCTGAATTCGGTTTTTCTAAGACATACCCTGGTGCAGCTAGTCACGTCTCCCAAAATATTCCTAGATTACCCACACGAAGTCATTTAGCAGTTTAGCCAAGGCGATGGTAAATTATCCTAAGAACCGTCACCCCTCCCCCACAAAAGAAAAAAAGTTTGTGGGCCAGGCTTTAGAAAACCTAGATGGTGTTGGGCTGTTTTAACCTTTGCCAGCCTCCCCCCATGCAAAGGTGACAAGGTCCAGATCATAATATGTCCTTCAGTATCTTCCCAGTGACCCCCAAATTGAGCCTTGCTAGTCACTTAGCAGGAAGTTAGTAGTTTATTTTAGTTTCACCTTATCAGCGTGGCTTCTTTTCCTAACCTTATTCCCCGGTCACCCTCAGATGCCAGACCCCCAAAGGGGGAGATTGACAGGTAGTTCCCATAGCTCAGTTTTACCCTCAAACAACAGGGATTTAGTTTCTTGTGCCTTTGCCAATGTTTATGTAGTCAGAGTTTAGATCTCGCCTTAAGGAGTCTCTCTTTTCCGCGTCACTGGAATAGGAAAGCCACAAAGAAGTTTTTGAACAAACCCTTGCCACTGGAACCCCATCTAGTGTTCAGTTTGATTCATCCAAGGAGAAGACATTTTCCCCCTTTTCATTCCTTGTGTACATTAGGTGGGCTCGAATCCCTCTTTTCAAAGGAGTGTCATGTTATTTTTTTCAAAGATTTCACTTGTATCCTTCCATGCGAGAAGGCACCGATCTGGGTCAGGACGCTGAGGGAACTCCAAAGGTGCCAGGAAATTTGTCATTTGGTTGCATATCACATAGAGGAAACTTAAGACGTGACCGAAAATATGCACAGCATATGTTGTAGTGTTTAAAATTTCTTGGGAATTTTAAGCTGGACATTCACGTTCAGGCTTTTCCCAGGTCTGTGCAAAAAAAAAAAAAAAAAAAAAATTTTTAAAAAGGAAAGAAAAGAAGAAAAATAAAAGACCAATCAATCAAAAATGTGTGTGAGAGCCTCTTTCTGCATTGGCCCATGGGAAGGAAGAGCCTGTTAAAATTATAGGCTCACGAGAGGTTCTATTAAAAACGTGAATGTGATCTTAAGGTAAGGGGAGGTAGAGAGAAAGCTCTTTCGGAGGGGCTCAAAAAAAAAAAGCCCAAATGTGGTAGAAGAGTGTTGTTTTGTTTTGGTTTGCCTTTTTTCCCCCTGCTGGCTAACCCTTTCTGTGTAGGGCATAGTTTTATTTTTGTTTTCTCAGTACACAGATATCTTGGAACACTTCAGTTTTCTGCCTTCTATTCCTCAATGTTTGGTTCAGATGATGAAAAACTGACAAATTTGAATTAGGCATCAAGTTCCTAAATAGTATAACAGGAGCTAAAACATTTGGGATTTTAGTATAAATTGGATGGAGCTGTAAGACCAACCCCCGCCCCGCAAAAAAAAAAAACCCAAAACAGAAAATTCCAAATATCTTTTTGTGTGTACATAAGTAAACCACTTCTTCTTAAATCTTCTTATCTGACCAGGATTACAAAATTACTTTAATTTGCATGTAAAATCCATAGAAAAGAAACTGGCATGTTATTTTCACCATAGAACAAGGAACAAGGCAACTGTATTTACTATAATGGGGTCACCAGTTGCAATTTTATGTAGCAGATTATTCAGCGAGATACAAGGTAGCAGACAGTCGGAAAAATGAATTAGAACATGTTAGTTTGTATGTGTGTATATATCTCATCGAGACTTAAAATGTTCCCTTTTGTAGTTAAAAAAGTCAAACTAGTCCTCATGTTTTATCTTTTTTTAAAAAGCTATTTCATTCGAATTCTGTTGAGAATGCAGATAGATTTAAAGTTAAGAACTATCACAGTTTAGCGACACCTGCTTTTGAAATAAATCAAAATAGATACCAGGAATTTTTTTTTTTTTGATGTTCATAAACATCAGGAAATTAAATTAGTTGACTTTACAGCGAGATCAAATGTCAGCTTATTAAAATGTTGCGAAAATCTGAGCTAAAATCTGGGCAGCTCTTTACCACGGTCTCTTTCTCAGAAGCAAGCAGGCATTTATTTTAGGCATCTATATTTTCCGTCCAGTTAGCACCATCTTAAATATAAAAATGTTCAGGTTGAAAAACTTGAAAATTCTCAAGTGAACCTTGAAGCAGCACAAACGTAGAACTTGAGCACAGGAAAGTAATAATCGGCTAAGTCCTGTAAAGTAACCTTCTTTTTATTTTCTCTCTATATTATGAGAATATCAGATGTTTGCAAGTTACAAAGAATTAAAATGCCCTTTAATCGTGAGCACAGATGTGCTAAATATTTGAAGCAACTACATTGTAATGTGTACAATTGATGAAGTCAGTTTTCTGATTTCCCTGGCTAGTTATTTAGTTCTGAATCTGTCATTATTTGTCTAAGCCCAGCTGACCAAGCAAAACTGTGTTTTAAAGTGGCTTTATGTTTTGATAAATGTGAGCTGGTTGAAAAGTATTTTCCACTGAATGCAGAGCTTAATAGAACATGCTGACATAATAGTTTTAATGCATTTTGTTGAAAATGTGTGAACAAACAGAATAGCTTTTGTTCCTTCATAATTGGCTGTAAAAGTAGATGGAAACATAACCATTACATATGGAAATGTGCAAAGAGAAAGAAATAACATTTCTGTTGAATATATTAGGAATTGCATTTCCTCGTTTAAAATAAGCATCTGAAATGGATGCATCATTTAAGATTGGTTGTCAAAATACAAAGCTTTAAACAGAATTTTTGTCACATTATTTTTGTCCTAAGTTAAGCAACATAACTTTAGCGAATTTTGTTTAATATTTTGTTTATATTATTTTAAGGCAGAGGGGAGAGAGAGAGAGAAACAGCCTCAAACAGCACCTCCAATGTGCACAGGAATTCAGTGCCAATTAGGATGATTAAACATTAAATTAAAACAGAATCATTATTGGTATTTTCTGCTACCACTAAGATTTGTTGGGTATTGTTAATGCATTTTGCACTCTACCCTCATGGAGATTAAAAGATGGGTATTAGGAAAGCTAGCTTGTTAAGTATAACTTAGCTACTCAAATAACATTCCCAGTGAATAAAGTGTGCATACACTTGGCATACTTGACCACGGTTTCTAATCAACTTCGGCATCGCTCAAGGCAAATAGACTTGAGGAATTTTCAGAAGTTAGTCTTTAGGTATTAATTATATTTTCTGGAATACAAAACAACCCAAGCCTTTTGGTTGTTGTTGTTTTTGGATGTTCCCTACAAAAAGGCAAACGGCTGGCTCTTTCGAGGTGACTCTTATGTTTACCAAAAAAGCAGCATTTTGAGTTTGCATTTATTCAGATTTACAATTAGTTTTCCTCCCCCCCACCCCGCAAGTTTTCTGGGAGATGCAATTTGGAAGTCATGGAAACTAACTATTATCTGACTCCGTTCTGCAGAAAAGCATGCAGGGAGGTAATCCTTGAATTAAACAGTTTTTTCTCCCCAGCCTTCAGAGATGGCCACACACCATTTGTGCCACAGGAGTTGGTGTTCCCCATGCTGGGAGACAATGGGACGCCAGCCTGCCTTTGAATAGGATGTGAGCTTGGAGTTGGAGATTTTTATGTTGAATTTACAAATGGATCTTAGTGAGAAGAAATCTGAGCAACCAGTGGAAACAAACATGAAATAAAAGGATTTTTATAATGAAAAGTTCAGGACAATCTGTTAAACAATCGGTAACAGTTAAGAGCAAACTGTTTTTAAAGGCACTCAGACAAGGAGAAAGGCAAAGCATTTCCAAACTCTAAACCGAGAATTATTTCTTCACTTCCCCTTAACTGCACATCTTTCTTTAAGTTGATGTTTAATCAGAAATGTAAATCTTGTGCCAGCTTTATAGATAGAAAGAGCACTTTTGATGAAATATTTAGAGGCATAGTGTTGCCATTTGGAGCCTAGTGATATATATTCCTTGATTAGTGGAGTGGTAGCCAGGGTTGCATTCTTTAATTTTAAAAATAAACATGCCACAGGGTGATATATAGATGCCAGGCAGGCCTTGTAAGGGGTTATGATTATTGTGTTTCTCTTCCGAGTGTGTGTGTGTGTATGTGTGTGCGCGCGCGTTGCTTTCTCTTTTGTATTTAACTGAGTCTCGAGAACCCGCGTGGAGGATTTGTTACTGATGTGACTAAAGTGTGTTTGTCACGGATCTGACTTAGCTGAGGTTCTAGGTAGGGGCGAGGGGTGATTTCCAAGCTGTCAGTCTAACGCTGGCTGATATGCATTTCCCCCCGCCCTTGTCAACAACTGATTGGAACCTGAATGACTACAAATTAGTTTAGTGACAGAACAGACTATCACAGATATCTTTGAATCGGTTGAAAATGAGTAAGGTTGACAGAAACTCGGGGGGCCTAATAAGTCCTCAGAATGGTTGCTGGACCCTCTGTGGATGACTAGACAATACGGTGTATAAAGTATTGGAAATCAATAGTTAGCTATGGAATTTCATTATGCGCCCATGTCTGGGGTTCACAGTATTTTATATTTTGATGGATTATCTGAAGGCCACGGCTCTCTGAGAAATCAGATAGACAGGAAGTCCTCCGATATCCTTAAAATGTCATTATGGACATTCTTAGGTTATATGGACTGGTTTCCTGGGGTGACGGTTCCGAGGTTCGCGGGCGGGAAGCCACTGAGCGACCTCTGCCTTGCGTTTGAAGTCGCAGGTGGCTGTGCGTCCTGTCCCCCTTCCTAACGCTGCACCTTTTGGTGTTCGCAGGAAACACAGAGAAGGGACAACCAAATCGCACCACTAAGAGCAAGGACGCCCATGTCTGCGGCCGGTGCTGCGCCGAGTTCTTTGAGTTATCAGACCTTCTGCTCCACAAGAAGAGCTGTACTAAAAATCAATTAGTTCTAATCGTCAATGAGAGTCCAGCCTCCCCACGCGAAACCTTCTCCCCCAGCCCCCCGCCCGAGAACCCCGATGGACAAATGAACGACACGGTTAACAAAACAGATCGAGTAGAGCGCAGCGAGCTTCCGGAGCACCACGGGCTTGACAGAGACGAGTCCATGGAGGTGGAGGCGCCGGGGGCTGGCAAGGGCAGCGGGGGCCCCCTGAGCGGCAGCCGCGCCAGCGCCCCCGCCAGCGGCACCGGCAGCTCCTCCACAGGTACCTCAGCGATCACAACCTCTCTACCTCAACTCGGGGACCTGACAGCGCTGGGCAGCTTTTCCGTCATCAACAGCAATGTCATCATCGAGAACCTCCAGAGCACCAAGGTGGCAGTGGCTCAGTTCTCCCAGGAAGCGAGGTGCAGCGGCGGGGCCTCGGGGGGCAAGCTGGCCGTCCCAGCGCTCATGGAGCAGCTCTTAGCTCTGCAGCAGCAGCAGATTCACCAGCTGCAACTGATCGAACAGATCCGTCACCAAATATTGCTGTTGGCTTCTCAGAACGCAGACTTGCCAACATCTTCCAGTCCTTCTCAAGGTACTTTACGAACATCTGCCAACCCCTTGTCCACACTAAGCTCCCATTTATCTCAGCAGCTGGCAGCCGCAGCTGGGTTAGCACAGAGCTTGGCCAGCCAGTCTGCCAGCATCGGCGGTGTGAAACAGTTACCCCCAGTCCAGCTACCTCACAGCAGCCCTGGCAACCCCACCGCCCCCTCCCACAGCGGCTCTTCTCCCAACGTGAACATCTTGGCGACAGCAGTTACCACCCCGTCCTCGGAAAAAGCGGCCTCAAGCGCTGGCGCCCCCCACGCCAGCAGCCCGGTGGTCTCGGCATCCTCCTCACCAGCTTTTGCAATAAGCAGCTTATTAAGCCCTGCGTCTAATCCACTTCTACCTCAGCCGGCCCCTGCTAACTCGGTGTTCCCCAGCCCTTTGCCCAACATCGGAACAACCGCAGAGGATTTAAACCCCTTGTCTGCCTTGGTCCAGCAAAGAAAAAGCAAGCCACCAAATGTCACTGCCTTTGAAGCAAAAAGCGCTTCAGATGAGGCGTTCTTCAAACACAAGTGCAGGTTCTGCGCGAAGGTCTTCGGGAGCGACAGTGCCTTGCAGATCCACCTGCGGTCCCACACCGGCGAGAGGCCGTTCAAGTGCAACATCTGCGGGAACAGGTTCTCCACCAAGGGGAACCTCAAAGTCCACTTCCAGCGCCACAAAGAAAAGTACCCTCACATCCAGATGAACCCCTACCCCGTGCCTGAGCATCTGGACAACATCCCCACGAGCACTGGCATCCCGTACGGCATGTCTATTCCCCCGGAGAAGCCAGTCACCAGCTGGCTGGACACCAAACCGGTCCTGCCCACTCTCACCACTTCGGTCGGCCTGCCGCTGCCCCCGACCCTCCCGAGCCTCGCGCCCTTCATCAAGACCGAAGAGCCAGCCCCCATCCCCATCAGCCATGCCGCCGCCAGCCCCCCGGGCTCTGTCAAGAGCGACTCCGGGGCCCCCGACCCCGCCGCGAGGAGCCTGGGTGGGCCCCCAGAGGAAGCCGAAGGGTCCACCGCGCCCCCCTCTGGTGGCAAAAGCGAAGAGAGCGGCACGGTCGCCGGCGCGGCCCCAGCGGCGGACTGCGGGCCGGCCAGTGCCGCCGCCTTCACCAACCCTTTGCTGCCGCTCATGTCCGAGCAGTTCAAGGCGAAGTTTCCTTTTGGGGGACTGTTGGACTCGGCCCAGGCCTCGGAGACGTCCAAGCTTCAGCAGCTGGTGGAAAACATCGACAAGAAGGCCGCTGACCCCAATGAGTGTATCATCTGCCACCGGGTCCTCAGCTGTCAGAGCGCCTTGAAGATGCACTACCGGACACACACCGGGGAGAGGCCCTTCAAGTGTAAAATCTGTGGCCGGGCCTTCACCACGAAAGGGAACCTGAAGACCCATTACAGCGTCCACCGTGCCATGCCCCCGCTCCGGGTGCAGCATTCCTGCCCCATCTGCCAGAAGAAGTTCACCAACGCCGTGGTCCTGCAGCAGCACATCCGCATGCACATGGGAGGCCAGATCCCCAACACCCCCGTCCCCGACAGCTACCCCGAGTCCATGGAGTCGGACACAGGCTCCTTCGATGAGAAAAACTTCGATGACTTAGACAACTTCTCCGACGAAAACATGGAAGACTGTCCGGAGGGCAGCATCCCCGACACACCCAAGTCCGCGGACGCGTCCCAGGACAGCTTGTCTTCCTCGCCTTTGCCCCTCGAGATGTCGAGCATCGCCGCTCTGGAGAATCAGATGAAGATGATCAACGCCGGCCTGGCGGAGCAGCTGCAGGCCAGCCTGAAGTCGGTGGAGAACGGGTCCGTCGAAGGGGACGTCCTGACCAACGACTCGTCCTCGGTGGGTGGCGACATGGAGAGCCAAAGCGCCGGCAGCCCGGCCATCTCCGAGTCCACCTCTTCCATGCAGGCTCTGTCCCCGTCCAACAGCACCCAGGAATTCCACAAGTCCCCCAGCGTGGAGGAGAAGCCACAGAGAGCAGTCCCGGGCGAGTTCGCCAACGGTCTGTCTCCCACCCCAGTGAACGGTGGGGCTTTGGATTTGACGTCTAGCCACACAGAGAAAATCATCAAAGAAGATTCTTTGGGGATCCTCTTCCCTTTCAGAGACCGGGGTAAATTTAAAAATACTGCTTGCGACATTTGTGGCAAAACATTTGCTTGTCAGAGTGCCTTGGACATTCACTACAGAAGTCATACCAAAGAGAGACCCTTTATTTGCACAGTTTGCAATCGCGGCTTCTCCACCAAGGGTAATTTGAAGCAGCACATGCTGACACATCAGATGCGCGACCTCCCGTCCCAGCTCTTTGAGCCCAGTTCCAACCTCGGCCCCAATCAGACCTCGGCGGTGATTCCCGCCAACTCCTTGTCATCTCTCATCAAAACCGAGGTCAACGGCTTTGTGCATGTTACTCCTCAGGACAGTAAGGACACCCCCACCGGTCACGTCGCTTCGGGGCCTCTGTCGTCGTCCGCCACGTCCCCGGCTCTGCTGCCGGCGCTGCCCCGGAGGACTCCCAAACAGCACTACTGTAACACGTGCGGCAAGACCTTCTCCTCGTCCAGCGCCCTGCAGATCCACGAGAGAACTCACACTGGAGAAAAACCCTTTGCTTGTACTATTTGTGGAAGAGCTTTCACGACAAAAGGCAATCTTAAGGTACCTGCGTCCGCCCGTGCCTCCCCCAGCCACCCACCAGCCCGTCTCTGGCTGCCCCTCAGTGTCCGTAGTGCATAATTACAAGGTCAGCAGCCCGGGCGCCCAGGGCGACGGCACTCTCCAAGTCGCCTGCCGCACGTGGCCGGCCGTGGTGGAACAGTGGGCCAGGATCCTGCCGCGGCTGGCGGCTGGCGGCAGGGCAGCAGGCACTGAGTAATTTGGTACCTAAGCGAAACAGCGGCCGATCTCCGTTGTCTCGCTAAGGGCACCAAATGAATTGCCTCACCTACCGAAGAAGACAGCCCCGGCGTTGCCATGGGGTATTGATTAAAGGCTCCGTGTGGCCTGCGTGCTGCTCGGATCACTTAATAATTACAGTGCTCCTCAGCCTGTGCACGTCCTTGCCACAGCTCTGCAGGCCAGCATGGTTTGTTTCTCTGAAAACAATAACGTCACTCCGCTGCTAATGGGTATTATGATAATTGATTAGACAACACTTCCTACTGATATGGGTTGGAAATAAAGCAAATATGCTTAAGTTCTAGAGCAACAGTTGAGTGCCCATACTGTGTACATTTTTCTGTTGACAGAGTATTTCTCTCGAGATCACTGCCCGTAATGTGAGATGAATAATTACGTCCCGGCCTTTCTCTCTGTGCACGGGCTACCCGACGGGCAGGCAGTGAGGGGTGCTGCTTCCCATCGGAAAAGGTCACTTACCGGGCAGAGGGTGTCAGATGCAATACTTACCGTGGCAGTGAGAGTGGACATAAGAATTCTAACCCCGAAAGGCGCTCTCTGCGACCGACTGGCTCGCGTGAGGCCGTTATCAGCGAAATCCGGGAAATAAAAAGGAGTTGAGGCGGGCGACTTCGCCCAGGAAGAGGAGAGGCAGCCCAGGGCCGCAGAGAGCGAACGGGTCATGACTGGCCTTCGGGGTAGACGGTCCCGTTACCTTTTCCGCTGTCAGGCACGTAATGAGAATGGACATTTAGGCCACTTGCTTTGGTGGGTGTCGTGGGGATCTGAGTTGAAACAGATTCGACTATTAAGCTTCTGCCTTCCTCTCTCTCCCCGCTTTCCTTCTTCGCGTCCCTTCTCCCAGGTACACATGGGCACTCACATGTGGAACAGCACACCCGCGCGCCGGGGCCGGCGGCTCTCCGTGGACGGCCCCATGACGTTTCTAGGAGGCAATCCCGTCAAGTTCCCCGAGATGTTCCAGAAGGATTTGGCGGCCAGGTCAGGAAGCGGGGATCCTTCCAGCTTCTGGAATCAGTATGCCGCGGCGCTCTCCAACGGGCTGGCCATGAAGGCCAACGAGATCTCCGTCATCCAGAACGGCGGCGTCCCCCCGGCCCCCGGGAGCCTGGGCAGCGGCAGCAGCTCGCCGCTGAGCGGGCTGACGGGCAACCTGGAGAAGCTCCCGAGCTCGGAGCCCAGCGCGCCCCTGGCCGGCCTGGAGAAGATGGCGAGCAGCGACAACGCCCCCAGCTTCCGGTTCACCCGCTTCGTGGAGGACAGCAAGGAGATCGTCACAAGTTAAAGCAGCGCCGGCTGAGATGGAGCGTTCCTGCCCAGACCCCCGGGGTCCCCCTCGGCTGCCTCCGCCGCCTCCTCCTCCTCGGCCTGGTCCCCCTACCTGCTGGGTGCCCCCGGTGGCTGAACTACCACATTACGAAGACATTCTTTTGTACCTTGTTCAACTTCTAGAGTTCTAAGAAAGCTTATTTATTAGTGGTATAACCTTGCTTTGCAAACCGAATGCAAGCGTTAACTTTGGTCTTCTGTATTTTGGACTAAATACTAATTGACTAGAGTGCTGTAAACTTGCTGTAACATTTATGGCAATTGCAAGTTGCCCGGCTAGGCGGTCTTAATCGGCATTAACTTATTTTCTATATCCAGTTTAATATGAATCTGGTGTTGATGCAATGCCTCCGTGATATATTAGATCTCTAATAAAGTCTGTATATAAACGTACACTTTGATCCCGCTGGAACATTTTCTCAGCAACCACGTTGTCTAATCTTTCGCAACAGAATTAAGGAAAAGGACTAAAAAAGTACAGACTGACGAGTGCGGTTCTTTGAAAGGTTTGGGTTTTTTGGGTTTTTTTTTTTTTATTTTGATTCTAAAATTCAACCTGCGCTTTTTTTTTTTTGTAGATTTAACCATTTCCGTTCTGAACTGCTATTTGTATTGTGCTTTTTACTTGAGTCGTCCTCAGTGTCCATAGGTTTCTGTACAGTAATAAGCACGCAGAATTCTTTAGAGAAAAATACAAGTGTTGTTTTGGTAGTGGAAACTGAGACGTAACATTTTGCCTTGTAGGTATATTCACAATAGCAAATGTGCGCTGGAATTTCACAATGCTGCTACTACGTATAGCATCTTGAACAACCTTCAGTGAAGAAATGTAGATGCTCTTGTACATACAGTCAGAAATATCCCTTTCATTAAAATGTACATACGTTCCTCACAAGAGCAGATGCTTCTTCTTGACCGAGAGAGCAGGTATAGTGTCTGTTTATTTTGTATTAGGTATGGAAGAAAAAAATTGGACTGTTACATGCACTTTCTTGGAAAGTTGAAAGGAAAGGGGGGGGGTCGAATTTCTTTAACATTTAATACTTACTAACAACAGAGATACTGTAATTTTACTCAAGTAATCAAATACATTTTTTTTTGCAACAGATAAAACAAAATACTGTGTCTGTGTTTTTAGAGTGCATTTTCTATTTAGCCAGGCCCTGAAATGTATTTTAACCTCTCCCCAGACACCAGTAAATTGTGTATGTGACTGTGTATCTTTCTCTCTACGTAAGGAATTGTAAAAGGCACAGCAGAAACAGGTTTGCATGGGCCTGTGGTTTTTCCTTTTTTTTATTTCAAGAATCTAGCTCTTTTTCCAATAACCGGTATTGGTTTGGCCTCTCTTCCCACAAGCCTCCACCCAAGAAAAAGGAAACAATAAAATGCAGAGCCCTTGCTGGAGGCTGCACCCTGACAGGTAAGTGTCCGCAGGAAGGACACACGTCGGTGCCCATTCGGACCAGCCTGGGCCTCAGCCTCAGCCTCAGCCTCAGCCTCAGCCTCGGCGTGGCTGCCCTGGTTTCCCTCCCTGGACTCAGCCGCCTGCTCCAGAGTCCCCGGCGCAGACTGGTTACATAACCCGACTCGAAAACCGGTCGCGGCTCAGAGAGGTTGAGCACATGTGTTTTATTTAATTATTCTTAGGCACTGAAACACATGCGTTTTTTTGTTTTGTTTTGGTTTTTGAAAGGAAAAGTCCATGACAAAGTATCTGTAGAATCGACTTGAATATTGCGTCGTCAAAATTCAATCCGATTCTTCCACCCTCGCGTCTGTTCTCCAGGAACATGGGTCCCCCCTGAGCACTGTTTGGGGGTGAGCGAACGGGACCAGGTGAAGGTCGCTGACTAGAGGGCTTGGCGAACTCTTTCAAGGAGGTGGTTAACCAGCTGCAGCGGGTGTCTGGGCGCACACAGAAGGGAGAAGCGCGGGTGGGGGTGGGGCGTGTCTGCTGCGCACCCAGAGGGTGCCCGAAGCGCAGGCTCCGCTGGGGGCGAGGCCCGGCCTCCGGGAAGGTGGGCGCAGGCCCCAGGCCGTGGGCAGTGCGGGAGAGGGCGGGGTGGGGGCGTGCGCGGCTGCGGAAAGCCCTAGGGCCGTCGCCGCACGAGAACGTGTCAGGGGCGACGTTTCTTCACTGCGCCTCTCCAGTCCCCGGCACTCCGCCTTTTTGCTCAAGAGTGGCGAGCAGGCGAGAAGGCCGGAAACTGGCCAGAAGCTCTTGCTCGATACGAGCCTAAGGGGGAATCCTGTCCCGACCCATGGCTGGGCTCGACGTGGGCCGGGTGCCCCGGCCCACGTGGTGAGCGTTGGGGCGCGGCGGCCCCTGCGCCCCGGAACGGAGACTGGGGCCCTGCCGGTGGGGGGAGGGCGAGGGACGGGTCAGAGGGCGCTGGCCCCCGGGGGAAGCCTTTCCAAAGGCCCAGCCGGCCGGGTCCCGAGCGCACAGGGCACAGCCTGCGGCTGGACCGCGCCCTCCCGCCCTCCGGCACCGCCGCTCGGT
Source organism: Pteronotus mesoamericanus (assembly GCF_021234165.1). Lineage (NCBI taxonomy): Eukaryota > Metazoa > Chordata > Mammalia > Chiroptera > Mormoopidae > Pteronotus > Pteronotus mesoamericanus. The sequence goes on along the minus strand of NW_026555086.1, from coordinate 4,178,599 downwards.
CCCCACCTTAGGGGCTCCCGCACACGCGCGGGCGCAGCGTGCATTTCCGCGAGGCGGGCGGCCCGGGCGGGGGCGCAGGGCGAGTTTCTTTTTCCACTCACCGCCAACCTCCCCCTTCTAGCGCTTTCCGACAGTGAGTGAAAGGGGGCAGCTAGACTTTCCAGGGACCCTTAGGAAAAGGTCGGAGCATCAGGGCCTCTGCCGGCGCTCTGCTCCCTGGCGCCTTTTGTCCCCGCCTCGCCAGCTACCGGTCGGTCGGCTTTCCCGTCCCTCGGCCGTCACCTGCCCGTCCGCCTTGGCCTTTCGGTGCATTTCCGACGTAAGACACCGCCCTCGGCCCTGCCAGCTCCCGCCGTGCGACACACACACTCAGCCTTTGGGCTCCGCTCCTCCAAAGAAGGGAAATGGGGTTGCATTTGTAGACAAGAGGGTTCATTTTAAGGCAGATGGTGGTGACCCACCACCCCCAGCCCTCACCGAGCCCCGCGACCGGAGCCTCGCTGGCCTGTCTTTCTCCTCCCGAAACTTCAGGTGCCCCCAGGTGGCCCGGGACCACCGAGGGGGCCGGCCTCCTGCGCCGGGGCTGCCAAGAACGGGGACTGCCGCGCTCACAAAATGCTTGGGCTAAAAGCATTCATTTTAGTGACATTTGCCCCCGTTTCTTCTTTCAAAATAGGAATCAGAAAAACACAGAAGAGTACAACCAACCATGTCACAAACCCTCTTGGGCCCATCACGCAAAATTTACAAATGGTAGCAACGTGTCTGGTCGTTTGCTTTTTTTTTTTTTTTTTTTTTTTTTTTTAAATTCTGGGTGTTTCAGCAGCTGCTTTTCTTGCTCTGTCTCACCGGGTCGCTGTCCTTCTGTCACCCTCTCCTAGTGCCCTCTCTTCCTGTGTCTGTCCTTCCCTGCATTCTTTGCGGTTTCTCTCTTCACCCCCTCCCTCCCCTGTCCCTGGCTCCCCACCCAGCACACACCGGGGTGGGGGGGGTTCCTTCTTTCTAGAAAATAGGCGGGAAGAGGAGTTTGGTGAAGGACTGGGACGTAGGGAAGAAAAAGTAAGAGAGACCAATGACAGACTCAGGCAGCCCAAGATCCCTCATGCCAGCGGCTGGGGACCCTGGGGGGAGGGGGGCAGGTCCCTGCAGGTCAGGGAGATCCCTGAAACTCCCGGGCTTGGAGTTGTCACCTCTCAGGCCTCATGGGCCGGGTGGAGTCAACTGACTTGGATGGGGGTGAGGAGACCCATTTTTGAAACTGGGAAGAAAAAATCCGTACAGAAAATCTGACATGATGCGCAGTTGACATCGATTTCTAGCAGTAGATTATTTGCTTATTGTTTTTGGCATGTTGCGAATGTCAAGAACAAGAGAACTTTAAAAAAAAAAAGAAAGAAAGAAAAGAAAAGCTCCCACTCTGTTACAACTTTGCAGTTCTGTTAGAAAAATAAAGCATGGGCGTCTTTACTAGGAGTTACATGCTCTGCCCCAAATGAAACAAATGTCAGAGGGGGTAACAAAGTGGGAAAAAATGTAAAGTGAATTTCAAAGGGCTCCACAGCAAAGCGCAATCTGAGATTCACAGAAAGTGGAGACGGATAAGACAGGAATTAGGTCATCTCCTGCAGACCCCAGGAAATCTGTTTAGATCAAAGCCTGCTCCATTCGGGTAAACAAAGCGGGCCCATCGGCTCCGCCAATATTTCATCTCTGTGCTAAGAGCTACTAATCTAACAGGCTCTAGCTGATGAAAGAGGGTAAAAATTACAACTGCAAAAATGACTAAGTAAAAAAAATGTCCTTTCAACTGTACTAGGAAGATAAAGATTTAGATTTGAACTAAAAAGTAACAAGATCCAGGCCCAGATCAACACAAACTTCCTGGAATTTTAGCACTGAGTAAATTATCTAATCCCAGCCCATTGTTCCCTCCGTGTGTGCGCCCCCCCCCCCCAGCCCCCTTGCAATTGAGCATACCAGATGATTTACATAAAAAAAATTGTTAAATTTTAACTGCAGTCTAAGAACTGGCAGGAGGTCGACTTTTGGGTTCACTTACTTTACATTCCTTAAGGACCTGCCCCCTGCCGATCCTCTTGGGCCCGCCCCTCGCCCCCCACCCAGGCAGCTGCAGGGGTGTGCTTGGCCTTTACGGTTGTGGATGTTCCTTAAGCCCCGTCTTCGCTTATGGGCTCTTGTGCCACTAAAGAGAGAGAGAGAGGCGGGAGCTTGTCCTGTAAGCCTGGCTTTGGGTCGGTCGACCCCACTCAGCAGCCGTGATACTTCGGCAGCTAAGCCAGAGGACTGTGCAAGGCTTCCTTTCACCGCAGAGCTGATGGCCTTAGACCAACTGTCAGGGAACGTTTGAGAGATAGAAACATCCAGAAAAGGGACAGGAAATCCCAGAGAAGGAACATTCACCCTGGCTAAACCCAGGGTTGTAGTTCCTTGCTGAGCCTGGTTTCCTCTTAACTGTTTAAACATATGATTTGGCTCTGCCTGTGCTCCTGCGTCCATCTGAGCTCAAGTTTAACAAAGGCCCAGGGACCGCCTGTCAGCTTGGCCCTGGCCCTCTCTAAAGCCAGGGCGGTGGGGGTGGGGGGATGCGAGGGGCCCTTATAAACACCACCAGCCACAGGCCATCCCTGTGCAGGGCCCGGGGCTGCTCAGCTCCCAGAGGGCAGTCCCAGGATCAGCTCTTTGCTCATGTTCCGCCAGGGGGTTGGTGACGGTGGCACAGGTCAACCCTCCCTTGTGAGATCCGGGGCAAGGCCCTGCCCAGCTGCTCCCTGGCAGCTCAAGTCAGTCGCTTAGGACACAGCTGCTGAGAGGCCAGAGGTCATGTCACCTTGCTGTCATCACAGCTGCAGTAGGTACGAGGCCCAGACAGTCACCTGTAAACCTGGGTAAGACGTCACCATGGCAGAGCCCTCTCCTGACGGAAGGACAGGCAGGGGGACACCGGTCAGCCAACAGAGCTGCTTCTATATTCAGAACGCGGGGTGCCTCTCCATATCTCATCTCGTAACAGTCCTGCGAGACAGCCAGGGCCTCTGTCATCTACCAGACAACAAAATTGAGACCCGGAGAGCAGAGAAGGAACAGTTGGACACCAGGAAACCTGGCACCGTCACTTGTTCGAGAGCCAGCCCTGGGGTGCAATCCTAACTGGCCTGGTCCATGGACCGGTTTCCCCGTCCAGACCACGAGCAGATCAATTTCCATCATTGCCCAGGAGCTTCCATCAGAGCCTTGCCCCGTCTGAGTTTCACACGATCTGAACGCCACCTCTGCTGTGACAAGCGTCCCCCGCTTCTCGGAACTTCGCCTCACACTGCTTTGCTTTACAAAAGACCTACATTAACACCTGAACCGAAGGAAATCTGAAAGGATTTTCGCTATGACAAAAAAGGCAAAATGCAAAGACATCTTTCACCATCTGTTTTGCAACGAGCTCTTAGAGAGGCGGCCGCGCCCTGAGCAGGCGAGGGGCCCGGCCGAGCACCCGCTGCAGGAGCCACACTCCACATCCCGGGGTCAAGCCCCGCAGCGTTGCGCTGTGTCTGTGGGCGTCTGGGCTTTGCCTGACTTCCTCTGTGCCCTGTTAGCAGAAGGCAGCCTCAGGTTAACTTCTTCAATTCGCAGTGTTTCCGCTGGTGACAGGTTCCGTGGGAATGCTCTCCTTCTGGATAGTCCTTCTTGGTTAATTTCATGGACGTGAGTCCCTTTTGAAAACTCCAGCTCTTTGTTTGGGAAGGAAGAGGGAACGCTGGGTTCCACTCTCTCCGTAGTCCTGCCGGTCCAGTGCAGGGGAAGGCCTTACGGTGCAGGCCTCTTCGGTGATGCGCCCCCAATCAAAGCAACGGAAACACAGTCTCAGGCTTCCTTGAGCTACATCCTTTCTTACTTTTCTCCTAACCAGTCACCCCTTGCTGTCCACAAGCATGAGGTCGGTGGGTCCTACAGAGTTTGTTTCCTGGCCCCTTCCCCGCCCCTCCACTTGCCAACACACTCCTTGGACCTGGCCCAGAGGTTTTCAAACTTCGGGTCGAGCCCCATTAGTGTGCTGTGAAACCAGTCTAGCAGGTCATCACGAGCGGTATTTTTTAAATGTAACAGAACAGAACCTGTCAGAGCATATCACGCTCTAGAGTAAGGGTCCACAGTGCCTTATGAGGTTCTTGTTACAGTTGTGAATGTGTGTACCCACACATGTCCACACGCCTTGTACACCAGGCCACAATGATAAATGTACTTCTTAGCGCAGGTTGCCACCAAAAAATTGGAAAGCTGCCGACGACAAAGGCTCCAGAAAGTACATTTCTCCCTGCTGTTCCTCAGCTGAAGTCACAACACCAGGGGCTTTAGGGAGGGGGCTGGCAGTCAGGTCTGGGAGCGGGAAGAGTGGTGACAAAGACACACAACACAGCGTTCCAGTGTCCTCTGCCATCACCCACCCGGGAGGCAGAGTTCTCTAGTTGCTGCTTCACCAGGTAAAGACAGGCTAGAGGCGGGGCTCACGTGCTGGCTTAAGGTTTTCTCTCTTGGGCTGCTTCCATCTGGAGGATTTTAATAGCATTTGGCCATAAAGGAGATTTCTCCTTAAACACATAAAACAAAAGCTGAGTAGGAAAGTTTAGGGATTGCACCCAGCCGCACTGTCCCTTTAAGAGCCTTCCCCGATCGATCGGTAATTGGGCCCCAGCTCTTAGGTAGCTAAGATAACAGCCCTCCCAAATCCTGCCATTTCTAAGCATCCTTAGTCGCCGGGCTCACCAGGGGTCTTGCCACAGCCTACGAGCATGTGGTCCTGGGTAACCGTCCCTGGAAGGGGCCTGTCAGAAGCCCTGCTAAGACAGAGAGGTCATCTGCAGACTTTACCAAAGATCAGATTCTCACTAACACACACGTCTCCAGAAGTAGGATAGCCAGGAAGGGACGTCTTTGGATGAACAGAAGTTCCTGTGAGGGCAGGACCTGAGTTACGGAGACATTTTTCCTCTCAATCTGGATGCGGAAGAGCCTGCCCCCAGGTCAGCGTGTCAGTTGATGATCAGGATATAGTATCTCCACTTGGAGTCCAATACTTCTTATGTAAATTACAAAAGAGTGACTACAGTAGCTCACACCACTGGAGTGGGTCCTTTGGCCCTGGCTCCACTTCCCCAGAGTCTTTGGTCACACACAGCTGCCCCCAGGGCAGGGTGTACTTCCTGCCTCTTTGGGTGTGAACACATGACTTGCTTTGGCCAATAGCAGGAGGCAGGTTCCCTGGTCTGCCAGTCCCACGCCCTGGCCTCAAGATGCCTACATGTTTCTACTTGTGCCCTTGTGCCTTCTGCCATCGACATGAGAAGAACATGACACTGGTCTCAAAAAGAGAATAAGAGCCACAAGGAAGAGAGCCACTGGAGCCACAGCCACCTGAGGTCAGCCAAGCCCCAGCCAAGCCCCAGCCAGCTGCAGACGTCTGAGCCCCACTGAGCAGAGCAAACCCACAGTTCTAGGGGAATAGGTGGGTGTCACTTTAAGGCACTGAGCTTGCAGATAACTCCTTATTTAGCACCACTGGGGCCACAGGTAACCATTCCAAGAAGATGTGATTTGCCGTTAGAATGCGTCAAACATTGTTCCAGGTGTTTTGCTGGAATTAGCTCAGTTCATCCTTGGAACAGCCCCATGAGGCGGGTACTGTCATCTCACCTCTTTTATGGCTAAGGAAACAAAGGGACAGGAGGTTAAGTGAGATGCCGAAGGACACATATGTGGTCACCAGGCTCCGGAACACACGTGCTCAGCTCTTAACCAGTGTGCTACCCTTGTGCCCTGTCCCCAGCCTTCCCAGGAAAGTTTTCCCAATCTTGGGTAGATTGGGGACTGCCAGGCTCTCAGTACTAACCCCCTGAATGGCAGCCGCTTCCTCTCTCCCTACTCTGGAGTTAGGTCCCCAGAGAAGCGGAATCCTCCAGGACTCACAGCCAAGGATCGGCTCTCTAAACGCCTCCTTCTCACAACAGAGCCCTCCTGACCCGGGTCCCCCGCGCTCAGCATGCAGCATAGACAGAACGAGCGGGGATCCATACTCATCAAGGATCCACGCACTCATTCCAGCCCCTTCCCTCCGCGAGCACCAGGCGCTTCGTGCGTGCAATAACCATTATCTGTCCTATCAAGACCTTGTTAATGCTGAGAGAGCAAGTGATTTTTATATCCTTTCCACGGTGGAAGTGATCCATCCCCTATGAGATGTCAGGGGCTCTATCCCCGCCAGCTTTCCATTTCTTGTAGGAAAACAAATCACCTGTTTTTCCTAATCCTTTTCATAGACCACAAGCCACCTAGTCCTCCATGGAAGGGGAATGTTGTGTCTGAATTATCACAGCAAAAAGATAGTTTGCAGGCATGAGCCAGGGGTATATTTTTGTCTCCCCATGAAGAGGCTCGATAAGATGCACATTTTCTTACCCACACAAAGCTAGATTTGAAAATCCCTGGAAAATCAAGGAAATGTTTAGAGGAGTTGTTAAAAGGTTAGGAAATTTAGGAACTCGGAGAGGAGGGTCAGGTTTTCATGGTCTGGACGTGCCACGAAGGAGGAGGGGACGAGGAGGATTGGGTTGCTGAGCCGGCCCGCACGTTCGTTTCCTAGGTTGCGGTAACAAGTAAAACAAACAACGGAAAAGCACCCTCTCGTAGAAGGCAGTCAGATGTCGGCAGAACCATGCCCTCCAAGGGGAGAGCTGTTCCGTGCCTTTCTCTTAGCCTCTGATGTGGCTGGTTATCCTTGGCTTGTGGACACATCGCTCTGATCTCTGCCTCTATTCTCACAAGGTGTTTTTCTTGTGTGTCTTCATACCATCTTCACTCTGGGTGTCTGGGTCTCCTCTCTTCTTATAGGGACACTAGTCCTACCGAATCATGGTCCACCCTAATGACCGCTTCTTAGTTGTATTTTCAAAGACCCTATTTCCAAAAAAAGGTCACGTGTGTAGATACTGAGGGTTAGAAGGAGGCTGTCACGGTCACTCAGGTGAGACACAAAGAGCACCTGAGAGGAAAAGAAAAGGGTAGAAGGCGCTTTGGGTATTTCTGAACACATTTCACAGCCCAGGAAAGCCACGGCTCTCAGAGCTAAAAAGATACCCAGAGGCCTCTGGTCACAAAGTGGAGGCTCACAGGCCTAGCTCGGCCGGCGTATGTGTTTTATTTGGCTCACAAGGCATATTTAGCAAATTTGAAAGCGTTGCCAACATCTGAAAGTCAGGAGATCTCATATAAAAGTTCAAATTTCCAATTTCGAGGTTTTTGGAGGTTTTTTTTTTGAATGTCAGATGATCTAGTGTTCTCGCCTTCCCACGTGTCACCAACTGGCTGGCACAAAGGCATGACTGTCCCCTTCGGATGGAGCCAACCCGTGTCCACTTGAGTTCTCCCCCCAACCACCTCACTCTTCTACCAGCCTGCTGGCCGCTGTATGCGTTCGACGTTTCTCCTAAGATGTGATCCAATCAGCTCATTTTGGAACAGAAGGCTGAGAGGCAGAGATACTTCGGGTATAAGGGATGGGGGCGACTCTCCAACCTTCCTTCGCTTCTGCGGAGGAAAATTGGAGTGGAATGACAGAATGCAGAGGCCTTCAGGGTAAAGAGTGACAGTATCAAAGAAGGTACTCCGCAGCCCAAGGCCGGTTCAGGAGAAAGGCTCCGGCAGGATCTCTGGGTTCAGACAGAGGGTTTATGAGCAAGACGGGGCGGATGAGTAGAAGAGGAATAGCCACACCTCCTTCAGGGCAGGGGAGGAAATCAAGTTAGGAATAGTGGAGGCCATGTGTTTGCAGCCGTCTGTTCGTGCGCTAAGACAAGGTTCTTTGTCCTTTGTCCTTTTCCTGTGTCTGCTCTAAAATTATAAAAAACACATGGTCATAATAGACAATTTGGGAAAAGAGAAATATGTAAATAATAAAATACATACTGCATCCTCCTACCACACACAGGTAACAATGGATTTTATTTTCGTGTTTTTCCTTCTCGAATATTTTGAAATCCAGGTGTCTTTCAGAATGTACTTTCATTTATTTCAATTTCACGTTATAGGAGGAGCATTTTCTTAGGCCTCTAAAGTATCTTTAAAACCATATATTAATGGTTGTTTACTATTCCATTAAATGGATGGAAAGACATACTTTATTTTCTTTATTCCTTTTACTCAATGGCCCAGAAAAGCACTTGAACTTTGTGCTGCCTCTTTTTTTTTTTTTAAGTGGACTAGAAATGTCTAATAAGTGACTTTTCCCCTTCAGAAGAGTAGTGGTTCTCAGCTGGGGATGATCGGGCCCCCGGGAGACACTCAGCTCTGTTGGGAGACGATTTTGTTTGGGTACAGGCCAGAGTGGCCGCACACAGGACAGCCCCCCACAACAAAGAACTCTCTGGCCAGAATGTCAATGGCGCTGAGATTGAGAAACTTGCTCTCCAGGACAGTGTCGGGGCTAATATTCAACATCCACTTAAAATGCAGACGAGCATTAGGCCACTAAAATGCAGGACTTTGCCCTGGAATTCTGCGTTGGAATAATGAGAACTCCAGTTAGTAGAGTCTGGAATGACTTTCCATTTTTTTATTGTGTTAGAAATTTTTAAATAACAACAAGAGAAGGTGAAACTGGAGACGATATTTTTTTACATGAAGTTCCCAGGATGAAGCGAACAGCTCTGGAGTTGGTGCTCTTGGGACCGCCCCGCCCCTGTGGGGCAGAGACCCTGTGAATGCCCAGTCCCAGGCTGGTGGTCGGCTCTTGGGGGGAACAGCTCCTAAGGCAGGGAAGTGACTCAGCCGACATAGAAATCGTTTCTAAATTCCAAAGTGGCCTTTGATGACTACTCATGTTGATGAGTACTTAGTTAAATTCGGCTAAATTTGGCATTCTCTCCTCTGTGCCTTTTCTTGATCAGAGATTTTACTTCTTTGCGGCTTTTGCAATGTGTGAACTTGTTGAGGAATTCCACTCTTGCAAGCAAAGTCATCGAAAGGAACCCCCTTCCCTTCTGGTGAGAAATAGGCTCTTCTCTTGCATCCCAGGTTTTCTTCTTGGGCACTTTACCTGACCTTCGCAGAAACAACTGGTGTGGAGACAACTGGCTATGATCTGTCCCTGCAGACGGTCCAGATGCCACGGGCCATGTGCAGAGCGGAGGGGATGTTGGCCGCTTGCTCTCTTCTGCCCACACTCTTTCTTGGGTTTATTGTGAATGGAAGAGGAGTTTAACTTGGAAATGCATAGACTTGTGTTGCGGGTATTTAAGGGATTACACAAAAATCCTCCCCCAGTCAGTGCTGGGGAAGAGAAATAAACCAACAGAATGAGGGGTCGCTTTCCAAGCTGTGATGATGGAAATGTGATCTTTAGTTAACAGGGACTCGGAAGGGAGAGGGGCGAGCGTGGGCTGAGGTCAGGCATCACGCCCTGCGATCGATGGGCGCTTCCGCCCTGATCACTGCTGTGTGCTGCGCGCATTGGCAACTTGGCCGCTGCGGTGTTTCTTGTGGCTCATCTGCAGAGCCTGAGACCTGCGGGGAGGGGTCCACGGAGGTCCCTTGGCTATCAGATCATCTTCCAGGAGGGAGACACCGTCCCTTCTCCTCATCTCCTCTCCCCAGGGTTGGCTGAAGTCAAGCAACCCATCTGGGCCCTACTTGGCTACATGGGCTAACGGCACAGACTCTAGCATTTAGGAGGCCAGGGGCGAAAGGGGGAGGGGAGACAGGGAAGACAGAGCCACAGGCCTGGAAGACAATTTAAAATAAGCAATCACGGACGGAAAGAGACTATGTTGGCTGTAAAATAAGTACAGGAATAAAAGAGATGGATGGGAAGTCAATTCTCCAGTCTCTCTTCTAGGTGATGTGCCATCTTTTATTTTTCTGCTCTTGGTCAGCAACCTCTGGTTTCCAAATACTGTACTCATTTTCTTTTTAATTTTTCATTGAAATATTGATTCAACGGCTGAAGATGACCCAGCCGATGCTTCTAGGATTTGCAAGCTGTGGAAAGGCAGGTTTGCTCCTCCCCGGCAGGAGACGCACATCCGCAGGCACACGGGCACCCCGTGTGCAGGTGGCCGCACAGACAGAACACGCACCCGCCGCATGTATGCACGCACAAGTACACGCACGTGCACGTGCTGGAAATTGCTATAAACTAGGCAGTATGGCAAATGGGATTTGCTCATATTCAGATGAATCTAAGATCCAAATCTTTTAGACTGGAACGCATGCCTGTTAAACAGGTGGTGAGAATGGGAGGTTAAAGGGAATAAACTTCAACATGTGGACCAACGTACTTCCTACTGTGCAACTGCTCAAAACAATGACTCCAGCTCAAGTGCAAGCCCCAAGGAGTCAGATCTTGATTTAATATTTTAATGAATAGATCCTTTTTTGGGAGGGGGGGACTTCCAGGTTACAATCTTTGCTCTCGATTTTAGCTTCTAGTATATTGTATGATTTAGTATACAGGTTGTAATCTTTTAAATTTATTTCCCAAGCACAGTTGACACCCAGTATTATATCAGGTTCAGGTTTACCAAATATAAATGACTAGACCCTTATATACCTTCCGAAGTGATCCCCCGATAAGTCTGCTGGTCATGTGACACCATACTCAGTTATTACGATATTACCGACTCTATTCCTTAGGCTGTATTCGCGTCCCCCTGACTGTTTTTAAACTGGCGATTTGTTCTCCTTCCTCTCGTCCCCCTTTTCACCCACGCCCCCACCCTCTTCCCGCCTGGCAATCATCAGTTTGCTCTCTGTGTCTGTGAGTTTCTGTTTTGTTCGTTTATTTTGTTTTTTAGATTGTGCATATACGTAAAATCATACGGCATTTGTCTTTCTCTCTCTATTTCACTTAGCATAATACTCTAGGTCCGTCCATGTTGTCACAATTGGTAAGATTTCCTTCTTCTTTAAAACTGAGTAATATTCCATGGTATATAGGTACCCCATTTTCTTTATCCCATTTGTCTCTTGATGCCTGATCAATTCTGTCGATCCACCATCAATTAGTAGATGGATCAATTTTGCCTTTGATTGCACAAGTCCTTAGGCAGCATCTCCCTACCTACCAGATACCAGGGTGATGTCCCAGGAATATGATGCCGCATTACCCTCGAGAATTAGAATGTGAGTGGGGTGCACAGTTGTAACATAAGGAACTGTGTCCTGGTTCCAGCTGACTTTTTAATTCTAAGTAAGAGGATCGGAATTGCCACCTACTCTATTTTTTTTTTTAATAGTTTCAGTCACTGTCACTAGGTCTCCCAGTGGACCAGACAGTCCAGCTTGTGGCTGACGCTTTTTACTCACCTATAGATGATGAGTTCTGTGAGTCGGAGTCTTTAAAACAAAGGGAACTTCCACTCTGGCTGGTGTGGCTCAGTGGATTGAGTGCCGGCCTTTGAACCAAAAGGTCGCTGGTCTGATTCCCAGTCAGGGCACAGGCCTGGGTGGTGGGCCAGGTCCCCAGTGTGGAGTCCACAAGAAGCAACCACACATTGATGTATCTCTGCCTCTCTTCCCCTGTGTAAAAATAAATTTTAAAAACATATTTTAAATAAATAAAACAAAAGGAATGTCCTTATCAATAGAGTTGATAGTACTACAATACTAGCATTTTTAGCCCTAGAATAATTTTGCCTGACACTAAAAGAAACAGGCTTTCAAATGGTGAGGATATAACTGAGGTCACAGAGCTTAACACTGGAAAGACTTGGAGTCTTTCAAGTACTAAGACTTGCAACGCAGGGTTGGACCATTTTTCCATTTTCTAGGTTCTCTCTGCTAAAGCTTGTTTCATTCATGCTTAGGACCCAAGTTAAAACAAGGGTGTTCCCTGCATTAGATTTATGTACCTAAAGATTTGTCCCGTTCCAGGCAGGAGAGAGGGAAGACAATTCCAAGGAAATAAATCACGCTAAGCACATAGCAAAACCCCTGCGGCAGGACAGCTCAAGGGATGCGACCGTCCTGTCTCTGCCTTCCCCAGGGTTTCCATCACGCCATCTTCTCTCCTGTTGTTTAAGGAGATCCGGGCTGGGCCGGCCTCTGCTTGGAAAACCGGTAAATGCACTTCTCAGAAAGGTTCTTCATTTTACAAAGGCCTCTCCAATAACAGTCATTAAATTTTGACCTGTCCTCCAAAAAAATGTACACAAGTGGGGTGCCTTATTACTAGAGGAAGCTATATTTACTCTCAACTCGAGTGCATATTTGCATCTGTACTGTCTACACGACACTGATGATAAAAGCTGTCCATAAAGTCTGGGAATAAAGATATTATTAGTTATTTTTAAGATGAAAAACATTTTGACCACATTATTTATATTTGCCTATGTTTCCAGACTTTATGTACATCCTGAAGATCATAAATGTAGTAAACAAGAATAAATTGCTTGCCATTTTGGAGGCATTTCTCATGTTTTGCATGCTTGGTTTAAAAAAAAAACACCGTATATTTCATGGTGGAATCTCTGTGTTTATAAACAAAAACTCAAAAATTTACAAAGAAAGAAGTCATTTTGACTTTCTTACTCAATATTGGTTCCATAAACCATGACCGAGTTATGGCAAATCTTAGCTCAAAGGGTGATTGAGTTATTTTGTTTGAGTTAGTTTAATATGTTCAGGACTGGGTTATTTTTTTTTTTTTTTTTTTTTGGTTTTCCCTAAATTTTGTCTGTCTTAGAAGTTTTAAAATGTAATCATCAGTGCTAAATTTTCTTAGGCATTTCTGAGCTCTACAATATGGGAATTTTTGTTTTACAGGATTTTTCTTTGTGTCTTAGTCCTCAGATATGCAAACTGGAAGTGAAAACAATTTAATCTTCAAAACACATTTTTGTTTTTTAAAACCTAAAAACTGCAGAACCAGTTGCTTATTAGCTTAGTTCTTGAAGTGACCAGGGAATTATTTCAGGTTTTAGGTCATGTGTACAGATAAGAATGTTTCTCCATTTCTGTGCCCAAAGTAATTTCCAGGTTCTGCGATGACAAAAATCATAGCTCGGGTGACCGTCTGCCTGGTCAATAAGTGGCCGGTGGTGGCCTGAGTCAGCTCATTGTGTGTAATTGGGATTATGTAGCAGGGATGACAGTCCCTCTCCAAACAAAGAAAATCACATTTGTGCTATTTCGTGTGACCACTGATCTTTCCAGCAAAAGCAGACACTTGGGTTGCCGCAAAGCCCATGCCCAAAAGTGGCCAAGGTGGGTAGGCACGACCAATTCTGGGCTTAGCGTGAGACAACAGGAAGTGGGGGAGGGGACACACGGCAGAAGGGAGGAGGCGGCCATAACGGGATCAGGAGGACGAAAGTCTAGGACTGGAAAAATGAGTGTTGCCCAGCTTTTAGATTCTGAGGGACAGGCATGTTCAGTGTCTAGCCCTTGCATGTATACTGCAGAGTCTTGCATGGCTACCCAAGCAGCCTCGGCAGGCGAGGGTGCGGTGGGGTGTGCGGTGGGGCCCCGGAGGGAGGGGCTGGTGTGAGTGCTCGGCCGGGGCAGGGGGGCTGGGGGTGTGAGGAGAGGGCTGAGTGTGCGTGGGTGGGGAGTGCTGGGCAGTGGAGGTGATGCCGCTGATTTCAAAACTGGTGATTCATTTGTTCCAGCCCTTCTGATGCATCAGGGGCCTCGAAGGCCAGGCAGTGGTTGGGATGGCCAGCCCTCAGCAAACGGGTGACTAGCTGGTCTGTTGGAAAGACTCAGAGAAAGCGCTTGTCCTCAAGTGGACCTGGAGCAAAGGCCCAGAGCCGCAGGGACAGCAGCGCACTGAGGACAGAGACCGTCAGCGGCCGCCAAGAGAAGCTTTGGAAGGAGGCCGTGGTGCCGGCCATGGCACCGAGAGGGGCCTTCGGGCCCTCGCATCCCTCCGGGGACCCTCCTCTGGAGAGACCGCCACAGGCTGAAGCAGTGCTGGCAGCCTTAGCCCAGGGTTTCCCAGCCTTGCCACCGCGGTCGCTTGGGGTTGGACAACTCTTTGCCCGTGTACTGCAGGACATTCAGCAGCATCCCTGGCCTCTACCTACTAAACATCAGCAGTAAGGCCGCTTTTACCCTCTCTCAACCCCTTGCCCCCAGGCCCTGACAACCAAACATGTCGCCAAATGTCCCCTGGCAGGGGGGCAAAATCACCCCAGGTTGAGAACCCCTGTTTCAGGTCCTCAGACCCTGTTTTTCTGGAATCTGCCGAGACCGGAAGCACCTTTCCCAGAACTTCGATGGCCCGGGGAGTTGCACCTTCTCTGGCCCAGCTCCGTGGGAGCAGGCGCTCCGGCGAGGGGTCGCCTGTGTGCGCACGCTTACACGTGGCTCGCTGTGTGTCACTGACCCCCTAAGAATGCCCAGGAGGGGTGGCTCTTCTTGTTTTCACAGTCGGTCCAGATTCCAAAGGCACAGTACAAAGGCCACCGGTTGAGGTAGAGGGTAGACACAGAGGCCACCTGACTAACCTCAGAGAAACCCCTGCGGCTGAGACGTGATGCTGTGACTCCCTGGCAGACCCAACAGAACAGACCACTCCCAGGCCCTCCTGCTCACCCCCACCTGCTGTGTGACAGGCTCTATGCTGTGGGGACAGGGCGGGAAGAAAGCCAGCCAGGAGGGCCACACATTGCAGGGGGCTCGCATCCCAAAGGTAGAGGTGCCCTCGCAGGTGTGGCTTGGTTGGTTGGGTGTTGACTGGCAAAGCGAAAGGTCGCCGGTTCGATTCCCGGTCGGGACACATGCATGAGTTGCGGGTGCATATGAGCGGCAACTGATCAATGTGTCTCTCTCACATCGCTGTTTCCCACCTCGAAGGCCAGGCGAGACCTTGCCAGTATGTTCCTGTGCTTTTTATGAAATTTTCAAAAAGTAAGATAGTAGGTTTTTTCACAAGGGCCCCCAAATTGCATCCATCGGAGGCCCTGAACCGATCCCCATTTCTTAGCTTCCTGGTCATTCCAGAATCAGGTCCTCTTTCAAAATCGACCGGGAAGAAGAGGGAGAAAAATGCATCTAGTTTTAAGCATCAACAGAATAAAAGCAAGAAAACACCCTCAACTGCCAAAAAGAAAGGAATGAGAAGACAAACTGCAGGTCACCCGTTGCGGGGGCTACTTGGCTGCTGGTCAGAGGTGGGGGTCCTCAGACTCACACATGCCGGGGAACAGGAAGAGGCAGAAGCTCCAGGGGAGGGCTGGGAGGGAAGCTGCAATCGCTGCTTCAGAGTGGCCGAGCAGCTGGCCAAAGGCCTTGGGTGGAAGCGGCCCTGCCGCGGGCGCTGGGAGGGGGCGGGGGCGGCCGCCTGCCGCCGGCGCTCTCCGGACCATTGTGAGCCGGTATTGATCAGGCCGGGAAGCTGGAGGCCTACGGCAGCTGAAGCTCGGGGCGCGCGGCATCCATCCGGCCCCTCCTCGGGTTATTTATAGGATGCGCCCGCCTGGGAAGTAACCCGGGCCGGCTTGTTTAACGAGGGTGCAGGGCGCTCTTCCCTAGCTGGTTAACTTTAAGTATTGGAAATGGAATTGATGCGCACATAATAATATTATGATTCATACAAACCACTTCTCAGGCAACTCAATATATTTCATTACCTCCTTTCTAGCAAATGTATTGATTTCTGTTTTGCGGTTTTATAACACAATTTCAAGGCTGTTGTGGGCTTAATGAGCCATGTTCTTATGATGTTTAAAAAGATTTGAAGCTATTGTTGAAATAAATATTATGGATCACCCCCTCCCGAGGCCTTCCCCTCGCTCCCGGCTCCCGCCGCCCGCTCCCCCCGCGCCGCCCCCCCCCGCCCCCGCCCACAGCCCGCCCCTCCCTGGCCCCGCGGAGCCGCCCGCAGGACCCGGGGGGCTGCGGCTCCGCGGCCCTTTGTGGCCCAGATCAAAGGCCCCGAGCGCCACAAAGGCGGCCCCACTCGGGCCGCGCGGCCACACACAGTCGCACCTGCAGCGCGGCCAAATGTCACTGTCGCTTCTGCGGGCCGAGCGCGGGGGACGCACCTCCGAGGGGGCAGATGACGCCAATGACGCTGGATGGGAATTGATGGCGAAGGAGACGCGCGGCGCCCAGGGCTTTTTATTAGCTGCCCCGACTTCTGGAGCCTGCGCCCGAGTGCGTGCACCTGTGGACCCCCTTCCTCCCAGCCTTTATGGAAGTTGACAGATTTTATTAACTTTAAGGAAGAACTTTCCAGCGCGCGGAGGGCTGCAGTTTATTTTGTATTCATGCGAAACGGAAACCGAAAAAGCCATGTTTACATATTTACCAGCCCCGCTGACCTCCCTCTGGGGCTCCATAAGTCACGCTCAGATTAATTTTGTCATAAAATTGACTTGTATGCAAGGGGAGCTTGGGACTTTGAGGGCTGTCGTGGGGTGTGCGAATTTTTTTTTCCAAAGGGAGAAAGCTACATGCAATTGTCTAATATTTCAGAGGAAACCCCAAAGACCTTCCAAATGTTGGAAGCTGGGCTCCTTTCAGAAGCAAGTGCTCCTGGGGAGAGAGCGTTTGCAAGCACCCCAGTCGCCTTTGCTCACAGCAAGGTCCCCCAAATCTTTTTGGTAAAGGAGCGACAAAGGCAAGGACCAGAAGCATCTTCAGACTCTGCCGGAGTGCCTCTCCTTGGAGGTTTCGGGGTGGGGGTGGGGGTTCATGCCTGCTGCCTGCTCAGGCATTGCAGGCTAAGCCCCAGCACATTGGAAAGAACACATTTTCGGTTTTAGTAAAATATAGGTTTGCTGGGGAAGACATTGTTACATAACCCAACACGGGTTTTATCTAACGTCTACCCTCTCACTATCAGAAAGAGCCTAACTAAGTGGGGACAACGTGTTAGGGTTTTGCTAATAGCCCCGGTTGCTCATCACCCGTGGGATCTTTTTTGGTTTTATGTCTCATGACAAATGGAAGCCCACAACTATGAAAATTCATGTTATATTAATGGCCAAGTGTTGAAAACTCAGCCACAGAGTCAGCTGGGTGTAGAGCTTATTAGCTTAAAAGCAGAAAGCTTTCGGGAGCTTCCTTTTGTGTGCCAAATAAACTTCAAATGAACCGAGGATCACTTTGCAGGAAACTCTTTAAGTTGAGCGATAATAGAAAGTAGTTAGTAGAATATTACACTTTTCATTTGGGCAAACAGATGGGATGCCTGCTTTTAGATTTAATCAGGGGCTGACAGACAGGTAGGACGCCGGCATATTTTAGTTGGAGTCTCTTTCTTTTCGGGAAAGAATGAAACTACTTAATATTCAGTAAATCTGCACCCCCCCCCCCCACCCCGCACCAGCCCATCTATGCCTCTGTGCCGTGTGAGCCCTGATGTCTAACTTTTTCTCATTTCTGATGACATTACAAAGTACAAAGTTCATCTTACTGCAAGCGAATCCAATTATTAACATGTCTTCTCCTCTGTCCTTCTCTTGCCAAAAAAGAAAAAAAAAAAAATTCTGAATGTGTGTGTGGGTGTGTGTACATGTATATGGTTAAAAAAAAAAATACAACAAAGGCTACTTCAATCACCGAGAGCACACCCAAATCTCCATTTACAGAGACACAGACGTAAATAAATGATTGAACAATTTGGGAGTCATGAGTCTCTGACCTCATGCTTTCTCAACTAACCTTTTTAAAAGATTTTGATATCAATTGTTTCTCTTTTTTCCCCAGAAGCATAATACGTGGTAACCTTAGCATGCACAATCTGTTTCAACAGAGGCATACGGGGAAGCGCAGCCAACGGTGGATTTTAATATCACTGCAGAGCTTATATTACCTCGCTCGAAACAGAATTCCCCCCCTTCAAATGCAAGTCCCTTGACACCCCCATCGGAGACCATTTGTTAGACCGAGTTTTGTGAGGCCAGCAAAATTAATTCACAGTCATCTTTTCACCCAGAACCTCCAGCTTCAAATAATGGGCCTTCTCAACAGGTGTTCATTGTGGCAGACTGACTTCAAATTGCCAGACGAAAGGTTTCATTCTTTCGTCATTTCCTCTTTTAATCTCAAACTTGTAATTTACTAATCTGCCGCAGCTGCCAAGAAGGGCCCAGCTGCTTACCGAGAGGGCACGTGCCCCTCGGAGGCAGCCGGGGCAGGAGCGCTTCCACCCTGCTCACGCAGGAAGACGAGATGGAGACCCACAGGCTGGAAGCGGGGCGCAGCTGGGAGGGAGCCCAGACATTGTCTCGGAAATACCTTCCCCTGAGGCTGCCTAAAATTGGTGATGTCAGACTCCTTGGGGGAGGCTTCAGAAATAACCCTGGGTTTTACCAGAGCGGAGAAAGAATTTTAACAGCAGCCATGACAACCACCAGAAAAACACGATGCAGGAGGAAAGGATTTTAGAAATTTGCATTTTTCAATGTGGCCGGAGTAACAGGCTCCCGCACTGTCTTGGTCGACTTTCAAGTCTGCCTCCTTTTAAGGTAACTCGAGAGAGAGCTGGGAGGAATTAAGTTTTACTGCAGAGATGCTTGGACTTCATGGCTCATCAAAACCAAGTTGGATGAGTGCAGTGAGAAAGCATGGGACCCCGCGCCCGATTTCCAGGTTGCGGGAACCGTCGCTGTCCCAGCTCCTGGCCAGAGATTCTGGGGTTGTGGGCACAGGGCCTGGGGGTATGCCTTCTGGTGAGCGTCACACGGTTCGGGTGCTAGGGGCCTTGAGTCCCTCTCATCCCACTTGGATGCCCCTCGTGCCCCAGGAATCCTGTCTCCACACTGGTTTCCGCTCTTCTGTCTCCTCCGTCACGTGGTCCCAGCAGAGGATCACGTGGCTCCACCTCTGAGCAGGCACAGCTGGGGAGACCACTGTTCTGGGGAAGGGGTCGTTTTCTCCCTATGGAGGGGACATCTACGTGGTAGAGGGTAGACTAGGTCATGGGGAAGGGACCACTTCCGCCATGCAATCATTCTGGACTTTTGGGTTTTCGTTGTTGTTTTTGCGAATGAAGCCTCTGGGCTGATACCTGGCAGGAGGCAGCCTTGGCAGAGCTGGGTGTGTTGTGCAAAGACTGAAACCCAGGCAAAGCCTCCCTGACAGAGTGGGTGTGCGTGGAGGGTCAGCCGAGGGTCAGCCGAGGGTCAGCAGGACGTTAGAAGCATCCGTTGCGACCCCCACCTGCAGCTCACCTGCAAGGGGTCAGGAACAGGGGAGAGAGGCGCTCCGGTTCCTGTGTGCCCCCAGACTCACCAAAAGAAGACATGGGGCCTTTGGGGCCTTTGGTGGGAACAGACACAGACCCAGGCAGCTTCCAAGGGGCAACCCAGAAGTCTCTGTTGAGCAGGCAAGGCGTCTGAAACGAAGGTGGAGAGTCACTACAATATCGGGGCTTCATCAGGAGATCTCATTGTCTTGTTGGCCACCTGTCCCCCAGCCCAGGCCAAGCCTCCAAGGAAGAACCGCTGCTGGGGAGGCAGGGGCGCCTCTGAGCTACCGCTCAGGAGACCACCCCTCCTTAGCCTGTTAGCTTGGCCATTCCCTTGTGAGCGTCCCCCTGGATCGGTTCAAAACTGAACTATGGCTGTAAACATGGCGCAAGGAGCAAAGCCGTGCGGATGATAGTCGCCCAGCGTCCTCCCAGCGCGTGGGCCGGCGTAGCCGCCCTGGGCACTGATGGGCATTGATTCTGTAATACGTGAGCAGAGCCATGAGCAGCTTCGTTTGCTCTGCTCTTTGAGCCTCTGAGGCTTTGTGTGAGGGCTGGGGGGTGGAAAAGTTTGTTGGGCCCTAAACACCAGAGGCCCCACTCCCTCGAACAGCCAATGTGTGAGGAATCGTATCTACCAGCCTTGTTTCTGTACTGTATGAAGGCGCCCCAATTGCTGCCTTGCTCCTCTGGGTCCCGCCTCTGAGAAAACTTCCAAAAGCGGATCTACTTGTGTAGCGGACAAGAATGTAAGGTTGGGGACATCCAAGAGAAGTTGCAGAAGTGGCTGCTGGAAGAAGCGGGGAAGTCTTTTCCAGGCTGAGCCCTCATCTCCCAATTAGCATACAAAAACATTTTTAAAGGCATAACCTTTACTAATAAAACGCTATAATCTCGGCAAGACACTTCAGCAGGGGAATTATTAGATATTAATTCATGCCTAGTTGCGCTGACAGCTCTGGGCCTAATAGCACACTAGGTGAGAATTAATATGCCATAATTCATGCTCCATCATGCATTATTGCTTCAATAGGATACACGAAGAATAACCTATTCTGGCGAAATAGCTGGGATGCTCAGACTTCTCCTGGCCAAGTTATAAATAGTTACGTGAGGATCCAGAATTTTTTTGTATTACTAAATTTGAAAGAAATTGCATATATGTATCCTCATCTATAATTACCGTGAACATTTTCCCTGAGTCCTAACATTAAGTTCAGTCATATTCCATGTTTTAAAATTGAACTTAAGCAAAATCACATAATTTTCTTGAGACCAAAATAGAAATTTCTTTCCCCCGTATATAATTGTACGTGGTACTACGGCACAGTATGGCTTACGCGGGCGATGGCTTAGGAGAGGCGACACGGGCCGGACTTAGAGGGGTCCAGGGTTGAAACCGTGGGGCGCCGGGGGCCTCAAGGATATTCTATTTATGGTTATGAAGAGTTGGTGTCTCTCTGGACAATTATAGGTACTCACAAATGCCTGTGTTCCTGGCAAAAGAGTGAAGCAATCTCTGTCCCCTAGAAGCTTAAAGGGACAGTATGGATGTAGGTGACGAATGAACCTGCTACTCACGAAGCAATACCTCCGAAAATGCCACGATACGAGGAGAAAGGCCATGGAGTCCATGGAAACGGCCCTGGAGGCAGAGCAATGGGCGCCGAGTTAGAAGACCAATCGTTACTAAATCATTCATGTGTGTGTCGCGTATTTACGGAGCACCTTCCTGCAGGCCAGTGGGCCGGTGCCGGGGACGGACGCCGCGCGCACAGAGAAGCTGGCAGCCAGGTGGGGGAGATGGGCACTCGGGTATGTAGATAACCGTGACACCACATGGCCAAAGTCACGGTAACACAAGAGCTCGGAGGGAGCGTTGCCTATCTCCGACTGGCCGTGGTAAGTTGATCAAGGAGAGCTTCACGGAGGAGGTGACACCTGAGAGGAGCCTTGGAAGATGGAGAAGAATTAGCCAGATAAAATATTGGGGTTGAGGGGCAAGGGTGAGTGAAGAGGAGACGCTCATCAGCAGAGGTAGGCAGAGGAGACGCCAGCAGAAGCCAGAGGGCAAAGACCTCGCAGGCCGTGGAAAGGGGCTTGGTTTCGCCCTTGGGGACCCAGTCCTCGGAGTGGTCTGGGGGTCCGTACCTAGGGGGACAAGTGGGGAAGCAAGGAACCCAGGTAGGAAGCTGCTGTTTTGGTCGGGAGCGGGGTGAAGGCCAGGACAAGCGCAGAGGAGAGAGTGGAGAAGGAGCAGTTAGGAAGCAGACCAGGAATCCGGGAGACTAAAGGGAAGGAGGTAACAGGAGTCTGGGACATGCCTCGAGCTCATCACGGGGGAAGTCTGGGCTGAAGGTCCGGACTCGCCCGCGTTTGTAAACCTAGAACATCAGAGCTGAAAGGGTTACTAGAGATTGTCTTGCCCACCCCCCAGCCCCCAGTTTAAAGATGGAGAGACTGAGTCCAGGAAAGGGGAAGAAGTTTGTCAAGATCACAACAGGTCTCCCGAATCCTTTTCCAGATCGACTACTTTCTTTCAATTGCTCCTGTTGAATCACAGAATAAGAGAACTGACCGATGCCCTGGCTGGCGTGGCTCAGTGGAGACCGCCGGTCTGCGAACGCAAGGGTCACCAGTTCAATTCCCAGTGCCGGGCACATGCCTGGGTTGCAGGCCAGGTTCCCGGTAAGGGACGCGTGAGATGCAACCACACACTGATGTTTCTCTCCCTCTCTTTCTTTCTCCCTCCCTTTCCCTCTCTAAAAATAAATAAAATATTTTTTAAAAAGAGTGAGAGAGAGAGAGAGAGAGAGAGAGAGAACTGACCGAAAGCAGGGGAGAGACACCCTGAGTGGTGTATTGGCTCCCACCAATGTTTCTCACACTTCAGTTATTCATTCAGACGGCATTCATTCATTTCACCAGGACCGGTTGCTTAATAGATTAATTAACTCCATGTTTTTTTGCTTTAATAAATTTACTTAAAAGAGAAAGCTTATATCATTTTCATACACAGAAGTTGACCTCCTTTTCCTGTAAGAAGCAAACCTGAAAATTAACTCCATGAAAAGAAAGCAATTATAAAATTCTAGCCAGATACGGAGGCCTGTCTGCGGCCTACTCCTTCTCTGTTAAAGGGAGACATCGTCAAATTTCAGAGAAGTGTTAAAGACATATTAGCCCCAAATTAAGCCTTTTTGTCTGTCTTGATAGGATTGGAAAATAATTAAAAAGAGACACATTTTCTCACCATGTGATTCAAGATTATGAAATAGCATGGCCCCTTGCCTCCTAGAACATGCCACGCGTTGGGAATGAGTGGGCTAGGAAAAGCCCCCAAGATGGGTTGTTGTATTGATTTATCAAAGTTTAAAAAATGAGCAAATACCAAGCTGCCATGTGTTTGCTGAATGACTTTATTAAAGAGGCATTTGAACCTATTTCAAAAAACCCTTTGGGACCAGATTTTCAGGTTGCCCGCTCTTGACTTCCTGCCAGGCTCCTACCTCCGGGGACGGTCACAGGCTGCAGTGGGAACCTCATACACACAAGGGCTGTGCGTCCGCCCCTGAGCCATCCCCGGAGACAAGGGGGCGCTCCTCCAGGCCACGCCACGCGGGGAGGGGACAAGGGCACAGCCTTCTGTGGGGCATGGGAGGGCCGGCACTCATCCCGCGCGTGGTTTGGGGCGCCCCAGGCACCTCTCAAATTGCCCTTCTCCTGGCCCCTGAGTTTTTGTTTCCCACGCATTGTAAGTTCAGGTTCCCCAAAAGCAGAGCCCAAGAAAAGGACGTGGGTGCAGGTAGTTTATTTGAAATATGGTCCCAGGAGACAAGAGTTGAAGGGTGAGGGGAAGAAAAACCAAAAAAAGTGATGGAGCTGGTTGGCGCTGTGGGCAAAGGGACCCCGCGGCACTGGGCCCTGTCTCAGAACCACGCGGGCCCCTTCCCAGCCTTGTTCTTCCCGTGGAAGGAGGCTGGGGCCACCTATGGCCCCCCGCCCCCGCCAGGGGAGGGCCTGCACCAGGGCTGCTAGCGTCCGCGCTTCCCCGGACACCGGAGGCCCAAGCGTGGAGAGGCGGCGCGGGCCTGCGGCGGCGGGGGCAGCCCTGGCCGCGGCCCCGGCCCAACCCTGAGAAACGGGGGTGGTGTGGAAGCCGGAGGGCGTTGCCCCCCAAGTGTGAACTGCTCTCCCTTCCCCCGCCTGGCGCCATGGGGGCGGTGGGAGAAGAGGGCCCCGCCTGGCCTGCCACTGCTCTCACCTCTCTCCACCCGCCAAGCCATGCCCCCGGAGGCCGCGTCACCCTTCCTCCCGGGAAGGGGTCCAGGTGTGGAAAGCCGGCTGGGCCCCGCCCCGCCTCCCCACCGCCGGCGCCCAGAGCTCCACCGTCTGCTTCACGTGAACCTTGATTTCCTGTTTCCTTGGCTGGTGCTCTGGCAGGAGGGGCCTCTCAGGACCACAGCTGCCAGAGCTCAGGGGCCTCTTCGCAGGGGTCTTTTGCGAGTTGAGCAAGCGGGGCGCGGTGGGAGGAGGAAGAAGAGGAGGGTATCGCTCTGGGACCATTCTCAGAACTGAAGCTCAGGGATGGGGGTGGGGAACAGGTTCCCCTTGCAAGTCTCCCCTGTCTGAAAGGGACGCCAAAATGTCCATTGTCTCCTAGCTCGGGGACTTTGCTAACCCAACCAATCCATATGAAAGAACAAATTAAATCGACTGATCCTCACATATTTAGTGATTGATGCCGTTGGACCAGGATCAGGCTATCGACAGTCCTTGAACCCTGCGGTCCTCAGAGCTGGGCTTCCTCACTCCCCAGGCGGCTGGTCTCGGGCGGTCCCCGAGCTTGTGCAGCGAGAAAATGAGAGGCCAAATGGCTCATCCTGAGGGATGGTTGCATCCGGTTTGGCCCCTGGTTGGTGGCTTTTTCAGCAGATGCAGCTTCTTGCACAGACGATCCTGTGACTTCCCACCCTGCCTTTGGCATTTCTAGGGAGGCCTGTGCTAATCAGAAGAGGCGCTAAGCCGTTCTTCGACGAAAAGATTCTCTCATTAAACATGGCCCCACCTGTAATGATAGGACGTGTGTAACGATACTATTCGCTGCCATTTTTGGAGTCTTTGTGTTACACCTTTTACTTGGTTTGACAGTCACAGGAACCAATAAAGTTTGGTATTTTTATTTCTCTCTTTTGCGACGAGGGCACAGAGGTACAGAGAGGTGAAGGAGCTTGTCTGAGGTCACACAGCAAGGCGACGGCCGAGCTGGGACGCCAGTGCTTGCTGTCAGGCGGCACATACTAAGTGATTGACCAGGGACGATGACAATAAAACTCGTGTCCTCCGAATTTGTGTGGGACAGGGACCTGCCCTGTGATGATATTCGATGACTATTCCAGGCTTAAAATGACAGCAGGGACGGTCTTCTTTATTGTTAAGGTTTCACTGTCACTTTGCGGCTTTGAGGACGCAGTCCCCGAGAGGCTGATGGCAGGCGAGCGCCTCAGCTGGCGGAGCAGCCGCCACGCCCCGGCCCCCAGCCACACGGCCGGCCGCTTCTCCCTGTCTGTCTCTGCCTCTTCCTCTTTGTTTCTTTCTCTCTGTCTGTCTCTCCCTCTCACTGCAGAAAAGGCTCTGGGCCTTTCAACTTAACACATGCTAACTATCGATGTTTTAAACACCCATTTTATACATTAGGGCACACCCCCCAATTATTTACCAAGCACCTACCACATGCCAAGTGCTGCGCTTGGAAGGCGGGGAGCCGGGCACGGATCCTGCTCTCAGAAGGCCCGCGGGCTGGCTTCTGCAGATCTGCGAAGACAACGGCGGTCCGTGCAAGGCCTGAGACAGAGGCCTAGGGCGCCGGGCGGGGGGCGGGGAGGGTGGCAGAGAGGCAGCCCCTTAGCCCGCGCCCCCCCGGAAGGCTTCATGGGAGAAGTGCTGTTTGCACGGAGCCGTGAGGAGTACGTGGCAATAGCCAGCTGGAGGAGGCCTTGCATTCAAGGATGGCCTGTTCTTTGAAAGCCTGCTTGGCTGCTTTTGGTAGTTTGGATTGCGTGACACATGGGCATGACACCTGTGGGAAGGAGGACCAAGACACTAGGAAATGAGACCGGAGGGTGAAGCAAGTTTGGCCTCCGTCCGGAAGGGACTGGCACCCCGTGGGGGAGTTTATTAAGCACGACCGACTACAAGAGGAAGCTTACGGCTTGTAGCTGAGTCTGACCTCGAGCGCTAGGATCTGGGTTCAGGACTCAGCTCTCTCACCTAAGAGCTGCGTGGCCTTGGGCTCAGGCGTCTCACTGCCCTCAGCCTCCAGGTCCTCGTACCCATCTCAGAGGGCGGCTGCCAGGGCTAGAGGACAGAGGGAGGCGAGGGGCTTCGTGCCAGAGCCAGGCACCTGGTGAGGGCTGAAGAAACACTCGCTGCTTTTACGGTCAGATTTGCGTCTTAGAAGGCCCCTTCCGGGAGGGATGTGCGTGAACGGTAGAGATAAATGAGGACACGGGGGGGGGGGGGGGGGGGTGACTGGGCAAGAAGTGACAGGGGCCTGAGCTAACACTGCAGAGGGAGGTGGAGCTACTGAGGAGGTCGCGTTGGCAGTTGGCACTTGGAAGCGGGTGGGGGAGATGGAAGAGTCCAGGACAACGCCCCGTTTCTGGTTTGGTGACCAGGGGGACAGGGGTGACATTCCCTGAGACAGTCACTAGAGGAAAACCATAGGCCTGGGAACGGGTGGGGATGCGATGCCCGGGGGCCCGTCAGCGACGCTGCCCGGGAAGTCCCTGGACAGAAGGGTCTGGACTCCAGACAACTCCCTGCTCGCAAAAGGGTTGAAAACTCATCAGAGCCGGGGGCATAACCTGTCTTTCTTTAGTATATTCCAGAGAACCACCTCAGAGCAGGGTCCAGGCACCCCCGTTTATCTCTTAAGGAGACCCACAAACAGATGACCGCCCCCCCCAGCCCTGAGCTTGCCGTCTCCCTGGCACTCACAGCCTGGCCTCGTCTTCGGGGGTCACTTCGGAGCTGCTGCTATGTAACTGACGTAGGCATACCTTGCCTCAGCTAGACCACACGCTCATGGACATTGTGGGGTGACTCCTTTTCTGCCACTCCCCTCCCCTTGCCTGGCATTCTGGGGTCTGTCGCCAGCGCACCAGTGAATGAGTGGCTTCCGCCCTGGAGAAAGCTCAGGGGCTTTCTGCTTTGTCCTCTGTGTCCACAAAAATGGGCACCTTCCTCCACCCACAGGGAAGGGGACGCCTGATCAGGGAGGTGAGCCACCGAAGGGACCTTACGTGTCTGCCCTGAGTGCACGGCGCCAGCATGGACAAGGAGCATGGCTGTGTGGGGGCCCCGGCCCTCCCCTCAGGGGGTTCTCAGAAGCGCAGGCATTTGGAGCTCGGCCTCAACTCCTGGGTTGTGAACACGCAGCCCCAGAGTCCCAGGCTCTGAGGTGGACCCACAAAGGAGCTGACACTTTAAGGCTTTGCCCGCCACCCCCCAGCAGCACCGCCCTGACCTTTCGCCCATCATTCCTGACTCCCTCCCGCCCACCGCAGTCCCTCCTTGGGCATTGGATCTGTGGTCTATAAGTAGATGCAATGAGGTGCCGATTTTCTTTAAAGAGAACCCTGCCCCCCCCCGCAAGTTTTCACCTGGGGATGGTCCAATAATAGACAGCAATCCCCGTTCCCTGCGTTGGGCGGGGCCGGTTGACTGCCTGAGGTCTCGTGGCCCCTGTCTGCTGCTTGGTTTCACCAACCATTTCTCTTAACCTGTATTTATTTTCATTTTGCTTACAGGAAGCCACAAATAACTTGTTTAAGAGTAACATGAAAAGTGTGAGCTAATAGGCTCCTTTCTGTTCCCCAGCAACTTCTGCTTCAGCAACGAAGCAGGTCTGGAGGAGGGAGGAATAGGAGTCGGCTCTTTCTGTCCTGCAAGAACGACCCATCCAGGTAGCGTGGGCCAACTCTGCCCCTTTACTTTGGGGGAAAGTGAAAGAGGAGATGCCCCAGACTCCCCGTCAGCTTAGACTGTCTGTCCCTCGCTAACCAGGGACTTTAATCTCCTTCACTGACCGAAGAGTTACTAGGTAATCTTAGAGCCTGTTTTCTTATCAGAGCCTCAACCTTCCCTTCTATAAAATGATGAAGCAGATTAGGGGATTCCTATCAGAAGGGTCTGCAGACCCCAACTGACACCCGAGAGAGGGGGTCCGGGAGCGGTGGGCACGAGCCTGCGTTATTCCGGCCTCATTCAGAGGTGATTGCAGCAGTGAAAGGCTCAGACCTCTAGCTGAGAGCCCCCTCCCCCCACCTTTGCCTCCAAATGAAGGCTATACACGATTCTCTACCTATAATGGAGTTTATCAACCTTGGTGTTATCGTCATTTTGAGATAATCCTTAATTCTTTGTCTTAATTCCTTATGCATTTTAAGGTTCTTTGTGTCCCTGGCCTCTACCCACTAGGAGACCAGTGGCACCTCCCCCTGGTTGCACAACTGGTCAGATCTTCAGACCTTGTCCAACATCCCCTGTCAGGGGACAGGGATGGGGACGGGGCCAGGAGTGGGGGATACAAAATCCCAGTTGAGAGCCATGACAACATGACCCCATTGGGCTCTGTTTGTTATTGGCTCTGGGCTCCTTCTGGCCCAGGCTGTGTTTATTCTTTCCTGTGGCGCACAGTAGGAGAGTGGAATTAATGACATTGGTAGGGGACGTAGTAGGTCTCTCAGTCAGATGCCGTTTTGTACTGTCATACTAGAGTCGTCCATTTACTCGTCAATATTCATCAATCACTGGTGGGTGCGGGCGTCTCTGGGCTGGGGAGCCACAGGAAAACATGGCCGTCGGGGCGGGGCTGCGGGACTTTTTCCGGTGGGAGCAGGCGGGTCAGCGGAGACGTGCAATAGATACTGGACAAGTAAGAAGCTCATTTCCGGTGTCGGCTGAAAAATAGTATCGATTAGGTGTTGCATCACCAAAAACGGATTTATGCAGGGGAGAAAAAGGGTTGCAACCCGGTGCGTGCAGACAGGGCAAGCCACATGCACACTCGCACACTCGCGCCCACGTGCCAACATGAAGGGGCATGTGAAGGGAAAAGGAAGAAAAGGGGAAAAGTTAGAACTGGAGAACTTCGCCATAAACCTAGAGTTCTGCCTGTAGGGGTCCTGAGAGTTTGGACTGTGTGAGAGCTTCCGTAAGTCCTAGCTCGGCCCACAGGCCCTCAGCTGAGTATTTCGCTTCAAGTTCCCTTTAGTTTTTATCATTCGCAATGGCCAGCCCTATAGAGAAAATGTTTAAAGGGCCCAGGCCAGTGAGGGGAGTGGGGGTGTCTCAGGGTGGGCTGTGGGGAGTTCCTCTCGTACAAGCTGACACCTGAACTGTCGCAGAAACTTAGGCTGGCGGGCAGAAGGGCTTATGGAAAACACTCCTGTCGGCTTTTCCGCCCATATCCTAGTGCCTGGCACCTCGTAAGCACTCAGCAAACGTTTGTCGGTAGAGCAATGTCTCTCTCCTTCCTGTGCGAAGGGGAATGGGCGCTGCGAAGACTCACCGCTCTGTGAATGCCAGTGCAAGTTCTAGAAACATCAGCCAATGGGATGTGAGCGTACCATGCTCGCGGGCAAAGCCTGAAACAACGCCTGAATCATCCCGTCTCCACCGGGCTCTGTTTTTACAAAGAGAGTTCCTTTAAAATAGACGGGACGACAATCTCCCCTGCAAATCAATCATTTAATCACGCGTCAATCATCGTCGTCATTTAAAACCTGAAACCATATCGATACGCCCTGGCCACTTCTGGGCCCAGGTGTGAACCCCAGGACCGGCAGGGGGGAATATTCGAGCTCCCCACCCAGCGATCTACCCAGCCGATCAAATGCGCGCCGAGGACCAGGACGGGGTAACGTTACCATTGTGCCTGCATAAGAAGGTCCCCATTCCGGCCCCCGCCCCGCAGCGGGGGTGGGGGGGGGCAGGAAAAAGAGCTTAATCATTAATAACACTAACTTGCATTTCTAGAGCCTTGAAAATGAGAATTTTGCCCTTTTTTCCCTGGGAGTAAATTGGGTCAGAGTGTTCCCAGAATTTACATTTCAATTAAAAATACAATAATAACACATTGTGCTAATAGTGAATGATTCCTACTCCAGGGAAGATGACACCGCCCGCTACTTTGTTAATGAAAAGCCCCCTTCATTGGGACAGGCCACACATCAGCAGTCACAAATCTCCTGTCTTGTTCTGGGTCTGGCGGTGGGGTGGGCCAGGAGGGGCGCGGCTGGGGGAGGCGGGGAGGCGGGGAGGCCCCAGCGCCCGGCTGGGGCTCCCAGGGGAGGCAGTGGCACTGCGGGGGGGCCGGGCACCCTCCTTCCCCAGCCCACCCTTCCAAAGGACCCCAACTCTATTTTTAAATTAAGCTGTTAAAGAAACATTTTTTAAAAGGTGGGTTGTTTGGGGGTTTTTTGTGTGTTTTTTGGTGCCATTGTTTATGTTATTTTTTGCTTTTCTAGACAATTGTTGGTGGCATCAGAAAGCTTTTTGCCATAGACACCCCCCTCAGCGGCCCCTCAAACTGGACCTTAGGAGAAACTTCAGCCACGGACCTGGTACAGCTGCTTATTAGGGAGAAAGTGAGGTGCAGGCCCAAGGGGTGCTGGTAGTAAAATAGCCTCTGTTGGGCTCCCTTTGAGAAGGCCCCTGCCTCGCTGAGTCTGAGAGGTCGCCTACCTGCCCCCACCTTGCAGACACCAGACGTATCGCTTTATCTGGACGCCTGACGTTCCAGAGAGAGAAAGGAGAAGTAGCCCAGCAGGAGGGGCTGTGGGTGGCCGCTCCCAGGACGCGGCCCGGAGGGGTGTGCCTGGCAGAGGAGGTCGAAGACGTTTGCTCACAGACTGCGTCTGAAAATAAATAGCCCCGCTTTCATACGAAACCAACCTTGCCAGGCGGGGAAAGGAGGTCGCTCAGCAGCCCTCTCCAGCGGGGGCGACTCCAGAAGCGGGCACGCGGGCAGGAGGCACACAGCACTGGGAACCCCCAGGCAGCCCGACACGGACCCCCAGTAAGGGGTTTCCGTGGGGGGGTGGTTCCGCTGGCCCTTGTTCCTACCATCTGGCCTGGGTCGGGTAAAATGAGAGGGGAACGTCCTAGAACATATTGAGGGCAGACAGGAAATGCAGGCCATGGACTTCCGGGGTGTAGTATTCAACATCTTTTAGTGGATTAAAAAAATATATACGAAATGCCTCAAATTCTCAAGTACCTGGGACACTGGAAACTTAAAAGGGGATTCCGATAAGAGTCCGGGACATCTGTCTCGTTCTGCAGCCAGGCCTCCCCCAGTCTGGCAGGTGACGGCGGTGCCCGGATGGCCCTGAGGCGGGCCCCCCTCTCTGTCTCT
The DNA here is from genome assembly GCF_021234165.1 of Pteronotus mesoamericanus. Lineage (NCBI taxonomy): Eukaryota > Metazoa > Chordata > Mammalia > Chiroptera > Mormoopidae > Pteronotus > Pteronotus mesoamericanus. Next base: position 4,147,976 of record NW_026555086.1, on the reverse strand, counting down.
CACTGTCTCAGAATCATCCAGGTTCAGACCCTCGTGTTTCAAGGCCTAGCAGTTATCAGAGTGTAATTGGCATTCTCTGGTAGTAACACTCAGTTTACTTTAATACTCATTTTATCCCAAAACGTGGGCCAACACCCCTTGGGCGTAGAGGCTATACAAAGGTGGCATTCAGGAATACTGGTCGAGTATTCTTTTTCACTTGTCTTTAGGAACCCTGACTGTCTCCCCCAGGCTCAGGCTGGATGCTGAGAACCAAGCCACACTTTACTCTCCACAGTAACAGGACTTGGCTATTCCACTGTCTGCATTCACCTGACTTTTCCAGAACCATCCTCCTCAAGCAAATGGCTTGTTTGTTCGTTAGGGGAACTTCTTGAAAGACCCACCCGCTCTTCAATGAAAGCATCAACAGAGCCTTTGTGCCCTGAGATTCCTTTGCTTCTGTCTCCTCAAAAATCCTTCCCTGCTGTTTGCACCAGTCCTGACCTGTTGTCTGGCAGCTTTTCCTTGATTCTAGCGAGTCCCTGTATCGCAAGACCTTCCTGAAACCACATTTCACTTCTCAATACTCTTGTACCCGACTTCTCCTGCTATGAGACACTACCAGAACTTGGCCACAGCGATACCCTTTCTTGCCCCGGTAACGATGAACACAGCTTTGTCTAAGCAACAGGTTGCATTGGTAACATTTGGGGAGCCAGCGCTTGGCACCCTTCTATCTCTCTGATTTCCTGCCTGGGAGACATCTCTGTTGGGTGCCAGTCTGGCTTGACCATCTCTCTTCTTTTTCCCAGTCTCCCTCTTTAAGTACCCAGCAGACCTTGGGTGCAGAGCTTTGAACTGGCAAGACGCTCTAACAAAAACTCAATCCTATTGGTTATTTAAAAAATGGTATTGGTTTTTGATTCCCTGAAATTATCAAAATAATATAGAAACATTGCTTAGCACGTGGCTGAGCCGTTCAAGGCTTATCACGAACATCAGGCCCCCTGGCCCTGACCTCACTTCCAACCCCAAAATGCCAGTTTCCTGAAGAGGCTGCTGTCAATTCCTACAGCTGTTTCTTCTGGGTTTTTTTTTTACTCTCTGTACTTTTAAATGACATGTTTATGCTACTATCTCCTGAAGTTTTCTTACACATCAGGTAGATATTATCAATTTCCAAACAGGAACAAGGAGTGCTCTCCTAGACCAGTGCTTATATATCATTCCTCCTCTTTAGAACTTGTCATCATAGTTTGTTTTGTTTTTTTTTTAAATGAAATCCAGATTTAGTGTTGTCATCCTGACGAATGGGTACATATTATTCCCAGCTTAGTCAAGTAGTGTCTCAGGACACCATTCTTCCCTGGCCTTTGCTTCCCTTGGCCTGGCTTTCTTTGAATGTCTGGGTGACTCTTCCCACACCCTCCAGTAGCTCTGTACAAAGGCCCTCAATCCAATTTTACACTCGGCCACACCTGTCAGTTACTCTGTCAGCGCCATTTCTTCCTGGAGACGTGCACCTCCTGCTCCGTCTGATCCCGTGGCCCCCCAGGCCTGCAACACAGCTGTCACCAGGGACTTCGCTGACGTCCTGTGCGTGAGCCCCTGCGCCCTGGACCTCACGCCTTCATCTTTTCTGATTTACTCCCTTGTTTTGGTGGAGGACATCCTCTGGTATGTTCCTGAGAAAGGGTGCGAGTCTTTGATGCCTCATATAACATAAGGAAAGATGTGTAGTATTCTCTCCCATCGGATGATAGTTTGGCTGTGTATAAAATTCAAGCGTGGAAGACTTCCTTTCAGAATTTTAAAGGTACTATGCCTCTGGCTTCCAGTGTTACTGAGGAAAAGTCCATTGTCTCACTTGTTCCCAGGTCTCTATTTTTGTGCCTTGGTTTTGGTGTTTTGTTGTGTTCTTATTTTCTGTTCATTCATTCTTTTAGATGCTTTGTGGGCCCTTTCAATCAGAAAACTGACATCTTTAGTTTCTGGGAAATTTTCTTGCGTTATTTCTTTGATAACTTCTTCCCCTCTCTTTCTTAGATTTTTTTTTGGGGGGGTGGTCTCTGAACTATCTATTATGCAAATAGCAGATCCATAATAATTCGCTTATTTTCTTATGCTTGATCTGCTCCGCTCCATGTTTTTGACCTTCTCCTTGCTCCCTGAGTGTTCCTTGTCACGGCTTTCTGTTTCTGTGTCCTGGGTGTATTTTCCTTTCTCATATGACTGTAGTGGAAGCTGCAGTGCCCTCCAGGGCTCCTCGGGCCTCATCATTTCAGTACACGCAGGCCCGTTGCCTTAGTCATACAGGTCGTACGACACTAAAGGTTTGTTTTAATCATTCATCGCATTTTCAACTTAAGTTTCACAAAGTTCCTTGGCTGACGGAAGGACTGATTTCATTGTCAAACTCCCCAAATAATAAACATCCCACCTTTTGGGGGGTGGGGATGGGGAAGGGGGCTCCCTGGTGAGGCAGTGGAGGAGAGAGGTTCTCATTCAGGCATTTCATTAACTCTCCTGGCGCCAGTCCTGCCTGAACTCGCCCCTTCCCAGGAGCCTCCTGGGGCACCGTTGCTCAGGATACCTTATCACTCTGTTTCCTTTCCCCCAGACCTGGCTGCCCACTCTTCTTGGTCGGTTTTTCTCACTAGTCGCCACCATTTCACTGACCTCTGTCCTTTGGCTATCTGCTCCTCTTCTCCTCCTTTCTGGCCCTGTGGGTCTGTGGCCTTTTGGGGTTTATTCCCTAACTGTCATTTGCTCAGGGCTTCGGCAACGAGCAGAGTGAACCGCCTGTGTTCGATCCGCCGTGAGCTCCCCCTGCACTTCCTTCTATAGTCACAGTCTATGTACAGTGTACGGCATTGGCTTTCCAGCTCAGGCATCATAAGAAGTTTTCCTTAAAAATAAATATACCTTTTTTTTCCCCCCCTACAAAAGTGAGTCAATTCAAAGACAACTCTTAAATAAATAAAATGCGGGCCGTGGCCGCGACCACGATGGCGATATGAAAGTGCGAGCCTGCCCACCGGCCCACCGGCCCCTCAGGCAGAGGCTGCGGGCGAGCCCCGTCCACCCCAGAACTGGGGGAGGGGATTCCGAACCACTGCCCTGGCTGCCGGCGCTATTTCGCTATTTCACGGTGGCCTCTTCCGCAGCAGTGGATGACCTCCACATACAAGAGGCCCCCCCCGTGGAATGGGGTGATCAGACATCTCCACCCCTAAGAGGAAAGCTCTAGAATCTCCCCAATTCCCCACTTCCTCCTCTCACATCTGCCTGTTTGGGAATGACTTGTTCAGCCTGGAGCCTGGGATTTGCTGAGTGATTTTCTTCTATGCTTTCACTTGCTCCAAGGGAAAGATTCTAACAGAGCATATGAATGCTGGGGACTGGCTTACTTTTCGGACTGTAAATTTTTTATTTTTCTTGAAAGATCTGTTGAATTTGTTTGCTAGGCACTTACAAACGACTTGTCTGCCTGTCACCAGGCTGCTCACCCAGGGATGGAAGGTGGGTCGAGTTCAAGCCCTGCATTCAAGGGCCTTTTAATCTTATAGGGGGACGGAGATCACACAGCTAGCCTCAGGAGGTGATGGGGTGCAGCGTGCTAGGTCGAAATGCAAGCAAGGAGCTGCGCAGACCTGGAGTACAAGACCAGAAGCTGGCTTCACAGCTAGGTAGGAATTCGCCCAGCAAAACGCATCAGAAAAGAGCATGCCAGACAGAGAGAACACCTGAGGGGCGGTAGGTGTGTATTGAGGGATTAAGGAAAAAACAAGCAGAGGGATTAAAAGTGACAGCTGAGATGGGGGTGGGGGGAGAGAAAAGGATTACAAGAAAACAGGAAGGCATGTATTGACTATATCAATTAGGCATTAGGTTTGCTGAAGGTCGGTCAGGACAGGCAGCAGGGGGTGACGGGCAGGGAAAACAATGACTAGGCAAGCCACGGTGCTCACGAAGAGGGGCTCGACCCCTAATAATCAGCAAAAGAAAAAAGTAAAACGCGTAGGTAATATTTATACCCGTCAGATTGGTTAAAAAAAAAACAAGCGCAGAAAATGTTAAAAGGATGAACAATACCAAGTGTCGGCGGTGACGCGGGCGTGCAGGGCCCCTCGTGGGCAGCACAGCCGCTCCAGAGAGGGAGCTGGTGGCAGGAGCCTGAGGGTGTGCAGGCCTCCGGCCTTGTGCCCCAGCCCCGGCTCCCCCTCCCCGGGATGAACCCCAGGGGTAGGTGCACAAGGCTGTTCCTTGCAGCAGAGTTCGTGAGGCACGAAGTTGAGGGTGGCCGGTCATCCATGCCTAGAGCCACCCAGAGATGAAATGTGGGGACATGTGAAAAACAAGGCAGCTTTTAGAAGCGGGACAGTCCCTCTGAAAGACACTGAGTTAAGTGGGGAAATTAAGCAATAGAAAGATTTCTATAGCATGCTACAGTTTATGGAGAGGAAGGGAGGGAGGGAGGGAAGGAGAGAACATAGTCACACAAACCAGCACCAAGCATTTTCCTAGGACACATATATGAAAAAATATAAATAAAACATATACTTAGACACGGATGCCCACAGGGAGGTGAAGGATGGGTGAGGGGATCAGAGATTTAAAAACAAAACAAAACAGCTGGCGAAAGAGTGGGCCACTTGTCTAGGGGTAAGCGATCTCAACACTGTGTACGTGAAGTTAGAAAAACCAACGGTGGCTCCGTTGGTTGGAGCATCATCCCATACAACGAAAGGTCACAGGTTCGATTCCCAGTCAAGGCACATACCTAGGTTGCAGGTTCATTCCCTGGTTGGGGTGCATACAGGAGGCAACCCATCAATGTTTCTCTTCCACATTGATGTTTCTCTCTCTCTCTCCCCCTCTCTCTCTCTTTCCCTCCCCTAAAATTAATAAAGATAACCTTCGGGTGAGGATTAAAAAATTTTTTAAAAAGACAACACTGGGTAGGAAGTAGCGGGTCAATAAATGCGTTTTGAGTGAGTGAAGGGAGCCACGGGGCAGACAGGTAACCTCAGGGCCATTGTCATTTCAGGGGCCTTCAGGAGGACAGGCTCCATGATAAGGACTTGGGTCCAGCTGGCGCTGGGCCCTGCGGGGGCGGAGGGAGCCGCGCTGCGCTTGGGGAGAGTTCTGCCCGGCCTGGTGAGGATGCCTGTGGGGGGAGCAATCATTCTCTGAAAAATTCACTCCTGCCAGCCGCTCCGCCTCTGACAGGGGTGGATAAATGGAGCATTCCTGTAATTGTATGTAAATCACGCTTCTAAAGTGCTTGAAAAGTTTGGTGTCTGGAGCAGGCTAAATGTCACCCCCTGCAAGTTTCTTCACCCTCTTAATTTGCTTAGTAAATCCCTTTTTTTCCGAGGGTGAATTACAGTAAAAGCGGTTTATCTCTTTGGCACCCTGTCAACCAGCCCGGGGGCGCGGGACCAGCGAAATGGTAATGGATGCCCCCACCAGCGACCCCTCCCCCAAGCTGCCGGCTTCTGAGTCATCGAGGAAAGTTGAAATGAATTTCTGCAGTTTTAGCATTAAATAGATGGGAGGCAGACCAAGCCTTTGAACACTGGCCATTTGTGTGTGGTGCTGTACTTCGAAACTCAATTCAATCGAGGGTGGGATTTGCCAGAGGAGCCGTCCCCACTCCTGGGGGATGCTAACGGGGACAGCCTGCAACCGTGACATTCTGGGTGATGCCACCTTCCTAAGCTCTATCTTCTCCTCGTGAGGACTGGGCAGCGACATGGAAGGGGAAGGCCCTTGCTGTAGGTGCTTCCTGTCACATATGAGGGACGGCCGCAGGTCCTGGTCCCCTCCCCTCTGAGACGGGGACTCTATCTTCCTGCCTCTGATTGCGTTCTTCCTGGGCTGTGACAGAAGCAAGGAGGAGGGTTCAGGCTTAGGTTAAGAGTGATGGCGGCTTCCGCTGTGGCTCTCTTCTAACCCTCCACCTCGGGATCGACCGCCACGGAGAGAAGCCCAAGCTGGTCCTGCAGAGAGGCCACACGGAGAGACAAAAGTCCCAGCCTCCAGCCACCTCTGCCAGCCACCAGGCTTGGGGGAGAAGCCGTCGTAGACAGTGTAGCCTCAGCCGCCAACTGACCGCGGCTGTGGGGAGAGCCCAGCCAGATCAGCAGAATTGACAACCACATCCATTGCTGCGTTGTTGTCTTCAGCCGCTAAGTTTTAGGGTGATTTGTCCAGCAAAAATAGAAGATACCTGAACCCATCTTTTGTTGTTGTTATTGTTTTTTAGGTGCTGTATACTTGTATTCAAGAAGATGAAGATTTCCTTTGAGTTGGGGAGGGAGATCTTTGTTTTAACTGAGAAAGTATCAACATATGTGTTCATTCATTGAAAAGCAATGACTCTATGACCTGAGTAATATGTTGGTTAATTAAAAGACTTACTGCAGTAAAATATACACATCATAAAATTCATGATTTTCAACATTTTTAAGTCTCCAGTTCACTGACATTAAGCACGCTCACACTGCTGTGCGGCCATCACCGCGCTCTGCCTCCAGAACTTTCCACCTTCGCAAACTGCAGCTCTGCCCCATCAAACATAGCTTTCCGTCCCCTCTGCCCTCAGCCCTTGGCAACCACCATTTGACTTCCTGTCTCTACGAATTGGATACTTAGGTACCTAATATAAGTGGAACAGTCCTTATCATTTTAACCTACGCCTTGTAAAACTGTTTACCTACCATGATGGTGAATTTTCGGTGTCAGCTTGGCTGGCCGAAGGGTGTCCATTATTCCGAGGGTTTCTGTGAGGGGGTTTTGGGGTGAGACTAATACTTAAATCAGTAGACTGAGTAAAGCAGATTGCCCTCCTAAATCTGGGTGGGCCTCATCCGATCAGTGGAAGGTTGGAAGAGATCAAAAGGCTGATCCTTCTCCCAATGAGAGAGAATTCTCCCATCTGATGTTCTCTGAACTGGAACATTGGCTTTTCCCACCTGGTGGTTAGTGCCTCTAATTAATACTTGCTTGTGCTGTACCCAGACATCGATGCCTTCGAGGAACCTCCTAGTGAAAAGCAGCAGCAGCGTTTTCCAGCTGGCGCCTTGGGAAATGGTGAATATTGTCCCATGTCTTTGCAGTAGATTCAGCTGAAGCGTGCACGACCCAGGAATGCCTTGCAACTCTTCCTTGTTCAGGCCTGTTGTTGGTTCAATAGAACCAGACACAGGGAGGAAGGTAAAGAAAGGATGGGTATCCAAAATCAGGAACAGTCTCATGAGGTTCAGGTTAGGAGTCACTACATTAGTCTGACGGTTGTCACCAGATTTGCGCCTAGTCCACGGGGGATCCACCCACTGTTTTCACTCTTCAAGGACCTGGAAGCTGCTAGTGGCCGCTGACACACCCTGAAATAGCTCTACATCTGCCTGCACAAGCCTAACAGCATTTCCCCTCTGCCTGCGTTCATTCTGGGGCAAGTCCTACCGCGCAGTGTGAGAAAGGCGGGGAACAAATGCGATCAGCTCCCCCTCACGTCAGCTGGGACTGCTCTGGCCGCGTTCCCCGGCGGTCTCACGCGTGCTCACCTTCCTATCCGTCGGGCCAGGCCCGAAAGGCGATGTCCAGCCTGCATGTTATGGAAGGAAGGAACTGATGCTAGGGGGTTGGTTACACAGGTGATGGGGGGCTGAGAAGCCAGGAGGGACAGCGGGCCCCTCAGGGGCTAGAAAATGCAGGGCGCCCCCCACTGTGGGTGGGAAGGTCCAAGGGGGGAGGCAGACTGCTGGGCCCGAGGCGGACGCTGTCGGGGGCGGGGGGGGGGGTCTGGAGCCGCGGAAGAGAATCAGCCTCTGTCCTGGCTGCCTCTGTTGGGTGAACCCAGCTCAGAGCCAGAGCTGTGGGCTCGCGGCCGCATCCTGCTTGGCGGGTGGGGCGGGGGGGGGGGTGCGGTGACAGAGAGCCCAGGGGCAAACAGTCTCTTAATCTGAGATTGAGCCCGACCCGGGGACGCAAGTCGCACTCGGCCACGAACAAAACAAGAACAAACCCTTTTAAAAAAATCAACATTTCATAGAGAATTCAAAACAAAGGATCAGACTTGGGTGCAAACCCTGGTTCTCCGTTTGCTCTCCCTGTGACACAGGGTGACTGTTTTAATCCCTCTGAATTCCAGTTGTAAACAAGGGTAATGACAGCGCATATCTCAAAAGAAAAAGCCATGAGGTACTGCGGGGTGAAGGATGGCTTTTCACGTTTGCACGGAATCTGCAGGCCGAAGGCTCACGGGCCCCAAGCTTTCCCTCCTCAGTTCTTATCACAAGAATCTTACTTCTTCCCCTTTCCATAGGAATGCAAGCGTTTCTACGTAACACCCAGTACATAATGCCTGATTCATAATACAGGTGCTCGCCCATAAATAAAAGTAACTTTAGACGTAAATACAATACATACATGCGATATCCTCTCCCTCCGCCCCGCCCACCCCTTCCAGAAAATACTTCAGAATCTAGAGGGAAAGAGGGTCCTTGTGAACAAATCTTCAAAAGGCGGCTACATTTGAAAAGACACTCAAAAATACATTTTGAAAATAAGGGGAGTCACACAGTAAATGAGGTCAAATATACATTTGAAAAGAAATTCTAATGTCCCTTTAGCAAGGGGTCACAGGCCCAGTTCAGAGGAACAAAGAGAAGCAGGACTTTGAAGGTCTGTAAGGGGTCCTGCGAGCTATTCTAAGAGGTAAAACCCTAAGCACATTTTTTTGTTGGTTAATGTGGGATATGAAGCTCTGTTGATTGTGAAGGGCCTGATTTTACTATCAGAGGATTAAATAAGTTAATGTAAGAAACACACTGGAATGGAAAAAAGTACTCACAAAGTGCTAAGCACCCCCGTCCGTGTGTGTGCGCGCGCACGCGCGAGTTTGTGTGTGTAATTTTACGGTGTGTAAATTGGTAGCTGTTCCCCGCTGGGGCCTTCCTTTCCCGGATCTGTCTAAAATGATAGGAGGGTTGGGTAAACAGGGATAGGAGGGTTGGGTAAACAGGGGGAGGTGGGAGGGAAGGGGCAGATAAAAACATTTTGGCAGCCCAGTACCACGACAGATTTTATGTGGCAATCAGCTGGAGGTGTGAGACGAGTGAGTTGTGTTTGTTTTGCAACTTTGACAGTTAAAATGCCAACGTTTGCTAGTAATGCTCACACGTGGGAGCTCGCGAGTCTGTGCACAGCCAGATGCCACTTCTGTGCACGCGGGCCCTTCATGGGGCAGGGGCAGAGAGGATGGGTGGCCACGGGGAGCGTCACATATACCTGCTCCGCCTGAGGTTCGACGTTGCTGTGGACAGTCGCGTGGAAAGACGTTGTTTGTCATGGATGTTTCAGGCAGCAGGCTGGGACCCTGGCTGTCACTGTCTCTGGTCCCTGTTTCTCACCGCATCCCCCCGCCCCACCAGATCACTCAGCACAGAGTTGTCTGGACTCCTTGTTCCCGGGGCTACCGTTCAGGAGGCAGGAAGGGACTAGACAGCTAAGCCCTCAGGTGAGGCGCAGGGGAGTCCTTCCTGGTGAATTTCCTCCCCTTTGGGTCGCCCAGTGATCCAGCCCCTCTCCAGACTCCAACCAGGCTGGCTGGTGTCTGAAGACTCAGGTCCACGCAAGGTCATGCGTGAGGACGGGATCACAGGGGCTTGGAGAACGCGGGTGGCTTCGATGTCCTTCCGTTCTGAACAGGTCCGGCCGTGGAGACCCAAACGAACAGCTGCGGCAGACGTAGGCCATTATTGCCATTTATTCACGTACTGCTTTTTTTAAGCAGCAAAAGCTTTTCTTTGAGAATATTGATCTTTGGTGCACCTCATCGAGCTCTGGCTTGAAAGCCCGAGAGGCTCAGTGCTCAAGGTAGACAGGCAAAAAGACGGGCTGAGAGGAGAAAGGGGAAATTGGGAGTCCCAAGATTTTGGTCAAAGCAAGGTGATCCCAGGTGATACTGTGATAGAATCTTAGAATGAGAGGGACCGGCTTGAAGTCCCAGTTTGGTCCAACCATTCACCCCCCTGGGTGGTTTGCGCCATCTCGGACAAGTCATTTGATCTTCTCCGCCTCAGTTTCCTGATCTGCGACAAGTGAGTCACCGGAGCGCCAGCCCTGCCAGGCTGCAGAGGCCCAGGGAGGATTCGGTGAGTGCTTAAAAGTGTCTTGTAAACGTGAAAGTATGGACACATAAAAGGGATGGTTATCTGGTCATTAGCGGTGCTAGGCATTGTCCTTCCCTGAGCTGCTTTCACTGTAGTCGGGGAGACCAGACAGCCCGTGACGCAGTTACAGAACTGCAGCCTTATTTCCTCAGAAAGGGTGTCATTCTCTCCAGAGATTAGATAGCAGTTGAAGTTTTTCAGTTCCCCGGTCGCCCAGGCCTGAACCTTGTACTCAGCACCCACCCGAATAGTTGGCAAGGATATTTAGTGCACGAGACTTATTTATTTAAATGGGTTTTTGTATTTTTCCCCCTAGTTGGCCGGCAGGTAGGGAAGGACGTGAAGAGGCTTGGGAGTGGGGATTCCGTCTTGTGATCAGCTGCGCGGTTGTGTTCAGCCTCCTTGCTTGAGAGGCAAAGCCCTACAGGACCCCTCGTTCCGCGTTCAGTCCCAGCCAAATTCCAACATTTCTGCTCCGCCCTTTGGTTCACCTGGTCCCTGAAGAATGAGGTAAACCTGACCACATAAGTATATTGAACCCCCAAGTCATCCATTCATTGTTTTCTTTTATTCAGTAAATATTATTGCGTGCCTGCTATAGGCCAGGCTCTGGCTCGGTGCAGTAGATCCTGTAACAATTAAAGTCAACCAAGTCCTGGCCTCCTTATAATTTGTACTCTAGGGCGGGGTGGGGATAACACCTAACCAAATAAATACTTAATATTTCGGGTGGCTAAAGGGTTTTGAAACGGGGCCTATCTCGGATTTGGAGGATACTTCAAAGATTATGGCTAAGGGGACTTCCTTGACGCAGTGACGTCTGAGCTGACAGCTAAAGGGCACAGAAGAATAAGCTGGCTGAAGGGTTTGGGAGAGAGAGGCATAGAGAGCAGCAAGTATAAAGTCACAAAGGCAGCAGAGGGTTTAGAACGTAGACCCCAGTGTGGCTGAAGAGAGAGAAGAGCGTGGAGATATGAAAGTGGGGTCACATCATCACGAGGCCTCAGAGGCCTTGTTAGAGGTGGCAATTCTGTTCTATGTCCCATGAGAAGCCATCTGAGGGTTTTAGGTAAAGAAGGGACATGGCGTTCAGGCTGGGAGTTTCTGCCTTGGGCTTCCGCCATTTCTGGGAAGTCCCGTATTCTTAGGAGCCACGGGCACTTCGTGTAACTGCGGGGTTACGCCCCAGAGTGTGAGTGTTTTGAGGGCAAGATCTATGACCCTTTCATCACTGAATTTCTAACACGTAGTCCAGTGCCTGACATTTTGCTAATGACTTAAAATACATTTCTTGAATTGAACCAGATTTGCCAAGTTAACTAAAATGCTGAGGGAGCAGCTGGCAAATACGCAAGGAATCAGATGCTTGAGGTTGAAGGGGTTCAAAGCAGAAGCTTGTCGCTTTCAGTTGGGGTAGTCAGGGAAGGCTGCCTGGAAGAGGGGGCCTAGAGTCAGAGACCTGAAGGATGAGGAGGAGGAAGATAAGGGCCGGGGAGGGGAATCTAGACAGTGGAAACCATGTGTTCAAAGATTGCCGGCCTCTTAAAGAATTAAAACTTGTTAGTGTGCATTTCAGCACTTCCAAAGCTAAGTGGATTAGAAATAGACACAGCAGACAATTCTGGGAGAACTGAACAAACTTGAGCTCTTCCCAGTGTAGGTCCACCCTTCAGGTTTACGCAGCTGACTGGGTATGCCCTGGGGTGGGGGAGGTGGGGACTTTAGAAAAGAGCTTCCCAATCTACCAGCTGGTCAACCTCATCTGCGTCTATGACAGCCAACCCGCCGACCAGTCCCATCCCTCATAACGCCCCAATATTTCTTGATGGACACGTCTGTTGTCTTATGTGCAGTAGAATTGTAATCACCTGTATTTAAAACTAATGGATTTGAAATAACCTGCAGGCTTCCACTTTAATGAGAGTTAGATTAATGAAAAAGGACCTTTTGCCTCAGATTGCATGACAACATTTTCAAATTACATTCCTGGAACAGAGAATTCACTTATTCAGAGTAATTGGATGCTGACTTGGGTTAATACGTACAATGTCCTTAAATGAAAATGTTCTATTGTAAGTGGAACTGTATGATACCTGAGGCTTTCTCAATAGATTTGCTTGGACTCTGAGTTAATTATACTGCATGCTATTTTTTGAATGAATTCAAGCATGAATTCTACACGGTAGAGATTGGGATAATTATATTCAATTCTGCTTGGTGCCCCGCTGAAAGAATTGACCTTTTAGATAAAACGAGTCTCCGGAGCAAGAAACCTGAAGAAAGTCGACACAAAGCCGGCAGATGCAGGAGCAGGGAGTCTTAAGTAAGAGGGGGAAATGGGGCGGGGGGGGAGGGCGAGGACGGGGGAGGCAGGCTCGAGGAACAGTGGCATCAGCGAGATTGATTTTTTGTCACGGGAAAGTATTTCTGTTTTGTAGCTTGTTTTGTATCCTTGGTACATAGAGGTATAATTTAAAACCATTGATTTTACTAAGCTGTGTTCTCATCAGTAACATGGCTAAAAAGTAACAGCCTGAAGAACGAGAGGCCGAGACAAAAAGCAATCTCTGGGCGTGCGGCCTTCCCCAGGACCGAGCGGGCGTCGGGGAGTAGGGGGCGAGCGCGGCTCTGGCCATCAGGCTGCCCTGCCCGCCACCCTGGCCTGGAGCTGAGGGAGGGTGGGCTCAGACGTCAGACCGCCTTGGGTTTGAAGCCTAGCTCCACTAGGTCTGAGCTGTGTGGCTTTCCACTACGTGTTTACCCTCTCTGTGTCTCAGTTTTCTCATCCGCCAAATGGGGTTAACCTCGCAGGGTTGCCGAGAGGATTAAACAGCTATAAAGCGCTTTGTAGGGTGTGAGTGTCCAGCAACTGTCAGCCGCCTTTATTAATGCTATGCTTCTTGGGCATAAAATCTCTCTCTCCCCAGGAGGATAAAAGAAAGGTAGCCATTAAGAGGATTAAACTCATCAGGAGGATTAAAAATACTTCTCCGCTTGAGGGGAGGAGGAAACTGTAGGCATCAGGACCCTCTGGACATTGCATGACAAAGAAATGTCCTTTGAAGGACAGGATGGGACAGGATGGGGTGCCGGAGCCCTTGTCCCCGGCCCTGCCCGGGGCTAGCCAGGCATGTGAGCCAGAGGGCAGCCCAGCGTGCCCCACTACAGGGACGCCCCACGCGCCCATGGCTTTCCTGAAAGCAGAGAACTGCGCGTCTCCCGGACCCAAGTTCCCTTTCCCAGTTAACAAGAGGCCTCATTATTCCGAGCGTATGAACCGCAACAGAACACATACAGTATCCGCTTGTAAGGCCCGGATCGCCATTGGGGTGAAGTGATGACTTCATCTTTGGACGGGGGCTCTTTAAGTGCTGGCGAAACTCTCCCTCCTGATAGTGGGCCCACGCTCGCGGGCCTTGCCGTGCGTCCTGTCCCCTCCCCCAGTGAGGCGGAGTCCAGCCTGCCATCCTAACCCAAGCCTTCCTGCTGAAAAACACGCTTGTCTCGCACCGTCCGTAGTTGCTTCCTGCGGCGGCCGTTACAAATCACCACACACTCAGGGGCTGAAAACAAATCCATTCTGTCACAGTTCTGGAGGCCAGAAGTCTGAACTCAGTGTCACCGGTCGGAATCAGGGGGTCAGCCACCCTCCCTCCAGAGACTTTAAAGAGAGAAACTGTCCCTTGCCTCTTCCGGCTTCTGGTGGCTGCTGGCATTCCTTGGCTTTCAGCCGCATCACTCCAACCTCTGCCTCCGGACTCACACCGTTGCCTCTTCTCTGTGTCAAATCTCCCTCTGCCTCTCTCTTCTAAGGACACTTGCGATGTCATTGAGGGCCCAGTGGGTGTTTTCTGCATCTCAAGATTCTTCACCTAATGACACCTGCAAAATGTGTTACCGTGTAAGATGAGGTTGGCCGGTGCCAGGGATCAGGACCTGAGAGCCTCAGGCGCCACCGTTCAGCCCGCTGCACCGGCTCACAGGTTAGCTGATGGCCCTCTCCCTCCACTAACCAGGGGTTTTAGCCTGGTCAGCGCCCGGCTTCTCTTCATTCTATGGGTAAGCGTTCAGGGACCACTGCCTTGGCGTGGGCTTCAGAGGCCCCAGCCACTGCCTACCCCTTCCTTCCAGGGGTCAGTCCTCTGGCCCCCTCTAAGGTCCCCCTCAGAAAGGTCCCGAGTCCTCCCTTCCCTCCACTGGTAGCACCTGGGGTTTGGAGCAGCAGAAGCCTGGATTTTCTCTCTCATGCGCGCGCTCTCTCTCTCTCTCTCTGACGGACTTGGAGTTGGGGGCATACCCACTCACAGCTGCTCTGTGCTACCACATGGGGGAGCCTGAAAATGGAACCAACAAGAGGAAAGAAGAACCAAAACATGGAGGAGAAATCTAAGATCCAATGGCCACCTTTGAACTTCCAGAGCCAGCCGTGCCTGAAACGAGCCTACCCTTGACACGGTAGTTTCACGACGCCATCCTGTTTTGCCTAAACCAGTCTGAGTTGGGTCTCTGACCCTTTCAGCTTCGAGCGCTCTCACGAACACCCTGGCCAGGCGGCTGCCGGCTGGGAGCTGGCGGGGGGCCTAAGCAGGAGACTCAGACAGCCCACCCCCGCCCCTGTCCTGTGCTCCGTGCCGTCCGGTCCTGATGCACAGAGAGTGAGGTGCCGTTTGTCCTCCCACAGGTTCTCCCTTGAGGTTGGGGGCCAAGGACTCAAGAAACAAGCGGAGCGATGCTTCTAGCTTGCCTACTATTTTGCCATGTATAATGCATGCTTTTTTGCCCAAATTTTTGAGGGAAAAATAAGGATGCGCATTTTACATGGGTAGTACTAATTTGTTACCGGGACATAAAATTTCTTGTATCTTGTATCTGTTCTTGTGCTTTGTCATTCTTTGTTACATAAGATTTCTTGTGCCATAATATGTTAAAAAAATAAAGGCTAAAATTCCTTTATAGTATAAAAAACAAGTATCTAAATATAAATAAATTAAAAATTGAATTAAAAAATTAAAACGAAGGATTTTTTTTTTTTTTTTTTTTGCTGAAAATTTGGGCCAGAAAACGTTGGTGTGCCTGATACACGGCAAAATACGGAAATGTACGCGTGTTCTCTACAAGTCACTTTATCAGCTTATTTACTCGGACCTTCCGATCTGTTTCCATCACGCATGCGTGGGCCAGTCCCGCCTTGGCCCTCCTAACGCAGGTGGGTTTTCCTCTGCGTGTCTGCGCGTTCCGCACTGAAACACTCTCTGTGACTCGGGGAAGGCGGCGGAGTGTCCCTTGGAGACTCGGGAGGGCCGGTTTTGGCCACAGAAGCTTAGGACTCACGGAGAGACACACCTTGTGTGCTCGTACCACTTCCGCAGGAACGATGTCGACCTCCTTCTTTTAGGATGGCTTAGGACGACTGGGGAACTCAGAGAGGTGCTTTGTGGGAAAAGCTCGGGCTCTTGGATTCTCTCCCCCGTTCTGACCGCTTCTGACTTGGGGCAACCACTTCACGGTCCAGGGGGTTGGCCTGCACGAAGGAGCTGAATTTGGCTGGGCTTGGCAGCCATGTCCTGCTGCTCCCGGTCCACGCCTCACATTCCTGCAGCCTCGGAGCGCTCCTCAACACCGAGCAAGATGATCTGCGAGTGGCTCCTAAACCTTACCAGTTCCTTCTGAGCCAAGAGCCTTCTGGGCCAAGATGTTGACATTTTCATGAGGTGTAGTGTTTGAATCTTAACTTGGGAACTTCCTCCTTTTCATGAGTAGCTGTGGTTCCTGTGTCCAGAGATGTGGGGACAGGAATAGGGACCCTGCGGCCCCTCTCCAGATCCAGGGGTGGGGGCAGCGTACTGAGGCCTGGGAGAGAGCAGCTCTCATAACAGCACAAAGAAACTTGCCATCGCTCTGTGGATATTTGGAGGCAAAACAAACAAACAAACAAACAAACAAAACTTCAGCAATTAATTCCATTATGCAGTTAATATAATTAGTCAGATTTATGTATAAGGACGAACATTTGTGACTCAACTTTTCCCCATTGTTTTTCTCTCCCCTGCAAAGGTTCCAGTCCTTTAAATTTGTACATTATCAGTGACTGATGTATCATTTATCTAGAGAATACAGTTGTCATTCACTTCACTTAATTAGCTTATGGATTCTAAATTATCTGCCACCATAAAATGTGATTTTATACTGCAGATTACAAAGGTTTTCAGAAATTTAATATGCCACTTTTAATTGGCGAGAAGTACCCTAAAGGATTCATAATATTTTTTTACTGCACTTGCATTTAGGCTCAAGAGAAAGAGAGAGACTCAAGATGTTTAGTAAGAAATGAGATTTGGGTCAGTGAGACCGGTGATGATTTCTCTGGAATAAGGCAAATCTGGAGGGTCGGAGTCATAAATACGGCCATCAGAGGATTGCGCGGGGGCGTGAGTATCTGAATACATACTGCCTTCCATACCCCCGTCAGTCATTTTGATGGGCTAACAATGTATTTACGGCACACGGTTCCAAGTTTGCAGCTATGACTAAGAATAGTCTATTTTCTGCTCTGTTTTTCCAACCATTAAATCCATAATCTTCTGTGTATATGGTGTTACCACACCTTCCCTAAATGCATTCTTGGCCTCCCTGATGCCTGGCTCCGGTCTGCAGCCGGGTGGCATTGGTTCAACACAAGCAAGCGGCTCTTTTTGGTCCTTAGACTATGGAAGCGCCACGCACAGTGTGGTCACAGTCATCGTAAAGAGACCGGGTGCTTGGGAGCAACTTCAAGGATTTCCACACTCACCCCTCAGTGTGCTTCAAGTAGAAGCTTACCAACAATGGGCATAAAAGTCTAGAGCTTTCAAGAAAAGGGCTGGAAAGCGCCAAAAGCCAGGAAGTGTAGGTGGGGCTGCGGGGTCTCCGCTCCCCTCTGGAAGCCCCTCCCTGTCTCAGGAACCAGTGTCTGGTCACCCTGTAAAACCAGCTGGGTTTGGAGCCCATATTCACACGATCACCGTTCTTTGGGGTAAGACAGTGAATGTCTTTGTGGAAGCAAACAAGGAGCTATGATGATCTTTCAGAGTAATTGCTTTTGTGGGTTGTGTTTGGCTATGGGAGGCCGATTCTCGTCTGGAAGGTTTTCCTGGGGGAGGAGACAAGGGGAAGCCTCTGGATGGGGGTGGGGAACGGCCCCGGACTGAGAAGGGTGACCAGGGTGGGAGCCAGGAGAGGAGCAGCACAGGAAATAAATAAGCAGTATCATTGTGCTAGAGCGTAACATCATCGTTACCGCGACAATCACGGTAACACAAATGCCTACCTCTGATGGAGAACCTGCTCTGCGCTGCGCGCTGGGCTGGACTTAATGTTCTCGCTCCCTTGATTCTCCTGCTCCAAATAAACCCCGTTTGTTTCCAACAGACACACGTAGAGTGTGGATTCCCTGTGGCAAACTTTCTCTTCCAACCTTAAAATACTTCTGCTTTTTCTAGTAGAAAGTCCACGCATGGCTGCACTTTTGAAAAATGAGAAATAAAAGATAGGCAAAGGAAAGCAAATAAAGATGGTTCTTTACCCCACCACGCAAAGCTAGAAACCAGCTAGGTACCTATGTGATGCACGTGCCCGCGTGTGGATACGCACACGTGTGTATGTGCACATGAGAGGTGGCGTGGTCACGTCACACGACAAGTGCATTTAGAATTTCGACAGTTACTGCCAAACGCTCGCCCCCTACAAAGACCGGAGCAGACCTAGGTTCCCATCCGTGGTGCGTGCAGACCTAGGTTCTCCATCCACAGGAAGCACGCTGCCTAGGAGATGGCCGTGCACTTGGGCATCCTGAAGTGACCTGTGCTCCGGCCTCCTGTCACGCGGGACACTGGGAAAGCCATTTAACAGAGAGAGCCCTTGGTGCCTATGTGCTCATGTGAAGACGTCTCCAGGCCATGAGGTGGTGATAGCGCTAAATGAGATGATGGCACCACGTGTAAATGCGTAATCAGCGCCTCGCACGCTAAGAGCGGGACGCGGGCAGCCTTCTGTGGCGGACCCTCGGACGCCCTGATCGCGTGGCCCTTTGCCGTCTTGGTGGTTGCATGCTGCCCAGCTTCTCACCGGCAGAACGTGCACTTTCTTTGCCTGGAGCTGGCTGCCGAGGCTGCGTTGCTCACAATGGCTCATTGCAGGCCAGAAGGGCTGCAGAATCAATGGCCACCCCGCACCCAGCAGCCTTGGACCAGCGTCCTAGGGGAATGGCCGGGTGAGTACCCCAGGCGCCTCACCTCCGCGTGTCCCCATCCCCTCCTCACTGGTAGTAACCTCCTGTCACCGGCTAAGCCCTGTCATTTCCTCCATCCCTTCCTTCTCTGGGGCCCCCACTCCACTGCCTTCAGGGATTCCTCACTCCAAGGCGGCCACCTGGCCTCGCTCCGCTTGGGATCGGCTTCCGGGGGTCTAAATTAGGGCACATGTGAAATCTGGCCAATCTGTTTCTTTTAAATAATGTTTTCATTTTCATTCTTTAACCAGGAGCGGGTTGGCCTTCTTTTCCTATGTTACTGGCCAAATACTTTGCCGTTCTCTGCCGTCTGCCGGCTCTTGTACTTTGCTCGTGTATCTGTCGGGCTGTTTGCCTTCTCATGGATTTGTGAGAGCTCTTTGTCAACAATAAAAATTAGCTCTTTGTCTATTATCTGATGCTGCTTCCCACATCGCTGCTTAGCTTCTGACTTGGCATAGGACTCTTTTTTTGTTTCTGTCTCTCTCCCTCCTTTTTTTCTTCTTCCTTTCGGTCATAGGGAAGTTTACAATCTTAATATGATCAACAAGAAGATGGGGTCCAAATCACGGTTTCTTCCCATTCACTTATTGCTCTGGTTTTTCCTATAAAAGAGGCAAGTGCGGTGGGAGACAGCCGAGGAAGAAGGAGCCTCATCAATCCACTCTTCCATATGCAGAGAACTTCATATACATATATACATAGTTATAAATATAGTAAAAGTATATATGTGCGTGTGTTACACACATACAGAATTCCTGGCATTAATTTCTAATCTCTCCTCTCTAGAAACCACCCGCGTGTGATGGCAGAAATTGTTTGTTCTCTGTGGATTCCTCTCTTGTTTTACAACCCAGTTTCATCGCCTGGGTGGGCGTCACTTCTGGCTCAGAGTGACGCCCTGGGAAGCAGCAGCTGCCTGTCTCAAGCTCCACCAGCCTCTCCTCCTGCCATCTTCCCGTTTAAGGTGTGGTTGGCTGCTTTCCCTCTGCTTCCTCGCACCCTGCGGCGTGCCTGCTGCCGCGTTTGGGCTGCTGGCTTGGCGCTGCCGCGCCCAGGCCGGCTTTGCTCGGACTCAGCTGGGTCTCGGGGTCTGGCGAGGCTACAGGGCAGGGGAGAGGCGTTCCCCGGCTCAGGGGGTGGCCATCTGAGTGCTGAGCACCTGGATGCCATGCGCAGCCTCAGGTGGGAAGCTCTGCGGCGGTTCAGGCAGGGACGCTCCGACTCTCCCTCTGTCCCATTGGTGAGCGTCCCCTTGGCTGCAGATACGTGGAGATGGTGGGGGGCGGCGGAGGAGGGTCGCTCTTTACCCATATCATGCCCACCGTAGTGAGGGCAAGACAGGCTGCCAAGTGACACCAAGAAACATGAAAGCGTTTCTTTTTGTTTCTTAACGATCTCCAGCTCAGTTCCACCTCAGGGCATGTCTCTTTGCTCTTCCCTTTTTCACCTCATTTAAGTCCCTGCTCAAGTGTGCCTCCCACTTGGCCGCCCTGCCCGCTCTGTCTCAGGACCCCCCTTCCCCCTGGCCAGGCCGCCGCTTTCCTGCCTCACTGTTTTTGAAAGCACTCCTGTCTACCTGAGTGTGTGTTGTTCACTGGTTTGCTTGCTCCTTGGCGTCTTGCTGAGAGAATGCATCCTCCGTGAAACAGGGGGACTTTGTCCCAGATCCTTGCACCTGACAACACACAGTAGGCGCTGCCAGCGATTGCCAGCGTGATTCGTCCTGGGAACCAAGGGACCCAGGGTGCGCAGGGAGGGAATCGGGTCTGGCCTGTCAGCTGGGCGTGGCCTGAGACCCGGGCCCTGTCTGCGGGGTCACGGTGCCCACGCAACAGACGCCTCCCAGTCTTCAGGGAGGGCTGAGGACTCAGCCTAGACACCGACTTGTGTTTTAAATTCCCAGAGGGGCGCACCCATACCCCTGTAATGTCAAGCAGTGCTCTGGGAGATGGAGCTGGAAGAGCAACACAGGACAGAAGGGACAGAGAGCTGTTCGGAGAGGAGAGCAGAGCCTTAGAAGGCGCTGTCGGAAGAGGGGAGGGATCCCAAAGAAAACCTGCGAGGCTATAAGATGCTGTTTTAAAGGCAGCGTGGAGAAGGGACAGGCCTTATCCTGCCATTCTAGTCTTTCCCTCGGTGTCCTTCTCTCTCCATCTTTCTCTTTCCGTCTCCATTCCTGTCTGTCTGTCTGACTCTTGCTCGCTGTCTCTCTTTCCTGCTCTCCGTGGGTCTGAAATGTGTGTGTCTCTCTCCTTCTGAGATCCTTTTACAGTGGGTGCCTAAACCAACGGTTTTGCATCGAGCTCATCAGAAGTCATGGGAGAGGATTCCATAAAAACTTTCTGAAACCAAATCCAGTGAAAACCAGCCCATAAACCGGGCAGAACAAAAGGGCTCTTTAGACTTGAAAAGGTTAGAGAAGACCGCGGGGCTGCACACACCGTTCGATTGTGCTCGAACCTGGGGTTTTAATTTAGTTTACCTCTTCACCCCGCAGAAGTTCCTCACGGCTCAGCGGCTAATGCATTTCCCACTGAAATTTTGTAAATTATATTGGGAAACATTCTCAGCTAGAACAGATTGTACAAGCTCTCGTAATGGCCTCCCGCTGCTGCTCTGGCAATGAGGGGCGTCTCGGGAGCAGGGTGCGCGGACACACGACATTAAGGACTCGGTCTACTCCGTCCTCTGGGCCGGTGGCTCTGAGCTCTCGGGGCCTGGTTGGGAGCAGAGCCAGACTCTCTGCCGGCCTTAGAAGCTGGGCCTCCCCGGACACGTGGCTGGAGCACCCCCTATACCCTTCGCATCCATCTCATAAAATCACCGCCCCTACAAGTCTACAGAGGACGTGACCCTTCAGGAGCATAGCTCTGCCGAAGCTCTGCAGTCACCTACAAAACAAAATCCCCTTTTTCTCCCCAGCACGGCACGTCAGGGTATCCAAAACCTTGACTGATCTGTGCGTGTCATGGATACAGTCTACCTGATCATCTCATCGCTTCTCTGCTGTCAGAGACCAAGGCCTGGCTCTCTCACCTTGACAAACGCGTGGCCTCCTACCCGGCTTCCCCCCACCCACCCACACGAACACGCTTCACCCTCAGGGTTAAACCCAGCCCCTCTCTCTGACCCACCTAGTCCTGTGCACGGTCGCTCTTCAGGCTTCCAATGACACTGAACTCCAGGACACAGAGCACACGGCCTGACCTCTGAGCGGGCAGGTCCTCCCCACCTGGGGAAGGAACAGGGAAATTTCCTGTATTTACCATTAAAAAAAAAATTTTTTTTTTTAATTTAGGAGGTGCATCCACTCAGAGAGCAGCCACGTGACTTTCAAGAAGGTTTACTCAGTCATTCATTCAGCAAGCAGTTATTATGCACCCACTGCATGCCCTGCACTGTGCCAGCTACTCCCAAAGACAAGGAAAAGAGGAAAGGAACAGAGGTCTGAGTGCCCGTGGGGTTCCAGGTATTGCGCCAGCCTTTGTATGCAGTTTCCTGTTGTGCCTTCACGGCGCCCTCCTGAGATCCGTGCGATTCTCGGAGGGATCAGGCAGAGGCTCAGAGACGCTAAACAACGTGCCCAAGGCCACGTAACCAGGAAGAGGTGGAGCAGGGGCAGGGCCCGGGGCCAGCCGGTTCCAAAGACCGCCCTCTTTTCCCCACGTTCTCAGCCTCCCGGAACTCGCTCTGAGCCATCTCTTAATGATGATACTCATTATTGGGTTGTCTGCTTTCAAAACTCTTCCTGGAATATGACACACCCACACACACGTGCCCATATACTCACTAGGGTGCAGCTCAACGAATTTCCGCAAGTGAGTGCGCCCGTGTAACCACCGTCTGATCACTAGACAGCACGCTGAAGCTCGCGTGAACCCGGCCCAGCCCCCTTTCCGGCATTGTCCTTGCCTCTCAGGAGAACTGCTCTGCTGGCTTCTAACAGCATGGGTTGGTTGGGACTTGATACCCATGGAAACATACAGGACAGACTCTTCCGTGTCTGGCCTTTTATTCACTCAACATGAAGTTTATGAGCTGCATCCATGTGGCTGTGCATGATGGAGGTCTTCATTTTCACGGCAGAGTAGTATTCCATTGTGTGACTATACCACCAGCTACTTACCTGTTCACTGCCGATGAATAGGGGGCACTTCCCAGTTTTGTACTCTTCCAAATGGTGCTCCTATATCCCACGATCCTTCCAGTACGTGTTTTTCAGTGGACGCAAGGATGTGTTCCTGTGGGGTGTACCCCAAGGCGTGAGCGCTAAGCATCTTGCGAGCAATCTTTCACTGGCTTCGCCCGGGGGCCCTATGAGCTGGTACAATGAGAAGCCTGATGTGACAGACCAGCGAGCTAAGGCCTGACGCAGTGCTTCAAGGTCCCTGGGGGAGAAAGCCGCAGGCCACACGTGGCCCCAGTTCTCTGCCTTCAGAGCCTGCACCTTGAACCACACGCTCTGTGCCTCAGCCTCCTCACCCATGAGCTTCGAGCCCCCAGACAGACAAGCAGGACCCACTGTAAGAGAGGTGGCTTAGCGAGGGCGGCTAAGGGCAGAATTCGAGGAACCACGTGGTCCTGGGGGATGGTCCCTGCAGGGGAGCCGAGCACCGGGGAGCTGGAGCCGGGCCGCCCGGCTTCCAATCCCAGCTTGGCCACGTGGCGGCTGTGTGACTTGCTGCCAGCAGCTGCATCCGTCTGTGCCTTTGTTTCCCGCTCTCCAGAGTAGGGGCGGGTGTGAGGACTAAGTGGGTTCATACACTCAAGATGCCTCGAGCAGGCCCAGCACCAGCAGACCTACAATTAATGTTAGTTCAATGTTATTAATACTGTGAAGCTACACTCCGTGATTACTGAACAAAAGAGAATAGCCCCCAAAGTAGGCGTGAGACTGTGTGGTGTGCGCCTGGTGGTTCGCGCAGGGAGGGAGTGCGGGGGTCTTGGAATCCCAAGTGCCCACTTTCCAGAAGGGAAAGCTGAGGCTGCCGGGGGTGGAGGGAGGTCTTACTGGAGGCCGTGCAGCAGTTAATGGTGCGGTGGGGACCCGTGGACCGCGCGCTGGGCTCTTTGCTGCCACCCGCAGTGCTGTGAGGTGAGGAAACACTCCAGACGCGTTCCTTCGGCTCCATTAAAAAGCTTTTAAATCAACAGTAGAACTTTCCATCCTCCATTCCCCCCCTCCAGCTGCGGACCTTGGTCTGTCCCCGAGGTCCCATTGTCAGGAGGGGCCTTCCAGCGAGGGCGAGCCGTTCCTTCAGATTCCCTTTGCCCGAAAGTCCCGCGTCCCCCCCGGGCCACGGGGACAGCTGGCCCCATCTCCCAGCCGGCTGCCTGCCGTTGTGCTCGGTCCCCCCACAGGGACCGTTGCACGGGCCCAGGCGATTCCTTGAGATGCTGCATCGCGGACGGAGGACAGGAGCGCGGGAGCCCACACTTGACCTGAGCTGTGATTTTCCCCAAAGGGGACGTGGGCTACCGTTTCAGGGAAGAATGGACAAAAATGGCAAACGATGTCCAACCGATGTTCGCACCAAATCAGTGACGCCGATCGTGTGTGTTGACACACAGATGCACACGCATGCACAAACTCTCCGATGCCTATTTTGTTTACCCCTCCCCCGCAGCTGCATATAATACATGCTTAGTAAATGTCTGTCCAACGACTGAAAACAGGTATGTTTTATATGTTCGGGACTCTGCTGTGGTCCACTGAAGAGCAGAGGAATTGGAGTCACATGGATCTGACTTTGAGTGTCCGTTCTACCCATTTTGAAAGAGCTCAAACGCAAACGCCAACAGGAGCCTGTAGGTCCTGTACATACACGGGAGAGGGGATCAGCCCCCAAGATCTGGGGCTCCCCCGGGCGCTAAGGGGGCAGCCTCTGCTCATATCGAGTGTCTGACACCAAATAGCAAACTGGAATTTTTTATGGGGGGAGGGTCAAGCTTTCTGATTTTCAAATGTTGGAAGCTCATAAAACACAAAAACCAAACAAGACAAGAAAGTCCCGTGTGCGCCAAATCAAACAGAACCGAGGGCTGTGCAGGCCCCCGGGGCCCTCCGTGTGCAGCCCTGACTTTTCGGGCTATGGACGCACGGGCGCATCGCCAGGCGTCCCTGCGCCTCTGCATCCTCACCCTAGAGTGAGGAGGCCACTCCCCACCCCGCCTCCTCTCCAGGTGCCAGGAGACACCAGGGCAGGGAGCGGGCAAGGCCCGCCGTCCCAGGAGGCAGCCACCGCCACGGCAAAAACTCCTCCACGCCGGTACGCGGACCAGACACAACGCGTCCCCCCCAGCCTTCTCCAGGCTCGTCCCCCAGCTCCCCTAAACCCCCTTTGGGGGAAAATGCGAGAAATCTGCCACTTTGCATCCTCTGGGATGGAAAATGGGGCCAGACTGACATTTCCTTTCCTCCAGGCTTCATTTTCTGTTTTAGCCATTAAATAAAATTTTGTTTTAACATGATGAATAAGCCCGAATCCATATAGCAAGTTACAGATGAACAGCTCTGGGCCCCATAGGCAAGAACAAAAGCAACGCCATGATTGCATTGCACTCATCAAAGCTCTAATATGAATGGTTTTGCTTTTGTACCTTTGCCTTCTAACCCTGATCAACGGGCCACTTCCTAGGACTTGGTGTGACCTAACAACACCCCCCACGCCCCCCAATGAATGTGTTCACCTGCAGGGAAAGATGTCACCTGGATTTACAGGGGCCCGCTGAGCACAAAAAGGCAATCTCAAAAACGCTGCTCTGCGCTTGCCGCGACCCGGCTGGGCAGTTGTTAGCAGGAAAAGGCCACTGGGAGACTCCGATTTTCGGCATGCCTCTAGAAAAATATCCAAACGATGCTTTTGCAAGTCATATGCCTGCAATTACTCCAAAAACAACACCTTGAAATGGATGAACCAATGGGCAAAGAAATGATTTTCCCTCGAGGGTAACATCGCCTGCAGCACGCCAGCCGGGAGAACGATTTACGTGGGCCTTGCAGGTACACGGGCGGCCTCACAGGCAAGGCCCGCGCCTCGGGGCCTCGCCCGCTCCCCCCTCCTGAGGCTGGTCCGCCTTCCGTGGCCTGTTGTGCGGACTGTGGGCCTTTTCATGTGCCTGTGTGCCTTCTTTCCCTTCACCCCCTAAGTGCACCTTATGTGTCTCCAAGGCTCACTCAGCCGCTTCCTCTCTGCTCAGCTCCAGACGTTTTTCCAACCAAGTCAGCACTTCCAGCAGCCGCAGTTCAGGCCAGTGGCGCCTGACCTCTGGTGAACTTCTCTGTCCCGTTCTCTGTCCCCAGTCCTTAGAAAGCCTCTGGGTCCCTGGCCACCGCCCTTGCCTGCCGGAGTAAGCGCATCAGACCTGGGAGCCAAGGTGAGCAGACAGGATGCCCGCGTCTGCCAGGAAGCCCCCAAAAGGGCCCGAAAGGCTCTTGGCTTCCTTCAGTGAGTATTTACTGTGTGCCCAGCTCTGCTTCCGGGGCTGAGAATGTGATGCTAAATAAGGTCCCTCCTGGAGGTGCAAGAAAGCAAAAAAAGAAACAAAAGCCAGACCTACTACCCCAAGTTGCTCTGAGTGCGCTGAAGAAAACAAACAAGGTCAGAGGCGAAAGGGGCTGTGGAGGCAAGGGGCGGGGCAGAGGTAAGCCCCGCCTGCCTGCGGGATCTTTCTGGAATTGGACGAAGAGGTGCCTGGGGGCAGACCCAGATGCGGGGATTCAGGAGCAGCGGCGCCTGTGGCAAGGGAAAGGGCTCATTTGCTCCGGACCCCTTGTTCGTCTTCCTGATGGTCCCGGGTCCTCAGGGTGCTCCCCAGCGCCATGTTTCTGATGAGTCCATTTTCCCAGCAGCCTCCTGCACTGTCCACCTTTCACAGCCGTGCAGAGTACCGGGAAGACGAGGGTGTGGGCAGCTCCATCCCGGTCTCTCACGACGCATCTGTGCCCTTGGTCGCCTTTCCAGAGTCTTCCTTTGCTGCCCTTCCGAGCGTCCAACTTCTCTTTGCTCCGTGGCCACAGCCGCTCTGAACTGACGGCTGAAGCTCCCGCTTACTTAACTACGGAAGCCCCGGTTCCTCCTCCAGGCCCGATAGGTCCCCTGCTGCCCAGTGCACAAGCCCTGCCCCGAGAGGCATGACGGAGAAGTCACAAGGTGTCCCAGCAGATGCCGGGTGGGACTGCCCAGCCCTGTGCCAGACAGCGGGGTGAAGGCGAGGCCTGTCCTGCGACGGCTGCGGGCCTCAGAACCGGGTGCGCGCAGCCAGGGGGCAGGCATGCTCCAGATGCTCGGCCAGCTGTCCATCGCCCGGCCCTTGCCCCTCCCCTTCCTCCCCTACCGAAGCCTCTGTCCCTCTGTCCTCTGGGCTCCCAAACCACGGGGCTGGCGGGCTCCTCACTGCTCCCAGCAGGTGGACAAAAGGCCCAGGAAAGGCGACAGCTTTCCAGGGGAAGCCTCATGCTGAGAGCCAGATTTGGGAGGTCCCTGATGTCAAGTTCTGGAACAAGCCATGCCTGGGATTTCTTCGGGTTTTCTTGACTTTTCTTTCTATTTCAGCTCTGGTGAATAAAGAAAAAATGTAGGCTCTGGCTGGTGTGGCTCAGTAGATTGAGCGCTGGCCTGTGAACCAAGAGATCACTGGTTGAATTCCCGGTCAGGGCACAGGCCTGGGTTGCAGGCCAGGTCCCCAGTTGGGGGTGTGCGAGAGGCAATCAGTTGATGTTTCTCTCTCACATGTTGTTTTTCTCCCCCTCTTTCTCCCTTCCCTCTAAAAAATAAATAAATAAAATCTTTAAAAAGTGTTTTTTAAAAAATAGAAGAAAGAAAAACCACAGGAACCTGACGAGGTAGGCGCATGTATGCGGGGTAAGCCAGGCTTTGCCTGGGCCCTTGAGATGAGGCGCTCCAGCAGGCCCCCGACACCCCCCTCAGGGTCCCTATTTTATGCCTCCACTCATGTTCTTATCAGCCTTGTTAGGTCAGCAGCAATAGTCCCCCTTTCCCCACAGGGAGTACGTTCCAAGGTCCCCAGAGGACGCCTGCCATTGCAGAGAGAACCAAAGCCTGCATACACTGTGTGTTTCTCTGTACATACATACCTACAATGAAGTGCAATTTGTAAACTAGGTGTGGTAGGAGACTAACAACGATAACTAATAATCAAGTAGAGTGATCATAACAATGCGCTCTAATGAGAGTTATGTGAATAGGCGTCTCTCAGTCAATATGTCTTACTTTGCTGCCCTCGCCTTCTTGTGGTGATGGCAGGTGACATAGTGCCCACATGAGGACGTGAAGTGGGGTGAGCGCGTGCGCATGGGCACACAGTGTTACCGTTGGCCTTGGGAGGATTGTCAGGAGGGTCATTGAGCCATGACGATTGACCGCGGGGAACCAAAACTATGAAACTCAAAGCTGTAGAGAAGAGGGAAGGCTACTGCCGCTAAGTTGATTTTGGCAAAGCAGCCAGCCGGTGCGGGGGAAGGGTCAGCAACAGGCAAGAACTCCGCTTCCTGGGTCCCCGTCGCAACAGGCAGAGCGGCCGCGGCATCCGACAGAGAGCCCGCCTGGCTGGAGCGACTCTCTCTCCCCGCAGCGTGTACGGCGCTGGGATGTGGCCCAGTGAGGGCGCAGACCCGAGGGACCGGCCGGGGTTGGGGAAGCTGCCTGCAGCTTTTCTGCAAGGTCTTCGTTAACTACCACGGTGGGCGTGCTGAAATCAAGACAGACAAGGCAGGAGGGGACGCGGCAGTGTGGGGACAGGAAAGGGACTTCAGTGTCAAATGGTCTTGAGTTCAGATCAACTCCCTCGCTGTGTGGCTTTGGGAAGTTTGCTTAGCCTCTCTGAGCCTTAGTTTCTGCATCTCTAAAGTGTGGGTCGCAATCCTTCCCTTTGCAGGTTCTTGGGAGAATTCAATGAGATGAGGTAAGTAAGGTAAATAAACAACACAGCCCCTTTGTCTGAAATTAAATAGGGCCACAACAGTTTGCTGCTCCTTCTACCAAGAGGCAGAATCTATTTCTCCACTTCTGAGTGTGGGCTGGCCTCGTGACTGGTTTGGGCCGATAAAACACAGTAAAAGTGATGTCATGTGACTATGGACATGAGGCCTTAAGAGGCCGTGCAGCTTCCGTCTTGGCTCTCCTGGAAGCTGGCCCCGCCTCCTGGACATGAGAAGCCACACGGAGGGGCACCGGGGTGCCCAGCCAAATGCCCAGCACAGATGCAGGACGTGTGAGGGAGGCCTCCTTGGTATCTTCCAGCCTAGCTGACCTAAGCTGATTCAAGCCAGCTGACAGAACTGTAAAAAAATAAATAATTGTGGTTGCTTTGAGTTATCACATTTTGTTACATAGCAAACGTTACCGGAAATAGTCCTCAGTAGAGACAGGTTGACTTAAATTAGGGGTGAAAGTTTTTTGGAAAATACAGCGTGTGTTTTTAGGCACAAGCTGCTATTATTATTATTGTTGCTATTATTCATACTGATTAGCTAGTATAATAACATAATATACGGTAGCGCAGCCTAACCATCACTGTGGGTCGATGACTTCTGGCCTGTCCCCTGGGAGAGGACCACGGTCAGTTGGAAGATGCTTGGACAGGCTCAAATAAGCAGCAACCTTCTTTGCACACAAGCACTTCAAATCCCTGTCTTTGCGTGTCTGTAATAGCGCCGCATCGCCTCGTTTGGCCACCTGGGGTGGTGCCACAGTTCCCATTAAATTGCCATACGTGGCAGCGGCACACTCAAGCGCCACGCTCTCGGCTGCCTGTGTGGGGCACGGAGCCTATTTTTAGTGTTTTACATCTATAATTATGTATGTTTCACTGCCTCTCAAATGCGTATTTGCTCTGGGGAGAGGTTAGGGTTATGTAATCTCAGTTATTTTTGATAGGGCCAATGTGTCACACCAACCTGCTAAGCCTCCTTCGGCCCGAGAGCTCCGCCCAGCTGCTTCTTCCTTGCTCATGGGAACAGGGATAAAATTTAAAATACGAAAGTGCCAGTAAAGCATGATCACTGAGAAATCAGCTGGTGTTTATGGATGGAGATCAGTTCTGTTCTTAAGGCCAGTCCAGTCTATGAATCAATTTGTGAGTTTCACCGAGCAGCCAATCAACTGGGTGTAGTCCTGGTCTTAACGGAAGGGCATCGACCTTGCTGACTGGCTGGATCAGGTTCCCGAGGCAACATGCCCTTGACGGACAAGCTGCTGCAACGGCAGCTTCTAAACAGAAGGAAGAACAACCAGCAACGTCGAGGCCGAGTGGTGGGGCCCCGGCTTAGCCGATGGAGCAGGTGACCTGGGGAAGCCACAGCTATGGCGGACCCGAGGCCTGGGCAGCATGCATGGGACTTAGAGCAGCTCAGGCAGGCAGATAGGTGGGAGGCAAGGCAGGGGGGCTGCGGGCAACAGGAAGCGAGCAGGCCTGGACCGGGGTCTCAGGCCTGGAGAAACCAGACCATCAGTAGATGCCCCGAGAAAATCTGTTCCGTCTGGAGGAAATACAGGATATTTCACTCACTCACTCATTCAATGAACATTGGCAAAGCAGCCACTGTAAACCAGACACTGTGCTAGTTGCCAGGGAAACATAGAATTTTCCCTAAGCATCTAGCTTCCAGGTATCTTCTTTTTCTCCCCTATGAATTAAAGTATCCAAGTAGAAAACTTAGAAAATAGAGAAAGCGTGAAGAGGAAAATTAATCCCCTTAATTCTCGCCCCTTAGAATCCTTGTTAATGTCTGGTATATATCCTCCTTATTTGTACATAATGTATATTTCTAATCTCAGAATTGTGATCCTATCACACAGGTCTTATATTCTGAGAAGTTTCTTGTACTTCCAATATCTTTGATGAGCATGACTTTTCACGGAGGAGAGAATTCCATCTCCGGAACACGCAGTCGGTTCCTTCACCAGCCCACAAGTGTTGATCATAAAAGTTGTTTCCAGATAAAGAAGTTTACGTCCCCCTCAAACTGTCATTTATGTGCCATGACGACACGCCAACTAGTATTTTTATGAAAAATGAAAAAACATCTAAATAGTCGGTTCTCTCCTCTTTGAGGTGTGCATCAGAACACAAGTGAGTGAAAGTTATAGAATTACAGCAAATAACCTTCAATTTGCTCTAATTTGTACAAAAATTCTGAAACGTCTGTACCGCTAATACATTATTTTAACTATTATTACTTGCAGGAAGATAATAACCAGCGTTGGCAAGGCTGGAGAGAAACGAACACTTACATATTTCTGGTGCGAGTTCAAGTTCCCATTGTACTAAAAGATTTTTAAACACTTAGCACCAGCATTTTACCTTCTAAGAATTTATGTTAAGGAATTAGTATTAGGGATGTGTACACAGATGTATGGAAAACAATATTTATATCAGCATTATTTTTTGTGCTTAATACACAGGAACTTCTAAAAACGGAAGCTATAATTATCAGTATTATTATCATCAATTCCTTTTCCAGCCCCATCTGGCTTTCAGAAAAAAGAATATTATAATTAATATATTTTTACATTGTATGTCATCTCTTTCCAGAATTATTTTTTGACACTTACATTGTTTTATAATCATGTTAGCTGCAGTTATTGAGAAACTAACTAAGTTTGAGGGTTCTTTGTTCGAGAGTATTTCTTTTATACTGCTTTTTCTCAGAGCTGAATAATCTATTTGGCTTCGTTTTTTCAGCCACCCGCAGTACTTCTCTGATCATTTTTTCTTCAAGAAAGTAAGAGCCACGGCGCGCGTTCTGAGTCTTTCCCCATAAGACCACCCACCTGCACAAATGGCACTTGGCTGCATGTACGGGTCTTGTCTCCTCGTCCCTCTCCTTCGAAAGTCTTCAGATCTTGAACCATTTTATCTTAGCGTTTGCTAAGAGGTGCCCAAATGAAATTTCTTCCCTTTTTTGAGGGAATTTGGGATTTTCGCCCCAGAGGACTACATTTTCATAGGATATTAAAATTTTATTTTTAGAATTCAAGCACTTTGTCCATGTGCGTTTCAAGGACCTCTCACTGGGTTGGCACGCCTTTGCTGAAAGAGCCAGGAGACACAGGATGCCACAGGGTTTTTCTGTCCCAACCGTGCAGCCATAGACAATGTGTAACTGAACAGGTGGAGCTGCATTTAAATAAAACTTTATTGACAAAAACAGGTGAGCGGCCCATTGGCTGTAGCTTGCCCTTAGATGCTAAAGGCACCGGTCTTTCCTTAGCTCAGGGAAATTTTTTACCTAACTTTAATAATTTTTCTCCTTCAGCTGTTCCGTGGTCACCGTTTCAAACCTCTCCTACAGACAGAAATGTTTGATCCGTGGTGCCAGCGTTAGCGCCCTCTCTCTGCCCCTCCCTGCCTCCCTCCGTCCTGCAGCCCTGCATCCCTCTCCCCCTTTCCCTTTCTCTCCATCTCTTCTCATTTTCTCCATCTATTTTCTCCTTTCCTTTGACTTCCAGGAGCCTTCCTTGAGCTCATTCCTTCCCCACTAAATCTGTCCTTCCCATTCTGATGGCTCCAGCAAATTCCCACTGCCATGTTTTTCACTGAAGAAGGATCTTTCTGAATTTCAGCTTTCTTTTGCTAAACACAGAGCAAAATCTAAGCTCGTGGGAAATGCTCAGATTAGAGATTTCTTTCTCGTTCCTTGGAAAAGTTCTACATCGTGCACAAATGTTTGATTTGCTGTCTCAGAATAAGCCCCATTTTTGAAATCGCAGAAACTTTTCATCTCTCTGTTAAAACTTTTATTGTATTCCTTGCAGAGAGAAAACAGTTTTCCCACTGTTAGAAACTGGGAAAGATTCCATTAGAACCCTTCCTTCAATGCTGCCCTCGATGAGGGAAAAAGGCCATCGTTGACTGTTTTATAGCAGCAACTTTTAGTGTGAGAGTTCAGGTGACTATGAGCGGCAGGGAGTGAACGCCTGGCAGGTGCAGGTGTAGCAGCGAATTCACATTTCTCTAGAAGTTTCTTTTCACCCTGTGCAGGCATGGGGCTGTGGCATGTGACACCGTCAGCGGGGCAGAGATCTGCTCACCATTGTGTGCGCTCCCCAGGGGTCCCCTCCCCTCTTCCAGGCGGGAGCTCGGTCTCCGCTTGATGGCAGGGAAGGTGACCGCTGCCCAGGGCACTTGCTCCTCTGCTGTGACTACGACAACAGCCGTGAAGTGAGGCGCCGAGTCCCTTCACTGCCGCCTTCACTGTTCCCATCATAAGTCCCCTCAGCCGCACCTGTCATTCTGGCCACGTGAGGGCCAGCTGTGCACAGGGCCACTGGCTGCTTCCTGTGGGCAGTCCCCCACATCCTTGAGTCTGCCCCTTGCCACTTGCTCCATGGGTCGCCTCAGTAAATAGGGGGCGGGCGTCTTCACACTCTTGGGGAATTTTTTCCATTTCTGACTGGACCCTCTGCATGCCTGCATTGGACCACGGGCTTCCTACTTCTTGATTTCAACCACTTTCTCTATTATATCTTAAAAAAAAATTATCCAAGTTCCTTTTCCACCGTGGCCTGTTACACTGATAGAGGCCCTTCCTTCCTTCCTTCCTTCCTTCCTTCCTTTTGAAAACTTGGTCTTAATGGGGTTTTGAAAGGACGGGAATTAAGCAGGCACGCTCAAACTGCCATCCTGAAATGGAAGCCACAGTTTGTTCCTGATTCCTTCTGACATCTTGAATGAGCAATCTTGGGGAATTTTCTCTCGCTTCGCGCAGTAACTCAATCTCATCGGAAGGCACCTGCGGCCGCCCTTCTGTTGACCGGCTCTGCCGTCCCCGGGACCTGTGATTTTTCTTCGCTTGCTTCCGTTCACCCACCGCCGGTCCCGGGGGAGAGCGGCCGGGTGCCCATCAGAGTCGCTCGGGTCAGGGCGATCAGAGAAAGGAGAGGGTTAAATTGATGGAGTTTTATTGTGTTGACTCAAAGCTCAGAAGCTGAAGGAAAGGAAGCCGGATAGAAATGGGTAGGGGAAGGAGTTCCTTTTTGGTGTTTGGTGTTTGTATCGGGGCCGTTCTGTCACAAGTGACATGAAGCCCAGCTCAGACTGGGTGACGTGAGGAAAGGGAATCGGGGGTTGTTTGGGCGTCCGTACAGCTGGGTTCAGGGAACAAGCAATGTCCTCGAGAATACGGCTTCTTGTCATCCCTGGGTTCTGCCTTCGGCTTGGTTCCTGTCACGCGCAGGCTCACATGGAAGCTCCCAGATGTGCTGGGTGGTCAAGTCACGACAACAGCTCTGGCCTCTTGTTCCTGCACCTCAATTCTAGCCACGCAGAGTGTGGGTCTTCCCTTTGGTTCCCACTAAACTTTTTTAAAAAATCATTTTATTGATTTTTTTTTAATAGAGAGGAGGAAGGGGAAGAGAGAAAGAGAGAGAGAAATTTATCATTCCACTTACTGATGCATTCATGGGTCATTTCTGCACGTGCTGACCGGAGAGCGAACCCACAACCTTGTCGTATCTGAACAATGAGCTACCCAACTGAGCTACCCAGCCAGGGCTAAACTATTTTTAATAACAGCTTTATTGAAATGTGATTCGCATACCATACAATTTACCTGTTTAAAGTGTAAGCTTCAGTGGTTGTAGTATAGTCACAGAACTATGTGACCATTGGCATAATCAATTTTAGAACATTCTCAGTATCTCAAAAGACAACCTCTTCCCATTAGCAATTGCTCCCCACTTGCCCCATCCCCCAGACCTAGGCAACCACTTATCTACTTGCTATCTGTTGACATTCTGGACATTTCATATAAATAGAATCATAGAATACGGGATCCTTTCTGACTGACTTCTTTCACTTAGCGTAATGTTTTCAAGGTTCGTCCGTGCCATAGCATGCATCAGAACTTCCTTCCTCTTCACGGCTGGATAACGTTCATTGTATGGACGTGCCACGTTTTGTTTATCCATTCACGAGTTGATGGACAATTTGGTGGCTTCTGCCTTCAGGCTGTCATCATGCTACTGTGAACATTCACGTGCATTGTGTGAACATTTGGTTTCATTTCTCTTGGGTATATATTTAGAAGTGGAATTGCTGGGTTATATAATTAGCCTGCATTTAACCTTCTGAGGAATGGCCCAGCTGTTTCCAGCACAGCCGCACCATGTTGCCGTCCCCTCGGCAGTGTGCCAGGGTTCTAATTGCCCCCCATCCTTGCCAACCTTTGTTAGTGTCTGCCTTGTTGGTTGTAGCCACCCTAGCGGTGTGAAGTGATACCTCACGGTGGATTCCCAGGAAACTTTTGAGAGCC
Source organism: Pteronotus mesoamericanus (assembly GCF_021234165.1). Lineage (NCBI taxonomy): Eukaryota > Metazoa > Chordata > Mammalia > Chiroptera > Mormoopidae > Pteronotus > Pteronotus mesoamericanus. The sequence continues at coordinate 4,113,268 of NW_026555086.1, read as the reverse complement.
ATTCCGATTGGACCACCCTGGGTGAGGTGACCATTCATGAACCTATCCCCAGGGCCAAGTCCGCTTGGTGCTGGATTGACCAGACTTAGGTCATGACCTCTACCCTGGAAACTCACCAAGACCACAGGGACTCAGCATGAAGAAAGGACTGATTCCAAGTTTAAAATCAGAGTCATGACTAGAGAAGACAGAGAATAAGTGTCTGCTAGCCCTTGGCAGCCCGAGGCAGCAGTGCCGCGCCCCAGGCCTGGCACGGCTGTCTTGCTTGAGGGGCAAGTCCCAGGGGACCCGTGCTGTGGTCATCCCTCTCGCAGTACCCTTGGTACTCAAAATATCAAGACAGCTTAGAGTCTCCACCAAGCTAGATCTCCCACCCCCGTCTTGGTCTCTCTGCTCTATCTCCGCCTCTCTCTCCTTCGGTCCGTCTCCACTGCCGTCCCCTACCCTGTCATGGCGTCATTTCCAAGGAGCAGCCTGCTCCTGCAGAGCCGTCTGGGCTGAGGGGGCGGGCACCGCTGCCGCTACCCCTGAGCCTCGAGGCTGCAGCCCGGCGGGTGGAGGTCCCGAGCAGCGGGCCCTCCACGCGCTGTGTGTCTTGCTTGAGTGGGAACAAAAGGCCAGGCTGGCCGCCTGCAGGATGCATCAACAAACCCATACATTTGCTACAAAAAAAAAAAGGAAAGAATGAAAAGATATTGATTATGTGGCATTGAAGTGCCTGGGGCTTTCACAGACATTCAAAATTGGACACGTTGCTCAAGATCAATAGCAGGTTTTATGCCTCTAACCTAAAAAAGTACCAGTGCCGTGCGATCTCCCCACGGACAGCGATGAGTGTCTGTCCTAACACCTGACGTGCCTTCCCGTTCCCACTGACACAGGTGCTCGTGTCTCTGCGGCCATGACCTCTTTTTGCCAGAGGACAATGGCGGATAAACGCAAGGATATTCGGGAAAGTAGAATCAGCAGTTTCTGATGTTGCCATCTTGAATGATAACCTCACAGAGGCACGTTGAATGGCCGGGATGGAACCCCAGCGGGAGGAGGGCCACTGATAAAGGGAGGCAAGGGGGTGGGGATCGGAGGTTGGAAACGAAGGCGAGAAGGGTCGAGTGTTTGTTCGGGGCCTTGGGCTGTGCTGGGGGCCCGTGGGTTCCCCTTGGCCTTTGTCACAGCCCTGTGGGTGATGAGCAACACCCAGTTCACAGGGAAAGAAACAGTCACTTCCTGGATTGCATAGGAGCTTGGCTGCAGCCAGTGGGGAGGGACCAGATGAGCTCCATGGGGACATCGTGTGTCCGAAGAATGTGCACACATGCGTGTTGCGCCGATGCACATGCACACCCACACGTCTCACTAGCACGGGAGCAGGCAGAGCGGCAGAGCGGCCCCGCTGGGCCTGTGGGTTCTGACAGACCGAGGTTCAACCTTGGTTTCACTAACTACTAGCTGTGACCTTGAACTAGCCATGTGGCTTGCCTGTGCCTCAGTTTCTGCATATGTAAAATGGGGTTGTAACAACAATATCCACACTGAAGGCTCCTAGGAAGACTAGAAGGGTAAGACAGGTAACATTTAGCACATAGTCATCCTCTGATAGATGTTAGCTAACTTAGCAACTAGTGGACCAGCCGACCTAACAAAGAATATGCCTGCGGCCCAGCTAAGATGCAGGTTTCTCTGTTGATTTTGACAGAGATTCTAGCTCCATTTGATGGAGACCAGCTGAAACCGACCATAACTTCCCAGCCCCACGCACACAGGATGAAACTCGGTGCCAGCCTCCCGGGCAGTGGACGCCTCCCGGCCCCTCCAGCCTGCCCTCTACCAGTTCCCCGCCACGCCACCTGGCTCCGCGGAACCCCAGGCAGAAGGGACCCTCAGGGCCCCTGCCAGAGCCCCCTGGACGGGCGAGCCTGCAGCCTCGCTCTGGGCCCCTGCTCCCATAAACCCCCCAGGGATGACTTCCCCCCCATTCTACCTTCTTTGTTTACGGGCACATGCGCATTTGTTGGGCGGATTTGTACCAAGTTCTCTGTTAATTTTGTGGCAGGATAAGACAGCTAATCTGTTTTGACATGCTATCTGCATGGCCCTCAGATCAGTATACGAAAGAAGTCATCCATAAGTCATGTCTTTTATACACGTGTACTGGGGTGTACACGAGAAAGAGTTATAGGGGCCGAGAGGCTGAATAATAATGGCCGCTATTATGGCCGATTCAGGGTCTCCGCATTCAGGCCACATATCAAATCCCCTTTCAATGAGGCCAGTTCCATCAGCTGTCAGATTCTATTAAATATATCCCGCAGACCCACTGACCAGCTGACGGGGGAGAAACCCAAAACCACACACCCACCATTAGCATCATAAAATGTGAAATCAGCTGGGAGGAGTGATAACGGCACTGAAAACGGGAGAGATGAAAATCTGGATGCCCTTGTGGGCTTTTAAATAGAAGCCCCAAGAGTTACAAACACACCCGTAAAATACCCAGGTTAAAAAAAAACACACACAACAACAAGAACAAAACAAAGGTTGTCCTGTTGTAGGCTCCATAACACATAATGGTTCTTTTACCTTTTGTTAAGGGGAGATTTGCATAAATGTTCCATGAGGTTAATACACGCATAAACAGGACCGTTTATTAGGAGACAGCTGTGCTGAGTTCCCAGCTAACACGCTGGTTCTTCCGAGTCAGGGAAAGGGAACCTCTCGTAAGTCTGTGGTGGTGAAAATACATGCGCGAGGGCTGTGACCTGATTTTTTGCTTTTGCAAATTCCCTGGTCTTACCTGAGAATTTCTAAAGCGAAAGGCAAAAGTAGGTGAAGGCTGACACCCTTGGGGGGGGCGGCGGCAGAGGCTCCCTCAGAGACAGAACATTGGGTCAGCTGAGGAACTGGGTCCCGCAAAGAGAAGAAAAAAACATGTGTGTGTTGGCCAGGTCTGCGTCACCATTTGCTGGGATGTTTTCTCACTACTCAAGGGGGAAAAATTAGACCTGGGCTTAAAACCTACTGAGAAGCAGCAGATCAAAATGTCCAATGGCTTTGTCCAGCTACGATCCTATCATGATATTGGTTCCATATGGGGCTCTTTAAAGCAAAGCAAAAAAAAAAAAAAAAAAAAAGTTATGAGACCAATAATTTTTAATGAAACTTGGCTTAGCTCACAAGCAGGTCCAGCAGATGAAGCAGCAATCCGATCTGGAAACACAGCTTTTCTTGCTGGCACGGGTGGAAGAAAGCATCATTTCACTGGAGGAAGACCTTAACGGAGAGGTGTTTTGTGTTACCCAGCGGACACGAGGCGGACTTTAGGCAGGGTGCCTTTCACCGCGTGTCTCGGAGCGAGGCTTCTCTTTCCCTAATGGATGTCCTTAGGCCATTTCAAACGTGGGAACCTCCCTGGTCCTGCCTTTTGAGTTGGATTTTTGATGGAAATTCAAATGGGTGTACTAGTCAGCTTGGACTGCCATAACAAAATATGACAGACTTGGCGACTTACACAGCGGAAGTTTATTTCTTATGGTTCTGGAGGCTGAAAAGTCCAAAATCAAGGTGTCTGCCGACTTTGTTCCCTGGTGAGGGCCTGCTGCGCTGTCTCTCCATGGAGTTGGGGCAGAGAGAGAGAGGGAGAGAGAGGGAAAGCCCTCTGGTGTCCAATCTTATAAGGACACTAATCCCATCATGAGGGGCCCACCCCCGTGACCTCATCTAAACTTAATTGCCTCCTGAAGTCCCCGTCTCCAAATATGATCACTTTAGGAGTTAGGGTGTCAACATATGAAACCAGGGGGACACAATTCCATCCACAGCAATATTCTTGAAAGCTCTCGTCTCCCTAAAATGTTGGAAAATTCTGGGTGCAGAAAGTTTCAGAAAATGTGGGTGATTCTCTCTCTCTCTCTCTCACACACACACACACACAAACACACACACACACACGCATACACACACAAATATCACTTCCGTGGGACATTTCTGAACCTCAGCACAATTGGCATTTTGCACGGGACCACTGTTACTGTAGGGAGCTGCCCTGTGCCTTGTAGGATGTTTAGCCTCATTCCTGGCCTCTACCCACAAGTTACTATTAGCAACCCTCTCCTGGTTGTCACAGCCAAAAATGTCTCCAGATACCACCAAATGTCCCTTGTGAGACAAAATTGCCCCCAGGTGAGAACCACTGATTTCCGTGTTTTCCAGTCTGTAGACAACTGTTGACCGCCATGCCCAGCTGTCTCCCCTGTAAGGTCCTTGGCATAAGGACCAGCATGACTTCTGATTCCTCATCAGCTGACTCGGTTCATCTCCAACGGCCCGGCTCTGTCTGTGCCTGGCAATCCCCATTCAGAACAGAGCAGGGAGGGGCTGCTGGTCTGCAAGCAGGGGCAAGAGCTGTCCGCGGAACACTGGCGTACAAGGAGCCGCGGAGGGGTCCTCTGGGCCAGCCGCCGTCCTCAGATGGAATGACCAAGCCCGAGGAACAAGCACTATGGTGGGGAAGGAGGACCTTCCCAGCCACTTCCACTTGTCACTGCCTCCCAATCTCTCTGCTCTGGATTCTCTGATGCTCTTACTGCCATTTGAAATTGTCATGCTTATTCCTATGTTTCCATTTGTTTTGGTTTTCAATGGACCATCTCCTCACCAGAAGGCAAACTCCAAAAGAGCAAAGGCCTGGCTTTAAGTGGCTGTGTTGTGCAATCCAGCCGAACCTGGAGCCCTGGTCTCAGACTGAAACCCATGTTCAGCTGCCTATTAGCTTTGTTAACCTTGAACAATCACTTAGCTTGACTAAGCCTCAGCTTCCTCCTCTGTCTGTTTTTATACAAAAAAGTAAATAAAACCAATGAGCTTCATTCCTATCTGATGGGACTAAATGACACAGTGCTTTTCATATAATTCGCACTCGTCAAATATAAGCCATTCCTGTTCACCGTTGTAATGATAATACATAGAGTAGCCCCTGGGATGGAAAGAAACACAATCACTATTGTGAAATGAATGAATGAACACACTCCATTGTGTCTGTCTCTGATTTTCAGTTCTTCCTGTTGATCCTCACCTCTCTGCCTAAACCCCTTTCTAATTTTCACAAGAGCTGGGAGGCAAAGGTCTAATCCAATGTTGGTTTCTCAGCAAGGAATGATAGCAGTCACATACAGGTGAAAACTCCGGGCTTGGGACCAATACAGCGCCCACCATGTTTCAGGGTGACATCCCACATGCTCTGCAAGGACCCCATTGGGCCCTGAAGCCCAGCTTCGGCCTGGCCCAGAGACTCTCCCTGAGCGTGGGTGGGGGTCGGTCAATGCCCCACCGCAGGCGCAAGCGGGGGACCTCCGGCGATGAGGGTGGCGCGTAGCGGCGTTCGCAGCTCTGGAATGGCCACCCTCAGCCCGCTCCCGCATCCAAGTGGCAAAGCAACATTTGTAAGAAGTGTGCTCAATCAGAGAAGAAAAAGAGATGTAATTATGTCGTTGATAATGAATTCTGAAGGAAACAAAGAATTTAAGAAGAACTCTGGAGACGCCTAGAGAGCTGAAGCCCGTCCCAGCATCTGAGCTGCCCCCGAGAAGATGCATAGCTGATCAAACATTTGTGCGGATCGCGGGGGGGGCCCATCCTCCCTGGAGAATGCTCGAAAACTCAGGAGTCCCAGAAAACACTGTCCGACTTTTATTAAATAAATTACACGCTCCTCTCAGCTTCCAGCAGCATCAATAATATCAACTTTTGGACAAACGGCTCTCTCTGGGGAGTAGGTTCTGAGACTCGCTCCTAATCTTCTTTCTTTGAAGTATCTGAGGGCTTACAGGCATGTGTCAATATCTGCGGCCTCTGGCCTTTGTCGAGGGGTGTGAACGGGTCTTGCTGTGGAGGGAGTGAGACCACCAGCATCCACACCCCGCCGCCCGGCCGGACTGTTTCCGTCCTGCCAGCTGCCCGGGCGCCCCAGAAAGCACCTGCGCACACGGGGTACAATGCCCTGAGGGTCCCGGAGTCCCATGACCTCCCCGCCCCTCCGGCTCTGCCATGGGCCACGCTCAGGGGTCTTTGCTTTGAAGAATAAAAAACAGCAAAGGCCTGCCATTGGGAGTGCATGCCTTGGACTGAAATTTCTCCAAGACCCATTACAACGTGTGTTACACCATTAACTAACGCCTTTAAAAATGAATAGGAGAAATACCTTTATTAATACTTTTCTAAATTCTTTTTACCAGCACGTCCCCCGTGTGTTGATAGAGCTAGCTGTCGGCACGTAGGACTAGCGTGTTGCATATGTCACGGGCCCGGCGCTAAACACTCCACAGCCTTCATCCTGTGTGTTCTTCACACCAGCCCCATGAGATAAGTATTATTATTCCTGTTTTATTAGATCCAGACCCTATGTTTTTAACCTATGAGCTATTAACTTTTTGTGGTCATGTGAGTTTGTAAAACTCAGAGTTAACCAAGATTAATAGGTTTTGTTACTATAGAAATTCTCAGCCTTTTAATATAGTTACATCCATTAGAAATCTCCAAGAGGGAGGACAGAATATATACACTCTCCCAAACATATTTTTCTACAGGGCACTTGTCTGTGCTGGTGCCTTTCCAAGGATTATTGTTCTAGAAGAGCAGGGAGAAGCTATGCTTCTAAGGAGACACAGGGCCACTGCTTTGTGGATAAGACACCGTGCCACAAAGCCGATCATTGAATGATTGTTTGGTTTTTGGTTTTTGGTTTTTTTTTGTAAATAAATAGCTATACTTCTACAAACCACTTTAAAAATTGCAAATACCAGAATCAAAAATTTGACATAGAGCCTGGTTCATGGCATACTGGATACCAAAAGTCATAAGAACACTTAGGCAGAACTTTTCACTGTTTACAAAATCTCTCACCTTCTCTTTACTTTTACCCCCTAAGCAGTTCCCTGTCCTGTGGGATCTCCTGGGGTTGGAAGAGAATCTTCCAGAAGAACCTCTACAGCCCTATCCTAGAGCAGGGATCAGCAAGTTGTAGCCCAGAGGCTAAATCTGGCCCACCACTTGTCTTTATAAATAAAGTTTTATTAGAACATACTCATGCTCATTTGTTTATACACCATCTTGAGCTGTTTTCACACTACCACAGCAGACTTGAGGATTCATGACAGAGACTGTATATCCTGCAAAGCCTAAAATATTTACTATTTGACCCTTTACAGAAAAAAATTGGCCTCTTCCCCAGAGCTACACACTTACAGTGGCTATAGAGCCTGGTTGCAATGCAACACCTCTCCAGTAGGGGCTACTGCTTCACATACCAGGCGTTCAATTTGAGGCAAGCTGCCACCAAGACCTGCTTTTTAAGTTGAGTACTCCTAGTATATGTTTTCTCCAGTGGGGAGGAGGAAAAAGACATCAGCACTCATTGAGCTATGGGTATGTATCTGGGAAGGTGCATATATGATCTTGCTTGCAACAATCTGGATAAGCAAGTATGATCCTATTTGGTGGAGGAAGAAAACAGACTCACAGAGCTGAAGTGTTTGACCAAGGTTGCACGGTAAAGAACCTGCATCTCAAACTCTGACTCAGCGGTGGCAGCTGATTCAATAGGGCTGGTTGAGAATGGAGGTTTTAACATTACCTCACCTAGGCTCCAGTCCTAGCTCTGTCATGGACCAGCTTTGTGACTTGGCCAAGTGACTCACCTTTGTATCTCAGTTTTCTTGGCTGTGAAATGGGAGGGAAAATAGTACTTTCCTCTTAAGTGTTGTCATGAGGACTCCATGAGTTCATTCATGTAAAGTTCTTTGAATGATGCTGGCACATTAAGGGCACAGAGCAAACACAGCCTGCCTGGCAACCAGCGGTACTTGGCAAATGAAACCTTCCCATTGGCTGTTTCCTACCCTCTTGCTCTCAGAGCCTGGACCACCAGCAATGCTAAAGGTTGGGGAGAGGAAGAAGGAGAGCCGGGAGGAGGCCGGTGGGGATGGCGTGAGAGCCAGGAGGAGGGGACGGCGGAGAAGCCAAGACCAAGATGACAGGCAAAGTGGACAGGCAGCCTGGCCGAGCCAAGAATCCTCGTCTTCTCCGCTTGAATCCAGGCTCATGCCACTGTCCCCAAGCTCTAGCAAACACTTGTACCCCAACTGATGTCCATTCATATCCAAGCCCCTCTCCTCCCTGGCTTGGCTCAGAGACCCCTGGAAGGCGCGGGGGCCAGTTGAGAAGGCTGCGCTTTTGGACTCTCCCTGAATACTATTCTAAAGCAAACACATGTGAGTTTGTAAAGGCAAGTTCCTAAAAAAGAATCAGAGGGAAAGTAGTGAGGCTAATAATGCCTCAATCCCTCACACCTCCCTGGAGGCATCTGGGGCCTGCCGCTCCAGGCAGGCCGGCCGCCCACCCAGGGGCTGGCCGCCGGGCTGAGGGGCCCGGGGAGGCTGCTGTAGCCCCTCGATTGGACATGTTGCCTCTGCTGGCCGGTGACTCCAAGGCAGCGAAGGTGGGGGCTTATTCAAAAAAAGCAGTACCTGGCAGAGCAGGCACCTCGCCCCAGCCCCCAAGTCCATGTGCCGCGGACCCTGTCCTCCTGCAGAATAGATTTCAAAGCGGCCCCTTGAAGGGCTTCTCTCAGGATTTAAAACAAAACTTCCACCTCTCTCTGTAACTCTTTCCCTACCTTCTTCCTCCTGAAAAGCGGCGTCCCCCATCCCCACCTCAGAGCATCTGCCCCTTACCTCCTCCATACTAAGTGCAGTTGGGCCTTTCCTGCACCCTTGCTTCGAGACCCCAGAGCAGAGGGGAAGAGGGTCCGGACTCTGTGGGAGCAGAGGGGGCAGAGGGAGCAGAGCAGACGTCTCCCGGAGCTGCCCCGGCCTGGCCCTCGCATGCCAACCTTTGTCACACGCAAATGAACGTGCGATTCCCCACATGATAAATTTCACACCGGTCCTGCTGACTTGGGCTTACTAATTGCCCGATAGCAATTTTCTTTGTTAAGCTTCCCTGTGATTATCACCCTTTTTGTTGAACTGGCAGTAGAAATATTCTGCCACCGAGGACCCAAATGCAGCAGCCCAGTGCACGGCTGCCCTGATCCTTCCTAGTGGGGGTAGGTGCAGGGAGCATTGGCACAGGACCCCCGAATCCTGGTTCCTGAAATTGATCTCTGCAGAGGGCTCCCCGGGGGCCGCCATGATGCACAAACCCCGGGAGATGCCGCTCACACTGTGTTCTGTGCCCGATGCCCCCTGGAAGGGAGCAGGGCATAACCTGGGCATGGGCACAGCGGCCCTGGGCAGCCCCGTTCTGAATCTCGGCGTTGGCAAGGGGCGGGGGACCCAGCGAGCCAGGTTGTTAAACGCCGTAGCGACAGGTGCGAGGCCCAGGAGGAGAGTTCCATGTTCACAACCCCTTCTGGGATGTGCTTGTGGATGCTGCACCACCTGCCTCCCTGGCCAAGCCCTTTGAGGGAGGCTCCGTTAGTTTTAGCTGGCCGAGCTCAGCTGTCAAATGATACCCAGGGAGAGAGGGACAGCCTGGATACCACCGGCCGACTGGGATGCAACCTGGGTAAGAGGAGACCCTGTGGAAGACGGGGTGCCCTGCTAGAGGGGCAGGGACAGAACGAACCGCAGGGAGGTCTCCTCGCCCCAACTGGCACGCTCCCTCTCAGCAAGAGACGACGTCCTCTTATCGGCTGAAGAATTCAGCCCGCCGGGCAGGGTCGCATACCACACGGTGGCTGGGCCTGGCTCGGCTGTCTAGCCAAGAACAGGCCGGCCTTTGTTCCTGTGTGGCTGGGGGTGCTGCCTGGGGATGGAGGGTCCAGCGTGGGTGCAATTATGGGATTTTTTAAAGGTATAGAAATTGTATCTCCCACCTCGGATCTTGGGAAAATAACTAGAGAAGGGAGTGTGATGTGACAGGGGCAAGTGGAATCGCTTTCATTGCTGGCAACTCCTCTTCCCAAAAGCGACCCCATGAGTGTGTGTGCTTCCCTGTGGCCGCAGGAGCCAGCGGTGGTGTGAGACACTGTGCCTATCTCTTCACACTGCTCGCCTCACCTACGGTCTCCTCCACTCAGGACTTGGAGCTCTAAAGTCTTAGAGTTTGAAGAATCCTTATAGGTCATTTATTCATCCGTCCATCCATCATCCCACCAAATCATCCATCCATCCGTCATCCATCCATCCATCCATCCATCCTTCATCCATATACCTACACATCCACCCGCCCGCCTACCTATCCATCCATGCATCTATCTATCCATCCATCCACTCATCCACCCATCCATTCATCCATTTATTCATTCATCCATCTACTCACCCACTCATCCATCTACCCGCGACCCATTCACCCCTCCATCCACTCATTCATTCATTCATCCACCCATTTATTCATCAGTCGATCTATCCACCCACTCATCCATCCGTGCATCCACCCATCCATCTGTCCGTCCATCCATTCAACCAAGAAACACTTATTGAGCACTTACCATGTGCCACCCAGTGGTGAAGAAGGGAGACAAAGTACCTGCTTGCATGGAACTGACATGCTATTGGGGAAGATGGATAGTAAACCAGGAGGCGAATAACTAAACAAACAAACCAAAAAAATCATTAAAAGATTGTGATAAGTGCCCAGGAGGAGCAAATCCAAGGAAATGGGAGGACAGACATAGAGGCCTGGGAAGATCAGGAGAGGCTTCTCCAAAAAGGCAAGACTTAAGTTGAAAATGGATTGACAGGGAGCAAGCCATACTAAGGACGGGGACAGGTTTCCAGGCAGAGAGAGCAGCAAGCCTTAAGTGGGGCCTCTGAAGTGGGCACGAGCTCGGTGAGCTTGAGGGCCAGAAGGGAGGCCAGTGCGGCTGGACCAGAGGGAACTTGGCAAAAACCACTAGTTCATATGAAAGGCTGCCCATAATCCAATATAAAATAAACCGAAGCAGAGAAGTTCCGATGAAGCCAGTTTAAAACCACCGATAGGATCCGACTGCTGGCAGAAACTCAACGCTTCCCTGCCACGCTCAGCATTTGCTGGAATGCTTTGGTGATGCTGAAAATCTGCCGAGCTCAGGGGCGCCTCAGGGTGTTCGTCTGGAGAGGGTGGGCGTTGCGTCAGGCAGGGCCTTCCTGAGGCACACGCCTCCCTGAACAAAAAGCCCACATGTGCGCAGAGGGATTGACAGACACACCATCGGCCGAATCTCGCTGGGGTTCCCCCTCCCAGCAGCGGCAGGCTTATCCCAGCTGGTTCTCCCGAGTAGCGTACGGGACATATTTCAGACCAGGAGACTTTGAAGTATGTGTTCTCTCAAGGCTTTACAATGTCAAGCTTCATAACCCAAGAACTGGCTTGCTAGCTTCCTACTTTAAATTGCTCATAATTTGAAACATGCAAACATTTCCACTTTATCAAGCAGGGCTACTAAACATATTATTGCTGGAACCTGCATGTTTTATGGTCTCTATACAGCCAGGGAGCTGAGTTTTATTAAAATAGACTGTTAAGAGGCTCAACTCATTATGGAATCTTCCAGGCCCCGGAATGAAAGAGTTTTGTTTATTCTAAGGGCAGGGGGAGAGAGGGCTGGAGAGAGGGCTGGAAAGAGGGTGGGGATGAGTGTGTGCGTGTGTGTGTGCGCGTGTGCGCGTGTGATGGGAAAAAGCAGAGACCACCAACAGTCTCGACGCCCCTCCCACCCACTTCTGTGTCCAAGGCCCAGCATTTGTGAGCAGGGCTGTGGGCCATGAGCCTGTGCCTTAGGGCAGAGTGGGGTCTGGCTTCATGACAACTGGAAATCAGAAAAAAAGGATGATTCTTCCCTTGGGGGTAAAGAAAAAAAAAAAAGGCTCAGGGGCCTCCACCGAGACTGTTGACGTCGCGGCCTGACAAAGCGGCATGTCCTCAGCATGGAGGTGATTGAATGAAGCTGAGGGTGAGAGCCCAGGCCGGACCGCGTCTGCCCCGCTAGCGCGCGTCTGGGCGGGGTCCTGTCGGGCCATATGAAGGGTCAGACCCTGCTCTGCAGCCTCTCCTGCACGTTCAGATGCCTTCCGTGCTTGCCCCGGCAGACACGGTGGGCTGCTGGCCCCCCCAGACCGCCTTGCTCTGCTTGTCCCTGCGCTGGTCTTGTAGAGAGCAGGGGCCCTGGGGCGGCTTGGGGTGCAGAGGGCCCCCACTACCCTCCCATCTCAGCTGAGTCTGCAAACAGACTGTTGCCCCAGATGCCACCAGGCAGCTGGACCCAGCCAAGCCGCAGAAACGTGAAAAGCCATGAGTGGCTGTTGCCGTGCGAAGTCCCTCAGGTTTGTGTTGGGTGGTTAGGAAGCAACCAAGGGCCAAAAGCCCGCACTTCCCTCCCTCCCTCCTCTTGGGGTTTTGGGAAAAACATCTCTCCAAGCAGACACAGATTCTTCCTGAGGATAATGACGCTGATAATGACAATGACAGCTGTTATTTATCGGAACACCTAGCATGCACCAGGCACTTCTGAAGGTTTGATGTGTCACCTGAGCTACGTGCAATGATTTGTCCCCACTTTGCAGATGAGGAAACTGAGGCTCAGGCTGATTCCAAAGTTCTTATTTTTGTTCATCCTCCCCTGAGGACTTTCCCTTGTTTTTAGAGAGAGAGGAAGGAAGAAAGGAAGCGTGCGAGAGAAACATAGCGATGAGAGAAAAATAATCGATTGGTTGCCTTCCACACGCACCTGGACTGGGGATCGAACCCCAAAACCTAAGTACATGCCTTAACCAGGAATCGAACCTGTAAACCTTTGGTTATGGGATGGTGCTCAGACCATACCGGCCAGGGCACAGAGTTCCTACTTTTGGCTGCTACACTGCGCTAACCGCGGCCTGGCTCCCGCAGCCGGGGCTGGGACGCTGCGCCGCGGCGTGGAGCGCTCAGGAACCTGAGCTGGCACGCAGCACACCCGCAGTGCCTCTGGACCCGCCCTTCATCCCATTTTTACTAAGTAACACCCGGTGGCCAGGAACTGGACTGGATCCTAGCCACGTCCCCAGAGCCTGGCACGAGCCCACGGCTCTCCCTCCTGCACGGGCTGTCGCCGTCCTTAGCCACGCACCCTGCAGTTGCCCGCGACACCTTTCCTCCCTGCGACTGCAGTGCCCAATGCCATGGCTGAGCCTACGCGAGCAACCGGTGTCCACGAAATGGGCTTATGGCCGATTTACACATGCGTGAGCAAGACACGGGTGGGTGGATGGATGGACGATGGACGACGGATAGACAGAGGGATGGAGGGACAGACAAATCACATTCCGACGCGCACACCTTTGATGACGCTCTCCCTGGACTAACTTCTGTCGTCTTTTTAATATTGTAAGAAGCGTCATTCTCACCAATCTGCAATTTTTCATTTGGCCCGGGTACTGGGAGAAGCGGGCCAGCGAGTAAGATCGGGCCGAGGAGGAGGTCGGAAAGGTGTTAACAAGCTATAAATGACCTTCCTGGCCTATTCAGGCATAAGTAATGTCCCCAAATTGCCTACAGTCAAAACTGCCAATTCCGAGCTGATTGCTATGAATCAGCCTCCCCCTCTACGCAATAATGTGATCAATTTCTCATTTCGCTGAATAAATAAGCTGGAAGATGGGGGCTGTCTCTGACCCACCGTTAACCTTCTGCCTCATTATTCATATCAGGCCTATGACATGCATGTAAGAAATCCCTGGTTCAATTTTAGCTAATTATTTGTTAGGACTGAAGGCTCTGTGAAGTGTTACTGATGGTACAAGTGTCCAGGGACCTCCGGGCGGGGAAAAATCAGGCTGAGAAAGCCTTTGTCTGGAAGGAGGGAGGCTGAGGAGCAGGAGCCCTTTCTTCCGGGCCCTGTGCTCGTGCGGTCGGCCCGCTCCTGCCCTTGTGCGCACGAGTTTGCCTCCGAGCAGGACGCCCCGGGAATTTCTGACATCTTCGACTGCTGTTAACTTCCATCTTTTTACCGTTCTTAGCGCTGACCGCCCTCCCGGGTCGATTCTTTCGTTGGGATTCAGTCGTGGGGCCGTTGTTCTCCTCCCCCTGCCCCACACAGCGCCACCCTGGTTCAGACATCGAGGAAATAGCCGTTAGGAAGCGTTAACAACTTCTGTTCCCACAGCTGGTTGCCTCTGCAGAGATTTCTCAGGAAGCCGCAGAAGTGGGTTCGTGTGAACCAGGAGGGAAGGAGTCACATGAGGGGTTTGGCAGGTGCATCTGGAGGACGGGCCGGGGACCGTTGGCCTGGTCCCAGAGCCATGTGGCCCTCCTGGAAGACGATGGCTTTGGCTCAGCCAGGAAGATCCAGTGCCTGTCCCGAAGGGGGTCCGACGGCTGCCCTGGCCGAGGGTCCGTCTGGAAAGCAGTATGGTGGACAGTCAAGGAATCTCCCAAGACTGGAAGGGCACAAGCTCTCTTTTGGTGCATTTGTGTTTAAGAGAACAAAGGCCTTCATTACACACTAGCTGCCATATTGCCTTGATAAAGCCTTTCCTCGTTTCCCTGAGAATTTCCCCCACGCATACTCGCCTCAGGAGGCTTACGGAGTCAGCACGTCCCTTCGCTCTGCTCAGTGTATGAATTTTGAACACGGGTCACGCAGTGGTCTAGACCTCAAAGACGCGGTAATGGAGGAACCGCATTATCAGTCTTGTCCTCGTGGAATCTTCGGTCCCGTGTGCAGAGAGGTGACATTTGAGATGTGACTGTGATGAGCGGCAGGTTAGGGAAGAGCCATGGGTATGTGGGGCACGGAGGAGGAGGGGGACCTGGGGGGTCATAGAGGCTTCCTGGAGGTGACCCTGGAGGATGGAAAGCCGGGCTGCAGGGAAGAGGTAGACGAGGCTAGGACGCTGGGGGAGGGGACCGTCCCACTAGAAGCAGCACCATCATAGAGGGTGTCTCAGAGGTAAGGAGAACATGGCAGCGGGAGGGCAGTTTGGTTACAAGGAGAAAGAGGCCAAAGAGGTAAGTAAAACCCAGTCATGAAGGGCCTTATTCGTCTACTTCTGGGGGTGAATGTTCCAGTCCGGGGTGGGGGCGTGGCCTCTATGATACATCTGCTGGAACGTGAGCTTCCTGAGGGCAGGCGCCCCATCTTGTTCACCCCAGTATCTGCAGGTCTTTGCACAAATTGGTGTTTTCTAAGCCTACGAGATGAATAAGCCAATGTTAAAGTCGCCACTCCTCTGGAGGGGCCTCCCAGGGGTTTCACTGAGATGCTGAGAAGGGCCAGTCCGTGAAGACAGAACAGGACACTCGGCTGTCCCTGGTGCTTAGTCCCCTAACACGCGAGCGCCCCCAGGCCGGCCGCCCCTCCCCAGCCCCTCTTCACCCCTGAGGCCGGGCAAGGGCCAGGTGCCCGGGCGGCCAGCAGAGCTTTGCTTGGATGATGAATGGCGAAGTGGCTGGAAGGAGCGGCCCGGGGCCAGGGCCAGCAGTGGAGCCCAGCCAAAGGGGCCTGCGGGACCGGGAGGAGTAATGCCACTATCATGATCGGAGCGACCATTCATTGATTGCTTCTTCTGTGGCAGACGCAGCCTAATCCTTTCACATTCATTATCTCATGCAATCCTCCCCCCACCTCCCCGCGTGAATCGGTACTATGGCGTTATGATCCCCACCTTACGTCGGAGGCAACGAGACCCAGAGAGCCCAAGGTGACGCAGCAAGAACACGGAGCGAGGGATTAGAATCCAGACCAGCTGCCTCCCAGCCCACTCCAGGCCATCCTGCTACCAGGAGCTCAAACTCTAGCTGGCGGGAGGTCACATGGGGTCCCTGTGCCCAGTGGAGGAGGGCCTGCTAGACCCCTATCTGCAGAGAAGAAAGAGAAGACAAAATTATCACCCTGGGGATACACGTGTCGATGGGGGAGGTGGACCTGTCTCTCCCAATGCTTTGGAGATTCTGGCTGGGGAAGGGAAGCCATCCCTATCTCTGCGTTAATACCCTTGAACGAGCAAGCTCTCTCAAGATAACATACCAATTAGTTTAGGCTTCATTCCTTTTTTCACTCATTAATTCAGCCATTTTACTGGGTTCCTACTGTTTCAGGGGCTGGAGACCCCACAGGGCACTGGGTCGAGAGGATCCCTGTTCCCCCGGAACTGGGGGACATTCCGGGAGCTAAGAGAGCAACAAGCAGGGGACTGAGGCCCCCCTGCAGGTTCCTGAGGACAGAAAGGAGGCAGGAGCAGGCCAAGCGAAGGTGCTGGGGCCCGGGGCGGGGGTGGCGGTGGCAAGAGAGAGCAGCCCCCTGGCTTTCAGGAACCAAGTTCGCGGGCCCAGGAGGGGAGGCAGTGCAGGTGCAGGGCGGGTCTCTGGAAGAGGGAGCAGAGCCTCTGCTCAGACTGGAGGAGGAAATCAGATGCCCCAAGGCACCCAGCCAGGTTGGGGGTGGGGCCGAGCCCTGCTCAGGAGGCTGCAAACCGCGTGCTCAGGCGCCGCTTCCGGAGCGCACGTCCTTTCCAAGTTCACACGGGGTCCCCCTGGGCCAGCAGTGGCCCCCAGCACAGCCCTTCATGAACACGCCCCCAGTGTGTCTACTCGTTGGAAGAAGCTTGGGCTCTGGGCCTGGTGAGGCTCCACGGGCGGGGGGCTGGCCTTGGGAGCCGGAGGCTCAAGGGCCCTCTGCCCGCTCCATCGTCACACCCGCACAGGGTGGGAAACAGCCTAACTGGTCCTGGGAACAAGTGGCCTGGAGCCATTTCTCCTGCCCCTCTTTAGGGTCCCCTTCAGAACGTCACTTCCATACACATTTCAAATTCACCACAAACTCCATTTAAAAATTTTTCTTGCATCTCCATTTCTTAGGACGCCTCCCAAAACCCATGACAAATATTCGCTAATGGGCTGACACTGCTGCGGATCGAGGTCCTGGTCCTGAGTGGCCCAGGGCCGAGCCCCGGGGTGGGCAGGAAGTGAGCCAAGGGGGAGTCCCTGCGAAGAACAATGAAGGCCTTGCTCCCCGATTCAGCGCCCCACCATCGGCTCCGACCCGGAGCCAGGGATCGGTGACCAGTATCTTGGTGGCTGTTCCGTACGACAACTTGCATGCCTGAGCTCATTCATCAACTTCTGGGCAACAGCAGCAGTTGGCGGAAAGCTCACAAGGGTTCCTGCACCCGGGGGCGCGGGAGGGACGTGGCGAGATACAAGACAGACCTTTCCCGTGGTGGTAGGAAAATTCCCAGCGCCCCCCAGGCCTCCCGTCCGGTCCCCAGCCACGGTCTCACTTTTTCCATGGCCTTATCAAGTTCTGATAGGCAGGACTAAGCTAGCGTTGGAGGGAAAAGGAAGCGCTGGGGACACCACAGCTGCCAGGTCCCCCCGCGTCACACCCCTGCAGTCCCACATGGGCTCAGCCCTCAAAGCCCCACATCCGCCAGCTCGGTCACTTCTCTTTCCTGTGTACATGGGGACTCTGCAATAAGGAGCACACCGAGCTGGACAGGGAGTCAGTCGTCAGTGACAGAAGGTCAGGGATACTCTGACAAAGCCCGGCTTTGACCAGCAAGCTGGAAGAAGATGGCACTTCCTGCGAGGGTCTACCGGTGGCCTTTGGGCGTCGCTGTTAGTCCTTAAAGCTAATGCTGGGCTCCAAGTATAATCCACAGGATTGTACTTCCTGCCCCACCCCACCCCGCCCAGTGTGGGTGAGCGGGACCATGTGACCAGTGCCAGCCAATGAGCTGCTGGTGCAAGGGACAAGCGTCGCTGCCTGGCGAGGCACGTAATTGCCAGTGGGACATCCTCTACGGCAGCAATTTTCAAACTTTCTCATCTCGTGGCACACAGAAACTGATTCCTAAAATTCTACGGCGCCCCAAAAAATATTCATTTGCCCATCGGACAGAAAAAGGTATAGTTTTGATTCATTCACATCAGACAGCTATTGTTGTGATGACCCTTGTTTTTCTTTTGGACAATCTAAGGGGAAAGAGGCCCGGTGCCCTTGACTAACTAGTCTGGCGTTGTGTGTTTTACAGACTCTTGGGGAACGCTGGCGCCAGCCGCGGCACGCTGGGGGCAGGTTGCGGTTCTGGGCCCTCGCTGTTCTCTCTGGCTCTGTATCAGCAGCGCGGAGGTGGTGGAAGCTCTGACCACCCAGATGCCCGTGGGACTCCGGGATGAACAGGGACCTTCTGCCAACCGCAGTGGACACGTAGCATGACCAAGATAGGAGCCTGGGTGGATTTATGTTTCCGGACCGTTTTAACTGTGGGTAAAGATGAGGAC
Source organism: Pteronotus mesoamericanus (assembly GCF_021234165.1). Classification (NCBI taxonomy): domain Eukaryota; kingdom Metazoa; phylum Chordata; class Mammalia; order Chiroptera; family Mormoopidae; genus Pteronotus; species Pteronotus mesoamericanus. The sequence goes on along the minus strand of NW_026555086.1, from coordinate 4,095,031 downwards.
AACACATTGTCGCTCTTATCTCCTGTGCCCGCGCCCCGTCCCCTATCTGAGCCGGTGACCCTGTTTCTCAGGCCTCAACGATGACTGTGTCCGTAACTTCCTTGTCTGTCGGTCCCCCTTGCTGGGATGCCAGCTCCCCCTGAGCAAGCCCCATACCGGTCTTGGCCACTTTTTTATCCCTGACGAATTAGGTACTCAGTAAACATTTGTGCAAAGAATAAATTGCTCCATAGGGTCTTATGACATTCAGACGTGTGCTGCCCTTCATTTAAACACCCCCCAAATTTTAATATGTGGGTGTGCTTTACAGGAACAAGAGTTTCGGATTTGAGTGACAGATGCTCTGGCAGGGTCCCAAGAGCCTCAGTGTCTCCGTCTTTCAAATAGGAACATCCCCTGTTCTCTTAACGTTCACGTGCTGGGGAGGCTACCGTGGGGCTGACGACAGGCGGGCAGCTTCCGGAGGCAGCGCCCCGGGGAGTCACTGCCCGCCGCACCCCACCCCCTGCCCCGTCCAGAGCACTTCCTGCTCTAAAGGATTCCCACTTCCCCAGCTCCTCTGAGCTCATGGTTCCCATTTTCCAGAGGTAAAACAAACTCACGAAAGTTTCATGGGAAAGAGAGAATAATTTCTACTGTTCACTGAGCGCCAGCCACCCTACGGAAGAGTGAGAGACAACTGTGTGAACTCCCGGCATCGGAGAAATGACCTTCCTTGCAGCGACACTGGGGAAGCGACTTGGCTCCGTCCAGGCAGCCGGTCTTGTGCTGTGTTCTCAGCAGCATCGGGCTAAGAGAGAAGCACTGAGCTCCTGCTTCTGGGAAGAGGCTCTTTCTTCCTTATTCAGGTCTGAACTGCAGGCTGCTTTCCCCAAAGGTGAAGAACGTGAACTTGAGCGCAGTCTGCATGACACCATTAAACACCACTCCCTCCCCCCAGCCCCATGCACTCCTGCGGGACAGTGGGTAGAAATTTCTATTTACCCTTCATGACCATTAATGTGGAAACACCAAAAGTATTTTGCAGAGGACAAATCCCTGCGTATAGAAATGTGACAATACTCGTGACAATGATGAGGGCTGAGGAGGGTGATTTTTTCCTATAAAAGAAGAGAGCAGAAGTGAGTCAGCTGGTGAAAGGTATCGAAGGTGGAGCGGTTGCGGTGGGAGGCCCCCCCGCTAGTACTGCAAGACCTGAATTCAAGTCCGGGTTCTAGGCTTTGGAGCCTCAGTTTCCCCAGCAGTAACGTGGAGGGGGGCTGGTCCGCCCTGCCCCTCCTGAAGAGTCAGTAAAAGATGAGACATGACATTGGATGTAAAATCATTTTATAAACTGATACCCTTTACAACCAGGAACGATTATTGATTACGGTTAGAGCCTCTGTCAGCAAACGCTGCCTTGTGAAGCCGTGCCAATTGGCCGAAGAAGATGTGGAGCAAGACAGGGTCTTGAAAATGCGGTACCATGGAGACAGCTGAGGTCGAGATCAGAAAGATTTCCAAAGGATGAGAAGATATGTGAGCTTGGGCTGTGGCTGGCCCAGGGCAGGGCTGCGCGCGGAGCGCGAGTCCGGGGCAGATGGAAGCGAACGGGCCTCCGCCGCCAGCCTCGGGCTCGGAGCACGGCCTTGGCCTTCGAATACCCCGGGGAGCAACTCTGGCCTCTTCAGCTCCCACAATTCTTTGTTCTAGACTCAAAACTATGCCCCAGGCGTGTTTCTCTTTGAGGGAGCGATGTGCTGAGGGCTGGAGCTGATATGGGTCTCGGGGCAGCAAACAGGTCTTAGAAATCGTATTTTGAGGAGTTCATGCCAATGAATGGGAACACATGGGCGCAACGTCCGTGAGAGACACATGGATGTAAAAATTAAGTGAAAGCCTTCGGGTACTGCGCACTGGGGTTCGTTTACCTAGAATAAGGTCAAGGGAGCCCCCGTGCTCTGTCGGTGGGAACGCGGGCTGGTGCAGCCGCTGTGGAAAGCAGTATGGAGTTTCCTCAAAAAATTAAAAATGGAATTGCCTTATGACCGATGCCTCTCCAGCGATTCCACTTCTGGGAATATATCTGAACTCAAAACACTAATAAGAAAGAATATATGTACTCTTATGTTCACAGCAGCGTTATTTATACTTGCCAAGATCTGGAGATGGTCCAAGTGCCCATCAGAAGATAAGCACATAAAAAAGGCGTGGTGCACTTATACAACGGAATACTACTCAGCCACGAAAAAGGAAACCTTACTTTTGGGGACAGAGTGGATGGACCTGGAGAGCATTACACTAAGTGAAATCAGTCAGTCAGAGAAAGACAAATGCCATGTGATCTCACTCCTTGTGGAATCTAATGAACAAAATAAATTAACAACAAAATAGAAACAGGCTCATCGATACAGAGAACAGACTGACAGCTGGCAGAGGGGAGGGGGTTGGGGGGCCCGGGTGGAAAAGGTGAAGGGATTAAGCAAGAAAAAAGCTCATAGTCACAAACCCCAGCAGGGTGATTGCCAGAGGGAAAGAGGGGTGGGGAGAGATAGGAGAGGGTAAGGGGGGAAATGGCGACGACAAGAAGCTTGACTTGGAGTGGTGAACACACCGTACAATATACAGGTGACGTATTATAGAATTGTATGCCTGGAGCCTATGTAATTTTATTAACCAGCGTCACCCCAATAAATTCAAGGAAAAAATTTTAAGAACACTAAAATTAAAAAAAAAAAATCAAATATCCTCCACCAGTACCGTCCAGTTCTGATAAGGTGGGGTAAGGGGGACAATCCGAGAGGGTGGAAAGGAAGCGGGGGGGGCCGAATGGACAGGCCATGGTCTGTCCCTTGATGTGGCTGGTGGCCCCTTGCCTCTTCCTGCACCTTGTCTTAGAATGGCAGGGACACACGGGGAAGCCTCGCAAAGCTCTGGCTGTGGAACCGCAGGTAACAGGGCCACTTTGTCAGCCAGCAGCCGGGTCCCGGGCCCCGCTCAGCCCGCGCGCTCTGAGCTGACTGTGATGCATCAGAAGACGTGCAAGCTAAATAATGTTTAATTGACAGAGCAGATTGTTTACTTTCGAATAATTGCACTAAATTGCAGTGTTTAAAAAGTACTTAGACTTTGCATCTTGGCTCTGCTGGCCTGCTCCAGTGGGGATGGAGGAGGATGGAGAACCTTGGCGTGGGCAGGGGGAGGGATCGGCCTCGGGGAGCTCGTGGGCTTGGCCGCCAGCCCGCGCCCCTCTGGCCCCTTTGTCAGGCGGACGCTCATCTGGACACAGGTTTCCCTCTGAGCTTTGGCGGCCACGTCCCCTCCGGGATGGAGTGCTTTGTTCTCAGTGAACGGAACCGCCGCAGCCCTCAAGGGTATTCAGCACCCACGCCTGTGGCCCACTCCACAGTGTTAGCATCTCTGAGAATCTGCTACTTTGAGTGGGAGCAGAATTCTCACCATGATGGGGGAGCCAAGGAGCCTGGGCACTCACCCAGGGCCTCCGTGAGCTGTGACCCTGCGTATAACCAGAGCTGAGTTCCAGCCGGTCATTAAAGACATGGCTGGGATACCACTGCTACTAGAGCTTCTGAGGGACCGCTCGCATCCTGCCTGCCCTAGTCTTTTCTTGGGGGCCCCCACAACCCAGAAACTAAAGATCAACCCCTGGCACCTTCAGGACCCTCCTCCAACACGTGGCCAGCATCCGCCCTGGCTGGTCGATGCCCACGCCATAGAGATTGTTTAATGCAGTGATGTGGCTCGAACACCTGCCCTTGTGCAGGTAGGTGGCTGTAAGTCAGGTGGAAGCCAACCAGGTGGGCACATCTGATGAAAGTAAATGTACCCGGATTACAGGACAGTGCTTGTCAGGCCCCACATCACTCACCTCTCAACCTGTCACCTGAATCTGACGCTGGGCTGCTTAAAACATTCAGCCCTACAAGAAAAATGTCTAGCCTTTCTAATACGCTTCTCAAGGGCCTATGAAAATATCTGAGAACGGAAAATATATTTTTGGCTCCAACGTATGAAAGAAAACCACAAAATTGAAATTAATATAGGTTTAAATGTCTACAAACCATAATATTATGTCAATGACTCCACTGTAAGCCAACTCAATTTGTGTATAGTTACATAAAAATTATGTTCAGGGTAAACTGCGGGCAGGTTGGAAGCTATGGGGGCATTGAGTGTTCTCTCTGTGACAGGTCCCTGGGTTGAGGGGGGTTGTTGGGGTCACGGTGGCCGGGAGCCCAGAGCCAGGAAGGCCGTTCTGGTCCTTGCCCTCCGAGCCTCTGCTCTGCTCACGGCCTAACCACCCCGGCTGCTCAAATCGCCTCCATCCTTGGCCCACGCGACAGCATGAGATGCCTTCTCTTCCTCCCTCCTGACCGTCTGCTCTCAGTTCTCTCACTGCGATAGTTTTGAGATTTGATATTTACCCAAGTTCCCGTTGGAGCTGGGCCTCGGCCCTCTGCCCTGCCCCCACATTCTCTCACTCCGAAAGATCATCCGTCCCTACAGTGTCAGCTGTCACCTCCGCGTGGCTGGTGTCCAAGTCTGCGTCCCCAGCTCCAGCCTCCACTGGAGGCCAGACCCACATCCCCAAGCTCGGATTGAATGCTTCCTCTCGGGTGTCCCGCACAAGCTTGCCGCGCTGCCCGTCCCCAAGGCACCTCCTCTTAACCCAAATTCGGCCCTCTGCACCCTCCACGCCATCTCTGCTGTTTTTGACAATACCGACCGCATTTCCCCGGCCGCCTGGAACTCTAAGACATCCCTGAGACCCCCTCTTCTTCTCCCGCCCCATCCACGCCCCCTCGGCACTCCTCGGTTAGCAGGCCTCCTCTCCAGCCCCCGCTCTGCCGGCCTGACGTGCAGCGTGGGGAAACCCCCGAAGGCCTCCATGGGGAAGGCGGCCGTGATCGATGAGCGATGTCTGCCGTGGACGCGACAAGGGGCAGCGGCAGCCCAAGTGTGCCCTCCTCGGTGCAGGCTTTTTGAGTTGATACCTGAACTCAGAAGGTTTTCCTCCTGGCCTTCAATGGCTTCCCTCCTTCACAGTGTCCTCTATGCTGTCACAAGATGGGCCCGGGACAACACTTGCCCGTAACAAACCCCCGCCTGCTGGAAACCTCCTGTGACTGATTACCTGATAGGAGGTCAAGCCCAGAGGTCAGAGCTGGCAGCCAGGGCTCTTTGGTCTGACTCTGGCTGTCTTCTCCCCCTTCATTTCTTGCTACGCACCCCCTGCCCCGGGCCAGCATGTTGCTCCAACTGACCGGACCTGGTCATCGTCCCCAGCATGTCTTGCGCCTTTCACCCTTACGTTATTGCTCCGCACCCTCCACCAGCCGGGGGTCTCCTCCTCTTCCCTCTCCTCCCATCCGCATCTTTCACCCAAGTGTCAGCCTTCGCTTAGTAACAGCTGACTTACGGAGTGTTCTCCCTGTGACAAGTGTGATTCTGTGCGACTCACTCAGATCCGCTCATTTAATATCCATACCAATGCGCTGATGGGGGTTATCTATTAGGATCATTCCCCTTTTACAGATGAGGAAACTGAGGCAGAGAGCGGTTACATAACGAGCTTAAAGTCACACAGCTTGTAAGGAGCAGAGGTAGAATAAGGACCCAGGAAGTCAGGCTGCAGAGGCTGCACCTTGCTACCCTGCCCCTAAACTCTCACCTCGTCCAGGCAGGTGTCCCCACCCAGTCCGCCCTGCGGTGCTTGCTGTCTGTGCCGCTTAGCTTCTACCCCGCGCTGACCTTTCTCAACTCTTTTAGCTTCCTCTGCCATCTTGTGGGACATTAGTGGGGGCCAGACCAAGTCAAGCCCATGGGTCAGTAGGAATAGTATTAACGGTACAACAACTACCCTCTACCAAGTCCCTCTCAAGTGCTGAGAATTCCTGCATTCCCTCTCAGGGTGTCCTCTACACACTACTTTATTTTAATTTTAACTCTGGAGGTAGGAGGGCATTACTGCCCGTATGGATCATAATATATACGTGGAACCGGAGACCAGAAAAGTTAAGAAATTTACCCAAGCTCACACAACGGTGGGCCTCGCTCTTCCCTCAGCCTGACAACTTCCCTCGTCTGGGTTACCAGCTTCTCTTTTCTGTCCCGCTGCACATACGTGTCATGAGGACGAGACCCATGCATGGTGCACAGAAGGACCCTGAGGTCCGGGGCAGGGAGGTCACATGTGCGGTCTCAGAGCACATCGGCAGCCGTGGAGACAGAGTGGGCATAGCCTGCAGGTATCTTGGCCTGGACTCCTTCTCCTTTTCTTATTTTCTCCTCCTTTCTCTGCCCTTCTTCCTTCATCTAGCTCTTTCTTTCCAATCTCACCACCTCCTGTAAAATGTGAGTTTAGGTGTCTCTGTGGGACTCGCCTGCAAAGCCCCCTCCATTAGACCAGAAGGCCCAGCCTGCCATCCTAAGCCACAAGGCGCGTGGCAGACGTGCCCAGTGCAGACGCCTGGGGTGGCGGGGCCGGGGGGGCGCCTGGCAGACGCGCTCCAGGTAACCCCCGGGCGGGGGCATGTCTCAAAGCACAGTCTGTCACCTTCATTTCCAGGATGGAAGCCACATTTGTGTTCTTGAGAAGCGGGTGAAGCCAAGGAGACCCCCAGCACCGTCACCGAGGAAACCAGTCCGTGCCATCAACCAAGCGAGTCCATAAACCTTTCTGATCGGAGATAGTTTGTATTACCTGAGTTTCCCCTGAAATCCTAAATGAGGGCAATTGCCAGCTTCTAAATTTAGGAGCTTGTGGGCGCCTGCTGGCAGCGAGAAGAAAGCCTTGCTTCAGCGCTGCGGTTTGCCTTGAAACCCAGTCAAGCTCCATATCCAAACACAAAGCAGCTGTTGCCCAGAACCCGAGCCGGGATGCTTCCTATCGCTGCCTCTTCCCGCCTCCCCCCCGCCACCCCCCGACCTCTTCTCTTTCTTCTTTTCTCTTTTTTCATGGCTAAAGTGCCAAAAAAGCTCGATGTGAATGAAAATTGGGGTGGGTGCAAATTCAAGCCCGTGTTATCTGCCACAGACGATCGCGGATTCTGGGGCGGGGCCCGTGGGCAAGCCATCCGGGCAGACCTGCCCCAGCGCCACTGTTTACAGAAGAAAGGAAAAAATAGAAATTGATCTATGGCGTTGGTACAGGGGCTGGGTCAGGAGGGGCAGAGTATTCAGTTGCCACTCTTTCAGCCACTCGAAATGCCAGCTGATCTGTATCGGGCCCCAACCGGGGTATCTTTAAGGTAAATCTCCTGTTCCACACTCAGAGCCAGGTCTCCACTTTCCGATGTCCGGGCCGCGCGGTCCACCACTGAATCCGCCCGATCGGGTGACATCTCGGGTACCACGGCGAGGCGGACATTCTGACACCCCTCCCTCCTCTTTGCTGGTCTTTTGGCCCATTTCGGAGGAAGGTTCTGTCCCCAGGCCTGGATCCAAGTGTCTCCATGGAGCCGTGTCCTATTCCGATGACAACCTCACGTAGAGTTTGGCCTCCACTGAAAGGCCCAGTTCTCGAATGTATTAAAAATCAGTAGCAGAGGACAACGTACGGATGTCAACCTGACATCCGGAGAGAGACATCCACAGAGAGAAAAGGTATGTTTGTGCAGCGCCTCTTTCATGCCAGTCACCGTGGATGGCGGTGGCTTTGATGCATTAGCCCCCTGCTCTGCTGGGCACGTGGGCTCCCATTTGACGGATCAGGAGGCTGAGGTGCGGACAGGCGCGGTCACTACTTTCCCCAAGGCCGTGCCGCTAATGTGAGGGCTCTAAAATGAGGGCTCTAAGGCCTATTTCTTCCTCCACAGCCAACAACCTCCCACCAAAATCAATATTTCTTTGGATCAATCGACAGTGTGTTTCTAGACGTCTACATTTCTCTACAGGCACCCCCTCGGGCCTCGGTTCCTCCATCAGTGACTGAGGCAGCCGCACCAAGTCCGCTCGGGCGCTCGCCCCCCTCCCCCGCCCCGCCGCTCTCAAATCCCGCGTCTATGGATCCAGTCAGCGGCCTTTCAAGCAATAAATCAAGGTGTTTGAAAATTACAAATAAGCTCGGGAAGCCAGGGCTCGCAGTGGCTGGGGCCTTTAAGCCGTGGTCTATAAAAATAAAGGCTGACTTGAGAGGTTTACTGTTGGCAGCAGGCGGGGTGCCCGGCTGAGCTCAGCCCCGGCCTGGCATCCCTGGAGCCCGTCTCCCGAGCCTGGCCGCGCCGATGGGGCCCGCGTTGCGTGTAGGGTCCCCTGGTTGGAGGTGGCCCTCGTCAGCCATGGGCCAGGGAGAAATGCGACTTCCTGTGAGATGGTGGGAGGGGGTTCAGGGAGACACGCGGGGTGGTGTCGGCAGAGTGGCAGGCGGCTTTGGCAGGCCCCATGGTGTTTTCTTTGCTCGGGGAGCTCTCCCAGTTCTCCTGGCTCCCCGGTATGACCTTCACCTTCCCTCTCCTGCCCCCCTCTTCCCGCTCTCGCCGAGTGTGGCGGGAACCTGGCCAACGACTGAGAGAAAATGAAGACATTTCTCAAATGGCATGTCCCCGTGGCTGAGCGCTGGCAGGCAGAGGCTGGGGGGGGGGGCGGGGGCCGGATCCCTGTCTGTCCCCTAAATATCTGAAGTATGTTCCCTCTTTGGCCGCAAAACCACAGCAATGTCTCCCTCCCTCCCCTCCGCCCTCGGACCCAGGGTCTGCGAGGAGAGCGGCCTGCCGCAAGGTCCCCGAGGCGCCGCCGCTGCCCAGGGAGGAGCCTCGGCCAGCTTGGCGCTCGCTTGGCGGGCTTGGGCTGGCGCTGGCCATCGGTGGCACATCCTGCCCGGGCTTCTGACTGCGCGGGTCTGTCCCGGCCGCCGTTCCCAGAGCAGCTTCGCGGGGGGCAGTGGGGGTGGCGTATGTCTCCTTGGTGGCCGCCCCCAGTCCTCCCAGGGAACCGGAGGTGCCAAGCCTCAACGCAGGAAACAGCCACTGTCTTCAGCGACTGCGGACCCTTCCAGCCCCACCCCTGTCTGGCAGGAACTGCTTGAGACACGTGCGTGGGAACCACCAAGGTGAAGCCAGTGGACCTCAGACCAGGAGATAATAATCGAGACCGGGGTTGTCGCAGCAGCCCGCCTGAGAGTGGTTTGTTACACGGCAGCAGCTCCCTGAAGCAACGGGCTCTGCAGCTAGAACGCCCTCGTATGAAGGGCTCGCCCCCAGATAAGCAGCCTCGGCCAGTCTCCCAACTCCCGGGCCCATTTCCTCACCTAGAAGGCGCAAGCCGTGCTATGGGGCTCGCGGGCAACATGGGAAAACGTCCAGGGCGGCCCCCTCCCTCAGCTGGTTCTCGATCAATGGCAGCTGGGATTATTCCCCCTTCCAGCCGGAACTCGTCCCATGCCCCCAGCCTCAGGCTCAGTTCTGCTGAAGTCTACCCTCTTCAAACACCTCCTCTTCAGTGACATCTCTCCAGCTGGAAGGAACCATCACAGCTCAGAACGGGGTGCCAGCTGCCCGATGTTTCACGTATCGCCTCATCGCGTGGGTATTGGGCGTGATGGTGTGAGACTTCACCCTACGTTCCTCGCCTGGGAGCCCCGTGCGGGCAGGGGCCGTGGCTCGCAGCTCTGTCACCCTGCCTCTGGCCAACTCCTGACTCAGATGGGATGCGCTGCAATAAATACCTCTCGCGCCGAATAAATGGGCAATAGGGCGCTCCTTTCAGAAGTCTCTTCACTTCTGACCCGAAACCCTTGTGGTGCTTCAGCCTGGTCCCCTCCCAACGCTGTATCTGGGTCCTGGGGCCTCCCCTCCGGTGGCCTGTGATTTATCTGACGTGGTGTCCACAGCCCACCCACAATCAGCGCGAGGCCTCCAGCTGGCACCTGCCGCCTCCCACATGGGAAACGTGAGTAATGAGAGAGAGAAGCATGTGTTCCCTGAAGTGACCGGCACGCGGGTGAGTTTGGGGCTAGACCAGGCAGGTGCTGGCAACGCTGGCTGCGTTCTCAGCACGGGGAGCAGATCTGCCCAGAGAGCGGGAGCAGCGGGGCGGGGGGAACCCTGGCCAAGGAGGAGCTGCAGCTCGGAGCGCGGAGCCTCCTGCCCCAGCCTTCCACGGCGGGGCGGGGGAGTCGGGGTCCACCCACCGACACCCACACCGTGTGGGCCACGGACAGCGCTGTCCCCACTCTCCCCGCGGCGCCCTCTCTCCCTCCCCAAGCCTTTCTATCTTCCTCCCCTCCTTCCACACGCACCCACCCCAGGCCTGCCATGCGCCAGCCAAGTGCTTGAGGAGCAAAGCGGCGATCAAGACCCAGGCCTCGCCCTCAAGGAGCTGCTGCTCTGGTCCAGGCGCGTGATTGTCACTCCGCTGGACGGGCTGCAGCCCCCACCGTGTCTGTGGGTCCTGGCTGGGCTGGATGGTGACTGTTCCCAGGGCTACTGTCTCCTTCGGCCGACTGTCTTCCAGGAAGGGAGCGGGGCTTGGCCCAGGGCCACTCGCTTGTCCGTAGAGTGTGGCCAGGCTTGGCCTGGGAGGCCTTTGTCCACGTGAGCAAGCAGGAGTGTGCCCCTATGTGTGTGTGTGCGCTGCACCACGTGCTGCAGGCACGCTTGTGTGTGTTTTTGCAAAAAATTTACCCAGAGCGCATGCACGTGCACCTGTGAAGGTATACCCACGTGTGCCCTGTCTGCCCGTGCACATCTGTTTGTGTACAGACGTGTGGTTGCCCCAGAGAGCAGCTGCAGGAGGCTGTGCGTGCACCATGTGTGCCTCTCTGTGTGCGTGTTCGTGTGTGGGTGGGCGCACCTGTGTGAGCAGGCATGTGCACACCCCCGGGTCTGCCTCTGTGTGTGTATGCACACACGCCGCCCAGAAAGGAGCCAGAGCCTCTGCTAAGTTCTGGGTCTGGACCGAGTTCTAAAGCTTTCCACAGGTGGTTAAGTTTATGAAGACCTTATTGTCACAAATTCATACCTGCAGCTGCCCAGCTCAACCTGTCCACTGCCCAGCGCCCCCTTTACTCAGCGTCCCCCACTTCAGCCCTCCCTGTTTGGAATCTCAGCTCACATTCCCACTCCTCCAGGAAGCCCTCCCAGGTAGAACCACGGTGGCGTCCTGAGGACTCCCCAGGCTCGCCCAAAACCGTGCCTGAGTTGCCAGTTGCGTTCGCACGGCCGTCCGCCAGGCACCTTCACTTTCTGCAGGTGTCGTAGCCCCGTTTGCGCGAGGGCCCCAGGGGGACAGCAGTCACAACGTGACCAGTCCTGCAGCCTCCCCACCCTCTTCTCCCACGTGGCGCCATGTATGCAGTAGGTGCTCATCCACACTGGCCGGCTTGAAAGGGATGCAACCTGCCGTTCCTCTGGAGGAGGTGGCCCAAGAGGCTGGCGGCCTCTCCCCTGGTGGAGAAGCACGTCTCTCCACGGATCCCGAGGCCCACCGCCACCCGCCCCTTCCCTTCCGCGGGCCCCGCTTCCTGCCCTGCCGCCCAACTGCGCACACACACCCGCACGTGGGCCGCAGAAATAGTACCAATCCCCGCAACAAGATGAGCGTAACGAACACGCAGCACCCTAGGTTGTCAGTTCTCAGATGGCTTTTCTCTTTCTATTTTTGCATGCTGAATTTGGGTCCCATCCCACAGACGATGAAGCCTCAAACCGTCGGCCAAGTGGCTGTCATGACGGTTGTCAGCGCCTGGCAAGCGTGGCCATAGCTGTTCCCATTGTCGTCCCTTCAGGGGGGTGCTCTGCATCGCGCTACCCCCGCTGAGTGTAATTGCCATTGAACGCATCTTCAAAAAGATCAGACTGCAATTCAGCAAGGAGGTGAAAAGGTACCGCGCTCACAGAGAGGCGCAGAGACAAACAGCGGGCGAGCAGCCGGTCGGTGAGGCCCAGGCTCATTGTGGGACTGACCGCAAGGCGTCATTTTGTTGCAAAGCCACACCGAGTGTGTTATGGGAGGTCGAACAGGAAGACATCCCAAGGAGATGAAGCTGCATTGCTTTATGTTCCGAGGTACTTTTAAAGAATTGTCTAGCACCGGCTTAGAGTGAGCCAAAGGCAGGAAGTTGCCAAATACCTGAGAATACATTAAACAAGTTCAAAAGATTTTTTTTTTCTTTTTTCTTTTAGAGACTGGTCTGCCTAACTCTTGCCTCACGCTATGGGCGAGAGATTGCATCAGCGTTTACAAGATATTTTTCTTTCTTAGTTATCCCTCCATTTTAAAAATAATCTTCCTCCCAGTGAACACACCAAAATACTAGCACAAAGGCATTGTTTGCTTCACAAATGTCACTTCTGCGCAGACCACAGGCCCCCTTTTGGCCGTAGCTCTATGTCCTCTGCTATTGTTTACTTAGTTGCCTTTAGTTTTAAATCAGCCTTGTTTCATACACCTGGATCCGCCAGGAAAAGTGGGATTTCGCCGCAGTAACAAACGGCCCCACAAAGCTTCATGGCCGTCACAATCTGGGATCCCCGTCAGCGAAGCCACGGTCACCTGGAGGATGCGACCAAAGGAGACACATTGAAGCCAAAAGGGAAAAGAGGAAACGCCCCAGGCAGGAGAACATCGGCCTCCTGCTGAAACCACAAAGGCCTGATCCGTCCAAAGGGAATATTGATGATTCCTCCCCTGCCTCCTTCAGGCAGGCCCTTCGAGAATCCTATGAGATTGTGTTGTCCCTGGAAAACGTTGGTTTTCAGCTGTTGCAGGAGGTCCTGCCGGTGTTCTGCCCACTCCCTCGGGCCTCACCATTGCCCTTGGCCCCGACCAGGGCCCGGACGCCCGGCTTGGGAGCTGCTCCGGCATCTCGTGGGACTGTGCCCTTCAACCCTGGAGTTGGCAGTGTCAGGCCTGAAGTGGGCTGCGAACGCGCAGGCGGTCGCTGGAGGATCCGGGACTTGGCTGCTGGGCGGTGTCAGAGCACGGGTGTGGAGACAGCCCGTCAGACCCTTGCTCGGCCCCAGGGACGGCGCCGGCCCTTCGCAGGAGAGCTCCCTCCTGTCACCTGGCCTTCCACGGCCCGGCCGCTGCTCACGGGTCCCCCCCTCCCTGCCCCTCGCACTCTCTGCACCAGCGTCTGGGCTCCGTTCTGTTCCCAGAAGGATGTTCCCGGCTCTTCACGCCTGGGCCTCGCCCACGTGGTTCCACTGCCCCGCCCAGCCAACCTCTGTGCATCCTCCATCCCTCAGCTCCGTGCCACCTCCTCCGAGAGGCCTCCCTGCTTTGCCCTCTCACGACACCCCGCCCCCCCGCCCCGCCATGTCTCATTAACTCTCGTCACCTGCGAGGTGCACGCCTGCCCAATCACGGGCTACACGCCAGCTGGCTGTGCCCTGTCCCCGGCAGGCGCACGCCCGGCTCATGGGGGGTTAATGGGGTCTGCCAGGCCCACGTCGTGCCATGGGGAGGGGGCCAAGGGGCTGAGTGTATTGAGAGGGGCCAGGAGAGAAAACAAGATCCTCTTTTGATGGAGCCAATGAAGTCACTGGTGAGAGAGCGAACCCAAGGAGTTATAAATAGCCTTGGAAATCATGCATATTACATTAGGGTGTTGGTGACAGCTTAAGTATATTTCCATAAGGTTCCATTATATTTACGTATTAGTTAATGGAGACCTAAAATATTATGTTACCGTAATGCTCATGTTTTATTAGCAAACTATCACATCAAATGGAGCTGCTAAGTGTGATGGAAAATTGGCCGTGCGGTTAGATTTCTGTATTTTCACACTGAAAATTTGATTTCTAATTCCCCACCCGCCCGCCTCTGATGAGGAGCTGATTTTCTTCAGAACACATGACCTCTGCCCCCCCGGCACCTCACCGAGAGGCTTGAAGGGCGGGGGGGGGCCCCGGCCCCTCACTGTGGGGCGAGAGCCTTCGCCCTGGGGCTTTTGGGGAGATCCAAGCTTGGTTATTAATCTGCTGGGTGACGCTGGGTAAGCTACTTGCCCTCTCTGTGAAATGATGAGTTAGACTTGGGTACTGGTGTTAGGCAGGGTTCTCCAGGGACATAGAACCCATAGTATAGACTTAGATATTGATGGTGTAGCTCCAGGTAGGTTTACTTGGAAGAACTGGCCCCCACAATCGTGGGGGCTGGCGAGTCTGAAATCGGCAGGGTGGGTTGTCCGACTGGCGGCTCAGGGAAGGGCTGGGTGGAATCTGACCGGACACTTAGTATCACGGACTAGTCACGGTGGCACAGAACAGGAATCCGCGTTGTCTCTAAGCTGCTTGGGGTTCTGTGGGTTGAATGCTGGCTCATCTGCCAGGGAGCGTCAAACTCTGGTGTGCTCAGGTTGAGAAGGTGACTGGAGGTGGCCGTATGTCCTTGGACACCCCAGGGCTGGCAGCGGGGTGGCGGGCAGGACAGGACGGAGGGGCTGAGGGATCGTCTTCCTAGCGGTCTCCCCTTTATCTCTTCCTAGAGCGGCACAGCCTCCATCAAGGAGGGCTTCAAGGCTTGCATCCTACCACCAAAGGGCAGCCCCGGAAAACACCTGGTGGTGTTTCAGCCTTTGTTCAAGGTCACCACAAACCTGAACCCAAAGGGCAGGGGAGAGGTGACACGTGGCGGGAAGCACGTGGACGGAAGGCGGGCGATGAGAGGCCGCTGGTGTCGGGCCAAGTGCGAGGCCGGGCCCTGGGGGCACGGGAGTGGGCAAGGGACGGGGGGCGCCCAGGGCCCCAGGGTCCCAGGTGTCATCATGGACAGTAAGCGAGAGGCAAGCTCAGGGCTCCCCACCCCCCACCACATGTCCCCAGGCCCCAGGCTCTCGGTCATGTCCAAGAAGTATGACAACAAGGCTGCCAAGGAAAAGGAACTTCAAGGAACAGGGTCCAAATCCTGACTTTGACACTTGCCGGGTACCTAACCTTCGAGAAGAGTGACTTCTCTGAGCCCACGTCTTCGCCTGCACGAGGAGAATAATAGCCGGACCCGCCTGCCCCACAGGGTTATGGAAAGGATTTGAGACATTGCTACCCCAGAAATAAGAAATAAACACATACATAAATAATAAAGCAAGCCTCGGTGAGGACTCAGGTCGGACTCAAGCACACTTCCTGGCGGGATGGCCTCGATCCTCTGTTTCTGAAAAACGGGGCTATCACCGGCACTGACCCCCGCTATGGCCAGCATCCCTATTGTGTGCCAGACACTGCGCAAGGCCCCGGAAATGCCCGCGATGGCTCCAACAGGTGAAGTCCCCGTCCTTGCGGAGCCGGCCTCCAGAGGCAGGGAGTGGTGATATTAACAACATAATGAAGCAAAAATGTATTTGAAACTCTATGAGAAGAGTTCCGGAGAAAAATAAAGCGGGAGAGTGGGCTGGGGAACGCCCAGGCTTTCATTTTAGTCAGGGAAGCCCTTGCTGAGAAGGTGGCCTGTGAGCGAAGGCCTGGAAGAGGATTTAAGGAGGTCCGAGCGGAGAGCTGAGGGCGGCGCTGAGGCCGCGCCCATTCCTTCACTTGCTGACGAGGCGGGGCTGCCTCCTCATCGCCAGAATAGAGTGGCTGCACCAGGGCCCCTGCGGCCCAACAGGGGCCCTGGGGCCGAAAACACTTACCACCTGGCCTTTTCCAGAAGAGGTTTGCCAGCCACAAGCAGAGTGCTCTGCCTAGACACTCCGAATGAACCCTTGCTGGACTCGGTTATTATTATTGTTGCTGTTATTATTAGGTGGCGGCTAAGGGGTGGCGCCGCTGCCGGTGGTAGGGAACAGGCGATCGGATATGGCCCCTCTCTCTGCACCAGGCCACGGACAGACGTCTCAAGTCCTGGGTGCTGGAAGGAGAGCATCTTCACAGGCAGGGCAGGGGGGAGAAGGGACCCCGCGCTGAGAAGAGTGACCCAAAGCTTGGCGCTGGGACATGACAAATTGTGTTTGGAGAGTCGTCAGTGGCACGAGAAAGCTGGCCTCCCATTTCCACCTTGAAAAATATTTTTGCCCTGCACGTGGCCCGCAGCGGGGCCGGCCGGGACCACGGGTTGTCAGCGGGCAGCCCGGTGGGCGGGGGCGAGCCGGAGGTGCCGGAGCCGCCTTAGTTGCCTGATTGAGTTATGACACCTCCTCGCGCCCAACGGGAAGCTGGGCGAGGCGGTCCGAGCAGGGGCTTGCAGACAAATGATGATAAAGTGCTCACTTTAAGGAACCATCTCCATAATATTTCATGCTGGCGGCGGGGGGAGGGGCGGCGGGCTGCCCCCTGCCACGGCTAACTACTCCATCAATTGATTTGATTCACGGCGACAGCTACTCCCAGTCATAATATTTCAAATAAATGGGGCCTTGGATAGAAATAATATCTGCATCAATATTAACCCTGAAAGAACTAATGGACATAAGCTATAATTTCCTGGACACCCCCAATAACGCATGGTGACCGTTGCTGGTGAGGGACGATTTGTCTCTCTCTCTTTTCCCTCCTCTGCCTCTGTCTGTCTCCCCCCTCCCTAACCGCTGTCAGATCTGCATTGTTCACCCTCAGCCTGTGGTTGGGAGGCCTGGGGGGCCCCGTCCCCACCTCCCGCCAACCGTCGCCCCCTGGGAAGCCTGGGGCTGCTTGGCCCAACCATTCTGAGCTGTTGGGGTGTGCAGGGTTTCTGGGCAGAGGGGGGCATGCCTGGGGGGCCTCTTAGGCACAGAGGGCTCTTTCCTGTCATTCATTCATCCAGCAGATACTGACTGTGCACCTACAATGTCCTGGGCACGTTGGTAGATTCTTGGGGTACACCAAGGAACAAAAGAGAAGGTAGGTCTGTCTTATGGAC
Organism: Pteronotus mesoamericanus; assembly: GCF_021234165.1. NCBI lineage: Eukaryota > Metazoa > Chordata > Mammalia > Chiroptera > Mormoopidae > Pteronotus > Pteronotus mesoamericanus. Next base: position 4,078,258 of record NW_026555086.1, on the reverse strand, counting down.
TTTGCATTTAAGTTGAGCATCACGCTTGGGACAGGGAGGCAACTGGTCACGCCTGACACACAAGTACACCGTCTGAGAGCAAGGTCAAGACCCCGTCTGCCCTGGAACTGCCCCGTCTGCCCTGGAACTGCCCCGTCTGCCAACCCAGAGGACCGGGGGAAGCGTGTCGGTTGGACGAAGACCTCCCGGGCTTGCCCTTTCTGGCAGCGGCCAGGACCTGAGCCTTGGAGAGCTAACACAGCCCTTGGGAGCGTGTTGTCTAGCCTGCATGCTCTTTTTAAAAACTTCATTGATAAAATTTTAAAAGCAGGAGAGTTTGCTTAAAAGTCTGATTTCCAGCTCCTGTTTAGGACGGGGGCGATCCGGCACTGCCCGCCTTCCCGCGTAGCAACAACTGGCGGGAGGCGGTGAGCACCTGCCCCTTCGGACAAGGCTGCGCTCGGCAGTCCCCCGCGGTCCCTACGGCTCCAGGCCCAGCCTGCTCACTGTCACCATCGCCAGGCCCCCTGGGCGTCTGTGCTGGGGGCCCTGGATTGCCCCCGGGACCCGGGCACTAAGCCTCCCTTCCCTGCCCAAGCCCCTGTCTCTGTGGACCCTGTGCCTAATCACACCCTCTGCTCCGTGGCCTTCTCTTGGCTCCTCATTGTCGCCTGCAGCCTGGGTTTCTACCATGTTGGGGCCCAACAGTCACAGCATCGGGGTGTTGCGTTGCTTCACAGAGACAACAGACATGTTTACAGGGAAGGGGGACGATGCGGGCCTCAGCTTCAGGTGACGATGGCACTCTGTCACCTCGCCCCTTGCTGTCCAGCTGATTTTGGCCTTGAAATCTTGTTCTTTAAGTTTAAAAAAATAAGTGAATGCAAATATGAATACACGAAGGGATAAAACGATGTTTATGTATATGTGCGTACACTTGTATATATGTGTATATACACATCTATTATATGTGCACCTACGTAATATATATTTATTCTATGTTATACACATTATTACAAACATTATTATTACACACCTTGTTCTACACATAATTAATGAGTATAGCAATCTCCAGAATTGGAAGAAGATGGAAGTGGCTTAAACCCAGACTCTGAGCCCTTGCTAGCTGTGGCACTTTACCTTTTCTTCCTTATCTTTAAAAAGGGCATAAAAAGTCACAGGGCTGGTTTTTGTGGGAATAAAATGCGATAAAGTATTTAACACATATGGAGGTTCCAATAGGAATGGGGACTATCGTTATTTTTTCCACTACTCTCACTCTTACCCCGGGGAGATGGGGTGGGAGGTGTGGGTGGGGGGCTGGTGGCAGTCTCTCGGGGGGACAGGAGGTCGCCGTCATATGAGCGCTAAGGCCTGGGAGGCATTTCACGGAGGCTGCCCGCTGAGATGACTGCGCTTCGGAACGCCCCCCGCCGCCCCGCTTCTGCAGCCTGGCGGGCGAGGGGAGACCCCGCGAGGCCACTGTGGACTCTCACACGGAGGAAGCGACCGCAGGGCAGCACGGGTTTAGGGCGGCCATCTCCGAACGTCAGCAGGCATCAGAACCATGGGGTGGGGGACCTGTTTCAGGCCAGGCTTCTGGGCCCCACCCCAGAGTCTAACTCGCTCCCGGATGCGGACGCCTGCAGGGCCAGGGCCGGACGGCATGCGGGGGACCGCTGCATGCACAAGGACATCGCCAGGAAGCCACACTGAGGGACAGCGGCTGGGAAGGTGGACCCACAGGGGCACAGAGACCAGAGAGGCTCTTGCTCTCCCAGGTGGGGGCCAGCAGGCTGCACAGGTAGGAGAATGAGCCAGTGACCCGATTCTACTTGGAAACCCGAACTCCCATGTTTTTCCAGCGGGTGGTCCTGCGTGGGGCTGGCTCCAGTGGCACGGAACGCAGCCTCATCGCCAGGACCCAGGGGCTGAGGGCACGGTCAGGGGCCTGGGGTGGGTACGGAGTGTGGGAAGTCTCTATGGGGCGGGACGTGACTGTGCAAAGTGTGGGGGAGGTGGGGACTGGCAGGAATGGAGACGGCAGGTGAGATTCCACATCTGCATGGTGAGGCGTGTGGCTACACCCATCCTGCCTACTGGAGAGCTCCCTGCACCGCCTGCATCCGCTGCTCCCCAGGCCTGGCCCTGCAGGAAGCCGTCGGCAGACCCACCTTCCTTGCTGGGCCTGAAGGTGCCCGCTACCTACCCCTTCGTTAGAACGGGGAAGCTCCGTAGGTCAGACATGTGTTGAGCCCACGTCCGAACCTCTCAGCCCCGCCTCCCGCTCTAGCCACTGCTGAGCACGCGGTTCCAGGCCGACGGCAGCACCTCCCCACAGGAGCCCCCTGGCAGATGTCACCTGTGCCTCTCCCTTCCTGCCGAAGCTCCCCTGACACCATCCCGCGGGGTGCTTGGTACGCACACACGCACAAGGGAACACCTTTGACTGCTGGGGCTAGAAACAGACGACCCATTGTTCCCCTTTTATCCTCGGGGAGGCTGTTCTCATACACATGTCCTAAGGCTCCCCAAGAGGTCCCGGTCCCAGGGATCACCCCCGTCACCCATGTCGGTGGCCAACACCACAAAGCACCCTAGCACTGACCTTCCAGCCTTCCATGTTTCTCGCTTCCTGTCCTATGTGACTGTTTACTGGCACCTCTCCCTAATGAGTGTCTTTTTCTTTCTATGAAATTTATTGGGGTGACACTGGTTATGCCTAATGAACTGCTTGAACATAACCCTTTGCCCCGGGCTTTGCTTCGTGCAGAACCTCAGGTTAAAGAACTCCCTGCATAGAGATCTGAGATTCCAAACGGGACAGAGATCCCTCGCCGCCCCAGCGTTCAACACATTCTCTGACCCTGGGACCGGCACGTGCTGCATCCTAGTGATGTGACAATGGACAAAACAAGGAATAGGTCACAGGGCCTGGCCCCCGGGGCTCCCAGGGCACTGGGGAAGGAGGCAATGAGCTCGCAGAAGCTTTGAAAGGGAATAAAGGCCACGATCAGGAGAAGCAGGGCGGGCACCCAGCCCACTCTGCCCAGACAAGGGGACAGCTGAGACGAGAGCTGTCACTGGACCAGGACAAAATCCAGATCTGCTCTTCCGTTTCCCCAGTCCACCCCAGGAAGACAGGGCTTGGGTACATGCAATGGATAGAACTTCATGCATCCTCCTTTCTAGAATGTGCTAGAATCTACTGATCTGCCCTAGAACCCCCTCAGGTCTCACCAGAGCCTGCCTGGCTGCTCCAGTTTGTCCCTTTGCCCCTGCTCTGGTCCCTGAGGAGATGGAGAGAAGGGGTCCCTGTACTGAAGACAGCAAGCGGGATCCGTCCTAAGGTCGTCCTTCACGGCCAGGAGGTTCTGTGCCGACCCCGCGCCTCCCCCGCCTCTCCGCCACGTTTGCTTGGCGCCTGCTCGTCCTGGGCCCATCCCCCTCGCCGGCCCAGGTTTGGCAGAGCATTGGAGGGGACCTGGTCCTGGGGATAGCAGGGCTGCAGGCGATGTGTCTCTTAGGGAGATGAGCCTCAGTCTCCCAGTGAGGACCCTGTCCCCAGCCACGCTTCTCTCAAGACAAAGTCACAAGAGGCTGCTCCAGTGCTACTCGCGGGGGACTGCAGGCATGTGGTAGCATTGAAAGGAATTCTCCCTCATTCTCAATTCTCAAAGCACTTTTGGTTTAAATTTCTCAAAAGAGCCATGAGCATTAAAAAAAAAGAACCAAATAGACTGTTTCCAATGAAGGGGGCGGGGCACCAAACTCAGTGTTGTCTTTCTCAGCGGCACACAGATTTTGGGGAGGGTCCAGCTTGGACTCACCAGACCTGCGTCGGGGTGACGGGGACTCCTCTAAGTGGCTCACCGCAGCTCCAGGTGTAGCTAAGCTTCCTGTGCTGGGACTTCCATGGGGCCACAGTGCCCAGGGCCCTGGGACCTGCTGGGGGCGGGGCCCCCACTTTCCTGGCTGAACTTGTGTTCTTACTCATCCTGGAGAACGCGGGTGCCAGCTCTGCAGGGAATGTGGGGTTTGGCTCTTGGTTTCTGCTGACGGCCAGCATCTCCTGGGACTCAAATTGGGCCAAGTCCTCTGGGTGGCACTGTGAATCCTCCTTCCTGTCCAGCTCTTGGACCCCCCAGGTGGTGGGGTCAGCGAGGTCAGCTTCCTCGGTCCCTGGCACCAGGGGAACTTGGCTGGGGCCAAACCGAGGTTCCCTGGCAGCGAGCCCCGCCAGAGTCAACCTGCTCCTTGGCTCAAATGCCTCAAGAGTGGATGAGGCAGCTCAGGCACTGGCCTGGCGGCCTGGACACCCATCTTCTTGTCCCTTCCGGCTACTACATCGCTGTGTGACCTTGTGCGAGTCACTTTCCATCTCTGGGCCTCGCTATCTCTGTCTGTAAAAATGTGCAAGCTGGGACACCTCTGGCATTCCGAGACACCAACTGAGACTGCAGGAGCTCGAGAGAGCGTGTATAAGGTGGGTGCAAGCTTTGGGGAGGAGCCCCCACAAGCCAGCAGCCTGGAGCCTCCTCCTGAACACAGTAATGGATTCGGAATTCAAAGATCATGAAGGTTCTTTATGGCTGAAGGGGGAAAGGTCCGAATATCGCTTAGCAAATTACCGTCTGCCGGGGCGCCGCTCTGCTTTGACACAGCCGTTGGTCAGCAAATTGGTCACATTATTGGTTAGTAAATTTGAGGCTGCAGAATTATTTATTGGCAAATTAGAGATGGCAGAATTATTGGTTGGCGAGGCCAGAATTGCAGCGATTGGTTAGCAAATTAGAGATGCCTGTTTTGGTCTGTGAATAAATCACGGCTGGTCAGGGTATTGGAGGCCAAATTAGAGGTGGCCGGGTTATTTATGGCCCAGCCAGGAACGCAGCGAGCACACTTGCCAGGCAGAGAGGGGCTCAGCCCTCGACGTGTGGGGCTCCTTCTCAAGAGTGCCTCGAGGTGGGCACGTTTTCAGGGGCAACTGTTCTGTAGCAAGCACTAACGATGGCGCGGTCTGAACCGGATTCGCCTTCTGCACCTTCGAGTCCCCACGTCCCACGCCTTGTGTCCCAGGAGAGCTTAAAAGATGTCTGCGGCCCTGGGGCTGGTCAGTGGAGCAGAGGCAGGGGCCCAAGATAAAATCTGAACAGAGTTCCTGGCCAGGGAGGGCACGGAGTCTGACCCAGGAACATGCCTTCCACGGACCAGCCTTCCCCACTGGGCCTCGGGCCCAGCCCCTGATGGGGATGCAGAGGGCGTGAGATGTCCTCAAGCACAGGAGCTCGGGAAGTCTCGGGATCGAGACTTCTCCAGGGATCTGGCCGGATTCTGGTTCCCTGAGAAACCCGCCTCTCCCTCTGCAATGTCCAGTGTCTTGCTCCTGCCTGAACTCTTCCTGTGCGGGCCACGTAGTTACATTCATCCCACTTTTGAATGGTCTTTGACCCTTGTTGAGAGGTTTGTAGCTTCCCTACGAGACGAGAAACTTTTTGAGGACTGGAGTCCTTGCCGCACTCACAGAGCCTGGCACAGAACTCAGCCTGTGTGAGCGCATGTTGATGTCTCCATGGGCACGTACGTGGATGCATGGGTAAACAAAAGGACGAGTGGGTGGGTGGATGGATAATGGATGGACGGATGGACGGATAATGGATGGAATGATGATGGGTGGATGATGAACAGATAAATGAGACATGGCTGGGTGAGCGGACAGATGGACGGACGGACGGATGGTATTTGGAGGGTAGTACAGGAGGGTGAATAATGCTGCTGATGTTTAGAGAAGCCAGGGATCCCAAGACAGAGAAACACGGAGCTTCAGAGTTCCACAACTGGAAGAGATTTGAATCCATGCCACCCACCCACCCCTTGCCTAGCACAAGTTTTTTAATTAAAAAAATCAAGGGAAGCTATTGTCACTGTCCACACATCTGGGACGATAAGGAAAAGTCGGCCAAGGTCTCCCCATCACCCCAAGGACAGGGACCGCACGTACCCTCAGCCCACGGAAGAGAAGACGTTCTAGGGAGGATGGGAAGGACGTTGGAGCCGAAAGAGAACTGCGCTGGTGGGGAGCTTTGGTCCTCTGGTCCTTTGTTCCTCATGACGTTCAGTCAAGGTGAGGGAAGAGGCTGTCTTGCTGGGGCAGAGCTAGGGTAGGGAGGCAAGGACTCTCTCCTCCCCTGGGACACTAGCTTCTTATGCTCAAGGGACATTGGGGTAAGTGATCGCAAGAGAGTTAGAATAAGGAGGGACCTTGCAGGGCCCTGAAGACAGGAAGCCACCTGCCTCTCCTCTCCTGGGAGGCTGTTCCCTGCCAAGCCCCTGTCCTGGGGGGTAGGGAGAGCCAAGACCAAGGAAGGCTGCTATGCCGAGCCACCCCTTCTCAGGGACCAGGGGGCGGGGGGCAGCCGGGCCTGGCTGCAAACACTGTTGCAAGGTCCACCGCACAGCTTTAGCCACCAGATCCCTGCAGACCCGGATCCCCGGCCTCTAGCGCCAGGGACCCCGAGAGTGAAGCCAGTGCAGGGAGACTTGGAGCAGCCGCGGGAGGAGGGTCCGACTTTGCAGCAGCAGGTGCTCCCTGGCGGCCCCTGCCCAGGCAGCTTGGGTGCGGGCACCCCCACAGCCCCCGCCTGGCCCGGAACCTGCAGGAGGGGTGCCGCGGCCCACCTCCTTGGCTCTGAGCAACCACCAGAGCCACACAGGAGGATTGGGAGTGAATGCCGAGTTGTCTGTGGGGTCACACATCCGTCCAGGACAGGAAGCTCTGTCCCCAGTTCTGTTCCCTCTCTGGGCTTGGCCAGGGCACAGCCTTGAGGCAAGACCAGACCCCAAATCCATGACCATCCGTAACAAGGGCCCAGGAGATATCGTTCGATCTTTGCAGGGCCCACAAAGCTGTGAAATCATGGCCAACCATTCAACATTAGAAACAGGATCATCCAAACTTCCGGCCACACTGAAGAGATGTGGGCGCCCCAACTTGCGTCCTCCCAGCAGCAGGCAGCAGAGCTGGGGAGCGGCCACTGGCTGGGGATGGGCTTGAACTCCAGTCCACCGCAGCCCCCGACCCCCGTCTCTGTGCTCGGCCAACTCCTCCCATTGCCAGGCCCTGCCCTGTGGCTGCCGGACCTTGGCTATCCTGGAGTGGTCGAGAGCTGGCCCTGCCTTCAAGCAGGCATATTCTTGCCCTGATCTCTAACATCAGGTGACTGGGGTAGGGGGGTGCCAACAGGACAGGCAAGGGGTACAGACACAGCCCGCAAAGTGCTGCTCGGAGGCTGAGGGGCAAGCTGTCCCAGCCAGAGAGACCCAGTATGCTTCCTGGAGGAGGAGGCATCTAAGCCAGGCATCTGGTGATGGTTACACAGTCAATGGCTGGAGAAGGGAAGCAGGTTCCCCCAGGAGAGGCAGCCCCAGAAGCCAGTGGTGTGGATGCTAGAACAGCAAGGCCTTTCAGGAGAGCAAGCCTAGGAGGCTGGAAGTGGGCCGGGGAAGGCAGAGGATGAGCCATGGTCAGCTGGGGGGGACTCTGAGCCCCAAAGGGGTCCTGCCACTCACTGGGTCCTAACCTTTCAGAGGCCATTGTTCCTTGAGTCTGGAAAACCTGGACTCTAAGCCCAGAGCTGCTACTTCCTGCTTGTGCAAGTTAGTCAGTGTCTGTCCCTGTTGAGGACAGGAGTGCCAGGTAATAGGGAGCGGTGGGAAGTGTGGCAAAGTGAGACCGCAGGGCCAGTCTCCAGGCTGGCTTCTACTCCGCCCCAGCCAGCGGCGCCAGGGAAGAATGCAGGCTCAGTGTGGCTGAGCGTCCAGTTTTTCAAGGGGTCATGAGGACCCTGAACTTCCAGCCAGCAAGCCCTGACGCCCACCATGGTGTGGTCCCCTGCTGCCTCCCTTGTCCCCTCCACAGGGGAGGGCGGGGACCCTGCCCCTGCTTTGCTATAGCCCAGCCCTAGCTCAGTGCTGGTCCACAGGAGTCGTACAGTAAGTGTTTGTTACAGGAGAGAGAGTCAAGGAGGAGCGAGGGAGACAGGCAGAGAGAAATAAAGCAAAGCAAAGCAAAACAAGACAAAAGGGATGGGGGCAAGAAATCTGTTTTGCAGAAGGGCAATGTGACCCTTCATTTTGCCTTAGTTTGGGTGCCTCCGGAAGCAGATCCTGAGACAACGTTTCAACCACAAGCCATTTGTCTGGGTGAGGATTTCAGGCAGCCTGCAGGACCCGGGCCAGTGAGCCCAGGAAGCACCCAAAGAGAGCGCAACCCATGTGCGTGAGCCAGTTCCTGGCTGTGGGAACTGGAACGTGGATGTGGGGGCAGCGTGGAACACGCCACGCTGAGTTCTCCCACCCAGGAGAGCGAACTGGAGTTGGAGGGACGGCGAAGGTCTCTTGACTGCTCATGGGGGTCCCAGGCCCACTGCTCACCGCTTAGTTCAAAGGGATTGCGTGCCCACCCCTGGGCGGCCCGCTGCCTGCCACCCAAGCCACTGGCCCCAAACCTGGAACGCTCAGCTGGTCCAAGGGCCCTCCCAGGCCCTGGCTGAATGTGCCTTCCTCAGGCGGTGGAAGAACCACCCCCCGCCTGAATATTCTTCATGATTCTCTTTCCCCTTTTTTTTTTTTTCTATTTTACTTTTTGAGTAAGTTGCTCTCAGATTGGGTCTCTGGCTTGCTCTCTCACAGCCCAATTATGATTACGCAAAAAAATAGCTACTGGCACCCAAGAAAGAGGCTCTCCTGCCCCAGCCACTAGGGGGCGTCACTGGCAGCCACTGAGCGATTACACGCTATGATTTACACCACAGCCTCCAGTCTCTGCTTCTGCACAATGAGTCCCTATTATTAGACAGGCAATAATCAAATGCCTAAAATAGGCTAATAAAAGATCTCTGAACTGCGGGAATGGGTTGTTACTGAGAGTTATGACTACAGGTCGGGAGCAGGTTTCCAGAAAAATATGTAACAACACACAGCTGCTCTCTTTCCGCCAGGGAGAGGCTGCTAGAGCAGAAACAAACGAGGAGAGCGGGGGTGGGAAACCACACATCCGTCAACTTATGGTTCTTAACTCAAAGCAAGGCTTCTGGGGTCTGAGATATTCTCTGGGGTCTTTTAGGCAAAAAGAAAAAAGGCAATTTGTTGGGGACTGGTTGAATTTCATCGTCCAGGAAACCACACTAAGGAATCCAAAATTTGTCCTATCAGACAGACGCCTTTAGAAATGCCGACAGACTTGCAAACTTGTTCCTTCTTCTTCCTGGCCTGTTCTGGAAGCATCTTGCTGTGAACGACAGTACATCCCAAATTTCTCTGGTCATTTTTTGCATGTGTGTGTCCCACCCTCACCCTTTTTTTCATATCCACGCGCTTCTTGCACTGGATCATTGAATTGTTGTTGCTCCAAACCATACACAGGACTTTAAATTCATGTAGTGGAGCAGGCCGCGTTATAACATGACTGTCAATAGAAATTCTGTTTCTCTCCCTTCTAGCTGAATATATATGGCCCCTGCTGACCGACCCTCCTGTCTGCCTCAGATAAGCACCGTCCCCTGCCGCCGGGGGCCAGGTGTCTTCCGCTGCCCACCACCAACTCCCCGCTTTCTCCAGCTGGGGGTTGCGGGGAGAAGCGCCTCCTCAGGTGGGCGGCAGCGAGAGCTGACCCGGGACAGGCGGGGGTATCCACCTGTGCCTCGTATGTGTATTTGAATGCTCTGCCCGCTTTCTCCTGGGCTCTCTCCCCTGGTCCTCACGGTGGGAGCTGCCCCTTCTCTCCGGCCTTGCAACGAGGCTGCTCCCTGAGGGCCCAGTCACACTTGTTCTCCTTGGGCCTCAGGGTCCTCACTGTGAAATGGGAAGAGGAGGGGGGCTCTGCCCATGCCCCAGCCAGGGACCTGAGGACCGCAGTGTGAGAGGTGCACACTGCGGCTCAGCCCTGCCCTGTCGTATGCGTGTGCTCCTCTTCCCCTAGTGCACGTCGTCACATGCCACGGACCTCCACGCCCCACAGGCTGGCGTGGACCAGCCCCCGAGGAGCTCACCAGGTTCTGACTTTGTTAAAAAGACAGCAAACATACAGAAGCACGACGTCCTGCCCAGGGGCCCTGCGTTGCGCGCAGCAGCGTCTCCGCGGACCCACCCCGCCCCGCAGGGCTGACCGGGCCGGCCAGTGTCCCCCGGTCCCCAAGCCTCTGGGCTGACTGGTCACAGGCTATTTCCTCCATCCTTGGTCTGCATCCTCCACGCCCTCCCAGCCCCCCTAATCGGAAGTGCCTTTCCCTACAACCCTCACGTGAGCAGAGCAGAAGCCAGGGCGCCCCCAGCCTTTCCGGCTCGCACATGCGCAGTAGCGGCGGGACACGATTAAAGGCGGCGCTGGATGGTGGGTCCCACGGTCTGGCTCTCGGGGTTTCTCTGCCGTGTGACCTGGCGCAAAAGAGTTTGCCTCTTTTTAGGTCTTGTACAGGTCTTCTCACTTATAAAATGAGACTCGCTTTTATCTTTTATAGACGGGAGGAGATGATGTCTTTAAAAAATTTTTTTAAACAAATGATAATATACATGCAGAAATAAACAAGTATCATAAATGAATAACCTAGGAGTCTATTTACTGTCTTTAAAGAGCCAGGCAGGAGCTGTGTTAGGCCTTATAATCACTGTCTCAGCTACTCAACTCTGCTTGTAGCTTGAGAACAAGGTAGCCATAGACCACCAGCAAATGAATGGGCATGGTTGTGTTCTAATAAAACTTTATTCATAAGAACAAACAGCTGGCCACATGTGACCTGCAGGCTGTGCTTTGCCAACTGCTACGGACTGAATGTTCACGTCCCACAAAACTCACACCTTGAAACCCTGATCCCCCTGAGGGCATTAAGAGGCGGGGCCTTTGGGGGCTGGTTAGGGTTAGACGAGGTCAGGAGGTTGGGGCCCTCAGGATGGGATTAGGGCCTTTATAAAAAAGAGGAAGAGACAGGAGGTCGCTGCTTCCACCTCGTGAACACAGAGCAAGAATACCAGTGTCTGGAAACCAGAAAGGGCACTTTTTGCAGACACTGAATCTGGGGGCGCCTTGCTCTTGGACTTCCAGCCTCCAGGACCGTGAGAAATAATGTTTAGCATTCCAGCCACCCAGCCTGTGGTATTCTGTTATAATATATTATCTATTAGAGCAGCCGGAACTGACCAAGGCGCCCGCCCCTTGTACGACCCAATGAACTTCACAGAGGAGCGCGCCTATGGGACCGCTACCCAGAGCCACAATGTCAACAAATGTCTTACATGTTGTCATTTTCTTTTGAGTCAAACTTGTATCTTACACGATAGCATTTTCAGATGTTATCACATGAGACAGCGACCTCCAAGCCTCCCTGATGCAGTGGGACCCTATCTTCTAGAGAAGCTGCGGATGCGACACCAGTCCATACTGTACAGAAAGAACAGGGCTGTGGCTTTACTAGGGGACAGGGCACCAAGCTCACCCCATCCCCACCCCTCTGCACTCTGGGCCCGAATGGTACCTGCCAAGGCACCCCGGGAACTGGGAGGGTTTCCTTGAACCCAATCTGGACATTGCTCCTTTGAACACTCACTAATACCTAGGCTCTACCCAACCTGAGGGACCTGTGTTCTCCATGTCCCCTGAGGCTGACCATCGAGGATGCAGCGAGGGGCCCGCTGTGGCCCTGGCAGGCAAGTTAGTGGTGCAGGCGACTTGGGTCAATGGAGTGACACTGGCCATGCAGCATCTGTGAGAAGATGGAGTCTGAGCACATGCAGGGTGGTGACAAGGTGAGAGAGGCGAGTGCAGCTGGCACCACCGCCTGCGGCTTGGCTGCTCCGCTCAGCACTGGTCTGGCCTTTGAAGCTCCCTCAACCTCCTGGAGCCTTGGTGCGCACTGCACGGAAGAGGGGCCTCTCCTGGCGAGTCTCCCCGCTGCCGTTTGTGTGACGTTCAGATGGGATAGTGTGGAGGTGTCTGCCATGACACCCCGCCCTCCCTCAGGGACATTCGGTAACACCTAGAAACTTTTTGGGGTGTCATGGGGGGGAGGGGAGAAGATGCTACTGGCATCTCATGAGCAGAGGTCACAAATGCTATTGGACTGACTCACAGGGCACAGGAGGGACCCCCACAGTAAAAATCGCCCAGCCCAAGGGCCGGTGACACTGAGCCCAGGAAGCCCTGCTCTAGAATCAAGGAAATGTGTGATGTAGATGGAGTAGCTGTCAAGGGACAGGTAACAAATGGGGACACACTGTCCTGCTTGGGTGATAAAGGGACAAAGAAAGGTATCAGACCCCCATTCCTGGATATTCTTTGGAGTTGGAGCCCAGACAACTTGTTGGCTATCAACACAAGAAACATGGCCCTGGTCACTAAAAGAAATGTCTTCCCCAGATCAACGGCAGGCCAGGTAAACATGAACAGCCTTCCGAAAAAGTTCATTAATCACGGGGATCTCGTTACCCATGCCTCCCCCCTCAGATGTTCCCTCCTCTCCGAACCTCCACTGTACCCCCCTCCCACCGATAAGTGCCATGGCTCCCCCTTCAGGTCCTGATTAGACCTTATCAGCCACGTGGGGACCAATCAATGGCAGATCACTGAAGATCGAGCCCCCCGATAGCTCATACATGCTGTCCCCAGCCGCCCCAGAGGCTGGCCGCAAACGGAGCAGACCTGGCTTTGGGTGATATCATTCCATGTCCTCAACCAGAGACATAGAGATAATAACTTTCCAAATATTGTCTTACGAGATGCTTATCACTGTAAAACAATATTTTGTCACCAGGCATTGAGCAAGGGGCAGTATCATCTTGCAGAAACACGCAGGTTGGTGAGGGGAGGTGAGGTCACCGCGTGGGGGGAGGGCTGTAGGCAGGAGCGCATGGGGTGAGGTGGGGGGCTTCCCCGAGCCTCGGAGGTCTTTGAGACAAGGTGCGGGGGCTTGGCCCAAGGAGCTGGTTTTCAGGCCGTGAGCAACGAATGCCAAGTCAGGGAGGCAATGCAATTTGCTCTGAACGTGGGGTGCAGTGGGGGCTGTGGATATGAGCACCCCCGCCCTGCTCCCAGGGAGTTCATGGTCTAAAAGAGGAGGCGCAGAGAAAGGCGGGCGAGACTGTGGCCAAGGTGAGCTTACCCCATAACCTTGTTTCATCGTCAGATGATCACCAATTTAACAAGGTTTTTTTTGTTTTATTTTGTTTTGTTTTCAGAAAAATAAGACCCACAACAACAGTCAACAACATACCCCTTGTTTATAAGGGGCATTGCTCCATGGCTCTGATTTCCTGTCCGGAACAGGGGGCTCTCGGCGCGGGTGGGCTTCAGGCCCACCGGCCGGGACTCTGAGCCTGGAGACAGGGACAGTGGCGGAGGGGATTGCAGAAGACAGGTCCAGTCACAGTGCGACCAGAAAGCCACCCCAGGGCTGAGGCTCTCAGACTCTGTTCCTCAATATCCGCCCTGCCATCAGAACTCCCTTAGAAAGTGCAGTTCTCTGTGGGACCCCCTCTAGGGAGGTCCCAGGGGAGGGGGGCAAATGCAGCAGAAATAAAAGGGACAGGGAAGGTGCTCTGTGTGTTGTGTTGTGTTGTGTTGTGTTGTGTTGTGTTGTGTTGTGTTGTGTTTGGGGGGCTGAGAGAGGGGCCGCCTAGGGGTCTAGAGCGGCTAGGACACTTTGAGCCAAGCCCCGTAGGCTCTTGGGGTGAACACCAAGTTGCGGGGTACTGGCAAGTCCCCAGTAGCCGGGCCGGCTCAGCCCAAACTGTCGCTACCGCTTACTACGAGCTGTGTGACCTTGGGCGAGCCCCTCAACCTCTCTGTGCCTCCGTGTTCTCATCTATGGAATGGGGATATCAAGAGGGCTGCGCTGAGGGCAAAGAGAGCTGATCACACCCAGAGCATTCAGGACACGGCCGGACGTGAGCAAAAACCACCATAACTGTTTGCAGAGTCATTATAAAGACTAAAGGGAACACCCCAGAGTCCACAGCCTCTGTGGGACCACCACCGCCAGCTCTAGGCAAAGACCACCGGCTCCGGGAGTGTACTGAGCCATACTTCAAAAATATCATTTCAGGCACTGCTAATGGCTCTGAAAATGATCGCTGCTCTGGAAAAAGACAAAAGTAAGGCCAGCGGCCGACAGGCTTGGCTGGCAGAGGCCAACTAATCGCATCTGCAACGACCCTGCTTCCAAATAAAGTCACACTCTGGAGTCCTGGGGTTAGGGCTTCAACATATATTTGGGACGGGGGATGGGGGACACTGTAACCCATAGGACTGGGTAACACAGGAAGCCAGTGAAGGATTTTGAAGTGCCGTGACACCATTTGATTTATGTTGTAAAAAGTCCGCTCCACTGGCTAGGTGCAGAGAGCCTGCAGCGGGTAGAGCCGGAAGCCAGAGTGTGATGTGGGAGCCACTGCAGCAGCCAGGTGAGCCGCGGTCGCAGCTGGACCAGGAGGAGCCGCAGAGGAGGCGGAGTAGCTACACGCTGCCCGCTTTCTGCAGGAAGAGCGGAGAGAATCTACTGATGGATTAGCTGTCACGCAGAAGGCAGGAAATCATTGTTCGGACGACTCTGGTTTTGACCTGAGTATCTGGGTAGAACTGTGTGGCTCTTTGCTGGGATAGTAGCCAGAGGGGCAGAGGCCGATCGGTGGTGGGCGAGAACAGTGACCCCAGAACCCTGTTCGGCACAAGTGAAGCTCAAGCGGCCGTTCAGACACCCAAGTGGAGGGGCTGCATGGAGAGCTGGGCCGTCAGACTCGATGTGTCCAAAAGCCAACTCACCGCCTTCCGGCCCCAGGCCGGCCCACCGGTTCCACGTCTCACAGAACGGCACCGCTGCCCGTTTGGATGCCTAGGCGGGAATTCTGGGGACCACCCCAGCCTCCCCCACGACACCAAGTCCTGGGGTTCTGTCTAGGCGCATCTCAAATCCATCCACAGCGCCCCCTTTCCGCCGTCCTTACCCAGTACCCCCGTCTCATGCCCGCTGACCACCGTGGCCTCCTCCGCCATCTTCCCGACCCAGACCTCGCTTCCCTCTGACCCGCTGCCCATCCTGCAGCGGGCAGGTGGTGGAGTTGTTCCCAAGGATCAAAGGGGACATTTCAGGATATCTCCCTTCGGCTGATGGTGTCAGATAGACAGACTCGCTCAAGGGAAATTGGGTGTTACTTCTACAAGCTCGCTGTGCTCAGAGGAAGTCCTTCATTGGCCACATCTCTAGTCCAGAAGCTCTAGACTCGAAACCCAAGGTCTCAGGTTCCAGTTCTAACTCCCAGCCTTCTTCGCTGATGCCTGTGGTTGGGTGACCGTAGTATATATTGTCCCACCTGGTGAAAGGGACGCTGCTGCTGAGGATGACAGGACAACAGGTAGTCACGGCGCTGTCGCGGGCTGACCACGAGGTCCAGTCATCCTAGATGGTGGCAAGCGACTGAATTTCTCTGAAACTCAGTTTCCTCATGGGAAAAGGCGGGGTCACGCCTAAGCCGCGGGGCTGCCAGAGGGTGAAACAAGGTAACGTGGCCGCAGGTCCCTCGCAAGGCATCTCCCGCGTCAGGGAAGCTCACAACTAACCTCACACAAAGAACCGCCTAGAAGTCCATGTCACACGCAGCCCTGACGACGGGTCCCCTGACATTTTTCAGTTGGAGGAAGAGCAATTCTGACAAATGACAGTCACTGAAGTCCTCCTTCCTTCATTATTAATTTTATGGAGAGTTATTTTGTAGTTCTGGTTTGGGGTTTTTTTTGGTTGTTTTTTTCTTTTCTTTTTTTTTTTTGGTAATTAGATGCTGTAAAAATTTTTTTAGTGATTTTCTCTTCTTCGTAATTAGAAATAGCGATTAGAGTATCTTTTATATTACATGGCGTTTTTCCTTTCAACAATTGTATACATTTTGTATTCTTTGCTTTCCTCCATACAGACTTTAATGAGAACAAATTCATTGTGGACCATAATTTGCGATTATTATAGCGTGTCATGAAAATGAGTTATTTCCGTCACAGAAATATAATGCCCAGCGTAATGTACTTTTGCTGGTGGGTTTTTATTTTTTCCCTCAGGGGACAGGGGAGATGTGTTTGCCAAGTTTAGAATCCACTTGAACCTGAAAGGCTGGGCGATTGCGGAGTGCACTCAGGCTTTCTGGTTTTTTCCGAAATGGTTCCCCCTCCCTTCTCTGCACAGAGCAAAGCGTGAGGCTGGGGGAGGCGGTTTCGCACATTTCATTAAAAAAGTGCACAGGATTCTAAACAGCTGGCGCCCAGCAAACGACGTCTGTCCAAGCAGGCACGGGGAAGCCAGGAGCAGGTCACCTCGCAAGACTCAAGCGGGCCGTGCAGTCGCCCGGGTTTGTCAGGAAGCCCCAGGTACCCTGGACACCTGCCGGTGCCCCTACTGCCAAAGGCAAAGCGCCACACAGGGGACACCCCACCCTCCACTGTAGGTGGCACAGCCTGGGCTACACACAGAGCACGGAACAACGTGCCAGCCATTGAGGGGACTGTGGCCGGTCTGCTCCAGGCTTCCAGCTGCACGGGGGAGCCAAGGCCGGAAAGGGGTGGGGGGCGTTATCTGCGCAGCGGACAGTGAGACAGGTTCCCAGGGGCTGGGCGCTCCCCGATGCGGGCCACCTGCTTCCCGTTAGCGCTCACTCACCTGGAGGTCACCGCCAAGGCAAGGGTGTAGTTTGGAGATCACGTCCAAATAGGGAGGTGGGGGCAGACAGGAACAGGCGGGCCCTGCCCTGGGGTGGGGGCAGCTCTGTGCTGGGACACCTCACTGCCCCCCTAGGGTGCGTACCACAGAGTGGGAGCGGGACGGACACGCCGCATGGGCAAATTAGGGAAGGGGGGCTGGTGGCACAATCCAAGGGGGGTGACTGGGGACTTTATAACAGCCCTCCTCACACAGGTGTGGCACCAGCAGTTCTGTGAGCACCACCCCCGCTCCCGGGTGCTGGGGGAGCTCTGGACACCCAGGGGTGGGTCCGGGAAGGCAGCCTCAGAGACGGCCCTCCCCCCACGGCAGAGCGAGGGAACGGGTGGGACTGGCCCCTTCTTGGAGGGCAGAAGCAGGGCACCGGAGGCTCGCGGAAAGCAGCCCACCGCGTGGCCTGCGGCTTCCAGCTGCAGAGCCTCCCCTCCACCTCAGCCCCCCTCGCCCCCTTCAGCTCTGCCAGCAGCCCTGCGCGGCAGCCTTCAGGGAAAGCTGTTCCCGCTTTGCAGACAGGTTCCCTCCCTGGCCATAGCCAAACGCCTGGGGAACGTGCAGTCCGGGGCTACAGCGGGCAGGGTGGACCCTCACAACTGTCTTCTTAGCGCATTTCCCCCAGAGCCAGCGCTGACCCAGAGCCTCCTGGTCAGGAGACCAGGATCTCGCGGAAAAGGTCCAAAGCTGAGATCCCAGCTCTGCCCCTTACTAGCCATGACTTTGGGCGACTTGTCTACCTGCATGGTGCCTTGGTTTCCCCACATGGAAATGGGAGACCATCATTGCATCGACCTGGCAGATGACGAGGAGGATAAAATGAGCTCATTCAGGGAGAGCCCTGTCCACCAGTGGGGACAGGTCTCTGTGTGCAGCTGCTCTGGTTTGTGCAGTTTGCAAAGTGCCGGGTCAGGGTTGGGAGGCTGTGACCCCCTCACGCTTGGTCAGCCAGGCCTTGACCTGTGAGCTTGCACCTGCCCAGAGAGGGCACCTTTCCTGACTTATCCACCACACAGGCGCCTTTCCCTAACTGCTACGAGACTTGCAGTGGCTCCCAGCGTCTGGCTGTAGAATGCCACCATGCTCAAGGTGCCCGATTCGTATGTTATTGTGGCTTTTAGTCCCTCAGGTTCCTCTCCTCCCACTACTCAAACTGTCCTCTGGGAAGGAGCACAGCCTAGCGCCGTTACTGAATCCACGGGGCTCGGGGGTGACGTGGCCTCCGCAGGTGCGTCCTCCAGGAGACCCCAGGGATAGCCCAGAGCTGGGACCTGGCTCCCTGACTCCCAGCCACCTTGGAAGGGCCATGGAGCACCCTGAGCCCCCACGCCCAGCCCCCTGCACTGCCCTGCAGGGCATGAGAACAGGGGAGCTGAGCACAGTTCTTAGCCGAGGACCATTTCCTTAGATCTCAGAACAATTCCATCTTGCTTCCCCTGGAGGGTGTGTGACTCTCCTCCCAGCGGAGGACTCACATTTAAGCAGGACAGGGTGACATTCCACCATGAACACCTAATGCTTTTGCGCGGCATCGAGTGTACATGCCTCCTAGCCCAGGGCCCACCTCCCGGGGCCCCCTCCCTGGTATCATTGTCCTCGCTCCCCTAAATTCAGACGTAATTCAAGTCGGAGAAATCGCGGCTGGATTACATCTGCAGCTGGGGAATTATTAGTATGACTTTTGGGCGGCGTGACAGTGATGTTTCGACAATCTATACATATTGATTTAGGTCGATAATAAACAATTTGATTAGCCTCCCATCCACAGGCCGTCATTTCAATCACTGACAGGGGCCAGCCGAGTGGAAGGGAGGCAGAAGACTCAAGTGGCAAGAATCCTCAAAATAAGAAACTCCGTCCTGATTAGAGGCCTGGCTTCAGTGAATTGGACAAGACAGCTCAGCTGCCACGTTATTAACTCCCTGGGAAAATACTCGGCAGGTCCCCGGGGCCAGCCTGCATATTCCGATGCGGATCGATAAGCAATCTCCGGTGTATGTGGAATTCAGACTCGAATCATTTGTCTCCAGCTCCTTTCTCCAAAGGGAGCCCCGTGGACGGACCTGGCCTGCCGCCCTAGCACCCCGCCCCCACCCCCCACACGCTCCCCGTTTAACTAATGACCCGCCACGGAGGAGGCCAGAGAGCCGAACCCTCTTCCATCATCGGGAGAGGCTCTCTCAGGTGGGCCTAATGATGGTAATGGCCTCCTTTCAATTTTTTTAAAAACGATACCCTCCCCGACATCTTAGGGGCGAATTTGCGTAAGTGATACGCACGCCCCTCGATGACAGGTAGACAGATGTCCCAGTAATGGACACCCCCCCCCCCCAGTGTCCACACCTGATGGTGACTCATTTCCTGCATGCCTCTGCGGGGGACACAGAAGGATGGCACCGCCCAGGATGCTGGCAGCTTGGATGGGGGCTGGTTCAGGAGAAGGGGTGACCGGGGGGCGGGGCTCCAGACTTGCCCGGGAGCTGGCGTCTTCCATCACAGGCAAACAACGGCCGGAATCCCCGGAGCTGCAGCAACCCTTAGTGACCGTCCGATGCGACGCCCTTTGGTTGGGGAGAGACTCTGAAGGGCCCTGAAGGCGGGGGACGGGCAGGGACCCCAGAGCAACCCCGCTATTGGCAGAGACTCCAGCCCTCCCCACTGCCCGCAGTCGGGAAGGCAGGACGGTTCAGTGGTTAGGACAGGCTTTGGGTCAGGCCCGGCTGGGGATAGCCTCTGGTGAGTGGCTTCACCTCTTCAAACTCCCATTTCCCCTTGTGTAAAAAGAGGCCACTAACAACTACCTTGCATATTTGTGGTGAGAATTCAATGCAATAAGGCAGGGAAAGTGCTGGAGGCATAATAGATGCTCAGTAGTTATTATTCTTAGCAACAGCATGAGATAAAAAGTGCACTGCGCTTTCCACCTTTTTATTTACACATTATTTTTACCACCAGGTCCCTCTTGTAAGAAATGAAATCTTAGAAATCCAATATGTAACATAGACAAGAGCAGCTGTGCTATCTCTGCAAAAGGCGGGAGCCAGGCTTTGCGTGCCCAGCCACGCCCAGCCACGCCCAGCCATGCCCAGCCAGCCACGCCCACGACCGCCAGGCCACGCCCATGGCCACGCCCCTCCACCCTCCTGATCTCCACTGAGCCCTGAGGGGGCTGGGATACCAGTTCAAAAACTACTGCCGCAGTGGAAAGACGAGGGAGGACGCTGCGGTCGGTGGCGCCAAGAGCAAGAAGTCCTCAGGGGGCCCGCTACCTTCCAGCTCTGGGCTCCGCCATCCTTAGGCCAGGGGCTGCCCGCAGAGCCATGTCCCAGGAAGTAAAACGGAGGACAGGACAAAAGAGATTGGGGAAAAGCGTACATGCCAACCATTTTTAGTAATAATTTTTAATTTTAAATTAGTTTTAGAGTGACAGAAAAATCATGAAGAGGTACGAGAGTTCTCACAACATCCACATCCAGTTTCTGCGTTAGCATCCTGTGCTAAGTACGGTATATTTGTCAGAATGAACAACTCGACATTGATACATGATTACCAAGTAAAGTCCATGCTTTATAAGATGTCCCTAGTGTTTACCTAGTGTCCCTTTTCTGTTCCAGGGTCCCATCCAAGATACCGATTTACATTTAGAGTCTCCTTAGACCTTGACAGTTGGGAGGAGTATTTTGGAGTCTGTGTGATGTTTTTCTCAGGATTCGACCAGGGTCTTAGGTTTTGCAGGGGAAGATATGAAGCATCCCTGTTGTCACAGCCTAAGAGCATCTTGGTTGTCCCCATGTGTCCTGATTATGAGAAAAGCTGCTACAAACATTGGCATGCTGGGTTTTGTGCTACACGCCAACTCTTCACTTCTAAAGGCACTTCTCAGAAAGAGCTCTGTGAAATGTCACCTGTGTCCCACCACTTACATTGAGCCTCCCAGGCACGCCTACATGCAAGGGAGGCTGGTACCTGTAGGCTTCATTCCATGCCCAGCTGAAATGTAAGAGCTCTCTCACTAGGTGGGAAGGGGTATGGCAGACAACCAGCCGTCTCAGCCAAGCCACGGAACAGAGGCAGGGGGAGGAGGCAGCACGGGGAAGTATGAAGGAGACGGAGAATTTCAAATACTCAACCTCCTGGCACAGGGGGAACCAAGGAGAGCCGGGCAACTGCCACGGAGCCATCAAGAAGAGCCTTCAGGTGGGGAAAGGTGGAATAATTTACTCACTCAATAAGGGGTATTGATGGTACATCCAGAGAATAGAATATTATTCAGCCGTTTAAAAAAAAAAGTGCTATCAGACGAAGAAAAAAACATGGAAGAAACTTAAATGCATATTACTCAGTGAAAGATGCCAATCTGACGAGCCTACAGACTATATAACTCCAGCTATATGACGTTCTGGAAAAGGCAAAACTATAGAGGTCATAAAAAGACCAGTGGTCTCCAGGGCGTGGAGGGAGGGAGGGGTAAATAAACACAGCACGGTGGGTTTTCAGGGCAGTGAAAATACTCTGTATGATACTCTATAATGGTGGGCAAATCGGTCGTTATAAATGCGCCCAAACCTGTAGAACGTGCAATACCCAGAGGGAGCCCTAACGCAAACTGTGGCCGTGGGCAATAAGGATGTGTCAGTACAGGAGGTAGCAGATGTGCCGTTCTGGTGGGGGACGTTGACAATGGGGGCGTTTAAGCATCTGTGGGGACGGGGGGAAGTGGGGAATCATTTCTATCCCTTTCCACTTTCCTGTGCACCTAGGGAAAGATGTCTATGTTAAGCATCTCAGGGAACAAAGTGGGGATGGCCCATGGGGCCCCTGAGTTTTACAGCCCAGTGACAAGGGTCTAGCGATATTTGGGGTGTTATGATGATCTGAGATATTTAACAGTCCCATGGGCCAGGGGTGGCGGAGGGAGCCAGCGGAGGTGTCTACAGGTTCCAAGATGCACGAATCATTTCCCAGGTTTGCTCAGATTTTTAATTGCGCAGTAACGGCTTCCCCATCGAACCACAAGCTAAGACAGCTCTTGGTTTGCAGAGCTGGCCACTGGCACCTCATTCTCCTGCAGAGGAAGCCACTTCCTTGGGTACGGACACCTGGTGTTCGGCTTTGTGGGTTTGGGAGGGACAGTCACGCGGGTGGCTGGTCTCTTGCAGTCGAGGTTCCTCCGCCTATCGCTTCCCATTCTCCAGGACTTCCAAGTCTTTTCCTGGTGCAGACGAGGGACACCCAGAAATGACTTCAGGTTACAGGCAAAGCTTTGCTGAGGCTGAAATTAAGCTCTCTGGGATGTGTATCTGTTTGTGTTCGTCTTGAGCACCCTTCCAGCAACTCCAAGTGGCATCTCTCAATGACAGAATGGCCATTTTGAGTCTTCCTCAACTGCCACATTCACGACACCCCTAAAGTTCATAATAACATCAGAGGCCTTTCCGGCAGAAGTCCCAGACTGGGCAGAAGGGGCTGACCCAGAAAAAGAACAGGATGAGCACCAAGGACCTAGGGAAAGGCCAGTTCTGAGCTGCGCTGGGCTTCTTGCGTGCGGCGTCCCAATGCATATAAACGCATGTAGAGATTTTACTCGGTCTGCTCTTGCTGGGAAGCCTGAATTTTTTTTTTTCCTTTCTGGAGCCCAACCATTTCCAGGCAGTCCAATACAATACAATACAATACAATACTGTATTTCTGACTCTTCGGTCCCTAAACTAACATGAATTTGTTGGGCTTCCACTGTGCGCTGCCATACCACGTGGCTCCCAGAACAACAGCACTGTGTCATTCTCTGTGTTCTCATGAGTGGCACACGGGATTGGCTCCCTTCGAGATGGGAGCGCATCCAGGGCCCCGGATTTGGTCCCCTCTGCCTTCTCCAGGATGTCCCAGCTGGGGAGTGGCCTCAAAGACTCAGCTGTCCTATGTCTCAGGCCACATGGGCTGGGACCAGCTGCTGAATTTACCTGAGCCCCGGAGGCACCTGCACATGGCACGGACACCCTCCTGGGGGTGTGGCAGAGCTGGACAGTATAACAGGTAACACGTCCCTGTGCGCTGGGGCTGGACCGTGGGAGTGTCCAGAAAACATTGGATAAAAACAAAACCAGAGGCGTGTGAGTGTCAAAGGCATGAATTCAGGAGTGTGTGAACGTTTCGCTTCGGGATGGTGTGGGAGGTCAAGGAGAAAGTGCCAGAGTTCTGTTAATTCCCATGAATACCCCCAGAGGGCGTGGCGGAGGATGGTGGACTGGTGAGTCTTCAACACCTTCCCGCCCCTTTAATCTCCTTCGATACAGTTTTACTGCACGGAAATATGTGCATTCTAGCAGCGGGCAATATGTGCATTCTAGCAGCCCCCAAATAGCCGATGCAAGAGGCAGGAGATGCAGGCGGAAATTTCCAGGGTGCCTGCCCCAGACGCCGCGCCCCAGACCGCTCTGGTTTTCAGTATGACGTCTGCCTGCCGTGGGGATGCGGGCTGACCGCGGATGGGTGTTTGCTCTGGTTAGGCTGCATTAGGCTCAATTTATCCCCCAGCACTCATTGTTGCTATTGATTGATTTTTAAATTAGATGAAGGCAATCAGTAAATACCACCCAATCAAGTTCTAAAAACATACAGGAGATTAGACAATTTAGGGTAATCAATGGGAATATTCCTTGATTTGCTACCACTCAATTTGGACCATAAATTACAACTATAACTTGCAAGTTAGTAAGCTATAAAGCAAGTGGATGTGACAAGAAAAACTATAAGAAATGAATTAAGGGGCTGAAGAAGAGCCACTGATTGTTGCCCTGTAACGAGGCGAAATCACTCTTCCTCTCCTGCATTTCTTGTTGGGCCTCATCCCCGCTGTGAGGTCATGTGCAGGAGAGCTCAGGATGTGCTCGGCTTCTAAACAAAATTTGAGGGGAGGTGCTGGGTGTGGAAAATGTATGTGTGGAGGGCCTGGCAGACGGGTTTGAACAATAAGTGATCAACCTAATTTTGCGGTTGCAAATAAGTGTCCTGTAATTTTAGGCTCCAAACGCCACCGTTTGCTAAAACCCTCACCTACCTCACAGACACTTGCAAATGCTAATTTGAAAGTCACACTTCCGTACTGTTATTTCCTACAAAGCCTAAAATGTAACAATAATTAAATGTAATTTTAGATCAGAACTTCATACTCTTAAAAAGCTGTATTTGTTGGACTGTACAGTCTGCCCATCTTCCATAACTTAAAGAGAAGAACATCCAAAGCACAAATTTTATTTCTCTTTCTCCATCCAACAGACGCGTTTTGGGGGAAATGAATTTGCTTTCAGGATCCCCTGGTTTTGTAGCAAAGGCGAGGATCCCATGGTAGCCTGCATTCATTCATTCACTCACACACTCATTCATTCGCTCACTCATTCATTCGCTCACTCATTCATTCGCACACTCACTCATTCGCTCACTCACTCATTCATCCATCCATTGGTGCACATGGACGTTGAAAGAGAGACAGGCTGCTTCAGGTTTTCTCATCTCCTTTCCTTTTACTGGTGCTCTTAGGAGTGTTGTAAAAATGGGAAATGAGTAATCAAGCTGTAGGTCTTTGTTTATGCCAGCAAATAATCTGAGGACTTCCTGAGACATCAGGGTCCCTTTTCCTTTCCTGCTGGGGGCAAGGGGGTGGCTCGTTGTGACAGACCCTTGTCCTCGCGGGACCCAGTGGGAGGCAAGGAGCATTGGGCTTGGGGACTGGATGAGGAAGCCTTGGGCCCCGCTGCCCGGGGGTCGGCCTTCGGGACAGCCTTGGGAATCCTGGCAGGCAGGCACCTCTGAGGACCAGGGATCCTCTGGGAAGCGTCGGCTGGCAGGCAAGGAAGAGCTCAAAGCTAAAATGGTTTCTGAAGACTGGGAACTCAATTAAAAATAAATATATAAATTGTCCTGATCTGATTTAAAATTAATACATACTGACTA
Organism: Pteronotus mesoamericanus; assembly: GCF_021234165.1. NCBI lineage: Eukaryota > Metazoa > Chordata > Mammalia > Chiroptera > Mormoopidae > Pteronotus > Pteronotus mesoamericanus. The sequence goes on along the minus strand of NW_026555086.1, from coordinate 4,053,590 downwards.
TAGAAAATTTGGAAAATTCAGAAAATTACAAGGTAGAAAATTAAAATCCCCTCTAACCCTAGACCCTCCAGATTACTACTGTTTTGCTGTATCTTCCTCTCTGTTTCTTTCCAGCCTTCGGCCTGTGGACGCAAAAATAAAGTGAGTCCGTCTTGTGCCTGCTCTTTCATTCAACATTGCATAATAGACGTTGTCTCATACCATTGAATTTTCCAAACAACACAGCCTCCACCGATGCAGAAGTCTGTGACGGAGGATGGGTGAGCCGCCTCGCAGCGTGTCCTCGCGGCAGCCCTACGATGTAGGCCGGTGCCATCTTGCAGAGGCAGTGACTGTGGCTGGCAGGAACCGGCAGGGGCAGGATTCGAACCTGGCTGCTCAGGTTCCGGAACGCTCGACGCCAGCCAGCCGCTGTGGGCTTTCTGGTCAGGGCCTCGCAGAGGCGGAGAGAATGACACCTCTCTTCACCAAAGGAACCTGAGCGCTGCTGCCCGCTCTTCCCTCGCAGCCGAGGCCATGCTCGGCCGCTCCATTTCTCCCGTTCTTTACTGGCCAAACACACCCTTGCCAGGGGGGTGGGGGACAGCAGGTGCAGAGTCTGTCCCGGGTCCTGTTCATGGGCTGTTCTGAGCACCGGGGGAGGTCTTCTCTGGGAAAGTGCGGGGCACACTGTCAAGTGCGGTGCACATGCAAAGGGTCCAGCCTGCCAACCAGCAGCGGTGCCCCAGGATGCTCTGAGGTCGCTGGCCGCCACACTGTGAGCCCGATCTGGCTGGAGATGGGTGTCATGTGACCTGCATGGTGTTGAATCGTTTTCGAATTCATGGCTAATATTTAAAAATTCAGGAAATTTCAGTGAAAAAAATAATCCAGATCTCCCCCATTCTCTAGGAAAATCAGAAACTAGGACTCCTGGACCCACGTTCCCATGTGGCCGCCGCGGGCTAGAGCCAAGCAGCTGCCCCCATAGACAGGAGTGTGCACCTCACAGTAAACATTCCTGGGAGACAGAAGTCTGTCCCCAATGCCTCTCAGTAAGCCCAGGGAAGGACGGCCAGCCTCTGCTTACTGCCATTCAAACATGTCCTGTCGCATTCTTGCTGCACCCCCGCCGGTCTGAGCAGGAGTAGCACCAGCCAGCGTGTGTTAGATGGATGAAGAAAGAGGAAGGGAGCTAACAAGGGTCTGTAAGACGCAAGCAGTTTCCAGGGCGATGCAGGTGGGGCGTCCGATGAACCATCTGGTATTGGCGTCCCAGCCGGTGACGGTACCGGCATGAAGGCACCTGTGGATGCCTGTCGGGTAGACTGGAAGGCCCCCCGGGAGGCAGAGCTGGCCGCTGCTCCCCATGGCCGCCGCCGCTCAGGAAGGAATCTGCCTCCATCCTCGCGGAGCCAAAGGCAGTGTGTCCGGACTGCAGACAAGGCTCTCTGGAGGGCCACCAGGGCACGGAGTTGCTCCCACCTCGAGTCTCTTCTTCGATTTGCAGGTTCCAGCAGGGAAACGTCTGCGTGCAGGCTTGGGTGCTAGAATCATCGTCATGTCTGAACAGAACCAGAGCCGCCATTTCCTCCCATGAAGATGGGGGTTAAAGGGCAGAGGTCAGCCTGTCCGTCTGTAATCCTGGCCACACCCTTTCGTGGGAGCTTCAGCAATTACCTTACCTCTCTGAGCCTCAGCTCTTCTACCTGCAAAGTGGGCAGATGGATGGTACCTGCCCCTCAGGGCCATTGAGTGATAGCAACACAGCCAGCGCAGTGACAGCTTCTATTTCCTGAGCACTTGCTATGTGACAAGTACGGTTCAGAGCCCTGGGCCCACGCATTCACAGCGCCCAGCTCACCGCAGATACCAGACAAGCGCCTATTCAGTATATCACTGCCATGTGGCCCCATAACCTCACAAGACAGGATCCCTGTTAGCCCGTTTTGTAAAGGAGGAAACTGAGGCCTGAAGAGGTTACGTGACGTGCCCAAGACTGTGCGGCTGTCAAGCGGCGAGGCTGAGATCCGAGCTGGACAGCATGGCTGCTGAGCCACGCTCTCCCCTCCGCCAGCCTCCCATTCACCCAGGGCCTCGCGCACAGGATCAGGCGGAGCTGTGGGAAATTTCCACCTCTGTCGAATCCCAGATCCTTCGCTCTCAGCAGGTTCATACAAATCAACGCACCAAGGGTTTGGTAGACCCTCCTGATGGAGATGAGGACGGTGACGGTGAAGACAACTGGGGTCCAAGGGACATGCTGTGAGGGCGTGTCCTCGGCTGCAGGTGTGGCTGTCACCCCGGGCCGCGCCCTCCCTGAGGACGGGGATCCTCAGAGGCCCTGGGAGCTTTAGAGGAATTGTCTGGGAGGTGACCAGGGGAAGTGAGCTCTACTTTATCATGGTACGGAACTAAAAGGGCAGACCGATTAATCATGGAAGTTTCTAAAAGTGCTTTTATTTTGCCATTTAGTATGCCAGCGAGATCATTTCCCTTAATGTATACTCCTGGTATTAACACGCCTTAATCCATCACACGCTGTATTATGAAATTACTGTGTTCTACGCCGGGCCCTGCCTGAGATCATTAACCCAACTCTTCTCGGGGCCATACATCATCGGACGGATTACCTCATGGGTCCAGCGACCCCTCTCCCCGGGCTTCGTGGCGGGGCGGCCCCAGTCATTTGTCCTCGCCTGGCCTGACAGACGGGGTGTTTGCATTAGGGAGCAGATGGCTCCTGGGTGACAGGCAGACGCCACCTCCCGCGCGCCACCTCTCCTTCCAGTGACCCAGGTTTCCAAGGGACACAGAGGGAACAGTGCTCGCCAGAGCTGTCCTCCGCCCGCCTCTCCCACTGTGTCCTCGGGCTGGCCAGGGCCATGTGCCCCGTCCATAGGCCCAGTGGGGACTCCTGCTGTCACGTCTCACCACCCTGCTCTGGGGCCTGAGGAGGCACAGGACGCCGGAAGCCCCTGCTTTAACCAGTTCGTGCCCGTTGGCCCCCAGCACCCCCAACACCGCCCTCCCCGCGCCCAGCCTCACGACCCAGTTCTGCAACCAAAAACATCGGCGATGTCTTCTGGGTTCTGCTTTTGCCCTGATTCATCTAGTCTCTCCACCGGCAACGCTTATTGGCTCTCCCAAGAGAAAGCGTCGCAAATCTACCACGTCTCCGTTTCCACTGCGTCCACGCCCATCCGCGCCTGGACGACCACAGCGGCCCCCAACGGGTCTATGCCCCCTTCCCGGCCCCACAAGGCATCTCCCAGAGCCACCAGAGGGATCTTTCAGAAACACAAATTTCTGGGGTGCTAAAGCTGTCCTATATTTTGACCTGGGTGCCACACATGTGTGAAAATTCATCGAGATATTCACTAGGATGCGTGCATATTCCCCAAATGTATTTTCTACCTCAATTGTTAAGAGAGAAAAAAAGAAGATGACACAAATCCAATTATGGCATTTTTTTCCCCACTGAAAATCCTCCCGTGACATCTTGTCCTTCCATGGGGCTCTGGGGCTCCCAATCGCAGCCCCAGGTGACCGGCCCTCCTGTCCCTGCTGACCCCCTGCCTTGCCAGGACCCCTTGCTCCCCAGCGCAGACCCTCTGTCCCACTCTCCAGCTCTGGGGCACACCGAGCCCGTCTGGTATCACCTGACCTATTCCTTCGAGCGCTCTCCCCCCACCCCGCCCTTTCTCTCCCCACCGCTGCCCCCAGTGCCCCCGACTCCCCGAAATCATCCTGTGTGCTTATTTGTTATCACCTGCCCTACAGGAGAGGAAACCCACCTTTCCAACTCATCTCTGATCCTTCCGGGACTTGCCCGGTCCGCCCTTTGTCTGGGGGGATGATAAGGTTACAGTGGGGAAATTGAGGCAGGGAAGGGAGGAGAGGCACCAGAGGGTTGTCAATGGGCTGGGACGGCCATGGGCTCAGTCCCCCGGGACCCTCTAAGGAACCGTGTAGAAGGCGGCCCAGGATAATCCCCCTGGAGGGTGAGGGGCTGGGTCGTGGGTCCACGGCCTCTCCACCCTGCTGGCTGACGGCGGCCCCTGCTCATGCACGTGGGCACGCGCACTCACGCTGCCTGGTTACACTGACATTTACCTGAGCAAGCTCCCTGATGCCAAAGACAAAGAAAAAGAAGCAGATAAATAGTCGGGGCGTGATGCTGCCCACCTTCCAGGAGCCGGGTGCACCCGTAGGTCAACTCCGGTGGCCCAGGGGATACAGGACGGGACAGCAACAGAGTCCGCTGGGCACTCCCTGTGGTCACAGGCTCAGGGCAGCTGTGGGGCACCTCAGCTTTGGACTCAGGTGGCTCCATGTTGCCAGGACCACGGGCTGCTGGACAGAAGCAAGGGGGCCCCCCAACCCGCCCCTGCCAGGCCGCTGCTGAGGGTCTGGGTGTGGGGGAGCCCATCCCTAAGTGTTTGCTTACGACAGGCTGCACCTGTTTAAGGGGCTGTTCTCTCATTTCACCTTCCCAGGAACCCTGAGCGGCAAGTGCCACTTTACAGAGGAGGCAGCCGGGGCCGCAGGCAAGGGCAGTGACTTGCCCAACGCACCGCAACAGAGAGTCTTCGCCGCATCTGCCTGAGGCAGATGGTATGCGCTCTGAGCAGCTGCCCCACCCCGGGGTCTCCTGACCCGGGAGAGGGGCCAGGCCTGGCGGCCAGGCCTGTGCCTCGGGAATCGGAGTTCAATCACACGAGCACCTCAGCCACCCATGGGCCACGCTCGCTGCCCGCGTGGCCACAGGCCCGATGGAGCCCTGCAGGGCGCTCGTGCCACACTCAGACAGCTCGTCTGCCCTCGGGGGCGCCAGCCCCTGCTCAGAAGGCGTGAGGGTGGGCCCTGGGCAGTCACTCTGACAGAGGGTGGTGGCCAGACCACGGCTCGCCAAGCCATGGACGTGCCACCAGGCCGCAGGTCAGAACATCGCTGCCGTCTTGCCCTGGGACTCGCTGGGTGTGTCAGAAGCGCACAAAGCTCACATGCGCCCTGCTCCTAGGGCTGAGTTTGACTGAGATAAATGAAGGTCATGACCGCAGTTCTCTTTTTGGCATCTTTGCCTCTGCGGGCACCATTCTTGGGGAGCAGGGTCTTAGGAAACATGGTGAGGGGCACTGGTGGGGAGCCAACAACCACACATGGGCCAGGGAAGTGGCACCGAGGTGGCTGGCTCTCATTAGCCCCTTGCACAGAGTAGGGTTGGTTGCTTTCCCAAATCAGCAGGGAAATGCTTGGTCACAGATTAAAGGTCAAGGCATAAATCGTTCTGACAAATGTGGAGGAGAGTCTGAAACCACAGCACGGTCAACGGCAACCAGCCTTATCCATAATCCCAGATTGCATCCTTCTTAGAAGAAAGAACAAAAAGGCAGACTACCAGACTCTGCAACTAACGTCAAAATGGCCTGGTCAGCTGGCGTCGGAAAGACCAACAGAGGGGCACGTGGGAAGGGCTACTCTGCCAAGCGCGGGAGACAACCAGGGCTAGCCTTCTGCGCTTCCACGAACGGGGCTGTGAGCTGTGGCATGAGCAGCGGACGGAGCAACCGTGGGGTGCAGCCAGGAGGTCCAGGATCTGGCTGGACCCCATCCTAAGCTATCCAATGACAGGGCCCAGTTTCTTTGCCTCTGAATTCTCCATAGGCACAAGGAACCAACTAAAGCGACACTTGACTTGCAGGGGAAGGCTAGAGATTCTAGACAGTGGATCTTCTATCCCCAACAGGCACCCAAACCCATCTTTTGGTGGATAAAGTCATGGGGATCTCCGACGGTATCGTGCAAGGCATCTTGGGAGCATGGAGGCCGCTGCCGATCTCCCGGTGGGAGCCCACCTGGGCGGCAGGGACCAGAGCTCAGCCCGTCTCCTGGCCTGGGACCTTGAGTTCACATACGTCCTTGGGTTCCTCGGATGCAAAAGGAAAGCAAAATCTCGCAGAGTGGACATGAATGAACGCTGTGCTCTGAGCTGTCCCTGCAGCAGGGCCTTGGGACGCGCGCCCCTACAGGGGCTGCAGCGTCTGCCTGTGGCTGCCCTTCCTGGCTTTCCCCTTAAACGCTACCCTCTCGGGGGAGCTGTCTCTGACCCTCCCTCTCTCCAGGGCTTCCCCATCGTTCTCTCTCAGCGCCCTGTTTATTTCTGTCACACACTGTGCACTTCACCTAAGCTCTGAGGGGGGGAATTTTTGTATGTTTTCTCATTACTATGTAACTAACTGGTGCCAATCACTGCATGGAGGATGGATGGAGGGAGGATGGATGGATGGATAGATGGATGGTTGGATGGATGGATGAAAGATTACCATAAGGCGCAAATGGTACAGCATGTTTGAAAATGTTTTGCAAAACATTAACTATTATGTTCATGTAACCCAAAACTGTAAAATTCTAGCACCAGGCATTGTAACAGATGCTTTACAAACATTATCGTTAGTCACCCAACTCTGCCTCATGGATGCTATTATCCCATTGTGCAGATGAGTAAACAGAAGCTCTGCGAAGCCGATTAACCTAAGATTACAGGGCTGTTAAGATAAGTCCGCCTTAAAGCTGCACCCTTCCCACCACATCCCAAAGCATCATTAATGGTGAGCACTCAGTGTCCATGACGGAGCGGTTCCAAGATCCCCATGGATACCAAAGTCCACAGATGCTCGAGTGCCCTGTGGAATGTTCTGCAACAATGCATAATCGGCCCTCTGCATCAGCAGACACCCAGCTGTGGATCAAAAGCAATATTTTTGATTCCAGTTGGTTGAATCCAAGGATGTCAAGCCAGGGATACAGAGGACCAACTGTGCATTTATCTTTAAAAATCTAAGTATCAGTGGACTCATGCAGTTGAAACCTGTGTTGTTCAAGGTTAAACTGTAGTATCTTGATAAGCAAGTACCATCTTCTCTACTTCATATGGTTCTTAGGCAAACCCAATGAGAGAATATAAGTGATAGTACACTGGGAAAAATAGATGAACTTGAACATATAGATATTCAAGAATATGTTACTGCTTCTCCTGTTTAACATTTACTGCACGTGTATTGTGGTGCCAAGATGACTTCACCACATTTTCTTTAGTTAATCCTCACACAACCCCCTGATACCATGTGCCCTTTCCCAGAAATAGATGCCAGTTCAGAGAGAATAAAGTTTTCCAGCCTTGAGCCATCATCACGTCGAGTGGGTTGTGAAGATGCAGATTCCTGGGGCCTGGTCTAGACCAATTGAATTATAATCTCTGAGGAGAGACCTAAATGTCGGTATTCTTGTCAAGGTCCCTGGGGAGGTTGGGATCTTTGGCTAGTTTGGAGCACGTGGGAGAGATCCTCTCCATTTGGGGTCCGCATTGTGTTGAAGAGTCTCCCCCTAAAACTCATGACCACCCAGAACCACAGAATGTGAGCTTGTCTAGAAACAGAGGTGCTTGTAAATGTGATTTAAGTCAGTTCTCATTCTGCACGGTAGTTGTGCTCTGTGAAGTCACCAGAAACACCGAATCAGTGCCCCTTGGGGAAATGCAGAATTGGGTTCCTACCATTCCCTGGTCATGATATTTCCACCCACCAATCATTTATGTTTTCAGCCAACATAAATGTGTGTTTCTGTCTGATGACACCTTACTTATTACACACTCTTGATTCATTCACATTGAACTCATGGCCAAAACATTATATGCCTTCTGCCTGGATGACACTCATCTGACATGTGTTTTCTCTCTGTGGCATATCACCAACTTCCTCTTCATAGGGACACCAATCAGCCCTTCAGCGCTATAACGTTTTCAACAGCAAAATCACCATTAAAATGCACAAAATTGAGAAGAAGTAGAACAAAAGAAATTGAAAAACAAACAAACAAACAAACAAGAGCTGAAACAAGAAGGCAGAGCCGAACTATAAATGACTGTGTATGTTGATCGGGGGTCACAGGCAAACTGGAGCCAGTAGGTAAATGAGCAGACACAGGATCCATGAATCCCGAGGATCCGTGGTAGTGAAGGGGAGGCCACACTGGATTTGGGTGGCCCTAAAGCCAAGATGACCAGTGTCCTTATAAGAAGAGCAGAGGACACAGAGACGACACCAAGGGAAGAGGCCCTGTGACGCAGGGCAGAGACTGCAGCCGAGGACCGCTGGGGACGGTCAGTGCCACCACAGGCTGCGGGAGGCCGGCGGCCCAGCCCTGCCCTCCCCAACGCACACCTGCATCAGGCCCCTGGGCTCCCGGGCCCCCCACCGGCCCTGGATGCCAGCGGAGGGCCCACTGGAAGGGTAGGGGTGACTGCACCGTTCATTTGAGGTGGAGTTATCCCATGTCCCCGGGCTGTGCCTTCATTCAGGGCAGCCTGGAGGGGGGTGAGCCGGGTGGCTGGGAGCTGCTGGGTCCCTCTGGGCTTTGGTGGGTCGGAGACCACCGACTGGAGGGCCTGAGAGTCGGAGAAGGCGCTCAGACGGTTGGCAGGCTATGTTAACGGGGCTCTCCAGAACCAACAGGGTATATATTAATAAAACCAATAGGACAGATGTACTTTTAAAGAGAGACAAAGTAGAGACAGGGAGGGGGGAGGAGGAGGCAGGCAGGCCCGTGTGTGGGGGCAGAAGACAGTGGGCTGGCCCTGAGCGGTCGGGCAGGAAGGCAAACTCCCCCTTCCTCCACCTTTCAGTTCCGTTCAGGCCCTCGCCCGACGGGATGCCACCTTGGGGAGGAGAGCAGCCACCTGCGTCACCTAGCCCACTGGTCCAAGGCTGACGCCAATCGAACGCTAATCTCATCGCAAACCCCCTCACAGACACAACCAGAAATTACGTGTAACCTGGGCACCTCAGGTCTCATCAAGTTGACACGCAACATTTTCATCGTAGGCCCCTTCCCAGGAATCTAGAAGCTTGCGCTAGTGGTGGGGTGCGTTGCCAGGCCCACCTCTCTCCGCACCCGCTCCGAGAACTACACAATGTCACAGCGGGGAGACTCAGAGGGACAGCTGTTCCGGGGTCACACACTCAGGACTGGACAGGTGACCACTAGAGGTGACGGGACCAGGTATGAGCTTCCAGGAATTGCTTCGCCTGTGGACACACCTGGAGAGCAGATGCTCTGCCCAAAACATTTGGTCCTCGTCACCTTCCAAGCTGCACCAAGTTCAAGCCTCCGGTGGGCTGGACTCAGTCTCCGACGCTTTGAATCCAAACCTCCGATTGTCCTGATGGAAGCTGTGATCTCTAGAGGGAGGCGGGGCCACTTGGTGACGGATGAGCAGCATTAGAGCAGAACCCAGCCCGGCCCACACTCGGTTTACCATCTTTTGTTGATTCATCCACCTCACCAGGAAACTCACCTCGAGCCGGGCAGGAATGAGACATGGGCTCTTTGCAAGAGCCCTGGACACAGCAGGGCTGGGGAGACCTCAGAGACGGCAGGCACGCCCCACGACACAGGCAGAAAAACCGAGGGAAAGAACCGGTCGGGCTCGACCAGAAAAACAGCGGTGCCAGGCAGAACAGGGAGTTGGGCTAAAATGAGGTTCTGGGTGCGGGCCGGGGTGTTGGCGCCCATTCCCAGCTGGGGCTCAATGTTTCCACAGTGTGGGGCGGCTGCACACCGAGAGGTCCTGCTTCGGGACCCTGTAGCGGGGCATCCATTCCTCCGTGGGAGGCTTCTGAGCGATCAAGGTTGTTTGTTTGTTTGTTTGCTTGTTTTTCATAAATTTCTGAGCATTTCCATTGGGTGTCAAGTTCGACATGTCCTCTTCAAATTCATAACGAGCAAGGAATAAACAGAAGGCAGCTCAAGGTGAGTCACTCATTAATCAAAAGCAAAACAGGCCCCGATCAAGCACACATCAGCACAAACCATAAAACAGAAAACGGGGGGAAGGGTTGCCCAATCTTTTTATTGAATATTAACTACATTATGTTTTTTCATTCGAGTTCTGAGAAAGCTTGCTCTCCACCCCCCGGTTTTGTATGAACTCAATCCAAAGTCAATTTTCCTTGAATACATGGGTGCCTGTTTCATGGGTGCCAAGGTGAGACGAGGGACTTTGGAACCATGGTCACTCAATGTCCAGCCGGCAGGACCACCTCCTCATGGCACAAAAGGTTCTTGTCCTTGGTCACATTGTCAGCATTGCCTAACGTAGATGGAGGGAACACAGGTGACCAGCGTAAGGACCCGTCCTCAGGAGGGGCACACTCACTGGGGTAGGAGTAACAAGTGCCCAAGTAACGATGCACATAGCCACCTGGGGCCACCCCTAGGCTGTGACGCACGGGGAGTGGGGTGCACGTCTTCATTCTGGGGAATAAGGGAGCGTGGATTTCACACAGTTGCGCGCTGCTCGATTACAGCTACATCTTTTCCTCCTGAGCTCCTCGCAAGTCCCCATGACGGAGACAGGACAAGGCATGTCTGCCCATTTTACAAACGGGCAAACTGAGGCCCAAAGTGTGGAAGGACGCCCAGCTCCACCCCCGCACCACCCGTAACGCAGGGGGCCCCGTGCCTGAGCTTCGGTCCCTCCCAGGGCCACCTGTCTGTCCAAAGTGGGAGACTTGGGACGGGGCAGGCCCTACGCGTCACACTGGCCGGGACGCCCCGCGCCTTCCACCCCCGGGGCCCCCGCAACCCCCCGTCAGCGGCTCCTTGCTCTGTCTCCCGCGGGGAAACAGCTGAGCTCCACCACGCGCCCTGATCGGAGCGGGCAGCCCCCGGCCAAGGTGGCAGGGCCCCGGCTGGCACGGCCACACCCCCCATGCCATCTGCACAGCACGGGAGGACTGTGATCCCAGGGTGAAATTCAGGCGTTTGCCCCCCCAAAAAGCCCAGAATTGGAGGGGAGAGATAAGGGGATGAGAAGAAGATGCGACACAAATTACCCAGCATCTGCTGGAGCGGAATGAGGAGGTAGGAGCTGCCAGGGCGAGTCGGGCTGGTCGCGCTGGTGGCGTGTCACTAGGGAGGCCAGCCTGGCAGGCGGGGGGGCGTGGGGAGAGGTGAGGGAGGGGGAGCTGACATGAACTTGGTGTGAACGTCGTTTAGAAATCCCAGGATGTCAGAACGGCACAGGTCCTGAGAGGTTGGCTTGTCTCAGAGTTCCAAATGCCAGCTTCCTAGGGGGTTTCCGCAAACAAGGAAGGCAAGTGGGTCCCACCCTCAGAGACTGGGTCATAAAATTTGGGGTACAGCCAGGGCAGCCACACTGAGGTTCAACACCAGGCACGATGCTGATGCAAAGCCTGCTGGGAAATCAGAGACTATTGACAGGTTCCTTCACTTGACAGAGGAGGAAACTGGACCCAGAAGGGAAAAGGGTCTTGGCCAACATCCAACAGAGAGAAGCAGGTCTTTCAATGACTGTTGAAACTCCTCTTTCTCTGTCTTTTCCTTCCTTCCATCCATGCATCCTTCCTTCCTTCCTCTCTCCCTCCTTTCTTCCTTTTCCTTCCCTCCATCATTCATACAACTGTTCAACAAATGCTGCTCTGTGCCAGCTGCTGATCCCTCCCCTGTTGGAGCAAACACTCTGGTGGAAAAGACCAGCATTAACCAAACAACCACACACACAAATATAAAATTACAACCAGGACCAGGAGAAGCACATGAGAAGCTGTGTGTGGGGGGCGGAGGGTGGGCGGGGGGGGGGGAGTCAGTGTGGTACAGTATCCTCATTTGCTACATGGGGCCTCCTCCCTTGCCCCACCTCCTTCTTCACCTGTACACAGGATGTTAGCAGATTTTGCAAACATAAAAGTAATTCTCCAAAGGCTGGGCTTACCCTGACTGTGATAGGCACTCAATAAATATTTGTAGAATTGAATTGTCGAATTGAATTATTCTACAAAAATAAAGCAAGGATTAGCAAGAATTCCCAGCACCAAGTCAGCGTTCATTCAATTTTCCTGTTGCTGCTGACAAGCCACGGGGTTTGCCGGGTCTGAACAAAGAGCATCCGAAGGACCGCCTTCTGCAGCCCCCTGGCGTGTCAGCGCTGAGAGGTGTCATCTGGTTCGCACCTGCCCCCGGCCTCACAGAATGGGACACGAGGCCCAGGGAGGGAAAAAATGACTCACGGTCATGCACAAGGGGAGCGGCAGGGCCCAGACCTCCTAGGCCCTAGGACAGGGGAGTAGGTGACAGAACAACAGGGAAAGGGACAGAGGCCACGAGCTGTTTTTCCACGTGTGGAAAATCCCAAAGTTAGACGTACCCTCCGTGCGTTAATTAACGCTCTCCTCGGGGGTGAGTCCGCAAGTTCCCAGGATCAGTTCTCCACAGGCCGTGGCCAAGAGTAAATGGCTGCCTACGTTGGACAGACACTGACTGTGTTCACTGTTGTCTGCTCTGATAGAAGCACCCAGATGTCTCTTTGGGGAGCCACCCTCTCCCTCCCCACTCTCAGACTATGAGGCTTAGGTAGGGTTGAATCAATCTGCTTCCAGGGAAGGTTGTCACATGTCTCAGGCTTGGCCAATCAGCTTATTCCATCTCTCTGGCCATAGTGATTGGTTCCGGAGAGGACATGTGACTCAAGGTGCTCCAGTAAGAGTCAGGCCCAGGACCGTGGCTGGAACTCCCGGGAGAGGCACTGCTTTCTGCTTGTTTTGCTAGGCTGCTGAGATGTCATCCTGGCGCTTCTGGCGACCATCAGCCATCCAAGCTGGAGAGCCTTGCTGCTCATGAGTAAAGACGATGGGAGGAAAAGCCACGGGGCGAGGACAAACTGGGCCTTGACGATATGCACACATACATTTGGACTGCTGGGCGCAGCCACTCCCGAGGCTACTCTGAACTTTCTAGTTAACGCGAAGTAATACATATCCTGTAACTTGTTAACCCGGCACAGCAGAGACAGCCACCGAGATTTGTGGAGTTTCTCTAGGAAGCAACTGCCCAGTCAGGACTCTGTGTCCCAACGTCCCGTACAAGCGCCACACAGCCGAGCTCTGGCTGGTGGAACGCGAGGCAGAAGGGAGGCCCCGCACGGCCGCAGAAGCCCTCTGTGCCAACGTTCCGCCCACCGGCTGAAGGTCCAAACCCTCCGGGTGACTTCGGGAGCCGTATATTAAACACGGCCCCGGGCAGGGTCCCTGAGCAACTCTGTGGAGGGGGTGCTGCCTCCCCCCTGCCCCTTGGACTGCGGAGAATGACGAGTAACCTTCTATCGCGGTAAGCCACCAGATTCCCGGGCCTCTCTACGGCAACGGCTGCCATTATTTTAATCTACCCGCCTCGCATCTCAGCCAGGGCTCTTCGTCGTAAACAGCAGAACTCAACTCTGAACAACTTAAACTGAGAAGGAAGGTCTTAAAGAGATGGCAAGAGGCTCACAGGGACTCCACAAGAGCAAGAGGACCAGAACCGGGCGCTATGCCACTCAGAACAAGGCCCAAGTTCAAGCCACAGGGCTGGAGCCGAGGGGACACCGTAGGGTGCCATGATTAGCGGCTACAGCCTGAAATGGGTTTCTGTCCCCTATGCACCACAGGACTGGGATCCCTTGTCTTTTGGCCCCTGCTTGGGCTCAACCAATGGGAGATGCTGACAGATCTGCCCCGCAGGGTGGCCGTGACTGACTGCTTCCTCCACTGCCCCGCCCCTCCGAGGTAACAGTTGATGGCGGGTGACCCTCTCCCCACAGCCCTCTGTCTCCAAGGTCTAGTCATGGCGCTCATCCTGTGCCGCTTAGGGCTAGAGGAGATATGGCCACTACTCGCCCCGGCCCCACAGGCGCTCCGTCCCAAGGGGCATCCCACACCCCACCCTTCCCTTGGAAGGGCGCCCCAGTACCCAACTTTCCTCTAACTCCCAGCTTGAGTGTGTCATCTCCTTCCAGCCTGGGCTCAACTGATATAAAGGCACTTTGATTCCACTAAGAGGACACCTGCTTCGTGATTTCAAAAAACAATGGCCTGTTGCATGTTTTAAAATTTCCATCTGAGGATATGTTCACTGAGCTCAGAGAGAGAGGAAGGGAGAGAAACGGAGAAAGGGAGGGCGAGGGGGAGGGAGAGAGAGAGAACCATCTATCGCTTGCCTCTCCTATGCGCCGAGACTGGGGGTCGACCCTGCAGCCTTCGGGTGTACAGAACAATGCTCCGACCAACTGAGCCACCCGGCCAGGGCTAGCCTATTGAATTTTGCATCATCTTTTATTTTCATTGTTTTCAGACAGCCAAACATGCGGCACCAGAACACTTTGTAGACAGCCCCCCCGCCCACCGCCCCAGGCATTTGGTAATCTTGTCACAGCGCCCCTGTTACTTTTGGGCCCTGTCCAGTTGGCCTCAGATCTGTCATTGTTGAAGAAAAGATCATAAACCAGGGAGTTCCTACAAATGGCTGCGGGAGGATGTCATGGAAACAGCTACTCCAGGGGCCTCAGAACTAGTCAGAGTGCCAAGTCCTTAAAGGCACCGGAACGGCTGGCCCGCGCTGGGATTCGGAAAGGACTTCGCGATAAACCTGGGGCCACGGACGCCTGAACGCCCACACAGAGGAGGCCGCCCCGCTTCCTCCGGTTGACCATCCACCCTCCTCTGCCCCTCTCTCAACCCAGCTGCAAATGACCCAGGCGGAGGCCATCCAGAGGCAGTCTCTGGTCCTACCCTGGTTCCCGCCAGCCTTTCGGCAACATGGGACCCTCTCTGCAGAGTCCAAGTGGCCCGGGGACCCGAGGCTGAGCCGGCTGGGTGGCAGAGGGCACAGCCTGGAACCACTCAGCACCTCCCACCCCAGCCAGGGGGAAACGGCTGTGAACATGCTTCTAAACCCACAAACTCCCGTTTGTCGGCTGGTGTTTCGGACAACAGAGGCTCCCGCTGCAGGCTTACGGAAGAGAGAGGCCTGAATCTCCTCCCCAGAAGAGGCTGTGCTCCATCCTGCCGCATCCCTGCCTCTCCATGCATTTGTCCCCCCGGTGGTGGAAGAGGGGACCCATTGGAGTCCCCCCAACTTGCAGAGAAAGCATCCGGACAGAGCCCTGGTGGCCAGCCCGGCCCTCCAGGCGGGCACTCCCCAGCAGCCTGTCTCCTCTGAGACATGCCTCAGGGAAGAGGGCGTTTGCTCCAGAATAAAGCCCGAACGTCCCATCCCCCCCCCCCGCACAGACATTTTACTCCCTGCTGCGTCAGCTAAGCAAGGACGAGCGTTAGACCCGAGGCAAAGATCATCTTAAAGGAAGAACATGCTTGGCTTTGAGTTGTGGCGTCGTCGTTCGTGGCATGGACACCTGAGTGCCGTATGGCTCCTACGACTGTGTCTGGGAGACAGTGATGGGCGAACTGAGGAAGGGACGCCTGTCTCTAATTCCCCCCTTTCGGTGGGACCTCGGCCACATGCCGAGACACCAGAGCAGAAAGGCTGTTAGATGCACAGTGGTGAAATATGCGCCTTGCTCACTCTTTGAAAGGACAGCACTCACCCCTAGGGGCACCTGGGCTACCTGGGTCCTTTGGTGTGGACTTCTGCTTTGCCCCCCACCCCCACAGGGCAGCATCGGGCGCAAGGAAGGCCTCAGAACACCACTCCATAAATTCTCTTTTCATTGGAGGCCCAGCAGATAATAATTTAAAGAACCAGTCACTGCGTGCAATTAAGCACAGGGAAAATAGATCAGGCCCATAATTTATGTCTGGGCAAGGTTAGGCTGGATTTGTAATTAATGTTTGCTCCCTTTAATGAAATACTCCAAAGGTCTGCACTTCTGTCATTCATGAAGGTAATTTTTCAATTGATTAGTAAAATAATACTTGAAAAGTAAATGCACCTGCTTCTTCCCCCGAAATGTCTCAGTCAGCCGGACACTGGTTGAGATGCTAAAAAAATACCAGTCCAGCCCAGCGGAGACCGGGCGCCGCACCATCAGCATGCAGAGCGTTCGAGAAGGAGGCAGGACGAGAAAGTAATTAGAGCAGCCGCGGTGACGGGAATCCCTGGGTGGCCCGGGCTGCTGAGCATCCGAGACCTTCCTGCCCGGCTCCCGCCTGCCCTGCAGGGGTCAGGCGGCGTGTGAAGTGGGGGCTGGAGACCCCGGCATTCTGGCTTTGATGGCCCGGGCCACGAGGGGCACCGAGCTGGGCTGAGATGCAGGACGCAGAGCCCCTTCGGAGGTCCCCCGGGGCAGCTGGCAGGTGGTCTGGCCAGAGCGCCTAGCAGAGGTCTGGGCACTGGCTAGATGCTGTTCCCAAATATCCTCAGTGGCCCAGGACCACCGGTTCCTGCAAACAGCTACTTCAAATGGGAACCAACATTTCTTAGTACTCCTAGGATAAAGGGTTGGATCGGCACCTTATCTTGAAAACCGAAACCAAAAGTTTTGAATGTGACTTTGTTTCGTGTTCTATGAAATGAAATGGAGGCAATAAATGTACTATACTGTTAACTCTTAGAATAAAGAAAGATTCAAGTATTGATTCGGGGGTTAGTTTTTAGTTAAAATTGCTTAATAGCATGACATAACATCCTTCCCTCACGATAGATTTCCACAGCCCGGGAGTAAAGAGGGCAATTTGGGCAACACTGTTCGAAGGCAGCATCAATTTTCCGAAGTCTGGTCTTCATCTTTTGACGTTTAAAGGGCTTGGCTATTAATTATTGAACATCGAATATCGAAGCATTCAGCGACGCCTGTCCCTGACCACTGCGTCCTCCTTCTAGCAGCTCCTGCTTGCCGGTGGCCGGTGACAGAGGCCAGCCATTCTCTCACATCACTTCTGCGGACTGTATGGCATCTCGCATCTTTAGGAAGCCCAGCTATTTCTGCTTGAGATCAATGAACATTTGAATGTGGAACGTTTGCTACAAGGAGTGGAAGTGTCACAAGTGATGGCAGAAGGGGGCTATTCCAGGGTCACTAACGTGCCAAGGGGTCTGTTCGTTACGGAGGATCTCAGGCGTTTCAACCACGCCAGCTCATCTACGCAGCCTCGTAGCGGCAGGGCCCAGGGCAGAAAACAGTCCGGTAACAAGGCCTCCCGTGGACCTGTTTCCTGAATTTCCTGGACAGACTTGCTAGGGCTGCACGCAGTAGGACAGCATGCCACTTAGGACCTATCTCGGTGGCCGAGTTAAGCAGAAATGTCACTACCTGGGGGAGCCCCTCCAGTTCCCCAGAGACCCGGAAGTGGGAGAACCACAGAGGGGCCAAGAAGGCAGCGAGAAAAATGCAAGACAGCAGTTTTGTTCATTGAGCCGGTCACCTCGCTGACTTTGATGTCACCTGTCCAACTGCCTGGGACACTCGTACTCAGTACAGTCCAGGATGGGGCGCCTAGTCACGTAGCTCTTCGAATTTAAATTTAAATGCATTAAGAGTAAATACAATTCAGCCTTGACTGGTGTGGCTCAGTGGGTTAAGCGCCAGCCGGCAAACTAAAGGGTTGCTGGTTCGATTCCCAATCAGGGTACATGCCTGGGTCACGGGCCAGGTCCCCGGTAGGGGGCGCATGAGAGGCAACCACACATTGGTGTTTCCCTCCCTCCCTTCCCCTCTCTCTAAAAATAAATAAATAAAATCTTAAAATAAGAAGTAAATACAATTCAAATGTCATTTCCTCAGTCACACTAGTCCCATTTCAAGTGCTCAAAAGTCACCGTGGGCTAGTGGCTGCTGTATTGCATGGCCCGGTCATAGATCACGTCCATCACCGGACAGCGTGGCTCTAAGTACCCCCATGGGCCCCTCTGGCCGAGCCACAGTGCCTGACTGTCCCGTTCTACCAAGCAACAGGCTGTGGCAGGCGGCTGAGCTGCCAGGGCGCAGTGACCCAGGGCTGGGCCCCCCCTCTGGGCTCCGTCAAGGCCTTCTGCCTCCTTTCATGGAAGAGACTAATCTGAATTTGCAGCTCCTTTTCTTCTGAGGAACAATGGGGAGCAGCCCTGGAAATGGCTGGATCACTTTCCCTAGCACCTCCTTTTTGACGCCCTTAATAGGTGGCGATGCTTGATTATTTCAAATGAATATAATTACAAAATCCTCTACTTAGAGTAATGTTCCTCCTTCGTGGGAGCAGACATCTCCTTTCTCTGGTTTTCTCCTCTTTGAGAGGCACTTTGCTGCTTTGAAAAGTGAAATTCAATGGTCCCGGCAGGTCAGCCCCTCCTCCCACAGGAGAGACAGAGCAACTTTGGAAGGGCACTATGGCCCAGGTCGGGCCCCCAGGCTCCTCCACTGGGTGGCCACGATGCTCCAAGAAGCCACAGGTTTGGAAGATGCGCCACCAGCCCCACGGCTTCCCAGCGCACCCTCACCTTCCTTCGACCCCGCACTGGCCGACTGCACCTCCCCATCTGGACGGAGACAAGCCAGGTCTCCGTCCTGCTCCCTGCGCTGGGCTTCCCCTCTCCCTCCTCTGCACCTCCTGCTGCGGAGCTGCCCTGCTGCCTCCACTGGGGCTCCAACCCCAAAGCCATGCGCCCCATGGCCTTGCAGCCTCGAATACCCTCCGTCACGCTGTGGTGGAGAGAGCACAGGCTGAGCGGTCGGGCTGACTTGGGCTTAAATCCCAGTCCTCCTACTCACTAGCTGGGAGGTCTCTGGCAAAGGAATCACCTTCTCTGAGCCTTCCTCTAAAAAGGAGTTACTAACCAACATGGATGGAAAAGCCTCGTGCTCACATAGTGGGGCTCCACCCCCTGGCCCTAAGAGATTGGCCCGGAAATGGGCACACGACTCCTCCCCATGAACATCCACACGGGGAACAAGCACACCCCCTGCAGCTGTGGGATGTCCCAGGGGTCTGCAGCCGTGCCGCCCCAGGCTGAGGGAGCTGGCGAGAAAGCGTGAGCGGGAAGGAAGCTGGAGAATGCAGCAAAGCCGTCAGCCCACGGGAGCGAGGGCCGTGGCTTTGTGTGCCTCGTCTACCCAGATCCTAGCGGGGTGCCCAGCAAGTACTAGGCACCCAATTCGTGCACGATGCATTGTTGGAATAAAGGGAGACAGAGAGCGTGAGCTCCCGGTCCAACTGTCCTGGGGCTCAGACCTATTTCTGTCCTCCCGGGTCCCAGGGGGCCAGAGGAGGCCTCGCTGGGGAGGGGGCATTTGAACCAAGATCTGAAATTTGAGAAGCAGTGAGGGGTGGAGGCCAGCGGGGCAGGGCACAGGGCCCAGGCCCCAGGCCCCACAGGCCAGACCCAGGGGCTGTGAATTTTCCCCTCTGCCTCTGCCTTCCAGCTGCACCAGCTGTTACAAAAGTACCTGCTTCCACTACAAAAGGGATCGGCAGACAAGTGGCTCAACACCTGCTTTGGTTCAGCCCACCGGCCCCACCCGCTGAGAAGGACTTTGACATCTTTTAAGGGTCCTTACATCAGCACCTACATAACATCTTTGATTTTGACTCATGACCTGCAAAGCCTGAAGTGTGTACTAGCTGGCTCTTCACAGAACAATTTTCCTGGTCCCTGGACTAGAAGTTACGGCAAAGAAGCAATTCCTGTCCCGGGCCAGGCAAACATATTTATCATCGCCAAGGGAAAATGTTGTTCTCTTTCAGGAGGAAAACAATAAACTAAACAATATTTGGTTAAAAAAAAAAAAGACACCTTCTAACATGTCTTATGGGCGCAGAGAAGACTGGGGGCCGCTTCCCACTTCCTGCCAGGTGTCCCCACTACCTGTCTCCATCCCCTCCCCCAGCTCCTGGAAATCCAATTTCCCCGTATGGCTGTGCTTATTAAAAGCATGACTGTGCTGGCTGTTTACTCCAAGATCTATTTTTGTCATAACTGTTTGTAATGCTTAAACCACAACAACTTAAACACTCCATACAAAATAATGTGTCTTCAATAAACTGAAATATTAACCAATCATATGTAATGGTTCATTTCTAACAAATGCCCAGCTCAGGGTCCTCCGGGCATCGTAGAAATTGAAAACCATATTGATGGACTGGCCAGCCTTCAAATTACACGGCGTGAGGATGAAAAAGCATAGGAAAATTCTCATTATGGCTCCCTGACATTAATTTGAGCATTTTTATATGTGTGTCCTATTAAGCACTTTAAGTGCTTTTTGATAATTGTGCTTTGTAGTTTTTACAGCACTTCAGCCTATTCCCAGTTCAATTTCCTCTTTTATCCGATGTTTGAAATATTGATTTCTGACAGATAAAAGCAAACCTTATAATCTCAGCAGCGAGCCATAAGTGAGTGGGACGAGGCTTCCGAATGCATCGGGGGAATGGTCATATTTGAAACAGTCTTTGTTTTATTACATTTCGTCAACAGAATTTACTTACTGCTTGCTGATATTTATGTAAAAAGCCCAGCCGCCGAGAGGGCCGCGATATTGCCAATTTCAGCTCTCCTTTCCGCATTTAGTGAGATAAAAGAGGCCTCTCCCTTGGACCCTGATGATTGCAGAGGCTTAAACTGCTGTCAGCCGGCTGCAAGTAACTGTGATTTATCTTCTTCAGATGCACCGTGTCGTGGCTGCAAACTTTTCCGTCAGGTTTGCATTAAAAACTGACAGCCCGTCAGGGCGCTTGGAGCCTCCCCTCGCGGCTCGCCTGGCCCAGAGGGGACCCTGGCTCCGGGGGATGCGGGAGCTCCTCTTTAAGCTGGAGGTGGCCCGAGAGATCATTGCAGGGTCCGCTTCTCCCAAGACGCAGCTGGCGGACCTCTGAGGGCTCCAATTCAGTCCCTGGTGTGAGTGACTCCCACGATGCATTCAGTTGGGCAGTTACTTAGGGAGCTGTGCTCTGGGCCCTGGCGTTGCAGGTCTGAAGCAGAAGGGTAAGTGCCCTGCTCCCACGACGCTCACATTCCAGAGTGAGGGCTCTCAACCACAGGGGCGGCTGTGGTCCCACCCCATCAGGGACATTCTGGCTGTCACATCCTGCAGCCCCCACAACAGAGAAGGCCTCGGCGGGAAATAGCAACAGAGGTGATGTTGAGAAACACTGTTCTAGTGGAAAAGACGATGAACCTATAAACAGACGAGGAAATAGCAGGCAGTCACGAAGGCAGTAGGAAAGCAAAACAGGGCGGTGTCGCAGGCGGGGGTCACAGTTTGTGCCCAGGCCGCGCGGCGGGCGGCCGTTTAGCGAGCTGAGCTGCAGAAGAAAGGCCACTGAGGCTGCAGTTGTGGACCTGGGCCCAGAACAGGACAAAAAACAGAGCAGGCAGGGCGGGGATGTGTTTCTGAGGTGATGTGGGCCCAACTTTGAGACTGAATGTGGTACAGGAGGGAGACAGAGGATCTAGGAAGGACGCTGACGTTTTGTCCAGCTATAAATGGCTTTGGATAGGGATTAGAAATATTGCTCAGGATGAAATAAAGTATGGAAGTAAGGCATGAAGCCCTGAAGTAGATCATCATTGAGGTGACACACACGTGTAAGAACAGTCATGAAGACGGCCCTGGCACCAGTCAAGGTTGGGATGAGGAAGCGGAGACAGGGAGGGTCCTGCCCAAGGCCTCCCGTTGTGCAAAGAACGAGCCCTTGCTCAGGGCTAGAGTCATGTTCAGGGATCTTTTTGGTTCTTCCTAGAGCCTGAAGGCAAAGAGCCTGGAACGTGGAGTCAGGACCTGTTTTTCTCTACACCTTTCAGAGGCATTTGTAACCCAGGAAAGACTGTTAGGGGCCCAGCCAAGCCCCACTAAATACTACAGGTGATTGCAGCCTCCCTTGGACTTCATGGTCTGGTGCCTGAAACCCTCCTTGGTGCCAATGTATTCATCATTGAACAAATATTTGTCGGGTACCTACTGTGTGTCTGGCCTGTGCTGTACACTGAAGACACAGCAGAGAACAAAACAAACCCAATAAAGGGCTGCCCTTACCATCTGTGCTCACTGTTTGGCAGTGTCCCTGGGCTCTAGAGGGCTGTCCATAAACCCAGTAACTGTGGGCGTCAGGGAAACAGTCAGGATCAGCTGAGCTGTGCTGCAGTAACAAGCACACAGGAACTCACACTCATGTGGCACGTCTACTGTCGGCCACCAGCGGGCTCTGCTCTGCATTGGCATCCACTGAGAGCCAGTGAATGGAGCGGCTGGCATCTGCAACAATGCTCGTCATTAGCAGAGGAAATACAGTCTGGTGCAGCGAATGCTGGCTCTTCATGCTTCTGCCCATACATTACTCCTGCTCCCGTTTCATGGGTCAAAATAAGTCACATGACCACACCTGAGTTCAAGCAACTGGGGAGGAGAAACCAAATACCAGATCACCGTACTGACCTGCGCAGCACCGCAGGGCAGGAGGAGTGGAGATGGGGGGCTCCTGGGGCAGGGAGCAAAGGGAAGACCCTGGCCCCTGAAATGACTCCTGAGATCGCCAACGAACGGAGCTGCAGGCCAGGGTCTCTAAGCAGAGGCCTGTGGGCGGCATTCCACCTACAGCCCTGCCATGGGTAGGTGTTTAAAAACCAGTTGCCAATATATTAAATGGAGAGATTTTTCATAAAAGTCACGATTTCTCCAGGTAAACACGGAGGAGAACTAGCCAGAGTGGGTGGGCGGGGCGGGCGGCGGTCAGCGGCTGCTGATCGCGGCTGGCTCTGCAGACGGGGCACCTCTCTTCAGGCTGCTCCGGCCCACTCCCGGTCCTCGTCGCTCTGTCGCCTGCAACCTCTGGAGGAACTCATGGTACACATAGGGAAACTGAGGCTCGGGGAGAGAGAGGAACCTGCTCAAGTTAACACTAATGGCAGACTCGAAACCAAAGCCAACCCAGTCTCTGGCTTCACAAACATTTGGGAAAGAAAAGGGTTCCAATCAAGTTGCAGGGAAGGGGAGGCATGAGGGGCGAGAGGCGAGTAGGGAAGAGGCAGCCTGGGCTGGAGCACAGGGACGGTCCTGCCGCCTCTGCCGCCTGGGCCCGTGCCCCGTGCGGCACCGAGCGGAGCTCTCAGAGCGGCCCGGCCGGGCTCTCGCTGGCCAGGCAGGGCAGAGCACGGCTCACCCCTCCTAAGACAGTGGCAGCCTCCACCCGGAACCTCTGCAGAGAATTGCCTGCAAACCGGAACCAGACATGCTTTGAATTTCAAAGGGGATCGTTAGCATTCTCCACTCTGGTCTGGCTATTTACCATTCATTAAGGGTGCTACCTCTGAGGCCGGGTTCCTCTGATAATCTACCAAAAATGGAACCACAGGCGAGGGGACAGAGAGCCGGGAGGGGACCGAGGCCCCCGGCACCCCGGCTCCTGCAGAAGTGAGCGAGATACCCCTGTGTCGGCACACCTGCCCGGGGGGGCCTCCCGCCTGCCCTGTGCCAGAGAGGGGACCGACGGAGAGCAGCCTGGGGCCTTGCCAAGCTCATTCTGTCACATCACGTCCCGGTCACAGCGGGAGGGCCATTCCCGAGACCTCTGCCACCTTGCGGCCACGCTCCCTATCGGTAACAGGGTCCCAGTGTTCCTTTCAAAGCCCACCCTCCTGTTCTCAGCGTCATGTAAGGGGGCTAAGCCACTTCCCCCACCCAGGGGCAGGCACACGCCCTGAGCACCCCAAGCCCGGGTCTGGGGACTGGCTCGGGGCGCATCCCCGCCCGGGACCGTCCCACATGAGTTTTGAGTGGTGAGGACCAGTGCCCAGGGCTCCTGGAAGGCATTTTTCACCCAGAGGAGAACATGTCTGAAACTGAAGCTGGAAAACAGGAACAGAGAACAGAGGGATGAAGAGACTGAAGGAGAGGGAGAAAATACTGTCACCGCAAGCCTCTGTATCCAGCCACGCCCACCACCCCTGTCCCCCGTAGTGACATAGAACAATGGGCTCCTTTTACTGCCCAAGTCCACTTGCGTGGCAAATCCGTCACTTGCGACTTTGAGGGTCCTGACCAGCTCAGAGAAAATAACATTAGAAACAAAGCAACAAGCCTGTGTCCTCCCTTCTCCTTTTCCTCTTAGTTTTGCATTGTGGGAAGGAAGGTGCTCCGCATCGCTGTGTTTGGAAGTCTCTACTCGGGCCTCGTGGGCGCAGTGAGACCCTGCAGCAGCCAGGGCGTGAACAGGCGACCGAGGCGAAGGAGACTCCAGCCGCCGCCCCCCCCCCCAACTGCGAGCAGCGCGGCCGCGTGGAAAGCGCGCAGGGGATCGCGTGGAGGGCCGTCAGGAGAAGCCCGGTGGCAGGAGGAAGCAAAGTCAAGGTCAGCAACACCGCCCGATCGGTGCGGCCAGTCAGTTAGAGGCAACGTTGAATGAAAAGCCGCCCCGGGGACAGGGGTCACCGACGGGCAGCCTGCTCACGGGGCCCAGCCCACACGTGTATTTCCTTTGGCCCACACGGTGGTTTCAAATCGTCTGCACTGGAGCATGTCACATAAGAATCCCCATGTTCTAAGTGTCTCAATAAAGAGAGAGTGCCCCTGGGGCCACATCCCACAAGGTGACGGCTGGAGAAGGATGCGGCTGCCCCTTTAAGCAGGGCACCGCTCACCTGCCCCCCGACCGCCACCCTCTTCGCTCCCCAACGCCCCACCACCCCTGTCATTTGCCCTCACGCTTGCCCTGCAGCGTTCTTTACAGAAGAGGAAGACTCCTCTCAACCCCCTTAGCAAAGGCGGAATAAAGATCCGTGTGGCTGCCTGATTTTTCTTCCGTTTGGCCTGCTTCGCGTGCTGACGTCACCCCCCACCCCGATGCCTGAAGCTGCGGGGATAAAGCTCTAATATTTTCAGAGTTGATAGACAGTTCATAGCCATGGACGTATCTCCATCGATAAAATGTTGAAATAGTTCTGTGTGGCTACTTCATTGCCACGGCCTTGAGCCTCTGAGTGCCTGCCCCTGACGCCGACCATGGCATCTGGCACTTCCTGGCCCCCTCCAGGGATGCAAGTCAGGGGTGACCTGCGCACATAAGCACATGCACAGCCAGCCGGGACAAGGCTGGGCGCTGCCGTTGGCATCCCTTCCAACTGGGCAGTGTCCCGGCTAAGTCACCTGCCAACACGTGGCACCGCACCCCCAACATCATTCTTCTGCTTTGGGGTCCCCCTGAGGCAGACCGCACAACGATTTAGATGTCGGTTCTTGGATGTGAACCTTAGGGAGCAACCACAAGAAAGCGAGGAAGGCAATTCACGGAATGTCAACAAGCAGATTGTCCCCAGGAACTCACGCTCCTGGGGACTTCCCAGAGAGGGCACAGAGCACGCTCGGCGTGTCCCACCGAAGAGCGGGGAGCTGAGAGTGGGTCTGTGACTTCGCCGTGTCGGTGGCACAGGGCTGCCTCCAGGGCGGCAACCCTGGCACCTGTGCTCGGATGAGAAAGGCTGCCGGGCGCGCAGGCAGAGGGGTGTGGCAGCCGGAAGCTGGTGGTGCGGCAACCGGAAGCTGGTAGCGTGCGGAGCATTCCCAGGGGGGCTGGGCAGGTGCCTGCAGAGGCTGCTGCCGTGGCGTGAGTCCGTGCGCAGCAAAAGGCTTCACCAGGTGTTTGGGGACCCCCACTCACAGAGGTTTCCCGAGAGAAGCCTGGCTGGGTTTTCTCTGGCTGATTTGTTTGGGTGAGATTCTATGACTCTCTGGCTCCTGGATAGCGATGTCTGCATTTCCCTGGCCAAAACAACAAAGAACATGGAGAAACTTCAACTGAATTCTAAGAAAATTTGGCTCAGCAAAAGATACCATCGACTCATTGCCTGTTTCCTGCTAATCTAACCATTTTCTAATTCCCCTTCGCAATTACCGCAATCAAATTATTATCAATCGTACTATCAATTGCTTGCCCCGCTGCAGGATGTAGGTTAAATATTCTCGTGTTGGTGGGATGCTACATCCCAGATTTTCATTGAAATCTAATGACTTTCATCTTCAAAGAAGCCGTTTGCAGCGAGGCTGCATCCCCACCCCTGCTGGTTTAATTACAGCGCTTCGCACACTCTGCGTTCTGAAAATAAACACACTGTGCGGTGTCCAGCCCAGCGAGCTGCTTCTCGAGGGGTAATGTTGCTAAAGGACCCGCTCCAGCAGGATGGTGGCTCCTGACCCTGGCCTTGGCCACTTGTGTCTGGCTGCTGCTGGTGGGGTGCATCCAGGATGCTTCGGTGTCTACCAGCGCTGGCAAGGGCCGCGTGTGCTAAACAGCGACAGAGAGAGTCCCCCGTGACCAGCGCTGGAAATAACACCAGGTCGTAAGTGGGCACTTGTGACGAGGGGGATATTGGCATGTTCCATAGTATTTTTACATGTCTAACACTTCCCCGATTTCTCCATCACTTGCTGAACATTCGTTTAACATCAGTAGAGTATCTGCCATGTGTCAGGCACTGGGGACACAAGACTCAGCTCGACAGGAATCCTTCTTTGCACCCCATGTGCACGCGTTCCCCAGTCCCAGGGGAGAGGCAGGCCACGAACGAGCAAGTCCAGATATAAAAGATCCACGGATTCAAATCAGATCTGCAAAAAGGCACGAAGGGCCTGGGGTGCGGAAGCAAGGAAAGGACGTGCCTGAGGCAGGCCGGGCGGAGAAGGCGCCAGTTTCGGTCTCCAAGAAACAGGCGTCCAGGCAGGACGTGGGAGAGGTTTACAGCGCAAATGCCCGTGGGGATGCTAGAGGAGGAAGAGCGGGAGGCGGCAGCCTGGGATGCGGCTCTGACACCTGTGGCAGGAAAGTGGGAGGGAGGTCACCGAGGAGAGTGGCTGTCTAGGCGCACTTCCGAGACGGCCTCGGCCAGCTTCGCAGGCGGGGCCTGAGCAAGCAGCGTGAGCATGGGGCAGGGACAGTGCAGCTCCAGGACGCGAACCCCGGGGGCGCGTGGCCTCGGTGTGAACGCTGCCACGGATGCTACGGCGCAGCAGCCAGAGGGTCCCTTGAGGAGACAGCTGAACGAGGCGCCCCCGTGGCCGCCAGAGTTCACCCATGGGCCAGACTGCTCCGTTCCTCTGGCACGTGGAGGGGCCAGCTGCTCCTGGCCCCCGAGGGCGCCCAGGAAGAGGGGAAGGTATGGAGCGACCAAGGTCCTGGTCGTGCCGCTGGTCTCAGAGCCACGGACAACCCATCTTCTCCCTCCTCCGCTCTCCTTTCAAACCCCCTCCCCCCGTGCGGGGCTTAAAGAGCCGCCCCTGGCTCGACTCTGCCGGTCGCTGCCGAGGGGCCTGGGCCCCTGTGGGCCACGCACTCCTCACGCTGGGGGCGCTGCCCAGTGTCACAGGGGCCCTGAGAGGCCCGTCAGTGGGTCACCTGCGTCCACACACATCCTTCTCTGTCCCCATTACGTGGCCGCCGCCCTCGCCCTTCCTGGCGAGAGGGACAGTTACCACGGCGGTCCCTGGACACGGGCGTCCAACGCACCCTGGTGGCAGCTGCCGCTGCCTGTCTTCCATGTGTCCTGTTTCCAGTAAAAAAAGAAAAAAGAAAAAAACCTGCTCACATCCTTATTTTCATTTGCATGTATCTTTTTTTCCTCTGGCTCTTTTTGCAGTATCCTCTTTTATCTGGCTCGGAGTAGTTTGATTCTGATATGCCTTCGTGTGGTTTCCTTCGTGTTTCTTGGGCTTCTGTCTTGCTGAGCTTCTTGGATCTGTGCATCTGTGGTTTTGAACCATAAATGGGGAAATCTGAAACATGTTTTAGCCATTATTTCTTTAAAATGTCTTTGTTCCTCCTCTCTCTTCTCTCCTTTGAGGACTCTGCGTATATCAGACCGCAGAGGTTATCCCAAAGTTCACTGACGCTCTACTCATTTTGTTGTCGTCTTTTTTCTGCGTGTTGCAGTGTAAATAGTTCCTATGGCTAATTCTCCAAGTTCACCGGGATTTTCTTCTGCAACATCTAATCTGCCATTAATTCTAGTCAATGTATCTTTTGTGTCACATGTTGTAGTGTGAAATCTAGGAACTTAGTTTGGGGCTCTTAAAATATTTTTCATATCACTACTTAACATTTTAAATATACAGACTACAGTTATAACAACTAGTTTAATGCCTGCCTGCTAACTTTAACTTCTATGTTCGTTCTAATCAATTATGTTTGTTTGCTTTATCTCCATACTGTGATGATTATTTTTATGTTTTTTCACATGCCTGATAATTTTTGATTGGATGCCAAACATTGTGAACTTTATTGTATGCTGGATGTTTTTGTATTCCTAAAAAATATCTTTGAGAGAAGTAACTTGGAAACAGTGCGACTCTTTTGAGTCTTGCTTTTGCGACTTGTCGGGCAGGACCTGGTCAGTATGCAGCCTGGGGCTGAGTCAAGACTCTTCTGTGTATTCTACCCCGAGCCCCGGAACAGCGGCTGTCCATCAAGGCCGGTGGGAGGAAGCACTATTCTCAGCCTGAGTGACTGTAAAGCACCGTCCCCTACCGTCCTTTCAGAAGGTCCTGTCTCCAGCCTTGGCCAGCTTCATCACACACAGGTGCTACTCGGTTCTCCACTGAACACTTGAGGGGGTACTTTCGACAGATCCTTGAAGCTGTCCTAGGTAGCTCTCTCTCCAGGGCTCTGTCCTTGTCTTCCCAGACTCCCTGCTCTGTCTCCTCAACTCAAAGGTCTACCGGACCCCTCCCTACTTGTGCCGTGGCCTGGAAACTCTCTCACCGTGGGAAGCTGGGGCAACCCTAGGGCTTCCCTCACCTGATCCCCGCTTCTCAGAGGTCATTCTGCTTCATTGCCTGAAGTCCAATGTCTTCCCTATCATCATGTAATGTATGTTGTTCCTTTGTGGTTGTCTCATGCTCAAGAGCAAATCCAAAACTGGCTACTCGATCTCAGTTGGAAGCAGAGGTTCTCTAGACCTGTCCCCCCATAGTCGCTTCTTCTGCTTGTAGACATTGAGCAGCAGCCTTATTGGCTCTCTGACTCTCTTGCCTCCAGGGACCCCGTGTTCTGTTATTCATCGTCCCAATTCCCGGCAGGTCAAGCCACCGTGGCTGCCCTTCTGACCTCTGAAACCATTATGGTAATTGCGGCCCCCGGCATCCGATGCTTCAGGAACCCCATCCCCGCAGCTATGAACAAGGCTGGTTCTTCAGCCACCTCCCCTACCCGTGTCCTTGGTCTGTGAAGGAGGGTCCCCACTGTGTCTCACAGTGGTGCTGCTGTCCCTCTCTCTCACCAGTGTACTCCTGCTGTCATTGATGGACGATGCATCCTCTGGGCCCCCCAACAGAACATAATTTGCTGGCGGGTCTCTGGGCCTCGTGTAATAGGGCACGGCTATTTCCTCAGCCTCTTCCTTCCTCTGCCACCTCCCAGAACAACTCAGGTGTTCCTACTTCATCTCAGCACGGGCCATGGCTCTCTCCAGACTTCTAAAAGCCCCCCTCGCAGGGAGTTTGCCCCATCGCCTGGGGCGTTTGCCTGGGTATCAAATCCTGTGTCCCAGTTCAATGAATTATTGCTTATTCAGCCTTAAGGCCTGGCTCCCTTGAAGAAGCACCCCAGAAATCCTATCCCAGGGGCGCTCTTCCGACGCCAGCCAGTAAGTGCCTGCTAATCCACGCGGCTCCATCAGAATGTAATCGCTCTCCCTTCCCAGCTGGCCCAGCATGTCCCTGGCAGGTGTGTACTGGGGCGGCGGCAATCTATTGCTACAGAAATTGAAACATATCAGACATAACAGAGGCACACAGATCCTGAGAGCACAGATGGCTCAATTTTCAGGCATGGACACACCCAGCCACCCAGCGCCCTGATCAAGAAACACAGCGTGGCCAGCTCTCCAGAAGCTCCTCCTCCTGGTCCTTTCCCGACCCTGTCACCCTTCCCAAAGACAAGCATGAGCCTGACTTTGTCCACCTTCGGATTTCGTGAAGTGGAGTCGCGCCGTGGCTCTTCCCTGCGTCGGTGTCTTCGGCCCGGCACTGAGTGTCGCCCACATTGCTGGGAGAGGCTGCGTTCGCTGGCTCCCACGGCTGCGCGTGCTCCTCTGCAGGCTTGTATCCCAATGAAAGTATCTCTTTTACTGTTAATGGACGTCGGGGGCTTTCCAGTGTTGTGTGCCATTACGAGCGGTGCTCTACACACACCCTGGTGTGTGTGTTTTGGTGAACACATGAGCACCAGGAGTGGGTGCTAAGTCCCAGGAAAGGCATGTGGGCATCCACCACACATCCAAAACCAGCTGCTGAGTGGGACTTTCCTCCCTGACTTAAGGCCCCGGACTGGGTGTCACGCCATCAGAGATAAGCACCCCCTGTTCTGCAGAAGAGCAGCAGGACCACCCCGCAGACCTTTGGAGGGGTGGCTGAACAGGTCCTATGCGCGTCTGCCGTCAGCCACGCCGGTCTCCATGAGAGGGAGAGTCAACTTTCGAGAGGAACACGGGGAAGTGAGAACACTGTCAGCCCTGAGAGCGGACGCCTAGGCAGAGAGCGGGTGCAGTGTGACCCCCTAGTGGGGCGGGGGGGCCAGAAAGCCCACCAGCCACCGTGCCATGGGAGTCTGCGCAAGAGGTGGGCTGTAGGGATCGGCCTGACGCCCCCGGCGGAGCCATGGCGTTTGTGAGCGCCACCCCACTCCCTGCTGAGCAAGATGAGAAGAGTCAAAAACCAGCCTGCACATGTGGACTTGGGACTCAGGGACGCCTGTCTTAGGCTGGGTCCCCCCCTCAAAGCAGCCCGTGCGCTAAGGGTCAGCATGCAAACCGCGGGGAAATGACCTCAGGAAGCACTGGAAGGGCGTGGGGGACAAGAGAGGCTGGAAGGGAGCCAACACGGAACTGTGCGGGTTACTGCTGTGGGCGCCGCACTCAGCGCCACGGAGGGCCGCATCACCCATGCGCCTTGTCCCACCTGAGGGCAAGGGACTCCGCCGATCCGTCCTTGACTGAGGGCTGCTCAGCCAAAATACGAGCACCCTTGGTACAAGAGCAGATACAGCAAAACATAGTAAAGTGGTATGTGGTAAGGGTGAGGAGCGATTCTGAAAGTCAGACACGCTGGCTAAAATTTCAAAGCCAATTCTAGAATCAAGGCCTGGAAACCATAGTTGCCATAGTGCATTTTAATGTGCAGAGTCGTTTCCCTTCTATGAGGGGTGGAGCTGTTAATACATGTACAGAGTGAACGTTCTCACTCCCTGTTTTACAAGGAAAGAAAGAAAAAAAACAGAGGCAAAGCCGGAAATGGAAGTCAGACGGGTCAGATGGGTCTCGATCCCGGGCCAGGACGCAGTGTGGGCCAGATCTGGTCTCAGCGCCTCTCTCCTCAAGAGAAACCCTGGGGACACCGGCCCTCACCCCCTCGGGCGGCCCCGGCCTCAGTCGCCCAAGGCCCTGAATTAAAACGTGTCTGTTTTGTGAGTCTAGAGGAGGGGCTGCGCCCACCTGGGCCTCGCCTCTCCGTCCACCACCCTGCCTCCGCCACCCTGAGCCCCCGACACCCCGCTGGAGTGGTGACTCTTTCAGGGAAACTAAAAATTGCTTTCTTTTTCACCACTAATTTGCCAACAAGCTCAGCCATCAGTCCAGTTGGCCAGAATGAAATTCTATAATTATACAAAAGCCTGGGTCAGCGACCTCCGGATTGCAATATCTTGTCTCTTTTGTCCCTCCCTTCCAGCACCTCGCCCATGGGACAAAATTGCTTCGGCTTCTCCGGCAGCCTCCCGAATGAGGTGGTATTGGAAACTAGTGAGGCGTGGCCCCGTGGAGGTGTTCATAGCTTTGCAATAATTTACCCATTTTCATTTTGTTTGATTTCATTAACACCTGGGCCCCCAGGGAGAGCCCAGTTGGGAAGAGGAAGAAAACAAATGATTTCAGTGGAGATGGAGTGTTTATCCCCGCGTGGCCTGGAAGGCAGAGGGGGTGTGAAGAGCCGAGAGCGCGGCCCGGTCCGACCCTGGTGCTGAAGGAGGCCTCCCCTTCGAGGCAGCTGCGCTGAGGAGTCTTCCCGTCCACGCCCCTCGGCCCTCCGGGGCCCCGTCTGCTGTACACTCCATTGGCACCGAAGTATAGCCCCACGCTGGTCCTTGGTTTTCAAGGAGCCGGTCTCACCTGCCCGGTGGACCGAGGTCACCAGGGTGGCTGTGCCCTGGCAGGACTGCTCCGTGGTGGGGGACACGGATACCCAGAACCAAATCCTAACCCTGGCTCCACCTCCTGCTTGCTCAGTCGCCTTGGGCCTGGAGCTTCGATTCTACGAGCCTCGGCATCCTCGTAAAGGAAGCGGGGCGTGCTGCGCTCCGGCTGCGGAGCGTGGCAGGCTGTGTCTGACACATGTGAACGCTCAGGAAAGGGCAAAGTGACCACGGCGATAGTTGTCACCTTCAGCAAACCCCTTCCTCCTCTTCTTTCTCCGTCTCCTTCTTCGTCTCCTTCTTCTTCATCTTCTCCATCATCGCTCTGCCCTGACCCCTCAGCCTCTACAGGATCTGACCAGCCAGCACCCGGTCCCAGGACAACCTGAGGTGCTTGTGAGGTCCCCAGGCCTAGGCCACTATAGAGAGATTTTGACCCAGTACAAGCCACACTACTGACCTGCACGCAAACTCCTTCTCAATGTCCTAAGTCTTCTGGGTGACTCAGTGATGTCCAAGTGATGGAGGAAACTACCCCACTGACCAATGGCAACCAGATGGTGAAAACGCCCACCGTGGCCAGGCTGGGTCCAAACACGACCGTCCGTGCAGGCCACGTCACTAGCTGCCGGCCAGCTCCAGCCATTGCAACAGCTTCATTGTCTTGAACTAAAATCTCCTGGAATGCATGCCCTTCCGTTTAGGTTCTGCATTTGGGGGGGTCTCTCTGCCCACGTTGGATCCATCATGGAGCCATCGCAATGGGTCAGAGGGCGCTGGGCTTTCTCAGCAAAGCCCCCCTCCCACCTCCCCAGTCCCTTTCTCCCTGTCTCTTCACTCACACCACGCTGCTTCCCGCTCAGGGCCTCGGGACTTGCTCCTCTCTTGCCCAGAGCTCCCTAGGGTTCGCTCCTTCTCCCCACCACCTCCCCCCGGAGGCCGTCTCTGCCCATC
Source organism: Pteronotus mesoamericanus (assembly GCF_021234165.1). Lineage (NCBI taxonomy): Eukaryota > Metazoa > Chordata > Mammalia > Chiroptera > Mormoopidae > Pteronotus > Pteronotus mesoamericanus. The sequence continues at coordinate 4,020,723 of NW_026555086.1, read as the reverse complement.
CCAACCGAAGCTGACCTGGCCGGGTCTCTCTGTCACACGACTGCTCCATTTTTTCCACAGCAAGGAAATTTCCTCTTTGTTGTCTGTTTCCCTTATCAAGGAAGCCTGTGTTTCTTTTTCCTCTCTGTGCCTCAGTTTTCCTACCTGTAAAATGGGGATAACTTTACATCACAGGTAAAATTGGGATAATCAAAGGTGTCAACCTATGCAGAATGCTCAGAACAGTGTAAGTGACGGCTTTTGTCATTTCTATTACCATTCACCACTTTGCTCTCAGCACCTAGAACCGCACCTCGTTCATAGCGGCACCCGATCCCTGTTGGGAATGGATATACAAGTGGATGGGTGAGCCACCCCACGGAGGGTCCAATGTCTCACTCTGGCTGCCTCATGGGCTGTAATTACGTGGTAATGAGAAACCAGGCCCCCGAGGGCTCAACACAGCACATCCTCCGAAGACGCAAAGCTCATTTGTTAATAACTACATAGCAATATCTAAAATTTTGGTTGCATTGTGGGGCCGGATGCCTACCCCATTCACCAATAATGACAGACCACTTAAAAAATAAATAACACGTATAATTTAAGCAGCTAAAACAAAGAGCAATGCTTGGCTTTCCCTGGGAAAATATTTTCCCTGTCTCCCCGAGGCGTGCCCGTGGGGGCCCCTGCCTCGGCCTCCCCTGCTGAGCCGCTTTCCCAGAGGGCAGCCGGGGAGTGGAGTGTGGCTCGGGTGCAGGGAGAGACCTCCCTGATGGGCTCTCAGCGGGGGGGCAGTTTCCCCCAAGCTGGGAGGCAGGAAACTACTTTCTCCCTTTGCACCAGCTCCACTCCCTTCCATGCCTCCTCTCCCGCCAGGGTTACAAACGCAAATGCCTGACGGGGCAGGCAAGCAAGGTACGCGGGCAAGCCCATGTGGGTGTATGAGCCATAGGGACTGGTGGGACTTGCGGTAAACTGAAGAGCAAACATCCTTCCCACCGGGGACAAACCTAGCCAGAGGCTGTTACACAGAAATGGAGGAATGGAGGCCCCGTTTTGCTAAATTTCCTGACATTTCAAAAGAAACCATCTGCCCTAGCTGGTGAGGCTCAGTGGATTGAGGGCCAGCCTGTGAACCAAAGGGTTGCTGGTTCGATTCCTAGTCAGGGCACATGCCTGGGCTGATGGCCAGGTCCCCAGTAGGGGGCACACAAGAGGCAACCACACATTGATGTTTCTCTCCTTCTTTTTCTCCCTCCCTTCCCCTCTGTCTAAAACTAAATAAAATCTTTAAAAAAAGAAGAAGAAGAAGAAGAAGAAGAAGAAGCAGAAGAAGAAGAAGCCATAGATTTGGGTTTTAAATGTTGGTCCTTTTCATGAGCTCAAAGGTCCTGCATTCTGGCCCCCCATCGCCTGGCCCCACCTCAGATTTCATCTGTTACTCCTCTACCCTTCGCTCATCCTGCTCTGGCCACTCTGGGCTCTTCACCGTTTGGGGACCATGCCAGACACACTCGTGCCTCAGGACATTTGCACTAGCTACTCCCTCTGTTTGGGGCATTCTCCTCCCAGGTGCACTCACGGTTCGGGAGGCCAGTGCAGCTGCAGTGCAGGAGGTGAGGAGCAATACGGCAGGGAAGGGGGTCAGAGGGAAGCAGGGCAGCCAGACTGTGCGGCTGGCCCGGGAGAGGTTAAAACCGTACGCACAGGGATGCTCCTGCTCACCGCCACATTTAGGAGCTGTGAACAGCACTTAGCAGGCGGGGGCCCGTCACATCAGACCCCGTGCCATGAGCCGGCAGCCCTTCACACAAAGAATTACCCACCGAGCAGCAAGACGGGTGAAAACCCCAGTTACCGTGTGTGGAGTCTCGGATGTAACTTTATTTCACACATAAAGACCTCTTCATCCCTGAGATGTAACTACTGTGATTTCCGCTTCGCAGGTGGGGAAGCTGAAGGCAGATGGGGCCCGCAGAGGCTCCGGCCGCAGGTGCGGCCAGGTGCAGGGTCTGCTGGAAAGACCCCGGGCGACACTCCCGTGTGGCCCATAATAGGAAGCCTGGCACGCAGCAGAGGCCTGTGGCAGCATCTGTCACCAAATGAGACCCCTGGGGCTCCGTGGGTGCCCCCCACCCATTTTTGGCTTCTGAGCATTAGGAGGACTGCAGGCTGGGGCCCTGGCAAGTGCACTCTCAGAATTTGAATCAAATGGACTTTGAATTACAAAGTTCCCCAGAGACCCACGTGAGGCATGGGCTGAGGCCTCCGGGAGGGGCAGGTGAATGTGGGGCACACGGAAGCCGACTTCACTGAGAGCCTAGCGCACACAGCGGTGCTGAACAAAGCAGGGGAAATAGACCAGTGCCCGAGAGAGGCACAGGGGAGAACCTCCTGCCCCCGCTCCGCTAGACCTGCACCCCTGATTCTGAGAAAAGCGTGTCCCGTGGGGCCAGTCCTGGGACTGAGGGACTGAGGCCCGGTGGGGGACAGGAGTGGCAAGGAGGATGGGACGAAGCTTTTCCTGGCCCCTCTCCTCCCCGGCCTCAGGCCGCTCACTCAGCACCCTTGGGGTTTAAGGTCACACGAAAGTTCTTGCTGGTGTCCAGCTGCTTCTTGCTCCCTCTCCCCAGCATGCCGTTGCCTGGGAGACAGGAGGCCAGCATCTTATGGGGCACTTCTGCCAGAGCACCCTGTAAGCAAGGGTCCACAAAGAGGTACCACATGATGTCCCCAAAGCTCAAACGAATCCAGGGAGAGTCCCCGGAGTGGTGAGCGGAGCCAGGAGTCAGGTGGGAAGCTATTTCTGCCTGAGTGGGCCGGACCCTGATGCTGTTCATTCATTCGTTTATTCACGGGTTCATTCACTTACGTGGCAGATCAGCCCTGGTCCAACAGCAGGCAGGGGAGTCTCCTGAGTCCACCACCCCCCAACCTCAGCACAGTGGTGACCCTGAGGCAGAGAGAGGGGCGGAGAAGAGAGCAAGGCCAGACGGTCAATGGCCTGCGCTCCAAGACTGGACCTGCCTTTACTAGCTGTGCGGCTCTGGCAAAGGCCACAGCATCGGATGCCAGGAGCCTGGGCCTCCCCACCCGTGAGACAAGAAGAGTAATCAGCCTCGGAGGGATTGTTTTGAGGATGAAAAGAGATAATGCAAGCGAGGTGCTTCTAAACATTTGGCCATGATCAGTATGCAAAATCAAGGGAGCTGCTTGTTGCTATTATTGTTTTATTATTATTTCCACTTTTTTCCTGAACAGGTCCCCAGCCCGGGCCCAGGCTCGTCTTCACACTGCCTCACACACATGTTTTGTCCCGCCTTCTCCACCCCACAGCCCGGCCGCCCCTGGGACCGGCCCGCTTCTCGCCGCCTCCAGGCAGCCTGGCCACCCCCTCCCTGCAGCCGTGCCCCGCCGGCGCTCACGGAGGCGGCCCCTCGTCACCTCTCGGGTGCCCGCGTCCTCTGCCTGGCCCCGGGACGCTCTCGGGCCGTGCCTACGCGCTCTCCTCCGTCACACCCTTGCCCAGCCTTGCCCAGGAATGCTTCCTGGCGGCCTGACGGGATTTGTTCCAGAAGGCTCCAAGTGTCGGTGGCTCTAACTAGGGGTGATTTTGCACCCCGCCCGCGAAGTATTGGTTGTAACAAGTGGAACGCACAGAGAGGAGGGCGGCTGCTGTCATCTCGTGGGTGGCAGCCAAGGAGGATGCTAAACACCCCAAGTGCACAGGACAGCGCCCACAATGAAGACATCCGGCTCCCAAAGCCCAGGGGCCAAGGGCGGGCAGGCCTGCTTCCCGGGGACACCTGTCCTCAGAGAGCAGGAACTCTGCAGTTCCCGGTAATTCGGTTAGCAGCTCCACACCGAGCCGGCGGGGCTGGCGGCTGCATCACGGCCTCCGGCACCTGGAGCCCTGCCTGTGCCTCGCGCACCCGCCCCTTGTTGGAGCCTCCGCCGGTCCCTGCGGATTTGTCCGAAACAATTGACCTGTGACAAAGGCCAGCTGAGCTCGCCTTGTTCCTGCGGAGCAGGGACAACGCCCCATTAACCAGGAGGCCAGGTCCCTGCCCCAGCACAGAGCAAGGACTGCAAGGACGGGGGAGGGAGAGGAAGGGAAGAGGGCGAGGCCGGAGCAGCCCGGGGTGGGAGTGTGGGGTCCCTGGAGCTAAGTATCCCGGCCAGGACAACGCGAGTATCCGAGTATCCGTGTCCCCTTCTAGATGCCCAGCAGGGGAGGACTCGTGCTTTATCCTCATCTCTCATGAGACGCCTCCTCCTGCCAACCCCGTGGTGTCTTTGCTTGTGCTCACGCCAACCGGATATGGAAACTGAGGCTGAGAGAAACCAGGTGATTTGCCCAAGGTCCCCCACCCAGTAAATGGAGAAGTAGTGGCAGAAACTCAGGTGATCTGAAGTACGGTTTTTATGATGCACCCATTCTGTGCGAAGCGCAGTGAAAAGCACAGAAGGGGAGCTGGTGACCCCAGAACCCTGAAGAACCTGGTGAAACCCGGGACACGCCCCTCCGTCTAGCCTCTGGCGCTCACCTAGCACGAGACTCCGCCCCTCACCAGTGATTGGATCAAGAGAGGGCCTGATCCAAGATGAGCCAATCAGAACATCCCTCCAAGAAACTGGAAATTAGGACACCGCGTTTGCCGGTCAGATAGCCGTGGGCCCTGGAAGATAAAGGTCCTGAGGGAGCAGCACCCTCGTCTGGTCTGGGTGTTCAAAGCCAAGGGCAGATGGAAGTGAGAGAAGGACAAACGCTGCAAGCATCTGCTCATGTCAGAGGCACGCAGTCTACCGAGGAGGGGAACTTCCCCGCGGGAAGGCACGGACCCACCCCGCAGGCCTGGAGACGGAGATGGTCCCTCTGTGCACCTTTCTGTATCCTGATCCCAAAGGGACCCCTGAATCTCAACGTGAGGACGTGTGTTTGCACATTGCAAGTTCAATGTATAGTTGGCAGCCCTTTCTGGAAGGAGCCAGAGAGTAAATGTTTTCTGCTTTGAGGGCTGCACAGCGTGTGTCCCCGCCACTTGACCCTGCCGTTGTAGCAGGAAAGCAGCCGCGACAGTAAGAACGTGAAGAAGCGTGGCTGGGTTCCAGTGAAGCAACGCAGGGAGGGCAGACTTTGGCCCGCAGGCTGGAGTTTGCTGACCTCTGATCCCAATGAAGCCTGGGCCCAATGTCCAGCGTTTGTCTAAAGCACAGTTCTTATGTCTCGGGACATGGCCATTTACCCAGCTGTCTGGCCAAGAACCTGGTATAGCTGACCAGACAATGCTCCACCCTGCCCCCCAGGCGCTGGCCCCTGGCCCTGAGGCTGTTTACTGCTTAGTCCTGCCGACAGCACAGAGTGCAGACAGGTGGGGACCCAGCGCCTCACCCCCAGACTCAAGGCTGTGTGCTCCCCCCGTCCCCTCCCCCAGTCCCCAGCAGGAACAAGCTGAAGACGCCCACAGCAGAAACTTCCTGGTTCTTCCCTTCACTGGCTGCTTTCGCTTCCCCAGCTCACTTCTCTCCCCTGGGGGTGCTTCCTGGGAGCCCCTCTCACTTAGCCCACCTGCCCCGGAATCCTGACCTCAGGTCTCTGACCCAAACCCAGACACCCAGGAATCACCGATGACCCCCTCCTTAGCTCTCACCCCCCACCCAGACCGTCAGCAAATCGGCCCTTCCTTCCAACCACGGAGGACCCAGCCATACTGCGCCTCTCCCTCTCTGCTCTCCCCTGGGTCGAAGCCACTGTCATCGCCGGGACCTTCTTGGTCCTTTCTCCACACACACAGCAAGCAACCCAACAGAACCGAAGCCCAGCCAAGTGCTGCCTCTGCCCAAGGGCTCCCCATCCCATTTAGAGGAAATACCACGTCCTCAACCTCGTCGACGGAGCCCCGGAGGCCCGGCTCCTGACCGCCTTCTGGGCTTGTCACTCTGCCCCTCTCACTCTGCTCCGTCCCTCTGGCCTCCTTCCCGCTCCGAACACACCGCACACGTTCCTGCCTCGGGGCCTTTGCACTGGCTGAGATCCCTGTTTCTTGAAATGCACATATTTACCTGATTCCTCCTCTCACTACACCCAAGTGTCCACTCAGATTTGACATGATTCGTGCCGTCTTCACTGTCTGGCCTTCCCTGCCCATCCCCTCATCCTGCTTTATAGCCTGCCCCTGATAAGGTACTATGTTTGTATTTGCTTGTTTGATTCTGCTTGGTCTCTCCCAACTAGAGCGTAATCCGCTTTAACCCAAGCCGGGTACACTAGCCACGCAATAAGCATTGATTAGGGAAGGGGAAATGGTGTTAGGCGGCCTGGCTTCTGCCACGGGTCGGCTGCTGGCCTGCAGACAAGTCATTTTCCCTCCTCACATCTCCATTTCTCATTTACAGAATCAGAATAAATAAGAAAACAACAATAATAATATTTACCTAATGGGATGGCGGTGGGGATCAGGTAAGATAGCCTTGGTAGACTTTAAAGTGCTTAATAAATGGCAACTAGGTTTATCATTGGGATAAACTTAGAGCCTCAGTTTCCCCATCTGTAAAATGGGGGAATTGCTTGGCACATAGCTCTCTATAAAAATCAGTGATTGTTTCTTTAGAAATATGCACACACCCAAACACGCATACACCCAGGCTCCGAAGCTCCATCTATCCATTTCTGCCTTTTCTAAGCAGATCCGCCCCCTCCCCGCAACAGGGCGCGGAATTAGCATGGATGTAAGGCCATGATGTCAAGGCTGAAGAAGGATGGTCCGGTTTAGCCACTCCTGCCCTCAGTGCCTCGGAGCCGACACCAGCACATCCTTTCTGGGGGTCTTCTCTTCCTGCACGCCCTGCAGCTCCGGGCCTCCTGCAGGCAGGCAGCCTGGCGTACCCGGAAAAGCCCCTCACAGGCCTCAGAACCCCAGCACCCCCTCCGCAGCCCAGACCACCAGGCTGAGCAGCCGCCATGCCGCTGTGTGATGTTGCTCTTTATTAGGCATCATTAGGTACACAGTAATTATAATAATTACGTGCACTGCTTAGGCGACCATCCTCAGTAACAAGCAGTGCTATTCAGAAGTCATAATTGCTGCATCGAAACTTAAAATGAAGGCTAATTCAATGTCAGCCCCCCCACACAGCCCTCTACGTAATCTCTGTACCCAAAGGGCCCATTCTTGATGCATCTGTAGAACCCAAAACTAAGAATGCGACGTACAGCCGAGCAAGGCTGCCCGTGGGGTTAAGAGGGAGGAGGAGGGGGCTTGGAGGGTGGCTTGCAGGGTGCTGAATCATTTAAAAAGCAGCGGGGACAAGAGATGGGCTGGCATCAGGAGCTGGCCTGGCGGGGTCAAGGGCTTGCCGTGCCATTGAGCAGGTCACCTCCTTCCCCAGCTGTGAGGTTGGAGGGTTTGACTTAGAGAAGAGCTACGGGAGCTTCCCTTCAAGGGAAGCACAGGGGAGCAATAAATACCGTATTTTGCCATGTATAATGCGCACCCACATTTTTGTGCGCGTTATACACGGGATTATTATGCCCTTTGTTAGACCCATGGTATGTGATCATTACCCATGTGTGATAGGCATCCTTATTTTTCCCTCAAAAATTTAGGCAAAAAAAAGTGGGCATTATACATGGCAAAATATGGTAAAAGACAGGCAAACACAGCTGCTCTGAGGAGCTCCTGCCCTGCCCCCTCCTCGCAGCCCTCAGCTACCTCCCAGAGCCCTGGGGGTTCCCTGTGGAGTCCACGAAAGCACCGGTTCACAGGGGAATCACTGGGAAGATCTAAAAGCTGCAGCTGCCCCAGGTCCTCCCCTTGAGGTTCAGCTTTCACGGATCTGGGATGCGGCCTGGACACCAGGATTTTCCCAGTTTCCCTGGACAATCCTAAGGTGCAGTCAAATGGGAGAAGCCCTGCTCTAGGGGCAGGTACCCAGCGCCGCCCAGCCTGGCACATGGCCTTCACCGCCTCGGGCCTCCCTGTCCCCATTTTCCAAGCGTTGGACACAGTGGCCTCCAGGGCCCCCCAGTTCTCCATTTCCTTCTGGTCGGCATCACTGAGCCAACGTGAGCCTGCCTGTGTCCCTTCTTTCTCTGCCAGATGCTGTTTGTATCCGCTCCTAGGCGTGCAGGCCGGGTCCCGGGGCTACAGAATGAAAAACGGAAGGGAAGAAAGACCAAACTATGCGCTCCTTGCCCTCAAAGTACTTCAGGAACCAACAGGAAACCAGTGGTTGGAAGTGAAAGGGTTAAACAGCAACACACACACACACACACACACACACACACTCACACTCTCACACATGCCAAAGGCACCAACATTCAACTTCCCCGAAGGTAAAGTAGCAGTTTTTGTCGCTGGTGTATGCAAACGCAACATTGACAGAATGCTAATCCTGCCAGAAAACAGTAAAACTGTAGACACATCGCCTTGTCCCCCAGGCGCTGCTGCCGTGTGCCCCAGCCCCAGGCGCCCCCGCGAGGCCAGGAGGGGAAATAACAGGCGACTCCTGCGGAGCCCCCGCTGCACGCAGGGCGCTGCTCTAAGCGCTCCTCGTGTATCGCCTCCCTGAGTCCCGGGCCGGACCTGAGCCCCTGGGAATGCTCTTATCCCCCTGTTCAGATGATGAAGCCAAGGCTGGTTTCCCTGGTTCCTCACTGCAGCTGGGACGTGGGGAAGAACACGGTGGAGGGGTCTTCTCCTTCTCTCACGTTCTTCCCTGTAACACACCAGCAGCTTGGTCCTCTCCAGGTTTCCCAGGCAGGACGCTGGCGTGGGGGGGCTGCCTAAAATCTGGGGCCCAGAAATCTCTGTCGGAATCTCCTGGGGGTCCCCGGACAACAGATGGGCTGGCAATGTGCGCGTGGAGCGAGACTCTGCCAGGGTCGCTGAGGGCGGCTGCTGAGGGCTAGCGGGGGGGTCTGGCCCAGCCAGAGTGAAAAGACCGTCCCGGAGCACCTCGGGCATACGGCTAGGAAATCCGAGGCCTGGGCGTTAGAAGACAGGACCACATTCTAAAGAAGGGCCATGTCCTAAGACGAAGGGCGACACTTAAATAGACCTACCTGAACAAAAAGTACAACCCAGCCTTACAGAAGCAAGAGAATCCATCCAGAGTAAGTAGAAGGAAGAAAACAACAGAGGTGAGACCAGAAGCCAGGAAAATAGAAAACAGACGGGTAATAGAGCAAACCAAAGAAAGTTGGTACTTTGAAATTGTTAATAATACAATCGATAAACCTCGGCGAGAACACTTAAAAAGAAGCGATAAAACAGAAATTGCCAATATCAGTAATGGAAAGGGAATGGCGCTACAAATCCTACAGACATTAAAAGAACAATAAAGGGATAAACAACTTTGTGGCAATGAATTCAACACCTTAGATAAACTTAAAATATTTCTTTAAAAAAACTAAACATATCCAAATTGACACAAAATGAAGCAGAAAAGGTTAGCAGCCTTTTGCCTATTAAATAAATTAAATTCATTTCCAGGGAGAAAACTCCAGGCCCAGATATGTCCATAGTAAATTCTATTAAACACTTAGGGAAGAAAAACAGTCCCATTCTTACACAAAATCTTCCAGAATGTATAGGTAGGTAGAAGAAATATGCTCCAGGAGTTCTGTGAGGCCAACATTACCCTAATATCAAAACCAGACATAGGAGCAGGGATCAAACTGAAAAGGAACCACACAGAACCTGGAACTAAATAGGACAAGTAAAAAGAAAAATTCACTAGAGGGATTCAATCACAATTTGAGCAGGCAGAAGAAAGACTTGATGAACTTGAAGATGGGTTGGGTGAGATTATCCAGCCAAAGAAGTGGAAAGAAAAAAAGAAAAGAAAAATAACAGAAACTGAAAGACCCAGTAAATTCCACCCGCCATTTAAATGTTTCTTAACTCATCTTATGAGTTCAGTGTACCCTGATACGAAAGTCAGACAAAAACAGTGTAAGGAAAACACTATAGACAAATATACCTTATGAATAGTGATGCAAAAATCCTCAACAGAATGCTAACGAACTCAATCCCACAGTATATTTAAAGAACTATACCCCACAGCCACATGGGACTTACCCCAGTAACTCAAGGGTGGTTCACCATTCAATGATCAATGGTGATGATGTGCCACATTAATAGAATGCAAGAAAAGGAACACATATGCATCTCAACTAATGCAGAAAAAAATGCATTTAACATAACTCAAATAGGAAGACACGTGAACTTCCTGAACATGCGGGAGGGCATGTATGAGGCACCCACAGCTAACGCCGTAGTCAGTGATGAGACACTGGCAGCTTCCCCCCTAAGGAGGAAGACGAGGACTCGGCTTTCGCCTCTTCCGGTCGACAGTGAAATAGTTCTAGCCTGAGCAATTATATAATTCACAATTCCATAAATTGTATTATAAACAAAGATAACCCGCAAAAACTCACCACTCACTTTTACTAATGTTTTACTATTACCTGTGATTTTGAGGTTATTTACATCTTTTGTATTTTTATCATAAAAATATTATTGCCTTGGGTGCTACTGAGCATCGCTTCACAACTCCAAGTTCAGTGATGCCACACTGATAGTTTGAACTTGGCCGTGGTGGGCATTTTGACACCATGGAAATCAGCAAACAGTACAAAGCAGGGGTTGATTTATTGTTTTGCTGCCTGTCTAGATTTAAGGAGTAGATGAAGTTAGGAATTCATATTAAATTTAAAAGTGTGATGTCTGTGGCCACTGTATTGTTAGGAGCACAAAACACGAAGGAAATAATCTAATATTATTGAATAGAAGATAACTTTGATAATTTTTTTTTACTGTTATTATTATTTTGATATAGAGTGTCATTGGAACGCTGGTTTTTACTGTTCACAGGATAAGAGCCACACCACCAAAGCCACAGTTCTCAGCGCCGTGGCCTTGCTAGAAAGGATCTCAGAATCTCGAGAGCCAGGACACGGAGATGTGGAGAGGGGAGTCTTGCCCCCGTGGAATGGCTGGACCACTGACAAGAGGGGAGGTGCAGGGGCCCCCTTGCTCCCGGCCCACCAGCCCCCACACGCCCTCCAAGGGCCCTGCCCGGAGGGACACCCGTCCTTTCCAGTGAAGCCAGGGAGAATTTTACCACACGTACTCAGGTTGGCAAGAAACATCCCGTCCTTTTCTCTAAATCAAATAACCCTCCTCCTCCAAGTTCCCATCCAGCAGGCCTGGCCAGAACATCAGTCTTGGCTACGCTGGGTTCACCCAAGAGCCCAGGAGGATTCCCTGGGGTTGAGCAAGTAGGGGGTAGAGGGTGTCTTCCTCTCATGATGGTTTCTTGTAGCTTCCTTGTGAGCCACTCTGGGCATGGCGCCCTTTGGTGAGCCACCAGGCCCAAGCCACGGGGTAACCCAACCCAGCTGGACGCCCCCGGACACATGGCGGAGACACGGGCTCCCATAGGCACGTCTCCCACACAGACAGCCCCATTCCCACCGACCCAGGCAGCCGCAGCCTTGCATGCTGGACACACGCCACACCAGACACTCAGACACACACCCGGACACACGCACAAAGGTACTATGTCTGCACCGCACACACATTCACAATGACAGGCACGGATGTCTGCGGAGCTTCCCCCTCGAACAGATATGGATGCTCACAAAGACACGCACACAGGGACTCACTCGCCCACATGTCCTCAGCCAGACACCAGGGACAGCTGCTGTCACCCTCCACCGCGAGCCTGACACGGCCTCACTCACTCCCGTCCCAGCAGGTGTGCTCGCACACCCAGACAGCGGCACGCGCTGCACACACGCTGAGACACGGCAGGCTCCCACGCGTGCACAGGCAGCGTCCCCAGCGCGGTTCCCGGGCCCGTGCTGCCACACAGTGGAGAGGCTGCGTCCTTCCTGCGCCCCCTCCCAGCCCACCCCACCCTGCCGGCCCGTCACAGGGATGAAAAGACAAAAATATGGCTGGGGCGGGAGAGGTGGGCAGTGAGGAAGGGAAGGGGCAGAAGCTGAAATAATAATACTGCAGAGTTTGTTCATTTCCGTGATAATTAGCGGTGCATTCACGCTGCCTCACCGGCCGCTCTCAGCTGATCCCGCGTGATGGATGCCTGGTGGTGCTGAATGCAAATTAGCATAATTTCATTACCGAGGGACCCGTGAAAAGGTTCAATTATAGAGCAATCTCATTAATACCAGGGCTTGTTAAACTAATAGAAAGAGACAGGCCCCGCAGCTCGAGAGGCAGACGTGTGCCCCGAATGCAATTAATGCCGGCACCCTGGTACCGGGGCCACACCTCGCTCCCTGGGACCCGCCCCGGTGCCCTGCAGACGTGGGCTCCCAAAGGGACAGGGGCTCTGACCCCAGTGACCTGGAGCCCGGTAAACAGACGCCTGTCGGAAGAGGAGAGACTTCAGGCCGGACCAGACTTTACTGATCAGCGAGTCCAGGGTGACAGCTGGGGAAGCAGAGGCCCACAGAGGGGAAATGACTCACCCAAGGTCAATGGCAGAAAAGAGGAAGTGTGGCAATGGGGGGCCATCTGGCAGGGGAGGTGCTGCTCATCCCTATGTTAGGGGCTGGCCCCACGGCAGCACCTCGGGAGCCTCTCACACGGTGACTCAGTTTCCCCACTACTGTGGAGGTCCACGAGGCCCCTCGGCACCTCTTCATTCCTCATAAATCTTACCAAAGCGGAAGCACCAGCTTTGGCCCTTTCCCCAGCTGGAGTGGCCACGTGAGCCCCCAGCTCCTGCAGACGGAGCCCTGTCGGGCTCCCTGCAAACCAGAGCCGCGGGCCCTTGGTGGACGCAGGACCTCAGCATCGTGGCCGCCATCCCCACTTCCACCCGACCCCGCCCACCCAGCGTGCCCGGCGGAAAGACGAGAGAATCCGGAAGGACAGCTCCCATTGAGGGGGGCGCCTTCCCTCACTCCCGGGCCCCTCGGGGCTGCATCAAGAGGTCAGCATTAGAAGACGCCTGAGGAATGCCATCCTCACCCCCTAATGTGACTTCCGCAAAAAGGGGTCATGCCTGGCATTCAGCCATGCCCATCCTCCCCGAAGAACCGCGTGCAATGACTTCATGCCCCAGCGCTCTTCCCAGCCCTGGTATTGCGTGCACGCTGAGTTGGGTTATAGGAATGCGCTGTATTTTTTATCACCTCTGTAATATTTGAAAATTTCTGCAATTGTAAGTAAAACAGCACGAATCCCAAAATACCCCCAAGCTGGAGAATGACTCACACTGTATATCACTGAACACATAAAAATATGCGGTGACTCAGAGGGCCCCACAGAAGCAACACCCCCCACAAAAGGCCACATTGTTCATATTTCAAAGGTAACGGGGGGAGGGGCGCAACGGCAATCGCAGAGCGCGGGCTCGGGCGGGACAGCTGGCACTAGTCAGCGCCTGTCGGTCCTCGGTGCGCTTTGCTTCTCTCTTTTCCTAACGACATAATGAAGCCAGATAATTTCATAATAAGGGAAAGGCCCCTGGAGACCTTTGTTTCCCTTTCAAAGTGCTGATAAGGAAGAGAGGTCAGGGGTGACATCGGAGAGCTGGGCTGTGGGACCCCAAGACGCTGAATGTCCCCTCAGGCCGCAGGACGTCTGGCCAGGCTGATACTCCCGCGCCTCACAGGGGACCGTGGCAGAGCCTGCAGTGGGGGACGGGACCGATGAGGAAGGACCAAGCCATGGGAAAAAGAACAGCAGAGGCCCAAGGTGCTAGGACAGGCGTGACTGGCCGGTCCCCACAGGCATGTGCTGGGCATCGGGGAGGGGGCCGTGGAGCCACCAGGAAGCCAGGGGCCTGGGGAGCCTCGTCTGGCCAAGAAGGGATTCAGGAGCTGCAGGAGGACCAGCCCCGTGGGACCAACAGACAGAGAGGGAGGCAGAGTCCTCAAAGTCAGAGAGGTGACCGCTGCTGGGGGTCCCCCCTGGGAGGCGGCGGTGTGTGCAGGTGGTCAGTGGACAAGGAGGGAGGCTGATGAACCAGGAAGTCCCGGCAGGTGCGCGTTATGCGCAGAGGGGGCAATAGTGGGGGCAGCCAGAGGCAGGGCGTTCATGGGAAGCCGGGCAACACGATGGCATCGTTTCAAACATTTTCTTCAGGAGCTGTTGCTCGTGCTTTCTGCCGAGCCCCTGTTCACCCACTCCTGTTGCCCTGAATTGGGCGGACGTCGGAGAAGACAGACGTGAACCCAGCCCAGCTCCGCGTCTGTCCCGACGTCCACCCCGAGGGCTCGCCCCTGCCTGGTGTTTTCGTCTGACCCCGACCCTGGGAACCCTCACCATCTCTGGACTTTAGCAGGACTGTCTTGTCGGGAGCCCAGAGGGGAAAACACGAGGCTCTCCAAGTTGCCACACTGTTGGGCGTGACAATGGCTGCCTTCTAGGTCATTCACAAAGACCCAGAAAAGCCCTGGAAAGGTCATTTCATTGGGCAGCAAAGTATATCTAAAATGATCTCCTTTACGGGGGGAATAAATAATCTAAAACTCCCGGGAACTGGGAAATATTTAAATGTCCAAAAAAGCCAAAGCCCCTCTAAGGCCCAGGGGTCCACCCACCCCATGAAACTCACACAAACTCTAGAATGAAGGTCTCGTAAATTCTCGGAAATGTGTCCTCCTGACAGTATTCCAAGGAGACAAAAACGCAGGACACACAGTTCTCTCTGGCTGACCATGCAGCACGAAAGCCATGCACTTATGAGGACAGACAGGAGCCAGCGTGGACGAGCCCTGAGGTTCAGAGGGATTGAAAATGATTTTTTGTTTTGCCTTTTCTTTTCATGGCTATTGCTACAGTAGTGTTTGTGCAATTAAAACGCAAGTCCAAGCCACGCCATCCCAAGCTGCTCGCCACTCCGCTGTCGCCAGGCTCGCTGAGCCCTGAGCCCCATGTCTGCCCTGGCTGGCCCTGAGCTGGACGTTAGGATCCCAGAGAGAGAACGAAACGGAGCCCATCCTGGAGAAACTCCCTGTCGGGGGCGGGAAAAGGGGGGCAGAACCCAACAGATCACCACAACAGAGCAGAAAGGCTCTGAGCATGAGGGGCCCAAGAAATAATAGTGATAATGTGAAGAAGAATAATGACAGCGGGTGGGGGGGAGATGTTGTTCATTCATGCATCTCTGTATTAGTCAGGATACAGCAGGTTCTGCTGCAGTAACAAACAAGCCGACGCTCTCACTGGCCAAGGTTCATCGCTTGCTCCTACTGCTCTCCATTGCAGGTTGTCACGAGGGGACGGGGAAGGGAAGGAGGGGGTGACTCTGCTTTGACAGTCACAGAACAACCCCAGAAGTGAAGCAGCCACCATCTCAAAAGTGGCTGGTCCCTGTGCCCAAGAGAGTTCAGGGCAGTCTTACGGCTGCAGGTAATTACTCAGGCCCAGGAAGAGACGGCCGTAATTTCTGCAAATAACCCGTCGGCTGGGGGGTTGAATATGGACTCTATGTGAGGGGACAGCGTTGTGTCAGTGGAGTCCACGTTCCTCGGTTTGATGATTACACGTGGATCTGTAAAGGAGAGCGCTCGTTTTTAGACAGTCTCTGGAATATGTAGGTATGAGGAGGGTCGTGATACCAACACTTTCTCTGAAAGGGGGTGGCAATAACTGTATCAATACTGTACACAGATAGAAAGAGAGAAAGCAAATGGGGTCCCATGCTGGTGACTGTTGAATACAGGTGACAGGAACCAGGCAGCCACAGTCCTGTTCTTCTAGCTTCTTTGAGGCTGCAAGAATGTTTCTCAAAAAAAAAAAAAAAAAAAAAGGGATTTTTAAATAAAAAGTGCAACATGCCTTCTGCCCTAGTCATGCTGTGTGTGTGGGTGGGGGGCACCTCTCATCTGTCTGGAGACGGGCTGTCGGCCGCCCCTCTGAGGATCGGCTGATTCTGCCCAAATTGGCCGGAGCAGGTCTCAGGACTGTGGCCACCAGCTCCAGCCTTGTCACTCTTTCACTTGTAACAGCCTCTCCTCCCCCCATGAAACACCCTGGGTTACAGCCTCTCCCCCACCGTGCCCTCTCCTGCCCCAATCCCACCAGTTTTTCCAGACTTGACTTTCCCCTCCTTGAACTGTAAAGGGAGACATTTCCAGACCCTGCCTTTGCCTCCTCCCAGAGTGGCATGCACCCCCCCTTGGGTTAATTAACTCTCAGCCCCTCAAGCAGGGAGCAGCCCCCACCCCAGCAAGCACAGGGGTGCGAACCGGCTGCTGTCCCCTCCTCCGGCCCCCTTCGCGGCCCCCTCAGCCTGCGGGGTCTGAGATGCATGGATGTGCAGAGACGTGGCTGTCCACTCTGTACAGGCGGTCGCCTGGCCAAGTCTGAGTCCTACGATCAATTATCTACCACCACAGTAATGATTGATAACAAACTACCTTAACATTCAGTGGCCTATCTGACAACCGTTTGCGATTGGTCACACATCTGCTGGCCAGACGGGCAGCTCCGCTCTAAACCAGTCCCAGCGGGGCTCCCTGACGTGTGTGTGACCATCCCACCGGGGCCCCCGCTGAGACCTCAGCTGCCGCGGTGTGGCCGACTCTCCTCTGCTCCACGTGGTCTCTCATCCTCCAGCAAACTAGCCCCGGCTTGTTCTCACAAGGAGACAAAATCCACGGACAGAGCTCAGGGCCGGCGCAGGCCACTTCTACCGTGTCCTGGTGGCCAAAGCAACGTGCGAGTTCACAGGGGTGAGGAAATACACAGACCCACTGTGTGATGGGAGAAGCCACCAGGCCACGTAGCCCGGGACGCAGGGAGAGGCAGAGAACGGGCCGACTCCCAGACCCAGCGCTTAGCCCACGGGTGGGATGACTTGACCTCCGCTAACCCCGCCAGCAGGGCTCGCTCCAGAACATGGGGGGCCCCACGTCGAGTGAAAAGGCAGAGTGTCTCCCTCCAAGGTGATTAGAAGTTTCAAGAGAGTGTGTCAGCAGAGCGTCAAACCAAGCGCAAGCCCTGCTAAGCCTGGGGCCTTGCCCGGCGCTCTCGCTCATGAAGCCACCCGTCCTGCCTGCCAGGCCGCCTCGCCCAGCCTGACCCTGGCTACCCACCTGGGCAGCAGGAGCCCCCACACAGCCAGTGCTGGGTCTTCCTTCCTTTCTTCCTTCCTTCCTTCCTTCTTTCCTTCCTTCCTTCCTTCCTTCTTTCCTTCCTTCCTTCCTTCCTTCCTTCCTTCCTTCCTTCCTTCCTTCTTTCCTTCCTTCCTTCCATCTGTTGAGTGTCTATGGCATTCAGGGACTGTTTGGGGTGCTTACCTTCCAGAGGGGGAGACAAGCAACAAGCATGACAAATAAATATGTCCTCTGCCAGACGGCGAGCCAAGTTATAAAGAAGCAGCCACGCAGGAAGAGACATTAGAAATAGGGGTCCAGGGTCGGGGGGGAGGGCTTGGTAAGGAAGGAAAATAATAACTAGAGTGGGCAGGGAAAGCGTCACCAAGAAAGTGACTTTTGATTAAGCACCTAAAGGAGGGGAGGGGCTGATTCTCGCCCAGGGAATTGGGGGTGGGGGGAGATCCCAGGGAAGGAGACAGTATGGGCAAAGGCCCTGAGGCAGGAACGTGACTGGAGACTTCTCGGAATGGCAGGAGGCGCTGGGACTGCAGAGCAAGGGGGAGACTGGGAGGTGAGTCAGAGAGGGGGGCCGGCCGCGCAGAGCTCTGTCGGTGACAGCAAGGAGTCTGGCTTTTACCCCAAAGAGAAGAGCGGAAGCAGGGATGGCTTTTGAGCAGAGGTCCGACTTAGAGTTCAAAAACATGGGCCTAGCTGCGGAGTGGAGGGGGGCGGAGGGGTTGGGAGGCCAGAGCTGGAGAGGGAGGCCGGTTGGGGGGCGCTGGCCTTACTCCGCCACATACCACTCCAGCCCACGCCTCCGGCCCAGCGGCGACGCCTGTGACCCCCGTCTGTGGGCTTCTGCAGCCAGCACTCGGGGCCTCAGCCATGGCAAATGCACTTGAAGGTGAAATACACCAGCTTCCTCATCTCCCGGCACCACGGTCCCAAAGCGCCCACGGCATTGCCACAGGTGCCCAGAGATCCCCTGCTTGACACTGTACCTCTAACTGCTTTCTGCTCCTCTCTGCCATTGCTTCCTGGGGTCGCCTGCCATAGAAACCACTCCCTCAAACCCCTGTCCCAGGTGTGCTCTGGGAGAGCCGTCCTTAAAACAGAAGCATGACAAGAACTGGCAAGAGTGGGAGGTGGCGGGGCTGGGCCTCGCAGGTGCTAAGACGGCCTCAGATCCTGGCTGCACTGGGGAGGGATTTAAGGAGAACTGGAGGCGAGGTCTGCAGGTTCAAGGCACCTGCCTTCACCCCTACCTGGTGTATCTTTGCCCCCGGCCCCAAACAGGGGCCAGGACCTGAGGCGGTTCAGCCTCCTGGGGTCCAGGAGGCGGGACTGTGGCCTGGACACAGGCCCTGAGTGCCCGGCAGCCAGCCCGTGTCCAGCGGGGTGGGGGGCGGAGGGGCTGCGGCTCAGGAGTTAATGAGGTCCCCGGCTGGAGCGTACCCCGCTGAAAATGACAAACGAACAGCATTACAGACTGTTCCCACAATTACTATCAGTTGACTGCAATATAAATATGCAAATTCCCTGGGCTTGAACTTTAACACCCTCTGTAGAGACCATTCATCTCTTTAAAGTATTAATTTAAGTTGTAAAAGGGCCCATACATCACCGCGTGTCATTTTGAAAACAAATATTAATCAATTTTACCCTCGGAATTGCAACAGCAGAGGAGGCCCCCACTACGGCCGCAGGGGGAGATTTACATATTCCTCCCAGCTTAAGGAAGCCCGTGATAATGCGAGGACAGCCCGCAACTTGGGCCCCGCAGACCTTATCTGCGCGCCCCCGGCCCTGCGCACGCGCCACCATGCAAATGAGGCCGCGCGCTATCTGGATAACCTTGAACGCAGGACAGGAGGCAGGAGCCGCTCCCAACTTCTCTCCTCCCAGAAATGACAACATGCTGGGGAAGGCTGGGCTCCCGCTCTCCAAAGGCAGGGGGACAGCCCTGGGTGGCGGGTCCCGTGCAGGACCAGCCAAGTTTTCTTCTCCTCCGGCCTTGAGGAGGAGAGGACGGGACTCTGCGCCCAGGCTGGCTCGAGGGTGGGGAGCACTGGACGCCTTGTTCCCCTGGGGAGAGAAAGCGGCTTCGGGTTTGAAGGAGACGCCGCCTGCACGCCCGTGTAAGTGGGCGCGGGTTGGCTGAGTACGTCTGAGCCTCAGGTCTGACTTGTCCTGAAACTATGGACCTAGGCATTGAAAAGACTGACTCGCAGAGATTAGTAATTATCTACGAAAAGCACCTAAACAGAAGCGGGTATATAGTCAGAGCTCAGATGGCACTGTTGACGATTATTACGCGAGTTATTATCCCTGCTGGCCTTTGTCCCCTCCCTCCCTGTCTCCATCCTTGTATTTAAAGTGCGTTTAGATAGACCGGAGCCTCCCAAGCCCCACCCACCAACTTCCACAGCCCAGCCTAACAGAATCTCCTGCCTCCTGCCTGAATGTCGCCACTTCTTTACAAAAGGACAGGGGTTCCATGAGGTCCCCGGAGTGAAATGCGAGTCCAGGTGAAAGGTTAACGGCCCTCAGTCCACCCTCACGCCCCCGCAGAAGATAAGGCGTTACCGGGGCTTCAGGAACCACGTGGGCCTGGCCAGGGCAGGGCTGTCGCCATTCCCTGGTCAAGCCAGCAGAGGGCGCATTGCACCTGGACAGGTGCAGGAGAGGGAGCCCTTCCTTCCCCGGCTCACACTTGTGAGCTGCTAACGTGCTGTACGCATGTCCCCACACGCTCGTGCCCAAAGAACACGCACGGCGTGCTCAGGCCCCACATCACACCCCAGAAAACCTGTCACCTGCATCCGCGCTCTGCAAGGCTGGGCCAGGCCTCCCCTGACGGACGCGGCGGGTGGACCTGCACAACCTGAGGGCTCTCCTGGGAGTGTTACACGGACCAGTGGTCAGCGTCCCCCACCCCCAGGGACGGCTGGGTATCAGCCAACGACAAACGCTCCCGGAGCAGCCGCAGATCCCGGCTCAGGTGAGGGACAGAAACCCTTCCCTCCAGGAGCCCCGCCCTGTCCTCCACTCCAGCGCCAGTGCAAGCAAAACGTACCTGGTCACTGCAAGCCTAGGCAGCATGAGGGTCACTCAGAGCCAGTGAGACGCCCCCCCAACTCCACAGGGGCATCCGAACCCTGCCAAGCACATATACATGTTATGAAAAGCCCAGTGTGTGTGCACATCTGTGTACTGAACCACGTGTGTGCACACCTGTACATTGAACCACACATGTGTATATGTGGTCGCCCATGTGTGTGCTGGGCTACACGTAGGTGTGTGCACGTGTGTGATAGTCTACATGTAAGCACTGTACATGCTCAGGAGTGTGTTGAGCCGCAGGTAACTGTGTGCACAGCTGCCTGTTGGTCTGTGAGCGCAGGTGCGAAAAATGACAACCAGAGACCACGACAGAAAGAAATGAAGCAGTCAGTGGGCCCCCCGAGAAAAGAAAAGAAAAGCCCACGGTCAAATACCCTACCTTCAGATTTTTAATTCATCAAACTTTTGTCCCACAAATGTCCATGGAGGGTCTAATAAGTTTCAGCTCCATGTCCTGTCGGGAGGCCCAGGGGCCGAGCTACGAGGACAAGGCCAGGCAGTGGAGCGGTCACGCGGTTCGGCAGGCCTAACATAGGGCTGAGGGCTCTGAAGGAAGCATGTTCCCATGAAGTCAGGGACCCCGGGCCACGCCACTGGCTGCTGCCCTACACCTCAGAAATCACACGGTCATTTCCTGACACTTACGGGAACCCCAAGATTTCTACCAGAGAGGTGGCAAATTCCAGAAAACAGGTGTTTTGTTTTGTTTTTAAAGAGGGGGCAGCATTGGTTATTTTCTAAATGGAAATAGACGTAAATTGTCCTCTGCAAGGAAATCTATCTTGAGACACAAGCCATGTTTCCCACGCCGGCCCAGAGTCCCTCTCGTTAGCAGGTCCCCAAGTCCCCCCGCATAACTGGCCCGAACGGCACAGAGAGTGACCTCAGGCAGTTACTTGCTGTGCTTCCACATCATAACCTGGAAGCCAGGAAACACCGGTACCTGTCTCGCAGCATCGCTGGGAGGGCGAAACCCGCCCAAAGGAGTCCCCGTCCGCGACAAGCACTCAGAGATGTTCGCTGTCATTCGTCATCACCATCGTCATCACTGATCAAAGCCAGCCAGCATTTTACGTCATCCACAGAACGGCGTTTCTTAATGTTTTTAATTCAGTGCCAACACTGAAAATTAAAACAGCTGACTGAACGACTCAGAATTTCAGTTTCTCCCCACAGAGGTGCACCCCTGGGCCTGCAGAGCAGCGCTCACTCAGGGCAGCGTTTGGCTGCCCGGGGACGGGGGGGGGGGGGCGCGGCGGGCGGTGCCCTCCAGCTCACCCCAGTCCCCACCCCCCGGCCCCCTTGCCCACCCCCCTCCCCCTGGCGCCCCCTGGCCCTGGCCGGAGTCTGATCGTGAGCACGTTGACCTCCTGCTCCTTCCCCTCAGTAAACAGGTGGGAAGACTGAAGCCAGGGCGCAGGGCCCCAGCAGCCAAGTGCCCCCAACTCCAGCTCAGAACCCCTTCCCCATCCCCCATTAAATCTGGGGGTGGGGCACAAGGCCAGAGGGAGGGTGAAGTCTCAGCTCCAGTTTTCCCAAGCTCTAAGAGCCCGATTTCCTCCCCGACTCAGTCTAACGGGATTTGCAAAGACAAATGGGGACGTGGTTCAGGGTGGGGCTTGTCCGGGTGGAATGTTTTAGCCTCCCTTCCACGTTCTCTTACACTTAACGTATTACCAATATTAAGGCGAAGTACATCTATTAGGCAATTACACCAGGGAGCCCGGCCGCTACCATAAAGCCAATGAAGTTATGACAGCAGGGCCCGGGAGGAATCAAAGCTGAGTAAAACCTGTCCAGGCTGCTGACAAATGATGATAAAGTGACCGCTCGTGCCCGCGTGTGATGGAAATTGACAAGGTGAGCCTCCCCACCTAATGAACAGATGCAACCCTTGCTCCCCATGAAAAGCACGGCGCGTTTAATCTCAATAAGCATCAAAATAAATTTGCTCCCACGATTAGGAAGGATGTGCACACGTGGGCAGGGGGCGTGGCGTTCGCAGCAGGGACCCCTGGTGGGTGGGGCCAGTTGGCAGCGAAGGTGCGGGCTTCCCACAGACAACACCCCCCTGCACCTGCTGAAAAATACCTCCATTGCCCACCCCACCTACCCCCGGAGCGGAAGCGGAGGCTCAGATGGCACCCGCATCCCAGAGACCCCAACCGCTCAGGGAACAATTGTCTCCATGAGTCCTATTAAATGTGCGGAGCTCCAAATCCTTATCAAGTAATGTCAGCGAGAGAACAATACCAGCTTGCTAGACAAGACACATTAGCAGAAAGGCGGGTGGCGTGGGGGTGGGGGGACACACCCCCCCCACCAGCCCTCGGAATACAATGCACCAGCTGCACATTAATAAATATGTAATGTTTGATTAGAAATATGTATAGCATTTTTCCCTCCCCAAAAGCCAGCTCGCCCTCCGGCGGCAGACGGGACCTGGCCCGCACTGGCGGATTTCTTTCTCGCTTGCTTTGAAAATACAAACTCGAATGTTTTCCTGTCCCAGCTGTTTGCCATTGTTGCTGTTTATCAGCTTGAAGGATGAACAGTGGAATAAAAAAAAAAACACGCCCGCATTTCCAATGTGCCAGTCAGTCACGCCATTGTTCGGAGAAGAAAGCTGCATTGTCTGTGCTGGTAAACTTCTTTTTGGTGAATGTCCAGGTTTTAAGAAAAGCTATTCAGCTGTGCAATTTGTTTAATGCATGCAGAGAAAAGCATATAAAACTGCACGTTTTCTGGAAAAAAAAATGAAATAAAAATGAGGGAAAGGAGGGATTTGGGGGAAAAGGAGGCACGCACTAAAGTTTTCCAAGTTGCCCTGCACTGAGCACCGGGCTTCCCTCCTGGGCTGAGGACCGGGCTTCCTGTTGGGACATGCGGACTGTCCTGCGTGGTCGGCATGGGGCCTGGCTCGCAGCTGGCAGCAGGAGGCGCGGATTGTACCGTCTATAACCCTGCCTCCCCGCGGGCTGCACCAACTGCTGTTGGAACAGCCTCTACTCCCCAGCAGTGAGGTGCGGACGACGCAGCAGCAATGAGCGCTCAGACTGAGCCGCGAAGTTCACTCCAGAGCCCTGTCCAGATTTAAAACGACGGCGAGAAAAAGTTTGTGCAGCTAGAAGGCTAGTTACACACAAAGCAGACAAGGCCCTGTCCCCACGGCTCAGCGAGATCCTGTCCAGTGGGCACAGCGGGCAGCCCTCAGAACCGCCCACTGGGACCTGCCGAGCTGGGGGTGGGCGGGACCCATGGCAGCCTGGGGAGGCCTTGGGGAGGGCCCCTCTGTCTCAATAGCAACGCCGCTTACAAGGCATGGCCTCCAGCTTGGGTTCTGCCCCTGGTTGCCTTCCAGAGGCTTCCACGCTGACACCGATGCCACGGGGCAAGGGATGGATTAGAGCGTCCAGTAGGAAGACCCTCTGTGACGTTCCAGACCCTAAGAAACTATCCCTAGGATGTAGATGGCTGACATCAGACCTTATCTCTGAGCAGAGGAAAGAAAAGAAATTGGACATTTTATCCAAAGAAATCGCACAAGTGAGTTAAGGGGACACCATGATTTGCAGGGAAGGTCACCAAGCAGGGTGACAATAAGGATCCGTGTCACAGGTTTACCCGAGGGTGACACTATTACCCTTCTCAATCTCTCTCCCCCTAGATTTGACCTCAGCGATGTTTCCAGTAGTAGAAAGGGGTGCTACAGCCATCAGTCTCCTGACAGTGTTCCCCGAGATTTTGAACACGTCGCGCCACGCCCCGTGTTGTTCACAGCCACCCCAGGAGGTTGCTGTCACCGTTACCTTCAAACAGGAGAGGACAAGAGGCTCAGAAGAAGAAGGGTCCCTGTGTCCAACAGCTGCCACGTGGTAGTGTGAGGTCTCGAACCCAGACCTCTGAGTCCCGGGCTACCTGGGCCTGCAAAGAGAATTGGAGGTGGGAAGGGTCAGCCAGAGCCTGTTCTCCAGCTGCCAAACCCACGCCCGACTCGGCGGGGCGGAGGGCCGGCCCAGGTGGCCCCTGTGGGCTGGACACCCGGGGGGACGGGGGTCCCCGGCAGGACCCGGGGCGGCTCCCGGTCAGCTCCCTCCCCCGCTCTCCACAGTGATGATTTCAAACATTCACCGCCCCCTCCAGGACCCCTTGGTTCCTCCGTTCGCCCCTCCACCACGATAACATCACGTCCTCCATCACAGAGAACACAGAGGGAATGAATGAGAACACAGTTCAGGGTCACAACCAAACCTGTGCACACGCCTGAACCTGCCCTCGAGCCGGCTGCCTGTCTAACGCCAGCCCTGCCGGTGACCTTCGAGCCCAGCCCCTTGTACCCCTGCCCCGGGGACCAGGCTGTATCAGTTAGCACTTCGTGCCCGTGTCTTCACCTTTCCCTGCTCTGCCAGCCCCGCATCACCACAGGGACACAGAGAAGATTCTCCTGACTTAAGAAAAGCAGAGACACACAACTATGACGCCACAGGGCAACCGAGGCGCTCCCTCTCCCTGCCCTCCGGCCCTGACTCCCGGGAAAGAGAAGCCACATTTAAAAGAGAAACAGTGAACCCTCACCCACAGGAACTCGTCCCCAGTTCTCAGAAGACGGGATGGGATTGGAGGGGCAGAAAAAGCCAAGCCGAACGCCACCGGAGCCAGCGCCACGGAGAGAGGAGACCCACGGTGACCTGTGCTGAGAGCACACAAATCCAGGGCCCAGGGGAAGGTGGCAATCAGCAGGGAAGTTAGTCCAGTAACGGTGTTCTGACCGGTCTTCGCTTAACGCAGGAGGCCACCTGGCCCGTACGCCAGGCAGGGGGCCGCGGCAGCACCTCCATCACAGCCCAGGGGGCCCACCTCTGCGGCCAGTGTGACCCCCTGAGGGCAGGAAGGTACAGCCGCCGTCCCTGAGGAAGCAGGGACACTTCTTCATTTCTTTCCTTCCACGCCCGAAGGATCCTGTGCTAATCGAAGCACAACCCCAGAACCCCTCCGGGCCCTTCACAAGGGAAACGAGAGACAGAACATGCCTGTGAATGAAAGAAATGCTCAGGACCTACGAGGAGGGAACTATAGACGTTCACGGCAGGGCACGAAAACCTGGGTAAGTGGCAAGGTGTGACCGCAGGCCTGGGTGTGAATACTCCGCGCTGTGAGGGTGTCCCATCGCCCTGGATGAAACTAAAGCCACCGCCATCCCAGCCTCCATCCCCACAGGTGTCCGTATGCAACGGAAAAGCCAAAGCTAATCTGCCTTTGAAGGAGAAAAGTTGAAGAGACGAGCCAAGAAACATTTGGAAGAGAAAAACAATTGCTTGGGCACTTGTTTTACCAATATGAAAGCGACCATAAAGTATTTTTAAAAACATGAAATGAATGCTGTTAGGCAAAGACACCAAAGAAGTGGAATAGAAAGTCCAGAAATAGGCACGTATATAGAGAAAAAAGAGAAAATCCAGGACGTGATAGAGTTCTCAGTGCATGAGATTGTCACACCTGTCTCTCCATTTGGGGAAAAAAAAAGGTGAGAGCCCTACCTCACATCATGAATAAAAATAAGTTCCTATGGGATTAAGAAGCTCAATACAACAGACAAATCTAGAAAAGTATTAGAAGACGCTACATGTTATATTGGATGAAAATAGGAATGGTGTGATTTTGAGATCATGTCATATAAAAATAATAATGTCTCCATGTTACATACAAAATTTGAAATCCTCTGCTCCCACGTAAAACAAGTCATTGAGAATTGTGCCAGCCCGGGCAGGTGGCTCATTTGGTTAGAGCATCGTCCCGTACACCAACAGGTCACAGGTTCGATCCTGGGTCCAGGTGCACACAGGAGGCAACCAGTCAATCTTTCTGTCTCATATCAATGTTTCTCTCCCCTACCCCTCTCCGGGATCAATAAAAACATATCCTCAGGTGAGGACTTAAAAACAATAAAAGAATCGTGTCATTTACAAGGGAGCTGAAATTACATTTCTATTACCACAACACGGCTCGTGATGATGCTCTTTAGCTGGCGAAGACGAGGCCCTGCCATCTACTGTCACTGCTGTGCCACCCCGAGACCCTGAGGGGGACCAGCACCGCCTTCCACGCCTCACTAGCGGCTTCCTGGGTCGCCCCTCCCCCGGGGGGCCGACCGCCTCTGCGGACCCAGAGGGGTCACAGTTCTCGGGGGCATGTTCTCGGGTCGCAAGTTTCAGAGCCCGCAGCCTTCTTACCAGGGTCCAGGCCCAGAGCTAAGACTTCTCTGTGGCTCTCTTCCTGGGGAGCAGCCCTCTCTGTCCCCCGCTGCAGGACAGCAGGGGCTCTCAGTCTCCCAGATGGCTCCACCTCGTGACCCACAGCCCTGAGGCTTCAGCGTCCGAGGGACACCCACTTCCACGGCCTTCCTCAGTGCTCTGTGGCCCACACCTCCCGAGCATCGGGGTCCTTGCACGGGGCAGCGAGCCCCTCCCACCTGTCTCCCGTGCACAGGTGCACCCCAGGCGGAAGTCGCAGCAGTTGCGCCTGCCGTGGAAGAGTCTCCACCGCCACCGGGCGTGGGGTCGTCCTTCTAGCCCGCTAACGACTGCCGAGTCCCATCCCTTGCGTCTGTTTCCTAGGACCAAGTCTTTTCCCTCAGGTTTCCCGGGCGCAGGTCTGAGACAAGGAGTCCCGAGCACCAAGAGAGTTCTCATCAGCAAAACAGTGCGGAGGGGCAGGTATCAAGCGAGATGAGAGAGAAAGAGCAGGGCGAGGGGTAGTCGTGGTCAAGCCCGGTCTCGCCTGTGCCATGGCGGGGGTAGGACGCGCTGCAGCCATTGTTCTGGAGGCCGAAGTCTCCCGTGCCCTCGGCAGCCAGTTGCTGGCTGTGGCTGCCCTTGCCGGGCGCGGGTGCTGAGCTTCCAGGGCCCAGCACCTCCCGTCAGCTGAGGGCAATCCTTCGGAGGGGGGCAGCTGGGGGCTGTTACCGCCTACCGCCAGCTGGGTGCAGAAAGCGTTCCGGGAACGGACAGCAGCATCCTGAAGACCCCATAGGGTTCAAAAGCCAGCAAATCTCAAGGCTCACGGTCCCACGCGGAGGTGTGCGCGGTGCTCTTGGAACGCACAGCTTCGTAGTGATGGTGAATTTTTTTCAGGGACGTCAGCCCCTTGTGGGGGTGGTTCGGTCTTCTTCAAAATAACGTTGTCCCTCCATTCTGTAGCCCAGAGCTATTGACGTTTAGGGGGGTGTGTGTGTGAGTGTGTGTGTGTGTGTGTGTAACACACACTCTGGGGCTCCCCTCGCCCTTCAGGAAATGCCTGGGTGGTGTTGCTAAAAGGTAAAAACACATTTGGAACCATAAGATCAGTAATGACGTTAGGCACCAACGTCATCGTCCCCGTGGTCCCAGCCAGTGTCACAAGGAATGCGACAGGAAGAAGAATATATATCTATTTCATACATATAGACATACGTATATACGAAAGAAGGAAATCCAACTGCCTGTGTTCATGGACACTATGATCATTTCCTTAAGAAAAAAAATCTACCATAGGTTTTTTTCTCTGCCATAGTATCTACCCAAAGCAATTAGAACTAATATGTGAGTTTAACATAGTCACAGGACGCAAGATCAATATAAAAAAATCAATTCTATTTCTATGTGCTGGAAATAAACAATTGTAAATTGAAATTTTAAAATACCATTAGCAAGAGCTTCAAAACTGTACAAAATGGTTAGGGATAAATCTAGCAATATATGTGCAGAGTTTACATGCTGAAAACTATAATGTTTTTCTTTCAGCTATTTGCATTGCTGAAAGAAAAACATTGTAAAGATCAAAATAAAGGCAGAGACAAACCATGTCCATGGATCAGAAGACTCAATACCGTTATAATGTCAATTCTCCCCACATAGCTCTGCACAGCCAATTCAATTCCGACAGGCGCTTTGTGGAAATCCTCAAGCTGATTCTAAATAAGCTAACTTTGTATGGAAAATGAAGGAGCTAGGGTAGCCAAAACGATTTTGAGAAAGAAAAGCAAGTTGTCGGGGAATCATACTAACTTCAGACTTACCGAGAAGCGATCTGCTGTGAGCACAATGAAGTGCTATTTGCATACTGATAATCAGATGGATCAAAGGAACAGGATGAAGAATCCAGAAAGAGGCCCACACAGGACGATCAGTCTCCTTTTGCCAAGGTGCCACGGTAAATGACGGGAGGGTATTTTCAAGAAGGTGCTAGAAAGCTGGACATTCATTTCAGAAGAGGAGGAGCCCCAATCCTTATTTTGTACCATAGGCACCAAATAACATGACATGGGTCACAAACCTAAATGTAAGAGGTAAAAACATAAAACCTCTAGAGGAAAACAGGAGAAATGTTTGCTGTCTGGGTGGAGGCATATGATTTTTAGACAGAAAACAAAAAAGCTTCCACCAGAAGAGAAATAATTGGATCTCCTCGAAATTAAAAACTGCTCTTGAAAAGACATTGTGAAGAACATGAAAATAGAAGCCCTGATTGCGAGCAAATATTTGCAGACCACACGTGATGAAGGTGTGCATTTTCGACGGGGTGATTTTCGCTCCTCAAGGGGAAAAAATTGGCTGTTGAGGAACTAAACAAAAAAATTATTCATTATCACACTTGCGTTCAGCCCTCCTAAAAGCGCCAGGGACACCAACAGATACAGTGTGTCTGTGTCCGTGGTGTTAAGTTTGGGCTGGGGGCCGAGGGGCTTTCTGAAAGAAAGTCTAAAAGGCTCCTTGGTAGGGGGGAAGGTAGGAGTAATATAGAGCATATAATGAGAAACATTGTGTAAAAACCTGCTCTCTAGAATATATAAAGGACCCTCTCACAACTCAATAATTTAAGACAAGGAATCCAACTTTAAAATGGGGAAGAAGTGTGAAGAGATACTCCACCGAGAAAGACGTACCGATGGCAAATAAGCGTGCTCCACCCCGCTGGGTATTAAAGAAAGGCGCACCAAGGCCGCCAGGAGATACCACCGCACGCCTGCCAGAGTGGCCGCTAAGAAACAGGCTGAGCGCGGACCGGGGTGGCGACGAGATGGCGCAACTCTCTCGGAAAACACTTTGCTGGCCTTGGACACAGTCATGCGGACACTTGCTGGGTGACCCAGCCCTTGCGCTGCCAGGTCTTCACCCAAGAGAAATGAAAACCTGCGTCCAGAAGAGATCCTGTGTTCACATGCCTGCGGCAGCGTTATCTACGTTGGCCTAGACCAGAAACAAGCCAGAGCTCTACCCACCGGCGAATGGGTGTGGGGCGGGGGAGGAGCTGGAAAGTCCCTGGAACGCGCCTAATGGAACACTCCGTACCGGTCCTTTGCTGTCCGTAGTCATCTCTGTGGGAAGAGGTGTGGGCAAGGCCCTGGTAAGAAATTTAGAGAACACGTGGGAATCCAGGGTTATGTATTCCGGCGGCTCGCCCGCGTCTTTGAGTTCTCACTGCCCCTTTGGGAGACCGGCCGCGTGTCCTGGATGCGCTTCGTAAAAGGAAGATGGCGCGGAGTTGCGACCGTGGAAGGACTCGGCCCTCCCTGCTCCTCTGAGGACGTTTACTAGTGACACCCCGGCTCTGTGGCCGACTCACAGGCCCTGAGGGCTCCGTCCCAGCCTGCCTTGGGGTGTCCCCGCAGCGGCCCGCACAGACCTAAGTAAAGCCACAGGGCTGCCCCCACAGAGCTTGTAACCTGGTGCACGGAGGCAGCCACCAGAGTCACACGGATGTAAAGTGACAGCTGGGACAGGTACCCCTGTTGTTCAGAGAGCCCGTACTTGGGGGGCTTGATGGAGTCAGAGGCAGCCAGGGAAGACTTCCCGGAGGCAGGGATGCAAAGCCCGCGGGGTGACGAGGGGTGAGTGGTGAGCAGGTGCGGACCAGGCCGGGCGCGTACCTCAGCTCCTGGCAGAAGGGCTCCAGGCCCGCGGGCCAGGTGAGCTCCGCGGAATGTGCCGGCGAGATGCCGGGAAGCCCCGGGCTGAGGCTGGGCGAAAGGCGAGCCGCCAGGAGGTGAGCAGCCTGGTCTGGAACATTCTACCCCTGCCCGCCCCAGCTGCCAGCGGGGAGTCCCAGGCTCCCTATTCATTACCTGACATAACTAATTGCCTGGTGACATTTCCCATATTATAGACAAATGTGAAGTATGGGCCCAGCTGTTCCTCTTCTCGTCACTGGGAATCGGTTGATAAATATGTTTATTTGAGGTCAGCCTGGCCTCATCCATTAGAAATATTGTTTTTCTAAACATTACATTGATTTAATTTAACTCTAATCAATTTAAAATGGTTCTGACAATTAACAAAAGCTTCAAATATGACCTTAAAGTAATAGGATTCATTAGCTATGTTTAGGATTAAACTAACCCTAATAGGGCAATTTTTCTTCCGAGGGTATTTGGTAAGCGACTAGTGGTCAGTCAAAATGAAATCAATTATTATAAATTATACAGTTAAAGTTGATTATGTATCCCCTGCTAATTTGTATAAATAAGGGTCTCTGACAATAGGAGTAATTTATTAATAACTATCTCTCCCCCAGCCTGGTATCACACTCCGTGTAACAGCTACCAGGGCATCTGTAACCCGTGAAGTATTATTTTCCAGGGCTGCTCTCAATGTATGCTAATTAAACCCATAATTAATTGGAACAGTTATAGTTAAAGACAATGCTGGCGCCCTTTGCCCTATTATTCATGACAGTCAGCTCATTCAAAAGGCAAGCTGATCAAAAATTCATACGAGCAGGCGCCCCGAAAGCCACGCGACCCCCGGCAGAGGGCGCGGTGACAGCTGGTGGCTGGGGCGGGGCGCGGTGGCGTCCGCGTTCCAGCCCAGGCGCTTCTGGGTTTCCCCCCCTGCCACCCCCTGCCGATGTCCGTGCAGGAGGCATACAGGGTGGGGACAGATGTCTCGGTCAGACCGGTGGCCCATGGAGCGAGAAGCAACAAACAGACAAACAGAACTCAATTTCTGCCGGAATTTTACAAGTTCAGGAATAGCGCTTCTCTTGGAAATTTCTCACCTGGGAAAACCAGGACACACGGAGCCTGCCTCCCTCGCTCCCTCCCTCACACGCACGCTGCTCTTCTCCGTCCGCTGTCTGTCCAGCAGGTGCCTTGAGAGCCATGGTCTGGGGAGAGGAGCCTGCAGGCGAGCCTACACTCGAGGCCCCCCGGGTGCGGGAATGCTGGGTGAGCGTGGACCCACGCCACCGGGTCGGACGTCCTGCTACCCCACCTCTTCAGGCCGGGCTGGAAAAGGGTGGGGACATTCTTCCCCACCCCATACGGGCCCTCTGGGGCATGTGCACTGAGGGGCAAGTCCTGACAACCAAAAGTTTGATCATGGGCCCAAAAGAACATTCAGCTTGGAAATGCCCTCCAAAAATGACCTCGTGTCAACCATTCACCCTTCCGATGACAACGGACGCCCCTCGCAGAGGAGACAGGCGCAACGTGCCTTTGGCCTGCCGGTGGCCCCGCTCCTGGAGCCGGCGGGTGCACAGAAGGCTTTTCGGAGCCCACAGAGTGCTGGGGCACCTGGCGGCTGGGCCCTGGGGGCGGAGGGCAGGCTGTGGAGCTCTGATGGGAGCCCAGGAAAGGGAGGGTAGAATCTCAGCAGGGAAAGCCCTTCCTTGCTAACCTGTCGAGCCCAGGGGCGCAGCGGCGAGGAGGGAGAGGCGGGGCTGGAACAGGTGCGAGGCCCAGAAGTTCTTGTGAGCGAGGGCACTGGGGAGCCACAGGTGGCGTGGTGGAGCCAAGAGCTGGGGACAGGCCCTGGCGCTGTGGAGCGAGCATCTGAGGCCACCTGTGCCAGGCTTGGAAAGCCTATAGCTCGAGGACTTCAAGGAAGGCCAGCATTTTGGCCGCTGCACCTGCTGCATTCAAGGGAGCAGCGGTCCTGGTAAGAGCGCAAACTGGGAACGGCCCCAATGTCCGTTGTTGGGAGCACCAGCAACCAAAGTGCGGCCTGTTTGCCTAAGAGAGCACTGCAGAGCGGCGCGCGGAGGGAGGGCGGCACAAACCCATGGGAACCGCAGGTGCTACTAGGTGGGCGGTTCTCCGTCGCTCTGCAGGTGAGGTCTGAAACCTGGCAAAACGAATCCAGGGTGACCGGATCGCTGGGGCAGGAACGGGAACTGGGAGGAGGAAAGGGCGCCTGCCCAGGTGCTTGCGAGAAGGGCAGGATGCACAGACAGGTCATGCAGGAAGGTCGTGACCTGCAGTTCTGGCATTTTTTCCACGCAGCCTTGTGCTCCCTTTAAAGCCAGTCCTGCTCAGGAGGAACAGCCAAGGGTGCGGGCACAGCCTCTTCGGGAGGGAGGGGGACCGGCCTCACCCACCTGCCCAGCCAAGCAGGTGCGGGAGGGTGGGGAGCTGGGGAGACTGGATCACTGCCGCAGCCGCAATCAGGACGCGCGCCCGTGTTGTTGGCCTTGGGCCCATTGACATCTCATCCGCGCCACGACGTGAGCGAAGGTGGGAGCCATGACGCCGTAAAGCACGGCTGCTCTAAGTCACACACCCAGCGGTTCCTGTCCATCAGCCTTAACCCGGACGCACCCTCTTTCTGGATGTTGCTGAAAGAAAAAAGTTTTTTCCACAATGGCAGGGTCTAGGGCCGGGGGCCCTTAGGCTTTGCAGTGCGTAAGAGTCATTGGGGGGATCAGAATGCGAATCCCAGGGCCGCACTGAGCGTTTGGCCTGTGCATCAGAGGGCAGGGGACTCTGAGCCTGCGTTCTTAAGCTCACCCCACGATCGGGGTGCAGGTGGCCGAAGACCGCTCGTTGGGAACCATTGACGAGAGTGTGGCTGGGTTTTGCATGGAGACCTTGCGGACTTCAGCTGCGGAAGTTCGCCCGCAGGTCAGAGGCTCCCACTGGCGGGCGTTCCCCACGCTCCGCGGGAGAAGATTTCTAACGAAGGGGCTTGACGCAGGATCCGAGGATGCGCCTGCTTGCTTCCTATAAAGCTGTGGATTTGTAGCCACGTCCTCTCAGATCCCGGAGCGACCGACCGCACATCCGACCTGGCGGCATTCTCCCAGTAGATGGCGCTAACTCATCTTAAATGCCGTGTGTAACCGAAGCTCAAGGTAGATGGAGAGCCTGAGAAGGGCCCCCAGAGGCAGGAGGGGAAACGCTCACAGGCAGAAACGCGCAACACTGACCAGCTGTCCTGAAACGACACAGAGGAAGCTTAAAACCCCCGGACATACTTTATCATCTGCTGTGTAGCCCTGGCTAATTGCCACGGTTGCTTTCAAAAATCACCTGCTCCTTCCCAAACCTGGCCTCTGGCCGCTGGTGGCCGCTGGGAGGGAAGATCAGCGACGTTGCCATACCCCGTTATGACCACCAGATGGCGATACTGCGCCAGAAGCACGGGAGGCATTTAAAAAAAAACTAAATTGTAAAAAACAGTCTAAAGACTGAGTATGATCTGGAAATAAGATCGTGGAAAGAAACATGGCTGGTTACATGTGCACTTCACAAACATGGTTTGAACTGCATAGACCTACAATGTATCCACTTCTGAGAGGAGACAGGGGGAACGGGCCCTGACACCTCTGACAAGAGACGGGGACAGCGTGTCATTCCCGGCGCGCCAGCGACAGTGAGTGGGAAGGATTCTATGCGTAAGAGGCCGAAATTTCCTTCTTTTACGCAGCATATATGGGAGCCCCTGCTTTGTGCCAGGCACCGATGGAGGCGCTAAGAAACCTGAAGGGGCAACGGCCGTCCCCCGTGCGGTGTGAGACCCCGCCAGGCCGAAGAGCCGGCGCCAGGCCGCCTCAGGTGCGTTCCAGCCGTTCCCACCGATCCCCGGAGCCCACGGTTAAACTGTCAGGAACGTTGTGAGCCGGCTCTTAA
Source organism: Pteronotus mesoamericanus (assembly GCF_021234165.1). Taxonomy (NCBI): domain Eukaryota; kingdom Metazoa; phylum Chordata; class Mammalia; order Chiroptera; family Mormoopidae; genus Pteronotus; species Pteronotus mesoamericanus. The sequence goes on along the minus strand of NW_026555086.1, from coordinate 3,986,653 downwards.
ATACATCCATTATTGAAGTTAAATTATATCAACTTACAATTAAATATGTTATATTGAAAAGCTATAATTAAATAAGTCCTATTTAAAACTCATCGCTTCCTACTTATTTTACATTTTACAGTTACCTATGCCGGGGCAAGCAAACTTTCTGTGAAGGGCCAGAGAGGAAATACGTTAGGCTGTGCGGGGCATATGGTGTCCGTCGCAGCTGCTCTGCCATTGTCGCGTAAAGGCGTGACAGTGTGTCCCTCAAACCTTGTCTGCCCTCGTTGGGCAGCCCCTGGTCCGAGCTCAGGGTCTTACGTCCCTGGTGCCTGTAAGGTGGCCGATCCTACTGGTATCTCGTCCCAGCCTCCCCTGCCGTCCCGTCTCACTGATAGCCTGCAATGGGCCATCACAAAATTGGCCAATGTTTTTCTCCCTGGAGAGCTGGTGGTTGAGCACTGACCAGCCCACCACCGGCTACTGCTGTCTGCGAAGGCGGCCATCCTCTTGCCGGGGGGCGGCTCATCCCGCCCCCACGGGGCCACCTGCAGGGCACGGTCTGGAAACACGTCCGAACAAAACAGCCTCAGGTTTGCAGAGATGATGGCCACAGAGAGTAAGACACACATTTGTGTTAAATATATAGATTCCGATGTGAGAGGCCCACCGTGCCACAGGCCACGGGGCGGCCTCGTCTGCTCTCCGCGGGGCAGGAGGCCCCGCTAAGCCCCCACGCACCACGGCCCGGGGCCTGGCCTCGGTTATTCCACAGGCCAGCGAGCCCCGCCTGCCGCCAACGGAACCCTCCGGGTAAGACCTCAGAGGGCACATTGACCATCTCGCAATGGGGAGGGAGGGGGAACGGGGCCTCAGGAGGGCACCGCGCCCCGCCCTTCAAACCCGAGCGCAGCCCCGCACTGTGGGGAAGGCGCTGTTTATCACACCCTAGAGTTACTTGTACGGCGATAAGTTGACGCGTGGATGGGAGAGATTTGGAAAGGCAGTACGGGCAACGCAGCAGATGCGGCTTGTCATTCCGCCTGTGCTCTGCGACGAGTGGCTCTATTTTGGCTCACCGAATGACTTTAATTAGACAGCAGCAAATACTCGCCCCTCCACTAAAAGTCAGCCCCGAAAACGGGGTGGGGGGCCCTGCCGTGGGGCGGCTGCACCCAAACCCAGGGTCGCGCCCAGGAGCCTCTGCGCTCTCGCCCCCCCAGCCTGGCGGCTGTCCCTTTCACGTCCTCTCCGTTTATTCACTCTCTGGAACAGCCCCTCAGCGGGGAGCAGCCCCTCAGCAGGGAACAGCCCCTCAGCGGAGAGCAGCCCCCTCACCATGCCCCTCTGAGGCGGCCTTTACTCAAGTCCCCCCTGAACTAGTGACCTTCCTTCTGCTTCCAAGTCCCGGCTCCCGTGTCCAGAGCACGTCCATCCGACGTGCGCACGTTTCCAAGGCTCTTTCTCAAGAGTCCGGGCCCGGAGCTTCAGGGTGGGTTTTCTACTTTCCCTTCCCAGCTGGTCCAAGTCCACAGCCCTCTGCCGTTCCACAGGGAAGGACGAGATTGGGCCTGTGCCCCAGGCCCCGCTGCTCCTGCCAGGCAGCTCCTGCCCCCGGCTGTGCACTGGACCAGCGTCAGGAGCCCTGACAAACACCAGGAGCCTGGGCTGGGCTGAGGGTTCCAGCAGCGCTTGGGGGGGGGGGGGTTGGCACACAGGGATGAGTGTCTTTAAAGTGTCCAGACCCGAGTCCAGCGTGCAGCCGGGACTGAGAACCGCTGTCCCGGGTGGCGTGTCATTGCTCGTCTTAGGGACGACGTGCCTCAGCCACTCAGGGAAGAGGAGGGAGCCAAGGCTGTTGTCACCTTATTGTCCACGTCCACAAGGACTTGAACAGTCACGGTCACGGTCACAACACCCCCTGCCTCCCGCCGGGAGTCAGGCAGAACGGGGTCTATGAGAAAGCTTGCAGCCCTTGCGTCTGACCAAAGCAGAGGGGTTAACCTGCAGAGCTTCTCAATCACCAACATCTTCATTCCGCAATGGGAAACGGAAATGTTCCTAAATGGTCTATTCAAACCGGTATTCCCAACTCGGACCGTTCTAGCTTTCCTACCTCTGCATGCTAAGTGACACCCTCCGGGTCCCCTCCAGGGAAGCGTGGTTCCATCAGTAGCCCGCCTCGCGGCATGGACTCATTCCTCTGGATTATACACCAAAAAAAGTATAGCCATTAGGGACCGGGACACATTTTTGCAGTAAGTAGCTCTGTGCCCGTGGACGAGCGGCTGCAATGAAGCAAAGCAGGAGCCACTTCTGGCGGGCGAGCTTCAGAGGCTGCGGAACCGGGCGCTGTCTGGGACCGGAGCTCAGATCGGCCAGGTCGCTCCTCCCGGAACGGAGCTGCCCATTTGACTTTCTGCAGTGACCGACCACAAGGGCGGCAGAGGCGCCCACGCGGGTATGCCGGTCTCTCCCGGCCCCAGCTGCCCCGGCTGGCCCATGACCCCAAACCCTTCCCCCAAGAAATCAAGGAAAAGGAACCAAAAAAATTAATTTTAATGATACAGAAATAGTAGGTAGTACATTTCTTTCCACAGCAGCTTTTCATTCATCTCATAAGAATTTAACAAAATTAAGGCGAAATCAGAGCAATCTGATAGTAAAGGGCTATTTTATGTGGTGTTTTTTTTTTTTTTAGGTCTTCATAGATACAGGATGTTCTTCGGGGAGGAGGGGGAAATGCTGAGCAGGAGACCAGATCTGGGAAACACTGTACAAAAAGTGCTTTAGACCAGTTTACTAATAACCATGACATCCCAGCAAAGCTGCAAGTGGGATTCCTGTTTTTAAAAAGCCATTGTTAAAGGCACTAAGACCTTCCACAGCTGAAATTCCACAGTGCTATATAGGCCATTCTAGAAGGTAAAGCCAAGGACGGTTGAGTCTCCGACCCCATTTTCTGCTAGAGAAAATAAAAAGCAAATGTGGGCTGTGTTTAAAAAGTGCCACAGAATTACACCTGAAGCGGTGGGGACAGGACAGTCCCCCTCCCCAAACGGTCCCCCTGACCTGCGACCTGTTATGCAATAACAGACTTAAAAATGTGGCCAAATCAGCACGGCCCCTCCGCCCAGACAGGTTCCCAGCGACCTGCTCCCACTTCTGCGTGTCCGGGGTCAGGGCCAGGGCAGCGCCCCTCCCCCGCTCTCCTCCCTCCTGGGCCGCACGTGCAGGCTGGCTTTTGTCACTGCTCTCTGACTCGAGTCATTTTTCCCTCTCTTTTTCCTCCAATAAAACTTCTGAAAGGAGAAGAGACAGAAGCACGTGCACTCCGTCCCTGAAGGAGGCCTTGCTCTCCAGACTCCGGTGTCTGACCGGTGACAATCTCAGGGCTCACGGAGACCCCACGGGCCCCCCATCACACCTGTGGTAAGGGCTTACCCCGGCTCCCATCCTCTCGTGCCCCCACAGAGGTTCCCATCCTGGCACGCAGCCCCCCCGCTACACCACCTGCCGCCTGCAGAGAAGGCGAGCTGCCCGTGTGGCTGAGTCCCCAGCCCGAGGGGAGGTGGTCTCGTTTGCGAGGACACGCTGCAGGGTGCACCTGCTTTAACAAGGACATTTTACTTTATGATCAGAGGACCTATTACCCCAGAGAGGAAATGTCCTATATAATGTTAAAATGTTCACCATAAAGTTGCAGAGGGTAAGAAATAATCTAAGGTTTTTGTTTAACTTGGCATGACAATTTTGTTTTTCCATTTCTTTAGTTCCCAGAGCCTCAGTTTCCCCTGAAGAAATAAACAGGAAAGAAAAATAACATCCCATGTCCTCGGAGGCAGGCGGGTTCCGAAGACCGCTGAGGCCGCCGCCGGGAGACGTGGCCGAGTACGCGTACACACGCCTTAGACAGTTCACACGCAGACATGGACACACAGCACAATAAACATCCAACTACCCCCGTTTATGTAACACAATAACATTATAAGATCACACAATCACATTTTTTAAAAGACATTTTTTTTTGAGATCTTTCAGTTCAGTGTTGTTTGCTAAATCGGGTTCATCCTCAGCATCACTGGGTAGAGCTTTTCACCATCAAATGTCCTAGGCCCTATTTGCGCAGAGCCAGACCCAGCAGGTCTGGCCTGGATCCCAGAAATTTGTTTTGTTTTTGTTTTTTGCTATAAAGTCCGCTCGGCCAGCCACCTTGTTATACAGAGGAAGACACAGAGAAAGAAAGGGCCTGAGCCGGGTCTCCTGTCCCCAGGCCAGCACCTCCCGTCACACCACCCGGCCCCCTGCAGGGTCCCCAGACCCAGTTCTCTCCCACTTAAGCTAAGCAACCGCCGGGACATCGCGCAGGAAGTGGGCGGCAGGCCGTGTGAGGGTGGGGCCGCGCCTCGAGGTAGGAAGCCCTGGGGAGCCAGTGTCCAACACAGGCCGTGCCGGCAGCCTCGCAGCCAGGGCCCGACGCTGGCTCTCCCGCCCACGTCGCCGTCGACCACCGCCCGGGCCGGCGCCGGACGCACTGGCCGGACATCCCAGGTCCACCTGGTCAACCGGAAGTTAATGACAACACAGGTTCCGGGACATTAATTACTGGGTCTTCCCCTTGTTCCTGAATTGTGGGAATTAGGTGAAAAAAATACATGCACCCGAGGACAGAAAGAAGCCATTTACCTCTAACATTTCTCAAGTACGAATTCCAAAAGCCCTAACCCGTCCTGAGGAGATAATTTTGGGCAATTGTAACAACGATATCTTCTTGAGTTTTGTCACTGGTTCTCGGTTTCCCATGTGTCTTAGAAAACACTGCTTTGCGGGAGGAGTCAAACTCCTCTATAAAGCTGAGAGCCAGGGACCGAACACATTTAGCCGCTATGAGGTGGCATTCCTCTCTCCTGCCTGTCAATTCACACACACTCTCTTATTCGGAGCTGGGGGAAGATGACTTGCTCTATTTCTAAGTGTAGCTATGAGTCAGAAGCCATGATATACATAAGTTAAGTCTACTATATTGTCATGCTGTTTGCAGATACAATATGGAAAAAGAGATCCCCCAAACATTATAAAAACCAACAGGAAAATGTGTAAGCAAATTGAAGGCTAAAAATTAAATAAATCAGCAGGCACGTGGGCCACCAGTGCCCCACAGCGCGGCCCGGCTGGCGCCCACCGGATGCCGGGCTCTGCCGGAGGCGGGAGGGGGCGGCCGCTGGCGCGCTCCGACGGGAAGGACCCCCGGCCGCTAGCCTGCGTCTCCACGGAGGGCGCCACACCGCCCGCCCAGGAATGTGGGAGGACAGGACACTCCACCTCAAGAAAAAGTCCTTAGAAACCACTGCGAGGGGCTCTGACCCATGAGAGCCTGCACGCCGTGCGGGAGGGACCGCGTCCTCACACACGTGTCCAAGTCCTTGGCACAGGCGGCTGGCAGGACAGCTCTTCCTCTGCTTGCATTTTGTTTGGATTTTTACAGAAAGAAAACTGCCTTCCCTTCTTTTTTCTTTTTAGCCTTTAAATCCAATCTTACCTATAGATTCCTAACCATTCTTCCAGACGACCTCTGAGGATCACGTGACACACCCCTTCATCCATTCGTTCGTCCCCCACGTGCGTCCTGAGGGGCCACTGGGCTTGAAGGGGTCAGGGCGGGAAGAGGCCTCAGCCACCATGCGCCCCACGGCCTCCTGCGCCCGCGGGCGGTGGGGGCCGGGCCAGCCCCGCTGCTCGGGGCTCCGCACCCGCCAGTACCCAGCTCAACACCCCACCCAAGCATTTAGCAAAACCTTACACAGAAGTTACACACTTTCATTTCAAAAATGAAAAAAAAAAAATCACAAGATGAAGAAATTTTCCTACCTTACTACAGTTGATAAAGCTAATAGGTATTAGCAAATGGAATGAGAAACCAATGGGTAAAAATGCCCTTAAAAAAAAAATTGCAGGTTTGTTAAGAAAGATTCTCCCCATGAATTTTGGACATCGTTTTTTGAAGTCATATGCTGTACATCTATGACCACTTTTCTGTCTGCACGGTTAGGAGGTCATTCCAGAAGGACCGCAACCACAACAGCACGCTGCCGTTCACGACCCACGCGGCTAGTCTACAACGTCCACGTGGTCTAGACGCACTATGGTGTCAGCTAAGAAAACATTCATTTTCTGCTCATTTAATCAGGAGGAGGATAAAGCTGCTGCTACCAATCAACGGAAACATCTGATTTGTCACTGTCTTTATTTTTAGTGAAGTCAAAGTGAGGGAGCTGACTAACTGATCAAACCTGAGTTCTGGACGGTCTTAGCCATCGAATTCACCTCTTCAGGGAGGCTTCGTGAGCCATTCTCTATGTCAAATTTATTTTCTATGGATCATATGTTTGTGCAGCATGACATTTATCACTCTAAGGCTTTCATAAGATTTACTGTGCCCCATTCCATAAAATAGTTAGAGAGTCTCAAAAAACCCCAAAAAACTGTAGGCTGACAGTTACTATGAATGAAGAGCGTCAAGGGCTGTATACGCTAATCTCCCCCATGAAAATTACATCAAAAATGGACAGTTTATGACAAAATCACTCATTTATCTCAATGGTAGAACAAATAGAAAACAACACCATTAGGGAATTTAAGTACTTGTCTGATCATTACTGCAGAAACTCCAT